>NC_073268.2:42135000-43385000 GCF_029289425.2 Pan paniscus | reverse complement strand
TGTTTAACCTTTCTTTGATAGTTCAGGTTTGAAACACTCTTTTTGTGGAAACTGCAAGTGGATATTTGGACCTCTTTGAGACCTATCGAAGTAAAGGAAATAACTTCATATAAAAACAAGACAGAAGCATTCTCAGAAAATTTTTTGGGATCATTGAGTTGAACTCACAGAGCTGAACATTCCTTTGGATGGAGCAGGTTTGAAACACACTTTTTGAGAATCTGCAAGTGGATAGTTTGACCAGTCTGAGGATTTTGTTGGAAACGGGATAACTGCACCTAACTAAACCGAAGCATTCTCAGAAACTTCTTTGTGATGTTTGCATTCAAATCCCAGAGTTGAAACTTCCTTTTATAGTTGAGGTTTGAAACACTCTTTTTGTAGGATCTGCAAGTGGATATTTGGACCACTCTGTGGCCTTTGTTCCAAACGGGTATATCTTCACATAAAATCTAGATAGAAGCCTTCTCAGAAACTTCTCTGTGATGATTGCATTCAACACACAGAGTTGAACACTCCTATGGAGACAGCAGTTTTGAAACTCTCTTTCTGTGGAATCTGCAAGTGGATATGTGGACCTGTTTGAAGATTTCTTTGGCAACGGGAATATCTTCACATAAAAACTAAACAGAGGCATTCTCTGAAACTTCTCTTAGATGTTGGTGTTTAACTCACAGAGTTTCACATTGCTTTTCATAGAGCAGTTCTGAAACATCCTTTTCATAGTGTCTGCAAGTGGACATTTGGAGAGCTTTCAGGCCTGTGGTGGAAAACGAATTATCGTCACATAGAAACGAGAGAGAGTCATTGTCAGAAACTTCTTTGTGAAGATTGCATTCAACACACCGAGTTGACTGTTCCTTTTCAAACAGCAATTTCCAAACATTCTTTGTGTGGAATCTGCAAGTGGATATTTGGACCGCTTTGAAGATTTCGTTGGAAACGGGATAATATTCACAGAAAATCAAAACAGAAGCATTCTCAGAAACTTCTTTGTGATGATTCCATTCAACTCACAGAGTAGACCTTTCGTTTTGAGAGAGAAGCTTTGAAACACTCTTTTTCTAGAATCTGCAAGTGGACATTTGGAGGGCTCTGAGGCCTGTGGTGGAAAAGGAAATGTCTTCCCGTAGAAACTAGATGGAAGCATTCTCAGAAACTACTTTGGGATGATTGCATTCAAGTCACAGAGTTGAACATTCCCTTTGCCAGAGCACTTTGGAAACTCTCTATTTCTAGAATCTGCAAGTGGAGATATGGACCGCTTTGAGGCCCATGGTAGTAAAGAAATAACTTCCTATAAAAACTAGACATTAACACTCTCAGAGCCTTCTTCGTGATGCTTGCATTCAACTCACCGTGTTGAACCACTCTTTGATAGTTCAGGTTTGAAACACTCTTTTTTATAGAAACTGCAAGTGGATATTCTGACCCCTCTGAGAATTTCGTTGGAAAAGGGATAAACCGCACAGAACTAAAATGAAGCATTCTCAGAACTTTCTTCGTGATGTTTGTATTCAACCCACAGTGTTGAACCATTCTTTGATAGTTCAGGTTTGAAACACTCTTTTTGTTGAAACTGCAAGTGGATATTTGGACCTCTCTGAGGATTTCGTTGGAAACGGGAAAAAAGACACGTAAGTAAACAGAAGCAATCTCAGAACTTTCTTCGTGATGTTTGCATTCAACTCACAGTGTTGAACCTTTCTTTGATTGTACAGGTTTCAAACACTCTTTTTGTAGAAACTGCAAGTGGATATTTGGACCTCTCTGAGGATTTCATTGGAAAAGGGATAAACCGCATGTAACTAAACAGAAGCATTCTCAGAAGCTTCTTCGTGATATTTGCATTCAACTCACAGTGTTGAACCTTTCTTTGATAGTTTAGGTTTGAAACACTCTTTTTCTAGTAACTGCAAGTGGATATTTGGACCTCTTTGAGGCCTATCATAGTAAAGGAAATAACTTTATATAAAAACAAGACAGAAGCATTCTCAGAAAATTCTTTAGGATCATTGAATTGAACTCACAAAGCTGAACATTCCTTTGGATGGAACAGGTTTGAAACACCCTTTTTCTAGAATCTGCAAGTGGATATTTGCACCTCTCTGAGGATTTCGTTGGAAACGGGATAAAAGACACGTAATTAAACAGAGGCGTTCTCAGAACATTCTTCGTGATGTTTGCATTCAACTCACAGTGTTGAACCTTTCTTTGATAGTTCAGGTTTGAAAGACTCTTTTTGTAGAAACTGCAAGTGGATATTTGGACCTCTCTGAGGATTTCATTCTAAATGGCATGAACCGCACGTAACTAAACAGAAATATTCTCAGCACCTTCTTAGTGACGTTTGCATTCAACTCACAGTGTTTAACCTTTCTTTGATAATTCGGGTTTGAAGCACTTTTTTGTAGAAACCGCAAGTGGATATTTGGGCCTCCTTGAGGCCTATCGTTGTAAAGGAAATAACTTCATATAGAAACAAGACAGAAGCATTCTCAGAAAACTCTTTGGGATCATTGAGTTGAACTCACAGAGCTGAATATTCTTTTGGATGGAGCAGGTTTGAAACACACTTTTTGTAGAATCTGCAAGTGGATATTTGGACCTCTCTGAGGATTTCGTTGGAAACGGGTAAACTGCACCTAAGTAAACCGAAGCATTTTCAGAAGCTTCTTTGTGATGTTTGCATTCAAATCCCAGAGTTGAACCTTCCTTTGATAGTTCAGGTTTGAAACACTCTTTTTGTAGGATCTGCAAGTGGATATTTGGACCACCCTGTGGCCTTCGTTCCAAACGGGTATATCTTCACATAAAATCTAGACAGAAGCCTTCTCAGAAATTTCTCTGTGATGTTTGCATTCAATTCACAGAGTTGAACACTCCTATGGATAAAGCAGTTTTGAAACTCTCTTTCTGTGGAATCTGCAAGTGGATATGTGGGCCTCTTTGAATATTTCTTTGGAAACGGGAATATCTTCACATAAAAACTAAACAGAAGCATTCTCTGAAACTTCTCTGAGATGTTGGTGTTTAACTCACAGAGTTTCACATTGCTTTTCATAGAGCAGTTCTGAAACATTGTTTTCGTAGTGTCTGCAAGTGGACATTTGGAGAACTTTCAGGCCTGTGGTGGAAAATGAATTATCGTCACATAGAAACGAGAGAGAGGCATTGTCACAAACTTCTTTGTGATGATTGCATTCAACTCACAGAGTTGAAGGTTCCTTCTCAAACAGCAGTTTCCAAACACTCTTTCTGTGGAATCTGCAAGTGGATATTTGGACAGCTTTGAAGATTTCGTTGGAAACTGGATAATCTTCACAGAAAAGCTAAACAGAAGCCTTCTCAGAAACTTCTTTGTGATGTTTGCATTCAACACACAGAGTTGAACTTTCCTTTTGAGAGAGAAGCTTTGAAACACTCTTCATTTAGAATCTGCAAGTGGACATTTGGAGGGCTTTGAGGCCTGTGGTGGAAAAGGAAATGTCTTCCCGTAGAAACTAGTTGGAAGCATTCTCAGAAACTACTGTGGGATGATTGCATTCAAGTCAGAGAGTTGAACATTCCCTTCGACAGAGCAGTTTGGAAACTCTCTTTTTGTAGAATCTGCAAGTGGAGATATGGATCACTTTGAGGCCCATGGTAGTAAAGGAAATAACTTCGTATAAAAACTAGACAGTAGCATTCTCAGAGCCTTCTTCGTGATGCTTGCATTCAATTCACAGCATTGAACCATTCTTTGAGACTTCAGGTTTGAAACACTCTTTTTGTAGAAACTGCAAGTGGATATTTTGACCACTCTGAGGATTTCGTTGGAAACGGGATAAACCGCACAGAACTAAAATGAAGCATTCTCAGAACTTTCTGCGTGCTGTTTGTATTCAACTGACAGTGTTGAACCATTCTTTGATAGTTCAGGTTTGAAACACTCTTTTTGTAGAAACTGCATGTGGATATTTGGACCTCTCTGAGGATTTCATTGGAAATGGCATAAACCGCACGTAACTAAACAGAAGCATTCTCAGAACCTTCTTCGTGATGTTTGCATACAACTCACAGTGTTTAACCTTTCTTTGATAGTTCAGGTTTGCAACACTCTTTTGTAGAAACTGCAAGTGGATATTTGTACCTCTTTAAGGCCTATCGTTGTAAAGGAGATAACTTCATATAGAAACAAGACAGAAGCATTCTCAGAAAATTCTTTGGGATCATTGAGTTGAACTCACAGAGCTGAATATTCCTTTGGATGGAGCAGGTTTGATACACACTTTTTGTAGAATCTGCAAGTGGATATTTGGAACTCTCTGAGGATTTCGTTGGAAACGGGATAACTGCAACTAATTGAACTGAAGCATTCTCAGAAACTTCTTTGTGATGTTTGCATTCAAATCCCAGAGTTGAACCTTCCTTTGATAGTTCAGGTTTGAAACACTCTTTTTGAAGGATCTGCAAGTGGATATTTGGACCACTCTGTGGCCTTCGTTCCAGACGGGTATATTTTCACATAAAATTTAGACAGAAGCCTTCTCAGAAATTTCTCTGAGATGTTTGCATTCATCTCACAGAGTTGAACATTCCTATGGAGACAGCAGTTTTGAAACTCTCTTTCTGTGGAATCTGCAAGTGGATATGTGGTCCTCTTTGAATATTTCACATAAAAACTAAACAGAAGCATTCTCTGAAACTTCTCTGAGATGTTGGTGTTTAACTCACAGAGTTTCACAATGCTTTTCATAGAGCAGTTCTGAAACATTGTTTTCATAGTGTCTGCAAGTGGATATTTGGAGAACTTTCAGGCCTGTGGAGGAAAATGAATTATCGTCACATAGAAACGAGAGGAGGCATTGTCAGAAACTTCTTTGTGATGATTGCATTGAACCCACAGAGTTGAAGGTTCCTTCTCAAACAGCAGTTTCCAATCACTCTTTCTGTGGAATCTGCAAGTGGTTATTTGGACCGCTTTGAAGATTTCGTTGGAAACTGGATAATCTTCACAGAAAAGCTAATCAGAATTATTCTCAGAAACTTCTTTGTTTGTTTGTATTCAACTCAGAGAGTTGAACTTTCCTTTTGAGAGGGAAGCTTTGAAACACTCTTTATCTAGAATCTGCAAGTGGACATTTGGTGGGCTTTGTGGCCAGTGGTGGAAAAGGAAATGTCTTCCCGTAGAAAGTAGATGCAAGCATTCTCAGTAACTACCTTGGGATGATTGCATTCAAGTCACAGAGTTGAACATTCCCTTTGACAGAGCAGTTTGGAAACTGTCTTTTTGTAGAATCTGCAAGTGGAGATGTGGACCAATTTGAGGCCCATGGTAGTAAAGGAAATAACTTCCTATAAAAACCAGACAGTAGCATTCTCAGAGCCTTTTTCATGATGCTGGCATTCAATTCACAGTGTTGAACCATTCTTCAAGACTTCAGGTTTGAAACACTCTTTTTGTAGAAACTGCAAGTGGATATTTTGACCGCCCTGAGGATTTCGTTGGAAACGGGATAAACCACACAGAACTAAAATGAAGCATTCTCAGGATGTTCTTCGTGGTGTGTGTATTCAACTGACAGTGTTGAACCATCCTTTGATAGTTCAGGTTTGAAACACTCTTTCTGAAGAAACTGCAACTGGGTATTTTGACCTCTCTGAGGATTTCATTGGAAATGGGATAAAAGACACGTAACTAAACAGAAGCATTCTCAGAACTTTCTTCGTGATGTTTGCATTCAACCCACAGTACTGATCCTTTCTTTGTTAGTTCAGGTTCGAAACACTATTTTTGTAGAAACTGCAAGTGGATATTTGGACCTCTCTGAGGATTTCGTTGGAAATGGGATAAACCTCACGTAACTAAACAGAAGCATTCTCAGAACTTTCTTCGTGATGTTTGCATTCAACTCACAGTGTTGAACCTTTCTTTGATAGTTCAGGTTTGCAACAGTCTTTTTGTAGAAACTGCAAGTGGATATTTGGACCTCTTTGATGCCTTTCGCTGTAAAGGAAATAACTTCATAGAAAAACAAGACAGATGTATTCTCAGAAAATTCTTGGGGATCATTGAGTTGAACTCACAGAGCTGAACATTCCTTTGGATGGAGCAGGTTTGAAACACACTTTTTGTAGAATCTACAAGTGGATATTTGGACCTTTCTGAGGATTTCGTTGGAAACGGGATTACTGCCCCTAACTACACAGAAGCATTCTCAGAAACTTCTTTGTGATGTTTGCATTCAAATCCCAGATTTGAACCTTCCTTTGATAGATCAGGTTTGAAACACTCTTTTTGTAGGATCTGCAAGTGGTTATTTGGACCACTCTGTGGCCTTCGTTCGAAATGCGTGTATCTTCACATGAAGTCTACACAGAAGCCTTCTTAGAAACTTCTCTGTGATGATTGCATTCAACTCACAGAGTTGAACACTCCTATGGAGACAGCAGTTTTGAAACTCTCTTTCTGTGGAATCTTCAAGTGCATATGTGGACCTGTTTGAAGATTTCTTTGGCAACGGGAATATCTTCACATAAAAACTAAACAGAGGCATTCTCTGAAACTTCTCTGAGATGTTGGTGTTTAACTCACAGAGCTTCACATTGCTTTTCATAGAGCAGTTCTGAAACATTGTTTTCGTAGTGTCTGCAAGTGGACATTTGGAGAGCTTTCAGGCCAGTGGTGGAAAATGAATTATCGTCACATAGAAACGAGAGAGAGGCATTGTCAGAAACTTCTTAGTGAAGATTGCATTCAACACACCGAGTTGAATGTTACTTTTCAAACAGCAGTTTCCAAACATTCTTTCTCTGGAATCTGCAAGTGGATATTTGGACCGCTTTGAAGATTTCGTTGGAAACTGGATAATCTTCACAGAAAAGATAAACAGAAGCATTCTCAGAAACTTCTTTGCGATGTTTGCATTCAACTCACAGAGTTGAACTTTCCTTTTGAGAGAGAAGCTTTGAAACACTCTTTTCCCAGAATCTGAAAGTGGACATTTGGAGGGCTTTGAGGCCTGTGGTGGAAAAGGAAATATCTTCCCGTATAAACCTGACAGAAGCATTCTCAGAAACTACTCTGGGATGATTGCATTCAAATCTCAGAGTTGAACATTCCCTTTGACAGAGAAGTTTGGAAACTCTCTTTTTGTAGAATCTGCAAGTGGAGATATGGATCGCTTTGAGGCCCATGGTAATAAAGGAAATAACTTCCTATAAAAACTAGACAGTAGGATTCTCAGAGCCTTCTTCGTGATGCTTGCGTTCAACTCCCAGTGTTGAACCATTCTTTGATAGTTCAGGTTTGAAACATTCTTTTTGTAGAAATTGCAAGTGGATATTTGGACCTCTCTGCGGATTTCATTGGAAACGGGATAAAACACCCAGAACTAAACTGAAGCATTCTCAGATCTTTCTTCGTGATGTTTGTGTTCCATTCACAGTGTTGAACCATTCTTTGACAGTTCAGGTTTGAAATACGCTTTTTGTAGAAACTGCCATTGGATATTTGGACCTCTCTGAGGATTTCGTTGGAAACGGGATATACTGCACATAACTAAACAGAAGCATTCTCAGAACTATCTTCGTGATGTTTGCATTCAACTCACAGTGTTGAACCTTTCTTTCATAGTTAAGGTTTGTAACACTCTTTTTGTAGAAACTGCAAGTGGATATTTGGACCTCTTTGCGGCCTATAACAGTAAAGGAAATCACTTCATAGAAAAACAAGACAGAAGTATTCTCAGAAAATTCTTGGGGATCATTGAGTTGAACTCACAGCGCTGAACATTCCTTTGGATGGAGCACGTGTGAAACACACTTTTTGGAGAATCAGCAAGTGGATATTTGGAACTTTCTGAGGATTTCGCTGGAAACAGGATAACTGCACCTACCTAAACAGAAGCATTCTCATAAACTTCTTTGCGATATTTGCATTCAAATCCCAGAGTTGAACCTACCTTTGCTCTCTTTTTGTAGAATCTGCAAGTGGAGAAATGGACCGCTTTGTGGCCCATTGTAGTAAAGGAATTAACTTCCTATAAAAACTAAACAGTAGAATTCTCAGAGCCATCTTCGTGATGCTTGCATTCAACTCAGAGTGTTGAAACTTTCTTTGATAATTCATGTTTGAAACACTCTTTTTGTAGAAATTGCAAGTGGATATATGGACCCCTCTGAGGATTTCATTGGAAACGGGATAAACCGCACAGGACTAAACTGAACCATTCTCAGATATTTCTTCGTGATGTTTGTATTCAATTCACAGTGTTGAACCATTCTTCGACAGTTCAGATTTGAAATACTCTTTTTGTAGAAACTGCAAGGGGATATTTGGAGCTCTTAGAGGCCTATCGCACTAAAGGAAATAACTTCATAGAAAAACAAGACAGAAGTATTCTCCGAAAATACTTGGGGATCATTGAGTTGAACTCACAGAGCTGAACATTCCTTTGGATGGAGCAGGTTTGAAACACACTTTTTGTAGAATCTGAAATTGGATATTTGGACCTTTCTGAGGATATCGTTGGAAACGCGATAACTGCTCCTAACTAAACAGAAGCATTCTCAGAAACTTCTTTGTGATGTATGCATTCAAATCCCAGAGTTGAACCTTCCTTTGATAGATCAGGTTTGAAACACTCTTTTTGTAGGATCTGCAAGTGGTTATTTGGACCACTCTGTGGCCTTCGATCGAAACGGGTGTATCTTCACATGAAATCTAGACAGAAGCATTCTCAGAAACTTCTCAGTTATGATTGCATTCAACTCACAGAGTTGAAGGTTCCTTTTCAAACAGCAGTTTCCAAACACTCTTTCTGTGGATTCTGCAAGTGGATATTTGGACCGCTTTGAAGATTTCGTTGGAAACGGGATAATCTTCACAGAAAAGCTAAACAGAAGGATTCTCAGAAACTTCTTTGTGATGTTTGCATTCAACTCACAGATTTGAACTTTCCTTTTGAGAGAGAAGCTTTGAAACACTCTTTTTCTAGAATCTGCAAGTGGACTTTTGGAGGGATTTGAGGCATGTGTTGGAAAAGGAAATATCTTCCCGTAGAAACTAGATAGAAGCATTCTCAGAAACTACTTTCCGATGATTGCATTCAAGTCACAGAGTTGAACATTCCCTTTGTCAGGGCAGTTTGGAAACTCTCTTTTTGAAGAATCTGCAAGTGCAGAAATGGACCGCTTTTTGGCCCATGGTAGTAAAGGAATTAACTTCCCATAAAAACTAGACAGTAGCATTCTCAGAGCCATCATCGTGATGTTTGCATTCAACTCAGAGTGTTAAACCTTTCTTTGATAATTCAGGTTTGAAACACTCTTTTTGTAGAAACTGCAAGTGGATATTTGGACCCCTCTGAGGATTTCTTTGGAAACGGGATAAACCGCACAGGAGAAAACTGAAGCATTCTCAGATCTTTCTTCGTGATGTTTGTATTCAATTCACAGTGTTGAAGCATCCTTTGACAGTTCAGGTTTGAAATACTCTTTTTGTAGAAACTGCCAGTGGATATTTGGACCCCTCTGAGGATTTCGTGGGAAACGGGATAAACCGCACGTAACTAAACAGAAGAATTCTCAGAACTTTCTTCATGATGTTTGCATTCAACTCACAGTGTTGAACATTTCTTTGATAGTTCAGGTTTGAAACACTCTTTTTGTAGAAACTGCAAGAGGACATTTGGACCTCTCTGAGGATTTCGTTGGAAACCGGATAATGCGCACGTAACTAAACAGAAGCATTCTCAGAACCTTCTTCGTGATGTTTGCTTTCAACTCACAGTGTTGAACATTTCTTTGATAGTTCTTGTTTGAAACACTCTTTTTGTAGAAACTGCCAGTAAATATTTGGAACTCTCTGAGGATTTCCTTGGAAAGGGGATAAACAGCACAGTATTAAACTGAAGCATTCTCAGAACTTTCAACTTTTGATAGTTGAGGTTTGAAACACTCTTTTTGTTGAAACTGCCAGTGGATATTTGGACCTCTCTGAGGATTTCGTTGGAAACGGGATATACCACACGTAACTAAACAGAGGCATTCTCAGATCTTTCTTCTTGATGTTTGCATTCAACTCACAGTGTTGAACCTTTCTTTGATAGTTCAGGTTTGAAACACTTTTTTGTAGAAACTGCAAGTGGATATTTGGACTTCTCTGAGAATTTCGTTGGAATCGTGATAAACCGCCTGTAACTAAACAGAAGAATTCTCAGAACATTCTTCTTCATGTTTGCATTCAATTCACAGTGTTGAACCTTTCTTTGACACTTCAGGTTTGAAACACTCTTTTTGTAGAAACTGCAAGTGGATATTTCGAACTCTCTGAGGATTTCGTTGGAAACGGGATAAAGAGCACAGAACTAAACTGAAGCATTCTCAGAACTTTCTTCGTGATGTTTGAATTCAACTCACAGCGTTGAACCATTCTTTGATAGTTGAGGTTTGAAACACTCTTTTTGTTGAAACTGCCAGTGGATATTTGGACCTCTCTGAGGTTTTCATTGGAAACGGAATATACCACACATAACTAAACAGAAGCATTCTCAGATCTTTCTTCTTGATGTTCACATTAAACTCACAGTGTTGAACCTTTCTTTGATAGTTCAGGTTTGAAACGCTCTTTTTGTAGAAACTGCAAGTGGATATTTGGACATCTCTGAGAATTTCGTTGGAAACGGGATAAACCACACGTAACTAAACAGAAGCGTTCTCAGAACATTCTTCGTGATGTTTGCATTCAACTCACAGTGTTGAACCATCCTTTCATAGTTCAGGTTTGAAACACTCTTTTTGTAGAAACTGGAAGGGTATACTTGGAATTCTCTGAGAATTTCGTTGGAAACGTGATAAACCGCCCGTAACTAAACAGAAATATTCTCAGAACCTTCTTCGTGATGTTTGCATTCAACTCACAGTGTTGTACCTTTCTTTGATAGTTCAGGTTTGAAACACTCTTTTTGTAGAAACTTCAATTGGATATTTGGATCTCTCTGAGGATTTCGTTGGAAACGTGATAAACCGCACAGAACTAACCTGAAGCATTCTCAGAACTTTCTATGTGATGTTTGTATGCAACTCACAGTGTTGAACCATTCTTTGATAGTTCAGGTTTGAAACACTCTTTTCGTAGAAAATGCAATTGGATATTTGGACACCTTTGTGGCCTATCGTAGTTAAAGGAAATAACTTCATATAAAAACAAAACAGAAGCATTCTCAGAAAATACTTGGAGATCATTGAGTTTAACTCACGGAGCTGAACATTCCCAGGGATGGAGCAGGTTTGAAACACACTTTTTGTATAATCTGCAAGTGGATATTTGGACCTCTCTGAGGATTTCGTTGGAAACGGGATAACTGCACCTAAATAAACAGAAGCATTCTCAGAAAATTCTTTGTGATATTTGCATTCAAATCCCAGAGTTGAATCTTCCTTTGATAGTTCAAGTTTGAAACACTCTTTTTGTTGGATCTGCAAGTGGATATTTGGAACACTCTGTGGCCTTCATTCGAAACTGGTATATCTTCACATAAAATCTAGGCAGTAGCCTTCTCAGAAAATTCTCTGTGATGATTGCATTCAACTCACAGAGTTGAAGGTTCCCTTTGAAACAACAGTTTCCAAACACTCTTTCTGTGGAATCTGCAAGTGGATATTTGGACCACTTTGAAGATTTCATTGGAAACTGGATAATCTTCACCGAAAAGCTAAACAGAGGCATTCTCAGAAACTTCTTTGTGATGTTTGCATTCAACTAACAGACTTGAACTTTCCTTTTGAGAGAGAAGCTTTGAAACACTCTTTTTCTAGAATGTGCAAGTGGACATGTGGAGGGCTTTGAGGCCTGTGGTGGATAAGGAAATATCTTCCCGTAGAAACTAGATAGAAGCATTCTCAGAAACTACTTAGGGATGATTGCATTCAAGTCTCAGAGTTGAACATTTCCTTTGACAGAACACTTTCGAAACTCTCTTTATGTAGAATCTGCAAGTGGAGATATGGACCGCATTGAGGCCCAGGGTAATAAAGGAAATAACTGCCTATAAAAACTAGACAGTAGCATTCTCAGAGCCTTCTTCGTGATGCTTGAATTCAACTCACAGTGTTGAACCATTCTCTGACAGTTCAGGTTTGAAACACTCTTTCTGTAGAAACTGCAAGTGGATATTTGGACCTCTCTGAGGATTTCATTGGAAAGGAGATAAACCACACGTAACTAAACAGAAGCATTCTCAGATCTTTCTTCGTGACATTTGCATTCAATTCACAGTGTTGAACCTATCTTTGATAGTTCAGGTTTGAAACACTCTTTTTGTAGAAACTGCCAGTGGATATTTGGAAATCTATGAAGATTTCGTTGGAAACGTGATAAACAGCACAGACCTAAACTGAAGCATTCTCAGAACTTTCTTCGTGATGTTTGAATTCAACTCACAGAGTTGAACCATTCTTTGATAGTTCAGGTTTGAAACAATCTTTTTGTAGAAACCGCCAGTGGATATTTGGACCTCTCTGATTATTTCGTTGGAAACCGGATAAACCACACGTAACTAAACAGAAGCATTCTCAGATCTTTCTTCTTGATGTTTGCATTCAACTCACAGTGTTGAACCTTTCTTTGATAGTTCAGGTTTAAAACGCTCTTTTTGTAGAAACTGCAAGTGGATATTTGGACCTCTCTGAGTATTTCGTTGGAAACGGGATAAACCACACGTAACTAAACAGAAGCATTCTCAGAGTATTCTTCGTGATGTTTGCATTCAACTCACAGTGTTGAACCATTCTTTCATAGTTCAGGTTTGAAACACTCTTTTTGTAGAAACTGGAAGTGTATACTTTGACCTCTCTGAGAATTTCGTTGTAAACGTGATAAACCGCCCGTAACTAAACAGAAATATTCTCAGAACCTTCTTCGTGATGTTTGCATTCAACTCACAGTGTTGAACATTTCTTTGTTAGTTCAGGTTTGAAACACTCTTTTTGTAGAAACTTCAAGTGGATATTTGGACCTCTCTGAGGATTTCGTTGGAAACGGGATAAACCGCACAGAGGTAACCTGAAGCATTCTCAGAAATCTCTATGTGATGTTTGTATGCAACTCACAGTGTTGAAACATTCTTTGATTCTTCACGTTTGAAACACTCTTATGGTAGAAACTGCAAGAGGATATTTGGACCCCTTTGAGGCCCATCGTATTTAAAGGAAATAACTTCATATAAAACAAAAGAGAGGCATTCTCAGAAAATTCTTGGGGATCATTGAGTTTAACTCACGGAGCTGAATATTCCTTTGGATGGAGCTGGTTTGAAACACACTTTTTGTAGAATCTGCAAGTGGATATTTGGACCTTTCTTAGGATTTCGTTGCAAACGGGATAACAGCACCTCACTAAACAGAAGCATTTTCAGAAACTTCTTTGTGATGTTTGCTTTCAAATCCAGGAGTTGAATCTTCCTTTGATAGTTCCAGTTTGAAACACTCTTTTAGTAAGATCAGCAAATGTATATTTGGACCACTCTGTGGCCTTCGTTCGAAACTGGTATATCTTCACATAAAATCTAGACAGTAGCCTTCTCAGAAACTTCTCTGTGATGATTGCATTCAACTCACAGATTGGAAGTTTCCTCTTCAAACAGCATTTTCCAAACATTCTTTCGGTGGAATCTGCAAGTGGATATTTGGACCGCTTTGAAGATTTCATTGGAAACGGGATAATCTTGACAGAAAAGCTAAACAGAAGCATTCTCACAAACTTCTTTGTGATGCTTGCATTCAACTCACAGAGTTGAACTTTCCTTTTGAGAGAGAAGCTTTGCAACACTCTTTTTCTAGAATCTGCAAGTGGACATTTGGAGGGCTTTGAGGCCTGTGGTGGAAAAGGAAATATCTTCCCGTAGGAACTAGATAGAAGCATTCTCAGAAGCTACTTAGGGATGATTGCATTCAAGTCTCAGAGTTGAACATTCCCTTTGACAGAGCAGTTTGGAAAATCTGTTTTTGTAGAACCTGCAAGTGGAGATATGGACCGCATTCAGGCCCATGGTAATAAAGGAAATTACTTCCTATAAAAACTACACAGCAGCATTCTCAGAGCCTTCTTCATGATGCTTACATTCAACTCACAGTGTTGAACCATTCTTTGATAGATCCGGTTTGAAACACACTTTTTTTAGAAACTGCAAGTGGATATTTGGACCTCTCTCAGGACGTCGTTGTAAATGGTATAAACCACACTTGACTAAACAGAAGAATTCTCAGAACCTTCTTCGTGATGTTTGCATTCAACTCACAGTGTTGAACCTTTCTTTGATAGTTCGGGTTTGAAACACTCGTTTTGTAGAAACTGCAAGAGGATATTTGGAACACTCTGAGGATTTCGTTGGAAACGGGATAAACCGCACAGAACTAAACTGAAGAATTCTCAGAACTTTCTTCGTGACCTTTGTATGCAACTCACAGTGTTGAACCATTCTTTGATTGTTGAGATTTGAAACACTCTTTTTGTAGAAACTGCAAGTGGATATTTTGACCTCTTTGAGGCCTATCGTAGTAAAGGAAATAACTTCATATAAAACCAAGACAGAAGCATTCTAAGAAAATTCTTGGGGATCATTGAGTTTAACTCACAGAGCTGAACATTCCTTTGGATTGAGAAGGTTTGGAACAAACTTTTTGTAGAATCTGCAAGTGGATATTTGGAACTCGCTGAGGATTTCGTTGGAAACGGGATAAACAGCACAGAACTAAACTGAAGCATTCTCAGAACTTTCTTCGTGATGTTTGAATTCAACTCACAGTGTTGAACCATTCTTTGATAGTTGAGTTTGAAACACTCTTTTTGTAGAAACTGCCAGTGGATATTTGGACCTCTCTGAGGATTTCGTTGGAAACGGGATAAACCAGACGTAACGAAAGATAAGCATTCTCAGAACCTTCTTCCTGATGTTTTCATTCAGCTCACAGTGTTGAACCTTTCTTTGATAGTTCAGGTTTGAAACACTCTTTTTGTAGAAACTGCAAGTGGATATTTGGACCTCTTTGAGGCCTATCGTAGTAAAGGAAATAACTTCATATAAAAACAAGACAGAAGCTTTCTCAGAAAATTCTTGGGGATCATTGAGTTTAACTCACAGTACTGAACATTCCTTTGGATGGAGCAGGTTTGAGACACACTTTTTGTAGAATCGGCAAGTGGATATTTGGACCTCTCTGAGAATTTTGATGGATACGGGATAAATGCACCTAACTAAACAGAAGCATTCTAGCAAACTACTTTGTGATGTTTTCATTCAAATCCCAGAGTTGAATCTTCCTTTGGTAGTTAAAGTTTGAAACACTCTTTTTGTTGGATCTGCAAGTGGATATTTGGACCACTCTGTGGCCTTCGTTCGTAACTGGTATATCTTCACATAAAATCTAGGCAGTAGCCTTCTCAGAAACTTCTCTATGATGATTGCATTTAACTCAAAGAGTTGAAGGTTCCTTTTGAAACAGCAGTTTCCAAACACTCTTTCTATGGAATGTGCAAGTGGATATTTGGACCGCTTTGAAGATTTCGTTGGAAACGGGATAATCTTCACAGAAAAGCTAAACAGAAGTATTCTCAGAAACTTCTTTGTGATGTTAGCATTCAACTGACAGAGTTCAACTTTCCTTTTGAGAGAGAAGCTTTGCAACACTCTTTTTCTAGAATCTGCAAGTGGACATTTGGAGGGCTTTGAGGCCTGTGGTGGAAAAGGATATATCTTCCCATAGAAACTAGATAGAAGCATTCTCAGAAACTACTCAGGGATGATTGCATTCAAGTCTCAGATTTGAACATTCCCCTTCACAGAGCAGTTTGGAAACTCTCTTTTTGTAGAATCTGCAAGTGGAGATATGGACCGCTTTGAGGCCCATGGTAATTAAGGAAATAACTTCCTATAAAAACTAGACAGTAGCATTCGCAGAGCCTTCTTCGTGATGCTTGCATTCAACACACAGTGTTGAACCTTTCTTTGATAGTTCCGGTTTGAAACACTCTTTCTGTAGAAACTGCAAGTGGATACTTGGTCCTCGCTGAGGATTTCGTTGGAAGCGGGATAAACCGCACGTAACTAAACACAAGCATTCTCAGAACCTTCTTCGTGATGTTTGCATTCAACTCACAGTGCTGAACCATTCTTTCATAGTTCAGGTTTGAAACACTCTTTTTGTAGAAACTGCAAGTGGATATTTGGAAATCTCTGAGGATTTCGTTGGAAATGGGATAAACAGCACAGTACTAAACTGAAGCATTCTCTGAACTTTCTTCGTGATGTTTGATTTCAACACACAGTATTGAACCATTCTTTGATAGTTGAGGTTTGAAACACTCTTTTTGTAGAAACTGCCAGTGGATATTTGGACCTCTCTGAGGATTTCGTAGGAAACGGCATAAACCACACATAACTAAACAGAAGCATTCTTAGAACTTTCTTCGTGATGTTTGCATTCAACTCACAGTGTTGAACCTTTCTTTGATAGTTCAGGTTTGAAACACTCTTTCTGTAGAAACTGCAAGTGGATATTTGGACCTCTCTGAGGATTTCGTTAGAAACGGGATAAACCACACGTAACTAAACAGAAGCATTCTCAGAACTTTCTTCCTGATGTTTGTATTCAATTCACAGTTTTGAATTTCTTTGATAGTTCAGGTTTGAAACACTCTTTCTGTAGAAACTGCAAGTGGATATTTGGAACTCTCTGACGATTTCGTTGCAAACGGGATAAACAGCACAGAATTAAACTGAAGCATTCTCAGAACTTTCTTCGTGATGTTTGAATTAAACTCACAGTGTTGAACCATTCTTTGATAGTTGAGGTTTGAAACACTCTTTTTGTAGAAACTGGAAGTGGACGTTTGGACCTCTTTGAAGCCTATCATAGTAAAGGAAATAAATTCATATAAAAACAAGACAGAAGTTTTCTCAGAAAATTCTTGGGGATCATTGAGTTTATCTCACAGATCTGAACATTCCTTTAGATGGAGCAGGTGTGAAACACTCTTTTGTAGAATCTGCAAGTGGATATTTGGACCTCTCTGAGGATTTCGTTGGAAATGGGATAACTGCACCTAACTAAACAGAAGCATTCTCAGAAACTTCTTTGTGATGTTTGCATTCAAATCCCAGAGTTGAATCTTCCTTTGATAGTTCAAGTTTGAAACACTCTTTTTGTAGGATCTGCAAGTGGATATTTGGACCACTCTGTGGCCTTCATTTGAAACTGGTATATCTTCACATAAAATCTAGACAGTAGCCTCCTCAGAAACTTCTCTGTGATGATTGCATTCAACTGACTGAGTTGAGGGTTCCTTTTGAAACAGCAGTTTCCAAACACACTTTCTGTGGAATCAGCAAGTGGATATTTGGACCGCTTTGAAGATTTCGTTGAAAACGGGATTATCTTCACAGAAAAGCTAAACAGAGTAATTCTCAGAAACTTCTTTGTGATGTTTGCATTCAACTCACAGAGTTGAACTTCCTTTTGAGAGAGAAGCTTTGCAACACTCTTTTTCTTGAATCTGCAAGTGGACATTTGGAGGGTTTCGAGGCCTGTTGTGGAAAAGGCAATATCTTCCCGTAGAAACTAGATAGAAGCATTCTCAGAAACTACATAGGGATGATCGCATTCAAGTCTCAGAGTTGAACATTCCCTTTGACAGAGCAGTTTGGAAAATCCGTTTTTGTAGAATCTGCAAGTGGAGATATGGACCGCTTTGAGGCCCATGGTAATAAAGGAAATAACTGCCAATAAAAACTAGACAGTAGCATTCTCAGAGCCTTCTTCGTGATGCTTGCATTCAACTGACAGTGTTGAAGCATTCTTTGATAGTTCAGTTTTGAAACACTCTTTCCGTAGAAACTGCAAGTGGATATTTGGCCCTCTCTGAGGATTTCGTTGGAAAAGGCATAAACCACACGTAACTAAACAGAAGAATTCTCAGAACTTTCTTCGTGATGTTTGCATTCAACTCACAGTGTTGAACCATTCTCTGACAGTTCAGGTTTGAAACACTCTTTTTGTAGAAACTGCAAGTGGATAGTTGCAACTCTCTGAGGATTTCGTTGGAAAAGGGATATTCCGCGCAGAACTAAACTGAAGCATTTTCAGAATATTCTTCGTGAGGTTTGAATGCTACTCACAGTGTTGAACCATTCTTTGATACTTGAGATTGAAACCCTCTTTTTGTAGAAACTGTCAGTGGATATTTGGACCTCTCTGAGGATTTCGTTGGAAACGGGATAAACCAGACGTAACTAAAAGAAGCATTCTCAGAACCTTCTTCCTGATGATTTCATTCAGCTCACAGTGTTGACCCTTTCATTGCTAGTTCAGGTTTGAAACACTCTTTTTGTAGAAACTGCAAGTGGATATTTGGAGCTCTTTGAGGCCTATCGTAGTAAAGGAAATAACTTCATATAAAAACAAGACAGAAGCATTCTCAGAAAATTCTTGGGGATCATTGAGTTGAACACACAGAGCTGAACATTCCTTTGGATGGAGCCGGTTTGAAACACACCTTTTGTAGAATCTGCAACTGGATATTTGGACCTCTCTGAGGATTTCGTTGGAAACGGGATAACTGCACCTAAATAAAGAGAAGCATTCTCAGAAACTTGTTCGTGATGTTTGCATTCAAATCCCAGAGTTGAATCTTCCTTTGATAGTTCAAGTTTGAAACACTCTTTTTATTGGATCTGCAAGTAGATATTTGGACCACTCTGTGGCCTTTGTTCGAAACTGGTATATCTTCAAAGAAAATCTAGACAGCAGCCTTCTCAGAAACTTCTCTGTGGTGATTGCATTCAACTCACAGAGTTGAAGTTTCCTTTTGAGAGAGAAGCTTTGCAACACACTTTTTCTAGAATCTGCAAGTGGACATTCGGAGGGCTTTGAGGCCTGTGGTGGAAGAGGAAATATCTTTCCATAGAAACTAGATAGAAGCATTCTCAGAAACTACTTAGGGATGATTGCATTCAAGTCTCAGAGTTGAACATTCCCTTTGACAGAGCAGTTTGGAACACTCTGAGGATTTCGTTGGAAACGGGATAAAACGCGCAGAACTAAACTGAAGCATTCTCAGAACTTTCTTCGTGATGTTTCTATGCAAATCACAGTGTTGAACCATTCGTTGATATTTCAGGTTTGAAACACTCTTTTTGTAGAAACTGCAAGTGGATATTTTGACCAATCTGAGGATTTCGTTGGAAAAGGAATAAACCGCACGTACATAAACAGAAGCATTCTCAAAACCTTCTTCCTGATGTTTGCATTCACCTCACCGTGTTGAACTTTTCTTTGATAGTTCAGGTTTGAAACACTCTTTTTGTAGAAACTGCAAGTGGATATTTGGAACTCTTTGAGGCCTATCGTAGTAAAGGTAATAACTTCATATAAAAACAAGACAGAAGCTTTCTCAGAAAATTATTGGGGATCATTGAGTTTAACTCACAAAGCTGAACATTCCTTTGGATGGAGCAGGTTTGAAACACACTTTTTGTAGAATCTGCAAGTGGATATTTGGACCCCTCTGAGGATTTCATTGGAAACGGGATAACTGCACCTAACTAAACAGAAGCATTCTCAGAAAATACTTTGTGATGTTTGCTTTCAAATCTCAGAGTTGAATCTTCCTTTGATAGTTCAAATTTGAAACACTCTTTTTGTAAGTTCTGCAAGCGGATATTTGGACCACTCTGTGGCCTTTGTTCGAAACTGGTATATCTTCACATAAAATCTAGACAGAAGCCTTCTCAGAAACTTCTCTGTGATGATTGCATTCAACTCACAGAGTTGAAGTTTCCTTTTCAAACAGCAGTTTCCAAACACTCTTTCTGTGGAATCTGCAAGTGGATATTTGGACCACTCTGTGGCCTTCGTTCAAAACTGTTATATCTTCACATAAAATCTAGACAGAAGCCTTCTCAGAAACTTCTCTGTGATGATTGCATTCAACTCACAGAGTTGAAGTTTCCTTTTCAAACAGCAGTTTCCAACACTCTTTCTGTGGAATCTGCAAGTGGATATTTGGACCGCTTTGAAGATTTCGTTGGAAACGGGATAATCTTCTCAGAAAAGCTAAACAGAAGAATTCTCAGAAAGTTCTTTGTGATGCTTACATTCAACTAACAGAGTTGAACTTTCCTTTTGAGAGAGAAGCTTTGCAACACTCTTTTTCTAGAATCTGCAAGTGGACATTTGGAGAGCGTTGAGGCCTGTGGTGGAAAAGGAAATATCTTCCCGTAGAAACTAGATAGAAGCATACTCAGAAACTAGTTTGGGATGATTGGATTCAAGTCTCAGAGTTGAACATTCCCTTTGAAATAGCAGTTTGCAAACCCCCTTTTTGTAGAATCTGCATGTGGAGATATGGACCGCTTTGAGGCCCATGGAAATTAAGGAAATAACTTCCTATAAAAACAAGACAGTAGCATTCGCAGAGCCTTCTTCGTGATGCTTACATTCAACTCACAGTGTTGAACCATTCTTTGATAGTTCAGGTGTGAAACACTCTTTTTGTAGAAACTGCCAGTGGCTATTTGGACCTCTCTGAGGATTTCGTTGGAAACGGGATAAACCGCATGTTACAAAACAGAAGCATTCTCAGAACTTTCTTCGTGATGTTTGCATTCAACTCACAGTGTTGTACCTTTCTTTGATAGTTCAGGTTTGAAACACTCTTTTTGTAGAAACTGCAAGTGGATAGTTGCAACTCTCTGAGGATTTCGTTGGAAAAGGGATATACCGCGCAGAACTAATCTGAAGCATTTTCAGAATATTCTTCGTGAGGTTTGAATTCTACTCACAGTGTTGAACCATTCTTTGATAGTTGAGATTGAAACCCTCTTTTTGTAGAAACTGTCAGTGGATATTTGGACCTCTCTGAGGATGTCGTTGGAAACGGGATAAACCAGACGTAACTAAAAGAAGCATTCTCAGAACCTTCTTCCTGATGTTTTCATTCAGCTCACAGTGTTGACCCTTTCATTGCTAGTTCAGGTTTGAAACACTCTTTTTGTAGAAACTGCAAGTGGATATTTGGACCTCTTTGAGGCCTATCGTAGTAAAGGAAATAACTTCATATAAAAACAAGACAGAAGCATTCTCAGAAAATTCTTGGGGATCATTGAGTTGAACACACAGAGCTGAACATTCCTTTGGATGGAGCAGGTTTGAAACACACTTTTTGTAGAATCTGCAAGTGGATATTTGGACCTCTCTGAGGATTTCGTTGGAAACGGGATAACTGCACCTAAATAAACAGAAGCCTTCTCAGAAACTTCTTTGTGATGTTTGCGATCAAATCCCAGAGTTGAATCTTACTTTGATAGTTCAAGTTTGAAACACTCCTTTTGTTGGATCTGCAAGTGGATATTTGGACCACTCTGTGGCCTTCGTTTGAAACTGGTATATCTTCACATAAAATCTAGGCAGTAGCCTTCTCAGAAACTTCTCTGTGATGATTGCATTCAACTCACAGAGTTGAAGGTTCCTTTTGAAACAGCAGTTTCCAAACACTCTTTCTGTGGAATCTGCAAGTGGATATTTGGACCGCTTTGAAGATTTTGTTGGAAACGGGATAATCTTCGCATAAAAGCTAAACAGAAGCATTCTCAGAAACTTCTTTGTGATGTTTGCATTCAACTCACAGTGTTGAACTTTCCTTTTGAGAGAGAAGCTTTGCAACACTCTTTTTCTAGAATCTGCAAGTGGACATTTGGAGGGCTATGAGGCCTTTGGTGGAAAAGGAAATATCTTCCCGTACAAACTAGATAGAAGCATTCTCAGAAACTACTTAGGGATGATGGCATTCAAGTCTCAGAGTTGAACATTCCCTTTGACAGTGTAGTTTGGAAATTCCCTTTTTGTAGAATCTTCAAGTGGAGATATGGAACGCTTTGAGGCCCATGGTAATAAAGGAAATAACTGCCTATATAAACCAGACTGTAGGATTCTCAGAGCCTTCTTCGTGATGCTTGCATTCAACTCACTGTGTTGAACCATTGTTTGATAGTTCAGGTTTGAAACATTCTTTCTGTAGAAACTGCAAGTGGATATTTGGACCTCTCTGAGGATTTCGTTGCAAATGGGATAAACCGCAGTTCACTAAACAGAAGCATACTTAGAACCTTCTTCGTTATGTTTGCATTCAACTCACAGTGTTGAACTTTTCTTTGATAGTTCGGGTTTGCAACACTCTTTTTGTAGAAACTGCAAGTGGATATTTGAAACTCTCTGAGGATTTCGTTGGAAACGGGATAAACAGCACAGAACTAAACTGAAGCATTCTCAGAACTTTCTTCCTGATGTTTGAATTCAACTCACAGTGTTGAACCATTCTTTGATAGTTAAGGTTTGAAACAGTCTTTTTGTAGAAACTGCCAGTGCATACTTGGACCTCTCTGAGGATTTCGTTAGAAACGGGATAAACCACACCTAACTAAACAGAAGCATTCTCAGATCTTTCTTCTTGTTTGCATTCAACTCACAGTGTTGAACCTTTCTTTGAAAGTTCAGGTTTGAAACCCCCTTTTTGTGGAAACTGCAAGTGGATATTTGGACCTCTCTGAGGAATTCGTTGGAAACGGGATAAACCACACGTAACTAAACAGAAGCATTCTCAGAACATTCTTCGTGATGTTTGCATTCAACACACAGTGTTGAAACATTCTTTCATAGTACAGGTGTGAAACACTGTTTTTGTAGAAACTGGAAGTGTATACTTGGAAGTATCTGAGAATTCGTTGGAAACATGATAAACCGAACGTAACTAAACAGAAGAATTCATAGAACCTTCTTCGTGAAATTTGCATTTAACTCACAGTGTTGAACCTTTCTTTGATAGTTTAGGTTTGAAACACTCTTTTTGTAGAAACTGCAAGTGGATATTTGGAGCTCTTTGAGGCCTATCGTAGTAAAGTAAATATCTCCATATAAAAGCAAGACAGAAGCATTCTCAGAAAATTCTTGGGGATCATTGAGTTTAACTCACAGAGCTGAACATTCCTTTGGATGGAACAGGTTTGAAACACACTTTTTGTAGAATCTGCAAGTGGATATTTAGACTTCTCTGAGTATTTCATTGGAAACGGGATAACTGCACCTAACTAAACAGAAGCATTCTCAGAAACTTCTTTGTGATGTTTGCATTCAAATCCCAGAGTTGAAACTTCTTTTCATAGTTCAAGGTTGAAACCCTCTTTTTGTTGGATCTGCAAGTGGATATTTGGACCACTCTGTGGCCTTCATTCGAAACTGATATATCTTCACATAAAATCTAGACAGTAGCTTTCTCAGAAACTTCCCTGTGATGATTGCATTCAACTCGCAGAGTTGAAGGTTACTTTTGAAACAGCAGTTTCCAAACACTCTTTCTGTGGAAACTCCAAGTGGATATTTGGACCACTGTGAAGATTTCGTTGAAAACGGGATAATCTTCGCAGAAAAGCTAAACAGAAGCATTCTCAGAAACTTCTTTGTGATGTTTGCATTCAACTCACAGAGTTGAACATTCCTTTTGAGAGTGAAGCTTTGCAACACTCTTTTTCTAGAATCTGCAAGTGGACATTTGGAGGGCTTTGAGGCCTGTGGTGGAAAAGGAAATATCTTCCCGTAGAAACTAGATAGAAGCATTCTCAGAAACTACTTAGGGATGATTGCATTCAAGTCTCAGAGTTGAACATTCCCTTTAACAGAGCAGCTTGGATACTCTCTTTTTGTAGAATCTGCAAGTGGAGATATGGACCGCTTTGAGGCCCATGGTAATAAAGGAAATCACTGCCAATAAAAACGAGACAGTAGCAATCTCAGAGCCTTCTTCGTGATGCTTGCACTCAACTCACAGTGATGAACCATTCTTTCATAGTTCAGGTTTGAAACACTCTTTCTGTAGAAACTGCAAGTGGATATTTGGACCTCTCTGAAGATTTCGTTGGAAACGGGATAAACCGCACGTAACTTAACTGAAGAATTCTCAGAACTTTCTTCGTGATGTTTGTATTCAACTCAGTGTGTTGAACCATTCTTTGATAGTTGAGGTTTGAAACACTCTTTTTGTAGAAACTTCAAGTGGATATTTGGACCTCTCTGAGGATTTCGTAGGAAAAGGGAAAAACCACACGTAACTGAATGGAAGAATTCTCAGAACTTTCTTCCTGATGTTTGCATTCAATTCACAGTGTTGAACCTTTCTTTGATAGTCCAGGTTTGAAACACTCTTTTTGTAGAAACTGCAAGTGGATATTTGGAACTATCTGAGGATTTCATTGGAGACGGGATAAACAGCACAGAACTAAACTGAAGCATTCTAAGAACTTTGTTCGTGATGTTTGAATTCAACTCTCACTGTTGAACCATTCTTTGATAGTTGAGGATTGAAACACTCTTTTTGTAGAAACTGCCAGTGGATATTTGGACCTCTCTGAGGAATTCGTACGAAACGGGAAAAAGCACACGTAACTAAACAGAAGCATTCTCAGAACTTTCCTCGTGATGTTTGCATTCAACTCACAGTGTTGAACCTTTCTTTGATAGTTCAGGTTTGAAACACTCTTTTTGTAGAAACTGCAACTGGATATTTGGACCTCTTTGAGGCCTAACGTAGTAAAGGCACTAACTTCATATAAAAATAAGACAGAAGCTTTCTCAGAAAATTCTTGGGGATCATTGAGTTTAACTCACAGAGCTGAACATTCCTTTGGATGAAGCAGGTTTGAAACAAACTTTTTGTAGGATCTGCATGTGGATATTTGGACCTCTCTGAGGAATTCTTTGGAAACGGGATAACTGCACCTAACTAAACAGAAGCATTCTCAGAAACTTCTTTGTGATGTTTGCATTCAAATCCCGGAGTTGAATCTTCCTTTGATATTTCAAGTTTGAAACACTCTTTTTGTTGGATCTGCAAGTGAATATTTGGACCACTCTGTGGCCTTCGTTCGAAACTGGTATAACTTCACATAAAATCTAGACAGTAGCTTTCACAGAAACTTCTCTGAGATGATTGCATTCAACTCACAGAGTTGAAGGTTCCTTTTGAAGCAGCAGTTTCCAAACACTCTTTCTGTGGAATCTGCAGATGGATATTTGGATCGCTTTGAAGATTTCATTGGAAACGGGATAATCTTCACAGAAAAGCTAAACGGAAGCATTTTCAGAAACTTCTTTGTGATGATTGCATTCAACTCACAGAGTTAAACTTTCCTTTTGAGAGAGAAGCTTTGCAACACTCTTTTTCTACAATCTGCAAGTGGACATTTGGAGGGCTTTGAGGCCTGTGGTGGAAAAGGAAATATCTTCCCGTAGAAACTAGATAGAAGCACTCTCAGAATCTACATTGGGATGACTGCATTCAAGTCTCAGAATTGAACATTCTCTTTGACAGAGCACTTTGGAAACTCTCTTTTGGTAGAATCTGCAAGTGGAGACATGGACCGCAATGAGGCCCATGGTAATAAAGGAAATAACTGCCTATAAAAACTAGACAGTATCATTCTCAGAGCCTCCTTCGTGATGCTTGCATTCAAATCACAGTGTTGAATCATTCTTTGATAGTTCACGTTAGAAACACTGTTTCTGTAGAAACTGCAAGTGGATATTTGGACCTCTCAGAGGATTTCGTTGGAAACGGGATAAACCGCACTTAACTAAACTGAAGCATTCTCAGAACTTTCTTCGTGATGTTTGTATTCAACTCACTGTGTTGAACCATTCTTTGATAGTTGAGGTTTGAAACACTCTTTTTGTAGAAACTGCAAGTGGATATTTGGACCTCTCTGGGGATTTCGTTGGAAACGGTATAAACCACACGTAAATAAACAGAAGCATTCTCAGAGCTTTCTTCGTGATGTTTGCATTCAATTCAAAGAGTTGAACCTTTCTGTGACAGTACAGTTTTGGAACACTCTTTTTGTAGAAACTGCAAGTGGATATTCGAAACTCTCGGAGGATTTCGTTGGAAAAGGGATAAACAGCACAGAAATAAACTGAAGCATTCTCAGAACTTTCTTCGTGATATTTGAATTCTACTCACAGTGTTGAACCATTCTTTGATTGTTGAGGTTTGAAACACTCTTTGTGTAGAAACTGCCAGTGCATATATGGACCTCTCTGAGGATTTCGTTGGAAACGGGATAAACCACACGTAACTAAACAGAAGCATTCTCAGAACTTTCTTCGTGATGTTTGCATTCAAATCACAGTGTTGAACCTTTCTTTGATAGTTCAGGTTTGAAACATTCTTTTTGAAGAAACTGCAAGTGGATATTTGGACCTCTCTGAGGATTTCGTTGGAAACGGGATAAACCGCACGTAACTGAACTGAAGCATTCTCAGAATTTTCTTCCTGCTGTTTGCATTCAGCTCACAGTGTTGAACCTTTCTTTGATAGTTCAGGTTTGAAACACTCTTTTTGTAGAAACTGCAAGTGGATATTTGGACCTCTTTGAGGCCTATCGTAGTAAAAGTAATAACTTCATATAAAAACAAGACAGAAGCATTCTCAGAAAATTCTTGTGGATCATTGAGTTTATCTCACAGAGCTGAACATTCCTTTGGAAGGAGCAGGTTTGAAACACACTTTTTCTAGAAACTGCGAGTGAATATTTGGACCTCTCAGAGGATTTCGTTGGAAACGGGATAACTGCACCTAACTAAACAGAAGCATTCTCAGAAACTTCTTTGTGATGTTTGCATTCAAATCCCAGAGTTGAATCTTCCTTTGATAGTTCAAGTTTGAAACACTCTTTTTGTTGGGTCTGCAAGTGGATATTTGGACCACTCTATGGCCTTCGTTCGAAACTGGTATATATTCACATAAAATCTAGACAGTAGCTTTCACAGAAACTTCTCTGTGGTGATTGCATTCAACTCACAGAGTTGAAGGTTCCTTTTGAAACTGCAGTTTCCAAACACTCTTTCTGTGGAATCTGCAAGTGGATATTTGGACCGCTTTGAAGATTTCGTTGGAAACGTGATAATCTTCACAGAAAAGCTATACAGAAACATTCTCAGAAACTTTTTTGTGATGTTTGCATTCAACTCACAGAGTTGAACTTTCCTTTTGAGAGAGAAGCTTTGCAACACTCTTTTTCTAGAATCTGCATGTGGACATTTGGAGGGCGTTGAGGCCTGTGGTGGAAAAGGAAATATCTTCCCGTTGAAACTAGATAGAAGCATTCTCAGAAAGTACTTTGGGATGATTGCATTCAAGTCTCAGATTTGAACATTCTCTTTGACAGAGCAGTTTGGAAACTCTCTGTTTGTAGAATGTGCAAGTGGAAACATGGACCGCATTGAGGCCCACGGTTATAAAGGAAATAACTGCCTATAAAAACTAGACAGTAGCATTCTCAGAGCCTTCTTCGTGATGCTTGCAATCAACTCACAGTGTTGAACCTTTCTTTGATAGTTCAGGTTTGAAACATTCTTTCTGTAGAAACTGCAAGTGGATATTTGGACCTCTCTGAGGATTTCGTCAGAAACGGGATAAACCGCACATAACTAAACTGAAGCATTCTCAGAACTTTCTTCGTGATGTTTGTATTCAACTCACTGGGTTGAACCATTCTTTGATAGTTGAGGTTTGAAACACTCTTTTTGTAGAAACTGCAAGTGGATATTTGGAGCTCTCTGAGGATTTCGTAGGAAACGGGATAAACCACACGTAACTAAACAGAAGCATTCTCAGAGCTTTCTTCGTGATGTTTGCATTCAATTCACAGTGTTGAAACTTTCTTTGATAGTTCAGGTTTGAAACACTCTTTTTGTAGAAACTGCAAGTGGATATTTGAAACTCTCTGAGGATTTTGTTGGAAAAGGGATAAACAGCACAAAACTAAACTGAAGCATTCTCAGAACTTTCTTCGTGATGTTTGAATTCAACTCACAGTGTTGAACCATTCTTTGATAGTTGAGGTTTGAAACACTCTTTTTGTAGAAACTGCCAGTGGATATTTGGACCTCTCTGAGGATTTTGTTGGAAACGGGATAAACCGCGCGTAACTGAACAGAAGCATTCTCAGAACCTTCTTCCTGATGTTTGCATTCAGCTCTCAGTGTTGAACCTTTCTTTGATAGTTCACGTTTGAAACACTGTTTTTGTAGAAACTGCAAGTGGATATTTGGACCTCTCTGAGGATTTTGTTGGAAACGGGATAAACCGCGCGTAACTGAACAGAAGCATTCTCAGAACCTTCTTCCTGATGTTTGCATTCAGCTCTCAGTGTTGAACCTTTCTTTGATAGTTCACGTTTGAAACACTGTTTTTGTAGAAACTGCAAGTGGATATTTGGACCTCTTTGAGGCCTATAGTAGTAAAGGTACTAACTTCATATAAAAACAAGACAGAAGCTTTCTCAGAAAATTCTTGGGGATCACTGAGTTTAACTCACAGAGCTGAACATTCCTTTGGATGGAGGAGGTTTGAAACACACTTTTTGTAGAATCTGCAAGTGGATATTTGGACCTCTCTGAGGATTTCGTTGGAAACGGGATAACTGCACCTAACTAAAGAGAAGCATTCTCAGAAACTTCTTTGTGATGTTTGCGATCAAATCCCAGAGTTGAATCTTCCTTTGATAGTTCAAGTTTGAAACACTCCTTTTGTTGGATCTTCAAGTGGATATTTGGACCACTCTGTGGCCTTCGTTCTAAACTGGTATATCTTCACATAAAATCTAGACAGTAGATTTCACAGAAACTTCTCTGTGATGATTGCATTCAACTCACAGAGTTGAAGGTTCCTTTTGAAACTGCAGTTTCCAAACACTCTTTCTGTGGAATCTGCAAGTGGATATTTGGACCGCTTTGAAGATTTCGTTGGAAACGTGATAATCTTCACAGAAAAGCTATACAGAAACATTCTCAGAAACTTTTTTGTGATGTTTGCATTCAACTCACAGAGTTGAACTTTCCTTTTGAGAGAGAAGCTTTGCAACACTCTTTTTCTAGAATCTGCATGTGGACATTTGGAGGGCGTTGAGGCCTGTGGTGGAAAAGGAAATATCTTCCCGTAGAAACTAGATAGAAGCATTCTCAGAAAGTACTTTGGGATGATTGCATTCAAGTCTCAGATTTGAACATTCTCTTTGACAGAGCAGTTTGGAAACTCTCTGTTTGTAGAATCTGCAAGTGGGGACATCGACCGCATTGAGGCCCATGGTAATAAAGGAAATAACTACCTATAAAAACTAGACAGTAGCATTCTCAGAGCCTTCTTCGTGATGGTTGAATTCAACTGACAGTGTTGAACCATTCTTTGATAGTTCAGGTTTGAAACACTGTTTCTGTAGAAACTGCAATTGGATATTTGGACCTCTCTGAGGATTTCGTTGCAAAAGGGATAAACCACACGTAACTAAACTGAAGCATTCTCAGAACTTTCTTCCTGTTGTTTGCATTCAGCTCACAGTGTTGAACCTTTCTTTGATAGTTCAGGTTTGAAACACTCTTTTTGTAGAAACTGCAAGTGGATATTTGGACCTCTTTGAGGCCTATCGTAGTAAAGGAAATAACTTCATATAAAAACAAGACAGAAGCATTCTCAGAAAATTCTTGGGGATCATTGAGTTGAACACACAGAGCTGAACATTCCTTTGGATGGAGCAGGTTTGAAACACACATTTTGTGGAAACTGCAAGTGGATATTGGGACCTCTGTGAGGATTTCGTTGGAAACGGGATAACTGCACCTAACTAAACAGAAGCATTCTCAGAAACTTCTTTGTGATGTTTGCATTCGAATCCCAGAGTTGAAACTTCCTTTGATAGTTCAAGTTTGAAACACTCTTTTTGTTGGATCTGCAAGTGGATATTTGGACCACTCTGTGGCCTTCGTTCGAAACTGGTATATCTTCACATAAAATCTAGACAGTAGCTTTCACAGAAACTTCCCTGTGATGATTGCATTCAACTCACAGAGTTGCAGGTTCCTTTGGAAACAGCAGTTTCCAAACACTCTTTCTGTGGAATCTGCAAGTGGATATTTGGACCGCTTTGAAGATTTCGTTGTAAACGGGATAATCTTCACAGAAAAGCTAAACAGAAACATTCTCAGAAATATCTTTGTGATGTTTGCATTCAACTCATAGAGTTGAACTTTCGTTTTGAGAGAGGAGATTTGCAACACTCTTTTTCTAGAATCTGCAAGTGGACGTTTGGAAGGCTTTGAGGCCTGTAGTGGAAAAGGAAATATCTTCCAGTAGAAACTAGATAGAACCATTCTCAGAAACTACTTTGGGATGATTGCATTCAAGTCTCAGAGTTGAACATTCTCTTTGACAGAGCAGTTTGGAAACTCACTTTTGTAGAATCTGCAAGTGGAGACATGGACCGCATTGAGGCCCACGGTTATAAAGGAAATAACTGCCTATAAAAACTAGACAGTAGCATTCTCAGAGCCTTCTTCGTGATGCTTGCAATCAACTCACAGTGTTGAACCTTTCTTTGATAGTTCAGGTTTGAAACATTCTTTCTGTAGAAACTGCAAGTGGATATTTGGACCTCTCTGAGGATTTCGTTAGAAACGGGATAAACCGCACATAACTAAACTGAAGCATTCTCAGAACTTTCTTCGTGATGTTTGTATTCAACTCACTGGGTTGAACCATTCTTTGATAGTTGAGGTTTGAAACACTCTTTTTGTAGAAACTGCAAGTGGACATTTGGAGCTCTCTGAGGATTTCGTAGGAAACGGGATAAACCACACGTAACTAAACAGAAGCATTCTCAGAGCTTTCTTCGTGATGTTTGCATTCAATTCACAGTGTTGAAACTTTCTTTGATAGTTCAGGTTTGAAACACTCTTTTTGTAGAAACTGCAAGTGGATATTTGAAACTCTCTGAGGATTTTGTTGGAAAAGGGATAAACAGCACAAAACTAAACTGAAGCATTCTCAGAACTTTCTTCGTGATGTTTGAATTCAACTCACAGTGTTGAACCATTCTTTGATAGTTGAGGTTTGAAACACTCTTTTTGTAGAAACTGCCAGTGGATATTTGGACCTCTCTGAGGATTTTGTTGGAAACGGGATAAACCGCACGTAACTGAACAGAAGCATTCTCAGAGCCTTCTTCGTGATGGTTGAATTCAACTGACAGTGTTGAACCATTCTTTGATAGTTCAGGTTTGAAACACTGTTTCTGTAGAAACTGCAATTGGATATTTGGACCTCTCTGAGGATTTCGTTGCAAAAGGGATAAACCACACGTAACTAAACTGAAGCATTCTCAGAACTTTCTTCCTGTTGTTTGCATTCAGCTCACAGTGTTGAACCTTTCTTTGATAGTTCAGGTTTGAAACACTCTTTTTGTAGAAACTGCAAGTGGATATTTGGACATCTTTCAGGCCTATGGTAGTAAAGATAATAACTGCATATAAAAACAAGACAGAAGCTTTCTCAGAAAATTCTTGGGGATCGTTGAGTTTAACTCACAGAGCTGAACATTCCTTTGGATGGAGCAGGTTTGAAACACACTTTTTGTAGAGTCTGCAAGTGGATATTTGGACCTCTCTGAGGATTTCGTTGGAAACGGGATAATTGCACCTAACTAAAGAGAAGCATTCTCAGAAACTTCTTTGTGATGTTTGCGATCAAATCCCAGAGTTGAATCTTCCTTTGATAGTTCAAGTTTGAAACACTCCTTTTGTTGGATCTTCAAGTGGATATTTGGACCACTCTGTGGCCTTCGTTCTAAACTGGTATATCTTCACATAAAATCTAGACAGTAGCTTTCACAGAAACTTCTCTGTGATGATTGCATTCAACTCACAGAGTTGAAGGTTCCTTTTGAAACAGCAGTTTCCAAACACTCTTTCTGTGGAATCTGCAAGTGGATATTTGGACCACTTTGAAGATTTCGTTGGAAACGGGGTAATCTTCACAGAATAGCTAAACAGAAGCATTCTCAGAAACTTCTTTGTGATGTTTGCATTCAACTCACAGAGTTGAACTTTCCTTTTGAGAGAGAAGCTTTGCAACACTCTTTTTCTAGAATCTGCAAGTGGACATTTGGAGGGCTTTGAGGCCTGTGGTGGAAAAGGAAATATCTTCCCGTAGAAACTAGATAGAAGCATTCTCAGAAACTACTTTGGGATGATTGCATTCAAGTCTCAGAGTTGAACATTCTCTTTGACAGAGCAGTTTGGAAACTCTCTTTTTGTAGAATCTGCAAGTGGAGACATGGACCGCATTGAGGCCCATGGTAACAAAGGAAATAACTGCCTATAGAAACTAGACAGTAGCATTCTCAGAGCCTTCTTTGTGATGCTTGCATTCAACTCACAGTGTTGAACCTTTCTTTGATAGTTCAGGTTTGAAACACTGTTTCTGTAGAAACTGCAAGTGGATATTTGGACCTCTCTTGGGATTTCGTTGGAAACGGGATAAACCGCACGTAACTAAACTGAAGCATTCTCAGAACTTTCTTCGTGATGTTTGTATTCAACTCACTGTGTTGAACCATTCTTTGATAGTTGAGGTTTGAAACACTCTTTTTGTAGAAACTGGAAGTGGATAATTGGACCTCTCTGAGGATTTCTTAGGAAACGGGATAAACCACACGTAAGTAAACAGAAGCATTCTCAGAGCTTTCTTCGTGATGTTTGCATTCAATTCACAGTGTTGAACCTTTCTTTGATAGTTCAGGTTTGAAACACTCTTTTTGTAGAAACTGCAAGTGGATATTTGAAACTCTCTGAGGATTTCGTTGGAACCAGGATAAACAGCACAGAACTAAACAGAAGCATTCTCAGAACTTTCTTCGTGATGTTTGAATTCAACTCACAGTGTTGAACCATTCTTTGATAGTTGAGGTGTGAAACACTCTTTTTGTAGAAACTGCCAGCGGATATTTGGACCTCTCTGAGGATTTCGTTGGAAAAGTGATAAACCACACGTAACTAAACAGAAGCATTCTCAGAACTTTCTTCGTGATGTTTGCATTCAACTACCAGTGTTGACCCTTTCTTTGACAGTTCAGGTTTGAAACACTCTTTTTGTAGAAACTGCAAGTGGATATTTGGACCTCTCTGAGGATTTCGTAGGAAACCGGATAAACCACACGTAACTAAACAGAAGCATTCTCAGAGCTTTCTTCGTGATGTTTGCATTCAATTCACAGTGTTGAAACTTTCTTTGATAGTTCAGGTTGGAAACACTCTTTTTGTAGAAACTGCAAGTGGATATTTGAAACTCTCTGAGGATTTCGTTGGAAACGAGATAAACAGCACAGAACTAAACTGAAGCATCCTCAGAACTTTCTTCGTGATGTTTGAATTCAACTCACAGTGTTGAACCATTCTGTGATAGTTGAGGTTTGAAACACTCTTTTTGTAGAAACTGCAAGTGGATATTTGGACATCTCTGAGGATTTCGTTTGAAATGGGATAAACCACACGTAACTAAACAGAATCATTCTCAGAACTTTCTTCGTGATGCTTGAATTCAACTCACAGTGTTGAACCTTTCTTTGATAGTTCAGGTCTGAAACACTCTTTTTGTAGAAACTGCAAGTGGATATTTGGACCTCTCTGAGGATTTCGTTGGAAACGGGATAAACCACACGTAACTAAACAGAAGCATTCTCAGAACTTTCTTCGTGATGTTTGCATTCAACTCACAGTGTTGAACCTTTCTTTGATAGTTCAGGTTTGAAACACTCTTTTTGTAGAAACTGCAAGTGGATATTTGGACCTCTCTCGGGATTTCGTTGGAAACGGGATAAACCGCACGTAACTAAACTGAAGCATTCTCAGAACTATCTTCGTGATGTTTGTATTCAACTCACTGGGTTGAACCATTCTTTGATAGTTGAGGTTTGAAACACTCTTTTTGTAGAAACTGGAAGTGGATATTTGGACCTCTCTGAGGATTTCGTAGGAAACGGGATAAACCACACGTAAGTAAACAGAAGCATTCTCAGAGCTTTCTTCGTGATGTTTGCATTCAATTCACAGTGTTGAACTTTTCTTTGATAGTTCAGGTTTGAAACACTCTTTTTTTTTTTTTTTTTTTTTTTTTTTGAAACTGCAAGTGGATATTTGAAACTCTCTGAGGATTTCATTGGAACCGGGAAAAACAGCACAGAACTAAACTGAAGCATTCTCAGAACTTTCTTCGTGATGTTTGAATTCAACTCACAATGTTGAACCATTCTTTGATAGTTGAGGTTTGAAACACTCTTTTTGTAGAGACTGCAAGTGGATATTTGGACCTCTCTGAGGATTTCGTTGGAAACGGGATAAACCGCCCGTAACTGAACAGAAGCATTCTCAGAACCTTCTTCCTGATGTTTGCATTCAGCTCACAGTGTTGAACATTTCTTTGATAGTTCACGTTTGGAACACTGTTTTTGTAGAAACTGCAAGTGGATATTTGGACCTCTTTGAGGCCTATCGTAGAAAAGGTAATAACTTCATATAAAAACAAGACAGAAGCTTTCTCAGAAAATTCTTGGGGATCATTGAGTTTAACTCACAGAGCTGAACATTCCTTTGGATGGAGCAGGTTTGAAACACACTTTTTGTAGAATCTGCAAGTGGATATTTGGACCTCTCTGAGGATTTCGTTGGAAACGGGATAACTGCACCTAACTAAACAGAAGCATTCTCAGAAACTTCTTTGTGATATTTGCAATCAAATCCCAGAGTTGAATCTTCCTTTGATAGTTCAAGTTTGAAACACTCTTTTTGTTGGATCTGCAAGTGGATATTTGGACCACTCTGTGGCCTTCGTTCTAAACTGGTATATCTTCACATAAAATCTAGACAGTAGCTTTCACAGAAACTTCTCTGTGATGATTGCATTCAACTCACAGAGTTGAAGGTTCCTTTTGAAACAGCAGTTTCCAAACACTCTTTCTGTGGAATCTGCAAGTGGATATTTGGACCGCTTTGAAGATTTCGTTGGAAACGGGATAATCTTCACAGAAAAACTAAACAGAAACATTCTCAGAAACTTCTTTGTGATGTTTGCATTCAACTCACAGAGTTGAACTTTCCTTTTGAGAGAGAAGCTTTGCAACACTCTTTTTCTAGAATCTGCAAGTGGACATTTGGAGGGCTTTGAGGCCTGTGGTGGAAAAGGAAATATCTTCCCGTAGAAACTAGATAGAAGCATTCTCAGAAACTACTTTGGGATGATTGCATTCAAGTCTCAGAGTTGAACATTCTCTTTGACAGAGCAGTTTGGAAACTCTCTTTTTGTAGAACCTGCAAGTGGAGACATGGACCGCATTGAGGCTCATGGCAACAAAGGAAATAACTGCCTATAAAAACTAGACAGTAGCATTCTCAGAGCCTTCTTCGTGATGCTTGCATTCAACTCACAGTGTTGAACCTTTCTTTGATAGTTCAGGATTGAAACACTGTTTCTGTAGAAACTGCAAGTGGATATTTGGACCTCTCTGATTATTTCGTTGGAAACGGGATAAACAGCACAGAACTAAACTGAAGCATTCTCAGAACTTTCTTCGTGATGTTTGTATTCAACTCACTGGGTTGAACCATTCTTTGATAGTTGAGGTTTGAAACACTCTTTTTGTAGAAACTGCAAGTGGATATTTGGACCTCTCTGAGGATTTCGTAGGAAACGGGATAAACCACACGTAACTAAACAGAAGCATTCTCAGAGCTTTCTTCGTGATGTTTGCATTCAATTCACAGTGTTGAACCTTTCTTTGATAGTTCAGTTTTGAAACACTCTTTTTGTAGAAACTGCAAGTGGATATTTGAAACACTTTGAGGATTTCGTTGGAAACGGGATAAACAGCACAGAATTAAACTGAAGCATTCTCAGAACTTTCTTCGTGATGTTTGAATTCAACTCAGAGTGTTGAACCATTCTTTGATAGTTGAGGTTTGAAACACTCTTTTTGTAGAAACTGCAAGTGGGTATTTGGACCTCTCTGAGGATTTCGTTGGAAATGGGATAAACCACACGTAACTAAACAGAAGCATTCTCAGAACTTTCTTCGTGATGTTTGCATTCAACTCACAGTGTTGAACCTTTCTTTGATAGTTCAGGTTTGAAACACTCTTTTTGTAGAAACTGCAAGTGGATATTTGGACCTCTCTGAGGATTTCTTTGGAAACGGGATGAATCGCACGTAACTAAACTCAAGCATTCTCAGAACCTTCTTCCTGATGTTTGCATTCAGCTCACGGTGTTGAACCTTTCTTTGATAGTTCAGGTTTGAAACACTCTTTTTGTAGAAACTGCAATTGTATATTTGGACCTCTTTGAGGCCTATCGTAGTAAAGGTTATAACTTCATATAAAAACAAGACAGAAGCTTTCTCAGAAAATTCTTGGGGATCATTGAGTTTAACTCACAGAGCTGAACATTCCTTTGGATGGAGCAGGTTTGAAACACACTTTTTGTAGAATCTGCAAGTGGATATTTGGACCTCTCTGAGGATTTCGTTGGAAACGGGATAACTGCACCTAACTAAACTGAAGCATTCTCAGAAACTTCTTTGTGATGTTTGCAATCAAATCCCAGAGTTGAATCTTCCTTTGATAGTTCAAGTTTGCAACACTCTTTTTGTTGGATCTGCAAGTGGATATTTGGACCACTCTGTGGCCTTCGTTCGAAACTGGTATATCTTCACATAAAATCTAGACAGTAGCTTTCACAGAAACTTCTCTGTGATGATTGCATTCAACTCACAGAGTTGAAGGTTCCTTTTGAAACAGCAGTTTCCAAACACTCTTTCTGTGGAATCTGCAAGTGGATATTTGGACCGCTTTGAAGATTTCGTTGGAAACGGGATAATCTTCACAGAAAAACTAAACAGAAACATTCTCAGAAACTTCCTTGTGATGTTTGCATTCAACTCACAGAGTTGAACTTTCCTTTTGAGAGAGAAGCTTTGCAACACTCTTTTTCTACAATCTGCAAGTGGACATTTGGAGGGCTTTGAGGCCTGTGGTGGAAAAGGAAATATCTTCCCGTAGAAACTAGATAGAAGCATTCTCAGAAACTACTTTGGGATGATTGCATTCAAGTCTCAGAGTTGAACATTCTCTTTGACAGAGCAGTTTGGAAACTCTCCTTTTGTAGAACCTGCAAGTGGAGACATGGACCGCATTGAGGCCCAGGGTAACAAAGGAAATAACTGCCTATAAAAACTAGACAGTAGCATTCTCAGAGCCTTCTTCGTGATGCTTGCGTTCAACTCACAGTGTTGAACATTTCTTTGATAGTTCAGGATTGAAACACTGTTTCTGTAGAAACTGCAAGTGGATATTTGGACCTCTCTGATTATTTCGTTGGAAATGGGATAAACAGCACAGAACAAAACTGAAGCATTCTCAGAACTTTCTTCGTGATGTTTGTATTCAACTCACTGTGTTGAACCATTCTTTGATAGTTGAGGTTTGAAACACTCTTTTTGTAGAAACTGCAAGTGGATATTTGGAGCTCTCTGAGGATTTCGTAGGAAACGGGATAAACCACACGTAACTAAACAGAAGCATTCTCAGAGCTTTCTTCGTGATGTTTGCATTCAATTCACAGTGTTGAACCTTTCTTTGATAGTTCACGTTTGAAACACTCTTTTTGTAGAAACTGCAAGTGGATATTTGAAACACTTTGAGGATTTCGTTGGAAACGGTATAAACATCACCGAACTAAACTCAAGCATTCTCAGAACTTTCTTCGTGATGTTTGAATTCAACTCACAGTGTTGAACCATTCTTTGATAGTTGAGGTTTGAAACACTCTTTTTGTAGAAACTGCAAGTGGGTATTTGGACCTCTCTGAGGATTTCATTCGAAACGGGATAAACCACACGTAACTAAACAGAAGCATTCTCAGAACTTTCTTCGTGACGTTTGCATTCAACTCACAGTGTTGAACCTTTCTTTGATAGTTCAGGTTTGAAACACTCTTTTTGTAGAAACTGCAAGTGGATATTTGGACCTCTCTGAGGATTTCTTTGGAAACGGGATGAATCGCACGTAACTAAACACAAGCATTCTCAGAACCTTCTTCCTGATGTTTGCATTCAGCTCACAGTGTTGAACCTTTTTTGATAGTTCACGTTTGAAACACTCTTTTTGTAGAAACTGCAAGTGGATATTTGGAACTCTTTGAGGCCTATCGTAGTAAAGGTAATACCTGCATATAAAAACAAGACAGAAGTTTTCTCAGAAAATTCTTGGGGATCATTGAGTTTCACTCACAGAGCTGAACATTCCTTTGGATGGAGCAGGTTTGAAACAAACTTTTTGTAGAATCTGCAAGTGGATATTTGGACCTCTCTAAGGATTTCTTTGGAAACGGGATAACTGCCCCTAACTAAACAGAAGCATTCTCTGAAACTTCTTTGTGATGTTTGCAATCAAATCTCAGAGTTGAATCTTCCTTTGATAGTTCAAGTTTGAAACACTCTTTTTGTTGGATCTGCAAGTGAATATTTGGACCACTCTGTGGCCTTCGTTCGAAACTGGTGTATCTTCACATAAAATCTAGGCAGTAGCTTTCACAGAAACTTCTCTGTGATGATTGCATTCAACTCACAGAGTTGAAGGTTCCTTTTGAAGCAGCAGTTTCCAAACACTCTTTCTGTGGAATCTGCAAGTGGATATTTGGACCGCTTTGAAGATTTCATTGGAAACGGGATAATCTTCACAGAAAAGCTAAACAGAAACATTGTCAGAATATTTTTTGTGATGTTTGCGTTCAACTCACAGAGTTGAACTTTCCTTTGGAGACAGAAGCTTTGCAACACTCTTTTTCTAGAATCTGCAAGTGGACATTTGGAGGGCTTTGAGGCCTGTGGTTGAAAAGGAAATATCTTCCCGTAGAAACTATATAGTAGAATTCTCAGAAACTACCTTGGGATGATTGCATTCACGTCTCAGAGTTGAACATTCTCTTTGACAGAGCAGTTTGGAAACTCTCTTTTTGTAGAATCTGCAAGTGGAGACATGGACCGCATTGAGGCCCATGGTAAGAAAGGAAATAACTGCCTATAAAAACTAGACAGTAGCATTCTCAGAGCCTTCTTCGTGATGCTTGCATTCAACTCACAGTGTTGAACCATTCTTTGAGAGTTCAGGTTTGAAACACTGTTTCTGGAGAAAGTGCAAGTGGATATTTGGACTTCTCTGAGGATTTCGTTGGAAACGGGATAAACCGCACGTAACTAAACTGAAGCATTCTCAGAACATTCTTCGTGATGTTTGTATTCAACTCACTGTGTTGAACCATTCTTTGATAGTTGAGGTTTGAAACACTCTTTTTGTAGAAACTGCAAGTGGATATTTGGACCTCTCTAGGGATTTCGTAAGAAACGGGATAAACCGCACGTAACTTAACAGAAGCATTCTCAGAGCTTTCTTCGTGATGTTTGCATTCAATTCACAGTGTTGAACCTTTCTTTGATAGTTCAGGTTTGAAACACTCTTTTTGTAGAAACGGCAAGAGGATATTTGAAACTCTCTGAGGATTTCGTTGGAAACGGGATATACCGCACATAACTGAACAGAAGCATTCTCAGAACCTTCTCTCTGATGTTTGCATTCAGCTCACAGTGTTGAACCTTTCTTTGATAGTTCACGTATGAAACACTCTTTTTGTAGAAACTGCAAGTGGATATTTGGACATCTTTCAGGCCTATGGTAGTAAAGATAATAACTGCATATAAAAACAAGACAGAAGCTTTCTCAGAAAATTCTTGGGGATTGTTGAGTTTAACTCACAGAGCTGAACATTCCTTTGGATGGAGCAGGTTTGAAACACACTTTTTGTAGAGTCTGCAAGTGGATATTTGGACCTCTCTGAGGATTTCGTTGGAAACGGGATAACTGCACCTAACTAAACAGAAGCATTCTCAGAAACTTCTTTGTGATGTTTGCAATCAAATCCCAGAGTTGAATCTTGCTTTGATAGTTCAAGTTTGAAACACTCTTTTTGTTGGATCTGCAAGTGGATATTGGGACCACTCTGTGGCCTTCGTTCTAAACTGGTATATCTTCACATAAAATCTAGACAGTAGCTTTCACAGAAACTTCTCTGTGATGATTGCATTCAACTCACAGAGTTGAAGGTTCCTTTTGAAACAGCAGTTTCCAAACACTCTTTCTGTGGAAACTGCAAGTGGATATTTGGACCGCTTTGAAGATTTCGTTGGAAACGGGATAATCTTCACAGAAAAACTAAACAGAAACATTGTCAGAAACTTCTTTGTGATGTTTGCATTCAACTCACAGAGTTTAACTTTCCTTTTGAGAGAGAAGCTTTGCAACACTCTTTTTCTAGAATCTGCAAGTGGACATTTGGAGGGCTTTGAGGCCTGTGGTGGAAAAGGAAATATCTTCCCGTAGAAACTAGATAGAAGCATTCTCAGTAACTACTATGGCATGATTGCATTCAAGTCTCAGAGTTGAACATTCTCTTTGACAGAGCAGTTTGGAAACTCACTTTTGTAGAATCTGCAAGTGGAGACATGGACCGCATTGAGGCCCACGGTTATAAAGGAAATAACTGCCTATAAAAACTAGACAGTAGCATTCTCAGAGCCTTCTTCGTGATGCTTGCAATCAACTCACAGTGTTGAACCTTTCTTTGATAGTTCAGGTTTGAAACATTCTTTCTGTAGAAACTGCAAGTGGATATTTGGACCTCTCTGAGGATTTCGTTAGAAAACGGGATGAACCGCACATAACTAAACTGAAGCATTCTCAGAACTTTCTTCGTGATGTTTGTATTCAACTCACTGTGTTGAACCATTCTTTGATAGTTGAGGTTTGAAACACTCTTTTTGTAGAAACTGCAAGTGGATATTTGGAGCTCTCTGAGGATTTCGTAGGAAACGGGATAAACCACACGTAACTAAACAGAAGCATTCTCAGAGCTTTCTTCGTGATGTTTGCATTCAATTCACAGTGTTGAAACTTTCTTTGATAGTTCAGGTTTGAAACACTCTTTTTGTAGAAACTGCAAGTGGATATTTGAAACTCTCTGAGGATTTTGTTGGAAAAGGGATAAACAGCACAAAACTAAACTGAAGCATTCTCAGAACTTTCTTCGTGATGTTTGAATTCAACCCACAGTGTTGAACCATTCTTTGATAGTTGAGGTTTGAAACACTCTTTTTGTAGAAACTGCCAGTGGATATTTGGACCTCTCTGAGGATTTTGTTGGAAACGGGATAAACCGCACGTATCTGAACAGAAGCATTCTCAGAACCTTCTTCCTGATGTTTGCATTCAGCTCACAGTGTTGAACCTTTCCTTGATAGTTCACGTTTGAAACACTGTTTTTGTAGAAACTGCAAGTGGATATTTGGACCTCTTTGAGGCCTATAGTAGTAAAGGTACTAACTTCATATAAAAACAAGACAGAAGCATTCTCAGAAAATTCTTGGGGATCACTGAGTTTAACTCACAGAGCTGAACATTCCTTTGGATGGAGGAGGTTTGAAACACACTTTTTGTAGAATCTGCAAGTGGATATTTGGGCCTCTCTGAGGATTTCGTTGGAAACGGGATAACTGCACCTAACTAAAGAGAAGCATTCTCAGAAACTTCTTTGTGATGTTTGCGATCAAATCCCAGAGTTGAATCTTCCTTGATAGTTCAAGTTTGAAACACTCCTTTTGTTGGATCTTCAAGTGGATATTTGGACCACTCTGTGGCCTTCGTTCTAAACTGGTATATCTTCACATAAAATCTAGACAGTAGATTTCACAGAAACTTCTCTGTGATGATTGCATTCAACTCACAGAGTTGAAGGTTCCTTTTGAAACAGCAGTTTCCAAACACTCTTTCTGTGGAATTTGCAAGTGGATATTTGGACCACTTTGAAGATTTCGTTGGAAACGGGGTAAACTTCACAGAATAGCTAAACAGAAGCATTCTCAGAAACTTCTTTGTGATGTTTGCATTCAACTCACAGAGTTGAACTTTCCTTTTGAGAGAGAAGCTTTGCAACACTCTTTTTCTAGAATCTGCAAGTGGACATTTGGAGGGCTTTGAGGCCTGTGGTGGAAAAGGAAATATCTTCCCGTAGAAACTAGATAGAAGCATTCTCAGAAACTACTTTGGGATGATTGCATTCAAGTCTCAGAGTTGAACATTCTCTTTGACAGAGCAGTTTGGAAACTCTCTTTTTGTAGAACCTGCAAGTGGAGACATGGACCGCATTGAGGCCCATGGTAACAAAGGAAATAACTGCCTATAGAAACTAGACAGTAGCATTCTCAGAGCCTTCTTTGTGATGCTTGCATTCAACTCACAGTGTTGAACCTTTCTTTGATAGTTCAGGTTTGAAACACTGTTTCTGTAGAAACTGCAAGTGGATATTTGGACCTCTCTTGGGATTTCGTTGGAAACGGGATAAACCAAACGTAACTAAACTGAAGCATTCTCAGAACTTTCTTCGTGATGTTTGTATTCAACTCACTGTGTTGAACCATTCTTTGATAGTTGAGGTTTGAAACACTCTTTTTGTAGAAACTGGAAGTGGATAATTGGACCTCTCTGAGGATTTCGTAGGAAACGGGATAAACCACACGTAAGTAAACAGAAGCATTCTCAGAGCTTTCTTCGTGATGTTTGCATTCAATTCACAGTGTTGAACCTTTCTTTGATAGTTCAGGTTTGAAACACTCTATCTGTAGAAACTGCAAGTGGATATTTGAAACTCTCTGAGGATTTCGTTGGAAACGAGATAAACAGCACAGAACTAAACTGAAGCATCCTCAGAACTTTCTTCGTGATGTTTGAATTCAACTCACAGTGTTGAACGATTCTGTGATAGTTGAGGTTTGAAACACTCTTTTTGTAGAAACTGCAAGTGGATATTTGGACATCTCTGAGGATTTCGTTTGAAATGGGATAAACCACACGTAACTAAACAGAATCATTCTCAGAACTTTCTTCGTGATGTGTGCATTCAACTCACAGTGTTGAACCTTTCTTTGATAGTTCAGGTTTGAAACACTCTTTTGGTAGAAACTGCAAGTGGATATTTGGACCTCTCTCGGGATTTCGTTGGAAACGGGATAAACCGCACGTAACTAAACTGAAGCATTCTCAGAACTATCTTCGTGATGTTTGTATTCAACTCACTGGGTTGAACCATTCTTTGATAGTTGAGGTTTGAAACACTCTTTTTGTAGAAACTGGAAGTGGATATTTGGACCTCTCTGAGGATTTCGTAGGAAACGGGATAAACCACACGTAAGTAAACAGAAGCATTCTCAGAGCTTTCTTCATGATGTTTGCATTCAATTCACAGTGTTGAACTTTTCTTTGATAGTTCAGGTTTGAAACACTCTTTTTGTTGAAACTGCAAGTGGATATTTGAAACTCTCTGAGGATTTCATTGGAACTGGGAAAAACAGCACAGAACTAAACTGAAGCATTCTCAGAACTTTCTTCGTGATGTTTGAATTCAACTCACAATGTTGAACCATTCTTTGATAGTTGAGGTTTGAAACACTCTTTTTGTAGAGACTGCAAGTGGATATTTGGACCTCTCTGAGGATTTCGTTGGAAACGGGATAAACCGCCCGTAACTGAACAGAAGCATTCTCAGAACCTTCTTCCTGATGTTTGCATTCAGCTCACAGTGTTGAACATTTCTTTGATAGTTCACGTTTGAAACACTGTTTTTGTAGAAACTGCAAGTGGATATTTGGACCTCTTTGAGGCCTATCGTAGAAAAGGTAATAACTTCATATAAAAACAAGACAGAATCTTTCTCAGAAAATTCTTGGGGATCATTGAGTTTAACTCACAGAGCTGAACATTCCTTTGGATGGAGGAGGTTTGAAACACACTTTTTGTAGAATCTGCAAGTGGATATTTGGACCTCTCTGAGGATTTCGTTGGAAACGGGATAACTGCACCTAACTAAACAGAAGCATTCTCAGAAACTTCTTTGTGATGTTTGCGATCAAATCCCAGAGTTGAATCTTCCTTTGATAGTTAAAGTTTGAAACACTCCTTTTGTTGGATTTGCAAGTGGATATTTGGACCACTCTGTGGCCTTCGTTCTAAACTGGTATATCTTCACATAAAATCTAGACAGTAGATTTCACAGAAACTTCTCTGTGATGATTGCATTCAACTCACAGAGTTGAAGGTTCCTTTTGAAACAGCAGTTTCCAAACACTCTTTCTGTGGAATCTGCAAGTGGATATTTGGACCACTTTGAAGATTTCGTTGGAAACGGGGTAATCTTCACAGAATAGCTAAACAGAAGCATTCTCAGAAACTTCTTTGTGATGTTTGCATTCAACTCACAGAGTTGAACTTTCCTTTTGAGAGACAAGCTTTGCAACACTCTTTTTCTAGAATCTGCAAGTGGACATTTGGAGGGCTGTGAGGCCTGTGGTGGAAAAGGAAATATCTTCCCGTAGAAACTAGATAGAAGCATTCTCAGAAACTACTTTGGGATGATTGCATTCAAGTCTCAGAGTTGAACATTCTCTTTGACAGAGCAGTTTGGAAACTCTCTTTTTGTAGAATCTGCAAGTGGAGACATGGACCGCATTGAGGCCCATGGTAACAAAGGAAATAACTGCCTATAGAAACTAGACAGTAGCATTCTCAGAGCCTTCTTTGTGAAGCTTGCATTCAACTCACAGTGTTGAACCTTTCTTTGATAGTTCAGGATTGAAACACTGTTTCTGTAGAAACTGCAAGTGGATATTTGGACCTCTCTTGGGATTTCGTTGGAAACGGGATACACCGCACGTAACTAAACTGAAGCATTCTCAGAACTTTCTTCGTGATGTTTGTATTCAACTCACTGTGTTGGACCATTCTTTGATAGTTGAGGTTTGAAAAACTCTTTTTCTAGAAACTGGAAGTGGATAATTGGACCTCTCTGAGGATTTCGTAGGAAACGGGATAAACCACACGTAACTAAACAGAAGCATTCTCAGAGCTTTCTTCGTGATGTTTGCATTCAACTCACAGTGTTGAACCTTTCTTTGATAGTTCACGTTTGAAACACTCTTTTTGTAGAAACTGCAAGTGGACATTTGGACCTCTCGGAGGATTTCGTTGGAAACGGGATATACCGCACATTACTGAACAGAAGCATTCTCAGAACCTTCTTCCTGATGTTTGCATTCAGTTCACAGTGTTGAACCTTTCTTTGATAGTTCACGTATGAAACACTCTTTTTGTAGAAACTGCAAGTGGATATTTGGACATCTTTCAGGCCTATGGTAGTGAAGATAATAACTGCATATAAAAACAAGACAGAAGCTTTCTCAGAAAATTCTTGGGGATCATTGAGTTTAACTCACAGAGCTGAACATTCCTTTGGATGGAGCAGGTTTGAAACACACTTTTTGTAGAATCTGCAAGTGGATATTTGGACCTCTCTGAGGATTTCGTTGGAAACGGGATAACTGCACCTAACTAAACAGAAGCATTCTCAGAAACTTCTTTGTGATATTTGCAATCAAATCCCAGAGTTGAATCTTCCTTTGATAGTTCAAGTTTGAAACACTCTTTTTGTTGGATCTGCAAGTGGATATTTGGACCACTCTGTGGCCTTCGTTCTAAACTGGTATATCTTCACATAAAATCTAGACAGTAGCTTTCACAGAAACTTCTCTGTGATGATTGCATTCAACTCACAGAGTTGAAGGTTCCTTTTGAAACAGCAGTTTCCAAACACTCTTTCTGTGGAATCTGCAAGTGGATATTTGGACCGCTTTGAAGATTTCGTTGGAAACGGGATAATCTTCACAGAAAAACTAAACAGAAACATTCTCAGAAACTTCTTTGTGATGTTTGCATTCAACTCACAGAGTTGAACTTTCCTTTTGAGAGAGAAGCTTTGCAACACTCTTTTTCTAGAATCTGCAAGTGGACATTTGGAGGGCTTTGAGGCCTGTGGTGGAAAAGGAAATATCTTCCCGTAGAAACTAGATAGAAGCATTCTCAGAAACTACTTTGGGATGATTGCATTCAAGTCTCAGAGTTGAACATTCTCTTTGACAGAGCAGTTTGGAAACTCTCTTTTTGTAGAACCTGCAAGTGGAGACATGGACCGCATTGAGGCCCATGGCAACAAAGGAAATAACTGCCTATAAAAACTAGACAGTAGCATTCTCAGAGCCTTCTTCGTGATGCTTGCATTCAACTCACAGTGTTGAACCTTTCTTTGATAGTTCAGGATTGAAACACTGTTTCTGTAGAAACTGCAAGTGGATATTTGGACCTCTCTGATTATTTCGTTGGAAACGGGATAAACAGCACAGAACTAAACTGAAGCATTCTCAGAACTTTCTTCGTGATGTTTGTATTCAACTCACTGGGTTGAACCATTCTTTGATAGTTGAGGTTTGAAACACTCTTTTTGTAGAAACTGCAAGTGGATATTTGGACCTCTCTGAGGATTTCGTAGGAAACGGGATAAACCACACGTAACTAAACAGAAGCATTCTCAGAGCTTTCTTCGTGATGTTTGCATTCAATTCACAGTGTTGAACCTTTCTTTGATAGTTCAGTTTTGAAACACTCTTTTTGTAGAAACTGCAAGTGGATATTTGAAACACTTTGAGGATTTCGTTGGAAACGGGATAAACAGCACAGAACTAAACTGAAGCATTCTCAGAACTTTCTTCGTGATGTTTGAATTCAACTCACAGTGTTGAACCATTCTTTGATAGTTGAGGTTTGAAACACTCTTTTTGTAGAAACTGCCAGTGGATATTTGGACCTCTCTGAGGATTTCGTTGGAAACGGGATAAACCACACGTAACTAAACAGAAGCATTCTCAGAACTTTCTTCGTGACGTTTGCATTCAACTCACAGTGTTGAACCTTTCTTTGATAGTTCAGGTTTGAAACACTCTTTTTGTAGAAACTGCAAGTGGATATTTGGACCTCTCTGAGGATTTCTTTGGAAACGGGATGAATCGCACGTAACTAAACACAAGCATTCTCAGAACCTTCTTCCTGATGTTTGCATTCAGCTCACAGTGTTGAACCTTTTTTGATAGTTCACGTTTGAAACACTCTTTTTGTAGAAACTGCAAGTGGATATTTGGAACTCTTTGAGGCCTATCGTACTAAAGGTAATACCTGCATATAAAAAAAAGACAGAAGCTTTCTCAGAAAATTCTTCGGGATCATTGAGTTTCACTCACAGAGCTGAACATTCCTTTGGATGGAGCAGGTTTGAAACACACTTTTTGTAGAGTCTGCAAGTGGATATTTGGACCTCTCTGAGGATTTCGTTGGAAACGGGATAACTGCACCTAACTAAACAGAAGCATTCTCAGAAACTTCTTTGTGATATTTGCAATCAAATCCCAGAGTTGAATCTTCCTTTGATAGTTCAAGTTTGAAACACTCTTTTTGTTGGATCTGCAAGTGGATATTTGGACCACTCTGTGGCCTTCGTTCTAAACTGGTATATCTTCACATAAAATCTAGACAGTAGCTTTCACAGAAACTTCTCTGTGATGATTGCATTCAACTCACAGAGTTGAAGGTTCCTTTTGAAACAGCAGTTTCCAAACACTCTTTCTGTGGAATCTGCAAGTGGATATTTGGACCGCTTTGAAGATTTCGTTGGAAACGGGATAATCTTCACAGAAAAACTAAACAGAAACATTCTCAGAAACTTCTTTGTGATGTTTGCATTCAACTCACAGAGTTGAACTTTCCTTTTGAGAGAGAAGCTTTGCAACACTCTTTTTCTAGAATCTGCAAGTGGACATTTGGAGGGCTTTGAGGCCTGTGGTGGAAAAGGAAATATCTTCCCGTAGAAACTAGATAGAAGCATTCTCAGAAACTACTTTGGGATGATTGCATTCAAGTCTCAGAGTTGAACATTCTCTTTGACAGAGCAGTTTGGAAACTCTCTTTTTGTAGAACCTGCAAGTGGAGACATGGACCGCATTGAGGCCCATGGCAACAAAGGAAATAACTGCCTATAAAAACTAGACAGTAGCATTCTCAGAGCCTTCTTCGTGATGCTTGCATTCAACTCACAGTGTTGAACCTTTCTTTGATAGTTCAGGATTGAAACACTGTTTCTGTAGAAACTGCAAGTGGATATTTGGACCTCTCTGATTATTTCGTTGGAAACGGGATAAACAGCACAGAACTAAACTGAAGCATTCTCAGAACTTTCTTCGTGATGTTTGTATTCAACTCACTGGGTTGAACCATTCTTTGATAGTTGAGGTTTGAAACACTCTTTTTGTAGAAACTGCAAGTGGATATTTGGACCTCTCTGAGGATTTCGTAGGAAACGGGATAAACCACACGTAACTAAACAGAAGCATTCTCAGAGCTTTCTTCGTGATGTTTGCATTCAATTCACAGTGTTGAACCTTTCTTTGATAGTTCAGTTTTGAAACACTCTTTTTGTAGAAACTGCAAGTGGATATTTGAAACACTTTGAGGATTTCGTTGGAAACGGGATAAACAGCACAGAACTAAACTGAAGCATTCTCAGAACTTTCTTCGTGATGTTTGAATTCAACTCACAGTGTTGAACCATTCTTTGATAGTTGAGGTTTGAAACACTCTTTTTGTAGAAACTGCAAGTGGGTATTTGGACCTCTCTGAGGATTTCGTTGGAAACGGGATAAACCACACGTAACTAAACAGAAGCATTCTCAGAACTTTCTTCGTGACGTTTGCATTCAACTCACAGTGTTGAACCTTTCTTTGATAGTTCAGGTTTGAAACACTCTTTTTTTAGAAACTGCAAGTGGATATTTGGACCTCTCTGAGGATTTCTTTGGAAACGGGATGAATCGCACGTAACTAAACACAAGCATTCTCAGAACCTTCTTCCTGATGTTTGCATTCAGCTCACAGTGTTGAACCTTTTTTGATAGTTCACGTTTGAAACACTCTTTTTGTAGAAACTGCAAGTGGATATTTGGAACTCTTTGAGGCCTATCGTAGTAAAGGTAATACCTGCATATAAAAACAAGACAGAAGCTTTCTCAGAAAATTCTTCGGGATCATTGAGTTTCACTCACAGAGCTGAACATTCCTTTGGATGGAGCAGGTTTGAAACACACTTTTTGTAGAATCTGCAAGTGGATATTTGGACCTCTCTGAGGATTTCTTTGGAAACGGGATAACTGCCCCTAACTAAACAGATGCATTCTCTGAAACTTCTTTGTGATGTTTGCAATCAAATCTCAGAGTTGAATCTTCCTTTGATAGTTCAAGTTTGAAACACTCTTTTTGTTGGATCTGCAAGTGAATACTTGGACAACTCTGTGGCCTTCGTTCGAAACTGGTTTATCTTCACTTAAAATCTAGACAGTAGCTTTCACAGAAACTTCTCTGTGATGATTGCATTCAACTCACAGAGTTGAAGGTTCCTTTTGAAACAGCAGTTTCCAAACACTCTTTCTGTGGAATCTGCAAGTGGATATTTGGACCGCTTTGAAGATTTCATTGGAAACGGGATAATCTTCACAGAAAAGCTAAACAGAAGCATTGTCAGAATATTTTTTGTGATGTTTGCGTTCAACTCACAGAGTTGAACTTTCCTTTGGAGACAGAAGCTTTGCAACACACTTTTTCTAGAATCTGCAAGTGGACATTTGGAGGGCTTTGAGTCCTGTGGTGGAAAAGGAAATATCTTCCCGTAGAAACTATGTAGTAGAATTCTCAGAAACTACCTTGGGATGATTGCATTCACGTCTCAGAGTTGAACATTCTCTTTGACAGAGCAGTTTGGAAACTCTCTTTTTGTAGAGTCTGCAAGTGGAGACATGGACCGCATTGAGGCCCATGGTAAGAAAGGAAATAACTGCCTATAAAAACTAGACAGTAGCATTCTCAGAGCCTTCTTCGTGATGCTTGCATTCAACTCACAGTGATGAACCTTTCTATGACAGTTCAGGTTTGAAACACTGTTTCTGGAGAAAGTGCAAGTGGATATTTGGACTTCTCTGAGGATTTCGTTGGAAACGGGATAAACCGCACGTAACTAAACTGAAGCATTCTCAGAACTTTCTTCGTGATGTTTGTACTCAACTCACTGTCTTGACCCATTCTTTGATAGTTGAGGTTTGAAACACTCTTTTTGTAGAAACTGCAAGTGGATATATGGAACTCTCTAGGGATTTCGTAAGAAACGGGATAAACCGCACGTAACTTAACAGAAGCATTCTCAGAGCTTTCTTCGTGATGTTTGCATTCAGCTCACAGTGTTGAACCTTTTTTGATAGTTCACGTTTGAAACACTCTTTTTGTAGAAACTGCAAGTGGATATTTGGACTTCTCTGAGGATTTCGTTGGAAACGGGATAACTGCACCTAACTAAACAGAAGCATTCTCAGAAACTTCTTTGTGATGTTTGCAATCAAATCCCAGAGTTGAATCTTCCTTTGATAGTTCAAGTTTGAAACACTCTTTTTGTTGGATCTGCAAGTGGATATTTGGACCACTCTGTGGCCTTCGTTCGAAACTGCTATATCTTCACATAAAATCTAGACAGTAGCTTTCACAGAAACTTCTCTGTGATGATTGCATTCAACTCACAGAGTTGAAGGTTCCTTTTGAAACAGCAGTTTCCAAACACTCTTTCTGTGGAATCTGCAAGTGGATATTTGGACCGCTTTGAAGATTTCGTTGGAAACGGGATAATCTTCACAGAAAAACTAAACAGAAACATTCTCAGAAACATCTTTGTGATGTTTGCATTCAACTCACAGAGTTGAACTTTCCTTTTGAGAGAGAAGCTTTGCAACACTCTTTTTCTAGAATCTGCAAGTGGACATTTGGAGGGCTTTGAGGCCTGTGGTGGAAAAGGAAATATCTTCCCGTAGAAACTAGATAGAAGCATTCTCAGAAACTACTTTGGGATAATTGCATTCAAGTCTCAGAGTTGAACATTCTCTTTGACAGAGCAGTTTGGAAACTCTCTTTTTGTAGACCCTGCAAGTGGAGACATGGACCGCATTGAGGCCCATGGTAAGAAAGGAAATAACTGCCTATAAAAACTAGACAGTAGCATTCTCAGAGCCTTCTTCGTGATGCTTGCATTCAACTCACAGTGTTGAACCATTCTTTGAGAGTTCAGGTTTGAAACACTGTTTCTGGAGAAAGTGCAATTGGATATTTGGACTTCTCTGAGGATTTCGTTGTAAACGGGATAAACCGCACGTAACTAAACTGAAGCATTCTCAGAACTTTCTTCTTGATGTTTGTATTCAACTCACTGTGTTGAACCATTCTTTGATAGTTGAGGTTTGAAACACTCTTTTTGTAGAAACTGCAAGTGGATATTTGGACCTCTCTAGGGATTTCGTAAGAAACGGGATAAACCGCACGTAACTTAACAGAAGCATTCTCAGAGCTTTCTTCGTGATGTTTGCATTCAATTCACAGTGTTGAACCTTTCTTTGATAGTTCAGGTTTGAAACACTCTTTTTGTAGAAACTGCAAGTGGATATTTGAAACTCTCTGAGGATTTCGTTGGAAACGGGATAAGCAGCACAGAACTAAACTGAAGCATTCTCAGAACTTTCTTCGTGATGTTTGCATTCAGCTCACAGTGTTGAAACTTTTTTGATAGTTCACGTTTGAAACACTCTTTTTGTAGAAACTGCAAGTGGATATTTGGAACTCTTTGAGGCCTATCGTAGTAAAGGTAATACCTGCATATAAAAACAAGACAGAAGCATTCTCAGAAAATTCTTGGGGATCATTGAGTTTCACTCACAGAGCTGAACATTCCTTTGGATGGAGCAGGTTTGAAACACACTTTTTGTAGAATCTGCAAGTGAATATTTGGACCTCTCTAAGGATTTCTTTGGAAACGGGATAACTGCCCCTAACTAAACAGAAGCATTTTCTGAAACTTCTTTGTGATGTTTGCAATCAAATCTCAGAGTTGAATCTTCCTTTGATAGTTCAAGTTTGAAACACTCTTTTTGTTGGATCTGCAAGTGAATATTTGGACCACTCTGTGGCCTTCGTTCGAAACTGGTGTATCTTCACATAAAATCTAGGCAGTAGCTTTCACAGAAACTTCTCTGTGATGATTGCATTCAACTCACAGAGTTGAAGGTTCCTTTTGAAGCAGCAGTTTCCAAACACTCTTTCTGAGGAATCTGCAAGTGGATATTTGGACCGCTTTGAAGATTTCATTGGAAACGGGATAATCTTCACAGAAAAGCTAAACAGAAACATTGTCAGAATATTTTTTGTGATGTTTGCGTTCAACTCACAGAGTTGAACTTTCCTTTGGAGACAGAAGCTTTGCAACACTCTTTTTCTAGAATCTGCAAGTGGACATTTGGAGGGCTTTGAGGCCTGTGGTGGAAAAGGAAATATCTTCCCGTAGAAACTATATAGTAGAATTCTCAGAAACTACCTTGGGATGATTGCATTCACGTCTCAAAGTTGAACATTCTCTTTGACAGAGCAGTTTGGAAACTCTCTTTTTGTAGAATCTGCAAGTGGAGACATGGACCGCATTGAGGCCCATGGTAAGAAAGGAAATAACTGCCTATAAAAACTAGACAGTAGCATTCTCAGAGCCTTCTTCGTGATGCTTGCATTCAACTCACAGTGTTGAACCATTCCTTGAGAGTTCAGGTTTGAAACACTGTTTCTGGAGAAAGTGCAAGTGGATATTTGGACTTCTCTGAGGATTTCGTTGGAAACGGGATAAACCGCACGTAACTAAACTGAAGCATTCTCAGAACTTTCTTCGTGATGTTTGTATTCAACTCACTGTGTTGAACCATTCTTTGATAGTTGAGGTTTGAAACACTCTTTTTGTAGAAACTGCAAGTGGATATTTGGACCTCTCTAGGGATTTCGTAAGAAACGGGATAAACCGCACGTAACTTAACAGAAGCATTCTCAGAGCTTTCTTCGTGATGTTTGCATTCAATTCACAGTGTTGAACCTTTCTTTGATAGTTCAGGTTTGAAACACTCTTTTTGTAGAAACTGCAAGAGGATATTTGAAACTCTCTGATGATTTCGTTGGAAACAGGATAAACAGCACAGAACTAAACTGAAGCATTCTCAGAACTTTCTTCGTGATGTTTGCATTCAGCTCACAGTGTTGAACCTTTTTTGATAGTTCACGTTTGAAACACTCCTTTGTAGAAACTGCAAGTGGATATTTGGACCTCTTTGAGGCCTATCGTAGTAAAGGTAATACCTGCATATAAAAACAAGACAGAAGCTTTCTCAGAAAATTCTTGGGGATCATTTAGTTTCACTCACAGAGCTGAACATTCCTTTGCATGGAGCAGGTTTGAAACACACTTTTTGTAGAATCTGCAAGTGGATATTTGGACCTCTCTGAGGATTTCTTTGGAAACGGGATAACTGCCCCTAACTAAACAGAAGCATTCTCTGAAACTTCTTTGTGATGTTTGCAATCAAATCTCAGAGTTGAATCTTCCTTTGATAGTTCAAGTTTGAAACACTCTTTTTGTTGGATCTGCAAGTGAATATTTGGACCACTCTGTGGCCTTCGTTCGAAACTGGTGTATCTTCACATAAAATCTAGACAGTAGCTTTCACAGAAACTTCTCTGTGATGATTGCATTCAACTCACAGAGTTGAAGGTTCCTTTTGAAACAGCAGTTTCCAAACACCCTTTCTGTGGAATCTGCAAGTGGATATTTGGACCGCTTTGAAGATTTCATTGGAAACGGGATAATCTTCACAGAAAAGCTAAACAGAAGCATTGTCAGAATATTTTTTGTGATGTTTGCGTTCAACTCACAGAGTTGAACTTTCCTTTGGAGACAGAAGCTTTGCAACACTCTTTTTCTAGAATCTGCAAGTGGACATTTGGAGGGCTTTGAGGCCTGTGGTGGAAAAGGAAATATCTTCCCGTAGAAACTAGATAGAAGCATTCTCAAAAACTACTTTCGGATGATTGCATTCAGGTCTCAGAGTTGAACATTCTCTTTAACAGAGCAGATTCCAAACTCTCTTTTTCTAGAATCTGCAAGTGGAGACATGGACCGCATTGAGGCCCATGGTAATAAAGGAAATAACTGCCAATAAAAACTAGACAGTAGCATTCTCAGAGCCTTCTTCGTGATGCTTGCATTCAACTCACAGAGCTGAACCTTCTTTTGATAGTTCAGGTTTGAAACACTGTTTCTGTAGAAACTGCAAGTGGATATTTGGACCTCTCTGATGATTTCGTTGGAAACGGGATAAACCGCACGTAACTAAACTGAAGCATTCTCAGAACTTTCTTCTTGATGTTTGTATTCAACTCACTGTGTTGAACCATTCTTTGATAGTTGAGGTTTGAAACACTCTTTTTGTAGAAACTGCAAGTGGATATTTGGACCTCTCTGAGGATTTCGTAGGAAACGGGATAAACCGCACGTAATTTTACAGAAGCATTCTCAGAGCATTCTTCGTGATGTTTGCATTCAATTCACAGTGTTGAACCTTTCTTTGATAGTTCAGGTTTGAAACACTCCTTTGTAGAAACTGCAAGTGGATATTTGAAACTCTCTGAGGATTTCGTTGGAAACGGGATAAACAGCACAGAACTAAACTGAAGCATTCTCAGAACTTTCTTCGTGATGTTTGAATTCAATACACATCGTTGAACCATTCTTTGATAGTTGAGGTTTGAAACACTCTTTTTGTAGAAACTGCCAGTGGATATTTGGACCTCTCTGAGGATTTCGTTGGAAACGGGATAAACCGTACGTAACTAAACACAAGCATTCTCAGAACCTTCTTCCTGATGTTTTCATTCAGCTCACAGTGTTGAAACTTTCTTTGATTGTTCTCGTTTGAAAGAGTCTTTTTGTAGAAACTGCAAGTGGATATTTGGACCTCTTTGAGGCCTATCGTAGTAAAGGTAATAACTGCATATAAAAACAAGACAGAAGTTTTCTCAGAAAATTCTTGGAGATCATTGATTTTACCTCACAGAGCTGAACATTCCTTTGGATGGAGCAGGTTTGAAACACACTTTTTCTAGAATCTGCAAGTGGATATTTGGACCTCTCTGAGGATTTCGTTGGAAACGGGATAACTGCACCTAACTAAACAGAAGCATTCTCAGAAACTTCTTTGTGATGTTTGCAATCAAATCCCAGAGTTGAATCTTCCTTTGATAGTTCAAGTTTGAAACACTCTTTTTGTTGGATCTGCAAGTGAATATTTGGACCACTCTGTGGCCTTCGTTCGAAACTGGTGTATCTTCACATAAAATCTAGGCAGTAGCTTTCACAGAAACTTCTCTGTGATGATTGCATTCAACTCACAGAGTTGAAGGTTCCTTTTGAAGCAGCAGTTTCCAAACACTCTTTCTGTGGAATCTGCAAGTGGATATTTGGACCGCTTTGAAGATTTCATTGGAAACGGGATAATCTTCACAGAAAAGCTAAACAGAAGCATTGTCAGAATATTTTGTGTGATGTTTGCGTTCAACTCACAGAGTTGAACTTTCCTTTGGAGACAGAAGCTTTGCAACACTCTTTTTCTAGAATCTGCAAGTGGACATTTGGAGGGCTTTGAGGCCTGTGGTGGAAAAGGAAATATCTTCCCGTAGAAACTATATAGTAGAATTCTCAGAAACTACCTTGGGATGATTGCATTCACGTCTCAGAGTTGAACATTCTCTTTGACAGAGCAGTTTGGAAACTCTCTTTTTGTAGAATCTGCAAGTGGAGACATGGACCGCATTGAGGCCCATGGTAAGAAAGGAAATAACTGCCTATAAAAACTAGACAGTAGCATTCTCAGAGCCTTCATCGTGATGCTTGCATTCAACTCACAGTGTTGAACCATTCTTTGAGAGTTCAGGTTTGAAACACTGTTTCTGGAGAAAGTGCAAGTGGATATTTGGACTTCTCTGAGGATTTCGTTGGAAACGGGATAAACCGCACGTAACTAAACTGAAGCATTCTCAGAACTTTCTTCGTGATGTTTGTATTCAACTCACTGTGTTGAACCATTCTTTGATAGTTGAGGTTTGAAACACTCTTTTTGTAGAAACTGCAAGTGGATATTTGGACCTCTCTGAGGATTTCGTAGGAAACGGGATAAACCGCACGTAACTTTACAGAAGCATTCTCAGAGCATTCTTCGTGATGTTTGCATTCAATTCACAGTGTTGAACCTTTCTTTGATAGTTCAGGTTTGAAACACTCCTTTGTAGAAACTGCAAGTGGATATTTGAAACTCTCTGAGGATTTCGTTGGAAACGGGATAAACAGCACAGAACTAAACTGAAGCATTCTCAGAACTTTCTTCGTGATGTTTGAATTCAATACACATCGTTGAACCATTCTTTGATAGTTGAGGTTTGAAACATTCTTTTTGTAGAAACTGCCAGTGGATATTTGGACCTCTCTGAGGATTTCTTTGGAAACGGGATAAACCGTACGTAACTAATCACAAGCATTCTCAGAACCTTCTTCCTGATGTTTTCATTCAGCTCACAGTGTTGAAACTTTCTTTGATTGTTCTCGTTTGAAACAGTCTTTTTGTAGAAACTGCAAGTGGATATTTGGACCTCTTTGAGGCCTATCGTAGTAATGGTAATAACTGCATATAAAAACAAGACAGAAGTTTTCTCAGAAAATTCTTGGAGATCATTGATTTTACCTCACAGAGCTGAACATTCCTTTGGATGGAGCAGGTTTGAAACACACTTTTTCTAGAATCTGCAAGTGGATATTTGGACCTCTCTGAGGATTTCGTTGGAAACGGGATAACTGCACCTAACTAAACAGAAGCATTCTCAGAAACTTCTTTGTGATGTTTGCAATCAAATCCCAGAGTTGAATCTTCCTTTGATAGTTCAAGTTTGAAACACTCTTTTTGTTGGGTCTGCAAGTGAATATTTGGACCACTCTGTGGCCTTCGTTCGAAACTGGTATATCTTCACATAAAATCTAGGCAGTAGCTTTCACAGAAACTTCTCTGTGATGATTGCATTCAACTCACAGAGTTGAAGGTTCCTTTTGAAGCAGCAGTTTCCAAACACTCTTTCTGTGGAATCTGCAAGTGGATATTTGGACCGCTTTGAAGATTTCATTGGAAACGGGATAATCTTCACAGAAAAGCTAAACAGAAGCATTGTCAGAATATTTTGTGTGATGTTTGCGTTCAACTCACAGAGTTGAACTTTCCTTTGGAGACAGAAGCTTTGCAACACTCTTTTTCTAGAATCTGCAAGTGGACATTTGGAGGGCTTTGAGGCCTGTGGTGGAAAAGGAAATATCTTCCCGTAGAAACTATATAGTAGAATTCTCAGAAACTACCTTGGGATGATTGCATTCACGTCTCAGAGTTGAACATTCTCTTTGACAGAGCAGTTTGGAAACTCTCTTTTTGTAGAATCTGCAAGTGGAGACATGGACCGCATTGAGGCCCATGGTAAGAAAGGAAATAACTGCCTATAAAAACTAGACAGTAGCATTCTCAGAGCCTTCTTCGTGATGCTTGCATTCAACTCACAGTGTTGAACCATTCTTTGAGAGTTCAGGTTTGAAACACTGTTTCTGGAGAAAGTGCAAGTGGATATTTGGACTTCTCTGAGGATTTCGTTGGAAACGGGATAAACCGCACGTAACTAAACTGAAGCATTCTCAGAACTTTCTTCGTGATGTTTGTATTCAACTCACTGTGTTGAACCATTCTTTGATAGTTGAGGTTTGAAACACTCTTTTTGTAGAAACTGCAAGTGGATATTTGGACATCTCTAGGGATTTCGTAAGAAACGGGATAAACCGCACGTAACTTAACAGAAGCATTTTCAGAGCTTTCTTCGTGATGTTTGCATTCAATTCACAGTGTTGAACCTTTCTTTGATAGTTCAGGTTTGAAACACTCTTTTTGTAGAAACTGCAAGAAGATATTTGAAACTCTCTGAGGATTTCGTTGGAAACGGGATAAACAGCACAGAACTAAACTTAAGCATTCTCAGAACTTTCTTCGTGATGTTTGCATTCAGCTCACAGTTTTGAACCTTTTTTGATAGTTCACGTTTGAAACACTCCTTTGTAGAAACTGCAAGTGGATATTTGGACCTCTTTGAGGCCTATCGTAGTAAAGGTAATACCTGCATATGAAAACAAGACAGAAGCTTTCTCAGAAAATTCTTGGGGATCATTGAGTTTCACTCACAGAGCTGAACATTCCTTTGCATGGAGCAGGTTTGAAACACACTTTTTGTAGAATCTGCAAGTGGATATTTGGACCTCTCTGAGGATTTCTTTGGAAACGGGATAACTGCCCCTAACTAAACAGAAGCACTCTCTGAAACTTCTTTGTGATGTTTGCAATCAAATCTCAGAGTTGAATCTTCCTTTGATAGTTCAAGTTTGAAACACTCTTTTTGTTGGATCTGCAAGTGAATATTTGGACCACTCTGTGGACTTCGTTCGAAACTGGTGTATCTTCACATAAAATCTAGACAGTAGCTTTCACAGAAACTTCTCTGTGATGATTGCATTCAACTCACAGAGTTGAAGGTTCCTTTTGAAACAGCAGTTTCCAAACACCCTTTCTGTGGAATCTGCAAGTGGATATTTGGACCGCTTTGAAGATTTCATTGGAAACGGGATAATCTTCACAGAAAAGCTAAACAGAAGCATTGTCAGAATATTTTTTGTGATGTTTGCGTTCAACTCACAGAGTTGAACTTTCCTTTGGAGACAGAAGCTTTGCAACACTCTTTTTCTAGAATCTGCAAGTGGACATTTGGAGGGCTTTGAGGCCTGTGGTGGAAAAGGAAATATCTTCCCGTAGAAACTAGATAGAAGCATTCTCAAAAACTACTTTGGGATGATTGCATTCAAGTCTCAGAGTTGAACATTCTCTTTAACAGAGCAGATTCGAAACTCTCTTTTTCTAGAATCTGCAAGTGGAGACAAGGACCGCATTGAGGCCCATGGTAATAAAGGAAATAACTGCCAATAAAAACTAGACAGTAGCATTCTCAGAGCCTTCTTCGTGATGCTTGCATTCAACTCACAGAGCTGAACCTTTTTTTGATAGTTCAGGTTTGAAACACTGTTTCTGTAGAAACTGCAAGTGGATATTTGGACCTCTCTGATGATTTCGTTGGAAACGGGATAAACCGCACGTAACTAAACTGAAGCATTCTCAGAACTTTCTTCTTGATGTTTGTATTCAACTCACTGTGTTGAACCATTCTTTGATAGTTGAGGTTTGAAACACTCTTTTTGTAGAAACTGCAAGTGGATATTTGGACCTCTCTGAGGATTTCGTAGGAAACGGGATAAACCGCACGTAACTTTACAGAAGCATTCTGAGAGCATTCTTCGTGATGTTTGCATTCAATTCACAGTGTTGAACCTTTCTTTGATAGTTCAGGTTTGAAACACTCCTTTGTAGAAACTGCAAGTGGATATTTGAAACTCTCTGAGGATTTCGTTGGAAACGGGATAAACCGTACGTAACTAAACACAAGCATTCTCAGAACCTTCTTCCTGATGTTTGCATTCAGCTCACAGTGTTGAAACTTTCTTTGATTGTTCTCGTTTGAAACAGTCTTTTTGTAGAAACTGCAAGTGGATATTTGGACCCCTTTGAGGCCTATCGTAGTAAAGGTAATAACTGCATATAAAAACAAGACAGAAGTTTTCTCAGAAAATTCTTGGAGATCATTGATTTTACCTCACAGAGCTGAACATTCCTTTGGATGGAGCAGGTTTGAAACACACTTTTTCTAGAATCTGCAAGTGGATATTTGGACCTCTCTGAGGATTTCGTTGGAAACGGGATAACTGCACCTAACTAAACAGAAGCATTCTCAGAAACTTCTTTGTGATGTTTGCAATCAAATCCCAGAGTTGAATCTTCCTTTGATAGTTCAAGTTTGAAACACTCTTTTTGTTGGATCTGCAAGTGGATATTTGGACCACTCTGTGGCCTTCGTTCGAAACTGCCATATCTTCACACAAAATCTAGACTGTAGCTTTCACAGAAACTTCTCTGTGATGATTGCATTCAACTCACAGAGTTGAAGGTTCCTTTTGAAACAGCAGTTTCCAAACACTCTTTCTGTGGAATCTGCAAGTGGATATTTGGACCGCTTTGAAGATTTCATTGGAAACGGGATAATCTTCACAGAAAAGCTAAACAGAAGCATTGTCAGAATATTTTTTGTGATGTTTGCGTTCAACTCACAGAGTTGAACTTTCCTTTGGAGACAGAAGCTTTGCAACACTCTTTTTCTAGAATCTGCAAGTGGACATTTGGAGGGCTTTGAGGCCTGTGGTGGAAAAGGAAATATCTTCCCGTAGAAACTAGATAGAAGCATTCTCAAAAACTACTTTGGGATGATTGCATTCAGGTCTCAGAGTTGAACATTCTCTTTAAAAGAGCAGATTCGAAACTCTCTTTTTGTAGAATCTGCAAGTGGAGACATGGACCGCATTGAGGCCCATGGTAATAAAGGAAATAACTGCCAATAAAAACTAGACAGTAGCATTCTCAGAGCCTTCTTCGTGATGCTTGCATTCAACACACAGAGCTGAACCTTTTTTTGATAGTTCAGGTTTGAAACACTGTTTCTGTAGAAACTGCAAGTGGATATTTGGACCTCTCTGATGATTTCGTTGGAAACGGGATAAACCGCACGTAACTAAACTGAAGCATTCTCAGAACTTTCTTCTTGATGTTTGTATTCAACTCACTGTGTTGAACCATTCTTTGATAGTTGAGGTTTGAAACACTCTTTTTGTAGAAACTGCAAGTGGATATTTGGACCTCTCTGAGGATTTCGTAGGAAACGGGATAAACCGCACGTAACTTTACAGAAGCATTCTCAGAGCATTCTTCGTGATGTTTGCATTCAATTCACAGTGTTGAACCTTTCTTTGATAGTTCAGGTTTGAAACACTCCTTTGTAGAAACTGCAAGTGGATATTTGAAACTCTCTGAGGATTTCGTTGGAAACGGGATAAACAGCACAGAACTAAACTGAAGCATTCTCAGAACTTTCTTCGTGATGTTTGAATTCAATACACATCGTTGAACCATTCTTTGATAGTTGAGGTTTGAAACATTCTTTTTGTAGAAACTGCCAGTGGATATTTGGACCTCTCTGAGGATTTCTTTGGAAACGGGATAAACCGTACGTAACTAATCACAAGCATTCTCAGAACCTTCTTCCTGATGTTTTCATTCAGCTCACAGTGTTGAAACTTTCTTTGATTGTTCTCGTTTGAAACAGTCTTTTTGTAGAAACTGCAAGTGGATATTTGGACCTCTTTGAGGCCTATCGTAGTAAAGGTAATAACTGCATATAAAAACAAGACAGAAGTTTTCTCAGAAAATTCTTGGAGATCATTGATTTTACCTCACAGAGCTGAACATTCCTTTGGATGGAGCAGGTTTGAAACACACTTTTTCGAGAATCTGCAAGTGGATATTTGGACCTCTCTGAGGATTTCGTTGGAAACGGGATAACTGCACCTAACTAAACAGAAGCATTCTCAGAAACTTCTTTGTGATGTTTGCAATCAAATCTCAGAGTTGAATCTTCCTTTGATAGTTCAAGTTTGAAACACTCTTTTTGTTGGATCTGCAAGTGAATATTTGGACCACTCTGTGGCCTTCGTTCGAAACTGGTATATCTTCACATAAAATCTAGGCAGTAGCTTTCACAGAAACTTCTCTGTGATGATTGCATTCAACTCACAGAGTTGAAGGTTCCTTTTGAAGCAGCAGTTTCCAAACACTCTTTCTGTGGAATCTGCAAGTGGATATTTGGACCGCTTTGAAGATTTCATTGGAAACGGGATAATCTTCACAGAAAAGCTAAACAGAAGCATTGTCAGAATATTTTTTGTGATGTTTGCGTTCAACTCACAGAGTTGAACTTTCCTTTGGAGACAGAAGCTTTGCAACACTCTTTTTCTAGAATCTGCAAGTGGACATTTGGAGGGCTTTGAGGCCTGTGGTGGAAAAGGAAATATCTTCCCGTAGAAACTATATAGTAGAATTCTCAGAAACTACCTTGGGATGATTGCATTCACGTCTCAGAGTTGAACATTCTCTTTGACAGAGCAGTTTGGAAACTCTCTTTTTGTAGAATCTGCAAGTGGAGACATGGACCGCATTGAGGCCCATGGTAAGAAAGGAAATAACTGCCTATAAAAACTAGACAGTAGCATTCTCAGAGCCTTCTTCGTGATGCTTGCATTCAACTCACAGTGTTGAACCATTCTTTGAGAGTTCAGGTTTGAAACACTGTTTCTGGAGAAAGTGCAAGTGGATATTTGGACTTCTCTGAGGATTTCGTTGGAAACGGGATAAACCGCACGTAACTAAACTGAAGCATTCTCAGAACTTTCTTCGTGATGTTTGTATTCAACTCACTGTGTTGAACCATTCTTTGATAGTTGAGGTTTGAAACACTCTTTTTGTAGAAACTGCAAGTGGATATTTGGACATCTCTAGGGATTTCGTAAGAAACGGGATAAACCGCACGTAACTTAACAGAAGCATTTTCAGAGCTTTCTTCGTGATGTTTGCATTCAATTCACAGTGTTGAACCTTTCTTTGATAGTTCAGGTTTGAAACACTCTTTTTGTAGAAACTGCAAGAAGATATTTGAAACTCTCTGAGGATTTCGTTGGAAACGGGATAAACAGCACAGAACTAAACTTAAGCATTCTCAGAACTTTCTTCGTGATGTTTGCATTCAGCTCACAGTTTTGAACCTTTTTTGATAGTTCACGTTTGAAACACTCCTTTGTAGAAACTGCAAGTGGATATTTGGACCTCTTTGAGGCCTATCGTAGTAAAGGTACTACCTGCATCTAAAAACAAGACAGAAGCTTTCTCAGAAAATTCTTGGGGATCATTGAGTTTCACTCACAGAGCTGAACATTCCTTTGCATGGAGCAGGTTTGAAACACACTTTTTGTAGAATCTGCAAGTGGATATTTGGACCTCTCTGAGGATTTCTTTGGAAACGGGATAACTGCCCCTAACTAAACAGAAGCACTCTCTGAAACTTCTTTGTGATGTTTGCAATCAAATCTCAGAGTTGAATCTTCCTTTGATAGTTCAAGTTTGAAACACTCTTTTTGTTGGATCTGCAAGTGAATATTTGGACCACTCTGTGGACTTCGTTCGAAACTGGTGTATCTTCACATAAAATCTAGACAGTAGCTTTCACAGAAACTTCTCTGTGATGATTGCATTCAACTCACAGAGTTGAAGGTTCCTTTTGAAACAGCAGTTTCCAAACACTCTTTCTGTGGAATCTGCAAGTGGATATTTGGACCGCTTTGAAGATTTCATTGGAAACGGGATAATCTTCACAGAAAAGCTAAACAGAAGCATTGTCAGAATATTTTTTGTGATGTTTGCGTTCAACTCACAGAGTTGAACTTTCCTTTGGAGACAGAAGCTTTGCAACACTCTTTTTCTAGAATCTGCAAGTGGACATTTGGAGGGCTTTGAGGCCTGTGGTGGAAAAGGAAATATCTTCCCGTAGAAACTAGATAGAAGCATTCTCAAAAACTACTTTGGGATGATTGCATTCAAGTCTCAGAGTTGAACATTCTCTTTAACAGAGCAGATTCGAAACTCTCTTTTTCTAGAATCTGCAAGTGGAGACAAGGACCGCATTGAGGCCCATGGTAAGAAAGGAAATAACTGCCTATAAAAACTAGACAGTAGCATTCTCAGAGCCTTCTTCGTGATGCTTGCATTCAACTCACAGTGTTGAACCATTCTTTGAGAGTTCAGGTTTGAAACACTGTTTCTGGAGAAAGTGCAAGTGGATATTTGGACTTCTCTGAGGATTTCGTTGGAAACGGGATAAACCGCACGTAACTAAACTGAAGCATTCTCAGAACTTTCTTCGTGATGTTTGTATTCAACTCACTGTGTTGAACCATTCTTTGATAGTTGAGGTTTGAAACACTCTTTTTGTAGAAACTGCAAGTGGATATTTGGACCTCTCTGAGGATTTCGTAGGAAACGGGATAAACCGCACGTAACTTTACAGAAGCATTCTCAGAGCATTCTTCGTGATGTTTGCATTCAATTCACAGTGTTGAACCTTTCTTTGATAGTTCAGGTTTGAAACACTCCTTTGTAGAAACTGCAAGTGGATATTTGAAACTCTCTGAGGATTTCGTTGGAAACGGGATAAACAGCACAGAACTAAACTGAAGCATTCTCAGAACTTTCTTCGTGATGTTTGAATTCAATACACATCGTTGAACCATTCTTTGATAGTTGAGGTTTGAAACATTCTTTTTGTAGAAACTGCCAGTGGATATTTGGACCTCTCTGAGGATTTCTTTGGAAACGGGATAAACCGTACGTAACTAATCACAAGCATTCTCAGAACCTTCTTCCTGATGTTTTCATTCAGCTCACAGTGTTGAAACTTTCTTTGATTGTTCTCGTTTGAAACAGTCTTTTTGTAGAAACTGCAAGTGGATATTTGGACCTCTTTGAGGCCTATCGTAGTAATGGTAATAACTGCATATAAAAACAAGACAGAAGTTTTCTCAGAAAATTCTTGGAGATCATTGATTTTACCTCACAGAGCTGAACATTCCTTTGGATGGAGCAGGTTTGAAACACACTTTTTCTAGAATCTGCAAGTGGATATTTGGACCTCTCTGAGGATTTCGTTGGAAACGGGATAACTGCACCTAACTAAACAGAAGCATTCTCAGAAACTTCTTTGTGATGTTTGCAATCAAATCCCAGAGTTGAATCTTCCTTTGATAGTTCAAGTTTGAAACACTCTTTTTGTTGGGTCTGCAAGTGAATATTTGGACCACTCTGTGGCCTTCGTTCGAAACTGGTATATCTTCACATAAAATCTAGGCAGTAGCTTTCACAGAAACTTCTCTGTGATGATTGCATTCAACTCACAGAGTTGAAGGTTCCTTTTGAAGCAGCAGTTTCCAAACACTCTTTCTGTGGAATCTGCAAGTGGATATTTGGACCGCTTTGAAGATTTCATTGGAAACGGGATAATCTTCACAGAAAAGCTAAACAGAAGCATTGTCAGAATATTTTGTGTGATGTTTGCGTTCAACTCACAGAGTTGAACTTTCCTTTGGAGACAGAAGCTTTGCAACACTCTTTTTCTAGAATCTGCAAGTGGACATTTGGAGGGCTTTGAGGCCTGTGGTGGAAAAGGAAATATCTTCCCGTAGAAACTATATAGTAGAATTCTCAGAAACTACCTTGGGATGATTGCATTCACGTCTCAGAGTTGAACATTCTCTTTGACAGAGCAGTTTGGAAACTCTCTTTTTGTAGAATCTGCAAGTGGAGACATGGACCGCATTGAGGCCCATGGTAAGAAAGGAAATAACTGCCTATAAAAACTAGACAGTAGCATTCTCAGAGCCTTCTTCGTGATGCTTGCATTCAACTCACAGTGTTGAACCATTCTTTGAGAGTTCAGGTTTGAAACACTGTTTCTGGAGAAAGTGCAAGTGGATATTTGGACTTCTCTGAGGATTTCGTTGGAAACGGGATAAACCGCACGTAACTAAACTGAAGCATTCTCAGAACTTTCTTCGTGATGTTTGTATTCAACTCACTGTGTTGAACCATTCTTTGATAGTTGAGGTTTGAAACACTCTTTTTGTAGAAACTGCAAGTGGATATTTGGACATCTCTAGGGATTTCGTAAGAAACGGGATAAACCGCACGTAACTTAACAGAAGCATTTTCAGAGCTTTCTTCGTGATGTTTGCATTCAATTCACAGTGTTGAACCTTTCTTTGATAGTTCAGGTTTGAAACACTCTTTTTGTAGAAACTGCAAGAAGATATTTGAAACTCTCTGAGGATTTCGTTGGAAACGGGATAAACAGCACAGAACTAAACTTAAGCATTCTCAGAACTTTCTTCGTGATGTTTGCATTCAGCTCACAGTTTTGAACCTTTTTTGATAGTTCACGTTTGAAACACTCCTTTGTAGAAACTGCAAGTGGATATTTGGACCTCTTTGAGGCCTATCGTAGTAAAGGTAATACCTGCATATGAAAACAAGACAGAAGCTTTCTCAGAAAATTCTTGGGGATCATTGAGTTTCACTCACAGAGCTGAACATTCCTTTGCATGGAGCAGGTTTGAAACACACTTTTTGTAGAATCTGCAAGTGGATATTTGGACCTCTCTGAGGATTTCTTTGGAAACGGGATAACTGCCCCTAACTAAACAGAAGCACTCTCTGAAACTTCTTTGTGATGTTTGCAATCAAATCTCAGAGTTGAATCTTCCTTTGATAGTTCAAGTTTGAAACACTCTTTTTGTTGGATCTGCAAGTGAATATTTGGACCACTCTGTGGACTTCGTTCGAAACTGGTGTATCTTCACATAAAATCTAGACAGTAGCTTTCACAGAAACTTCTCTGTGATGATTGCATTCAACTCACAGAGTTGAAGGTTCCTTTTGAAACAGCAGTTTCCAAACACCCTTTCTGTGGAATCTGCAAGTGGATATTTGGACCGCTTTGAAGATTTCATTGGAAACGGGATAATCTTCACAGAAAAGCTAAACAGAAGCATTGTCAGAATATTTTTTGTGATGTTTGCGTTCAACTCACAGAGTTGAACTTTCCTTTGGAGACAGAAGCTTTGCAACACTCTTTTTCTAGAATCTGCAAGTGGACATTTGGAGGGCTTTGAGGCCTGTGGTGGAAAAGGAAATATCTTCCCGTAGAAACTAGATAGAAGCATTTTCAAAAACTACTTTGGGATGATTGCATTCAAGTCTCAGAGTTGAACATTCTCTTTAACAGAGCAGATTCGAAACTCTCTTTTTCTAGAATCTGCAAGTGGAGACAAGGACCGCATTGAGGCCCATGGTAATAAAGGAAATAACTGCCAATAAAAACTAGACAGTAGCATTCTCAGAGCCTTCTTCGTGATGCTTGCATTCAACTCACAGAGCTGAACCTTTTTTTGATAGTTCAGGTTTGAAACACTGTTTCTGTAGAAACTGCAAGTGGATATTTGGACCTCTCTGATGATTTCGTTGGAAACGGGATAAACCGCACGTAACTAAACTGAAGCATTCTCAGAACTTTCTTCTTGATGTTTGTATTCAACTCACTGTGTTGAACCATTCTTTGATAGTTGAGGTTTGAAACACTCTTTTTGTAGAAACTGCAAGTGGATATTTGGACCTCTCTGAGGATTTCGTAGGAAACGGGATAAACCGCACGTAACTTTACAGAAGCATTCTGAGAGCATTCTTCGTGATGTTTGCATTCAATTCACAGTGTTGAACCTTTCTTTGATAGTTCAGGTTTGAAACACTCCTTTGTAGAAACTGCAAGTGGATATTTGAAACTCTCTGAGGATTTCGTTGGAAACGGGATAAACCGTACGTAACTAAACACAAGCATTCTCAGAACCTTCTTCCTGATGTTTGCATTCAGCTCACAGTGTTGAAACTTTCTTTGATTGTTCTCGTTTGAAACAGTCTTTTTGTAGAAACTGCAAGTGGATATTTGGACCCCTTTGAGGCCTATCGTAGTAAAGGTAATAACTGCATATAAAAACAAGACAGAAGTTTTCTCAGAAAATTCTTGGAGATCATTGATTTTACCTCACAGAGCTGAACATTCCTTTGGATGGAGCAGGTTTGAAACACACTTTTTCTAGAATCTGCAAGTGGATATTTGGACCTCTCTGAGGATTTCGTTGGAAACGGGATAACTGCACCTAACTAAACAGAAGCATTCTCAGAAACTTCTTTGTGATGTTTGCAATCAAATCCCAGAGTTGAATCTTCCTTTGATAGTTCAAGTTTGAAACACTCTTTTTGTTGGATCTGCAAGTGGATATTTGGACCACTCTGTGGCCTTCGTTCGAAACTGCCATATCTTCACACAAAATCTAGACTGTAGCTTTCACAGAAACTTCTCTGTGATGATTGCATTCAACTCACAGAGTTGAAGGTTCCTTTTGAAACAGCAGTTTCCAAACACTCTTTCTGTGGAATCTGCAAGTGGATATTTGGACCGCTTTGAAGATTTCATTGGAAACGGGATAATCTTCACAGAAAAGCTAAACAGAAGCATTGTCAGAATATTTTTTGTGATGTTTGCGTTCAACTCACAGAGTTGAACTTTCCTTTGGAGACAGAAGCTTTGCAACACTCTTTTTCTAGAATCTGCAAGTGGACATTTGGAGGGCTTTGAGGCCTGTGGTGGAAAAGGAAATATCTTCCCGTAGAAACTAGATAGAAGCATTCTCAAAAACTACTTTGGGATGATTGCATTCAGGTCTCAGAGTTGAACATTCTCTTTAAAAGAGCAGATTCGAAACTCTCTTTTTGTAGAATCTGCAAGTGGAGACATGGACCGCATTGAGGCCCATGGTAATAAAGGAAATAACTGCCAATAAAAACTAGACAGTAGCATTCTCAGAGCCTTCTTCGTGATGCTTGCATTCAACACACAGAGCTGAACCTTTTTTTGATAGTTCAGGTTTGAAACACTGTTTCTGTAGAAACTGCAAGTGGATATTTGGACCTCTCTGATGATTTCGTTGGAAACGGGATAAACCGCACGTAACTAAACTGAAGCATTCTCAGAACTTTCTTCTTGATGTTTGTATTCAACTCACTGTGTTGAACCATTCTTTGATAGTTGAGGTTTGAAACACTCTTTTTGTAGAAACTGCAAGTGGATATTTGGACCTCTCTGAGGATTTCGTAGGAAACGGGATAAACCGCACGTAACTTTACAGAAGCATTCTCAGAGCATTCTTCGTGATGTTTGCATTCAATTCACAGTGTTGAACCTTTCTTTGATAGTTCAGGTTTGAAACACTCCTTTGTAGAAACTGCAAGTGGATATTTGAAACTCTCTGAGGATTTCGTTGGAAACGGGATAAACAGCACAGAACTAAACTGAAGCATTCTCAGAACTTTCTTCGTGATGTTTGAATTCAATACACATCATTGAACCATTCTTTGATAGTTGAGGTTTGAAACATTCTTTTTGTAGAAACTGCCAGTGGATATTTGGACCTCTCTGAGGATTTCTTTGGAAACGGGATAAACCGTACGTAACTAATCACAAGCATTCTCAGAACCTTCTTCCTGATGTTTTCATTCAGCTCACAGTGTTGAAACTTTCTTTGATTGTTCTCGTTTGAAACAGTCTTTTTGTAGAAACTGCAAGTGGATATTTGGACCTCTTTGAGGCCTATCGTAGTAAAGGTAATAACTGCATATAAAAACAAGACAGAAGTTTTCTCAGAAAATTCTTGGAGATCATTGATTTTACCTCACAGAGCTGAACATTCCTTTGGATGGAGCAGGTTTGAAACACACTTTTTCGAGAATCTGCAAGTGGATATTTGGACCTCTCTGAGGATTTCGTTGGAAACGGGATAACTGCACCTAACTAAACAGAAGCATTCTCAGAAACTTCTTTGTGATGTTTGCAATCAAATCTCAGAGTTGAATCTTCCTTTGATAGTTCAAGTTTGAAACACTCTTTTTGTTGGATCTGCAAGTGAATATTTGGACCACTCTGTGGCCTTCGTTCGAAACTGGTATATCTTCACATAAAATCTAGGCAGTAGCTTTCACAGAAACTTCTCTGTGATGATTGCATTCAACTCACAGAGTTGAAGGTTCCTTTTGAAGCAGCAGTTTCCAAACACTCTTTCTGTGGAATCTGCAAGTGGATATTTGGACCGCTTTGAAGATTTCATTGGAAACGGGATAATCTTCACAGAAAAGCTAAACAGAAGCATTGTCAGAATATTTTTTGTGATGTTTGCGTTCAACTCACAGAGTTGAACTTTCCTTTGGAGACAGAAGCTTTGCAACACTCTTTTTCTAGAATCTGCAAGTGGACATTTGGAGGGCTTTGAGGCCTGTGGTGGAAAAGGAAATATCTTCCCGTAGAAACTATATAGTAGAATTCTCAGAAACTACCTTGGGATGATTGCATTCACGTCTCAGAGTTGAACATTCTCTTTGACAGAGCAGTTTGGAAACTCTCTTTTTGTAGAATCTGCAAGTGGAGACATGGACCGCATTGAGGCCCATGGTAAGAAAGGAAATAACTGCCTATAAAAACTAGACAGTAGCATTCTCAGAGCCTTCTTCGTGATGCTTGCATTCAACTCACAGTGTTGAACCATTCTTTGAGAGTTCAGGTTTGAAACACTGTTTCTGGAGAAAGTGCAAGTGGATATTTGGACTTCTCTGAGGATTTCGTTGGAAACGGGATAAACCGCACGTAACTAAACTGAAGCATTCTCAGAACTTTCTTCGTGATGTTTGTATTCAACTCACTGTGTTGAACCATTCTTTGATAGTTGAGGTTTGAAACACTCTTTTTGTAGAAACTGCAAGTGGATATTTGGACATCTCTAGGGATTTCGTAAGAAACGGGATAAACCGCACGTAACTTAACAGAAGCATTTTCAGAGCTTTCTTCGTGATGTTTGCATTCAATTCACAGTGTTGAACCTTTCTTTGATAGTTCAGGTTTGAAACACTCTTTTTGTAGAAACTGCAAGAAGATATTTGAAACTCTCTGAGGATTTCGTTGGAAACGGGATAAACAGCACAGAACTAAACTGAAGCATTCTCAGAACTTTCTTCGTGATGTTTGCATTCAGCTCACAGTTTTGAACCTTTTTTGATAGTTCACGTTTGAAACACTCCTTTGTAGAAACTGCAAGTGGATATTTGGACCTCTTTGAGGCCTATCGTAGTAAAGGTAATACCTGCATATAAAAACAAGACAGAAGCTTTCTCAGAAAATTCTTGGGGATCATTGAGTTTCACTCACAGAGCTGAACATTCCTTTGCATGGAGCAGGTTTGAAACACACTTTTTGTAGAATCTGCAAGTGGATATTTGGACCTCTCTGAGGATTTCTTTGGAAACGGGATAACTGCCCCTAACTAAACAGAAGCACTCTCTGAAACTTCTTTGTGATGTTTGCAATCAAATCTCAGAGTTGAATCTTCCTTTGATAGTTCAAGTTTGAAACACTCTTTTTGTTGGATCTGCAAGTGAATATTTGGACCACTCTGTGGACTTCGTTCGAAACTGGTGTATCTTCACATAAAATCTAGACAGTAGCTTTCACAGAAACTTCTCTGTGATGATTGCATTCAACTCACAGAGTTGAAGGTTCCTTTTGAAACAGCAGTTTCCAAACACTCTTTCTGTGGAATCTGCAAGTGGATATTTGGACCGCTTTGAAGATTTCATTGGAAACGGGATAATCTTCACAGAAAAGCTAAACAGAAGCATTGTCAGAATATTTTTTGTGATGTTTGCGTTCAACTCACAGAGTTGAACTTTCCTTTGGAGACAGAAGCTTTGCAACACTCTTTTTCTAGAATCTGCAAGTGGACATTTGGAGGGCTTTGAGGCCTGTGGTGGAAAAGGAAATATCTTCCCGTAGAAACTAGATAGAAGCATTCTCAAAAACTACTTTGGGATGATTGCATTCAAGTCTCAGAGTTGAACATTCTCTTTAACAGAGCAGATTCGAAACTCTCTTTTTCTAGAATCTGCAAGTGGAGACAAGGACCGCATTGAGGCCCATGGTAATAAAGGAAATAACTGCCAATAAAAACTAGACAGTAGCATTCTCAGAGCCATCTTCGTGATGCTTGCATTCAACTCACAGAGCTGAACCTTTTTTTGATAGTTCAGGTTTGAAACACTGTTTCTGTAGAAACTGCAAGTGGATATTTGGACCTCTCTGATGATTTCATTGGAAACGGGATAAACCGCACGTAACTAAACTGAAGCATTCTCAGAACTTTTTCTTGATGTTTGTATTCAACTCACTGTGTTGAACCATTCTTTGATAGTTGAGGTTTGAAACACTCTTTTTGTAGAAACTGCAAGTGGATATTTGGACCTCTCTGAGGATTTCGTAGGAAACGGGATAAACCGCACGTAACTTTACAGAAGCATTCTGAGAGCATTCTTCGTGATGTTTGCATTCAATTCACAGTGTTGAACCTTTCTTTGATAGTTCAGGTTTGAAACACTCCTTTGTAGAAACTGCAAGTGGATATTTGAAACTCTCTGAGGATTTCGTTGGAAACGGGATAAACCGTACGTAACTAAACACAAGCATTCTCAGAACCTTCTTCCTGATGTTTGCATTCAGCTCACAGTGTTGAAACTTTCTTTGATTGTTCTCGTTTGAAACAGTCTTTTTGTAGAAACTGCAAGTGGATATTTGGACCCCTTTGAGGCCTATCGTAGTAAAGGTAATAACTGCATATAAAAACAAGACAGAAGTTTTCTCAGAAAATTCTTGGAGATCATTGATTTTACCTCACAGAGCTGAACATTCCTTTGGATGGAGCAGGTTTGAAACACACTTTTTCTAGAATCTGCAAGTGGATATTTGGACCTCTCTGAGGATTTCGTTGGAAACGGGATAACTGCACCTAACTAAACAGAAGCATTCTCAGAAACTTCTTTGTGATGTTTGCAATCAAATCCCAGAGTTGAATCTTCCTTTGATAGTTCAAGTTTGAAACACTCTTTTTGTTGGATCTGCAAGTGGATATTTGGACCACTCTGTGGCCTTCGTTCGAAACTGCCATATCTTCACACAAAATCTAGACTGTAGCTTTCACAGAAACTTCTCTGTGATGATTGCATTCAACTCACAGAGTTGAAGGTTCCTTTTGAAACAGCAGTTTCCAAACACTCTTTCTGTGGAATCTGCAAGTGGATATTTGGACCGCTTTGAAGATTTCATTGGAAACGGGATAATCTTCACAGAAAAGCTAAACAGAAGCATTGTCAGAATATTTTTTGTGATGTTTGCGTTCAACTCACAGAGTTGAACTTTCCTTTGGAGACAGAAGCTTTGCAACACTCTTTTTCTAGAATCTGCAAGTGGACATTTGGAGGGCTTTGAGGCCTGTGGTGGAAAAGGAAATATCTTCCCGTAGAAACTAGATAGAAGCATTCTCAAAAACTACTTTGGGATGATTGCATTCAGGTCTCAGAGTTGAACATTCTCTTTAAAAGAGCAGATTCGAAACTCTCTTTTTGTAGAATCTGCAAGTGGAGACATGGACCGCATTGAGGCCCATGGTAATAAAGGAAATAACTGCCAATAAAAACTAGACAGTAGCATTCTCAGAGCCTTCTTCGTGATGCTTGCATTCAACACACAGAGCTGAACCTTTTTTTGATAGTTCAGGTTTGAAACACTGTTTCTGTAGAAACTGCAAGTGGATATTTGGACCTCTCTGATGATTTCGTTGGAAACGGGATAAACCGCACGTAACTAAACTGAAGCATTCTCAGAACTTTCTTCTTGATGTTTGTATTCAACTCACTGTGTTGAACCATTCTTTGATAGTTGAGGTTTGAAACACTCTTTTTGTAGAAACTGCAAGTGGATATTTGGACCTCTCTGAGGATTTCGTAGGAAACGGGATAAACCGCACGTAACTTTACAGAAGCATTCTCAGAGCATTCTTCGTGATGTTTGCATTCAATTCACAGTGTTGAACCTTTCTTTGATAGTTCAGGTTTGAAACACTCCTTTGTAGAAACTGCAAGTGGATATTTGAAACTCTCTGAGGATTTCGTTGGAAACGGGATAAACAGCACAGAACTAAACTGAAGCATTCTCAGAACTTTCTTCGTGATGTTTGAATTCAATACACATCGTTGAACCATTCTTTGATAGTTGAGGTTTGAAACATTCTTTTTGTAGAAACTGCCAGTGGATATTTGGACCTCTCTGAGGATTTCTTTGGAAACGGGATAAACCGTACGTAACTAATCACAAGCATTCTCAGAACCTTCTTCCTGATGTTTTCATTCAGCTCACAGTGTTGAAACTTTCTTTGATTGTTCTCGTTTGAAACAGTCTTTTTGTAGAAACTGCAAGTGGATATTTGGACCTCTTTGAGGCCTATCGTAGTAAAGGTAATAACTGCATATAAAAACAAGACAGAAGTTTTCTCAGAAAATTCTTGGAGATCATTGATTTTACCTCACAGAGCTGAACATTCCTTTGGATGGAGCAGGTTTGAAACACACTTTTTCTAGAATCTGCAAGTGGATATTTGGACCTCTCTGAGGATTTCGTTGGAAACGGGATAACTGCACCTAACTAAACAGAAGCATTCTCAGAAACTTCTTTGTGATGTTTGCAATCAAATCCCAGAGTTGAATCTTCCTTTGATAGTTCAAGTTTGAAACACTCTTTTTGTTGGATCTGCAAGTGAATATTTGGACCACTCTGTGGCCTTCGTTCGAAACTGGTATATCTTCACATAAAATCTAGGCAGTAGCTTTCACAGAAACTTCTCTGTGATGATTGCATTCAACTCACAGAGTTGAAGGTTCCTTTTGAAACAGCAGTTTCCAAACACTCTTTCTGTGGAATCTGCAAGTGGATATTTGGACCGCTTTGAAGATTTCATTGGAAACGGGATAATCTTCACAGAAAAGCTAAACAGAAGCATTGTCAGAATATTTTTTGTGATGTTTGCGTTCAACTCACAGAGTTGAACTTTCCTTTGGAGACAGAAGCTTTGCAACACTCTTTTTCTAGAATCTGCAAGTGGACATTTGGAGGGCTTTGAGGCCTGTGGTGGAAAAGGAAATATCTTCCCGTAGAAACTATATAGTAGAATTCTCAGAAACTACCTTGGGATGATTGCATTCACGTCTCAGAGTTGAACATTCTCTTTGACAGAGCAGTTTGGAAACTCTCTTTTTGTAGAATCTGCAAGTGGAGACATGGACCGCATTGAGGCCCATGGTAAGAAAGGAAATAACTGCCTATAAAAACTAGACAGTAGCTTTCTCAGAGCCTTCTTCGTGATGCTTGCATTCAACTCACAGTGTTGAACCATTCTTTGAGAGTTCAGGTTTGAAACACTGTTTCTGGAGAAAGTGCAAGTGGATATTTGGACTTCTCTGAGGATTTCGTTGGAAACGGGATAAACCGCATGTAACTAAACTGAAGCATTCTCAGAACTTTCTTCGTGATGTTTGTATTCAACTCACTGTGTTGAACCATTCTTTGATAGTTGAGGTTTGAAACACTCTTTTTGTAGAAACTGCAAGTGGATATTTGAACATCTCTAGGGATTTCGTAAGAAACGGGATAAACCGCACGTAACTTAACAGAAGCATGTTCAGAGCTTTCTTCGTGATGTTTGCATTCAATTCACAGTGTTGAACCTTTCTTTGATAGTTCAGGTTTGAAACACTCTTTTTGTAGAAACTGCAAGAGGATATTTGAAACTCTCTGAGGATTTCGTTGGAAACGGGATAAACAGCACAGAACTAAACTTAAGCATTCTCAGAACTTTCTTCGTGATGTTTGCATTCAGCTCACAGTTTTGAACCTTTTTTGATAGTTCACGTTTGAAACACTCCTTTGTAGAAACTGCAAGTGGATATTTGGACCTCTTTGAGGCCTATCGTAGTAAAGGTAATACCTGCATATAAAAACAAGACAGAAGCTTTCTCAGAAAATTCTTGGGGATCATTGAGTTTCACTCACAGAGCTGAACATTCCTTTGCATGGAGCAGGTTTGAAACACACTTTTTGTAGAATCTGCAAGTGGATATTTGGACCTCTCTGAGGATTTCTTTGGAAACGGGATAACTGCCCCTAACTAAACAGAAGCACTCTCTGAAACTTCTTTGTGATGTTTGCAATCAAATCTCAGAGTTGAATCTTCCTTTGATAGTTCAAGTTTGAAACACTCTATTTGTTGGATCTGCAAGTGGATATTTGGACCACTCTGTGGCCTTCGTTCGAAACTGCCATATCTTCACACAAAATCTAGACTGTAGCTTTCACAGAAACTTCTCTGTGATGATTGCATTCAACTCACAGAGTTGAAGGTTCCTTTTGAAACAGCAGTTTCCAAACACTCTTTCTGTGGAATCTGCAAGTGGATATTTGGACCGCTTTGAAGATTTCATTGGAAACGGGATAATCTTCACAGAAAAGCTAAACAGAAGCATTGTCAGAATATTTTTTGTGATGTTTGCGTTCAACTCACAGAGTTGAACTTTCCTTTGGAGACAGAAGCTTTGCAACACTCTTTTTCTAGAATCTGCAAGTGGACATTTGGAGGGCTTTGAGGCCTGTGGTGGAAAAGGAAATATCTTCCCGTAGAAACTAGATAGAAGCATTCTCAAAAACTACTTTGGGATGATTGCATTCAGGTCTCAGAGTTGAACATTCTCTTTAAAAGAGCAGATTCGAAACTCTCTTTTTGTAGAATCTGCAAGTGGAGACATGGACCGCATTGAGGCCCATGGTAATAAAGGAAATAACTGCCAATAAAAACTAGACAGTAGCATTCTCAGAGCCTTCTTCGTGATGCTTGCATTCAACACACAGAGCTGAACCTTTTTTTGATAGTTCAGGTTTGAAACACTGTTTCTGTAGAAACTGCAAGTGGATATTTGGACCTCTCTGATGATTTCGTTGGAAACGGGATAAACCGCACGTAACTAAACTGAAGCATTCTCAGAACTTTCTTCTTGATGTTTGTATTCAACTCACTGTGTTGAACCATTCTTTGATAGTTGAGGTTTGAAACACTCTTTTTGTAGAAACTGCAAGTGGATATTTGGACCTCTCTGAGGATTTCGTAGGAAACGGGATAAACCGCACGTAACTTTACAGAAGCATTCTCAGAGCATTCTTCGTGATGTTTGCATTCAATTCACAGTGTTGAACCTTTCTTTGATAGTTCAGGTTTGACACACTCCTTTGTAGAAACTGCAAGTGGATATTTGAAACTCTCTGAGGATTTCGTTGGAAACGGGATAAACAGCACAGAACTAAACTGAAGCATTCTCAGAACTTTCTTCGTGATGTTTGAATTCAATACACATCGTTGAACCATTCTTTGATAGTTGAGGTTTGAAACACTCTTTTTGTAGAAACTGCCAGTGGATATTTGGACCTCTCTGAGGATTTCGTTGGAAACGGGATAAACCGTACGTAACTAAACACAAGCATTCTCAGAACCTTCTTCCTGATGTTTGCATTCAGCTCTCAGTGTTGAAACTTTCTTTGATTGTTCTCGTTTGAAACAGTCTTTTTGTAGAAACTGCAAGTGGATATTTGGACCTCTTTGAGGCCTATCGTAGTAAAGGTAATAACTGCATATAAAAACAAGACAGAAGTTTTCTCAGAAAATTCTTGGAGATCATTGAATTTACCTCACAGAGCTGAACATTCCTTTGGATGGAGTAGGTTTGAAACACACTTTTTCTAGAATCTGCAAGTGGATATTTGGACCTCTCTGAGGATTTCGTTGGAAACGGGATAACTGCACCTAACTAAACAGAAGCATTATCAGAAACTTCTTTGTGATGTTTGCAATCAATTCCAAGAGTTCAATCTTCCTTTGATAGTTCAAGTTTGAAACACTCTTTTTGTTGGATCTGCAAGTGGATATTTGGACCACTCTGTGGCCTTCGTTCGAAACTGCTATATCTTCACATAAAATCTAGGCAGTAGCTTTCACAGAAACTTCTCTGTGATGATTGCATTCAACTCACAGAGTTGAAGGTTCCTTTTGATACAGCAGTTTCCAAACACTCTTTCTGTGGAATCTGCAAGTGGATATTTGGACCGCTTTGAAGATTTCGTTGGAAACGGGATAATCTTCACAGAAAAACTAAACAGAAACATTCTCCGAAACTTCTTTGTGATGTTTGCATTCAACTCACAGAGTTGAACTTTCCTTTTGAGAGAGAAGCTTTGCAACACTCTTTTTCTAGAATCTGCAAGTGAACATTTGGAGGGCTATGAGGACTGTGGTGGAAAAGGAATTATCTTCCCGTAGAAACTAGATAGAAGAATTCTCAGAAACTACTTTGGGATGATTGCATTCAAGTCTCAGAGTTGAACATTCTCTTTGACAGAGCAGTTTGGAAACTCTCTTTTTGTAGAATCTGCAAGTGGAGACATGGACCGCATTGATGCCCTTGGTAATAAAGGAAATAACTGCCTATAAAAACTAGACAGTAGCATTCTCAGAGCCTTCTTCGTGATGCTTGCATTCAACTCACAGTGTTGAACCATTCTTTGATAGTTCAGGTTTGAAACACTGTTTCTGGAGAAACTGCAAGTGGATATTTGGACCTCACTGTGGATTTCGTTGGAAACGGGATAAAACGCACGTAACTAAACTGAAGCATTCTCAGAACTTTCTTCGTGATGTTTGTATTCAACTCACTGTGATCAACCATTCTTTGATAGTTGAGGTTTGAAACACTCTTTTTGTAGAAACTGCAAGTGGATATTTGGACCTCTCTGAGGATTTCGTAAGAAACGGGATAAACCGCATGTAACTTAACAGAAGCATTCTGAGAGCTTTCTTCGTGATGTTTGCATTCAATTCACAGTGTTGAACCTTTCTTTGATAGTTCAGGTTTGAAACACTCTTTTTGTAGAAACTGCAAGTGGATATTTGAAACTCTCTGAGGATTTCGTTGGAAACGGGATAAACAGCACAGAAATAAACTGAAGCATTCTCAGAACTTTCTTCGTGATTTTTGAATTCAACTCACAGTGTTGAACCATTCTTTGATAGTTCAGGTTTGATACACTGTTTTGTAGAAACTGCAACTGGATATTTGAAACTCTCTGAGGATTTTGTTGGAAACGGGATAAACAGCACAGAAATAAACTGAAGCATTCTCAGAACTTTCTTCGTGATGTTTGAATTCAACTGACAGTGTTGAACCATTCTTTGATAGTTGAGGTTTGAAACACTCTTTTAGTAGAAACTGCCAGTGGATATTTGGACCTCTCTGAGGATTTCCATCGAAACGGGATAAACCACACGTAACTAAACAGAAGCATTCTCAGAACTTTCTTCCTGATGTTTGCATTCAACTCACAGTGTTGAACCTTTCTTTAATAGTTCAGGTTTGAAACTCTCTTTTTGTAGAAACTGCAAGTGGATATTTGGACCTCTCTGAGGATTTCGTTGGAAACGGGATAAACTGCACCTAACTGAACAGAAGCATTCTCAGAACCTTCTTCCTGATGTTTGCATTCAGCTCACAGTGTTGAACCTTTCTTTGATAGTTCACGTTTGAAACACTCTTTTTGTTGAAACTGCAAGTGGATATTTGGACCTCTTTGAGGCCTATCGTAGTAAAGGTAATAACTTCGTATAAAAACAAGACAGAAGTTTTCTCAGAAAATTCTTGGGGATCATTGAGTTTAACTCACAGAGCTGAACATTCCTTTGTATGGAGCAGGTTTGAAACACACTTTTTGAAGAATCTGCAAGTGGATATTTGGACCTCTCTGAGGATTTCGTTGGAAACGGGATAACTGCACCTAACTAAACAGAAGCATTCTCAGAAACTTCTTTGTGATGTTTGCAATCAAATCCCAGAGTTGAATCTTCCTTTGATAGTTCAAGTTTGAAACACTCTTTTTGTTGGTTCTGCAAGTGGATATTTGGACCACTCTGTGGCCTTCGTTCGAAACTGGTATATCTTCACATGAAATCTAGACAATAGCTTTCACAGAAACTTCTCTGTGATGATTGCATTCAACTCACAGAGTTGAAGGTTCCTTTTGAAACAGCAGTTTCCAAACACTCTTTCTGTGGAATCTGCAAGTGGATATTTGGACCGCTTTGAAGATTTCGTTGGAAACGGGATAATCTTCACAGAAAAACTAAACAGAAACATTCTCAGAAACTTCTTTGTGAGGTTTGCATTCAACTCACAGAGTTGAACTTTCCTCTTGAGAGAGAAGCTTTGCAACATTCTTTTTCTAGGATCTGCAAGTGGACATTTGGAGGGCTTTGAGGCCTGTGGTGGAAAAGGAAATATCTTCCTGTAGAAACTAGATAGAAGCATTCTCAGAAACTACTTTGGGATGATTGCATTCAAGTCTCAGAGTTGAACATTCTCTTTGACAGAGCAGTTTGGAAACTCTCTTTTTCTAGAATCTGCAAGTGGAGACATGGACCGCATTGAGGCCCATGGTAATAAAGGAAATAACTGCCTATAAAACTAGACAGTAGCATTCTCAGAGCCTTCTTCGTGATGCTTGCATTCAACTCACAGTGTTGAACCATTCTTTGATAGTTCAGGTTTGAAGCACTGTTTCTGGAGAAACTGCAAGTGGATATTTGGACCTCTCTGAGGATTTCGTTGGAAACGGGATAAACTGCACGTAACTAAACAGAAGCATTCTCAGAACTTTCTTCGTGATGTTTGTATTCAACTCACTGTGTTGAACCATTCTTTGATAGTTGAGGTTTGAGACACTCTTTTTGTAGAAACTACCAGTGGATATTTGCACCTCTCTGAGGATTTCGTTGGAAACGGGTAAACCGCACGTAACTGAACAGAAGCATTCTCAGAACCTTCTTCCTTATGTTTGCATTCAGCTCACAGTGTTGAACCTTTCTTTGATAGTTCACGTTTGAAACACTCTTTTTGTAGAAACTGCAAGTGGATATTTGGACCTCTTTGAGGCCTATCGAAGTAAAGGTAATAAATGCATATAAAAACAAGACAGAAATTTTCTCAGAAAATTCTTGGGGATCATTGAGTTTAACTCACAGAGCTGAACTTTCCTTTGGATGGAGCAGGTATGAAACACACTTTTTGTAGAATCTGCAAGTGGATATTTGAACCTCTCTGAGGATTGCGTTGGAAACCGGATAACTGCACCTAACTAAACAGAAGCATTCTCAGAAACTTCTTTGTGATGTTTGCAATCAAATCCCAGAGTTGAATCTTCCTTTGATAGTTCAAGTTTGAAACACTCTTTTTGTTGGATCTGCAAGTGGATATTTGGACCACTCTGTGGCCTTCGTTCGAAACTGCTATATCTTCACATAAAATCTAGACAGTAGCTTTCACAGAAACTTCTCTGTGATGATTGCATTCAACTCACAGAGTTGAAGGTTCCTTTTGAAACTGCAGTTTCCAAACACTCTTTCTGTGGAATCTGCAAGTGGATATTTGGACCGCTTTGAAGATTTCGTTGGAAACGGGATAATCTTCACAGAAAAACTAAACAGAAGCATACTCAGAAACTTCTTTGTGATGTTTGCATTCAACTCACAGAGTTGAACTTTCCTCTTGAGAGAGAAGATTTGCAACACTTTTTTTCTAGAATCTGCAAGTGGACATTTGGAGGGCTTTGAGGCCTGTGGTGGAAAAGGAAATATCTTCCCGTAGAAACTAGATAGAAGCATTGTCAGAAACTACTTTGGGATGATTGCATTCAAGTCTCAGAGTTGAACATTCTCTTTGACAGAGCAGTTTGGAATCACTCTTTTTGTAGAATCTGCAAGTGGAGACATGGACCGCATTGAGGCCCACGGTAATAAAGGAAATAACTGCCAATAAAAACTAGACAGAAGCATTCTCAGAGCCTTCTTCGTGATGCTTGCATTCAACACACAGTGTTGAAGCTTTCTTTGATAGTTCAGGATTGAAACACTGTTTCTGTAGAAACTGCAAGTGGATATTTGGACCTCTCTGAGGATTTCGTTGGAAACGGGATAAACTGCACGTAAATAAACTGAAGCATTCTCAGAACTTTCTTCTTGATGTTTGTATTCAACTCACTGTGTTGAACCATTCTTTGATAGTTGAGGTTTGAAACACTCTGTTTGTAGAAACTGCAAGTGGATATTTGGACCTCTCTGAGGATTTCGAAGGAAACAGGATAAACCACACGTAACTAAACAGAAGCATTCTCAGAGCCTTCTTCGTGATGCTTGCATTCAACACACAGTGTTGAACCTTTCTTTGATAGTTCAGATTTGAAACACTCTTTTTGTAGAAAGTGCAAGTGGATATTTGAAACTCTCTGAGGATTTCGTTGGAAAAGGGATAAACAGCACAGAACAAAACTGAAGCATTCTCAGAACTTTCTTCGTGATGTTTGAATTCAACTCACAGTGTTGAAGCATTCTTTGATAGCTGAGGTTTGAAACACTCTTTTTGTAGAAACTGCCAGTGGATATTTGGAACTCTGTGAGGATTTCATTGGAAAAGGGTTAAACCACACGTAAATAAACAGAAGCATTCTCAGAACTTTCTTCGTGATGTTTCCATTCATTTCACAGTGTTGAATCTTTCTTTGATAGTTCAAGTTTGAAACACCCTTTTTGTAGAAACTGCAAGTGGATATTTGGACCTCTCTGTGGATTTCGTTGGAAACGGGATAAACCGCACGTAACTGAACAGAAGCATTCTCAGAACCTTCTTCCTGATGTTTGCGATCAGCTCACAGTGTTGAACCTTTCTTTGATAGTTGAGGTTTGAAACACTCTTTTTGTTGAAACTGCAAGTGGATATTTGAAACTCTCTGAGGATTTTGTTGGAAACGGGATAAACAGCACAGAAATAAACTGAAGCATTTTCAGAACTTTCTTCGTGATGTTTGAATTCAACTGACAGTGTTGAACCATTCTTTGATAGTTGAGGTTTGAAACACTCTTTTTGTAGAAACTGCCAGTGGATATTTGGACCTCTCTGAGGATTTCGTTGGAAACGGGATAAACCACACGTAACTAAACAGAAGCATTCTCAGAACTTTCTTCCTGATGTTTGCATTCAACTCACAGTGTTGAACCTTTCTTTGATAGTTCAGGTTTGAAACTCTCTTTTTGTAGAAACTGCAAGTGGATATTTGGACCTCTCTGAGGATTTCGTTGGAAACGGGATAAACTGCACCTAACTGAACAGAAGCATTCTCAGAACCTTCTTCCTCATGTTTGCATTCAGCTCACAGTGTTGAACCTTTCTTTTATAGTTCGCGTTTGAAACACTCTTTTTGTTGAAACTGCAAGTGGATATTTGGACCTCTTTGAGGCCTATCGTAGTAAAGTTTATAACTTCATATAAAAACAAGACAGAAGCTTTCTCAGAAAATTCTTGGGGATCATTGAGTTTAACTCACAGAGCTGAACATTCCTTTGTATGGAGCAGGTTTGAAACACACTTTTTGTAGAATCTGCAAGTGGATATTTGGACCTCACTGAGGATTTCGTTGGAAACGGAATAACTGCACCTAACTAAACAGAAGCATTCTCAGAAACTTCTTTGTGATGTTTGCAATCAAATCCCAGAGTTGAATCTTCCTTTGATAGTTCAAGTTTGAAACACTCTTTTTGTTGGTTCTGCAAGTGGATATTTGGACCACTCTGTGGCCTTCGTTCGAAACTGGTATATCTTCACATAAAATCTAGACAATAGCTTTCACAGAAACTTCTCTGTGATGATTTCATTCAACTCACAGAGTTGAAGGTTCCTTTTGAAACAGCAGTTTCCAAACACTCTTTCTGTGGAATCTGCAAGTGGATATTTGGACCGCTTTGAAGATTTCGTTGGAAACGGGATAATCTTCACAGAAAAACTAAACAGAAACATTCTCAGAAACTTCTTTGTGATGTTTGCATTCAACTCACAGAGTTGAACTTTCCTCTTGAGAGAGAAGCTTTGCAACATTCTTTTTCTAGGATCTGCAAGTGGACATTTGGAGGGCTTTGAGGCCTGTGGTGGAAAAGGAAATATCTTCCTGTAGAAACTAGATAGAAGCATTCTCAGAAACTACTTTGGGATGATTGCATTCAAGTCTCAGAGTTGAACATTCTCTTTGACAGAGCAGTTTGGAAACTCTCTTTTTCTAGAATCTGCAAGTGGAGACATGGACCGCATTGAGGCCCATGGTAATAAAGGAAATAACTGCCTATAAAACTAGACAGTAGCATTCTCAGAGCCTTCTTCGTGATGCTTGCATTCAACTCACAGTGTTGAACCATTCTTTGATAGTTCAGGTTTGAAACACTGTTTCTGTAGAAACTGCAAGTGGATATTTGGACCTCTCTGAGGATTCCGTTGGAAACGGGATAAACTGCACGTAACTAAACAGAAGCATTCTCAGAACTTTCTTCGTGATGTTTGTATTCTACTCACTGTGTTGAACCATTCTTTGATAGTTGAGGTTTGAGACACTCTTTTTGTAGAAACTGCCAGTGGATATTTGCACCTCTCTGAGGATTTCGTTGGAAACGGGATAAACCGCACGTAACTGAACAGAAGCATTCTCTGAACCTTCTTCCTTATGTTTGCATTCAGCTCACAGTGTTGAACCTTTCTTTGATAGTTCACGTTTGAAACACTCTTTTTGTAGAAACTGCAAGTGGATATTTGGACCTCTTTGAGGCCTATCGTAGTAAAGGTAATAACTGCATATAAAAACAAGACAGAAGCTTTCTCAGAAAATTCTTGGGGATCATTGAGTTTAACTCACAGAGCTGAACATTCCTTTGGATGGAGCAGGTTTGAAACACACTTTTTGTAGAATCTGTAAGTGGATATTTGAACCTCTCTGAGGATTTCGTTGGAAACCGGATAACTGCACCTAACTAAACAGAAGCATTCTCAGAAACTTCTTTGTGATGTTTGCAATCAAATCCCAGAGTTGAATCTTCCTTTGATAGTTCAAGTTTGAAACACTCTTTTTGTTGGATCTGCAAGTGGATATTTGGACCACTCTGTGGCCTTCGTTCGAAACTGCTATATCTTCACATAAAATCTAGACAGTAGCTTTCACAGAAACTTCTCTGTGATGATTGCATTCAACTCACAGAGTTGAAGGTTCCTTTTGAAACTGCAGTTTCCAAACACTCTTTCTGTGGAATCTGCAAGTGGATATTTGGACCGCTTTGAAGATTTCGTTGGAAACGGGATAATCTTCACAGAAAAACTAAACAGAAGCATACTCAGAAACTTCTTTGTGATGTTTGCATTCAACTCACAGAGTTGAACTTTCCTCTTGAGAGAGAAGATTTGCAACACTTTTTTTCTAGAATCTGCAAGTGGACATTTGGAGGGCTTTGAGGCCTGTGGTGGAAAAGGAAATATCTTCCCGTAGAAACTAGATAGAAGCATTGTCAGAAACTACTTTGGGATGATTGCATTCAAGTCTCAGAGTTGAACATTCTCTTTGACAGAGCAGTTTGGAATCACTCTTTTTGTAGAATCTGCAAGTGGAGACATGGACCGCATTGAGGCCCACGGTAATAAAGGAAATAACTGCCAATAAAAACTAGACAGAAGCATTCTCAGAGCCTTCTTCGTGATGCTTGCATTCAACACACAGTGTTGAAGCTTTCTTTGATAGTTCAGGATTGAAACACTGTTTCTGTAGAAACTGCAAGTGGATATTTGGACCTCTCTGAGGATTTCGTTGGAAACGGGATAAACTGCACGTAAATAAACTGAAGCATTCTCAGAACTTTCTTCTTGATGTTTGTATTCAACTCACTGTGTTGAACCATTCTTTGATAGTTGAGGTTTGAAACACTCTGTTTGTACAAACTGCAAGTGGATATTTGGACCTCTCTGAGGATTTCGAAGGAAACAGGATAAACCACACGTAACTAAACAGAAGCATTCTCAGAGCCTTCTTCGTGATGCTTGCATTCAACACACAGTGTTGAACCTTTCTTTGATAGTTCAGATTTGAAACAATCTTTTTGTAGAAAGTGCAAGTGGATATTTGAAACTCTCTGAGGATTTCGTTGGAAAAGGGATAAACAGCACAGAACTAAACTGAAGCATTCTCAGAACTTTCTTCGTGATGTTTGAATTCAACTCACAGTGTTGAAGCATTCTTTGATAGCTGAGGTTTGAAACACTCTTTTTGTAGAAACTGCCAGTGGATATTTGGAACTCTGTGAGGATTTCATTGGAAAAGGGTTAAACCACACGTAAATAAACAGAAGCATTCTCAGAACTTTCTTCGTGATGTTTCCATTCATTTCACAGTGTTGAATCTTTCTTTGATAGTTCAAGTTTGAAACACCCTTTTTGTAGAAACTGCAAGTGGATATTTGGACCTCTCTGTGGATTTCGTTGGAAACGGGATAAACCGCACGTAACTTAACAGAAGCATTCTCAGAACCTTCTTCCTGATGTTTGCGATCAGCTCACAGTGTTGAACCTTTCTTTGATAGTTGAGGTTTGAAACACTCTTTTTGTTGAAACTGCAAGTGGATATTTGGACCTCTTTGAGGTCTATCGTAATAAAGGTAATAACTGCATATAAAAACAAGACAGAAGCTTTCTCAGAAAATTCTTGGGGATCATTGAGTTTAACTCACAGAGCTGAACATTCCTTTGGATGGAGCAGGTTTGAAACACACTTTTTGTAGAATCTGCAAGTGGATATTTGCACCTCTCTGAGGATTTCGTTGGAAACGGGATAACTGCACCTAACTAAAAAGAAGCATTCTAAGAAGCTACTTTCTGATGATTGCAATCAAATCCCAGACTTGAATCTTCCTTTGATAGTTCAAGTTTGAAACACTCTTTTTGTTGGATCTGCAAGTGGATATTTGGACCACTCTTTGGCCTTCTTTCGAAACTGCTATATCTTCACATAAAATCTAGACAGTAGCTTTCACAGAAACTTCTCTGTGATGATTGCATTCAACTCACAGAGTTGAAGGTTCCTTTTGAAACAGCAGTTTCCAAACACTCTTTCTGTGGAATCAGCAAGTGGATATTTGGACCGCTTTGAAGATTTCGTTGGAAACGGGATAATCTTCACAGAAAAGCTAAACAGAAGCATTGTCAGAATATTTTTTGTGATGTTTGCGTTCAACTCACAGAGTTGAACTTTCCTTTGGAGACAGAAGCTTTGCAACACTCTTTTTCTAGAATCTGCAAGTGGACATTTGGAGGGCTTTGAGGCCTGTGGTGGAAAAGGAAATATCTTCCCGTAGAAACTAGATAGAAGCATTCTCAAAAACTACTTTGGGATGATTGCATTCAAGTCTCAGAGTTGAACATTCTCTTTAACAGAGCAGATTCGAAACTCTCTTTTTCTAGAATCTGCAAGTGGAGACAAGGACCGCATTGAGGCCCATGGTAATAAAGGAAATAACTGCCAATAAAAACTAGACAGTAGCATTCTCAGAGCCTTCTTCGTGATGCTTGCATTCAACTCACAGAGCTGAACCTTTTTTTGATAGTTCAGGTTTGAAACACTGTTTCTGTAGAAACTGCAAGTGGATATTTGGACCTCTCTGATGATTTCGTTGGAAACGGGATAAACCGCACGTAACTAAACTGAAGCATTCTCAGAACTTTCTTCTTGATGTTTGTATTCAACTCACTGTGTTGAACCATTCTTTGATAGTTGAGGTTTGAAACACTCTTTTTGTAGAAACTGCAAGTGGATATTTGGACCTCTCTGAGGATTTCGTAGGAAACGGGATAAACCGCACGTAACTTTACAGAAGCATTCTGAGAGCATTCTTCGTGATGTTTGCATTCAATTCACAGTGTTGAACCTTTCTTTGATAGTTCAGGTTTGAAACACTCCTTTGTAGAAACTGCAAGTGGATATTTGAAACTCTCTGAGGATTTCGTTGGAAACGGGATAAACAGCACAGAACTAAACTGAAGCATTCTCAGAACTTTCTTCGTGATGTTTGAATTCAATACACATCGTTGAACCATTCTTTGATAGTTGAGGTTTGAAACATTCTTTTTGTAGAAACTGCCAGTGGATATTTGGACCTCTCTGAGGATTTCTTTGGAAACGGTATAAACGGTACGTAACTAATCACAAGCATTCTCAGAACCTTCTTCCTGATGTTTTCATTCAGCTCACAGTGTTGAAACTTTCTTTGATTGTTCTCGTTTGAAACAGTCTTTTTGTAGAAACTGCAAGTGGATATTTGGACCTCTTTGAGGCCTATCGTAGTAAAGGTAATAACTGCATATAAAAACAAGACAGAAGTTTTCTCAGAAAATTCTTGGAGATCATTGATTTTACCTCACAGAGCTGAACATTCCTTTGGATGGAGCAGGTTTGAAACACACTTTTTCTAGAATCTGCAAGTGGATATTTGGACCTCTCTGAGGATTTCGTTGGAAACGGGATAACTGCACCTAACTAAACAGAAGCATTCTCAGAAACTTCTTTGTGATGTTTGCAATCAAATCCCAGAGTTGAATCTTCCTTTGATAGTTCAAGTTTGAAACACTCTTTTTGTTGGATCTGCAAGTGAATATTTGGACCACTCTGTGGCCTTCGTTCGAAACTGGTATATCTTCACATAAAATCTAGGCAGTAGCTTTCACAGAAACTTCTCTGTGATGATTGCATTCAACTCACAGAGTTGAAGGTTCCTTTTGAAACAGCAGCTTCCAAACACTCTTTCTGTGGAATCTGCAAGTGGATATTTGGACCGCTTTGAAGATTTCATTGGAAACGGGATAATCTTCACAGAAAAGCTAAACAGAAGCATTGTCAGAATATTTTTTGTGATGTTTGCGTTCAACTCACAGAGTTGAACTTTCCTTTGGAGACAGAAGCTTTGCCACACTCTTTTTCTAGAATCTGCAAGTGGACATTTGGAGGGCTTTGAGGCCTGTGGTGGAAAAGGAAATATCTTCCCGTAGAAACTATATAGTAGAATTCTCAGAAACTACCTTGGGATGATTGCATTCACGTCTCAGAGTTGAACATTCTCTTTGACAGAGCAGTTTGGAAACTCTCTTTTTGTAGAATCTGCAAGTGGAGACATGGACCGCATTGAGGCCCATGGTAAGAAAGGAAATAACTGCCTATAAAAACTAGACAGTAGCTTTCTCAGAGCCTTCTTCGTGATGCTTGCATTCAACTCACAGTGTTGAACCATTCTTTGAGAGTTCAGGTTTGAAACACTGTTTCTGGAGAAAGTGCAAGTGGATATTTGGACTTCTCTGAGGATTTCGTTGGAAACGGGATAAACCGCATGTAACTAAACTGAAGCATTCTCAGAACTTTCTTCGTGATGTTTGTATTCAACTCACTGTGTTGAACCATTCTTTGATAGTTGAGGTTTGAAACACTCTTTTTGTAGAAACTGCAAGTGGATATTTGAACATCTCTAGGGATTTCGTAAGAAACGGGATAAACCGCACGTAACTTAACAGAAGCATTTTCAGAGCTTTCTTCGTGATGTTTGCATTCAATTCACAGTGTTGAACCTTTCTTTGATAGTTCAGGTTTGAAACACTCTTTTTGTAGAAACTGCAAGAGGATATTTGAAACTCTCTGAGGATTTCGTTGGAAACGGGATAAACAGCACAGAACTAAACTTAAGCATTCTCAGAACTTTCTTCGTGATGTTTCCATTCAGCTCACAGTTTTGAACCTTTTTTGATAGTTCACGTTTGAAACACTCCTTTGTAGAAACTGCAAGTGGATATTTGGACCTCTTTGAGGCCTATCGTAGTAAAGGTAATACCTGCATATAAAAACAAGACAGAAGCTTTCTCAGAAAATTCTTGGGGATCATTGAGTTTCACTCACAGAGCTGAACATTCCTTTGGATGGAGCAGGTTTGAAACACACTTTTTGTAGAATCTGCAAGTGGATATTTGGACCTCTCTGAGGATTTCTTTGGAAACGGGATAACTGCCCCTAACTAAACAGAAGCACTCTCTGAAACTTCTTTGTGATGTTTGCAATCAAATCTCAGAGTTGAATCTTCCTTTGATAGTTCAAGTTTGAAACACTCTTTTTGTTGGATCTGCAAGTGAATATTTGGACCACTCTGTGGACTTCGTTCGAAACTGGTGTATCTTCACATAAAATCTAGACAGTAGCTTTCACAGAAACTTCTCTGTGATGATTGCATTCAACTCACAGAGTTGAAGGTTCCTTTTGAAACAGCAGTTTCTAAACACTCTTTCTGTGGAATCTGCAAGTGGATATTTGGACCGCTTTGAAGATTTCATTGGAAACGGGATAATCTTCACAGAAAAGCTAAACAGAAGCATTGTCAGAATATTTTTTGTGATGTTTGCGTTCAACTCACAGAGTTGAACTTTCCTTTGGAGACAGAAGCTTTGCAACACTCTTTTTCTAGAATCTGCAAGTGGACATTTGGAGGGCTTTGAGGCCTGTGGTGGAAAAGGAAATATCTTCCCGTAGAAACTAGATAGAAGCATTCTCAAAAACTACTTTGGGATGATTGCATTCAAGTCTCAGAGTTGAACATTCTCTTTAACAGAGCAGATTCGAAACTCTCTTTTTCTAGAATCTGCAAGTGGAGACATGGACCGCATTGAGGCCCATGGTAATAAAGGAAATAACTGCCAATAAAAACTAGACAGTAGCATTCTCAGAGCCTTCTTCGTGATGCTTGCATTCAACTCACAGAGCTGAACCTTTTTTTGATAGTTCAGGTTTGAAACACTGTTTCTGTAGAAACTGCAAGTGGATATTTGGACCTCTCTGATGATTTCGTTGGAAACGGGATAAACCGCACGTAACTAAACTGAAGCATTCTCAGAACTTTCTTCTTGATGTTTGTATTCAACTCACTGTGTTGAACCATTCTTTGATAGTTGAGGTTTGAAACACTCTTTTTGTAGAAACTGCAAGTGGATATTTGGACCTCTCTGAGGATTTCGTAGGAAACGGGATAAACCGCACGTAACTTTACAGAAGCATTCTGAGAGCATTCTTCGTGATGTTTGCATTCAATTCACAGTGTTGAACCTTTCTTTGATAGTTCAGGTTTGAAACACTCCTTTGTAGAATCTGCAAGTGGATATTTGAAACTCTCTGAGGATTTCGTTGGAAACGGGATAAACCGTACGTAACTAAACACAAGCATTCTCAGAACCTTCTTCCTGATGTTTGCATTCAGCTCACAGTGTTGAAACTTTCTTTGATTGTTCTCGTTTGAAACAGTCTTTTTGTAGAAACTGCAAGTGGATATTTGGACCTCTTTGAGGCCTATCGTAGTAAGGGTAATAACTGCATATAAAAACAAGACAGAAGTTTTCTCAGAAAATTCTTGGAGATCATTGATTTTACCTCACAGAGCTGAACATTCCTTTGGATGGAGCAGGTTTGAAACACACTTTTTCTAGAATCTGCAAGTGGATATTTGGACCTCTCTGAGGATTTCGTTGGAAACGGGATAACTGCACCTAACTAAACAGAAGCATTCTCTGAAACTTCTTTGTGATGTTTGCAATCAAATCCCAGAGTTGAATCTTCCTTTGATAGTTCAAGTTTGAAACACTCTTTTTGTTGGATCTGCAAGTGGATATTTGGACCACTCTGTGGCCTTCGTTCGAAACTGCCATATCTTCACACAAAATCTAGACTGTAGCTTTCACAGAAACTTCTCTGTGATGATTGCATTCAACTCACAGAGTTGAAGGTTCCTTTTGAAACAGCAGTTTCCAAACACTCTTTCTGTGGAATCTGCAAGTGGATATTTGGACCGCTTTGAAGATTTCATTGGAAACGGGATAATCTTCACAGAAAAGCTAAACAGAAGCATTGTCAGAATATTTTTTGTGATGTTTGCGTTCAACTCACAGAGTTGAACTTTCCTTTGGAGACAGAAGCTTTGCAACACTCTTTTTCTAGAATCTGCAAGTGGACATTTGGAGGGCTTTGAGGCCTGTGGTGGAAAAGGAAATATCTTCCCGTAGAAACTAGATAGAAGCATTCTCAAAAACTACTTTGGGATGATTGCATTCAGGTCTCAGAGTTGAACATTCTCTTTAAAAGAGCAGATTCGAAACTCTCTTTTTGTAGAATCTGCAAGTGGAGACATGGACCGCATTGAGGCCCATGGTAATAAAGGAAATAACTGCCAATAAAAACTAGACAGTAGCATTCTCAGAGCCTTCTTCGTGATGCTTGCATTCAACACACAGAGCTGAACCTTTTTTTGATAGTTCAGGTTTGAAACACTGTTTCTGTAGAAACTGCAAGTGGATATTTGGACCTCTCTGATGATTTCGTTGGAAACGGGATAAACCGCACGTAACTAAACTGAAGCATTCTCAGAACTTTCTTCTTGATGTTTGTATTCAACTCACTGTGTTGAACCATTCTTTGATAGTTGAGGTTTGAAACACTCTTTTTGTAGAAACTGCAAGTGGATATTTGGACCTCTCTGAGGATTTCGTAGGAAACGGGATAAACCGCACGTAACTTTACAGAAGCATTCTCAGAGCATTCTTCGTGATGTTTGCATTCAATTCACAGTGTTGAACCTTTCTTTGATAGTTCAGGTTTGACACACTCCTTTGTAGAAACTGCAAGTGGATATTTGAAACTCTCTGAGGATTTCGTTGGAAACGGGATAAACAGCACAGAACTAAACTGAAGCATTCTCAGAACTTTCTTCGTGATGTTTGAATTCAATACACATCGTTGAACCATTCTTTGATAGTTCAGGTTTGAAACACTCTTTTTGTAGAAACTGCCAGTGGATATTTGGACCTCTCTGAGGATTTCGTTGGAAACGGGATAAACCGTACGTAACTAAACACAAGCATTCTCAGAACCTTCTTCCTGATGTTTGCATTCAGCTCTCAGTGTTGAAACTTTCTTTGATTGTTCTCGTTTGAAACAGTCTTTTTGTAGAAACTGCAAGTGGATATTTGGACCTCTTTGAGGCCTATCGTAGTAAAGGTAATAACTGCATATAAAAACAAGACAGAAGTTTTCTCAGAAAATTCTTGGAGATCATTGAATTTACCTCACAGAGCTGAACATTCCTTTGGATGGAGTAGGTTTGAAACACACTTTTTCTAGAATCTGCAAGTGGATATTTGGACCTCTCTGAGGATTTCGTTGGAAACGGGATAACTGCACCTAACTAAACAGAAGCATTATCAGAAACTTCTTTGTGATGTTTGCAATCAATTCCAAGAGTTCAATCTTCCTTTGATAGTTCAAGTTTGAAACACTCTTTTTGTTGGATCTGCAAGTGGATATTTGGACCACTCTGTGGCCTTCGTTCGAAACTGCTATATCTTCACATAAAATCTAGGCAGTAGCTTTCACAGAAACTTCTCTGTGATGATTGCATTCAACTCACAGAGTTGAAGGTTCCTTTTGATACAGCAGTTTCCAAACACTCTTTCTGTGGAATCTGCAAGTGGATATTTGGACCGCTTTGAAGATTTCGTTGGAAACGGGATAATCTTCACAGAAAAACTAAACAGAAACATTCTCCGAAACTTCTTTGTGATGTTTGCATTCAACTCACAGAGTTGAACTTTCCTTTTGAGAGAGAAGCTTTGCAACACTCTTTTTCTAGAATCTGCAAGTGAACATTTGGAGGGCTATGAGGACTGTGGTGGAAAAGGAATTATCTTCCCGTAGAAACTAGATAGAAGAATTCTCAGAAACTACTTTGGGATGATTGCATTCAAGTCTCAGAGTTGAACATTCTCTTTGACAGAGCAGTTTGGAAACTCTCTTTTTGTAGAATCTGCAAGTGGAGACATGGACCGCATTGATGCCCTTGGTAATAAAGGAAATAACTGCCTATAAAAACTAGACAGTAGCATTCTCAGAGCCTTCTTCGTGATGCTTGCATTCAACTCACAGTGTTGAACCATTCTTTGATAGTTCAGGTTTGAAACACTGTTTCTGGAGAAACTGCAAGTGGATATTTGGACCTCTCTGTGGATTTCGTTGGAAACGGGATAAAACGCACGTAACTAAACTGAAGCATTCTCAGAACTTTCTTCGTGATGTTTGTATTCAACTCACTGTGATCAACCATTCTTTGATAGTTGAGGTTTGAAACACTCTTTTTGTAGAAACTGCAAGTGGATATTTGGACCTCTCTGAGGATTTCGTAAGAAACGGGATAAACCGCATGTAACTTAACAGAAGCATTCTCAGAGCTTTCTTCGTGATGTTTGCATTCAATTCACAGTGTTGAACCTTTCTTTGATAGTTCAGGTTTGAAACACTCTTTTTGTAGAAACTGCAAGTGGATATTTGAAACTCTCTGAGGATTTCGTTGGAAACGGGATAAACAGCACAGAAATAAACTGAAGCATTCTCAGAACTTTCTTCGTGATTTTTGAATTCAACTCACAGTGTTGAACCATTCTTTGATAGTTCAGGTTTGATACACTGTTTTGTAGAAACTGCAACTGGATATTTGAAACTCTCTGAGGATTTTGTTGGAAACGGGATAAACAGCACAGAAATAAACTGAAGCATTCTCAGAACTTTCTTCGTGATGTTTGAATTCAACTGACAGTGTTGAACCATTCTTTGATAGTTGAGGTTTGAAACACTCTTTTAGTAGAAACTGCCAGTGGATATTTGGACCTCTCTGAGGATTTCCATCGAAACGGGATAAACCACACGTAACTAAACAGAAGCATTCTCAGAACTTTCTTCCTGATGTTTGCATTCAACTCACAGTGTTGAACCTTTCTTTAATAGTTCAGGTTTGAAACTCTCTTTTTGTAGAAACTGCAAGTGGATATTTGGACCTCTCTGAGGATTTCGTTGGAAACGGGATAAACTGCACCTAACTGAACAGAAGCATTCTCAGAACCTTCTTCCTGATGTTTGCATTCAGCTCACAGTGTTGAACCTTTCTTTGATAGTTCACGTTTGAAACACTCTTTTTGTTGAAACTGCAAGTGGATATTTGGACCTCTTTGAGGCCTATCGTAGTAAAGGTAATAACTTCGTATAAAAACAAGACAGAAGTTTTCTCAGAAAATTCTTGGGGATCATTGAGTTTAACTCACAGAGCTGAACATTCCTTTGTATGGAGCAGGTTTGAAACACACTTTTTGAAGAATCTGCAAGTGGATATTTGGACCTCTCTGAGGATTTCGTTGGAAACGGGATAACTGCACCTAACTAAACAGAAGCATTCTCAGAAACTTCTTTGTGATGTTTGCAATCAAATCCCAGAGTTGAATCTTCCTTTGATAGTTCAAGTTTGAAACACTCTTTTTGTTGGTTCTGCAAGTGGATATTTGGACCACTCTGTGGCCTTCGTTCGAAACTGGTATATCTTCACATGAAATCTAGACAATAGCTTTCACAGAAACTTCTCTGTGATGATTGCATTCAACTCACAGAGTTGAAGGTTCCTTTTGAAACAGCAGTTTCCAAACACTCTTTCTGTGGAATCTGCAAGTGGATATTTGGACCGCTTTGAAGATTTCGTTGGAAACGGGATAATCTTCACAGAAAAACTAAACAGAAACATTCTCAGAAACTTCTTTGTGAGGTTTGCATTCAACTCACAGAGTTGAACTTTCCTCTTGAGAGAGAAGCTTTGCAACATTCTTTTTCTAGGATCTGCAAGTGGACATTTGGAGGGCTTTGAGGCCTGTGGTGGAAAAGGAAATATCTTCCTGTAGAAACTAGATAGAAGCATTCTCAGAAACTACTTTGGGATGATTGCATTCAAGTCTCAGAGTTGAACATTCTCTTTGACAGAGCAGTTTGGAAACTCTCTTTTTCTAGAATCTGCAAGTGGAGACATGGACCGCATTGAGGCCCATGGTAATAAAGGAAATAACTGCCAATAAAAACTAGACAGTAGCATTCTCAGAGCCTTCTTCGTGATGCTTGCATTCAACTCACAGTGTTGAACCATTCTTTGATAGTTCAGGTTTGAAGCACTGTTTCTGGAGAAACTGCAAGTGGATATTTGGACCTCTCTGAGGATTTCGTTGGAAACGGGATAAACTGCACGTAACTAAACAGAAGCATTCTCAGAACTTTCTTCGTGATGTTTGTATTCAACTCACTGTGTTGAACCATTCTTTGATAGTTGAGGTTTGAGACACTCTTTTTGTAGAAACTACCAGTGGATATTTGCACCTCTCTGAGGATTTCGTTGGAAACGGGTAAACCGCACGTAACTGAACAGAAGCATTCTCAGAACCTTCTTCCTTATGTTTGCATTCAGCTCACAGTGTTGAACCTTTCTTTGATAGTTCACGTTTGAAACACTCTTTTTGTAGAAACTGCAAGTGGATATTTGGACCTCTTTGAGGCCTATCGAAGTAAAGGTAATAAATGCATATAAAAACAAGACAGAAATTTTCTCAGAAAATTCTTGGGGATCATTGAGTTTAACTCACAGAGCTGAACTTTCCTTTGGATGGAGCAGGTATGAAACACACTTTTTGTAGAATCTGCAAGTGGATATTTGAACCTCTCTGAGGATTGCGTTGGAAACCGGATAACTGCACCTAACTAAACAGAAGCATTCTCAGAAACTTCTTTGTGATGTTTGCAATCAAATCCCAGAGTTGAATCTTCCTTTGATAGTTCAAGTTTGAAACACTCTTTTTGTTGGATCTGCAAGTGGATATTTGGACCACTCTGTGGCCTTCGTTCGAAACTGCTATATCTTCACATAAAATCTAGACAGTAGCTTTCACAGAAACTTCTCTGTGATGATTGCATTCAACTCACAGAGTTGAAGGTTCCTTTTGAAACTGCAGTTTCCAAACACTCTTTCTGTGGAATCTGCAAGTGGATATTTGGACCGCTTTGAAGATTTCGTTGGAAACGGGATAATCTTCACAGAAAAACTAAACAGAAGCATACTCAGAAACTTCTTTGTGATGTTTGCATTCAACTCACAGAGTTGAACTTTCCTCTTGAGAGAGAAGATTTGCAACACTTTTTTTCTAGAATCTGCAAGTGGACATTTGGAGGGCTTTGAGGCCTGTGGTGGAAAAGGAAATATCTTCCCGTAGAAACTAGATAGAAGCATTGTCAGAAACTACTTTGGGATGATTGCATTCAAGTCTCAGAGTTGAACATTCTCTTTGACAGAGCAGTTTGGAATCACTCTTTTTGTAGAATCTGCAAGTGGAGACATGGACCGCATTGAGGCCCACGGTAATAAAGGAAATAACTGCCAATAAAAACTAGACAGAAGCATTCTCAGAGCCTTCTTCGTGATGCTTGCATTCAACACACAGTGTTGAAGCTTTCTTTGATAGTTCAGGATTGAAACACTGTTTCTGTAGAAACTGCAAGTGGATATTTGGACCTCTCTGAGGATTTCGTTGGAAACGGGATAAACTGCACGTAAATAAACTGAAGCATTCTCAGAACTTTCTTCTTGATGTTTGTATTCAACTCACTGTGTTGAACCATTCTTTGATAGTTGAGGTTTGAAACACTCTGTTTGTAGAAACTGCAAGTGGATATTTGGACCTCTCTGAGGATTTCGAAGGAAACAGGATAAACCACACGTAACTAAACAGAAGCATTCTCAGAGCCTTCTTCGTGATGCTTGCATTCAACACACAGTGTTGAACCTTTCTTTGATAGTTCAGATTTGAAACACTCTTTTTGTAGAAAGTGCAAGTGGATATTTGAAACTCTCTGAGGATTTCGTTGGAAAAGGGATAAACAGCACAGAACAAAACTGAAGCATTCTCAGAACTTTCTTCGTGATGTTTGAATTCAACTCACAGTGTTGAAGCATTCTTTGATAGCTGAGGTTTGAAACACTCTTTTTGTAGAAACTGCCAGTGGATATTTGGAACTCTGTGAGGATTTCATTGGAAAAGGGTTAAACCACACGTAAATAAACAGAAGCATTCTCAGAACTTTCTTCGTGATGTTTCCATTCATTTCACAGTGTTGAATCTTTCTTTGATAGTTCAAGTTTGAAACACCCTTTTTGTAGAAACTGCAAGTGGATATTTGGACCTCTCTGTGGATTTCGTTGGAAACGGGATAAACCGCACGTAACTGAACAGAAGCATTCTCAGAACCTTCTTCCTGATGTTTGCGATCAGCTCACAGTGTTGAACCTTTCTTTGATAGTTGAGGTTTGAAACACTCTTTTTGTTGAAACTGCAAGTGGATATTTGAAACTCTCTGAGGATTTTGTTGGAAACGGGATAAACAGCACAGAAATAAACTGAAGCATTTTCAGAACTTTCTTCGTGATGTTTGAATTCAACTGACAGTGTTGAACCATTCTTTGATAGTTGAGGTTTGAAACACTCTTTTTGTAGAAACTGCCAGTGGATATTTGGACCTCTCTGAGGATTTCGTTGGAAACGGGATAAACCACACGTAACTAAACAGAAGCATTCTCAGAACTTTCTTCCTGATGTTTGCATTCAACTCACAGTGTTGAACCTTTCTTTGATAGTTCAGGTTTGAAACTCTCTTTTTGTAGAAACTGCAAGTGGATATTTGGACCTCTCTGAGGATTTCGTTGGAAACGGGATAAACTGCACCTAACTGAACAGAAGCATTCTCAGAACCTTCTTCCTCATGTTTGCATTCAGCTCACAGTGTTGAACCTTTCTTTTATAGTTCACGTTTGAAACACTCTTTTTGTTGAAACTGCAAGTGGATATTTGGACCTCTTTGAGGCCTATCGTAGTAAAGTTTATAACTTCATATAAAAACAAGACAGAAGCTTTCTCAGAAAATTCTTGGGGATCATTGAGTTTAACTCACAGAGCTGAACATTCCTTTGTATGGAGCAGGTTTGAAACACACTTTTTGTAGAATCTGCAAGTGGATATTTGGACCTCACTGAGGATTTCGTTGGAAACGGAATAACTGCACCTAACTAAACAGAAGCATTCTCAGAAACTTCTTTGTGATGTTTGCAATCAAATCCCAGAGTTGAATCTGCCTTTGATAGTTCAAGTTTGAAACACTCTTTTTGTTGGTTCTGCAAGTGGATATTTGGACCACTCTGTGGCCTTCGTTCGAAACTGGTATATCTTCACATAAAATCTAGACAATAGCTTTCACAGAAACTTCTCTGTGATGATTTCATTCAACTCACAGAGTTGAAGGTTCCTTTTGAAACAGCAGTTTCCAAACACTCTTTCTGTGGAATCTGCAAGTGGATATTTGGACCGCTTTGAAGATTTCGTTGGAAACGGGATAATCTTCACAGAAAAACTAAACAGAAACATTCTCAGAAACTTCTTTGTGATGTTTGCATTCAACTCACAGAGTTGAACTTTCCTCTTGAGAGAGAAGCTTTGCAACATTCTTTTTCTAGGATCTGCAAGTGGACATTTGGAGGGCTTTGAGGCCTGTGGTGGAAAAGGAAATATCTTCCTGTAGAAACTAGATAGAAGCATTCTCAGAAACTACTTTGGGATGATTGCATTCAAGTCTCAGAGTTGAACATTCTCTTTGACAGAGCAGTTTGGAAACTCTCTTTTTCTAGAATCTGCAAGTGGAGACATGGACCGCATTGAGGCCCATGGTAATAAAGGAAATAACTGCCTATAAAACTAGACAGTAGCATTCTCAGAGCCTTCTTCGTGATGCTTGCATTCAACTCACAGTGTTGAACCATTCTTTGATAGTTCAGGTTTGAAACACTGTTTCTGTAGAAACTGCAAGTGGATATTTGGACCTCTCTGAGGATTCCGTTGGAAACGGGATAAACTGCACGTAACTAAACAGAAGCATTCTCAGAACTTTCTTCGTGATGTTTGTATTCTACTCACTGTGTTGAACCATTCTTTGATAGTTGAGGTTTGAGACACTCTTTTTGTAGAAACTGCCAGTGGATATTTGCACCTCTCTGAGGATTTCGTTGGAAACGGGATAAACCGCACGTAACTGAACAGAAGCATTCTCAGAACCTTCTTCCTTATGTTTGCATTCAGCTCACAGTGTTGAACCTTTCTTTGATAGTTCACGTTTGAAACACTCTTTTTGTAGAAACTGCAAGTGGATATTTGGACCTCTTTGAGGCCTATCGTAGTAAAGGTAATAACTGCATATAAAAACAAGACAGAAGCTTTCTCAGAAAATTCTTGGGGATCATTGAGTTTAACTCACAGAGCTGAACATTCCTTTGGATGGAGCAGGTTTGAAACACACTTTTTGTAGAATCTGTAAGTGGATATTTGAACCTCTCTGAGGATTTCGTTGGAAACCGGATAACTGCACCTAACTAAACAGAAGCATTCTCAGAAACTTCTTTGTGATGTTTGCAATCAAATCCCAGAGTTGAATCTTCCTTTGATAGTTCAAGTTTGAAACACTCTTTTTGTTGGATCTGCAAGTGGATATTTGGACCACTCTGTGGCCTTCGTTCGAAACTGCTATATCTTCACATAAAATCTAGACAGTAGCTTTCACAGAAACTTCTCTGTGATGATTGCATTCAACTCACAGAGTTGAAGGTTCCTTTTGAAACTGCAGTTTCCAAACACTCTTTCTGTGGAATCTGCAAGTGGATATTTGGACCGCTTTGAAGATTTCGTTGGAAACGGGATAATCTTCACAGAAAAACTAAACAGAAGCATACTCAGAAACTTCTTTGTGATGTTTGCATTCAACTCACAGAGTTGAACTTTCCTCTTGAGAGAGAAGATTTGCAACACTTTTTTTCTAGAATCTGCAAGTGGACATTTGGAGGGCTTTGAGGCCTGTGGTGGAAAAGGAAATATCTTCCCGTAGAAACTAGATAGAAGCATTGTCAGAAACTACTTTGGGATGATTGCATTCAAGTCTCAGAGTTGAACATTCTCTTTGACAGAGCAGTTTGGAATCACTCTTTTTGTAGAATCTGCAAGTGGAGACATGGACCGCATTGAGGCCCACGGTAATAAAGGAAATAACTGCCAATAAAAACTAGACAGAAGCATTCTCAGAGCCTTCTTCGTGATGCTTGCATTCAACACACAGTGTTGAAGCTTTCTTTGATAGTTCAGGATTGAAACACTGTTTCTGTAGAAACTGCAAGTGGATATTTGGACCCCTCTGAGGATTTCGTTGGAAACGGGATAAACTGCACGTAAATAAACTGAAGCATTCTCAGAACTTTCTTCTTGATGTTTGTATTCAACTCACTGTGTTGAACCATTCTTTGATAGTTGAGGTTTGAAACACTCTGTTTGTAGAAACTGCAAGTGGATATTTGGACCTCTCTGAGGATTTCGAAGGAAACAGGATAAACCACACGTAACTAAACAGAAGCATTCTCAGAGCCTTCTTCGTGATGCTTGCATTCAACACACAGTGTTGAACCTTTCTTTGATAGTTCAGATTTGAAACAATCTTTTTGTAGAAAGTGCAAGTGGATATTTGAAACTCTCTGAGGATTTCGTTGGAAAAGGGATAAACAGCACAGAACTAAACTGAAGCATTCTCAGAACTTTCTTCGTGATGTTTGAATTCAACTCACAGTGTTGAAGCATTCTTTGATAGCTGAGGTTTGAAACACTCTTTTTGTAGAAACTGCCAGTGGATATTTGGAACTCTGTGAGGATTTCATTGGAAAAGGGTTAAACCACACGTAAATAAACAGAAGCATTCTCAGAACTTTCTTCGTGATGTTTCCATTCATTTCACAGTGTTGAATCTTTCTTTGATAGTTCAAGTTTGAAACACCCTTTTTGTAGAAACTGCAAGTGGATATTTGGACCTCTCTGTGGATTTCGTTGGAAACGGGATAAACCGCACGTAACTTAACAGAAGCATTCTCAGAACCTTCTTCCTGATGTTTGCGATCAGCTCACAGTGTTGAACCTTTCTTTGATAGTTGAGGTTTGAAACACTCTTTTTGTTGAAACTGCAAGTGGATATTTGGACCTCTTTGAGGTCTATCGTAATAAAGGTAATAACTGCATATAAAAACAAGACAGAAGCTTTCTCAGAAAATTCTTGGGGATCATTGAGTTTAACTCACAGAGCTGAACATTCCTTTGGATGGAGCAGGTTTGAAACACACTTTTTGTAGAATCTGCAAGTGGATATTTGCACCTCTCTGAGGATTTCGTTGGAAACGGGATAACTGCACCTAACTAAAAAGAAGCATTCTAAGAAGCTACTTTCTGATGATTGCAATCAAATCCCAGACTTGAATCTTCCTTTGATAGTTCAAGTTTGAAACACTCTTTTTGTTGGATCTGCAAGTGGATATTTGGACCACTCTTTGGCCTTCTTTCGAAACTGCTATATCTTCACATAAAATCTAGACAATAGCTTTCACAGAAACTTCTCTGTGATGATTGCATTCAACTCACAGAGTTGAAGGTTCCTTTTGAAACAGCAGTTTCCAAACACTCTTTCTGTGGAATCAGCAAGTGGATATTTGGACCGCTTTGAAGATTTCGTTGGAAACGGGATAATCTTCACAGAAAAACTAAACAGAAACATTCTCAGAAACTTCTTTGTGATCTTTGCATTCAACACAGAGAGTTGAACTGTCCTTTTGAGAGAGAAGCTTTGCAACACTCTTTTTCTAGAATCTGCAAGTGGACATTTGGAGGGCTTTGAGGCCTGTGGTGGGAAAGGAAATATCTTCCCGTAGAAACTAGATAGAAGAATTTTCAGAAACTACTTTGGGATGATTGCATTCAAGTCTCAGAGTTGAACATTCTCTTTGAGAGAGCAGTTTGGAAACTCTCTTTTTGTAGAATCTGCAAGTGGAGACATGGACCGCATTGTGGCCCATGGTAACAAAGGAAATAACTGCCTATAAAAACTAGACAGTAGCATTCTCAGAGCCTTCTTCGTGATGCTTGCATTCAACCCACAGTGTTGAACCTTTCTTTGATAGTTCAGGTTTGAAACACTGTTTCTGTAGAAACTGCAAGTGGATATTTGGACCTCTCTGAGGATTTCGTTGGAAATGGGATAAACCGCACGTAACTAAACTGAAGCATTCTCAGAACTTTCTTCGTGATGTTTGTATTCACCTCACTGTGTTGAACCATTCTTTGATAGTTGAGGTTTGAAACACTCTTTTTGTAGAAACTGCAAGTGGATATTTGGACCTCTCTGAGGATTTCGTAGGAAACGGGAAAAAGCACACGTAACTAAACAGAAGCAATCTCAGAGCTTTCTTCGTGATGTTTGCATTCAATTTACAGTGTTGAACCTTTCTTTGATAGTTCAGGTTTGAAACACTCTTTTTGTAGAAACTGCAAGTGGATATTTGAAACTCTCTGAGGATTTTGTTGGAAACGGGATAAATAGCACAGAACTAAACTGAAGCATTCTCAGAACTTTCTTCGTGATGTTTGAATTCAACTGACAGTGTTGAACCATTCTTTGATAGTTGAGGTTTGAAACACTCTTTTTGTAGAAACTGCCAGTGGATATTTGGACCTCTCTGAGGATTTCGTTGGAAACGGGATAAACCACAAGTAACTAAACAGAAGCATTCTCAGAACTTTCTTCCTGATGTTTGCATTCAACTCACAGTGTTGAACCTTTCTTTGATAGTTCAGGTTTGAAACTCTCTTTTTGTAGAAACTGCAAGTGGATATTTGGACCTCTCTGAGGATTTCGTTGGAAACGGGATAAACTGCACCTAACTGAACAGAAGCATTCTCAGAACCTTCTTCCTCATGTTTGCATTCAGCTCACAGTGTTGAACCTTTCTTTTATAGTTCACGTTTGAAACACTCTTTTTGTTGAAACTGCAAGTGGATATTTGGACCTCTTTGAGGTCTATCGTAGTAAAGGTAATAACTTCATATAAAAACAAGACAGAAGCTTTCTCAGAAAATTCTTGGGGATCATTGAGTTTAACTCACAGAGCTGAACATTCCTTTGTATGGAGCAGGTTTGAAACACACTTTTTGTAGAATCTGCAAGTGGATATTTGGACCTCTCTGAGGATTTCGTTGGAAACGGGATAACTGCACCTAACAAAACAGAAGCATTCTCAGAAACTTCTTTGTGATGTTTGCAATCAAATCCCAGAGTTGAATATTCCTTTGATAGTTCAAGTTTGAAACACTCTTTTTGTTGGATCTGCAAGTGGATATTTGGACCACTCTGTGGCCTTCTTTCGAAACTGCTATATCTTCACATAAAATCTAGACAGTAGCTTTCACAGAAACTTCTCTGCGATGATTGCATTCAACTCAGATTTGAAGGTTCCTTTTGAAACAGCAGTTTCCAAACACTCTTTCTGTGGAATCTGCAAGTGGATATTTGGACCCCTTTGAAGATTTCGTTGGAAACGGGATAATCTTCACAGAAAAACTAAACAGAAACATTCTCAGAAACTTCTTTGTGATGTTTGCATTCAACTCACAGATTTGAACTTTCCTTTTGAGAGAGAAGCTTTGCAACACTCTTTTTCTAGAATCTGCAAGTGGACATTTGGAGGGCTTTGAGGCCTGTGGTGGAAAAGGAAATATCCTCCCGTAGAAACTAGACAGAAGCATTCTCAGAAACTACTTTGGGATGATTGCATTCACGTCTCAGAGTTGAACATTCTCTTTTACAGAGCAGTTTGGAAACTCTCTTTTTGTAGAATCTGCAAGTGGAGACATGGACCGCATTGTGGCCCATGGTAACAACGGAAATAACTGCCAATAAAAACTAGACAGAAGCATTCTCAGAGCCTTCTTCGTGATGCTTGCATTCAACACACAGTGTTGAAGCTTTCTTTGATAGTTCAGGATTGAAACACTGTTTCTGTAGAAACTGCAAGTGGATATTTGGACCTCTCTGAGGATTTCGTTGGAAACGGGATAAACTGCACGTAAATAAACTGAAGCATTTTCAGAACTTTCTTCTTGATGTTTGTATTCAACTCACTGTGTTGAACCATTCTTTGATAGTTGAGGTTTGAAACACTCTGTTTGTAGAAACTGCCAGTGGATATTTGCACCTCTCTGAGGATTTCGTTGGAAACGGGATAAGCCGCACGTAACTGAACAGAAGCATTCTCAGAACCTTCTTCCTTATATTTGCATTCAGCTCACAGTGTTGAACCTTTCTTTGATAGTTCACGTTTGAAACACTCTTTTTGTAGAAACTGCAAGTGGATATTTGGACCTCTTTGAGGCCTATCGTAGTAAAGGTAATAACTGCATATAAAAACAAGACAGAAGCTTTCTCAGAAAATTCTTGGGGATCATTGAGTTTAACTCACAGAGCTGAACATTCCTTTGGATGGAGCAGGTTTGAAACACAGTTTTTGTAGAATCTGCAAGTAGATATTTGAACCTCTCTGAGGACTTCGTTGGAAACCAGATAACTGCACCTAACTAAACAGAAGCATTCTCAGAAACTTCTTTGTGATGTTTGCAATCAAATCCCAGATTTGAATCTTCCTTTGATAGTTCAAGTTTGAAAACTCTTTTTGTTGGATCTGCAAGTGGATATTTGGACCACTCTGTGGCCTTCGTTCTAAACTGGTATATCTTCGCATAAAATCTAGACAGTAGCTTTCACAGAAACTTCTCTGTGATGATTGCATTCAACTCACAGAGTTGAAGGTTCCTTTTGAAACAGCAGTTTCCAAACACTCTTTCTGTGGAATCTGCAAGTGGATATTTGGACTGCTTCGAAGATTTAGTTGGAAACGGGATAATCTTCACAGAAAAACTAAACAGAAACATTCTCAGAAACTTCTTTGTGATGTTTGCATTCAACTCACAGAGTTGAACTTTCCTCTTGAGAGAGAAGATTTGCAACACTTTTTTTCTAGAATCTGCAAGTGGACATTTGGAGGGCTTTGAGGCCTGTGGTGGAAAAGGAAATATCTTCCCGTAGAAACTAGATAGAAGCATTCTCAGAAACTACTTTGGGATGATTGCATTCAAGTCTCAGAGTTGAACATTCTCTTTGACAGAGCAGTTTGGAAACTCTCTTTTTCTAGAATCTGCAAGTGGAGACATGGACCGCATTGAGGCCCATGGTAATAAAGGAAATAACTGCCTATAAAACTAGACAGTAGCATTCTCAGAGCCTTCTTCGTGATGCTTGCATTCAACTCACAGTGTTGAACCATTCTTTGATAGTTCAGGTTTGAAACACTGTTTCTGGAGAAACTGCAAGTGGATATTTGGACCTCTCTGAGGATTTCGTTGGAAACGGGATAAACTGCACGTAACTAAACAGAAGCATTCTCAGAACTTTCTTCGTGATGTTTGTATTCAACTCACTGTGTTGAACCATTCTTTGATAGTTGAGGTTTGAGACACTCTTTTTGTAGAAACTGCCAGTGGATATTTGCACATCTCTGAGGATTTCGTTGGAAACGGGATAAACCGCACGTAACTGAACAGAAGCATTCTCAGAACTTTCTTCCTTATGTTTGCATTCAGCTCACAGTGTTGAACCTTTCTTTGATAGTTCACGTTTGAAACACTCTTTTTGTAGAAACTGCAAGTGGATATTTGGACCTCTTTGAGGCCTATCGTCGTAAAGGTAATAACTGCATATAAAAACAAGACAGAAGCTTTCTCAGAAAATTCTTGGGGATCATTGAGTTTAACTCACAGAGCTGAACATTCCTTTGGATGGAGCAGGTTTGAAACACACTTTTTGTAGAAACTGCAAGTGGATATTTGAACCTCTCTGAGGATTTCTTTGGAAACGGGATAAACCGCACGTAACTAAACTGAAGCATTCTCAGAACTTTCTTCGTGATGTTTGTATTCAACTCACTGTGTTGAACCATTCTTTGATAGTTGAGGTTTGAAACACTCCTTTTGTAGAAACTGCAAGTGGATATTTGGACCTCTCTGAGGATTTCGTAAGAAACGGGATAAACCGCACGTAACTAAACTGAAGCATTCTCAGAGCTTTCTTCGTGATGTTTGAATTCAATTCACTGTGTTGAACCATTCTTTGATAGTTCAGGTTTGAAACACTCTTTTTGTAGAAACTGCAAGTGGATGTTTGAAACTCTCTGAGGATTTCATTGGAAACGGGATAAATAGCACAGAACTAAACTGAAGCATTCTCAGAACTATCTTCGTGATGTTTGAATTCAACTCACAGTGTTGAAGCATTCTTTGATAGTTGTGGTTTGAAACACTCTTTTTGTAGAAACTGCCAGAGGATATTTGGAACTCTGTGAGGATTTCATTGGAAAAGGGATAAACCACACGTAAATAAACAGAAGCATTCTCGGAACTTTCTTCGTGATGTTTCCATTCATTTCACTGTGTTGAACCTTTCTTTGATAGTTCAAGTTTGAAACACACTTTTGGTAGAAACTGCAAGTGGATATTTGGACCTCTCTGTGGATTTCGTTGGAAACGGGATAAACCGCACGTAACTCAACAGAAGCATTCTCAGAACCTTCTTCCTGATGTTTGTGATCAGCTCACAGTGTTGAACCTTTCTTTGATAGTTCAGGTTTGAAACACTGTCTCTGTAGAAACTGCAAGTGGATATTTGGACCTCTCTGAGGATTTCGTTGGAAATGGGATAAACCGCACGTAACTAAACTGAAGCATTCTCAGAACATTCTTCGTGATGTTTGTATTCAACTCACTGTGTTGAACCATTCTTTGATAGTTGAGGTTTGAAACACTCTTTTTGTAGAAACTGCAAGTGGATATTTGGACCTCTCTGAGGATTTCGTAGGAAACGGGAAAAAGCACACGTAACTAAACAGAAGCAATCTCAGAGCTTTCTTCGTGATGTTTGCATACAATTCACAGTGTTGAACCTTTCTTTGATAGTTCAGGTTTGAAACACTCTTTTTGTAGAAACTGCAAGTGGATATTTGAAACTCTCTGAGGATTTCGTTGGAAACGGGAAGAACAGCACAGAACTAAACTGAAGCATTCTCAGAACTTTCTTCGTGATGTTTGAATTCAACTTACAGTGTTGAACCATTCTTTGATATTTGAGGTTTGATACACTCTTTTTGTAGAAACTGCCAGTGGATATTTGGACCTCTCTGAGGATTTCGTTGGAAACGGGATAAACCACACGTAACTAAACAGAAGCATTCTCAGAACTTTCTTCCTGATGTTTGCATTCAACTCACAGTGTTGAACCTTTCTTTGATAGTTCAGGTTTGAAACTCTCTTTTTGTGGAAACTGCAAGTGGATATTTGGACCTCTCTGAGGATTTCGTTGGAAACGGGACAAACTGCACCTAACTGAACAGAAGCATTCTCAGAACCTTCTTCCTCATGTTTGCATTCAGCTCACAGTGTTGAACCTTTCTTTGATAGTTCACGTTTGAAACACTCTTTTTGTAGAAATTGCAAGTGGATATTTGGACCTCTTTGTGGCCTATCGTAGTAAAGGTAATAACTGCATATAAAAACTAGACAGAAGCTTTCTCTGAAAATTCTTGAGGATCATTGAGTTTAACTCACAGAGCTGAACATTCCTTTGGATGGAGCAGGTTTGAAACACACTTTTTGTAGAATCAGCAAGTGGATATTTGGACCTCTCTGAGGATTTCGTTGGAAACGGGATAACTGCACCTAATAAACGGAAGCATTCTCAGAAACATCTTTGTGATGTTTGCAATCAAATCCCAGAGTTGAATCTTACTTTGATTGTTCAAGTTTGAAACACTCTTTTTGTTGTATCTGCAAGTGGATATTTGGACCACTCTCTGGCCTTCGTTCGAAACTGGTATATCTTCACTTAAAATCTAGACAGTAGCTTTCACAGAAACTTCTCTGTGATGATTGCATTCAACTCACAGAGTTGAAGGTTCCTTCTGAAACAACAGTTTCCAAGCACTCTTTCTGTGGAATCTGCAAGTGGATATTTGGACTGCTTTGAAAGTTTCGTTGGAAACGGGATAATCTTCACAGAAAAACTAAACAGAAACATTCTCAGAAACTTATTTGTGATGTTTGCATTCAACTCACAGAGTTGAACTTTCCTTTTGAGAGAGAAGCTTTGCAACACTCTTTTTCTAGAATCTGCAAGTGGACATTTGGAGGGCTTTGAGGCCTGTGGTGGAAAAGGAAATATCTTCCCGTAGAAACTAGATAGAAGCATTCTCAGAAACTACTTTGGGATGATTGCATTCAAGTCTCAGAGTTGAACATTCTCTTTAACAGAGCAGTTTGGAAACTCTCTTTTTGTAGAATCTGCAAGTGGAGACATGGACCGCATTGAGGCCCATGGTAATAAAGGAAATAACTGCCTATAAAAACTAGACAGTAGCATTCTCACAGCCTTCTTCGTGATGCTTGCATTCAACTCACAGTGTTGAAACTTTCTTTGATAGTTCAGGTTTGAAACACTGTTTCTGTAGAAACTGCAAGTGGATATCTGGACCTCTCTGAGTATTTCTTTGGATATGGGATAAACCGCACGTAACTAAACTGAAGCATTCGCAGAACTTTCTTCATGATGTTTGTATTCAACCCACTGTGTATAACCATTCTTTGATAGATGAGGTTTGAAACACTCTTTTTGTAGAAACTGCAAGTGGATATTTGGACCTCTCTGAGGATTTCGTAGGAAACGGGATAAACCACAGGTAACTTAACAGAAGCATTCTCAGAACTTTCTTCGTGATATTTGCATTCAATTCACAGTGTTGAACCTTTCTTTGATAGTTCAGGTTTGAAACACTCTTTTTGTAGAAACTGCAAGTGGATATTTGAAACTCTCTGAGGATTTCGTTGGAAACGGGATAAACAGCACAGAACAAAACTGAAGCATTCTCAGAACTTTATTCGTGATCTTTGAATTCAACTCACAGTGTTGAACCATTCTTTGATAGTTCAGGTTTGAAACACTCTTTTTGTAGAAACTGCCAGTGGATATTTGGACCTCTCTGAGGATTTCGTTGGAAACGGGATAAACCACACGTAACTAAACAGAAGCATTCTCAGAACTTTCTTCCTGATGTTTGCATTCAACTCACAGTGTTGAACCTTTCTTTGATAGTTCAGGTTTGAAACTCTCTTTTTGTAGAAACTGCAAGTGGATATTTGGACCTCTCTGAGGATTTCGTTGGAAATGGGACAAACTGCACCTAACTGAACAGAAGCATTCTCAGAACCTTCTTCCTCATGTTTGCATTCAGCTCACAGTGTTGAACCTTTCTTTGATAGTTCGCGTTTGAAACACTCTTTTTGTAGAAATTGCAAGTGGATATTTGGACCTCTCTGAGGATTTCGTTGGAAACGGGATAAACCGCACGTAACTGAACAGAAGCATTCTCAGAACCTTCTTCCTGATGATTGCATTCAGCTCACAGTGTTGAACCTTTCTTTGATAGTTCACGTTTGAAACACTGTTTTTGTAGAAACTGCAAGTGGATATTTGGACCGCTTTGTGGCCTATTGTAGTAAAGGTAATAACTTCATGTAAAAACAAGACAGAAGATTTCTCAGAAAATTCTTGGGGATCATTGAGTTTAACTCACAGAACTGAACATTCCTTTGGATGGAGCAGGTTTGGAACACCCTTTTTGTAGAATCTGCAAGTGAATATTTGGACCTCTCGGAGGATTTCGTTGGAAACGGGATAACTGCACCTAACTAAACAGAAGCATTCTCAGAAACTTCTTTGTGATGTTTGCAATGAAATCCCAGAGTTGAATCTTCCTTTGATAGTTCAAGTTTGAAACACTCTTTTTGTTGGATCTGCAAGTGGATATTTGCACCACTCTGTGGCCTTCGTTCGAAACAGGTATATCTTCACATAAAATCTAGACAGTAACTTTCACAGAAACTTCTCTGTGATGATTGCATTCAACTCACAGAGTTGAAGGTTCCTTTTGAAACAGCAGTTTCCAAACACTCTTTCAGTGGAATGTGCAAGTGGATATTTGGACCGCTTTGAAGATTTCGTTGGAAACGGGATAATCTTCACAGAAAAACTAAACAGAAACATGCTCAGAAACTTCTTTGTGATGTTTGCATTCAACTCACAGAGTTGAACTTTCCTTTTGAGAGAGAAGCTTTGCAACACTCTTTTTCTAGAATCTGCAAGTGGACATTTGGAGGGCTTTGATGCCTGTGGTGGAAAAGGAAATATCTTCCCGTAGAATCTAGATAGAAGCATTCTCAGAAACTACTTTGGGATGATTGCATTCAAGTCTCAGAGTTGAACATTCTCGTTGACAGAGCAGTTTGGAAACTCTCTTTTTGTAGAATCTGCAAGTGGAGACATGGACCGCATTGAGGCCCATGGTAATAAAGGAAATAACTGCTTATAAAAACTAGACAGTAGCATTCTCAGAGCCTTCTTCGTGATGATTGCATTCAACTCACAGTGTTGAACCTTTCTTTGATAGTTCAGGTTTGAAACACTGTTTCTCTAGAAACTGCAAGTGGATATTTGGACCTCTCTCGGGATTTCGTTGGAAACGGGATAAACCGCACGTAACTAAACTGAAGCATTCTCAGAACTTTCTTCGTGATGTTTGTATTCAACCCACTGTGTTGAACCATTCTTTGATAGTTGAGGTTTGAAACACTCTTTTTGTAGAAACTGCAAGTGGATATTTGGAACTGAGGATTTCGTAGGAAACGGGAGAAACCACACGTAAGTAAACAGAAGCATTCTCAGAGCTTTCTTCGTGATGTTTGCATTCAATTCACAGTGTTGAACCTTTCTTTGATAGGTCAGGTTTGAAACACTCTTTTTGTAGAAACTGCAAGTGGATATTTGAAACTCTCTGAGGATTTCGTTGGAACCGGGATAAGCAGCACAGAACTAAACTGAAGCATTCTCAGAAATATCTTCGTGATGTTTGAATTCAACTCACAGTGTTGAACCATTCTTTGATAGTTGAGGTTTGAAACACTCTTTTTGTAGAAACTGCCAGTGGATATTTGGACCTCTCTGAGGATTTCGTTGGGAAAGGGATAAACCACACGTAACTAAACAGAAGCATTCTCAGAGCTTTCTTCGTGATGTTTGCATTCAGTTCACAGTGTTGAAACTTTCTTTGATAGTTCAGGTTTGAAACACTGTTTTTGTACAAACTGCAAGTGGATATTTGAAACTCTCTGAGGATTTCGTTGGAAACGAGATAAACAGCACAGAACTAAACTGAAGCATCCTCAGAACTTTCTTCGTGATGTTTGAATTCAACTCACAGTGTTGAACCATTCTTTGATAGTTGAGGTTTGAAACACTCTTTTTGTTGAAACTGCAAGTGGATATTTGGACATCTCAGAGGATTTCGTTTGAAACGGGATGAACCACACGTAACTAAACAGAATCATTCTGAGAAATTTCTTCGTGATGCTTGATTTCAACTCACAGTGTTGAACCTTTCTTTAATAGATCAGGTTTGAAACACTCTTTTTGTGGAAACTGCAAGTGGATATTTGGACCTCTCTGAGGATTTCGTTGGAAACGGGATAAACCACACGTAACTAAACAGAAGCATTCTCAGATCATTCTTCGTGATGTTTGCATTCAACTCACAGTGTTGAACCTTTCTTTGATAGTTCAGGTTTGAAACACTCTTTTTGTAGAAACTGCAAGTGGATATTTGGACCTCTCTCGGGATTACGTTGGAAACGGGATAAACCGCACGTAACTATACTGAAGCATTCTCAGAACTTTCTTCGTGATGCTTGTATTCAACTCACTGGGTTGAACCATTCTTTGATAGTTGAGGTTTGAAACACTCTTTTTGTAGAGACTGGAAGTGGATATTTGGACCTCTCTGAGGATTTCGTAGGAAACGGGATAAACCACACGTAAGTAAACAGAAGCATTCTCAGAGCTTTCTTCGTGATGTTTGCATTCAATTCACAGTGTTGAACTTTTCTTTGATAGTTCAGGTTTGAAACACTCTTTTTGTAGAAACTGCAAGTGGATATTTGAAACTCTCTGAGGATTTCGTTGGAACCGGGAAAAACAGCACAGAACTAAACTGAAGCATTCTCAGAACATTCTTCGTGATGTTTGATTTCAACTCACAGTGTTGAACCATTCTTTGATAGTTGAGGTTTGAAACACTCTTTTTGTAGAGACTGCAAGTGGATATTTGGACCTCTCTGAGGATTTCGTTGGAAACGGGATAAACCGCACGTAACTGAACAGAAGCATTCTCAGAACCTTCTTCCTGATGTTTGCATTCAGCTCACAGTGTTGAACCTTTCTTTGATAGTTCACGTTTGAAACACTGTTTTTGTAGAAACTGCAAGTGTATATTTGGACCTCTTTCAGGCCTATCGTAGTCAAGGTAATAACTTCATATAAAAACAAGACAGAAGCTTTCTCAGAAAATTCTTGGGGATCATTGAGTTTAACTCACAGAGCTGAACATTCCTTTGGATGGAGCAGGTTTGAAACACACTTTTTGTAGAATCTGCAAGTGGATATTTGGACCTCTCTGAGGATTTCGTTGGAAACGGGATAACTCCACCTAACTAAACAGAAGCATTCTCAGGATCTTCTTTGTGATGTTTGCAATCAAATCCCAGAGTTGAATCTTCCTTTGATAGTTCAAGTTTGAAACACTCCTTTTGTTGGATCTGCAAGTGGATATTTGGACCACTCTGTGGCCTTCGTTCTAAACTGGTATATCTTCGCATAAAATCTAGACAGTAGCTTTCACAGAAACTTCTCTGTGATGATTGCATTCAACTCACAGAGTTGAAGGTTCCTTTTGAAACAGCAGTTTCCAAACACTCTTTCTGTGGAATCTGCAAGTGGATATTTGGACCGCTTTGAAGATTTCGTTGGAAACGGGGTAATCTTCACAGAAAAACTAAACAGAAACATTCTCAGAAACTTCTTTGTGATGTTTGCTTTCAACTCACAGAGTTGAAATTTCCTTTTGAGAGAGAAGCTTTGCAACACTCTTTTTCTAGAATCTGCAAGTGGACATTTGGAGGGCTTTGAGGCCTGTGGTGGAAAAGGAAATATCTTCCCGTAGAAACTAGATAGAAGCATTCTCAGCAACTACTATGGCATGATTGCATTCAAGTCTCAGAGTTGAACATTCTCTTTGACAGAGCAGTTTGGAAACTCACTTTTGTAGAATCTGCAAGTGGAGACATGGACCGCATTGAGGCCCACGGTTATAAAGGAAATAACTGCCTATAAAAACTAGACAGTAGCATTCTCAGAGCCTTCTTCGTGATGCTTGCAATCAACTCACAGTGTTGAACCTTTCTTTGATAGTTCAGGTTTGAAACACTGTTTCTGTAGAAACTACAAGTGGATATTTGGACCTCTCTGAGGATTTCGTTGGAAACGGGATAAACCGCACGTAACTAAACTGAAGCATTCTCAGAACTTTCTTCGTGATGTTTGTATTCAACTCACTGGGTTGAACCATTCTTTGATAGTTGAGGTTTGAAACACTCTTTTTGTAGAAACTGCAAGTGGATATTTGGAGCTCTCGGAGGATTTCGTACGAAACGGGATAAACCACACGTAACTAAACAGAAGCATTCTCAGAGCTTTCTTCGTGATGTTTGCATTCAATTCACAGTGTTGAACCTTTCTTTGATAGTTCAGGTTTGAAACACTCTTTTTGTAGAAACTGCAAGTGGATATCTGAAACTCTCTGAGGATTTTGTTGGAAACGGGATAAACAGCACAAAACTAAACTGAAGCATTCTCAGAACTTTCTTCGTGATGTTTGAATTCAACTCACAGTGTTGAACCATTCTTTGATAGTTGAGGTTTGAAACACTCTTTTTGTAGAAACTGCCAGTGGATATTTGGACCTCTCTGAGGATTTCGTTGGAAACGGGATAAACTGCACGTAACTGAACAGAAGCATTCTCAGAACCTTCTTCCTGATGTTTGCATTCAGCTCACAGTGTTGAACCTTTCTTTGATAGTTCACGTTTGAAACACTGTTTTTGTAGAAACTGCAAGTGGATATTTGGACCTCTTTGAGGCCTATAGTAGTCAAGGTAATAACTTCATATAAAAACAAGACAGAAGCTTTCTCAGAAAATTCTTGGGGATCATTGAGTTTAACTCACAGAGCTGAACATTCCTTTGGATGGAGCAGGTTTGAAACACACTTTTTGTAGAATCTGCAAGTGGATATTTGGACCTCACTGAGGATTTCGTTGGAAACGGGATAACTACACCTAACTAAACAGAAGCATTCTCAGAAACTTCTTTGTGATGTTTGCAATCAAATCCCAGATTTGAATCTTCCTTTGATAGTTCAAGTTTGAAACACTCTTTTTGTTGGATCTGCAAGTGGATATTTGGACCACTCTGTGGCCTTCGTTCGAAACTGGTATGTCTTCACATAAAATCTAGACAGTAGCTTTCACAGAAACTTCTCTGTGATGATTGCATTCAACTCACAGAGTTGAAGGTTCCTTTTGAAACAGCAGTTTCCAAACACTCTTTCAGTGGAATGTGCAAGTGGATATTTGGACCGCTTTGAAGATTTCATTGGAAACGGTATTATCTTCACAGAAAAGTTAAACAGAAGCATTCTCAGAAACTTCTTTGTGATGTTTGCATTCAACTCACAGAGTTGAACATTCCTTTTGAGAGAGAAGCTTTGCAACACTCTTTTTCTAGAATCTGCAAGTGGACATTTGGAGGGCTTTGTGGCCTGTGGTGGAAAAGGAAATATCTTCCCGTAGAAACTAGATAGAAGCATTCTCAGAAACTACTTTGGGATGATTGCATTCAAGTCTCAGCGTTGAACATTCTCTTTGAACAGAGCAGTTTGGAAACTCTCTTTTTGTAGAATCTGCAAGTGGAGACATGGACCGCATTGAGGCCCATGGTAATAAAGGAAATAACTGCCTATAAAAACTAGACAGTAGCATTCTCAGAGCTTTCTTCGTGATGCTTGCATTCAATTCACAGTGTTGAACGTTTCTTTGATAGTTCAGGTTTGAAACACTGTTTCTGTAGAAATTGCAAGTGGATATTTGGACCTCTCTGAGGATATCGTTGGAAAAGGGATGAACCGCACGTAACTAAACTGAAGCATTCTCAGAACTTTCTTCGTGATGTTTGCATTCACCTCACAGTGTTGAACCATTCTTTGATAGTTGAGGTTTGAAACACTCTTTTTGTAGAAACTGCAAGTGGATATTTGGACCTCTCTGAGGATTTCGTTGGAAACGGCATAAACCGCACGTAACTGAACAGAAGGATTCTCAGTACCATCTTCCTGATGTTTGCATTCAGCTCACAGTGTTGAACCTTTCTTTGATAGTTCAGGTTTGAAACACTCTTTTTGTAGAAACTGCAAGTGGATATTGGGACCTCTCTGAGGATTTCATTGGAAACGGGATAAACAGCACAGAACTAAACTGAAGCATTCTCAGAACTTTCTTCGTGATGTTTGAATTCAACTCACAGTGTTGAACCATTCTTTGATAGTTGAGGTTTGAAACACTCTTTTTGTAGAAACTGCCAGTGGATATTTGGACCTCTCTGAGGATGTCGTTGGAAACGGGATAAACCACACGTAACTAAACAGAAGCACTCTCAGAACTTTCTTCGTGATGTTTGCATTCAACTCACAGTGTTGAACCTTTCTTTGATAGTTCAGGTTTGAAACACTCTTTTTGTAGAAACTGCAAGGGGATATTTGAAACTCTCTGAGGATTTCGTTGGAAACGGGATAAAAAGCACAGAACTAAACTGAAGAATTCTCAGAACTTTCTTCGTGATGTTTGAATTCAACTCACAGTGTTGAACCATTGTTTGATTGTTGACGTTTGAAACACTCTTTTTGTAGAAACTGCCAGTGGATATTTGGACCACTCTGAGGATTTCGTTGGAAACGGGACAAACCACACGTAACTAAACAGAATCATTCTCAGAACTTTCTTCTTGATGCTTGCATTCAACTCACAGTGTAGAACCTTCCTTTGATAGTTCAGGTTTGAAACACTCTTTTTGTGGAAACTGCAAGTGGATATTTAAACCTCTCTGAGGATTTCGTTGGAAACGGGTTAAACCGCACATAACTGAACAGAAGCATTCTCAGAACCTTCTTCCTGATGTTTGCATTCAGCTCACAGTGTTGAACCTTTCTTTGATAGTTCAGGTTTGAAACACTCCTTTTGTAGAAACTGCAAGTGGATATTTGGACATCTTTCAGGCCTATGGTAGTAAAGATAATAACTGCATATAAAAACAAGACAGAAGCTTTCTCAGAAAATTCTTGGGGATCATTGAGTTTAACTGACCGAGCTGAACATTCCTTTGGATGGAGCAGGTTTGAAGCACACTTTTTGTAGAATCTGCAAGTGGATATTTGGACCTCTCTGAGGATGTCGTTGGAAACGGGATAACTGCACCTAACTAAACAGAAGCATTCTCAGAATCTTCTTTGTGATGTTTGCAATCAAATCCCAGAGTTGAATCTTCCTTTGATAGTTCAAGTTTGAAACACTCTTTTTGTTGGATCTGCAAGTGGATATTTGGACCACTCTGTGGCCTTCGTTTGAAACTGGTATATCTTCACATAAAATCTAGACAGTAGCTTTCACAGAAACTTCTCTGTGATGATTGCATTCAACTCACAGAGTTGAAGGTTCCTTTTGAAACAGCAGTTTCCAAACACTCTTTCTGTGGAATCTGCAAGTGGATATTTGGACCGCTTGGAATATTTCGTTGGAAACGGGATAATCTTCACAGAAAAACTAAACAGAAACATTCTCCGAAACTTCTTTGTGATGTTTGCATTCAACTCACAGAGTTGAACTTTCCTTTTGAGAGAGAAGCTTTGCAACACTCTTTTTCTAGAATCTGCAAGTGGACATTTGGAGGGCTTTGAGGCCTGTGGTGGAAAAGGAAATATCTTCCCGTAGAAACTAGATAGAAGCATTCTCAGAAACTACTTTGGGATGATTGCATTCAAGTCTCAGAGTTGAACATTCTCTTTGACAGAACAGTTTGGAAACTCTCTTTTTGTAGAATCTGCAAGTGGAGACATGGACCGCATTGAGGCCCATGGTAATAAAGGAAATAACTGCCTATAAAAACTAGACAGTAGCATTCTCAGAGCCTTCTTTGTGATGCTTGCATTCAACTCACAGTGTTGAACATTTCTTTGATAGTTCAGGTTTGAAACACTGTTTCTGTAGAAACTGCAAGTGGATATTTGGACCTCTCTCGGGATTTCGTTGGAAACGGGATAAACCGCACGTAACAAAACTGAAGCATTCTCAGAACTTTCTTCGTGATGTTTGTATTCAACTCACTGGGTTGAACCATTCTTTGATAGTTGAGGTTTGAAACACTCTTTTTGTAGAAACTGCAAGTGGATATTTGGAACTCTCTGACGATTTCATAGGAAACGGGATAAACCACACGTAACTAAACAGAAGCATTCTCAGAGCTTTCTTCGTGATGTTTGCATTCAATTCACAGTGTTGAACCTTTCTTTGATAGTTCAGGTTTGAAACACTCTTTTTGTACAAACTGCAAGTGGATATTTGAAACTCTCTGAAGATTTAGTTGGAACAGGGATAAATAGCACAGAACTAAACTGAAGCATTCTCAGAACTTTCTTCGTGATGTTTGAATTCAACTCACAGTGTTGAACCATTCTTTGATAGTTGAGGTTTGAAACACTCTTTTTGTAGAAACTGCCAGTGGATATTTGGACCTCTCTGAGGATTTCGTTGGAAAAGGGATAAACCACACGTAACTAAACTGAAGCATTCTCAGAACTTTCTTCGTGATGTTTGCATTCAACTCACAGTGTTGAACCTTTCTTTGATAGTTCAGATTTGAAACACTCTTTTTGTAGAGACTGCAAGTGGATATTTGGACCTCTCTGAGGATTTCGTTGGAAAAGGTTTAAACCGCACGTAACTGAACAGAAGCATTCTCAGAACCTTCTTCCTGATGTTTGCATTCAGCTCACAGTGTTGAACCTTTCTTTGATAGTTCACGTTTGAAACACTGTTTTTGTAGAAACTGTAAGTGGATATTTGGACCTCTTTGAGGCCTATCGTAGTAAAGGTAATAACTTCATATAAAAACAAGACAGAAGCTTTCTCAGAAAATTCTTGGGGATCATTGAGTTTAACTCACAGAGCTGAACATTCCTTTGGATGGAGCAGGTTTGAAACACACTTTTTGTAGAATCTGCAAGTGGATATTTGGACCTCTCTGAGGATTTCGTTGGAAACGGGATAACTGCACCTAACTAAACAGAAGCATTCTCAGAAACTTCTTTGTGATGTTTGCAATCAAATCCCAGAGTTGAATCTTCCTTTGATAGTTCAAGTTTGAAACACTCTTTTTGTTGGATCTGCAAGTGGATATTTGGACCACTCTGTGGCCGACTTTGGAAACTGGAATATCTTCACATAAAATCTAGACAGTAGCTTTCACAGAATCTTCTCTGTGATGATTGCATTCAACTCACAGAGTTGAAGGTTCCTTTTGAAACAGCAGTTTCGAAACACTCTTTCTGTGGAATATGCAAGTGGATATTTGGACCGCTTTGAAGATTTCGTTGGAAACGGGATAATCTTCACAGAAAAACTAAACAGAAACATTCTCCGAAACTTCTTTCTGATGTTTGCATTCAACTCACAGAGTTGAACTTTCCTTTTGAGAGAGAAGCTTTGCAACACTCTTTTTCTACAATCTGCAAGTGGACATTTGGAGGGCTTTGAGGCCTGTGGTGGAAAAGGAAATATCTTCCCGTAGAAACTAGATAGAAGCATTCTCAGAAACTACTTTGGGATGATTGCATTCAAGTCTCAGAGTTGAACATTCTCTTTGACAGAGCAGTTTGGAAACTCTCTTTTTGTAGAATCTGCAAGTGGAGACATGGACCGCATTGAGGCCCATGGTAATAAAGGAAATAACTGCTTATAAAAACTAGACAGTAGCATTCTCAGAGCCTTCTTCGTGATGCTTGCATTCAACACACAGTGTTGAACCTTTCTTTGATAGTTCAGGTTTGAAACACTCTTTTTGTAGAAACTGCAAGGGGATATTTGAAACTCTCTGAGGATTTCGTTGGAAACGGGATAAACAGCACAGAACTAAACTGAAGAATTCTCAGAACTTTCTTCGTGATGTTTGAATTCAACCCATAGTGTTGAACCATTGTTTGATTGTTGAGGTTTGAAACACTCTTTTTGTAGAAACTGCCAGTGGATATGTGGACCTCTCTGAGGATTTCGTTGGAAACGGGATAAACCACACGTAACTAAACAGAATCATTCTCAGAACTTTCTTCTTGATGCTTGCATTCAACTCACAGTGCAGAACCTTCCTTTGATAGTTCAGGTTTGAAACACTCTTTTTGTGGAAACAGCAAGTGGATATTTAGACCTCTGTGAGGATTTCGTTGGAAAAGTGATAAACCACACGAAACTAAACAGAAGCATTCTCAGAACATTCTTCGTGATGTTTGCATTCAACTCAAAGTGTTGAACCTTTCTTTGACAGTTCAGGTTTGAAACACTCTTTTTGTAGAGACTGCAAGTGGATATTTTGACCTCTCTGAGGATGTCGTTGGAAACGGGTTAAACCGCACGTAACTGAACAGAAGCATTCTCAGAACCTTCTTCCTGATGTTTGCATTCAGCTCACAGTGTTGAACCTTTCTTTGATAGTTCACGTTTGAAACACTGTTTTTGTAGAAACTGCAAGTGGATATTTGGAACTCTTTGAGGCCTATCGTAGTAAAGGTAATAACTTCATATAAAAACAAGACAGAAGCTTCCTCAAAAAATACTTGGGGATCATTGAGTTTAACTCACACAGCTGAACATTCCTTTGGATGGAGCAGGTTTGAAACACACTTTTTGTAGAATCTGCAAGTGGATATTTGGACCTCTCTGAGGATTTCGTTGGAAACGGGATAAACCACACGTAACTAAACAGAAGCATTCTCAGAGCTTTCTTCGTAATGTTTGCATTCAATTCACAGTGTTGAACCTTTCTTTGATAGTTCAGCTTTGAAACACTCTTTTTGTAGAAACTGCAAGTGGATAGTTGAAACTCTCTGAGGATTACGTTGGAAACAGGGTAAACAGCACAGAAATTAAGTGAAGCATTCTCAGAACTTTCTTCTTGATGTTTGAATTCAACTCACAGTGTTGAACCATTCTTTGATAGTTGAGGTTTGAAACACTCTTTTTGTAGAAACTGCAAGTGGATATTTGGACCTCTCTGAGGATTTCGTTGGAAACGGCATAAACCGCACGTAACTGAACAGAAGCATTCTCAGAACCATCTTCCTGATGTTTGCATTCAGCTCACAGTGTTGAACTTTTCTTTGATTGTTCAGGTTTGAAACACTCTTTTTGTAGAAACTGCAAGTGGATATTTGGACCTCTCTAAGGATTTCGTTGGAAACGGGATAAACCACACGTAACTAAACTGAAGCATTCTCAGAACTTTCTTCCTGATGTTTGCATTCAGCTCACAGTGTTGAACCTTTCTTTGATAGTTCACGTTTGAAACACTCTTTTTGTAGAAACTGCAAGTGGATATTTGGACATCTTTCAGGGCTATAGTAGTAAAGATAATTACTGCATATAACAACAAGACAGAAGTTTTCACAGAAAATCCTTTGGGATCATTGTGTTTAACCCACATAGCTGAACATTCCTTTGGATGGAGCAGGTTTGAAACACACTTTTTGTAGAATCTCCAAGTGGATATTTGGACCTCTCTGAGGATTTCGTTGGAAACGGGATAATTGCACCTAACTAAACAGAAGCATTCTCAGAAACTTCTTTGTGATGTTTGCAATCAAATCCCAGAATTGAATCTTCCTTTGATAGTTCAAGTTTGAAACACTCTTTTTGTTGGATCTGCAAGTGGATATTTGGACAACTCTGTGGCCTTTGTTCGAAACTGGTATATCTTCACATAAAATCTAGACAGTAGCTTTCACAGAAACTTCTCTGTGATGATTGCATTCAACTCACAGAGTTGAAGGTTCCTTTTGAAACAGCAGTTTCCAAACACTCTTTCTGTGGAATCCGCAAGTGGATATTTGGACCGCTTTGAAGATTTCGTTGGAAACGAGTAATCTTCACAGAAAAACTAAACAGAAGCATTCTCAGAAACTACTTTGTGATGTTTGCATTCAACTCACAGAGTTGAACTATCCTTTTGTGAGAGAAGCTTTGCAACACACTTTTTCTAGAATCTGCAAGTCGACATTTGGAGGGCTTTGAGGCCTGTGGTGGAAAAGGAAATATCTTCCCGTAGAAACTAGATAGAAGCACTCTCAGAAACTACTTTGGGAAGATTGCATTCAAGTCCCAGAGTTGAACATTCTCTTTGACAGAGCAGTTTGGAAACTCTCTTTTTGTAGAATCTGCAAGTGGAGACATGGACCGCATTGAGGCCCATGGTAATAAAGGAAATAACTGCCTATAAAAACTAGACAGTAGTATTCTCAGAGCGTTCTTCGTGATGCTTGAATTCAACTCACAGTGTTGAACCTTTCTTTGATAGTTCAGGTTTGAAACACTCTTTTTGTAGAAACTGCAAGTGGATATTTGGACCTCTCTGTGGATTTCGTTGGAAACGGGATAAACCACACGTAAGTAAACAGAAGCATTCTCAGAACTTTCTTCGTGATGTTTGTATTCAAATCACTGGGTTGAACCATTCTTTGATAGTTGAGGTTTGAAACACTCTTTTTGTAGAAACTGCAAGTGGATATTTGGACCTCTCTGTGGATTTCGTAGGAAACGGGATGAACCACACGTAAGTAAACAGGAGCATTCTCAGAGCTTTCTTCGTGATGTTTGCATTCAATTCACAGTGTTGAACCTTTCTTTGATAGTTCAGGTTTGAAACACTCTTTTTGTGGAAACTGCAAGTGGATATTTGAAACTCTCTGAGGATTTCGTTGGAACCGGGATAAACAGCACAGAACTAAACTGAAGCATTCTCAGAAATATCTTCGTGATGTTTGAATTCAACTCACAGTGTTGAACCATTCTTTGATAGTTGAGGTTTGAAACACTCTTTTTGTAGAAACTGCCAGTGGATATTTGGACCTCTCTGAGGATTTCGTTGGGAAAGGGATAAACCACACGTAACTAAACAGAAGCATTCTCAGAACTTTCTTCGTGATGTTGGCATTCAACTCACAGTGTTGAACCTTTCTTTGATAGTTCAGGTTTGAAACACTCTTTTTGTAGAGACTGCAAGTGGATATTTGGACCTCTCAGAGGATTCCGTTGGAAATGGGATAAACCGCACGTAACTGAACGGAAGCATTCTCAGAACCTTCTTCCTGATGTTTGCATTCAGCTCACAGTGTTGAACCTTTCTTTGATAGTTCACGTTTGAAACACAGTTTTTGTAGAAACTGCAAGTGGATATTTGTACCTCTTTGAGGCCTATCGTAGTAAAGGTAATACCTTCATGTAAAAACAAGACAGAAGCTTTCTCAGAAAATTCTTGGGGATCATTGAGTTTAACTCACACAGCTGAACATTCCTTTGGATGGAGCAGGTTTGAAACACACTTTTTGTAGAATCTGCAAGTGGATATTTGGACCTCTCTGAGGATTTCGTTGGAAACGGGATAACTGCACCTAACTAAACAGAAGCATTCTCAGAAACTTCTTTGTGATATTTGCAATCAAATCCCAGAGTTGAATCTTGCTTTGTTAGTACAAGTTTGAAACACTCTTTTTGTTGGTTCTGCAAGTGGATATTTGGACCACTCTGTGGCCTTCGTTCGAAACTGGTATATCTTCACATAAAATCTAGACAGTAGCTTTCACAGAAACTTCTCTGTGATGATTGCATTCAACTCACAGAATTGAAGGTTCCTTTTGAAACAGCAGTTTCAAAACACTCTTTCTGTGGAATCTGCAAGTGGATATTTGGACCGCTTTGAAGATTTCGTTGGAAACGGGATAATCTTCACAGAATAGCTAAACAGAAGCATTCTCAGAAACTTCTTTGTGATGTTTGCATTCAACTCACAGAGTTGAACTTTCCTTTTGAGAGAGAAGCTTTGCAACACTCTTTTTCTAGAATCTGCAAGTGGACATTTGGAGGGCTGTGAGGCCTGTGGTGGAAAAGGAAATATCTTCCCGTAGAAACTAGATAGAAGCATTCTCAGAAACTACTTTGGGATGATTGCATTCAAGTCTCAGAGTTGAACATTCTCTTTGACAGAGCAGTTTGGAAACTCTCTTTTTGTAGAATCTGCAAGTGGAGAGATGGACCGCATTGAGGCCCATGGTAATAAAGGAAATAACTGCCAATAAAAACTAGACAGTAGCATTCTCAGAGCCTTCTTCGTGATGCTTGCATTCAACTCACAGTGTTGAACCTTTCTTTGATAGTTCAGGTTTGAAACACTGTTTATGTAGAAACTGAGAGTGGATATTTGGACCTCTCTGAGGATTTCGTTGGAAACGGGATATACCGCACGTAACTAAACTGAAGAATTCTGAGAACTTTCTTCGTGATGTTTGTATTCAACTCACTGGGTTGAACCATTCTTTGATAGTTGAGGTTTGAAACACTCTTTTTGTAGAAACTGCAAGTGGATATTTGGACCTCTCTGAGGATTTCGTAGGAAACGGGATAAACCACACGTAACTAAACAGAAGCATTCTCAGAGCTTTCTTCGTGATGTTTGCATTCAATTCACAGTGTTGCACCTTTCTTTGATAGTTCAGGTTTGAAACACTCTTTTTGTAGAGACTGCAAGTGGATATTTGGACCTCTCTGAGGATTTCGTTCGAAACGGGATAAACCGCACGTAACTGAACAGAAGCATTCTCAGAACCTTCTTCCTGATGTTTGCATTCAGCTCACAGTGTTGAACCTTTCTTTGATAGTTCACGTTTGAAACACTGTTTTTGTAGAAACTGCAAGTGGATATTTGGACATCTTTGAGGCCTATCGTAGTCAAGGTAATAACTTCATATAAAAACAAGACAGAAGCTTTCTCAGAAAATTCTTGGGGATCATTGAGTTTAACTCACAGAGCTGAACATTCCTTTGGATGGAGCAGGTTTGAAACACACTTTTTGTAGAATCTGCAAGTGGATATTTGGACCTCTCTGAGGATTTCGTAGGAAACGGGATAAACCACACGTAACTGAACAGAAGCATTCTCAGAACCTTCTTACTGATGTTTGCATTCAGCTCACAGTGTTGAACCTTTCTTTGATACTTCACGTATGAAACACTCTTTTTGTAGAAACTGCAAGTGGATATTTGGACATCTTTCAGGCCTATGGTAGTAAAGATAATAGCTGCATATAAAAACAAGACAGAAGCTTTCTCAGAAAATTCTTGGGGATCATTGAGTTTAACTCACAGAGCTGAACATTCCTTTGGATGGAGCAGGTTTGAAACACACTTTTTGTAGAATCTGCAAGTGGATATTTGGACCTCTCTGAGGATTTCGTTGGAAACGGGATAACTGCACCTAACTAAACAGAAGCATTCTCAGAAACTTCTTTGTGATATTTGCAATCAAATCCCAGAGTTGAATCTTGCTTTGTTAGTACAAGTTTGAAACACTCTTTTTGTTGGTTCTGCAAGTGGATATTTGGACCACTCTGTGGCCTTCGTTCGAAACTGGTATATCTTCACATAAAATCTAGACAGTAGCTTTCACAGAAACTTCTCTGTGATGATTGCATTCAACTCACAGAATTGAAGGTTCCTTTTGAAACAGCAGTTTCAAAACACTCTTTCTGTGGAATCTGCAAGTGGATATTTGGACCGCTTTGAAGATTTCGTTGGAAACGGGATAATCTTCACAGAATAGCTAAACAGAAGCATTCTCAGAAACTTCTTTGTGATGTTTGCATTCAACTCACAGAGTTGAACTTTCCTTTTGAGAGAGAAGCTTTGCAACACTCTTTTTCTAGAATCTGCAAGTGGACATTTGGAGGGCTGTGAGGCCTGTGGTGGAAAAGGAAATATCTTCCCGTAGAAACTAGATAGAAGCATTCTCAGAAACTACTTTGGGATGATTGCATTCAAGTCTCAGAGTTGAACATTCTCTTTGACAGAGCAGTTTGGAAACTCTCTTTTTGTAGAATCTGCAAGTGGAGAGATGGACCGCATTGAGGCCCATGGTAATAAAGGAAATAACTGCCAATAAAAACTAGACAGTAGCATTCTCAGAGCCTTCTTCGTGATGCTTGCATTCAACTCACAGTGTTGAACCTTTCTTTGATAGTTCAGGTTTGAAACACTGTTTATGTAGAAACTGAGAGTGGATATTTGGACCTCTCTGAGGATTTCGTTGGAAACGGGATATACCGCACGTAACTAAACTGAAGAATTCTGAGAACTTTCTTCGTGATGTTTGTATTCAACTCACTGGGTTGAACCATTCTTTGATAGTTGAGGTTTGAAACACTCTTTTTGTAGAAACTGCAAGTGGATATTTGGACCTCTCTGAGGATTTCGTAGGAAACGGGATAAACCACACGTAACTAAACAGAAGCATTCTCAGAGCTTTCTTCGTGATGTTTGCATTCAATTCACAGTGTTGCACCTTTCTTTGATAGTTCAGGTTTGAAACACTCTTTTTGTAGAGACTGCAAGTGGATATTTGGACCTCTCTGAGGATTTCGTTCGAAACGGGATAAACCGCACGTAACTGAACAGAAGCATTCTCAGAACCTTCTTCCTGATGTTTGCATTCAGCTCACAGTGTTGAACCTTTCTTTGATAGTTCACGTTTGAAACACTGTTTTTGTAGAAACTGCAAGTGGATATTTGGACATCTTTGAGGCCTATCGTAGTCAAGGTAATAACTTCATATAAAAACAAGACAGAAGCTTTCTCAGAAAATTCTTGGGGATCATTGAGTTTAACTCACAGAGCTGAACATTCCTTTGGATGGAGCAGGTTTGAAACACACTTTTTGTAGAATCTGCAAGTGGATATTTGGACCTCTCTGAGGATTTCGTAGGAAACGGGATAAACCACACGTAACTGAACAGAAGCATTCTCAGAACCTTCTTACTGATGTTTGCATTCAGCTCACAGTGTTGAACCTTTCTTTGATACTTCACGTATGAAACACTCTTTTTGTAGAAACTGCAAGTGGATATTTGGACATCTTTCAGGCCTATGGTAGTAAAGATAATAGCTGCATATAAAAACAAGACAGAAGCTTTCTCAGAAAATTTTTGGGGATCATTGAGTTTAACTCACAGAGCTGAACATTCCTTTGGATGGAGCAGGTTTGAAACACACTTTTTGTAGAATCTGCAAGTGGATATTTGGACCTCTCTGAGGATTTCGTTGGAAACGGGATAACTGCACCTAAGTAAACAGAAGCATTCTCAGAAACTTCTTTGTGATGTTTGCAATCAAATCCCAGAGTTGAATCTTCCTTTGTTAGTTCACGTTTGAAACACCCTTTTTGTTGGATCTGCAAGTGGATATTTGGACCACTCTGTGGCCTTCGTTCGAAACTGGTATGTCTTCACTTAAAATCTAGACAGTAGCTTTCACAGAAACTTCTCTGTGATGATTGCATTCAACTCACAGAGTTGAAGGTTCCTTTTGAAACAGCAGTTTCCAAACACTCTTTCAGTGGAATGTGCAAGTGGATATTTGGACCGCTTTGAAGATTTCATTGGAAACGGGCTTATCTTCACAGAAAAGCTAAACAGAAGCATTCTCAGAAACTTCTTTGTGATGTTTGCATTCAACTCACAGAGTTGAACTTTCCTTTTGAGAGAGAAGCTTTGCAACACTCTTTTTCTAGAATCTGCAAGTGGACATTTGGAGGGATTTGTGGCCTGTGGTGGAAAAGGAAATATCTTCCCGTAGAAACTAGATAGAAGCATTCTCAGAAACTACTTTGGGATGATTACATTCAAGTCTCAGCGTTGAACATTCTCTTTGACAGAGCAGTTTGGAAACACTATTTTTGTAGAATCTGCAATTGGAGACATGGACCGCATTGAGGCCAATGGTAATAAAGGAAATAACTGCCTATAAAAACTAGACAGTAGCATTCTCGGAGCCTACTTCGTGATGCTTGCATTCAATTCACAGTGTTGAACCTTTCTTTGATAGTTCAGGTTTGAAACACTGTTTCTGTAGAAATTGCAAGTGGATATTTGGACCTCTCTGAGGATTTCGTTGGAAAAGGGATGAACCGCACGTAACTAAACTGAAGCATTCTCAGAACTTTCTTCGTGATGTTTGAATTCACCTCACAGTGTTGAACCATTCTTTGATAGATGAGGTTTGAAACACTCTTTTTGTAGAAACTGCCACTGGATATTTGGACCTTTCTGAGGATTACGTTTGAAATGGGATAAACCTCACATAACTAAACAGAAGCATTCTCAGAAGCTTCTTCGTGATGTTTGTATTCAACTCACTGTGTTGAACCATTCTTTGATAGTTCAGGTTTGAAACACTCTTTTTGTAGAAACTGCAAGTGGATATTTGGACCTCTCTGATGATTTCGTAGGATACGGGATAAACCACACGTAACTAAACAGAAGCATTCTCAGAGCTTACTTCGTGATGTTTGCATTCAATTCACAGTGTTGAACTTTTCTTTGATAGTTCAGCTTTGAAACACTCTTTTTGTAGAAACTGCAAGTGGATATTTGAAACTCTCTGAGGATTTCGTTGGAAACAGGGTAAACAGCACAGAACAAAACTGAAGCATTCTCAGAACTTTCTTCGTGATGTTTGAATTCACCTCACAGTGTTGAACCATTCTTTGATAGTTGAGGTTTGAAACACTCTTTTTGTAGAAACTGCCAGTGGATATTTGGAACTCTCTGAGGATTACGTTGGAAAAGGGATAAACCACACATAACTAAACAGAAGCATTCTCAGAAGCTTCTTCCTGATGTTTGTATTCAACTCACTGTGTTGAACCATTCTTTGATAGTTCAGGTTTGAAACACTCTTTTTGTAGAAACTGCCAGTGGATATTTGGACCTCTCTGAGGATTTCGTTGGGAAAGGGATAAACCACACGTAACTAAACAGAAGCATTCTCAGAACTTTCTTCGTGATGTTGGCATTCAACTCACAGTGTTGAACCTTTCTTTGATAGTTCAGGTTTGAAACACTCTTTTTGTAGAGACTGCAAGTGGATATTTGGACCTCTCAGAGGATTCCGTTGGAAATGGGATAAACCGCACGTAACTGAACAGAAGCATTCTCAGAACCTTCTTCCTGATGTTTGCATTCAGCTCACAGTGTTGAACCTTTCTTTGATAGTTCACGTTTGAAACACAGTTTTTGTAGAAACTGCAAGTGGATATTTGGACCTCTCTGAGGATTTCGTTGGAAATGGCATAAACCGCATGTAACTGAACAGAAGCATTCTCAGAACCATCTTCCTGATGTTTGCATTCAGCTCACAGTGTTGAACCTTTCTTTGATAGTTCAGGTTTGAAACACTCTTTTTGTAGCAACTGCAAGTGGATATTTGGACCTCTCTATGGATTTCGTTGGAAACGGGATAAACCACACGTAACTAAACTGAAGCATTCTCAGAACTTTCTTCCTGATGTTTGCATTCAGCTCACAGTGTTGAACCTTTCTTTGATAGTTCACGTTTGAAACACTCTTTTTGTAGAAACTGCAAGTGGATATTTGGACATCTTTCAGGGCTATAGTAGTAAAGATAATTACTGCATATAACAACAAGACAGAAGTTTTCACAGAAAATCCTTTGGGATCATTGTGTTTAACCCACATAGCTGAACATTCCTTTGGATGGAGCAGGTTTGAAACACACTTTTTGTAGAATCTCCAAGTGGATATTTGGACCTCTCTGAGGATTTCGTTGGAAACGGGATAATTGCACCTAACTAAACAGAAGCATTCTCAGAAACTTCTTTGTGATGTTTGCAATCAAATCCCAGAATTGAATCTTCCTTTGATAGTTCAAGTTTGAAACACTCTTTTTGTTGGATCTGCAAGTGGATATTTGGACCACTCTGTGGCCTTTGTTCGAAACTGGTATATCTTCACATAAAATCTAGACAGTAGCTTTCACAGAAACTTCTCTGTGATGATTGCATTCAACTCACAGAGTTGAAGGTTCCTTTTGAAACAGCAGTTTCCAAACACTCTTTCTGTGGAATCCGCAAGTGGATATTTGGACCGCTTTGAAGATTTCGTTGGAAACGAGTAATCTTCACAGAAAAACTAAACAGAAGCATTCTCAGAAACTACTTTGTGATGTTTGCATTCAACTCACAGAGTTGAACTTTCCTTTTGTGAGAGAAGCTTTGCAACACACTTTTTCTAGAATCTGCAAGTCGACATTTGGAGGGCTTTGAGGCCTGTGGTGGAAAAGGAAATATCTTCCCGTAGAAACTAGATAGAAGCACTCTCAGAAACTACTTTGGGAAGATTGCATTCAAGTCCCATAGTTGAACTTTCTCTTTGACAGAGCAGTTTGGAAACTCTCTTTTTGTAGAATCTGCAAGTGGAGACATGGACCGCATTGAGGCCCATGGTAATAAAGGAAATAACTGCGTATAAAAACTAGACAGTAGTATTCTCAGAGCGTTCTTCGTGATGCTTGCATTCAACTCACAGTGTTGAACCTTTCTTTGATAGTTCAGGTTTGAAACACTCTTTTTGTAGAAACTGCCAGTGGATATTTGGACCTCTCTGTGGATTTCGTTGGAAACGGGATAAACCACACGTAAGTAAACAGAAGCATTCTCAGAACTTTTTTCGTGATGTTTGTATTCAAATCACTGGGTTGAACCATTCTTTGATAGTTGAGGTTTGAAACACTCTTTTTGTAGAAACTGCAAGTGGATATTTGGACCTCTCTGAGGATTTCGTAGGAAACGGGATGAACCACACGTAGGTAAATAGGAGCATTCTCAGAGCTTTCTTCGTGATGTTTGCATTCAATTCACAGTGTTGAACCTTTCTTTGATAGTTCAGGTTTGAAACACTCTTTTTGTAGAAACTGCAAGTGGATATTTGAAACTCTCTGAGGATTTCGTTGGAACCGGGATAAACAGCACAGAACTAAACTGAAGCATTCTCAGAAATATCTTCGTGATGTTTGAATTCAACTCAGTGTTGAACCATTCTTTGATAGTTGAGGTTTGAAACACTCTTTTTGTAGAAACTGCCAGTGGATATTTGGACCTCTCTGAGGATTTCGTTGGGAAAGGGATAAACCACACGTAACTAAACAGAAGCATTCTCAGAACTTTCTTCGTGATGTTGGCATTCAACTCACAGTGTTGAACCTTTCTTTGATAGTTCAGGTTTGAAACACTCTTTTCGTAGAGACTGCAAGTGGATATTTGAAACTCTCTGAGGATTTCGATGGAAACAGGATAAACAGCACAGAACAAAACTGAAGCATTCTCAGAACTTTCTTCGTGATGTTTGAATTCACCTCACAGTGTTGAACCATTCTTTAATAGTTGAGGTTTGAAACACTCTTTTTGTAGAAACTGCCAGTGGATATTTGGACCTCTCTGAGGATTACGTTGGAAAAGGGATAAAACACACATAACTAAACAGAAGCATTCTCAGAAGCTTCTTCGTGATGTTTGCATTCAATTCACAGTGTTGAACCTTTCTTTGATAGTTCAGCTTTGAAACACTCTTTTTGTAGAAACTGCAAGTGGATATTTGAAACTCTCTGAGGATTTCGTTGGTAACAGGGTAAACAGCACAGAACTAAACTGAAGCATTCTCAGAACTTTCTTCGTGATGTTTGAATTCAACTCACAGTGTTGAACCATTCTTTGATAGTTGAGGTTTGAAACACTCTTTTTGTAGAAACTGCAAGTGGATATTTGGACCTCTCTGAGGATTTCGTTGGAAACGGCATAAACCGCACGTAACTGAACAGAAGCATTCTCAGAACCATCTTCCTGATGTTTGCATTCAGCTCACAGTGTTGAACCTTTCTTTGATAGTTCAGGTTTGAAACACTCTTTTTGTAGCAACTGCAAGTGGATATTTGGACCTCTCTAAGGATTTCGTTGGAAACGGGATAAACCACACGTAACTAAACTGAAGCATTCTCAGAACTTTCTTCCTGATGTTTGCATTCAGCTCACAGTGTTGAACCTTTCTTTGATAGTTCACGTTTGAAACACTCTTTTTGTAGAAACTACAAGTGGATATTTGGACATCTTTCAGGGCTATAGTAGTAAAGATAATTACTGCATATAACAACAAGACAGAAGTTTTCACAGAAAATACTTTGGGATCATTGTGTTTAACCCACATAGCTGAACATTCCTTTGGATGGAGCAGGTTTGAAACACACTTTTTGTAGAATCTCCAAGTGGATATTTGGACCTCTCTGAGGATTTCGTTGGAAACGGGATAATTGCACCTAACTAAACAGAAGCATTCTCAGAAACTTCTTTGTGATGTTTGCAATCAAATCCCAGAATTGAATCTTCCTTTGATAGTTCAAGTTTGAAACACTCTTTTTGTTGGATCTGCAAGTGGATATTTGGACCACTCTGTGGCCTTTGTTCGAAACTGGTATATCTTCACATAAAATCTAGACAGTAGCTTTCACAGAAACTTCTCTGTGATGATTGCATTCAACTCACAGAGTTGAAGGTTCCTTTTGAAACAGCAGTTTCCAAACACTCTTTCTGTGGAATCCGCAAGTGGATATTTGGACCGCTTTGAAGATTTCGTTGGAAACGAGTAATCTTCACAGAAAAACTAAGCAGAAGCATTCTCAGAAACTACTTTGTGATGTTTGCATTCAACTCACAGAGTTGAACTTTCCTTTTGTGAGAGAAGCTTTGCAACACACTTTTTCTAGTATCTGCAAGTCGACATTTGGAGGGCTTTGAGGCCTGTGGTGGAAAAGGAAATATCTTCCCGTAGAAACTAGATAGAAGCACTCTCAGAAACTACTTTGGGAAGATTGCATTCAAGTCCCAGAGTTGAACATTCTCTTTGACAGAGCAGTTTGGAAACTCTCTTTTTGTAGAATCTGCAAGTGGAGACATGGACCGCATTGAGGCCCATGGTAATAAAGGAAATAACTGCCTATAAAAACTAGACAGTAGTATTCTCAGAGAGTTCTTCGTGATGCTTGCATTCAACTCACAGTGTTGAACCTTTCTTTGATAGATCAGGTTTGAAACACTCTTTTTGTAGAAACTGCAAGTGGATATTTGGACCTCTCTGTGGATTTCGTTGGAAACGGGATAAACCACACGTAAGTAAACAGGAGCATTCTCATAGCTTTCTTCGTGATGTTTGCATTCAATTCACAGTGTTGAACCATTCTTTGATAGTTCAGGTTTGAAACACTCTTTTTGTAGAAACTGCAAGTGGATATTTGAAACTCTCTGAGGATTTCGTTGGAACCGGGATAAACAGCACAGAACTAAACTGAAGCATTCTCAGAAATATCTTCGTGATGTTTGAATTCAACTCAGTGTTGAACCATTCTTTGATAGTTGAGGTTTGAAACACTCTTTTTGTAGAAACTGCCAGTGGATATTTGGACCTCTCTGAGGATTTCGTTGGGAAAGGGATAAAACACACGTAACTAAACAGAAGCATTCTCAGAACTTTCTTCGTGATGTTGGCATTCAACTCACAGTGTTGAACCTTTCTTTGATAGTTCAGGTTTGAAACACTCTTTTTGTAGAGACTGCAAGTGGATATTTGAAACTCTCTGAGGATTTCGATGGAAACAGGATAAACAGCACAGAACAAAACTGAAGCATTCTCAGAACTTTCTTCGTGATGTTTGAATTCACCTCACAGTGTTGAACCATTCTTTGATAGTTGAGGTTTGAAACACTCTTTTTGTAGAAACTGCTAGTGGATATTTGGACCTCTCTGAGGATTACGTTGGAAAAGGGATAAAACACACATAACTAAACAGAAGCATTCTCAGAAGTTTCTTCGTGATGTTTGTATTCAACTCACTGTGTTGAACCATTCTTTGATAGTTCAGGTTTGAAACACTCTTTTTGTAGAAACTGCAAGTGGATATTTGGACCTCTCTGAGGATTTCGTTGGATACGGGATAAACCACACGTAACTAAACAGAAGCATTCTCAGAGCTTTCTTCGTGATGTTTGCATTCAATTCACAGTGTTGAACCTTTCTTTGAAAGTTCAGCTTTGAAACACTCTTTTTGTAGAAACTGCAAGTGGATATTTGAAACTCTCTGAGGATTTCGTTGGAAACAGAGTAAACAGCACAGAACTAAACTGAAGCATTCTCAGAACTTTCTTCGTGATGTTTGAATTCAACTCACAGTGTTGAACCATTCTTTGATAGTTGAGGTTTGAAACACTCTTTTTGTAGAAACTTCAAGTGGATATTTGGACCTCTCTGAGGATTTCGTTGGAAACGGCATAAACCGCACGTAACTGAACAGAAGCATTCTCAGAACCATCTTCCTGATGTTTGCATTCAGCTCACAGTGTTGAACCTTTCTTTGATAGTTCACGTTTGAAACACTCTTTTTGTAGAAACTACAAGTGGATATTTGGACATCTTTCAGGGCTATAGTAGTAAAGATAATTAATGCATATAACAACAAGAGAGAAGTTTTCACAGAAAATACTTTGGGATCATTGTGTTTAACCCACATAGCTGAACATTCCTTTGGATGGAGCAGGTTTGAAACACACTTTTTGTAGAATCTCCAAGTGGATATTTGGAACTCTCTGAGGATTTCGTTGGAAACGGGATAATTGCACCTAACTAAACAGAAGCATTCTCAGAAACTTCTTTGTGATGTTTGCAATCAAATCCCAGAATTGAATCTTCCTTTGATAGTTCAAGTTTGAAACACTCTTTTTGTTGGATCTGCAAGTGGATATTTGGACCACTCTGTGGCCTTTGTTCGAAACTGGTATATCTTCACATAAAATCTAGACAGTAGCTTTCACAGAAACTTCTCTGTGATGATTGCATTCAACTCACAGAGTTGAAGGTTCCTTTTGAAACAGCAGTTTCCAAACACTCTTTCTGTGGAATCCGCAAGTGGATATTTGGACCGCTTTGAAGATTTCGTTGGAAACGAGTAATCTTCACAGAAAAACTAAACAGAAGCATTCTCAGAAACTACTTTGTGATGTTTGCATTCAACTCACAGAGTTGAACTTTCCTTTTGTGAGAGAAGCTTTGCAACACACTTTTTCTAGAATCTGCAAGTCGACATTTGGAGGGCTTTGAGGCCTGTGGTGGAAAAGGAAATATCTTCCCGTAGAAACTAGATAGAAGCACTCTCAGAAACTACTTTGGGAAGATTGCATTCAAGTCCCAGAGTTGAACATTCTCTTTGACAGAGCAGTTTGGAAACTCTCTTTTTGTAGAATCTGCAAGTGGAGACATGGACCGCATTGAGGCCCATGGTAATAAAGGAAATAACTGCCTATAAAAACTAGACAGTAGTATTCTCAGAGCGTTCTTCGTGATGCTTGCATTCAACTCACAGTGTTGAACCTTTCTTTGATAGTTCAGGTTTGAAACACTCTTTTTGTAGAAACTGCAAGTGGATATTTGGACCTCTCTGTGGATTTCGTTGGAAACGGGATAAACCACACGTAAGTAAACAGAAGCATTCTCAGAACTTTCTTCGTGATGTTTGTATTCAAATCACTGGCTTGAACCATTCTTTGATAGTTGAGGTTTGAAACACTCTTTTTGTAGAAACTGCAAGTGGATATTTGGACCTCTCTGAGGATTTCGTAGGAAACGGGATGAACCACACGTAAGTAAACAGGAGCATTCTCAGAGCTTTCTTCGTGATGTTTGCATTCAATTCACAGTGTTGAACCTTTCTTTGATAGTTCAGGTTTGAAACACTCTTTTTGTAGAAACTGCAAGTGGATATTTGAAACTCTCTGAGGATTTCGTTGGAACCGGGATAAACAGCACAGAACTAAACTGAAGCATTCTCAGAAATATCTTCGTGATGTTTGAATTCAACTCACACTGTTGAACCATTCTTTGATAGTTGAGGTTTGAAACACTCTTTTTGTAGAAACTGCCAGTGGATATTTGGACCTCTCTGAGGATTTCGTTGGGAAAGGGATAAACCACACGTAACTAAACAGAAGCATTCTCAGAACTTTCTTCGTGATGTTGGCATTCAACTCACAGTGTTGAACCTTTCTTTGATAGTTCAGGTTTGTAACACTTTTTTCTAGAGACTGCAAGTGGATATTTGGACCTCTCAGAGGATTCCGTTGGAAATGGGATAAACCGCACGTAACTGAACAGAAGCATTCTCAGAACCTTCTTACTGATGTTTGCATTCAGCTCACAGTGTTGAACCTTTCTTTGATAGTTCACGTTTGAAACACAGTTTTTGTAGAAACTGCAAGTGGATATTTGGACCTCTTTGAGGCCTATCGTAGTAAAGGTAATACCTTCATGTAAAAACAAGACAGAAGCTTTCTCAGAAAATTCTTGGGGATCATTGAGTTTAACTCACACAGCTGAACATTCCTTTGGATGGAGCAGGTTTGAAACACACTTTTTGTAGAATCTGCAAGTGGATATTTGGACCTCTCTGAGGATTTCGTAGGATACGGGATAAACCACACGTAACTAAACAGAAGCATTCTCAGAGCTTTCTTCGTGATGTTTGCATTCAATTCACAGTGTTGAACTTTTCTTTGATAGTTCAGCTTTGAAACACTCTTTTTGTAGAAACTGCAAGTGGATAATTGAAACTCTCTGAGGATTTCGTTGGAAACAGGGTAAACAGCACAGAACAAAACTGAAGCATTCTCAGAACTTTCTTCGTGATGTTTGAATTCACCTCACAGTGTTGAACCATTCTTTGATATTTGAGGTTTGAAACACTCTTATTGTAGAATCTGCCAGTGGATATTTGGAACTCTCTGAGGATTACGTTGGAAAAGGGATAAACCACACATAACTAAACAGAAGCATTCTCAGAAGCTTCTTCGTGATGTTTGTATTCAACTCACTGTGTTGAACCATTCTTTGATAGTTCAGGTTTGAAACACTCTTTTTGTAGAAACTGCAAGTGGATATTTGGACCTCTCTGAGGATTTCGTAGGATACGGGATAAACCACACGTAACTAAACAGAAGCATTCTCAGAGCTTTCTTCGTGATGTTTGCATTCAATTCACAGTGTTGAACCTTTCTTTGATAGTTCAGGTTTGAAACACTCTTTTTGTAGAAACTGCAAGTGGATATTTGAAACTCTCTGAGGATTTCGTTGGAACCGGGATAAACAGCACAGAACTAAACTGAAGCATTCTCAGAAATATCTTCGTGATGTTTGAATTCAACTCACAGTGTTGAACCATTCTTTGATAGTTGAGGTTTGAAACACTCTTTTTGTAGAAACTGCCAGTGGATATTTGGACCTCTCTGAGGATTTCGTTGGGAAAGGGATAAACCACACGTAACTAAACAGAAGCATTCTCCGAACTTTCTTCGTGATGTTGGCATTCAACTCACAGTGTTGAACCTTTCTTTGATTGTTCAGGTTTGAAACACTCTTTTTCAAGAGACTGCAAGTGGATATTTGGACCTCTCAGAGGATTCCGTTGGAAATGGGATAAACCGCACGTAACTGAACAGAAGCATTCTCAGAACCTTCTTCCTGATGTTTGCATTCAGCACACAGTGTTGAACCTTTCTTTGATAGTTCACGTTTGAAACACAGTTTTTGTAGAAACTGCAAGTGGATATTTGGACCTCTTTGAGGCCTATCGTAGTAAAGGTAATACCTTCATGTAAAAACAAGACAGAAGCTTTCTCAGAAAATTCTTGGGGATCATTGAGTTTAACTCACAGAGCTTAACATTCCTTTGGATGGAGCAGGTTTGAAACACACTTTTTGTAGAATCTGAAAGTGGATATTTGGACCTCTCTGAGTATTTCGTTGGAAACGGGATAACTGCACCTAACTAAACAGAAGCATTCTCAGAAACTTCTTTGTGATATTTGCAATCAAATCCCAGAGTTGAATCTTGCTTTGTTAGTACAAGTTTGAAACACTCTTTTTGTTGGTTCTGCAAGTGGATATTTGGACCACTCTGTGGCCTTCGTTCGAAACTGGTATATCTTCACATAAAATCTAGACAGTAGCTTTCACAGAAACTTCTCTGTGATGATTGCATTCAACTCACAGAGTTGAAGGTTCCTTTTGAAACAGCAGTTTCAAAACACTCTTTCTGTGGAATCTGCAAGTGGATATTTGGACCGCTTTGAAGATTTCGTTGGAAACGGGATAATCTTCACAGAATAGCTAAACAGAAACATTCTCAGAAACTTCTTTGTGATGTTTGCATTCAACTCACAGAGTTGAACTTTCCTTTTGAGAGAGAAGCTTTGCAACACTCTTTTTCTAGAATCTGCAAGTGGACATTTGGAGGGCTGTGAGGCCTGTGGTGGAAAAGGAAATATCTTCCCGTAGAAACTAGATAGAAGCATTCTCAGAAACTACTTTGGGATGATTGCATTCAAGTCTCAGAGTTGAACATTCTCTTTGACAGAGCAGTTTGGAAAGTCTCTTTTTGTAGAATCTGCAAGTGGAGAGATGGACCGCATTGAGGCCCTTGGTAATAAAGGTAATAACTGCCAATAAAAACTAGACAGTAGCATTCTCAGAGCCTTCTTCGTGATGCTTGCATTCAACTCACTGTGTTGAACCTTTCTTTGATAGTTCAGGTTTGAAACACTGTTTATGTAGAAACTGAGAGTGGATATTTGGACCTCTCTGAGGATTTCGTTGGAAACGGGATATACCGCACGTAACTAAACTGAAGCATTCTGAGAACTTTCTTCGTGATGTTTGTATTCAACTCACTGGGTTGAACCATTCTTTGATAGTTGAGGTTTGAAACACTCTTTTTGTAGAAACTGCAAGTGGATATTTGGACCTCTCTGAGGATTTCGTAGGAAACGGGATAAACCACACGTAACTAAACAGAAGCATTCTCAGAGCTTTCTTCGTGATGTTTGCATTCAAATCACAGTGTTGAACCTTTCTTTGATACTTCAGGTTTGAAACACTCTTTTTGTAGAGACTGCAAGTGGATATTTGGACCTCTCTGAGGATTTCGTTCGAAACGGGATAAACCGCACGTAACTGAACAGAAGCATTCTCAGAACCTTCTTCCTGATGTTTGCATTCAGCTCACAGTGTTGAACCTTTCTTTGATAGTTCACGTTTGAAACACTGTTTTTGTAGAAACTGCAAGTGGATATTTGGACATCTTTGAGGCCTATCGTAGTCAAGGTAATAACTTCATATAAAAACAAGACAGAAGCTTTCTCAGAAAATTCTTGGGGATCATTGAGTTTAACTCACAGAGCTGAACATTCCTTTGGATGGAGCAGGTTTGAAACACACTTTTTGTAGAATCTGCAAGTGGATATTTGGACCTCTCTGAGGATTTCGTAGGAAACGGGATAAACCACACGTAACTGAACAGAAGCATTCTCAGAACCTTCTTCCTGATGTTTGCATTCCGCTCACAGTGTTGAACCTTTCTTTGATACTTCACGTATGAAACACTCTTTTTGTAGAAACTGCAAGTGGATATTTGGACATCTTTCAGGCCTATGGTAGTAAAGATAATAGCTGCATATAAAAACAAGACAGAAGCTTTCTCAGAAAATTCTTGGGGTTCATTGAGTTTAACTCACAGAGCTTAACATTCCTTTGGATGGAGCAGGTTTGAAACACACTTTTTGTAGAATCTGCAAGTGGATATTTGGACCTCTCTGAGGATTTCGTTGGAAACGGGATAACTGCACCTAACTAAACAGAAGCATTCTCAGAAACTTCTTTGTGATGTTTGCAATCAAATCCCAGAGTTGAATCTTCCTTTGTTAGTTCAAGTTTGAAACACTCTTTTTGTTGGATCTGCAAGTGGATATTTGGACCACTCTGTGGCCTTCGTTCGAAACTGGTATGTCTTCACATAAAATCTAGACAGTAGCTTTCACAGAAACTTCTCTGTGATGATTGCATTCAACTCACAGAGTTGAAGGTTCCTTTTGAAACAGCAGTTTCCAAACACTCTTTCAGTGGAATGTGCAAGTGGATATTTGGACCGCTTTGAAGATTTCATTGGAAACGGGCTTATCTTCACAGAAAAGCTAAACAGAAGCATTCTCAGAAACTTCTTTGTGATGTTTGCATTCAACTCACAGAGTTGAACTTTCCTTTTGAGAGAGAAGCTTTGCAACACTCTTTTTCTAGAATCTGCAAGTGGACATTTGGAGGGCTTTGTGGCCTGTGGTGGAAAAGGAAATATCTTCCCGTAGAAACTAGATAGAAGCATTCTCAGAAACTACTTTGGGATGATTACATTCAAGTCTCAGCGTTGAACATTCTCTTTGACAGAGCAGTTTGGAAACACTCTTTTTGTAGAATCTGCAATTGGAGACATGGACCGCATTGAGGCCCATGGTAATAAAGGAAATAACTGCCTATAAAAACTAGACAGTAGCATTCTCAGAGCCTACTTCGTGATGCTTGCATTCAATTCACAGTGTTGAACCTTTCTTTGATAGTTCAGGTTTGAAACACTGTTTCTGTAGAAATTGCAAGTGGATATTTGGACCTCTCTGAGGATTTCGTTGGAAAAGGGATGAACCGCACGTAACTAAACTGAAGCATTCTCAGAACTTTCCTCGTGATGTTTGAATTCACCTCACAGTGTTGAACCATTCTTTGATAGATGAGGTTTGAAACACTCTTTTTGTAGAAACTGCCAGTGGATATTTGGACCTCTCTGAGGATTACGTTGGAAACGGGATAAACCTCACATAACTAAACAGAAGCATTCTCAGAAGCTTCTTCGTGATGTTTGTATTCAACTCACTGTGTTGAACCATTCTTTGATAGTTCAGGTTTGAAACACTCTTTTTGTAGAAACTGCAAGTGGATATTTGGACCTCTCTGATGATTTCGTAGGATACGGGATAAACCACACGTAACTAAACAGAAGCATTCTCAGAGCTTTCTTCGTGATGTTTGCATTCAATTCACAGTGTTGAACTTTTCTTTGATAGTTCAGCTTTGAAACACTCTTTTTGTAGAAACTGCAAGTGGATAATTGAAACTCTCTGAGGATTTCGTTGGAAACAGGGTAAACAGCACAGAACAAAACTGAAGCATTCTCAGAACTTTCTTCGTGATGTTTGAATTCACCTCACAGTGTTGAACCATTCTTTGTTATTTGAGGTTTGAAACACTCTTATTGTAGAATCTGCCAGTGGATATTTGGAACTCTCTGAGGATTACGTTGGAAAAGGGATAAACCACACATAACTAAACAGAAGCATTCTCAGAAGCTTCTTCGTGATGTTTGTATTCAACTCACTGTGTTGAACCATTCTTTGATAGTTCAGGTTTGAAACACTCTTTTTGTAGAAACTGCAAGTGGATATTTGGACCTCTCTGAGGATTTCGTAGGATACGGGATAAACCACACGTAACTAAACAGAAGCATTCTCAGAGCTTTCTTCGTGATGTTTGCATTCAATTCACAGTGTTGAACCTTTCTTTGATAGTTCAGGTTTGAAACACTCTTTTTGTAGAAACTGCAAGTGGATATTTGAAACTCTCTGAGGATTTCGTTGGAACCGGGATAAACAGCACAGAACTAAACTGAAGCATTCTCAGAAATATCTTCGTGATGTTTGAATTCAACTCACAGTGTTGAACCATTCTTTGATAGTTGAGGTTTGAAACACTCTTTTTGTAGAAACTGCCAGTGGATATTTGGACCTCTCTGAGGATTTCGTTGGGAAAGGGATAAACCACACGTAACTAAACAGAAGCATTCTCAGAACTTTCTTCGTGATGTTGGCATTCAACTCACAGTGTTGAACCTTTCTTTGATAGTTCAGGTTTGAAACACACTTTTTGTAGAGACTGCAAGTGGATATTTGGACCTCTCAGAGGATTCCGTTGGAAACGGGATAAACCGCACGTAACTGAACAGAAGCATTCTCAGAAACTTCTTCCTGATGTTTGCATTCAGCTCACAGTGTTGAACCTTTCTTTGATAGTTCACGTTTGAAACACAGTTTTTGTAGAAACTGCAAGTGGATATTTGGACCTCTTTGAGGCCTATCGTAGTAAAGGTAATAACTTCATGTAAAAACAAGACAGAAGCTTTCTCAGAAAATTCTTGGGGATCATTGAGTTTAACTCACAGAGCTGAACATTCCTTTGGATGGAGCAGGTTTGAAACACACTTTTTGTAGAATCTGCAAGTGGATATTTGGACCTCTCTGAGGATTTCGTTGGAAACGGGATAACTGCACCTAACTAAACAGAAGCATTCTCAGAAACTTCTTTGTGATGTTTGCAATCAAATCCGAGAGTTGAATCTTCCTTTGATAGTTCAAGATTGAAACACTCTTTTTGTTGGATCTGCAAGTGGATATTTGGACCACTCTGTGGCCTTCGTTCGAAACTGGTATATCTTCACATAAAATCTAGACAGTAGCTTTCACAGAAACTTCTCTGTGATGATTGCATTCAACTCACAGAGTTGAAGGTTCCTTTTGAAACAGCAGTTTCCAAACACTCTTTCTGTGGAATCTGCAAGTGGATATTTGGACCCCTTTGAAGATTTCGTTGGAAACGGGATAATCTTCACAGAAAAACTAAACAGAAACATTCTCCGAACCTTCTTTGTGATGTTTGCATTCAACTCACAGAGTTGAACTTTCCTTTTGAGAGAGAAGCTTTGCAACACTCTTTTTCTAGAATCTGCAGGTGGACATTTGGAGGGCTTTGAGGCCTGTGGTGGAAAAGGAAATATCTTCCCGTAGAAACTAGATAGAAGCATTCTCAGAAACTACTTTGGGATGATTGCATTCAAGTCTCAGAGTTGAACATTCTCTTTGACAGAGCAGTTTGGAAACTCTCTTTTTGTAGAATCTGCAAGTGGAGACATGGACCGCATTGAGGCCCATGGTAATAAAGGAAATAACTGCTTATAAAAACTAGACAGTAGCATTCTCAGAGCCTTCTTCGTGATGCTTGCATTCAACTCACAGTGTTGAACCTTTCTTTGATAGTGCAGGTTTGAAACACTCTTTTTGTAGAAACTGCAAGGGGATATTTGAAACTCCCTGAGGATTTGTTAGAAACGGGATAAAGAGCACAGAACTAAACTGAAGAATTCTCAGAACTTTCTTCGTGATGTTTGAATTCAACTCACAGTGTTGAACCATTGTTTGATTGTTGAGGTTTGAAACGCTCTTTTTGTAGTAACTGCCAGTGGATATTTGGACCTCTCTGAGGATTTCGTTGGAAACGGGATAAACCACACGTAACTAAACAGAATCATTCTCAGAACTTTCCTCTTGATGCTTGCATTCAACTCACAGTGTAGAACCTTCCTTTGATAGTTCAGGTTTGAAACACTCTTTTTATGGAAGCTGCAAGTGGATATTTAGCCCTCTGTAAGGATTTCGTTGGAAACGTGATAAACCACACGTAACTAAACAGAAGCATTCTCGGAACATTCTTCGTGATGTTTGCATTCAACTCACAGTGTTGAACCTTTCTTTGACAGTTCAGGTTTGAAACCCTCTTTTTGTAGAAACTGCAAGTGGATATTTGGACCTCTCTGCGGATTTCGTTGGAAACGGGATAAACGACACGTAACTGAACAGAAGAATTCTCAGAACCTTCTTCCTGATGTTTGCATTCAGCTCACAGTGTTGAAACTTTCTTTGATAGTTCACGTTTGAAACACTCTTTTTGTAGAAACTGCAGGTGGATATTTGGACATCTTTGAGGCCTATAGTAGTAAAGATAATAACTGCATATAAAAACAAGACAGAAGCTTTCTCAGAAAATTTTTGGGGATCATTGAGTTTAACTCACAGAGCTGAACATTCCTTTGGATGGAGCAGGTTTGAAACACACTTTTTGTAGAATCTGCAAGTGCATATATGGACCTCTCAGAGGATTTCGTTGGAAACGGGATAACTTCACCTAACTAAACAGAAGCAGTCTCAGAAAATTCTTTGTGATATTTGCAATCAAATCCCAGAGTTGAATCTTGCTTTGTTAGTACAAGTTTTAAACACTCTTTTTGTTGGTTCTGCAAGTGGATATTTGGACCACTCTGTGGCCTTCGTTCGAAACTGGTATATCTTCACATAAAATCTAGACAGTAGCTTTCACAGAAACTTCTCTGTGATGATTGCATTCAACTCACAGAGTTGAAGGTTCCTTTTGAAACAGCAGTTTCAAAACACTCTTTCTGTGGAATCTGCAAGTGGATATTTGGACCGCTTTGAAGATTTCGTTGGAAACGGGATAATCTTCACAGAAAAGCTAAACAGAAGCATTCTCAGAAACTTCTTTGTGATGTTTGCATTCAACTCACAGAGTTGAACTTTCCTTTTGAGAGAGAAGCTTTGCAACACTCTTTTTCTAGAATCTGCAAGTGGACATTTGGAGGGCTGTGAGGCCTGTGGTGGAAAAGGAAATATCTTCCCGTTGAAACTAGATAGAAGCATTCTCAGAAACTACTTTGGGATGATTGCATTCAAGTCTCAGAGTTGAACATTCTCTTTGACAGAGCAGTTTGGAAACTCTCTTTTTGTAGAATCTGCAAGTGGAGAGATGGACCGCATTGAGGCCCATGGTAATAAAGGAAATAACTGCCAATAAAAACTAGACAGTAGCATTCTCAGAGCCTTCTTCGTGATGCTTGCATTCAACTCACTGTGTTGAACCTTTCTTTGATAGTTCAGGTTTGAAACACTGTTTCTGTAGAAACTGAGAGTGGATATTTGGACCTCTCTGAGGATTTCGTTGGAAACGGGATATACCGCACGTAACTAAACTGAAGCATTCTGAGAACTTTCTTCGTGATGTTTGTATTCAACTCACTGGGTTGAACCATTCTTTGATAGTTGAGGTTTGAAACACTCTTTTTGTAGAAACTGCAAGTGGATATTTGAAACTCTCTGAGGATTTCGTTGGAACCGGGATAAACAGCACAGAACTAAACTGAAGCATTCTCAGAACTTTCTTCGTGATGTTTGAATTCAACTCACAGTGTTGAACCATTCTTTGATAGTTGAGGTTTGAAACACTCTTTTTGTAGAAACTGCAAGTGGATATTTGGACCTCTCTGAGGATTTCGTTGGAAACGGCATAAACCGCACGTAACTGAACAGAAGCATTCTCAGAACCATCTTCCTGATGTTTCCATTCAGCTCACAGTGTTGAACCTTTCTTTGATAGTTCAGGTTTGAAACACTCTTTTTGTAGCAACTGCAAGTGGATATTTGGACCTCTCTAAGGATTTCGTTGGAAACGTGATAAACCACACGTAACTAAACTGAAGCATTCTCAGAACTTTCTTCCTGATGTTTGCATTCAGCTCACAGTGTTGAACCTTTCTTTGATAGTTCACGTTTGAAACACTCTTTTTGTAGAAACTGCAAGTGGATATTTGGACATCTTTCAGGGCTATAGTAGTAAAGATAATTACTGCATATAACAACAAGACAGAAGTTTTCAAAGAAAATCCTTTGGGATCATTGTGTTTATCCCACATAGCTGAACATTCCTTTGGATTGAGCAGGTTTGAAACACACTTTTTGTAGAATCTCCAAGTGGATATTTGGACCTCTCTGAGGATTTCGTTGGAAAAGGGATAATTGCACCTAACTAAACAGAAGCATTCTCAGAAACTTCTTTGTGATGTTTGCAATCAAATCCCAGAATTGAATCTTCCTTTGATAGTTCAAGTTTGAAACACTCTTTTTGTTGGATCTGCAAGTGGATATTTGGACCACTCTGTGGCCTTTGTTCGAAACTGGTATATCTTCACATAAAATCTAGACAGTAGCTTTCACAGAAACTTCTCTGTGATGATTGCATTCAACTCACAGAGTTGAAGGTTCCTTTTGAAACAGCAGTTTCCAAACACTCTTTCTGTGGAATCTGCAAGTGGATATTTGGACCGCTTTGAAGATTTCGTTGGAAACGAGTAATCTTCACAGAAAAACTAAACACAAGCATTCTCAGAAACTACTTTGTGATGTTTGCATTCAACTCACAGAGTTGAACTTTCCTTTTGTGAGAGAAGCTTTGCAACACACTTTTTCTAGAATCTGCAAGTCGACATTTGGAGGGCTTTGAGGCCTGTGGTGGAAAAGGAAATATCTTCCCGTAGAAACTAGTTAGAAGCACTCTCAGAAACTACTTTGGGAAGATTGCATTCAAGTCCCAGAGTTGAACATTCTCTTTGACAGAGCAGTTTGGAAACTCTCTTTTTGTAGAATCTGCAAGTGGAGACATGGACCGCATTGAGGCCCATGGTAATAAAGGAAATAACTGCCTATAAAAACTAGACAGTAGTATTCTCAGAGCGTTCTTCGTGACGCTTGCATTCAACTCACAGTGTTGAACCTTTCTTTGATAGTTCAGGTTTGAAACACTCTTTTTGTAGAAACTGCAAGTGGATATTTGGACCTCTCGGAGGATTCCGTTGGAAAAGGGATAAACCGCACGTAAATGAACAGAAGCATTCTCAGAACCCTCTTCCTGATGTTTGCATTCAGCTCACAGTGTTGAACCTTTCTTTGATAGTTCACGTTTGAAACACAGTATTTGTAGAAACTGCAGGTGGATATTTGGACCTCTTTGAGGCCTATCGTAGTAAAGGTAATAACTTCATGTAAAAACAAGACAGAAGCTTTCTCAGAAAATTCTTGGGGATCATTGAGTTTAACTCACAGAGCTGAACATTCCTTTGGATGGAGCAGGTTTGAAACACACTTTTTGTAGAATCTGCAAGTGGATATTTGGACCCCTCTGAGGATTTCGTTGGAAACGGGATAACTGCACCTAACAAAACAGAAGCATTCTCAGAAACTTCTTTGTGATGTTTGCAATCAAATCCCAGAGTTGAATCTTCCTTTGATAGTTCAAGATTGAAACACTCTTTTTGTTGGATCTGCAAGTGGATATTTGGACCACTCTGTGGCCTTCTTTCGAAACTGGTATATCTTCACATAAAATCTAGACAGTAGCTTTCACAGAAACTTCTCTGTGATGATTGCATTCAACTCACAGAGTTGAAGGTTCCTTTTGAAACAGCAGTTTCCAAACACTCTTTCTGTGGAATCTGCAAGTGGATATTTGGACCGCTTTGAAGATTTCGTTGGAAACGGGATAATCTTCACAGAAAAACTAAACAGAAACATTCTCCGAAACTTCTTTGTGATGTTTGCATTCAACTCACAGAGTTGAACTTCCTTTTGAGAGAGAAGCTTTGCAACACTCTTTTTCTAGAATCTGCAGGTGGACATTTGGAGGGCTTTGAGGCCTGTGGTGGAAAAGGAAATATCTTCCCGTAGAAACTAGATAGAAGCATTCTCAGAAACTACTTTGGGATGATTGCATTCAAGTCTCAGAGTTGAACATTCTCTTTGACAGAGCAGTTTGGAAACTCCCTTTTTGTAGAATCTGCAAGTGGAGACATGGACCGCATTGAGGCCCATGGTAATAAAGGAAATAACTGCTTATAAAAACTAGACAGTAGCATTCTCACAGCCTTCTTCGTGATGCTTGCATTCAACTCACAGTGTTGAACCTTTCTTTGATAGTGCAGTTTTGAAACACTCTTTTTGTAGAAACTGCAAGTGGATATTTGAAACTCCCTGAGGATTTCGTTAGAAACGGGATAAACAGCACAGAACTAAACTGAAGAATTCTCAGAACTTTCTTCGTGATGTTTGAATTCAACTCACAGTGTTGAACCATTGTTTGATTGTTGAGGTTTGAAACACTCTTTTTGTAGTAACTGTCAGTGGATATTTGGACCTCTCTGAGGATTTCGTTGGAAACGGGATAAACCACACGTAAATAAACAGAATCATTCTCAGAACTTTCCTCTTAATGCTTGCATTCAACTCACAGTGTAGAACCTTCCTTTGATAGTTCAGGTTTGAAACACTCTTTTTATGGAAGCTGCAAGTGGATATTTAGCCCTCTGTGAGGATTTCGTTGGAAACGTGATAAACCACACGTAACTAAACAGAAGCATTCTCGGAACATTCTTCGTGATGTTTGCATTCAACTCACAGTGTTGAACCTTTCTTTGATAGTTCAGGTTTGAAACACTCTTTTTGTAGAAACTGCAAGTGGATATTTGGACCTCTCTGCCGATATCGTTGGAAACGGGATAAACCACACGTAACTGAACAGAAGAATTCTCAGAACCTTCTTCCTGATGTTTGCATTCAGCTCACAGTGTTGAAACTTTCTTTGGTAGTTCACGTTTGAAACACTCTTTTTGTAGAAACTGCAGATGGATATTTGGACATCTTTCAGGCCTATAGTAGTAAAGATAATAACTGCATATAAAAACAAGACAGAAGCTTTCTCAGAAAATTTTTGGGGATCATTGAGTTTAACTCACAGAGCTGAACATTCCTTTGGATGGAGCAGGTTTGAAACACACTTTTTGTAGAATCTGCAAGTGCATATATGGACCTCTCTGAGGATTTCGTTGGAAACGGGATAACTGCACCTAACTAAACAGAAGGAGTCTCAGAAACTTCTTTGTGATATTTGCAATGAAATCCCAGAGTTGAATCTTGCTTTGTTAGTACAAGTTTGAAACACTCTTTTTGTTGGTTCTGCAAGTGGATATTTGGACCACTCTGTGGCCTTCGTTTGAAACTAGTATATCTTCACATAAAATCTAGACAGTAGCTTTCACAGAAACTTCTCTGTGATGATTGCATTCAACTCACAGAGTTGAAGGTTCCTTTTGAAACAGCAGTTTCAAAACACTCTTTCTGTGGAATCTGCAAGTGGATATTTGGACCGCTTTGAAGATTTCGTTGGAAACGGGATAATCTTCACAAAATAGATAAACAGAAGCATTCTCAGAAACTTCTTTGTGATGTTTGCATTCAACTCACAGAGTTGAACTTTCCTTTTGAGAGAGAAGCTTTGCAACACTCTTTTTCTAGAGTCTGCAAGTGGACATTTGGAGGGCTGTGAGGCCTGTGGTGGAAAAGGAAATATCTTCCCGTAGAAACTAGATAGAAGCATTCTCAGAAACTACTTTGGGATGATTGCATTCAAGTCTCAGAGTTGAACATTCTCTTTGACAGAGCAGTTTGGAAACTCTCTTTTTGTAGAATCTGCAAGTGGAGACATGGACCGCATTGAGGCCCATGGTAATAAAGGAAATAACTGCCAATAAAAACTAGACAGTAGCATTCTCAGAGCCTTCATCGTGATGCTTGCATTCAACTCACCGTGTTGAACCTTTCTTTGATAGTTCAGGTTTGAAACACTGTTTCTGTAGAAACTGCAAGTGGATATTTGAAACTCTCTGAGGATTTCGTTGGAAAGGGGATAAACAGCACAGAACTAAACTGAAGCATTCTCAGAACTTTCTTCGTGATGTTTGAATTCAACTCACAGTGTTGAACCATTCTTTGATAGTTGAGGTTTGAAACACTGTTTTTGTAGAAACTGCCAGTGGATATTTGGACATCTCTGAAGATTTCGTTGGAAACGGGATAAACCACACGTAACTAAACGGAAGCATTCTCAGAACTTTCTTCGTGATGCTTGAATTCAACTCACAGTGTTGAACCTTTCTTTGATAGTTCAGGTTTGAAACACTCTTTTTGTAGAAACTGCAAGTGGATATTTGGACCTCTCTGAGGATTTCGTTGGAAACGGGATAAACCACACGTAACTAAACAGAAGCATTCTCAGAACTTTCTTCGTGATGTTTGCATTCAACTCACAGTGTTGAACCTTTCTTTGATAGTTCAGGTTTGAAACACTCTTTTTGTAGAAACTGCAAGTGGATATTTGGACCTCTCTGAGGATTTCGTTGGAAACCGGTTAAACCGCACATAACTGAACAGAAGCATTCTCAGAACCTTCTTCCTGATGTTTGCATTCAGCTCACAGTGTTGCACCTTTCTTTGATAGTTCAGGTTTGAAACACTCCTTTTGTAGAAACTGCAAGTGAATATTTGGACATCTTTCAGGCCTATGGTAGTAAAGATAATAACTGCATATAAAAACAAGACAGAAGCTTTCTCAGAAAATTCTTGGGGATCATTGAGTTTAACTGACCGAGCTGAACATTCCTTTGGATGGAGCAGGTTTGAAGCACACTTTTTGTAGAATCTGCAAGTGGATATTTGGACCTCTCTGAGGATGTCGTTGGAAACGGGATAACTGCACCTAACTAAACAGAAGCATTCTCAGAATCTTCTTTGTGATGTTTGCAATCAAATCCCAGAGTTGAATCTTCCTTTGATAGTTCAAGTTTGAAACACTCTTTTTGTTGGATCTGCAAGTGGATATTTGGACCACTCTGTGGCCTTCGTTTGAAACTGGTATATCTTCACATAAAATCTAGACAGTAGCTTTCACAGAAACTTCTCTGTGATGATTGCATTCAACTCACAGAGTTGAAGGTTCCTTTTGAAACAGCAGTTTCCAAACACTCTTTCTGTGGAATCTGCAAGTGGATATTTGGACCGCTTTGAAGATTTCGTTGGAAACGGGATAATCTTCACAGAAAAACTAAACAGAAACATTCTCCGAAACTTCTTTGTGATGTTTGCATTCAACTCACAGAGTTGAACTTTCCTTTTGAGAGAGAAGCTTTGCAACACTCTTTTTCTAGAATCCGCAAGTGGATATTTGGAGGGCTTTGAGGCCTGTGGTGGAAAAGGAAATATCTTCCCGTAGAAACTAGATAGAAGCATTTTCAGAAACTACTTTGGGATGATTGCATTCAAGTCTCAGAGTTGAACATTCTCTTTGACAGAGCAGTTTGGAAACTCTCTTTTTGTAGAATCTGCAAGTGGAGACATGGACCGCATTGAGGCCCATGGTAACAAAGGAAATAACTGCCTATAAAAACTAGACGGTAGCATTCTCAGAGCCTTCTTTGTGATGCTTGCATTCAACTCACAGTGTTGAACCTTTCTTTGATAGTTCAGGTTTGAAACACTGTTTCTGTAGAAACTGCAAGTGGATATTTGGACCTCTCTCGGGATTTCGTTGGAAACGGGATAAACCGCACGTAACTAAACTGAAGCATTCTCAGAACTTTCTTCGTGATGTTTGTATTCAACTCACTGGGTTGAACCATTCTTTGATAGTTGAGGTTTGAAACACTCTTTTTGTGGAAACTGCAAGTGGATATTTGGACCTCTCTGACGATTTCGTAGGAAACGGGATAAACCACACGTAACTAAACAGAAGCATTCTCAGAGCTTTCTTCGTGATGTTTGCATTCAATTCACAGTGTTGAACCTTTCTTTGATAGTTCCGGTTTGAAACACTCTTTTTGTACAAACTGCAAGTGATTATTTGAAACTCTCTGAGGATTTCGTTGGAACAGGGATAAACAACACAGAACTAAACTGAAGCATTCTCAGAACTTTCTTCGTGATGTTTGAATTCAACTCACAGTGTTGAACCATTCTTTGATAGTTGAGGTTTGAAACACTCTTTTTGTAGAAACTGCCAGTGGATATTTGGACCTCTCTGAGGATTTCGTTGGAAAAGGGATAAACCACACGTAACTAAACTGAAGCATTCTCAGAACTTTCTTCGTGATGTTTGCATGCAACTCACAGTTTTGAACCTTTCTTTGATAGTTCAGATTTGAAACACTCTTTTTGTAGAAACTGCAAGTGGATATTTGAAACTCCCTGAGGATTTCGTTAGAAACGGGATAAACAGCACAGAACTAAACTGAAGAATTCTCAGAACTTTCTTCGTGATGTTTGAATTCAACTCACAGTGTTGAACAATTGTTTGATTGTTGAGGTTTGAAACACTCTTTTTGTAGAAACTGCCAGTGGATATTTGGACCTCTCTGAGGATTTCGTTGGAAACGGGATAAACCACACGTAACTAAACAGTATCATTCTCAGAACTTTCTTCTTGATGCTTGCATTCAACTCACAGTGCAGAACCTTCCTTTGATAGTTCAGGTTTGAAACACCCTTTTTATGGAAACTGCAAGTGGATATTTAGACCTCTGTGAGGATTTCGTTGGAAAAGTGATAAACCACACGTAACTAAACAGAAGCATTCTAAGAACATTCTTCGTGATGTTTGCATTCAACTCACAGTGTTGAACCTTTCTTTGACAGTTCAGGTTTGAAACACTCTTTTTGTAGAGACTGCAAGTGGATATTTGGACCTCTCTGAGGATTTCGTTGGAAACGGGTTAAACCGCACGTAACTGAACAGAAGCATTCTCAGAACCTTCTTCCTGATGTTTGCATTCAGCTCACAGTGTTGAACGTTTCTTTGATAGTTCACGTTTGAAACACTGCTTTTGTAGAAACTGCCAGTGGATATTTGGACCTCTTTGAGGCCTATCGTAGTAAAGGTAATAACTTCATATAAAAACAAGACAGAAGCTTTCTCAGAAAATTCTTGGGGATCATTGAGTTTAACTCACACAGCTGAACATTCCTTTGGATGGAGCAGGTTTGAAACACACTTTTTGTAGAATCTGCAAGTGGATATTTGGACCTCTCTGAGGATTTCGTTCGAAACGGGATAACTGCACCTAACTAAACAGAAGCATTCTCAGAATCTTCTTTGTGATGTTTGCAATCAAATCCCAGAGTTGAATCTTCCTTTGATAGTTCAAGTTTGAAACACTCTTTTTGTTGGATCTGCAAGTGGATATTTGGACCACTCTGTGGCCTTCTTTCGAAACTGCTATATCTTCACATAAAATCTAGACAGTAGCTTTCACAGAAACTTCTCTGTGATGATTGCATTCAACTCACAGAGTTGAAGGTTCCTTTTGAAACAGCAGTTTCCAAACACTCTTTCTGTGGAATCTGCAAGTGGATATTTGGACCGCTTTGAAGATTTCGTTGGAAACGGGATAATCTTCACAGAAAAACTAAACAGAAACATTCTCCGAAACTTCTTTGTGATGTTTGCATTCAACTCACAGAGTTGAACTTTCCTTTTGCGAGAGAAGCTTTGCAACACTCTTTTTCTAGAATCTGCAAGTGGACATTTGGAGGGCTGTGAGGCCTGTGGTGGAAAAGGAAATATCTTCCCGTAGAAACTAGATAGAAGCATTCTCAGAAACTACTTTGGGATGATTGCATTCAAGTCTCAGAGTTGAACATTCTCTTTGACAGAGCAGTTTGGAAACTCTCTTTTTGTAGAATCTGCAAGTGGAGAGATGGACCGCATTGAGGCCCATGGTAATAAAGGAAATAACTGCCAATAAAAACTAGACAGTAGCATTCTCAGAGCCTTCATCGTGATGCTTGCATTCAACTCACCGTGTTGAACCTTTCTTTGATAGTTCAGGTTTGAAACACTGTTTCTGTAGAAACTGCAAGTGGATATTTGAAACTCTCTGAGGATTTCGTTGGAAAGGGGATAAACAGCACAGAACTAAACTGAAGCATTCTCAGAACTTTCTTCGTGATGTTTGAATTCAACTCACAGTGTTGAACCATTCTTTGATAGTTGAGGTTTGAAACACTGTTTTTGTAGAAACTGCCAGTGGATATTTGGACATCTCTGAAGATTTCGTTGGAAACGGGATAAACCACACGTAACTAAACGGAAGCATTCTCAGAACTTTCTTCGTGATGCTTGAATTCAACTCACAGTGTTGTACCTTTCTTTGATAGTTCAGATTTGAAACACTCTTGTTGTAGAGACTGCAAGTGGATATTTGGACCTCTCTGAGGATTTCGTTGGAAACGGGTTAAACCGCACGTAACTGAACAGAAGCATTCTCAGAACCTTCTTCCTGATGTTTGCATTCAGCTCACAGTGTTGAACCTTTCTTTGATAGTTCACGTTTGAAACACTGTTTTTGTAGAAACTGTAAGTGGATATTTGGACCTCTTTGAGGCCTATCGTAGTAAAGGTAATAACTTCATATAAAAACAAGACAGAAGCTTTCTCAGAAAATTCTTGGGGATCATTGAGTTTAACTCACAGAGCTGAACATTCCTTTGGATGGAGCAGGTTTGAAACACACTTTTTGTAGAATCTGCAAGTGGATATTTGGACCCCTCTGAGGATTTCGTTGGAAACGGGATAACTGCACCTAACTAAACAGAAGCATTCTCAGAAACTTCTTTGTGATGTTTGCAATCAAATCCCAGAGTTGAATCTTCCTTTGATAGTTCAAGTTTGAAACACTCTTTTTGTTGGATCTGCAAGTGGATATTTGGACCACTCTGTGGCCGACTTTCGAAACTGGTATATCTTCACATAAAATCTAGACAGTAGCTTTCACAGAAACTTCTCTGTGATGATTGCATTCAACTCACAGAGTTGAAGGTTCCTTTTGAAACAGCAGTTTCCAAACACTCTTTCTGTGGAATCTGCAAGTGGATATTTGGACCGCTTTGAAGATTTCGTTGGAAACGGGATAATCTTCACAGAAAAACTAAACAGAAACATTCTCCGAAACTTCTTTGTGATGTTTGCATTCAACTCACAGAGTTGAACTTTCCTTTTGAGAGAGAAGCTTTGCAACACTCTTTTTCTAGAATCTGCAGGTGGACATTTGGAGGGCTTTGAGGCCTGTGGTGGAAAAGGAAATATCTTCCCGTAGAAACTAGATAGAAGCATTCTCAGAAACTACTTTGGGATGATTGCATTCAAGTCTCAGAGTTGAACATTCTCTTTGACAGAGCAGTTTGGAAACTCCCTTTTTGTAGAATCTGCAAGTGGAGACATGGACCGCATTGAGGCCCATGGTAATAAAGGAAATAACTGCTTATAAAAACTAGACAGTAGCATTCTCACAGCCTTCTTCGTGATGCTTGCATTCAACTCACAGTGTTGAACCTTTCTTTGATAGTGCAGTTTTGAAACACTCTTTTTGTAGAAACTGCAAGTGGATATTTGAAACTCCCTGAGGATTTCGTTAGAAACGGGATAAACAGCACAGAACTAAACTGAAGAATTCTCAGAACTTTCTTCGTGATGTTTGAATTCAACTCACAGTGTTGAACCATTGTTTGATTGTTGAGGTTTGAAACACTCTTTTTGTAGTAACTGCCAGTGGATATTTGGACCTCTCTGAGGATTTCGTTGGAAACGGGATAAACCACACGTAAATAAACAGAATCATTCTCAGAACTTTCCTCTTCATGCTTGCATTCAACTCACAGTGTAGAACCTTCCTTTGATAGTTCAGGTTTGAAACACTCTTTTTATGGAAGCTGCAAGTGGATATTTAGCCCTCTGTGAGGATTTCGTTGGAAACGTGATAAACCACACGTAACTAAACAGAAGCATTCTCGGAACATTCTTCGTGATGTTTGCATTCAACCCACAGTGTTGAACCTTTCTTTGATAGTTCAGGTTTGAAACACTCTTTTTGTAGAAACTGCAAGTGGATATTTGGACCTCTCTGCGGATATCGTTGGAAACGGGATAAACCACACGTAACTGAACAGAAGAATTCTCAGAACCTTCTTCCTGATGTTTGCATTCAGCTCACAGTGTTGAAACTTTCTTTGGTAGTTCACGTTTGAAACACTCTTTTTGTAGAAACTGCAGGTGGATATTTGGACATCTTTCAGGCCTATAGTAGTAAAGATAATAACTGCATATAAAAACAAGACAGAAGCTTTCTCAGAAAATTTTTGGGGATCATTGAGTTTAACTCACAGAGCTGAACATTCCTTTGGATGGAGCAGGTTTGAAACACACTTTTTGTAGAATCTGCAAGTGCATATATGGACCTCTCTGAGGATTTCGTTGGAAACGGGATAACTGCACCTAACTAAACAGAAGCAGTCTCAGAAACTTCTTTGTGATATTTGCAATCAAATCCCAGAGTTGAATCTTGCTTTGTTAGTACAAGTTTGAAACACTCTTTTTGTTGGTTCTGCAAGTGGATATTTGGACCACTCTGTGGCCTTCGTTTGAAACTAGTATATCTTCACATAAAATCTAGACAGTAGCTTTCACAGAAACTTCTCTGTGATGATTGCATTCAACTCACAGAGTTGAAGGTTCCTTTTGAAACAGCAGTTTCAAAACACTCTTTCTGTGGAATCTGCAAGTGGATATTTGGACCGCTTTGAAGATTTCGTTGGAAACGGGATAATCTTCACAAAATAGATAAACAGAAGCATTCTCAGAAACTTCTTTGTGATGTTTGCATTCAACTCACAGAGTTGAACTTTCCTTTTGAGAGAGAAGCTTTGCAACACTCTTTTTCTAGAGTCTGCAAGTGGACATTTGGAGGGCTGTGAGGCCTGTGGTGGAAAAGGAAATATCTTCCCGTAGAAACTAGATAGAAGCATTCTCAGAAAATACTTTGGGATGATTGCATTCAAGTCTCAGAGTTGAACATTCTCTTTGACAGAGCAGTTTGGAAACTCTCTTTTTGTAGAATCTGCAAGTGGAGAGATGGACCGCATTGAGGCCCATGGTAATAAAGGAAATAACTGCCAATAAAAACTAGACAGTAGCATTCTCAGAGCCTTCATCGTGATGCTTGCATTCAACTCACCGTGTTGAACCTTTCTTTGATAGTTCAGGTTTGAAACACTGTTTCTGTAGAAACTGCAAGTGGATATTTGAAACTCTCTGAGGATTTCGTTGGAAAGGGGATAAACAGCAGAGAACTAAACTGAAGCATTCTCAGAACTTTCTTCGTGATGTTTGAATTCAACTCACAGTGTTGAACCATTCTTTGATAGTTGAGGTTTGAAACACTGTTTTTGTAGAAACTGCCAGTGGATATTTGGACATCTCTGAAGATTTCGTTGGAAACGGGATAAACCACACGTAACTAAACGGAAGCATTCTCAGAACTTTCTTCGTGATGCTTGAATTCAACTCACAGTGTTGAACCTTTCTTTGATAGTTCAGGTTTGAAACACTCTTTTTGTAGAAACTGCAAGTGGATATTTGGACCTCTCTGAGGATTTCGTTGGAAACAGGATAAACCACACGTAACTAAACAGAAGCATTCTCAGAACTTTCTTCGTGATGTTTGCATTCAACTCACAGTGTTGAACCTTTCTTTGATAGTTCAGGTTTGAAACACTCTTTTTGTAGAAACTGCAAGTGGATATTTGGACCTCTCTGAGGATTTCGTTGGAAACCGGTTAAACCGCACATAACTGAACAGAAGCATTCTCAGAACCTTCTTCCTGATGTTTGCATTCAGCTCACAGTGTTGCACCTTTCTTTGATAGTTCAGGTTTGAAACACTCCTTTTGTAGAAACTGCAAGTGAATATTTGGACATCTTTCAGGCCTATGGTAGTAAAGATAATAACTGCATATAAAAACAAGACAGAAGCTTTCTCAGAAAATTCTTGGGGATCATTGAGTTTAACTGACCGAGCTGAACATTCCTTTGGATGGAGCAGGTTTGAAGCACACTTTTTGTAGAATCTGCAAGTGGATATTTGGACCTCTCTGAGGATGTCGTTGGAAACGGGATAACTGCACCTAACTAAACAGAAGCATTCTCAGAATCTTCTTTGTGATGTTTGCAATCAAATCCCAGAGTTGAATCTTCCTTTGATAGTTCAAGTTTGAAACACTCTTTTTGTTGGATCTGCAAGTGGATATTTGGACCACTCTGTGGCCTTCGTTTGAAACTGGTATATCTTCACATAAAATCTAGACAGTAGCTTTCACAGAAACTTCTCTGTGATGATTGCATTCAACTCACAGAGTTGAAGGTTCCTTTTGAAACAGCAGTTTCCAAACACTCTTTCTGTGGAATCTGCAAGTGGATATTTGGACCGCTTTGAAGATTTCGTTGGAAACGGGATAATCTTCACAGAAAAACTAAACAGAAACATTCTCCGAAACTTCTTTGTGATGTTTGCATTCAACTCACAGAGTTGAACTTTCCTTTTGAGAGAGAAGCTTTGCAACACTCTTTTTCTAGAATCCGCAAGTGGATATTTGGCGGGCTTTGAGGCCTGTGGTGGAAAAGGAAATATCTTCCCGTAGAAACTAGATAGAAGCATTCTCAGAAACTACTTTGGGATGATTGCATTCAAGTCTCAGAGTTGAACATTCTCTTTGACAGAGCAGTTTGGAAACTCTCTTTTTGTAGAATCTGCAAGTGGAGACATGGACCGCATTGAGGCCCATGGTAACAAAGGAAATAACTGCCTATAAAAACTAGACGGTAGCATTCTCAGAGCCTTCTTTGTGATGCTTGCATTCAACTCACAGTGTTGAACCTTTCTTTGATAGTTCAGGTTTGAAACACTCTTTCTGTAGAAACTGCAAGTGGATATTTGGACCTCTCTCGGGATTTCGTTGGAAACGGGATAAACCGCACGTAACTAAACTGAAGCATTCTCAGAACTTTCTTCGTGATGTTTGTATTCAACTCACTGGGTTGAACCATTCTTTGATAGTTGAGGTTTGAAACACTCTTTTTGTGGAAACTGCCAGTGGATATTTGGACCTCTCTGAGGATTTCGTTGGAAACGGGATAAACCACACGTAACTAAACAGTATCATTCTCAGAACTTTCTTCTTGATGCTTGCATTCAACTCACAGTGCAGAACCTTCCTTTGATAGTTCAGGTTTGAAACACCCTTTTTATGGAAACTGCAAGTGGATATTTAGACCTCTGTGAGGATTTCGTTGGAAAAGTGATAAACCACACGTAGCTAAACAGAAGCATTCTAAGAACATTCTTCGTGATGTTTGCATTCAACTCACAGTGTTGAACCTTTCTTTGACAGTTCAGGTTTGAAACACTCTTTTTGTAGAGACTGCAAGTGGATATTTGGACCTCTCTGAGGATTTCGTTGGAAACGGGTTAAACCGCACGTAACTGAACAGAAGCATTCTCAGAACCTTCTTCCTGATGTTTGCATTCAGCTCACAGTGTTGAACCTTTCTTTGATAGTTCACGTTTGAAACACTGCTTTTGTAGAAACTGCCAGTGGATATTTGGACCTCTTTGAGGCCTATCGTAGTAAAGGTAATAACTTCATATAAAAACAAGACAGAAGCTTTCTCAGAAAATTCTTGGGGATCATTGAGTTTAACTCACACAGCTGAACATTCCTTTGGATGGAGCAGGTTTGAAACACACTTTTTGTAGAATCTGCAAGTGGATATTTGGACCTCTCTGAGGATTTCGTTCGAAACGGGATAACTGCACCTAACTAAACAGAAGCATTCTCAGAAACTTCTTTGTGATGTTTGCAATCAAATCCCAGAGTTGAATCTTCCTTTGATAGTTCAAGTTTGAAACACTCTTTTTGTTGGATCTGCAAGTGGATATTTGGACCACTCTGTGGCCTTCTTTCGAAACTGCTATATCTTCACATAAAATCTAGACAGTAGCTTTCACAGAAACTTCTCTGTGATGATTGCATTCAACTCACAGAGTTGATGGTTCCTTTTGAAACAGCAGTTTCCAAACACTCTTTCTGTGGAATCTGCAAGTGGATATTTGGACCGCTTTGAAGATTTCGTTGGAAACGGGATAATCTTCACAGAAAAACTAAACAGAAACATTCTCCGAAACTTCTTTGTGATGTTTGCATTCAACTCACAGAGTTGAACTTTCCTTTTGCGAGAGAAGCTTTGCAACACTCTTTTTCTAGAATCTGCAAGTGGACATTTGGAGGGCTGTGAGGCCTGTGGTGGAAAAGGAAATATCTTCCCGTAGAAACTAGATAGAAGCATTCTCAGAAACTACTTTGGGATGATTGCATTCAAGTCTCAGAGTTGAACATTCTCTTTGACAGAGCAGTTTGGAAACTCTCTTTTTGTAGAATCTGCAAGTGGAGAGATGGACCGCATTGAGGCCCATGGTAATAAAGGAAATAACTGCCAATAAAAACTAGACAGTAGCATTCTCAGAGCCTTCATCGTGATACTTGCATTCAACTCACCGTGTTGAACCTTTCTTTGATAGTTCAGGTTTGAAACACTGTTTCTGTAGAAACTGCAAGTGGATATTTGAAACTCTCTGAGGATTTCGTTGGAACAGGGATAAACAGCACAGAACTAAACTGAAGCATTCTCAGAAATATCTTCGTGATGTTTGAATTCAACTCACAGTGTTGAACCATTCTTTGATAGTTGAGGTTTGAAACACTCTTTTTGTAGAAACTGCCAGTGGATATTTGGACCTCTCTGAGGATTTCGTTGCAAAAGGGATAAACCACACGTAACTAAACTGAAGCATTCTCAGAACTTTCTTCGTGATGTTTGCATTCAATTCACAGTGTTGTACCTTTCTTTGATAGTTCAGATTTGAAACACTCTTGTTGTAGAGACTGCAAGTGGATATTTGGACCTCTCTGAGGATTTCGTTGGAAACGGGTTAAACCGCACGTAACTGAACAGAAGCATTCTCAGAACCTTCTTCCTGATGTTTGCATTCAGCTCACAGTGTTGAACCTTTCTTTGATAGTTCACGTTTGAAACACTGTTTTTGTAGAAACTGTAAGTGGATATTTGGACCTCTTTGAGGCCTATCGTAGTAAAGGTAATAACTTCATATAAAAACAAGACAGAAGCTTTCTCAGAAAATTCTTGGGGATCATTGAGTTTAACTCACAGAGCTGAACATTCCTTTGGATGGAGCAGGTTTGAAACACACTTTTTGTAGAATCTGCAAGTGGATATTTGGACCTCTCTGAGGATTTCGTTGGAAACGGGATAACTGCACCTAACTAAACAGAAGCATTCTCAGAAACTTCTTTGTGATGTTTGCAATCAAATCCCAGAGTTGAATCTTCCTTTGATAGTTCAAGTTTGAAACACTCTTTTTGTTGGATCTGCAAGTGGATATTTGGAACACTCTGAGTCCGACTTTCGAAACTGGTATATCTTCACATAAAATCTAGACAGTAGCTTTCACAGAAACTTCTCTGTGATGATTGCATTCAACTCACAGAGTTGAAGGTTCCTTTTGAAACAGGAGTTTCCAAACACTCTTTCTGTGGAATCTGCAAGTGGATATTTGGACCGCTTTGAAGATTTCGTTGGAAACGGGATAATCTTCACAGAAAAACTAAACAGAAACATTCTCCGAAACTTCTTTCTGATGTTTGCATTCAACTCACAGAGTTGAACTTTCCTTTTGAGAGAGAAGCTTTGCAACACTCTTTTTCTACAATCTGCAAGTGGACATTTGGAGGGCTTTGAGGCCTGTGGTGGAAAAGGAAATATCTTCCCGTAGAAACTAGATAGAAGCATTCTCAGAAACTACTTTGGAATGATTGCATTCCAGTCTCAGAGTTGAACATTCTCTTTGACAGAGCAGTTTGGAAACTCTCTTTTTGTAGAATCTGCAAGTGGAGACATGGACCGCATTGAGGCCCATGGTAATAAAGGAAATAACTGCTTATAAAAACTAGACAGTAGCATTCTCAGAGCCTTCTTCGTGATGCTTGCATTCAACACACAGTGTTGAACCTTTCTTTGATAGTTCAGGTTTGAAACACTCTTTTTGTAGAAACTGCAAGGGGATATTTGAAACTCTATGAGGATTTCGTTGGAAACGGGATAAACAGCACAGAACTAAACTGAAGAATTCTCAGAACTTTCTTCGTGATGTTTGAATTCAACTCACAGTGTTGAACCATTGTTTGATTGTTGACGTTTGAAACACTCTTTTTGTAGAAACTGCCAGTGGATATTTGGACCTCTCTGAGGATTTCGTTGGAAACGGGATAAACCACACGTAACTAAACAGTATCATTCTCAGAACTTTCTTCTTGATGCTTGCATTCAACTCACAGTGTAGAACCTTCCTTTGATAGTTCAGGTTTGAAACACTCTTTTTGTGGAAACTGTAAGTGGATATTTAGACCTCTGTGAGGATTTCGTTGGAAAAGTGATAAACCACACGTAACTAAACAGAAGCATTCTAAGAACATTCTTCGTGACGTTTGCATTCAACTCACAGTGTTGAACCTTTCTTTGACAGTTCAGGTTTGAAACACTCTTTTTGTAGAGACTGCAAGTGGATATTTAGACCTCTCTGAGGATTTCGTTGGAAACGGGTTAAACCGCACGTAACTGAACAGAAGCATTCTCAGAACCTTCTTCCTGATGTTTGCATTCAGCTCACAGTGTTGAACCTTTCTTTGATAGTTCACGTTTGAAACACTGCTTTTGTAGAAACTGCAAGTGGATATTTGGACCTCTTTGAGGCCTATCGTAGTAAAGGTAATAACTTCATATAAAAACAAGACAGAAGCTTTCTCAGAAAATTCTTGGGGATCATTGAGTTTAACTCACACAGCTGAACATTCCTTTGGACGGAGCAGGTTTGAAACACACTTTTTGTAGAATCTGCAAGTGGATATTTGGACCTCTCTGAGGATGTCGTTGGAAACGGGATAACTGCACCTAACTAAACAGAAGCATTCTCAGAAACTTCTTTGTGATGTTTGCAATCAAATCCCAGAGTTGAATCTTCCTTTGATAGTTCAAGTTTGAAACACTCTTTTTGTTGGATCTGCAAGTGGATATTTGGACCACTCTGTGGCCTTCTTTCGAAACTGCTATATCTTCACATAAAATCTAGACAGTAGCTTTCACAGAAACTTCTCTGTGATGATTGCATTCAACTCACAGAGTTGAAGGTTCCTTTTGAAACAGCAGTTTCAAAACACTCTTTCTGTGGAATCTGCAAGTGGATATTTGGACCGCTTTGAAGATTTCGTTGGAAACGGGATAATCTTCACAGAAAAACTAAACAGAAACATTCTCCGAAACTTCTTTGTGATGTTTGCATTCAACTCACAGAGTTGAACTTTCCTTTTGCGAGAGAAGCTTTGCAACACTCTTTTTCTAGAATCTGCAAGTGGACATTTGGAGGGCTGTGAGGCCTGTGGTGGAAAAGGAAATATCTTCCCGTAGAAACTAGATAGAAGCATTCTCAGAAACTACTTTGGGATGATTGCATTCAAGTCTCAGAGTTGAACATTCTCTTTGACAGAGCAGTTTGGAAACTCTCTTTTTGTAGAATCTGCAAGTGGAGAGATGGACCGCATTGAGGCCCATGGTAATAAAGGAAATAACGGCCAATAAAAACTAGACAGTAGCATTCTCAGAGCCTTCATCGTGATGCTTGCATTCAACTGACAGTGTTGAACCTTTCTTTGATAGTTCAGGTTTGAAACACTGTTTCTGTAGAAACTGCAAGTGGATATTTGAAACTCTCTGAGGATTTCGTTGGAAAGCGGATAAACAGCACAGAACTAAACTGAAGCATTCTCAGAACTTTCTTCGTGATGTTTGAATTCAACTCACAGTGTTGAACCATTCTTTGATAGTTGAGGTTTGAAACACTGTTTTTGTAGAAACTGCCAGTGGATATTTGGACATCTCTGAAGATTTCGTTGGAAACGGGATAAACCACACGTAACTAAACGGAAGCATTCTCAGAACTTTCTTCGTGATGCTTGAATTCAACTCACAGTGTTGAAACTTTCTTTGATAGTTCAGGTTTGAAACACTCTTTTTGTAGAAACTGCAAGTGGATATTTGGACCTCTCTGAGGATTTCGTTGGAAACGGGATAAACCACACGTAACTAAACAGAAGCATTCTCAGAACTTTCTTCGTGATGTTTGCATTCAACTCACAGTGTTGAACCTTTCTTTGATAGTTCAGTTTTGAAACACTCTTTTTGTAGAAACTGCAAGTGGATATTTGGACCTCTCTGAGGATTTCGTTGGAAACCGGTTAAACCGCACATAACTGAACAGAAGCATTCTCAGAACCTTCTTCCTGATGTTTGCATTCAGCTCACAGTGTTGCACCTTTCTTTGATAGTTCAGGTTTGAAACACTCCTTTTGTAGAAACTGCAAGTGAATATTTGGACATCTTTCAGGCCTATGGTAGTAAAGATAATAACTGCATATAAAAACAAGACAGAAGCTTTCTCAGAAAATTCTTGGGGATCATTGAGTTTAACTGACCGAGCTGAACATTCCTTTGGATGGAGCAGGTTTGAAGCACACTTTTTGTAGAATCTGCAAGTGGATATTTGGACCTCTCTGAGGATGTCGTTGGAAACGGGATAACTGCACCTAACTAAACAGAAGCATTCTCAGAAACTTCTTTGTGATGTTTGCAATCAAATCCCAGATTTGAATCTTCCTTTGATAGTTCAAGTTTGAAACACTCTTTTTGTTGGATCTGCAAGTGGATATTTGGACCACTCTGTGGCCTTCGTTTGAAACTGGTATATCTTCACATAAAATCTAGACAGTAGCTTTCACAGAAACTTCTCTGTGATGATTGCATTCAACTCACAGAGTTGAAGGTTCCTTTTGAAACAGCAGTTTCCAAACACTCTTTCTGTGGAATCTGCAAGTGGATATTTGGACCGCTTTGAAGATTTCGTTGGAAACGGGATAATCTTCACAGAAAAACTAAACAGAAACATTCTCCGAAACTTCTTTGTGATGTTTGCATTCAACTCACAGAGTTGATCTTTCCTTTTGAGAGAGAAGCTTTGCAACACTCTTTTTCTAGAATCCGCAAGTGGATATTTGGAGGGCTTTGAGGCCTGTGGTGGAAAAGGAAATATCTTCCCGTAGAAACTAGATAGAAGCATTCTCAGAAACTACTTTGGGATGATTGCATTCAAGTCTCAGAGTTGAACATTCTCTTTGACAGAGCAGTTTGGAAACTCTCTTTTTGTAGAATCTGCAAGTGGAGACATGGACCGCATTGAGGCCCATGGTAACAAAGGAAATAACTGCCTATAAAAACTAGACGGTAGCATTCTCAGAGCCTTCTTTGTGATGCTTGCATTCAACTCACAGTGTTGAACCTTTCTTTGATAGTTCAGGTTTGAAACACTGTTTCTGTAGAAACTGCAAGTGGATATTTGGACCTCTCTCGGGATTTCGTTGGAAACGGGATAAACCGCACGTAACTAAACTGAAGCATTCTCAGAACTTTCTTCGTGATGTTTGTATTCAACTCACTGGGTTGAACCATTCTTTGATAGTTGAGGTTTGAAACACTCTTTTTGTGGAAACTGCAAGTGGATATTTGGACCTCTCTGACGATTTCGTAGGAAACGGGATAAACCACACGTAACTAAACAGAAGCATTCTCAGAGCTTTCTTCGTGATGTTTGCATTCAATTCACAGTGTTGAACCTTTCTTTGATAGTTCCGGTTTGAAACACTCTTTTTGTACAAACTGCAAGTGATTATTTGAAACTCTCTGAGGATTTCGTTGGAACAGGGATAAACAGCACAGAACTAAACTGAAGCATTCTCAGAACTTTCTTCGTGATGTTTGAATTCAACTCACAGTGTTGAACCATTCTTTGATAGTTGAGGTTTGAAACACTCTTTTTGTAGAAACTGCCAGTGGATATTTGGACCTCTCTGAGGATTTCGTTGGAAAAGGGATAAACCACACGTAACTAAACTGAAGCATTCTCAGAACTTTCTTCGTGATGTTTGCATGCAACGCACAGTGTTGAACCTTTCTTTGATAGTTCAGATTTGAAACACTCTTTTTGTAGAGACTGCAAGTGGATATTTGGACCTCTCTGAGGATTTCGTTGGAAACGGGTTAAACCGCACGTAACTGAACAGAAGCATTCTCAGAACCTTCTTCCTGATGTTTGCATTCAGCTCACAGTGTTGAACCTTTCTTTGATAGTTCACGTTTGAAACACTGTTTTTGTAGAAACTGTAAGTGGATATTTGGACCTCTTTGAGGCCTATCGTAGTAAAGGTAATAACTTCATATAAAAACAAGACAGAATCTTTCTCAGAAAATTCTTGGGGATCATTGAGTTTAACTCACAGAGCTGAACATTCCTTTGGATGGAGCAGGTTTGAAACACACTTTTTGTAGAATCTGCAAGTGGATATTTGGACCTCTCTGAGGATTTCGTTGGAAACGGGATAACTGCACCTAACTAAACAGAAGCATTCTCAGAAACTTCTTTGTGATGTTTGCAATCAAATCCCAGAGTTGAATCTTCCTTTGATAGTTCAAGTTTGAAACACTCTTTTTGTTGGATCTGCAAGTGGATATTTGGAACACTCTGTGGCCGACTTTCGAAACTGGTATATCTTCACATAAAATCTAGACAGTAGCTTTCACAGAAACTTCTCTGTGATGATTGCATTCAACTCACAGAGTTGAAGGTTCCTTTTGAAACAGCAGCTTCCAAACACTCTTTCTGTGGAATCTGCAAGTGGATATTTGGACCGCTTTGAAGATTTCGTTGGAAACGGGATAATCTTCACAGAAAAACTAAACAGAAACATTCTCCGAAACTTCTTTCTGATGTTTGCATTCAACTCACAGAGTTGAACTTTCCTTTTGAGAGAGAAGCTTTGCAACACTCTTTTTCTACAATCTGCAAGTGGACATTTGGAGGGCTTTGAGGCCTGTGGTGGAAAAGGAAATATCTTCCCGTAGAAACTAGGTAGAAGCATTCTCAGAAACTACTTTGGGATGATTGCATTCAAGTCTCAGAGTTCAACATTCTCTTTGACAGAGCAGTTTGGAAACTCTCTTTTTGTAGAATCTGCAAGTGGAGACATGGACCGCATTGAGGCCCATGGTAATAAAGGAAATAACTGCTTATAAAAACTAGACAGTAGCATTCTCAGAGCCTTCTTCGTGATGCTTGCATTCAACACACAGTGTTGAACCTTTCTTTGATAGTTCAGGTTTGAAACACTCTTTTTGTAGAAACTGCAAGGGGATATTTGAAACTCTCTGAGGATTTCGTTGGAAACGGGATAAACAGCACAGAACTAAACTGAAGAATTCTCAGAACTTTCTTCGTGATGTTTGAATTCAACTCACAGTGTTGAACCATTGTTTGATTGTTGAGGTTTGAAACACTCTTTTTGTAGAAACTGCCAGTGGATATTTGGACCTCTCTGAGGATTTCGTTGGAAACGGGATAAACCACACGTAACTAAACAGTATCATTCTCAGAACTTTCTTCTTGATGCTTGCATTCAACTCACAGTGCAGAACCTTCCTTTGATAGTTCAGGTTTGAAACACTCTTTTTGTGGAAACTGCAAGTGGATATTTAGACCTCTGTGAGGATTTCGTTGGAAAAGTGATAAACCACACGTAACTAAACAGAAGCATTCTAAGAACATTCTTCGTGATGTTTGCATTCAACTCACAGTGTTGAACCTTTCTTTGACAGTTCAGGTTTGAAACACTCTTTTTGTAGAGACTGCAAGTGGATATTTGGACCTCTCTGAGGATTTCGTTGGAAACGGGTTAAACCGCACGTAACTGAACAGAAGCATTCTCAGAACCTTCTTCCTGATGTTTGCATTCAGCTCACAGTGTTGAATCTTTCTTTGATAGTTCACGTTTGAAACACTGCTTTTGTAGAAACTGCAAGTGGATATTTGGACCTCTTTGAGGCCTATCGTAGTAAAGGTAATAACTTCATATAAAAACAAGACAGAAGCTTTCTCAGAAAATTCTTGGGGATCATTGAGTTTAACTCACACAGCTGAACATTCCTTTGGATGGAGCAGGTTTGAAACACACTTTTTGTAGAATCTGCAAGTGGATATTTGGACCTCTCTGAGGATGTCGTTGGAAACGGGATAACTGCACCTAACTAAACAGAAGCATTCTCAGAATCTTCTTTGTGATGTTTGCAATCAAATCCCAGAGTTGAATCTTCCTTTGATAGTTCAAGTTTGAAACACTCTTTTTGTTGGATCTGCAAGTGGATATTTGGACCGCTCTGTGGCCTTCTTTCGAAACTGCTATATCTTCACATAAAATCTAGACAGTAGCTTTCACAGAAACTTCTCTGTGATGATTGCATTCAACTCACAGAGTTGAAGGTTCCTTTTTAAACAGCAGTTTCCAAACACTCTTTCTGTGGAATCTGCAAGTGGATATTTGGACCGCTTTGAAGATTTCGTTGGAAACGGGATAATCTTCACAGAAAAACTAAACAGAAACATTCTCCGAAACTTCTTTGTGATGTTTGCATTCAACTCACAGAGTTGAACTTTCCTTTTGCGAGAGAAGCTTTGCAACACTCTTTTTCTAGAATCTGCAAGTGGACATTTGGAGGGCTTTGAGGCCTGTGGTGGAAAAGGAAATATCTTCCCGTAGAAACTAGATAGAAGCATTCTCAGAAACTACTTTGGGATGATTGCATTCAAGTCTCAGAGTTGAACATTCTCTTTGACAGAGCAGTTTGGAAACTCTCTTTTTGTAGAATCTGCAAGTGGAGACATGGACCGCATTGAGGCCCATGGTAATAAAGGAAATAACTGCTTATAAAAACTAGACAGTAGCATTCTCAGAGCCTTCTTCGTGATGCTTGCATTCAACTCACAGTGTTGAACCTTTCTTTGATAGTTCAGGTTTGAAACACTCCTTTTGTAGAAACTGCAAGGGGATATTTGAAACTCTCTGAGGATTTCGTTGGAAACGGGATAAACAGCACAGAACTAAACTGAAGAATTCTCAGAACTTTCTTCGTGATGTTTGAATTCAACTCACAGTGTTGAACCATTGTTTGATTGTTGAGGTTTGAAACACTCTTTTTGTAGAAACTGCCAGTGGATATTTGGACCTCTCTGAGGATTTCGTTGGAAAAGGTATAAACCACACGTAACTAAACAGAATCATTCTCAGAACTTTCTTCTTGATGCTTGCATTCAACTCACAGTGTAGAACCTTCCTTTGATAGTTCAGGTTTGAGACACTCTTTTTGTGGAAACTGCAGGTGGATATTTAGACCTCTGTGAGAATTTCGTTGGAAACGTGATAAACCACACGTAACAAAACAGAAGCATTCTCAGAACATTCTTCGTGATGTTTGCATTCAACTCACAGTGTTGAACCTTTCTTTGACAGTTCAGGTTTGAAACACACTTTTGGTAGAAACTGCAAGTGGATATTTGGACCTCTCTGCGGATTTCGTTGGAAACGGGATAAACAACACGTAGCTGAACAGATGAATTCTCAGAACCTTCTTCCTGATGTTTGCATTCAGATCACAGTGTTGAAACTTTCTTTGATAGTTCACGTTTGAAACACTCTTTTTGTAGAAACTGCAGGTGGATATTTGGACATCTTTCAGGCCTATAGTAGTAAAGATAATAACTGCATATAAAAACAAGACAGAAGCTTTCTCAGAAAATTTTTGGGGATCATTGAGTTTAACCCACAGAGCTGAACATTCCTTTGGATGGAGCAGGTTTGAAACACACTTTTTGCACAATCTGCAAGTGCATATATGGACCTCTCTGAGGATTTCTTTGGAAACGGGATAACTGCACCTAACTAAACAGAAGCAGTCTCAGAAACTTCTTTGTGATGTTTGCAATCAAATCCCAGAGTTGAATCTTGCTTTGTTAGTAAAAGTTTGAAACACTCTTTTTGTTGGTTCTGCAAGTGGATATTTGGACCACTCTGTGGCCTTCGTTTGAAACTGGTATATCTTCACATAAAATCTAGACAGTAGCTTTCACAGAAACTTCTCTGTGATGATTGCATTCAACTCACAGAGTTGAAGATTCCTTTTGAAACAGCAGTTTCCGAACACTCTTTCTGTGGAATCTGCAAGTGGATATTTGGACCGCTTTGAAGATTTCGTTGGAAACGGGATAATCTTCACAGAATAGCTAAACAGAAGCATTCTCAGAAACTTCTTTGTGATGTTTGCATTAAACTCACAGAGTTGAACTTTCCTTTTGAGAGAGAAGCTTTGCAACACTCTTTTTCTAGAATCAGCAAGTGGACATTTGGAGGGCTGTGAGGCCTGTGGTGGAAAAGGAAATATCTTCCCGTAGAAACTAGATAGAAGCATTCTCAGAAACTACTTTGGGATGATTGCATTCAAGTCTCAGAGTTGAACATTCTCTTTGACAGAGCAGTTTGGAAACTCTCTTTTTGTAGAATCTGCAAGTGGAGACATGGACCGCATTGAGGCCCATGGTAATAAAGGAAATAACTGCCTATAAAAACTAGACAGTAGCATTCTCAGAGCCTTCTTCGTAATGCTTACATTCAACTCACCGTGTTGAACCTTTCTTTGATAGTTCAGGTTTGAAACATTGTTTCTGTAGAAACTGCAAGTGGATATTTGAAACTCTCTGAGGATTTCGTTGGAAAGGGGATAAACAGCACAGAATTAATCTGAAGCATTCTCAGAACTTTCTTCGTGATGTTTGAATTCAACTCACAGTGTTGGACCATTCTTTGATAGTTGAGGTTTGAAACACTGTTTTTGTAGAACCTGCCAGTGGATATTTGGACATTTCTGAGGATTTCGTTGGAAACGGGATAAGCCACACGTAACTGAACGGAAGCATTCTCAGAACTTTCTTCGTGATGCTTGAATTCAACTCACACTGTTGAACCTTTCTTTAATAGTTCAGGTTTGAAACACTCTTTTTGTAGAAACTGCAAGTGGATATTTGGACCTCTCTGAGGATTTCGTTGGAAACGGGATAAACCACACGTAACTAAACAGAAGCATTCTCAGAACTTTCTTCGTGATGTTTGCATTCAACTCACAGTGTTGAACCTTTCTTTCATAGTTCATGTTTGAAACACTCTTTTTGTAGAAACTGCAAGTGGATATTTGGAACTCTCTGAGGATTTCGTTGGAAACGGGATAAACCACACGTAACTAAACAGTATCATTCTCAGAACTTTCTTCTTGATGCTTGCATTCAACTCACAGTGCAGAACCTTCCTTTGATAGTTCAGGTTTGAAACACTCTTTTTGTTGGATCTGCAAGTGGATATTTGGACCGCTCTGTGGCCTTCTTTCGAAACTGCTATATCTTCACATAAAATCTAGACAGTAGCTTTCACAGAAACTTCTCTGTGATGATTGCATTCAACTCACAGAGTTGAAGGTTCCTTTTGAAACAGCAGTTTCCAAACACTCTTTCTGTGGAATCTGCAGGTGGATATTTGGACCGCTTGGAAGATTTCGTTGGAACCGGGATAATCTTCACAGAAAAACTAAACAGAAACATTCTCCGAAACTTCTTTGTGATGTTTGCATTCAACTCACAGAGTTGAACTTTCCTTTTGAGAGAGAAGCTTTGCAACACTCTTTTTCTAGAATCTGCAAGTTTATATTTGGAGGGCTTTGAGGCCTGTGGTGGAAAAGGAAATATCTTCCCGTAGAAACTAGATAGAAGCATTCTCAGAAACTACTTTAGGATGATTGCATTCAAGTCTCAGAGTTGAACATTCTCTTTGACAGAGCAGTTTGGAAACTCTCTTTTTGTAGAATCTGCAAGTGGAGACATGGACCGCATTGAGGCCCATGGTAACAAAGGGAATAACTGCCTATAAAAACTAGACAGTAGCATTCTCAGAGCCTTCTTTGTGATGCTTGCATTCAACTCACAGTGTTGAACCTTTCTTTGATAGTTCAGGTTTGAAACACTGTTTCTGTAGAAACTGCAAGTGCATATTTGGACCACTCTCGGGATTTCGTTGGAAACGGGATAAACCGCACGTAACTAAACTGAAGCATTCTCAGAACTTTCTTCGTGATATTTGTATTCAACTCACTGGGTTGAACCATTCTTTGATAGTTGAGGTTTGAAACACTCTTTTTGTAGAAACTGCAAGTGGATATTTGGACCTCTCTGAGGATTTCGTAGGAAACGGGATAAACCACACGTAACTAAACAGAAGCATTCTCAGAGCTTTCTTCGTGATGTTTGCATTCAATTCACAGTGTTGAACCTTTCTTTGTTAGTTCAGGTTTGAAACACTCTTTTTGTAGAAACTGCAAGTGGATATTTGAAACTCTCTGAGGATTTCGTTGGAACCGGGATAAACAGCACAGAACTAAACTGAAGCATTCTCAGAAATATCTTCGTGATGTTTGAATTCAACTCACAGTGTTGAACCATTCTTTGATAGTTGAGGTTTGAAACACTCTTTTTGTAGAAACTGTCAGTGGATATTTGGACCTCTCTGAGGATTTGGTTGGGAAAGGGATAAACCACACGTAACTAAACAGAAGCATTCTCAGAACTTTCTTCGTGATGTTGGCATTCAACTCACAGTGTTGAACCTTTCTTTGATAGTTCAGGTTTGAAACACTCTTTTTGTAGAGACTGCAAGTGGATATTTGGACCTCTCAGAGGATTCCGTTGGAAACGGGATAAACCGCACGTAACTGAACAGAAGCATTCTCAGAACCTTCTTCCTGATGTTTGCATTCAGCTCACAGTGTTGAACCTTTCTTTGATAGTTCACGTTTGAAACACTGTTTTTGTAGAAACTGCAAGTGGATATTTGGACCTCTTTGAGGCCTATCGTAGTCAAGGTAATAACTTCATATAAAAAGAAGCCAGTAGCTTTCTCAGAAAATTCTTGGGGATCATTGAGTTTAACTCACAGAGCTGAACATTCCTTTGGATGGAGCAGGTTTGAAACACACTTTTTGTAGAATCTGCAAGTGCATATATGGACATCTCTGAGGATTTCGTTGGAAACGGGATAACTGCACCTAACTAAACAGAAGCAGTCTCAGAAACTTCTTTGTGATGTTTGCAATCAAAACCCAGAGTTGAATCTTGCTTTGTTAGTACAAGTTTGAAACACTCTTTTTGTTGGTTCTGCAAGTGGATATTTGGACCACTCTGTGGCCTTCGTTTGAAACTGGTATATCTTCACATAAAATCTAGACAGTAGCTTTCACAGAAACTTCTCTGTGATGATTGCATTCAACTCACAGAGTTGAAGATTCCTTTTGAAACAGCAGTTTCCGAACACTCTTTCTGTGGAATCTGCAAGTGGATATTTGGACCGCTTTGAAGATTTCGTTGGAAACGGGATAATCTTCACAGAATAGCTAAACAGAAGCATTCTCAGAAACTTCTTTGTGATGTTTGCATTCAACTCACAGAGTTGAACTTTCCTTTTGAGAGAGAAGCTTTGCAACACTCTTTTTCTAGAATCAGCAAGTGGACATTTGGTGGGCTGTGAGGCCTGTGGTGGAAAAGGAAATATCTTCCCGTAGAAACTAGATAGAAGCATTCTCAGAAACTACTTTGGGATGATTGCATTCAAGTCTCAGAGTTGAACATTCTCTTTGACAGAGCAGTTTGGAAACTCTCTTTTTGTAGAATCTGCAAGTGGAGACATGGACTGCATTGAGGCCCATGGTAATAAAGGAAATAACTGCCTATAAAAACTAGACAGTAGCATTCTCAGAGCCTTCTTCGTAATGCTTACATTCAACTCACCGTGTTGAACCTTTCTTTGATAGTTCAGGTTTGAAACATTGTTTCTGTAGAAACTGCAAGTGGATATTTGAAAGTCTCTGAGGATTTCGTTGGAAAGGGGATAAACAGCACAGAACTAAACTGAAGCATTCTCAGAACTTTCTTCGTGATGTTTGAATTCAACTCACAGTGTTGGACCATTCTTTGATAGTTGAGGTTTGAAACACTGTTTTTGTAGAAACTGCCAGTGGATATTTGGACATCTCTGAGGATTTCGTTGGAAACAGGATAAACCACGCGTAACTGAACGGAAGCATTCTCAGAACTTTCTTCGTGATGCTTGAATTCAACTCACACTGTTGTACCTTTCTTTAATAGTTCAGGTTTGAAACACTCTTTTTGTAGAAACTGCAAGTGGATATTTGGACCTCTCTGAGGATTTCGTTGGAAACGGGATAAACCACACGTAACTAAACAGAAGCATTCTCAGAACTTTCTTCGTGATGTTTGCATTCAACTCACAGTGTTGAACCTTTCTTTCATAGTTCAGGTTTGAAACACTCTTTTTGTAGAGACTGCAAGTGGATATTTGGACCTCTCTGAGGATTTCGTTGGAAATGGGATAAACCGCACGTAAATGAACACAAGCATTCTCAGAACCTTCTTCCTGATGTTTGCATTCAGCTCACAGTGTTGAACCTTTCTTTGATAGTTCACGTTTGAAACACTGTTTTTGTAGAAACTGCAAGTGGATATTTGGACCTCTTTGAGGCCTATCGTAGTCAAGGTAATAACTTCATATAAAAACAAGCCAGAAGCTTTCTCAGAAAATTCTTGGGGATCATTGAGTTTAACTCACAGAGCTGAACATTCCTTTGGATGGAGCAGGTTTGAAACACACTTTTTGTAGAATCTGCAAGTGGATATTTGGACCTCTCTGAGGATTTCGTTGGAAACGGGATAACTGCATATAACTAAACAGAAGAATTCTCAGAAACTTCTTTGTGATGTTTGCAATCAAATCCCAGAGTTGAATCTTCCTTTGATAGTTCAAGTTTGAAACACTCTTTTTGTTGGATCTGCAAGTGGATATTTGGACCACTCTGTGGCCGACTTTCGAAACTGGTATACCTTCACATAAAATCTAGACAGTAGCTTTCACAGAAACTTCTCTGTGATGATTGCATTCAACTCACAGAGTTGAAGGTTCCTTTTGAAACAGCAGTTTCCAAACACTCTTTCTGTGGAATCTGCAAGTGGATATTTGGACCGCTTTGAAGATTTCGTTGGAAACGGGATAATCTTCACAGAAAAACTAAACAGAAACATTCTCAGAAACTTCTCTGTGATGTTTGCATTCAACTCACAGAGTTGAACTTTCCTTTTGAGAGAGAAGCTTTGCAACACTCTTTTTCTAGAATCTGCAAGTGGACATTTGGAGGGCTGCGAGGCCTGTGGTGGAAAAGGAAATATCTTCCCGTAGAAACTAGATAGAAGCATTCTCAGAAACTACTTTGGGATGATTGCATTCAAGTCTCAGAGTTGAACATTCTCTTTGACAGAGCAGTTTGGAAACTCTCTTTTTGTAGAATCTGCAAGTGGAGACATGGACCGCATTGAGGCCCATGGTAACAAAGGAAATAACTGCCTATAAAAACTAGACAGTAGCATTCTCAGAGCCTTCTTTGTGATGCTTGCATTCAACTCACAGTGTTGAACCTTTCTTTGATAGTTCAGGTTTGAAACACTGTTTCTGTAGAAACTGCAAGTGCATATTTGGACCACTCTCGGGATTTCGTTGGAAACGGGATAAACCGCACGTAACTAAACTGAAGCATTCTCAGAACTTTCTTCGTGATATTTGTATTCAACTCACTGGGTTGAACCATTCTTTGATAGTTGAGGTTTGAAACACTCTTTTTGTAGAAACTGCAAGTGGATATTTGGACCTCTCTGAGGATTTCGTAGGAAACGGGATAAACCACACGTAACTAAACAGAAGCATTCTCAGAGCTTTCTTCGTGATGTTTGCATTCAATTCACAGTGTTGAACCTTTCTTTGATAGTTCAGGTTTGAAACACTCTTTTTGTAGAAACTGCAAGTGGATATTTGAAACTCTCTGAGGATTTCGTTGGAACCGGGATAAACAGCACAGAACTAAACTGAAGCATTCTCAGAAATATCTTCGTGATGTTTGAATTCAACTCACAGTGTTGAACCATTCTTTGATAGTTGAGGTTTGAAACACTCTTTTTGTAGAAACTGTCAGTGGATATTTGGACCTCTCTGAGGATTTGGTTGGGAAAGGGATAAACCACACGTAACTAAACAGAAGCATTCTCAGAACTTTCTTCGTGATGTTGGCATTCAACTCACAGTGTTGAACCTTTCTTTGATAGTTCAGGTTTGAAACACTCTTTTTGTAGAGACTGCAAGTGGATATTTGGACCTCTCAGAGGATTCCGTTGGAAACGGGATAAACCGCACGTAACTGAACAGAAGCATTCTCAGAACCTTCTTCCTGATGTTTGCATTCAGCTCACAGTGTTGAACCTTTCTTTGATAGTTCACGTTTGAAACACTGTTTTTGTAGAAACTGCAAGTGGATATTTGGACCTCTTTGAGGCCTATCGTAGTCAAGGTAATAACTTCATATAAAAAGAAGCCAGTAGCTTTCTCAGAAAATTCTTGGGGATCATTGAGTTTAACTCACAGAGCTGAACATTCCTTTGGATGGAGCAGGTTTGAAACACACTTTTTGTAGAATCTGCAAGTGCATATATGGACATCTCTGAGGATTTCGTTGGAAACGGGATAACTGCACCTAACTAAACAGAAGCATTCTCAGAAACTTCTTTGTGATGTTTGCAATCAAAACCCAGAGTTGAATCTTGCTTTGTTAGTACAAGTTTGAAACACTCTTTTTGTTGGTTCTGCAAGTGGATATTTGGACCACTCTGTGGCCTTCGTTTGAAACTGGTATATCTTCACATAAAATCTAGACAGTAGCTTTCACAGAAACTTCTCTGTGATGATTGCATTCAACTCACAGAGTTGAAGATTCCTTTTGAAACAGCAGTTTCCGAACACTCTTTCTGTGGAATCTGCAAGTGGATATTTGGACCGCTTTGAAGATTTCGTTGGAAACGGGATAATCTTCACAGAATAGCTAAACAGAAGCATTCTCAGAAACTTCTTTGTGATGTTTGCATTCAACTCACAGAGTTGAACTTTCCTTTTGAGAGAGAAGCTTTGCAACACTCTTTTTCTAGAATCAGCAAGTGGACATTTGGAGGGCTGTGAGGCCTGTGGTGGAAAAGGAAATATCTTCCCGTAGAAACTAGATAGAAGCATTCTCAGAAACTACTTTGGGATGATTGCATTCAAGTCTCAGAGTTGAACATTCTCTTTGACAGAGCAGTTTGGAAACTCTCTTTTTGTAGAATCTGCAAGTGGAGACATGGACTGCATTGAGGCCCATGGTAATAAAGGAAATAACTGCCTATAAAAACTAGACAGTAGCATTCTCAGAGCCTTCTTCGTAATGCTTACATTCAACTCACCGTGTTGAACCTTTCTTTGATAGTTCAGGTTTGAAACATTGTTTCTGTAGAAACTGCAAGTGGATATTTGAAACTCTCTGAGGATTTCGTTGGAAAGGGGATAAACAGCACAGAACTAAACTGAAGCATTCTCAGAACTTTCTTCGTGATGTTTGAATTCAACTCACAGTGTTGGACCATTCTTTGATAGTTGAGGTTTGAAACACTGTTTTTGTAGAAACTGCCAGTGGATATTTGGACATCTCTGAGGATTTCGTTGGAAACAGGATAAACCACACGTAACTGAACGGAAGCATTCTCAGAACTTTCTTCGTGATGCTTGAATTCAACTCACACTGTTGTACCTTTCTTTAATAGTTCAGGTTTGAGACACTCTTTTTGTAGAAACTGCAAGTGGATATTTGGACCTCTCTGAGGATTTCGTTGGAAACGGGATAAACCACACGTAACTAAACAGAAGCATTCTCAGAACTTTCTTCGTGATGTTTGCATTCAACTCACAGTGTTGAACCTTTCTTTCATAGTTCAGGTTTGAAACACTCTTTTTGTAGAAACTGCAAGTGGATATTTGGACCTCTCTGAGGATTTCGTTGGAAACGGGATAAACCACACGTAACTAAACAGAAGCATTCTCAGAACTTTCTTCGTGATGTTTGCATTCAACTCACAGTGTTGAACCTTTCTTTGATAGTTCAGGTTTGAAACACTCTTTTTGTAGAAACTGCAAGTGGATATTTGGACCTCTCTGAGGATTTCGTTGGAAACGGGTTAAACCGCACATAACTGAACAGAAGCATTCTCAGAACCTTCTTCCTGATGTTTGCATTCAGCTCACAGTGTTGAACCTTTCTTTGATAGTTCAGGTTTGAAACACTCCTTTTGTAGAAACTGCAAGTGGATATTTGGACATCTTTCAGGCCTATGGTAGTAAAGATAATAACTGCATATTAAAACAAGACAGAAGCTTTCTCAGAAAATTCTTGGGGATCATTGAGTTTAACTCACAGAGCTGAACATTCCTTTGGATGGAGCAGGTTTGAAGCACACTTTTTGTAGAATCTGCAAGTGGATATTTGGACCTCTCTGAGGATGTCGTTGGAAACGGGATAACTGCACCTAACTAAACAGAAGCATTCTCAGAAACTTCTTTGTGATGTTTGCAATCAAATCCCAGAGTTGAATCTTCCTTTGATAGTTCAAGTTTGAAACACTCTTTTTGTTGGATCTGCAAGTGGATATTTGGACCACTCTGTGGCCTTCGTTCGAAACTGGTATATCTTCACATAAAATCTAGACAGTAGCATTCACAGAAACTTCTCTGTGATGATTGCATTCAACTCACAGAGTTGAAGGTTCCTTTTGAAACAGCAGTTTCAAAACACTCTTTCTGTGGAATCTGCAGGTGGATATTTGGACCGCTTGGAAGATTTCGTTGGAACCGGGATAATCTTCACAGAAAAACTAAACAGAAACATTCTCCGAAACTTCTTTGTGATGTTTGCATTCAACTAACAGAGTTGAACTTTCCTTTTGAGAGAGAAGCTTTGCAACACTCTTTTTCTAGTATCTGCAAGTGGATATTTGGAGGGCTTTGAGGCCTGTGGTGGAAAAGGAAATATCTTCCCGTAGAAACTAGATAGAACCATTCTCAGAAACTACTTTGTGATAATTGCATTCAAGTCTCCGAGTTGAACATTCTCTTTGACAGAGCAGTTTGGAAACTCTCTTTTTGTAGAATCTGCAAGTAGAGACATGGACCGCATTGAGGCCCATGGTAATAAAGGAAATAACTGACTATAAAAACTAGACAGTAGCATTCTCAGAGCCTTCTTCGTGATGCTTGCATTCAACTCACAGTGTTGAACCTTTCTTTGATAGTTCAGGTTTGAAACACTGTTTCTGTAGAAACTGAGAGTGGATATTTGGACCTCTCTGAGGATTTCATTGGAAACGGGATATACCGCAAGTAACTAAACTGAAGCATTCTGAGAACTTTCTTCGTGATGTTTCTATTCAACTCACTGGGTTGAACCATTCTTTGATAGTTGAGGTTTGAAACACTCTTTTTGTAGAAACTGCAAGTGGATATTTGGACCTCTCTGACGATTTCGTAGGAAACGGGATAAACCACACGTAACTAAACAGAAGCATTCTCAGAGCTTTCTTCGTGATGTTTGCATTCAATTCACAGTGTTGAACCTTTCTTTGATAGTTCAGGTTTGAAACACTCTTTTTGTACAAACTGCAAGTGATTATTTGAAACTCTCTGAGGATTTCGTTGGAACAGGGATAAACAGCACAGAACTAAACTGAAGCATTCTCAGAACTTTCTTCGTGATGTTTGAATTCAACTCACAGTGTTGAACCATTCTTTGATAGTTGAGGTTTGAAACACTCTTTTTGTAGAAACTGCCAGTGGATATTTGGACCTCTCTGAGGATTTCGTTGGAAAAGGGATAAACCACACGTAACTAAACTGAAGCATTCTCAGAACTTTCTTCGTGATGTTTGCATTCAACTCACAGTGTTGAACCTTTCTTTGATAGTTCAGGTTTGAAACACTCTTTTTGTAGAGACTGCAAGTGGATAATTGGACCTCTCTGAGGATTTCGTTGGAAACGTGTTAGACCGCACGTAACTGAACAGAAGCATTCTCAGAACCTTCTTCCTGATGTTTGCATTCAGCTCACAGTGTTGAACCTTTCTTTGATAGTTCACGTTTGAAACACTGTTTTTGTAGAAATTGTAAGTGGATATTTGGACCTCTTTGAGGCCTATCGTAGTAAAGGTAATAACTTCATATAAAAACAAGACAGAAGCTTTCTCAGAAAATTCTTGGGGATCATTGAGTTTAACTCACAGAGCTGAACATTCCTTTGGATGGAGCAGGTTTGAAACACACTTTTTGTAGAATCGGCAAGTGGATATTTGGACCTCTCTGAGGATTTCGTTGGAAACGGGATAACTGCACCTAACTAAACAGAAGCATTCTCAGAAACTTCTTTGTGATGTTTGCAATCAAATCCCAGAGTTGAATCTTCCTTTGATAGTTCAAGTTTGAAACACTCTTTTTGTTGGATCTGCAAGTGGATATTTGGGACACTCTGTGGCCGACTTTCGAAACTGGTATATCTTCACATAAAATCTAGACAGTAGCTTTCACAGAAACTTCTCTGTGATGATTGCATTCAACTCACAGAGTTGAAGGTTCCTTTTGAAACAGCAGTTTCCAAACACTCTTTCTGTGGAATCTGCAAGTGGATATTTGGACCGCTTTGAAGATTTCGTTGGAAACGGGATAATCTTCACAGAAAAACTAAACAGAAACATTCTCCGAAACTTCTTTCTGATGTTTGCATTCAACTCACAGAGTTGAACTTTCCTTTTGAGAGAGAAGCTTTGCAACACTCTTTTTCTAGAATCTGCAAGTGGACATTTGGAGGGCTTTGAGGCCTGTGGTGGAAAAGGAAATATCTTCCCGTAGAAACTAGATAGAAGCATTCTCAGAAACTACTTTGGGATGATTGCATTCAAGTCTCAGAGTTGAACATTCTCTTTGACAGAGCAGTTTGGAAACTCTCTTTTTGTAGAATCTGCAAGTGGAGACATGGACCGCATTGAGGCCCATGGTAATAAAGGAAATAACTGCTTATAAAAACTAGACAGTAGCATTCTCAGAGCCTTCTTCGTGATGCTTGCATTCAACACACAGTGTTGAACCTTTCTTTGATAGTTCAGGTTTGAAACACTCTTTTTGTAGAAACTGCAAGGGGATATTTGAAACTCTCTGAGGATTTCGTTGGAAACGGGATAAACAGCACAGAACTAAACTGAAGAATTCTCAGAACTTTCTTCGTGATGTTTGAATTCAACTCACAGTGTTGAACCATTGTTTGATTGTTGAGGTTTGAAACACTCTTTTTGTAGAAACTGCCAGTGGATATTTGGACCTCTCTGAGGATTTCGTTGGAAACGGGATAAACCACACGTAACTAAACAGTATCATTCTCAGAACTTTCTTCTTGATGCTTGCATTCAACTCACAGTGTAGAACCTTCCTTTGATAGTTCAGGTTCGAAACACTCTTTTTGTGGAAACTGCAGGTGGATATTTAGACCTCTGTGAGGATTTCGTTGGAAAAGTGATAAACCACACGTAACTAAACAGAAGCATTCTCAGAACATTCTTCGTGATGTTTGCATTCAACTCACAGTGTTGAACCTTTCTTTGACAGTTCAGGTTTGAAACACACTTTTGGTAGAAACTGCAAGTGGATATTTGGACCTCTCTGCGGATTTCGTTGGAAACGGGATAAACAACACGTAGCTGAACAGATGAATTCTCAGAACCTTCTTCCTCATGTTTGCATTCAGCTCACAGTGTTGAACCTTTCTTTGATAGTTCACGTTTGAAACACTCTTTTTGTAGAAACTGCAGGTGGATATTTGGACATCTTTCAGGCCTATAGTAGTAAAGATAATAACTGCATATAAAAACAAGACAGAAGCTTTCTCAGAAAATTTTTGGGGATCATTGAGTTTAACCCACAGAGCTGAACATTCCTTTGGATGGAGCAGGTTTGAAACACACTTTTTGTAGAATCTGCAAGTGCATATATGGACCTCTCTGAGGATTTCGTTGGAAACGGGATAACTGCACCTAACTAAACAGAAGCAGTCTCAGAAACTTCTTTGTGATGTTTGCAATCAAATCCCAGAGTTGAATCTTGCTTTGTTAGTACAAGTTTGAAACACTCTTTTTGTTGGTTCTGCAAGTGGATATTTGGACCACTCTGTGGCCTTCGTTTGAAACTGGTATATCTTCACATAAAATCTAGACAGTAGCTTTCACAGAAACTTCTCTGTGATGATTGCATTCAACTCACAGAGTTGAAGATTCCTTTTGAAACAGCAGTTTCCGAACACTCTTTCTGTGGAATCTGCAAGTGGATATTTGGACCGCTTTGAAGATTTCGTTGGAAACGGGATAATCTTCACAGAATAGCTAAACAGAAGCATTCTCAGAAACTTCTTTGTGATGTTTGCATTCAACTCACAGAGTTGAACTTTCCTTTTGAGAGAGAAGCTTTGCAACACTCTTTTTCTAGAATCAGCAAGTGGACATTTGGAGGGCTGTGAGGCCTGTGGTGGAAAAGGAAATATCTTCCCGTAGAAACTAGATAGAAGCATTCTAAGAAACTACTTTGGGATGATTGCATTCAAGTCTCAGAGTTGAACATTCTCTTTGACAGAGCAGTTTGGAAACTCTCTTTTTGTAGAATCTGCAAGTGGAGACATGGACCGCATTGAGGCCCATGGTAATAAAGGAAATAACTGCCTATAAAAACTAGACAGTAGCATTCTCAGAGCCTTCTTCATAATGCTTACATTCAACTCACCGTGTTGAACCTTTCTTTGATAGCTCAGGTTTGAAACATTGTTTCTGTAGAAACTGCAAGTGGATATTTGAAACTCTCTGAGGATTTCGTTGGAAAGGGGATAAACAGCACAGAACTAAACTGAAGCATTCTCAGAACTTTCTTCGTGATGTTTGAATTCAACTCACAGTGTTGGACCATTCTTTGATAGTTGAGGTTTGAAACACTGTTTGTGTAGAAACTGCCAGTGGATATTTGGACATTTCTGAGGATTTCGTTGGAAACGGGATAAACCACACGTAACTGAACGGAAGCATTCTCAGAACTTTCTTCGTGATGCTTGAATTCAACTCACACTGTTGAACCTTTCTTTAATAGTTCAGGTTTGAAACACTCTTTTTGTAGAAACTGCAAGTGGATATTTGGACCTCTCTGAGGATTTCGTTGGAAATGGGATGAACCACACGTAACTAAACAGAAGAATTCTCAGAACTTTCTTCGTGATGTTTGCATTCAACTCACAGTGTTGAACCTTTCTTTCATAGTTCAGGTTTGAAACACTCTTTTTGTAGAAACTGCAAGTGGATATTTGGACCTCTCTGAGGATTTCGTTGGAAACGGGATGAACCACACGTAACTAAACAGAAGAATTCTCAGAACTTTCTTCGTGATGTTTGCATTCAACTCACAGTGTTGAACCTTTCTTTGATAGTTCATGTTTGAAACACTCTTTTTGTAGAAACTGCAAGTGGATATTTGGACCTCTCTGAGGATTTCGTTGGAAACGGGTTAAACCGCACATAACTGAACAGAAGCATTCTCAGAACCTTCTTCCTGATGTTTGCATTCAGCTCACAGTGTTGAACCTAACTTTGATAGTTCAGGTTTGAAACACTCCTTTTGTAGAAACTGCAAGTGGATATTTGGACATCTTTCAGGCCTATGGTAGTAAAGATAATAACTGCATATAAAAACAAGACAGAAGCTTTCTCAGAAAATTCTTGGGGATCATTGAGTGTAACTGACCGAGCTGAACATTCCTTTGGATGGAGCAGGTTTGAAGCACACTTTTTGTAGAATCTGCAAGTGGATATTTGGACCTCTCTGAGGATGTCGTTGGAAACGGGATAACTGCACCTAACTAAACAGAAGCATTCTCAGAAACTTCTTTGTGATGTTTGCAATCAAATCCCAGAGTTGAATCTTCCTTTGATAGTTCAAGTTTGAAACACGCTTTTTGTTGGATCTGCAAGTGGATATTTGGACCACTCTGTGGCCTTCGTTCGAAACTGGTATATCTTCACATAAAATCTAGACAGTAGCATTCACAGAAACTTCTCTGTGATGATTGCATTCAACTCACAGAGTTGAAGGTTCCTTTTGAAACAGCAGTTTCAAAACACTCTTTCTGTGGAATCTGCAGGTGGATATTTGGACCGCTTGGAAGATTTCGTTGGAACCGGGATAATCTTCACAGAAAAACTAAACAGAAACATTCTCCGAAACTTCTTTGTGATGTTTGCATTCAACTAACAGAGTTGAACTTTCCTTTTGAGAGAGAAGCTTTGCAACACTCTTTTTCTAGTATCTGCAAGTGGATATTTGGAGGGCTTTGAGGCCTGTGGTGGAAAAGGAAATATCTTCCCGTAGAAACTAGATAGAACCATTCTCAGAAACTACTTTGTGATAATTGCATTCAAGTCTCCGAGTTGAACATTCTCTTTGACAGAGCAGTTTGGAAACTCTCTTTTTGTAGAATCTGCAAGTAGAGACATGGACCGCATTGAGGCCCATGGTAATAAAGGAAATAACTGACTATAAAAACTAGACAGTAGCATTCTCAGAGCCTTCTTCGTGATGCTTGCATTCAACTCACAGTGTTGAACCGTTCTTTGATAGTTCAGGTTTGAAACACTGTTTCTGTAGAAACTGAGAGTGGATATTTGGACCTCTCTGAGGATTTCGTTGGAAACGGGATATACCGCAAGTAACTAAACTGAAGCATTCTGAGAACTTTCTTCGTGATGTTTCTATTCAACTCACTGGGTTGAACCATTCTTTGATAGTTGAGGTTTGAAACACTCTTTTTGTAGAAACTGCAAGTGGATATTTGGACCTCTCTGACGATTTCGTAGGAAACGGGATAAACCACACGTAACTAAACAGAAGCATTCTCAGAGCTTTCTTCGTGATGTTTGCATTCAATTCACAGTGTTGAACCTTTCTTTGATAGTTCAGGTTTGAAACACTCTTTTTGTACAAACTGCAAGTGATTATTTGAAACTCTCTGAGGATTTCGTTGGAACAGGGATAAACAGCACAGAACTAAACTGAAGCATTCTCAGAACTTTCTTCGTGATGTTTGAATTCAACTCACAGTGTTGAACCATTCTTTGATAGTTGAGTTTTGAAACACTCTTTTTGTAGAAACTGCCAGTGGATATTTGGACCTCTCTGAGGATTTCGTTGGAAAAGGGATAAACCACACGTAACTAAACTGAAGAATTCTCAGAACTTTCTTCGTGATGTTTGCATTCAACTCACAGTGTTGAACCTTTCTTTGATAGTTCAGGTTTGAAACACTCTTTTTGTAGAGACTGCAAGTGGATAATTGGACCTCTCTGAGGATTTCGTTGGAAACGGGTTAGACCGCACGTAACTGAACAGAAGCATTCTCAGAACCTTCTTCCTGATGTTTGCATTCAGCTCACAGTGTTGAACCTTTCTTTGATAGTTCACGTTTGAAACACTGTTTTTGTAGAAATTGTAAGTGGATATTTGGACCTCTTTGAGGCCTATCGTAGTAAAGGTAATAACTTCATATAAAAACAAGACAGAAGCTTTCTCAGAAAATTCTTGGGGATCATTGAGTTTAACTCACAGAGCTGAACATTCCTTTGGATGGAGCAGGTTTGAAACACCCTTTTTGTAGAATCGGCAAGTGGATATTTGGACCTCTCTGAGGATTTCGTTGGAAACGGGATAACTGCACCTAACTAAACAGAAGCATTCTCAGAAACTTCTTTGTGATGTTTGCAATCAAATCCCAGAGTTGAATCTTCCTTTGATAGTTCAAGTTTGAAACACTCTTTTTGTTGGATCTGCAAGTGGATATTTGGGACACTCTGTGGCCAACTTTCGAAACTGGTATATCTTCACATAAAATCTAGACAGTAGCTTTCACAGAAACTTCTCTGTGATGATTGCATTCAACTCACAGAGTTGAAGGTTCCTTTTGAAACAGCAGTTTCCAAACACTCTTTCTGTGGAATCTGCAAGTGGATATTTGGACCGCTTTGAAGATTTCGTTGGAAACGGGATAATCTTCACAGAAAAACTAAACAGAAACATTCTCCAAAACTTCTTTCTGATGTTTGCATTCAACTCACAGAGTTGAACTTTCCTTTTGAGAGAGAAGCTTTGCAACACTCTTTTTCTAGAATCTGCAAGTGGACATTTGGAGGGCTTTGAGGCCTGTGGTGGAAAAGGAAATATCTTCCCGTAGAAACTAGATAGAAGCATTCTCAGAAACTACTTTGGGATGATTGCATTCAAGTCTCAGAGTTGAACATTCTCTTTGACAGAGCAGTTTGGAAACTCTCTTTTTGTAGAATCTGCAAGTGGAGACATGGACCGCATTGAGGCCCATGGTAATAAAGGAAATAACTGCTTATAAAAACTAGACAGTAGCATTCTCAGAGCCTTCTTCGTGATGCTTGCATTCAACACACAGTGTTGAACCTTTCTTTGATAGTTCAGGTTTGAAACACTCTTTTTGTAGAAACTGCAAGGGGATATTTGAAACTCTCTGAGGATTTCGTTGGAAACGGGATAAACAGCACAGAACTAAACTGAAGAATTCTCAGAACTTTCTTCGTGATGTTTGAATTCAACTCACAGTGTTGAACCATTGTTTGATTGTTGAGGTTTGAAACACTCTTTTTGTAGAAACTGCCAGTGGATATTTGGACCTCTCTGAGGATTTCGTTGGAAACGGGATAAACCACACGTAACTAAACAGTATCATTCTCAGAACTTTCTTCTTGATGCTTGCATTCAACTCACAGTGTAGAACCTTCCTTTGATAGTTCAGGTTCGAAACACTCTTTTTGTGGAAACTGCAGGTGGATATTTAGACCTCTGTGAGGATTTCGTTGGAAAAGTGATAAACCACACGTAACTAAACAGAAGCATTCTCAGAACATTCTTCGTGATGTTTGCATTCAACTCACAGTGTTGAACCTTTCTTTGACAGTTCAGGTTTGAAACACACTTTTGGTAGAAACTGCAAGTGGATATTTGGACCTCTCTGCGGATTTCGTTGGAAACGGGATAAACAACACGTAGCTGAACAGATGAATTCTCAGAACCTTCTTCCTCATGTTTGCATTCAGCTCACAGTGTTGAACCTTTCTTTGATAGTTCACGTTTGAAACACTCTTTTTGTAGAAACTGCAGGTGGATATTTGGACATCTTTCAGGCCTATAGTAGTAAAGATAATAACTGCATATAAAAACAAGACAGAAGCTTTCTCAGAAAATTTTTGGGGATCATTGAGTTTAACCCACAGAGCTGAACATTCCTTTGGATGGAGCAGGTTTGAAACACACTTTTTGTAGAATCTGCAAGTGCATATATGGACCTCTCTGAGGATTTCGTTGGAAACGGGATAACTGCACCTAACTAAACAGAAGCAGTCTCAGAAACTTCTTTGTGATGTTTGCAATCAAATCCCAGAGTTGAATCTTGCTTTGTTAGTACAAGTTTGAAACACTCTTTTTGTTGGTTCTGCAAGTGGATATTTGGACCACTCTGTGGCCTTCGTTTGAAACTGGTATATCTTCACATAAAATCTAGACAGTAGCTTTCACAGAAACTTCTCTGTGATGATTGCATTCAACTCACAGAGTTGAAGATTCCTTTTGAAACAGCAGTTTCCGAACACTCTTTCTGTGGAATCTGCAAGTGGATATTTGGACCGCTTTGAAGATTTCGTTGGAAACGGGATAATCTTCACAGAATAGCTAAACAGAAGCATTCTCAGAAACTTCTTTGTGATGTTTGCATTCAACTCACAGAGTTGAACTTTCCTTTTGAGAGAGAAGCTTTGCAACACTCTTTTTCTAGAATCAGCAAGTGGACATTTGGAGGGCTGTGAGGCCTGTGGTGGAAAAGGAAATATCTTCCCGTAGAAACTAGATAGAAGCATTCTAAGAAACTACTTTGGGATGATTGCATTCAAGTCTCAGAGTTGAACATTCTCTTTGACAGAGCAGTTTGGAAACTCTCTTTTTGTAGAATCTGCAAGTGGAGACATGGACCGCATTGAGGCCCATGGTAATAAAGGAAATAACTGCCTATAAAAACTAGACAGTAGCATTCTCAGAGCCTTCTTCGTAATGCTTACATTCAACTCACCGTGTTGAACCTTTCTTTGATAGCTCAGGTTTGAAACATTGTTTCTGTAGAAACTGCAAGTGGATATTTGAAACTCTCTGAGGATTTCGTTGGAAAGGGGATAAACAGCACAGAACTAAACTGAAGCATTCTCAGAACTTTCTTCGTGATGTTTGAATTCAACTCACAGTGTTGGACCATTCTTTGATAGTTGAGGTTTGAAACACTGTTTGTGTAGAAACTGCCAGTGGATATTTGGACATTTCTGAGGATTTCGTTGGAAACGGGATAAACCACACGTAACTGAACGGAAGCATTCTCAGAACTTTCTTCGTGATGCTTGAATTCAACTCACACTGTTGAACCTTTCTTTAATAGTTCAGGTTTGAAACACTCTTTTTGTAGAAACTGCAAGTGGATATTTGGACCTCTCTGAGGATTTCGTTGGAAATGGGATGAACCACACGTAACTAAACAGAAGAATTCTCAGAACTTTCTTCGTGATGTTTGCATTCAACTCACAGTGTTGAACCTTTCTTTCATAGTTCAGGTTTGAAACACTCTTTTTGTAGAAACTGCAAGTGGATATTTGGACCTCTCTGAGGATTTCGTTGGAAACGGGATAAACCACACGTAACTAAACAGAAGCATTCTCAGAACTTTCTTCGTGATGTTTGCATTCAACTCACAGTGTTGAACCTTTCTTTGATAGTTCAGGTTTGAAACACTCTTTTTGTAGAAACTGCAAGTGGATATTTGGACCTCTCTGAGGATTTCGTTGGAAACGGGTTAAACCGCACATAACTGAACAGAAGCATTCTCAGAACTTTCTTCCTGATGTTTGCATTCAGCTCACAGTGTTGAACCTAACTTTGATAGTTCAGGTTTGAAACACTCCTTTTGTAGAAACTGCAAGTGGATATTTGGACATCTTTCAGGCCTATGGTAGTAAAGATAATAACTGCATATAAAAACAAGACAGAAGCTTTCTCAGAAAATTCTTGGGGATCATTGAGTGTAACTGACCGAGCTGAACATTCCTTTGGATGGAGCAGGTTTGAAGCACACTTTTTGTAGAATCTGCAAGTGGATATTTGGACCTCTCTGAGGATGTCGTTGGAAACGGGATAACTGCACCTAACTAAACAGAAGCATTCTCAGAAACTTCTTTGTGATGTTTGCAATCAAATCCCAGAGTTGAATCTTCCTTTGATAGTTCAAGTTTGAAACACTCTTTTTGTTGGATCTGCAAGTGGATATTTGGACCACTCTGTGGCCTTCGTTCGAAACTGGTATATCTTCACATAAAATCTAGACAGTGGCATTCACAGAAACTTCTCTGTGATGATTGCATTCAACTCACAGAGTTGAAGGTTCCTTTTGAAACAGCAGTTTCCAAACACTCTTTCTGTGGAATCTGCAGGTGGATATTTGGACCGCTTGGAAGATTTCGTTGGAACCGCGATAATCTTCACAGAAAAACTAAACAGAAACATTCTCCGAAACTTCTTTGTGATGTTTGCATTCAACTCACAGAGTTGAACTTTCCTTTTGAGAGAGAAGCTTTGCAACACTCTTTTTCTAGAATCTGCAAGTGGATATTTGGAGGGCTTTGAGGCCTGTGGTGGAAAAGGAAATATCTTCCCGTAGACACTAGATAGAAGCATTCTCAGAAACTACTTTGGGATGATTGCATTCAAGTCTCAGAGTTGAACATTCTCTTTGACAGAGCAGTTTGGAAACTCTCTTTTTGTAGAATCTGCAAGTGGAGACATGGACCGCATTGAGGCCCATGGTAACAAGGGAAATAACTGCCTATGAAAACTAGACAGTAGCATTCTCAGAGCCTTCTTTGTGATGCTTGCATTCAACTCACAGTGTTGAACCTTTCTTTGATAGTTCAGGTTTGAAACACTGTTTCTGTAGAAACTGCAAGTGGATATATGGACCTCTGTCGGGATTTCGTTGGAAACGGGATAAACCGCACGTAACTAAACTGAAGCATTCTCAGAACTTTCTTCGTGATGTTTGTATTCAACTCACTGGGTTGAACCATTCTTTGATAGTTGAGGTTTGAAACACTCTTTTTGTAGAAACTGCAAGTGGATATTTGGACCTCTCTGACGATTTCGTAGGAAACGGGATAAACCACACGTAACTAAACAGAAGCATTCTCAGAGCTTTCTTCGTAATGTTTGCATTCAATTCACAGTGTTGAACCTTTCTTTGATAGTTCAGGTTTGAAACACTCTTTTTGTACAAACTGCAAGTGGATATTTGAAACACTTTGAGGATTTCGTTGGAAACGGGATAAACAGCACAGAACTAAACTGAAGCATTCTCAGAACTTTCTTCGTGATGATTGAATTCAACTCACAGTGTTGAACCATTCTTTGAAAGTTGAGGTTTGAAACTCTCTTTTTGTAGAAACTGCAAGTGGGTATTTGGACCTCTCTGAGGATTTCGTTGGAAACGGGATAAACCACACGTAACTAAACAGAAGCATTCTCAGAACTTTCTTCGTGATGTTTGCATTCAACTCACAGTGTTGAACCTTTCTTTGATAGTTCAGGTTTGAAACACTCTTTTTGTAGAAACTGCAAGTGGATATTTGGACCTCTCTGAGGATTTCTTTGGAAACGGGATGAATCGCACGTAACTAAACACAAGCATTCTCAGAACCTTCTTCCTGATGTTTGCATTCAGCTCACAGTGTTGAACCTCTCTTTGATAGTTCAGGTTTGAAACACTCTTTTTGTAGAAACTGCAAGTGGATATTTGGACCTCTCTGAGGATTTCTTTGGAAACGGGATGAATCGCACGTAACTAAACACAAGCATTCTCAGAACCTTCTTCCTGATGTTTGCATTCAGCTCACAGTGTTGAACCTTTCTTTGATAGTTCAGGTTTGAAACACTCTTTTTGTAGAAACTGCAAGTGGATATTTGGACCTCTTTGAGGCCTATCGTAGTAAAGGTTATAACTTCATATAAAAACAAGACAGAAGCTTTCTCAGAAAATTCTTGGGGATCATTGAGTTTAACTCACAGAGCTGAACATTCCTTTGGATGGAGCAGGTTTGAAACACACTTTTTGTAGAATCTGCAAGTGGATATTTGGACCTCTCTGAGGATTTCGTTGGAAATGGGATAACTGCACCTAACTAAACAGAAGCATTCTCAGAAACTTCTTTGTGATATTTGCAATCAAATCCCAGAGTTGAATCTTCCTTTGATAGTTCAAGTTTGAAACACTCTTTTTGTTGGATCTGCAAGTGGATATTTGGACCACTCTGTGGCCTTCGTTCGAAACTGCTATATCTTCACATAAAATCTAGACAGTAGCTTTCACAGAAACTTCTCTGTGATGATTGCATTCAACTCACAGAGTTGAAGGTTCCTTTTGAAACAGCAGTTTCCAAACACTCTTTCTGTGGAATCTGCAAGTGGATATTTGGACCGCTTTGAAGATTTCGTTGGAAACGGGATAATCTTCACAGAAAAACTAAACAGAAACATTCTCAGAAACTTCTTTGTGATGTTTGCATTCAACTCACAGAGTTGAACTTTCCTTTTGAGAGAGAAGCTTTGCAACACTCTTTTTCTAGAATCGGCAAGTGGACATTTGGAGGGCTTTGAGGCCTGTGGTGGAAAAGGAAATATCTTCCCGTAGAAACTAGATAGAAGCATTCTCAGAAACTACTTTGGGATGATTGCATTCAAGTCTCAGAGTTGAACATTCTCTTTGACAGAGCAGTTTGGAAACTCTCTTTTTGTAGAACCTGCAAGTGGAGACATGGACCGCATTGAGGCCCATGGTAACAAAGGAAATAACTGCCTATAAAAACTAGACAGTAGCATTCTCAGAGCCTTCTTCGTGATGCTTGCATTCAACTCACAGTGTTGAACCTTTCTTTGATAGTTCAGGATTGAAACACTGTTTCTGTAGAAACTGCAAGTGGATATTTGGACCTCTCTGATTATTTCGTTGGAAACGGGATATACAGCACAGAACTAAACGGAAGCATTCTCAGAACTTTCTTCGTGATGTTTGTATTCAACTCACTGTGTTGAACCATTCTTTGATAGTTGAGGTTTGAAACACTCTTTTTGTAGAAACTGCAAGTGGATATTTGGACCTCTCTGAGGATTTCGTAGGAAACGGGATAAACCACACGTAACTAAACAGAAGCATTCTCAGAGCTTTCTTCGTGATGTTTGCATTCAATTCACAGTGTTGAACCTTTCTTTGATAGTTCAGTTTTGAAACACTCTTTTTGTAGAAACTGCAAGTGGATATTTGAAACACTTTGAGGATTTCGTTGAAAACGGGATAAACAGCACAGAACTAAACTGAAGCATTCTCAGAACTTTCTTCGTGATGTTTGAATTCAACTCACAGTGTTGAACCATTCTTTGATAGTTGAGGTTTGAGACACTCTTTTTGTAGAAACTGCAAGTGGATATTTGGACCTCTCTGAGGATTTCGTTGGAAACGGGATAAACCACACGTAACTAAACAGAAGCATTCTCAGAGCTTTCTTCGTGATGTTTGCATTAAATTCACAGTGTTGAACCTTTCTTTGATAGTTCAGTTTTGAAACACTCTTTTTGTAGAAACTGCAAGTGGATATTTGAAACACTTTGAGGATTTCGTTGAAAACGGGATAAACAGCACAGAGCTAAACTGAAGCATTCTCAGAACTTTCTTCGTGATGTTTGAATTCAACTCACAGTGTTGAACCATTCTTTGATAGTTGAGGTTTGAGACACTCTTTTTGTAGAAACTGCAAGTGGATATTTGGACCTCTCTGAGGATTTCGTAGGAAACGGGATAAACCACACGTAACTAAACAGAAGCATTCTCAGAGCTTTCTTCGTGATGTTTGCATTCAATTCACAGTGTTGAACCTTTCTTTGATAGTTCAGTTTTGAAACACTCTTTTTGTAGAAACTGCAAGTGGATATTTGAAACATTTTGAGAATTTCGTTGGAAACGGGATAAACAGCACAGAACTAAACTGAAGCATGCTCAGAACTTTCTTCGTGATGATTGAATTCAACTCACTTTGTTGAACCATTCTTTGATAGTTGAGGTTTGAAACACTCTTTTTGTAGAAACTGCAAGTGGGTATTTGGACCTCTCTGAGGATTTCGTTGGAAACGGGATAAACCACACGTAACTAAACAGAAGCATTCTCAGAACTTTCTTCGTGATGTTTGCATTCAACTCACAGTGTTGAACCTTTCTTTGATAGTTCAGGTTTGAAACACTCTTTTTGTAGTAACTGCAAGTGGATATTTGGACCTCTCTGAGGATTTCTTTGGAAACGGGATGAATCGCACGTAACTAAACACAAGCATTCTCAGAACCTTCTTCCTGATGTTTGCATTCAGCTCACAGTGTTGAACCTTTCTTTGATAGTTCAGGTTGGAAACACTCTTTTTGTAGAAACTGCAAGTGGATATTTGGACCTCTTTGAGGCCTATCGTAGTAAAGGTTATAACTTCATATAAAAACAAGACAGAAGCTTTCTCAGAAAATTCTTGGGGATCATTGAGTTTAACTCACAGAGCTGAACATTCCTTTGGATGGAGCAGGTTTGAAACACACTTTTTGTAGAATCTGCAAGTGGATATTAGGACCTCTCTGAGGATTTCGTTGGAAACGGGATAACTGCACCTAACTAAACAGAAGCATTCTCAGAAACTTCTTTGTGATATTTGCTATCAAATCCCAGAGTTGAATCTTCCTTTGATAGTTCAAGTTTCAAACACTCTTTTTGTTGGATCTGCAAGTGGATATTTGGACCACTCTGTGGCCTTCGTTCGAAACTGCTATATCTTCACATAAAATCTAGACAGTAGCTTTCACAGAAACTTCTCTGTGATGATTGCATTCAACTCACAGAGTTGAAGGTTCCTTTTGAAACAGCAGTTTCCAAACACTCTTTCTGTGGAATCTGCAAGTGGATATTTGGACCGCTTTGAAGATTTCGTTGGAAACGGGATAATCTTCACAGAAAAACTAAACAGAAACATTCTCAGAAACTTCTTTGTGATGTTTGCATTCAACTCACAGAGTTGAACTTTCCTTTTGAGAGAGAAGCTTTGCAACACTCTTTTTCTAGAATCTGCAAGTGGACATTTGGAGGGCTTTGAGGCCTGTGGTGGAAAAGGAAATATCTTCCCGTAGAAACTAGATAGAAGCATTCTCAGAAACTACTTTGGGATGATTGCATTCAAGTCTCAGAGTTGAACATTCTCTTTGACAGAGCAGTTTGGAAACTCTCTTTTTGTAGAACCTGCAAGTGGAGACATGGACCGCATTGATGCCCATGGTAACAAAGGAAATAACTGCCTATAAAAACTAGACAGTAGCATTCTCAGAGCCTTCTTCGTGATGCTTGCATTCAACTCACAGTGTTGAACCTTTCTTTGATAGTTCAGGATTGAAACACTGTTTCTGTAGAAACTGCAAGTGGATATTTGGACCTCTCTGATTATTTCGTTGGAAAGGGGATAAACAGCACAGAACTAAACTGAAGCATTCTCAGAACTTTCTTCGTGATGTTTGTATTCAAGTCACTGTGTTGAACCATTCTTTGATAGTTGAGGTTTGAAACACTCTTTTTGTAGAAACTGCAAGTGGATATTTGGACCTCTCTGAGGATTTCGTAGGAAACGGGATAAACCACACGTAACTAAACAGAAGCATTCTCAGAGCTTTCTTCGTGATGTTTGCATTAAATTCACAGTGTTGAACCTTTCTTTGATAGTTCAGTTTTGAAACACTCTTTGTGTAGAAACTGCAAGTAGATATTTGAAACACTTTGTGGATTTCGTTGAAAACGGGATAAACAGCACAGAACTAAACTGAAGCATTCTCAGAACTTTCTTCGTGATGTTTGAATTCAACTCACAGTGTTGAACCATTCTTTGATAGTTGAGGTTTGAGACACTCTTTTTGTAGAAACTGCAAGTGGATATTTGGACCTCTCTGAGGATTTCGTTGGAAACGGGATAAACCACACGTAACTAAACAGAAGCATTCTCAGAACTTTCTTCGTGATGTTTGCATTCAACTCACAGTGTTGAATCTTTGACAGTTCAGGTTTGAAACACAATTTTGGTAGAAACTGCAAGTGGATATTTGGACCTCTCTGCGGATTTCGTTGGAAACGGGATAAACAACACGTAGCTGAACAGATGAATTCTCAGAACCTTCTTCCTCATGTTTGCATTCAGCTCACAGTGTTGAACCTTTCTTTGATAGTTCACGTTTGAAACACTCTTTTTGTAGAAACTGCAGGTGGATATTTGGACATCTTTCAGGCCTATAGTAGTAAAGATAATAACTGCATATAAAAACAAGACAGAAGCTTTCTCAGAAAATTTTTGGGGATCATTGAGTTTAACCCACAGAGCTGAACATTCCTTTGGATGGAGCAGGTTTGAAACACACTTTTTGTAGAATCTGCAAGTGCATATATGGACCTCTCTGAGGATTTCGTTGGAAACGGGATAACTGCACCTAACTAAACAGAAGCAGTCGCAGAAACTTCTTTGTGATGTTTGCAATCAAATCCCAGAGTTGAATCTTGCTTTGTTAGTACAAGTTTGAAACACTCTTTTTGTTGGTTCTGCAAGTGGATATTTGGACCACTCTGTGGCCTTCGTTTGAAACTGGTATATCTTCACATAAAATCTAGACAGTAGCTTTCACAGAAACTTCTCTGTGATGATTGCATTCAACTCACAGAGTTGAAGATTCCTTTTGAAACAGCAGTTTCCGAACACTCTTTCTGTGGAATCTGCAAGTGGATATTTGGACCGCTTTGAAGATTTCGTTGGAAACGGGATAATCTTCACAGAATAGCTAAACAGAAGCATTCTCAGAAACTTCTTTGTGATGTTTGCATTCAACTCACAGAGTTGAACTTTCCTTTTGAGAGAGAAGCTTTGCAACACTCTTTTTCTAGAATCAGCAAGTGGACATTTGGAGGGCTGTGAGGCCTGTGGTGGAAAAGGAAATATCTTCCCGTAGAAACTAGATAGAATCATTCTAAGAAACTACTTTGGGATGATTGCATTCAAGTCTCAGAGTTGAACATTCTCTTTGACAGAGCAGTTTGGAAACTCTCTTTTTGTAGAATCTGCAAGTGGAGACATGGACCGCATTGAGGCCCATGGTAATAAAGGAAATAACTGCCTATAAAAACTAGACAGTAGCATTCTCAGAGCCTTCTTCGTAATGCTTACATTCAACTCACCGTGTTGAACCTTTCTTTGATAGCTCAGGTTTGAAACATTGTTTCTGTAGAAACTGCAAGTGGATATTTGAAACTCTCTGAGGATTTCGTTGGAAAGGGGATAAACAGCACAGAACTAAACTGAAGCATTCTCAGAACTTTCTTCGTGATGTTTGAATTCAACTCACAGTGTTGGACCATTCTTTGATAGTTGAGGTTTGAAACACTGTTTGTGTAGAAACTGCCAGTGGATATTTGGACATTTCTGAGGATTTCGTTGGAAACGGGATAAACCACACGTAACTGAACGGAAGCATTCTCAGAACTTTCTTCGTGATGCTTGAATTCAACTCACACTGTTGAACCTTTCTTTAATAGTTCAGGTTTGAAACACTCTTTTTGTAGAAACTGCAAGTGGATATTTGGACCTCTCTGAGGATTTCGTTGGAAATGGGATGAACCACACGTAACTAAACAGAAGAATTCTCAGAACTTTCTTCGTGATGTTTGCATTCAACTCACAGTGTTGAACCTTTCTTTCATAGTTCAGGTTTGAAACACTCTTTTTGTAGAAACTGCAAGTGTATATTTGGACCTCTCTGAGGATTTCGTTGGAAACGGGATAAACCACACGTAACTAAACAGAAGCATTCTCAGAACTTTCTTCGTGATGTTTGCATTCAACTCACAGTGTTGAACCTTTCTTTGATAGTTCAGGTTTGAAACACTCTTTTTGTAGAAACTGCAAGTGGATATTTGGACCTCTCTGAGGATTTCGTTGGAAACGGGTTAAACCGCACATAACTGAACAGAAGCATTCTCAGAACTTTCTTCCTGATGTTTGCATTCAGCTCACAGTGTTGAACCTAACTTTGATAGTTCAGGTTTGAAACACTCCTTTTGTAGAAACTGCAAGTGGATATTTGGACATCTTTCAGGCCTATGGTAGTAAAGATAATAACTGCATATAAAAACAAGACAGAAGCTTTCTCAGAAAATTCTTGGGGATCATTGAGTGTAACTGACCGAGCTGAACATTCCTTTGGATGGAGCAGGTTTGAAGCACACTTTTTGTAGAATCTGCAAGTGGATATTTGGACCTCTCTGAGGATGTCGTTGGAAACGGGATAACTGCACCTAACTAAACAGAAGCATTCTCAGAAACTTCTTTGTGATGTTTGCAATCAAATCCCAGAGTTGAATCTTCCTTTGATAGTTCAAGTTTGAAACACTCTTTTTGTTGGATCTGCAAGTGGATATTTGGACCACTCTGTGGCCTTCGTTCGAAACTGGTATATCTTCACATAAAATCTAGACAGTGGCATTCACAGAAACTTCTCTGTGATGATTGCATTCAACTCACAGAGTTGAAGGTTCCTTTTGAAACAGCAGTTTCCAAACACTCTTTCTGTGGAATCTGCAGGTGGATATTTGGACCGCTTGGAAGATTTCGTTGGAACCGCGATAATCTTCACAGAAAAACTAAACAGAAACATTCTCCGAAACTTCTTTGTGATGTTTGCATTCAACTCACAGAGTTGAACTTTCCTTTTGAGAGAGAAGCTTTGCAACACTCTTTTTCTAGAATCTGCAAGTGGATATTTGGAGGGCTTTGAGGCCTGTGGTGGAAAAGGAAATATCTTCCCGTAGACACTAGATAGAAGCATTCTCAGAAACTACTTTGGGATGATTGCATTCAAGTCTCAGAGTTGAACATTCTCTTTGACAGAGCAGTTTGGAAACTCTCTTTTTGTAGAATCTGCAAGTGGAGACATGGACCGCATTGAGGCCCATGGTAACAAAGGAAATAACTGCCTATGAAAACTAGACAGTAGCATTCTCAGAGCCTTCTTTGTGATGCTTGCATTCAACTCACAGTGTTGAACCTTTCTTTGATAGTTCAGGTTTGAAACACTGTTTCTGTAGAAACTGCAAGTGGATATATGGACCTCTGTCGGGATTTCGTTGGAAACGGGATAAACCGCACGTAACTAAACTGAAGCATTTTCAGAACTTTCTTCGTGATGTTTGTATTCAACTCACTGTGTTGAACCATTCTTTGATAGTTGAGGTTTGAAACACTCTTTTTGTAGAAACTGCAAGTGGATATTTGGACCTCTCTGAGGATTTCGTAGGAAACGGGATAAACCACACGGAACTAAACAGAAGCATTCTCAGAGCTTTCTTCGTGATGTTTGCATTCAATTCACAGTGTTGAACAGTTCTTTGATAGTTCAGGATAGAAACACTGTTTCTGTAGAAACTGCAAGTGGATATTTGAAACACTTTGAGGATTTCGTTGGAAACGGGATAAACAGCGCAGAACTAAACTGAAGCATTCTCAGAACTTTCTTCGTGATGTTTGAATTCAACTCACAGTGTTGAACCATTCTTTGATAGTTGAGGTTTGAAACACTCTTTTTGTAGAAACTGCAAGTGGGTATTTGGACCTCTCTGAGGATTTCGTTGGAAACGGGATAAACCACACGTAACTAAACAGAAGCATTCTCAGAACTTTCTTCGTGATGTTTGCATTCAACTCACAGTGTTGAACCTTTCTTTGATAGTTCAGGTTTGAAACACTCTTTTTGTAGAAACCGCAAGTGGATATTTGGACCTCTCTGAGGATTTCTTTGGAAACGGGATGAATCGCACGTAACTAAACACAAGCATTCTCAGAACCTTCTTCCTGATGTTTGCATTCAGCTCACAGTGTTGAACCTTTCTTTGATAGTTCAGGTTTGAAACACTCTTTTTGTAGAAACTGCAAGTGGATATTTGGACCTCTTTGAGGCCTATCGTAGTAAAGGTTATAACTTCATATAAAAACAAGACAGAAGCTTTCTCAGAAAATTCTTGGGGATCATTGAGTTTAACTCACAGAGCTGAACATTCCTTTGGATGGAGCAGGTTTGAAACACACTTTTTGTAGAATCTGCAAGTGGATATTTGGACCTCTCTGAGGATTTCGTTGGAAACGGGATAACTGCACCTAACTAAACAGAAGCATTCTCAGAAACTTCTTTGTGATATTTGCAATCAAATCCCAGAGTTGAATCTTCCTTTGATAGTTCAAGTTTGCAACACTCTTTTTGTTGGATCTGCAAGTGGATATTTGGACCACTCTGTGGCCTTCGTTCGAAACTGCTATATCTTCACATAAAATCTAGACAGTAGCTTTCACAGAAACTTCTCTGTGATGATTGCATTCAACTCACAGAGTTGAAGGTTCCTTTTGAAACAGCAGTTTCCAAACACTCTTTCTGTGGAATCTGCAAGTGGATATTTGGACCGCTTTGAAGATTTCGTTGGAAACGGGATAATCTTCACAGAAAAACTAAACAGAAACATTCTCAGAAACTTCTTTGTGATGTTTGCATTCAACTCACAGAGTTGAACTTTCCTTTTGAGAGAGAAGCTTTGCAACACTCTTTTTCTAGAATCTGCAAGTGGACATTTGGAGGGCTTTGAGGCCTGTGGTGGAAAAGGAAATATCTTCCCGTAGAAACTAGATAGAAGCATTCTCAGAAACTACTTTGGGATGATTGCATTCAAGTCTCAGAGTTGAACATTCTCTTTGACAGAGCAGTTTGGAAACTCTCTCTTTGTAGAATCTACAAGTGGAGACATGGACCGCATTGAGGCCCATGGTAATAAAGGAAATAACTGCCTATAAAAACTAGACAGTAGCATTCCCAGAGCCTTCTTCGTGATGCTTGCATTCAACTCACAGTGTTGAACCTTTCTTTGATAGTTCAGGATTGAAACACTGTTTCTGTAGAAACTGCAAGTGGATATTTGGACCTCTCTGATTATTTCGTTGGAAACGGGATAAACAGCAAAGAACTAAACTGAAGCATTATCAGAACTTTCTTCGTGATGTTTGAATTCAACTCACAGTGTTGAACCATTCTTTGATAGTTGAGGTTTGAAACACTCTTTTTGTAGAAACTGCAAGTGGGTATTTGGACCTCTCTGAGGATTTCATTGGAAACGGGATAAACCACACGTAACTAAACAGAAGCATTCTCAGAAATTTCTTCGTGATGTTTGCATTCAACTCACAGTGTTGAACATTTCTTTGATAGTTCAGGTTTGAAACACTCTTTTTGTAGAAACTGCAAGTGGATATTTGGACCTCTCTGAGGATTTCTTTGGAAACGGGATGAATCGCACGTAACTAAACACAAGCATTCTCAGAACCTTCTTCCTGATGTTTGCATTCACCTCTCAGTGTTGAACCTTTCTTTGATAGTTCAGGTTTGAAACACTCTTTTTGTAGAGACTGCAAGTGGGTATTTGGACCTCTCTGAGGATTTCTTTGGAAACGGGATAAACCACACGTAACTAAACAGAAGCATTCTCAGAACTTTCTTCGTGATGTTTGCATTCCACTCACAGTGTTGAACCTTTCTTTGATAGTTCAGGTTTGAAACACTCTTTTTGTAGAAACTGCAAGTGGATATTTGGACCTCTTTGAGGCCTATCGTAGTAAAGGTTATAACTTCATATAAAAACAAGACAGAAGCTTTCTCAGAAAATTCTTGGGGATCATTGAGTTTAACTCACAGAGCTGAACATTCCTTTGGATGGAGCAGGTTTGAAACACACTTTTTGTAGAATCTGCAAGTGGATATTTGGACCTCTCTGAGGATTTCGTTGGAAACGGGATAACTGCACCTAACTAAACAGAAGCATTCTCAGAAACTTCTTTGTGATATTTGCAATCAAATCCCAGAGTTGAATCTTCCTTTGATAGTTCAAGTTTGAAACACTCTTTTTGTTGGATCTGCAAGTGGATATTTGGACCACTCTGTGGCCTTCGTTCGAAACTGCTATATCTTCACATAAAATCTAGACAGTAGCTTTCACAGAAACTTCTCTGTGATGATTGCATTCAACTCACAGAGTTGAAGGTTCCTTTTGAAACAGCAGTTTCCAAACACTCTTTCTGTGGAATCTGCAAGTGGATATTTCGACCGCTTTGAAGATTTTGTTGAAAACAGGATAACCTTCACAGAAAAACTAAACAGAAACATTCTCAGAAACTTCTTTGTGATGTTTGCATTCAACCCACAGAGTTGAACTTTCCTTTTGAGAGAGAAGCTTTGCAACACTCTTTTTCTAGAATCTGCAAGTGGACATTTGGAGGGCTTTGAGGCCTGTGGTGGAAAAGGAAATATCTTCCCGTAGAAACTAGATAGAAGCATTCTCAGAAACTACTTTGGGATGATTGCATTCAAGTCTCAGAGTTGAACATTCTCTTTGACAGAGCAGTTTGGAAACTCTCTTTTTGTAGAACCTGCAAGTGGAGACATGGACCGCATTGAGGCCCATGGTAACAAAGGAAATAACTGCCTATAAAAACTAGACAGTAGCATTCTCAGAGCCTTCTTCGTGATGCTTGCATTCAACTCACAGTGTTGAACCTTTCTTTGTTAGTTCAGGATTGAAACACTGTTTCTGTAGAAACTGCAAGTGGATATTTGGACCTCTCTGATTATTTCGTTGGAAACGGGATAAACAGCACAGAACTAAACTGAAGCATTCTCAGAACTTTCTTCGTGATGTTTGAATTCAACTCACAGTGTTGAACCATTCTTTGATAGTTGAGGATTGAAACACTCTTTTTGTAGAAACTGCAAGTGGGTATTTGGACCTCTCTGAGGATTTCTTTGGAAACGGGATAAACCACACGTAACTAAACAGAAGCATTCTCAGAACTTTCTTCCTGATGTTTGCATTCAGCTCACAGTGTTGAACCTTTCTTTGATATTTCAGGTTTGAAACACTCTTGTTGTAGAAACTGCAAGTGGATATTTGGACCTCTTTGAGGCCTATCGTAGTAAAGGTTATAACTTCATATAAAAACAAGACAGAAGCTTTCTCAGAAAATTCTTGGGGATCATTGAGTTTAACTCACAGAGCTGAACATTCCTTTGGATGGAGCAGGTTTGAAACACACTTTTTGTAGAATCTGCAAGTGGATATTTGGACCTCTCTGAGGATTTCGTTGGAAACGGGATAACTGCACCTAACTAAACAGAAGCATTCTCAGAAACTTCTTTGTGATATTTGCAATCAAATCCCAGAGTTGAATCTTCCTTTGATAGTTCAAGTTTGAAACACTCTTTTTGTTGGATCTGCAAGTGGATATTTGGACCACTCTGTGGCCTTCGTTCGAAACTGCTATATCTTCACATAAAATCTAGACAGTAGCTTTCACAGAAACTTCTCTGTGATGATTGCATTCAACTCACAGAGTTGAAGGTTCCTTTTGAAACAGCAGTTTCCAAACACTCTTTCTGTGGAATCTGCAAGTGGATATTTGGACCGCTTTGAAGATTTTGTTGGAAACGGGATAATCTTCACAGAAAAACTAAACAGAAACATTCTCAGAAACTTCTTTGTGATGTTTGCATTCAACCCACAGAGTTGAACTTTCCTTTTGAGAGAGAAGCTTTGCAACACTCTTTTTCTAGAATCTGCAAGTGGACATTTGGAGGGCTTTGAGGCCTGTGGTGGAAAAGGAAATATCTTCCCGTAGAAACTAGATAGAAGCATTCTCAGAAACTACTTTGGGATGATTGCATTCAAGTCTCAGAGTTGAACATTCTCTTTGACAGAGCAGTTTGGAAACTCTCTTTTTGTAGAACCTGCAAGTGGAGACATGGACCGCATTGAGGCCCATGGTAACAAAGGAAATAACTGCCTATAAAAACTAGACAGTAGCATTCTCAGAGCTTTCTTCGTGATGCTTGCATTCAACTCACAGTGTTGAACCTTTCTTTGTTAGTTCAGGATTGAAACACTGTTTCTGTAGAAACTGCAAGTGGATATTTGGACCTCTCTGATTATTTCGTTGGAAACGGGATAAACAGCACAGAACTAAACTGAAGCATTCTCAGAACTTTCTTCGTGATGTTTGAATTCAACTCACAGTGTTGAACCATTCTTTGATAGTTGAGGATTGAAACACTCTTTTTGTAGAAACTGCAAGTGGGTATTTGGACCTCTCTGAGGATTTCTTTGGAAACGGGATAAACCACACGTAACTAAACAGAAGCATTCTCAGAACTTTCTTCGTGATGTTTGCATTCAATTCACAGTGTTGAAACTTTCTTTGATAGTTCAGGTTTGAAACACTCTTTTTGTAGAAACTGCAAGTGGATATTTGGACCTCTTTGAGGCCTATCGTAGTAAAGGTTATAACTTCATATAAAAACAAGACAGAAGCTTTCTCAGAAAATTCTTGGGGATCATTGAGTTTAACTCACAGAGCTGAACATTCCTTTGGATGGAGCAGGTTTGAAACACACTTTTTGTAGAATCTGCAAGTGGATATTTGGACCTCTCTGAGGATTTCGTTGGAAACGGGATAACTGCACCTAACTAAACAGAAGCATTCTCAGAAACTTCTTTGTGATATTTGCAATCAAATCCCAGAGTTGAATCTTCCTTTGATAGTTCAAGTTTGAAACACTCTTTTTGTTGGATCTGCAAGTGGATATTTGGACCACTCTGTGGCCTTCGTTCGAAACTGCTATATCTTCACATAAAATCTAGACAGTAGCTTTCACAGAAACTTCTCTGTGATGATTGCATTCAACTCACAGAGTTGAAGGTTCCTTTTGAAACAGCAGTTTCCAAACACTCTTTCTGTGGAATCTGCAAGTGGATATTTGGACCGCTTTGAAGATTTTGTTGGAAACGGGATAATCTTCACAGAAAAACTAAACAGAAACATTCTCAGAAACTTCTTTGTGATGTTTGCATTCAACCCACAGAGTTGAACTTTCCTTTTGAGAGAGAAGCTTTGCAACACTCTTTTTCTAGAATCTGCAAGTGGACATTTGGAGGGCTTTGAGGCCTGTGGTGGAAAAGGAAATATCTTCCCGTAGAAACTAGATAGAAGCATTCTCAGAAACTACTTTGGGATGATTGCATTCAAGTCTCAGAGTTGAACATTCTCTTTGACAGAGCAGTTTGGAAACTCTCTTTTTGTAGAACCTGCAAGTGGAGACATGGACCGCATTGAGGCCCATGGTAACAAAGGAAATAACTGCCTATAAAATCTAGACAGTAGCATTCTCAGAGCCTTCTTCGTGATGCTTGCATTCAACTCACAGTGTTGAACCTTTCTTTGATAGTTCAGGATTGAAACACTGTTTCTGTAGAAACTGCAAGTGGATATTTGGACCTCTCTGATTATTTCGTTGGAAACGGGATAAACAGCACAGAACTAAACTGAAGCATTCTCAGAACTTTCTTCGTGATGTTTGTATTCAACTCACTGTGTTGAACCATTCTTTGATACTTGAGGTTTGAAACACTCTTTTTGTAGAAACTGCAAGTGGATATTTGGACCTCTCTGAGGATTTCGTAGGAAACGGGATAAACCACACGTAACTAAACAGAAGCATTCTCAGAGCTTTCTTCGTGATGTTTGCATTCAATTCACAGTGTTGAACCTTTCTTTGATAGTTCAGGATTGAAACACTGTTTCTGTAGAAACTGCAAGTGGATATTTGGACCTCTCTGATTATTTCGTTGGAAACGGGATAAACAGCACAGAACTAAACTGAAGCATTCTCAGAACTTTCTTCGTGATGTTTGAATTCAACTCACAGTGTTGAACCATTCTTTGATAGTTGAGGATTGAAACACTCTTTTTGTAGAAACTGCAAGTGGGTATTTGGACCTCTCTGAGGATTTCTTTGGAAACGGGATAAACCCCACGTAACTAAACAGAAGCATTCTCAGAACTTTCTTCGTGATGTTTGCATTCAACTCACAGTGTTGAACCTTTCTTTGATAGTTCAGGTTTGAAACACTCTTTTTGTAGAAACTGCAAGTGGATATTTGGACCTCTTTGAGGCCTATCGTAGTAAAGGTTATAACTTCATATAAAAACAAGACAGAAGCTTTCTCAGAAAATTCTTGGGGATCATTGAGTTTAACTCACAGAGCTGAACATTCCTTTGGATGGAGCAGGTTTGAAACACACTTTTTGTAGAATCTGCAAGTGGATATTTGGACCTCTCTGAGGATTTCGTTGGAAACGGGATAACTGCACCTAACTAAACAGAAGCATTCTCAGAAACTTCTTTGTGATATTTGCAATCAAATCCCAGAGTTGAATCTTCCTTTGATAGTTCAAGTTTGAAACACTCTTTTTGTTGGATCTGCAAGTGGATATTTGGACCACTCTGTGGCCTTCATTCTAAACTGCTATATCTTCACATAAAATCTAGACAGTAGCTTTCACAGAAACTTCTCTGTGATGATTGCATTCAACTCACAGAGTTGAAGGTTCCTTTTGAAACAGCAGTTTCCAAACACTCTTTCTGTGGAATCTGCAAGTGGATATTTGGACCGCTTTGAAGATTTCGTTGGAAACGGGATAATCTTCACAGAATAACTAAACAGAAACATTCTCAGAAACTTCTTTGTGATGTTTGCATTCAACTCACAGAGTTGAACTTTCCTTTTGAGAGAGAAGCTTTGCAACACTCTTTTTCTAGAATCTGCAAGTGGACATTTGGAGGGCTTTGAGGCCTGTGGTGGAAAAGGAAATATCTTCCCGTAGAAACTAGATAGAAGCATTCTCAGAAACTACTTTGGGATGATTGCATTCAAGTCTCAGAGTTGAACATTCTCTTTGACAGAGCAGTTTGGAAACTCTCTTTTTGTAGAACCTGCAAGTGGAGACATGGACCGCATTGAGGCCGATGGTAACAAAGGAAATAACTGCCTATAAAAACTAGACAGTAGCATTCTCAGAGCCTTCTTCGTGATGCTTGCATTCAACTCACAGTGTTGAACCTTTCTTTGATAGTTCAGGATTGAAACACTGTTTCTGTAGAAACTGCAAGTGGATATTTGGACCTCTCTGATTATTTCGTTGGAAACGGGATAAACAGCACAGAACTAAACTGAAGCATTCTCAGAACTTTCTTCGTGATGTTTGAATTCAACTCACTGTGTTGAACCATTCTTTGATAGTTGAGGTTTGAAACACTCTCTTTGTAGAAACTGCAAGTGGATATTTGGACCTCTCTGAGGATTTCGTAGGAAACGGGATAAACCACATGTAACTAAACAGAAGCATTCTCAGAGCTTTCTTCGTGATGTTTGCATTCAATTCACAGTGTTGAACAGTTCTTTGATAGTTCAGGATAGAAACACTGTTTCTGTAGAAACTGCAAGTGGATATTTGAAACACTTTGAGGATTTCGTTGGAAACGGGATAAACAGCGCAGAACTAAACTGAAGCATTCTCAGAACTTTCTTCGTGATGTTTGAATTCAACACACAGTGTTGAACCATTCTTTGATAGTTGAGGTTTGAAACACTCTTTTTGTAGAAACTGCAAGTGGGTATTTGGACCTCTCTGAGGATTTCGTTGGAAACGGGATAAACCACACGTAACTAAACAGAAGCATTCTCAGAACTTTCTTCGTGATGTTTGCATTCAACTCACAGTGTTGAACCTTTCTTTGATAGTTCAGGTTTGAAACACTCTTTTTGTAGAAACTGCAAGTGGATATTTGGACCTCTTTGAGGCCTATCGTAGTAAAGGTTATAACTTCATATAAAAACAAGACAGAAGCTTTCTCAGAAAATTCTTGGGGATCATTGAGTTTAACTCACAGAGCTGAACATTCCTTTGGATGGAGCAGGTTTGAAACACACTTTTTGTAGAATCTGCAAGTGGATATTTGGACCTCTCTGAGGATTTCGTTGGAAACGGGATAACTGCACCTAACTAAACAGAAGCATTCTCAGAAACTTCTTTGTGATATTTGCAATCAAATCCCAGAGTTGAATCTTCCTTTGATAGTTCAAGTTTGAAACACTCTTTTTGTTGGATCTGCAAGTGGATATTTGGACCACTCTGTGGCCTTCATTCTAAACTGCTATATCTTCACATAAAATCTAGACAGTAGCTTTCACAGAAACTTCTCTGTGATGATTGCATTCAACTCACAGAGTTGAAGGTTCCTTTTGAAACAGCAGTTTCCAAACACTCTTTCTGTGGAATCTGCAAGTGGATATTTGGACCGCTTTGAAGATTTCGTTGGAAACGGGATAATCTTCACAGAATAACTAAACAGAAACATTCTCAGAAACTTCTTTGTGATGTTTGCATTCAACTCACAGAGTTGAACTTTCCTTTTGAGAGAGAAGCTTTGCAACACTCTTTTTCTAGAATCTGCAAGTGGACATTTGGAGGGCTTTGAGGCCTGTGGTGGAAAAGGAAATATCTTCCCGTAGAAACTAGATAGAAGCATTCTCAGAAACTACTTTGGGATGATTGCATTCAAGTCTCAGAGTTGAACATTCTCTTTGACAGAGCAGTTTGGAAACTCTCTTTTTGTAGAACCTGCAAGTGGAGACATGGACCGCATTGAGGCCGATGGTAACAAAGGAAATAACTGCCTATAAAAACTAGACAGTAGCATTCTCAGAGCCTTCTTCGTGATGCTTGCATTCAACTCACAGTGTTGAACCTTTCTTTGATAGTTCAGGATTGAAACACTGTTTCTGTAGAAACTGCAAGTGGATATTTGGACCTCTCTGATTATTTCGTTGGAAACGGGATAAACAGCACAGAACTAAACTGAAGCATTCTCAGAACTTTCTTCGTGATGTTTGAATTCAACTCACTGTGTTGAACCATTCTTTGATAGTTGAGGTTTGAAACACTCTCTTTGTAGAAACTGCAAGTGGATATTTGGACCTCTCTGAGGATTTCGTAGGAAACGGGATAAACCACATGTAACTAAACAGAAGCATTCTCAGAGCTTTCTTCGTGATGTTTGCATTCAATTCACAGTGTTGAACAGTTCTTTGATAGTTCAGGATAGAAACACTGTTTCTGTAGAAACTGCAAGTGGATATTTGAAACACTTTGAGGATTTCGTTGGAAACGGGATAAACAGCGCAGAACTAAACTGAAGCATTCTCAGAACTTTCTTCGTGATGTTTGAATTCAACACACAGTGTTGAACCATTCTTTGATAGTTGAGGTTTGAAACACTCTTTTTGTAGAAACTGCAAGTGGGTATTTGGACCTCTCTGAGGATTTCGTTGGAAACGGGATAAACCACACGTAACTAAACAGAAGCATTCTCAGAACTTTCTTCGTGATGTTTGCATTCAACTCACAGTGTTGAACCTTTCTTTGATAGTTCAGGTTTGAAACACTCTTTTTGTAGAAACCGCAAGTGGATATTTGGACCTCTCTGAGGATTTCTTTGGAAACGGGATGAATCGCACGTAACTAAACACAAGCATTCTCAGAACCTTCTTCCTGATGTTTGCATTCAGCTCACAGTGTTGAACCTTTCTTTGATAGTTCAGGTTTGAAACACTCTTTTTGTAGAAACTGCAAGTGGATATTTGGACCTCTTTGAGGCCTATCGTAGTAAAGGTTATAACTTCATATAAAAACAAGACAGAAGCTTTCTCAGAAAATTCTTGGGGATCATTGAGTTTAACTCACAGAGCTGAACATTCCTTTGGATGGAGCAGGTTTGAAACACACTTTTTGTAGAATCTGCAAGTGGATATTTGGACCTCTCTGAGGATTTCGTTGGAAACGGGATAACTGCACCTAACTAAACAGAAGCATTCTCAGAAACTTCTTTGTGATATTTGCAATCAAATCCCAGAGTTGAATCTTCCTTTGATAGTTCGAGTTTGCAACACTCTTTTTGTTGGATCTGCAAGTGGATATTTGGACCACTCTGTGGCCTTCGTTCGAAACTGCTATATCTTCACATAAAATCTAGACAGTAGCTTTCACAGAAACTTCTCTGTGATGATTGCATTCAACTCACAGAGTTGAAGGTTCCTTTTGAAACAGCAGTTTCCAAACACTCTTTCTGTGGAATCTGCAAGTGGATATTTGGACCGCTTTGAATATTTCGTTGGAAACGGGATAATCTTCACAGAAAAACTAAACAGAAACATTCTCAGAAACTTCTTTGTGATGTTTGCATTCAACTCACAGAGTTGAACTTTCCTTTTGAGAGAGAAGCTTTGCAACACTCTTTTTCTAGAATCTGCAAGTGGACATTTGGAGGGCTTTGAGGCCTGTGGTGGAAAAGGAAATATCTTCCCATAGAAACTAGATAGAAGCATTCTCAGAAACTACTTTGGGATGATTGCATTCAAGTCTCAGAGTTGAACATTCTCTTTGACAGAGCAGTTTGGAAACTCTCTTTTTGTAGAATCTACAAGTGGAGACATGGACCGCATTGAGGCCCATGGTAATAAAGGAAATAACTGCCTATAAAAACTAGACAGTAGCATTCCCAGAGCCTTCTTCGTGATGCTTGCATTCAACTCACAGTGTTGAACCTTTCTTTGATAGTTCAGGATTGAAACACTGTTTCTGTAGAAACTGCAAGTGGATATTTGGACCTCTCTGATTATTTCGTTGGAAAAGGGATAAACAGCACAGAACTAAACTGAAGCATTCTCAGAACTTTCTTCGTGATGTTTGAATTCAACTCACAGTGTTGAACCATTCTTTGATAGTTGAGGTTTGAAACACTCTTTTTGTAGAAACTGCAAGTGGGTATTTGGACCTCTCTGAGGATTTCATTGGAAACGGGATAAACCACACGTAACTAAACAGAAGCATTCTCAGAAATTTCTTCGTGATGTTTGCATTCAACTCACAGTGTTGAACATTTCTTTGATAGTTCAGGTTTGAAACACTCTTTTTGTAGAAACTGCAAGTGGATATTTGGACCTCTCTGAGGATTTCTTTGGAAATGGGATGAATCGCACGTAACTAAACACAAGCATTCTCAGAACCTTCTTCCTGATGTTTGCATTCACCTCTCAGTGTTGAACCTTTCTTTGATAGTTCAGGTTTGAAACACTCTTTTTGTAGAAACTGCAAGTGGATATTAGGACCTCTTCGAGGCCTATCGTAGTAAAGGTTATAACTTCATATAAAAACAAGACAGAAGCTTTCTCAGAAAATTCTTGGGGATCATTGAGTTTAACTCACAGAGCTGAACATTCCTTTGGATGGAGCAGGTTTGAAACACACTTTTTGTAGAATCTGCAAGTGGATATTTGGACCTCTCTGAGGATTTCGTTGGAAACGGGATAACTGCACCTAACTAAACAGAAGCATTCTCAGAATCTTCTTTGTGATGTTTGCAATCAAATCCCAGATTTGAATCTTCCTTTGATAGTTCAAGTTTGAAACACTCTTTTTGTTGGATCTGCAAGTGGATATTTGGACCACTCTGTGGCCTTCGTTCGAAACTGCTATATCTTCACATAAAATCTAGACAGTAGCTTTCACAGAAACTTCTCTGTGATGATTGCATTCAACTCACAGAGTTGAAGGTTCCTTTTGAAACAGCAGTTTCCAAACACTCTTTCTGTGGAATCTGCAAGTGGATATTTGGACCGCTTTGAAGATTTCGTTGGAAACGGGATAATCTTCACAGAAAAACTAAACAGAAACATTCTCAGAAACTTCTTTGTGATGTTTGCATTCAACTCACAGAGTTGAACTTTCCTTTTGAGAGAGAAGCTTTGCAACACGCTTTTTCTAGAATCTGCAAGTGGACATTTGGAGGGCTTTGAGGCCTGTGGTGGAAAAGGAAATATCTTCCCGTAGAAACTAGATAGAAGCATTCTCAGAAACTACTTTGGGATGATTGCATTCAAGTCTCAGAGTTGAACATTCTCTTTGACAGAGCAGTTTGGAAACTCTCTTTTTGTAGAACCTGCAAGTGGAGACATGGACCGCATTGAGGCCCATGGTAACAAGGGAAATAACTGCCTATAAAAACTAGACAGTAGCATTCTCAGAGCCTTCTTCGTGATGCTTGCATTCAACTCACAGTGTTGAACCTTTCTTTGATAGTTCAGGATTGAAACACTGTTTCTGTAGAAACTGCAAGTGGATATTTGGACCTCTCTGATTATTTCGTTGGAAACGGGATAAACAGCACAGAACTAAACTGAAGCATTCTCAGAACTTTCTTCGTGATGTTTGTATTCAACTCACTGTGTTGAACCATTCTTTGATAGTTGAGGTTTGAAACACTCTTTTTGTAGAAACTGCAAGTGGATATTTGGACCTCTCTGAGGATTTCGTAGGAAACGGGATAAACCACACGTAACTAAACAGAAGCATTCTCAGAGCTTTCTTCGTGATGTTTGCATTCAATTCACAGTGTTGAACCTTTCTTTGATAGTTCAGTTTTGAAACACTCCTTTTGTAGAAACTGCAAGTGGATATTTGAAACACTTTGAGGATTTCGTTGGAAACGGGATAAACAGCACAGAACTAAACTGAAGCATTCTCAGAACTTTCTTCGTGATGTTTGAATTCAATTCACAGTGTTGAACCATTCTTTGATAGTTGAGGTTTGAAACACTCTTTTTGTAGAAACTGCAAGTGGGTATTTGGACCTCTCTGAGGATTTCGTTGGAAACGGGATAAACCACACGTAACTAAACAGAAGCATTCTCAGAACTTTCTTCGTGATGTTTGCATTCAACTCACAGTGTTGAACCTTTCTTTGATAGTTCAGGTTTGAAACACTCTTTTTGTAGAAACTGCAAGTGGATATTTGGACCTCACTGAGGATTTCTTTGGAAACGGGATGAATCGCACGTAACTAAACACAAGCATTCTCAGAAGCTTCTTCCTGATGTTTGCATTCAGCTCACAGTGTTGAACCTTTCTTTGATAGTTCAGGTTTGAAACACTCTTTTTGTAGAAACTGCAAGTGGATATTTGGACCTCTTTGAGGCCTATCATAGTAAAGGTTATAACTTCATATAAAAACAAGACAGAAGCTTTCTCAGAAAATTCTTGGGGATCATTGAGTTTAACTCACAGAGCTGAACATTCCTTTGGATGGAGCAGGTTTGAAACACACTTTTTGTAGAATCTGCAAGTGGATATTTGGACCTCTCTGAGGATTTCGTTGGAAACGGGATAACTGCACCTAACTAAACAGAAGCATTCTCAGAAACTTCTTTGTGATGTTTGCAATCAAATCCCAGAGTTGAATCTTCCTTTGATAGTTCAAGTTTGAAACACTCTTTTTGTTGGATCTGCAAGTGGATATTTGGACCACTCTGTGGCCTTCGTTCGAAACTGCTATATCTTCACATAAAATCTAGACAGTAGCTTTCACAGAAACTTCTCTGTGATGATTGCATTCAACTCACAGAGTTGAAGGTTCCTTTTGAAACAGCAGTTTCCAAACACTCTTTCTGTGGAATCTGCAAGTGGATATTTGGACCGCTTTGAAGATTTCGTTGGAAACGGGATAATCTTCACAGAAAAACTAAACAGAAACATTCTCAGAAACTTCTTTGTGATGTTTGCATTCAACTCACAGAGTTGAACTTTCCTTTTGAGAGAGAAGCTTTGCAACACTCTTTTTCTAGAATCTGCAAGTGGACATTTGGAGGGCTTTGAGGCCTGTGGTGGAAAAGGAAATATCTTCCCGTAGAAACTAGATAGAAGCATTCTCAGAAACTACTTTGGGATGATTGCATTCAAGTCTCAGAGTTGAACATTCTCTTTGACAGAGCAGTTTGGAAACTCTCTTTTTGTAGAACCTGCAAGTGGAGACATGGACCGCATTGAGGCCCATGGTAACAAAGGAAATAACTGCCTATAAAAACTAGACAGTAGCATTCTCAGAGCCTTCTTCGTGATGCTTGCATTCAACTCACAGTGTTGAACCTTTCTTTGATAGTTCAGGATTGAAACACTGTTTCTGTAGAAACTGCAAGTGGATATTTGGACCTCTCTGATTATTTCGTTGGAAACGGGATAAACAGCACAGAACTAAACTGAAGCATTCTCAGAACTTTCTTCGTGATGTTTGTATTCAACTCACTGTGTTGAACCATTCTTTGATAGTTGAGGTTTGAAACACTCTTTTTGTAGAAACTGCAAGTGGATATTTGGACCTCTCTGAGGATTTCGTAGGAAACGGGATAAACCACACGTAACTAAACAGAAGCATTCTCAGAGCTTTCTTCGTGATGTTTGCATTCAATTCACAGTGTTGAACCTTTCTTTGATAGTTCAGTTTTGAAACACTCCTTTTGTAGAAACTGCAAGGGGATATTTGGAGCGCTTTGAAGATTTCGTTGGAAACGGTATAATGTTCACAGAATAGCTAAACAGAAGCATTCTCAGAAACTTCTTTGTGATGTTTGCATTCAACTGACAGAGTTGAACTTTCCTTTTGAGAGAGAAGCTTTGCAACACTCTTTTTCTAGAATCTGCAAGTGGACATTTGGAGGGCTTTGAGGCCTGTGGTGGAAAAGGAAATATCTTCCCGTAGAAACTAGATAGAAGCATTCTCAGAAACTACTTTGGGATGATTGCATTCAAGTCTCAGAGTTGAATATTCTCTTTGACAGAGGAGTTTGGAAACTCTCTTTTTGTAGAATCTGCAAGTGGAGACATGGACCGCATTGTGGCCCATGGTAATAAAGGAAATTACTGCCTATAAAAACTAGACAGTAGCATTCTGAGAGTCTTCTTCGTGATGCTTGCATTCAACTCACAGTGTTGAACCATTCTTTGATAGTTCAGGTTTGAAACACTGTTTCTGGAGAAACTGCAAGTGGATATTTGGACCTCTCTGAGGATTTCGTTGCAAACGGGATAAACAGCACGTAACTAAACTGAAGCATTCTCAGAACTTTCTTCGTGATGCTTGTGTTCAACTCACTGTGTTGAACCATTCTTTGATAGTTGAGGTTTTAAACACTCTTTTTGTAGAAAGTGCAAGTGGATATTTGGACCTCTTTGAGGCCTATCGTAGTAAAGGTAATAACTTCATATATAAACAAGACAGAAGCTTTCTGTGAAAATTCTTTGAGATCATTGAGTTTACCTCACAGAGGTGAACATTCCTTTGGATGGAGCAGGTTTGAAACACACTTTTTGTAGAATCTGCAAGTGGATATTTGGACCTCTCTGAGGATTTCGCAGGAAACGGGATAAACCACACGTAACTAAACAGAAGCATTCTCAGAGCATTCTTCGTGATGTTTGCATTTAATTCACAGTGTTGAACCTTTCTTTGATAGTTCAGGTTTGAAACACTCTTTTTGTAGAAACTGCAAGTGGATATTTGAAACTCTCTGAGGATTTTGTTGGAAACGGGATAAACAGCACAGAACTAAACTGAAGCATTGTCAGAACTTTCTTCGTGATGTTTCAATTCAAATGACTGTGTTGAACCATTCTTTGATAGTTGAGGTTTGAAACACTCTTTTTGTAGAAAGTGCAAGTGGATATTTGGACCTCTTTTAGGCCTATCGTAGTAAAGGTAATAACTTCATATATAAACAAGACAGAAGCTTTCTCTGAAAATTCTTGGAGATCATTGAGTTTACCTCACAGAGCTGAACATTCCTTTGGGTGGAGCAGGTTTGAAACACACTTTTTGTAGAATCTGCAAGTGGATATTTGGACCTCTCTGAGGATTTCGTTGGAAACGGGATAACTGCACCTAACTAAACAGAAGCATTCTCAGAAACTTCTTTGTGATGTTTGCAATCAAATCCCAGAGTTGAATCTTGCTTTGATAGTTCAAGATTGAAACACTCTTTTTGTTGGTTCTGCAAGTGGATATTTGGACCACTCTGTGGCCTTCGTTCGAAACTGGTATATCTTCACATAAAATCTAGACAGTAGCTTTCACAGAACCTTCTCTGTGATGATTGCATTCAACTCACAGAGTTGAAGGTTCCTTTTGAAACAGCAGTTTCCAAACACTCTTTCTGTGGAATCTGCAAGTGGATATTTGGACCGCTTTGAAGATTTCGTTGGAAACGGGATAATCTTCACAGAAAAACTAAACAGAAACGTTCTCAGAAACTTCTTTGTGATGTTTGCATTCAACTCACAGAGTTGAACTTTCCTTTTGAGAGAGAAGCTTTGCAACACTCTTTTTCTAGAATCTGCAAGTGGACATTTGGAGGGCTTTGAGGCCTGTGGTGGAAAAGGAAATATCTTCCCGTAGAAACTAGATAGAAGCATTCTCAGAAACTACTTTGGGATGATTGCATTCAAGTCTCAGAGTTGAATATTCTCTTTGACAGAGCAGTTTGGAAACTCTCTTTTTGTAGAATCTGCAAGTGGAGACATGGACCGCATTGAGGCTCATGGTAATAAAGGAAATTACTGCCTATAAAAACTAGACAGTAGCATTCTCAGAGCCTTCTTCGTGATGCTTGCATTCAACACACAGTGTTGATCCATTCTTTGATACTTCAGGTTTGAAGCACTGTTTCTGGAGAAACTGCAAGTGGATATTTGGACCTCTCTGAGGATTTCGTTGGAAACGGGATAAACAGCACGTAACTAAACTGAAGCAATCTCAGAACTTTCTTCGTGATGTTTGTATTCAACTCACTGTGTTGAACAATTCTTTGATAGTTGATGTTTGAAACAGTCTTTTTGTAGAAACTGCAAGTGGATATTTGGACCTCTCTGAGGATTTCGCAGGAAACGGGATAAACCACACGTAACTAAACAGAAGCATTCTCAGAGCTTTCTTCGTGATGTTTGCATTCAATTCACAGTGTTGAACCTTTCTTTGATAGTTCAGGTTTGAAACACTCTTTTTGTAGAAACTGCAAGTGGATATTTTAAACTCTCTGAGGATTTTGTTGGAAACGGGATAAACAGCACAGAACTCAACTGAAGCATTCTCAGAACTTTCTTCGTGATGTTTGTATTCAACTCACAGTGTTTAACCATTCTTTGATAGTTGAGGTTTGAAACACTCTTTTTGTAGAAACTGACAGTGGATATTTGGAACTCTCTGAGGATTTCGTTGGAAAAGGTATAAACCGCACGTAACTGAACAGAAGCATTCTCAGAACCTTCTTCCTGATGTTTGCATTCAGCTCACAGTGTTGAACCTTTCTTTGATAGTTCAGGTTTGAAACACTCTTTTTATAGAAAGTGCAAGCGGATATTTGGACCTCTTTGAGGCCTATCGTAGTAAAGGTAACAACTTCATATAAAAACAAGACAGAAGCTTTCTCAGAAAATTCTTGGAGATCATTGAGTTTACCTCACAGAGCTGAACATTCCTTTGGATGGATCAGGTTTGAAACACACTTTTTCTAGAATCTGCAAGTGGATATTTGGACCTCTCTGAGGATTTCGTTGGAAACGGGATCACTGCACCTAACTAAACAGAATTCTCAGAAACTTCTTTGTGATGTTTGCAATCAAATCCCAGAGTTGAATCTTGCTTTGATAGTTCAAGTTTGAAACACTCTTTTTGTTGGTTCTGCAAGTGGATATTTGGACCACTCTGTGGCATTCGTTCGAAACTGGTATATCTTCACATAAAATCTAGACAGTAGCTTTCACAGAAACTTCTCTGTGATGATTGCATTCAACTCACAGAGTTGAAGGTTCCTTTTGAAACAGCAGTGTCCAAACACTCTTTCTGTGGAATCTGCAAGGGGATATTTGGACCGCTTTGAAGATTTCGTTGGAAACGGTATAGTCTTCACAGAATAGCTAAACAGAAGCATTCTCAGAAACTTCTTTGTGATGTTTGCATTCAACTGACAGAGTTGAACTTTCCTTTTGAGAGAGAAGCTTTGCAACACTCCTTTTCTAGAATCTGCAAGTGGACATTTGGAGGGCTTTGAGGCCTGTGGTGGAAAAGGAAATATCTTCCCGTAGAAACTAGATAGAAGCATTCTCAGAAATTACTTTGTGATGATTGCATTCAAGCCTCAGAGTTGAATATTCTCTTTGACAGAGCAGTTTGGAAACTGTCTTTTTGTAGAATCTGCAATTGGAGACATGGACCGCATTGCGGCCCATGGTAATAAAGGAAATTACTGCCTATAAAAACTAGACAGTAGCATTCTGAGAGCCTTCTTCGTGATGCTTGCATTCAACTCACAGTGTTGAACCATTCTTTGATAGTTCAGGTTTGAAACACTGTCTCTGGAGAAACTGCAAGTGGATATTTGGACCTCTCTGATTATTTCGTTGGAAACGGGATAAACAGCACAGAACTAAACGGAAGCATTCTCAGAACTTTCTTCGTGATGTTTGTATTCAACTCACTGTGTTGAACCATTCTTTGATAGTTGAGGTTTGAAACACTCTTTTTGTAGAAACTGCAAGTGGATATTTGGACCTCTCTGAGGATTTCGTAGGAAACGGGATAAACCACACGTAACTAAACAGAAGCATTCTCAGAGCTTTCTTCGTGATGTTTGCATTCAATTCACAGTGTTGAACCTTTCTTTGATAGTTCAGTTTTGAAACACTCCTTTTGTAGAAACTGCAAGTGGATATTTGAAACACTTTGAGGATTTCGTTGGAAACGGGATAAACAGCACAGAACTAAACTGAAGCATTCTCAGAACTTTCTTCGTGATGTTTGAATTCAACTCACAGTGTTGAACCATTCTTTGATAGTTGAGGTTTGAAACACTCTTTTTGTAGAAACTGCAAGTGGGTATTTGCACCTCTCTGAGGATTTCGTTGGAAACGGGATAAACCACACGTAACTAAACAGAAGCATTCTCAGAACTTTCTTCGTGATGTTTGCATTCAACTCACAGTGTTGAACCATTCTTTGATAGTTGAGGTTTGAAACACTCTTTTTGTAGAAACTGCAAGTGGATATTTGGACCTCTCTGAGGATTTCGTAGGAAACGGGATAAACCACACGTAACTAAACAGAAGCATTCTCAGAGCTTTCTTCGTGATGTTTGCATTCAATTCAAAGTGTTGAACCTTTCTTTGATAGTTCAGTTTTGAAACACTCTTTTTGTAGAAACTGCAAGTGGATATTTGAAACACTTTGAGGATTTCGTTGGAAACGGGATAAACAGCACAGAACTAAACTGAAGCATTCTCAGAACTTTCTTCGTGATGTTTGAATTCAACACACAGTGTTGAACCATTCTTTGATAGTTGAGGTTTGAAACACTCTTTTTGTAGAAACTGCAAGTGGGTATTTGGACCTCTCTGAGGAGATCGTTGGAAACGGGATGAATCGCACGTAACTAAACACAAGCATTCTCAGAAGCTTCTTCCTGATGTTTGCATTCAGCTCACAGTGTTGAACCTTTCTTTGATAGTTCAGGTTTGAAACACTCTTTTTGTAGAAACTGCAAGTGGATATTTGGACCTCTTTGAGGCCTATCATAGTAAAGGTTATAACTTCATATAAAAACAAGACAGAAGCTTTCTCAGAAAATTCTTGGGGATCATTGAGTTTAACTCACAGAGCTGAACATTCCTTTGGATGGAGCAGGTTTGAAACACACTTTTTGTAGAATCTGCAAGTGGATATTTGGACCTCTCTGAGGATTTCGTTGGAAACGGGATAACTGCACCTAACTAAACAGAAGCATTCTCAGAAACTTCTTTGTGATGTTTGCAATCAAATCCCAGAGTTGAATCTTCCTTTGATAGTTCAAGTTTGAAACACTCTTTTTGTTGGATCTGCAAGTGGATATTTGGACCACTCTGTGGCCTTCGTTCGAAACTGCTATATCTTCACATAAAATCTAGACAGTAGCTTTCACAGAAACTTCTCTGTGATGATTGCATTCAACTCACAGAGTTGAAGGTCCCTTTTGAAACAGCAGTTTCCAAACACTCTTTCTGTGGAATCTGCAAGTGGATATTTGGACCGCTTTGAAGATTTCGTTGGAAACGGGATAATCTTCACAGAAAAACTAAACAGAAACATTCTCAGAAACTTCTTTGTGATGTTTGCATTCAACTCACAGAGTTGAACTTTCCTTTTGAGAGAGAAGCTTTGCAACACTCTTTTTCTAGAATCTGCAAGTGGACATTTGGAGGGCTTTGAGGCCTGTGGTGGAAAAGGAAATATCTTCCCGTAGAAACTAGATAGAAGCATTCTCAGAAACTACTTTGGGATGATTGCATTCAAGTCTCAGAGTTGAACATTCTCTTTGACAGAGCAGTTTGGAAACTCTCTTTTTGTAGAACCTGCAAGTGGAGACATGGACCGCATTGAGGCCCATGGTAACAAAGGAAATAACTGCCTATAAAAACTAGACAGTAGCATTCTCAGAGCCTTCTTCGTGATGCTTGCATTCAACTCACAGTGTTGAACCTTTCTTTGATAGTTCAGGATTGAAACACTGTTTCTGTAGAAACTGCAAGTGGATATTTGGACCTCTCTGATTATTTCGTTGCAAACGGGATAAACAGCACAGAACTAAACTGAAGCATTCTCAGAACTTTCTTCGTGATGTTTGAATTCAACACACAGTGTTGAACCATTCTTTGATAGTTGAGGTTTGAAACACTCTTTTTGTAGAAACTGCAAGTGGGTATTTGGACCTCTCTGAGGAGATCGTTGGAAACGGGATGAATCGCACGTAACTAAACACAAGCATTCTCAGAAGCTTCTTCCTGATGTTTGCATTCAGCTCACAGTGTTGAACCTTTCTTTGATAGTTCAGGTTTGAAACACTCTTTTTGTAGAAACTGCAAGTGGATATTTGGACCTCTTTGTGGCCTATCATAGTAAAGGTTATAACTTCATATAAAAACAAGACAGAAGCTTTCTCAGAAAATTCTTGGGGATCATTGAGTTTAACTCACAGAGCTGAACATTCCTTTGGATGGAGCAGGTTTGAAACACACTTTTTCTAGAATCTGCAAGTGGATATTTGGACCTCTCTGAGGATTTCTTTGGAAACGGGATCACTGCACCTAACTAAACAGAATTCTCAGAAACTTCTTTGTGATGTTTGCAATCAAATCCCAGAGTTGAATCTTGCTTTGATAGTTCAAGTTTGAAACACTCTTTTTGTTGGTTCTGCAAGTGGATATTTGGACCACTCTGTGGCATTCGTTCGAAACTGGTATATCTTCACATAAAATCTAGACAGTAGCTTTCACAGAAACTTCTCTGTGATGATTGCATTCAACTCACAGAGTTGAAGGTTCCTTTTGAAACAGCAGTTTCCAAACACTCTTTCTGTGGAATCTGCAAGGGGATATTTGGACCGCTTTGAAGATTTCGTTGGAAACGGTATAGTCTTCACAGAATAGCTAAACAGAAGCATTCTCAGAAACTTCTTTGTGATGTTTGCATTCAACTGACAGAGTTGAACTTTCCTTTTGAGAGAGAAGCTTTGCAACACTCTTTTTCTAGAATCTGCAAGTGGACATTTGGAGGGCTTTGAGGCCTGTGGTGGAAAAGGAAATATCTTCCCGTAGAAACTAGATAGAAGCATTCTCAGAAACTACTTTGTGATGATTGCATTCAAGCCTCAGAGTTGAATATTCTCTTTGACAGAGCAGTTTGGAAACTCTCTTTTTGTAGAATCTGCAAGTGGAGACATGGACCGCATTGTGGCCCATGGTAATAAAGGAAATTACTGCCTATAAAAACTAGACAGTAGCATTCTGAGAGCCTTCTTCGTGATGCTTGCATTCAACACACAATGTTGAACCATTCTTTGATAGTTCAGGTTTGAAACACTGTCTCTGGAGAAACTGCAAGTGGATATTTGGACCTCTCTGAGGATTTCGTTGGAAACGGGATAAACAGCACGTTACTAAACGGAAGCATTCTCAGAACTTTCTTCGTGATGTTTGTATTCAACTCACTGTGTTGAACCATTCTTTGATAGTGGAGGTTTGAAACACTCTTTTTGTAGAAACTGCAAGTGGATATTTGGACCTCTCTGAGGATATCGTAGGAAACGGGATAAACCACACGTAACTAAACAGAAGCATTCTCAGAGCTTTCTTCGTGATGTTTGCATTCAATTCACAGTGTTGAACCTTTCTTTGATAGTTCAGGATTGAAACACTCTTTTTGTAGAAACTGCCAGTGGATATTTGGACCTCTCTGAGGATTTCGTTGGAAACGGGATAAACCACACGTAACTAAACAGAAGCATTCTCAGAACTTTCTTCGTGATGTTTGCATTCAAATCACAGTGTTTAACCTTTCTTTGATAGTTCAGGTTTGAAACACTCTTTTTGTAGAAACTGCAAGTGGATATTTGGACCTCTCTGAGGATTTCGTTGGAAAGGGGATAAACCGAACGTAACTGAACAGAAGCATTCTCAGAACCTTCTTCCTGATGTTTGCATTCAGCTCACAGTGTTGAACCTTTCTATGATAGTTCAGGTTTGAAACACTCTTTTCGTAGAAACTGCAAGTGGATATTTGGACCTCTTTGAGGCCTATCGTAGTAAAGGTAACAACTTCATATAAAAACAAGACAGAAGCTTTCTCAGAAAATTCTGGGAGATCATTGAGTTTACCTCACAGAGCTGAACATTCCTTTGGATGGAGCAGGTTTGAAACACACTTTTTGTAGAATCTGCAAGTGGATATTTGGACCTCTCTGAGGATTTCGTTGGAAACGGGATAACTGCACCTAACTAAACAGAAGCATTCTCTGAAATTTCTTTGTGATGTTTGCAATCAAATCCCAGAGTTGAATCTTGCTTTGATAGTTCAAGTTTGGAACACTCTTTTTGTTGGTTCTGCAAGTGGATATTTGGAACACTCTGTGGCATTCGTTCGAAACTGGTATATCTTCACATAAAATCTAGACAGTAGCTTTCACAGAAACTTCTCTGTGATGATAGCATTCAACTCACAGAGTTGAAGGTTCCTTTTGAAACAGCAGTTTCCAAACACTATTTCTGTGGAATCTGCAAGTGGATATTTGGACCGCCTTGCTAAACAGAAGCATTCTCAGAAACTTCTTTGTGATGTTTGCATTCAACTCACAGAGTTGAACTTTCCTTTTGAGAGAGAAGCTTTGCAACACTCTTTTTCTAGAATCTGCAAGTGGACATTGGGAGGGCTTTGAGGCCTGTTGTGGAAAAGGAAATATCTTCCCGTAGAAACTAGATAGAAGCATTCTCAGAAACTACTTTGGGATGATTGCATTCAAGTCTCAGAGTTGAGCATTCTCTTTGACAGAGCAGTTTGGAAACCCTCTTTTTGTAGAATCTGCAAGTGGAGACATGGACCGCATTGAGGCCCATGGTAATAAAGGAAATAACTACCTATAAAAACTAGACAGTAGCATTCTCAGAGCCTTCTTCGTGATGCTTGCATTCAACACACAGTGTTGAACCATTCTTTGATTGTTCAGGTTTGAAACACTCTTTTTGTAGAAACTGCAAGTGGATATTTGGACCTCTTTGAGGCCTATCGTAGTAAAGGTAATAACTTCATATAAAAACAAGACAGAAGCTTTCTCAGAAAATTCTTGGAGATCATTGAGTTTACCTCACAGAGCTGAACATTCCTTTGGATGGAGCAGGTTTGAAACACACTTTTTGTAGAATCTGCAAGTGGATATTTGGACCTCTCTGAGGATTTCGTTGGAAACGGGATAACTGCACCTAACTAAACAGAAGCATTCTCAGAAACTTCTTTGTGATGTTTGCAATCAAATCCCAGAGTTGAATCTTGCTTTGATAGTTCAAGTTTGAAACACTCTTTTTGTTGGTTCTGCAAGTGGATATTTGGACAACTCTGTCGCCTTCGTTCGAAACTGGTATATCTTCACATAAAATCTAGACAGTAGCTTTCACAGAACCTTCTCTGTGATGATTGCATTCAACTCTGAGAGTTGAAGGTTCCTTTTGAAACAGCAGTTTCCAAACACTCTTTCTGTGGAATCTGCAAGTGGATATTTGGACCGCTTTGAAGATTTCGTTGGAAACGGGATAATCTTCACAGAATAACTAAACAGAAGCATTCTCAGAAACTTATTTGTGATGTTTGCAATCAACTCACAGAGTTGAACTTTCCTTTTGAGAGAGAAGCTTTGCAACACTCTTTTTCTAGAATCTGCAAGTGGACATTTGGAGGGCTTTGAGGCCTATGGTGGAAAAGGAAATATCTTCCCGTAGAAACTAGATAGAAGCATTCTCAGAAACTACTTTGGGATGATTGCATTCAAGTCTCAGAGTTGAATACTCTCTTTGACAGAGCAGTTTGGAAACTCTCTTTTTGTAGAATCTGCAAGAGGAGACATGGACCGCATTGAGGCCCATGGTAATAAAGGAAATAACTGCCTATAAAAACTAGGCAGTAGCATTCTCAGAGCCTTCTTCATGATGCTTGCATTCAACTCACAGTGTTGAACCATTCATTGATAGTTCAGGTTTGAAACACTGTTTCTGGAGAAACTGCAAGTGGATATTTGGACCTCTCTGAGGATTTCTTTGGAAACGGGATAAACAGCATGTAACTAAACTGAAGCATTCTCAGAACTTTCTTCGTGATGTTTGTGTTCAACTCACTGTGTTGAACCATTCTTTGATAGTTGAGGTTTGAAACACTCTTTTTGTAGAAACAGCAAGTGGATATTTGGACCTCTCTGAGGATTTCGTAGGAAATGGGATAAACCACACGGAACTAAACAGAAGCATTCTCATAACTTTCTTCGTGATGTTTGCATTCAATTCACAGTGTTGAACCTTTCTTTGATAGTTCAGGTTTGAAACACTCTTTTTGTAGAAACTGCAAATGGATATTTGAAACTCTCTAAGGATTTCGTTGGAAAAGGGATAAACAGCACAGAACTCAACTGAAGCATTCTCAGAACTTTCTTCGTGATGTTTGAATTCAACTCACAGTGTTGAACCATTCTTTGATAGGTGAGGTTTGAAACACTCTTTTTGTAGAAACTGCCAGTGGATATTTGGACCTCTCTGAGGATTTCGTTGGAAACGGGATAAACCACACGTAAGTAAACAGAAGCTTTCTCAGAACTTTCTTCGTGATGTTTGCATTCAACTCACAGTGTTGAACCTTTCTTTGATAGTTCAGGTTTGAAACACTCTTTTTGTAGAAACTGCAAGTGGATATTTGGACCTCTCTGAGGATTTCGTTGGAAAGGGGATAAGCCGCACGTAACTGAACAGAAGCATTCTCAGAACCTTCTTCCTGATGTTTGCATTCAGCTCACAGTGTTGAACCTTTCTTTGATAGTTCAGGTTTGAAACACTCTTTTTGTAGAAACTGCAAGTGGATATTTGGACCTCTCTGAGGATTTCGTTGGAAAGGGGATAAGCCGCACGTAACTGAACAGAAGCATTCTCAGAACCTTCTTCCTGATGTTTGCATTCAGCTCACAGTGTTGAACCTTTCTTTGATAGTTCAGGTTTGAAACACTCTTTTTGTAGAAACTGCAAGTGGATATTTGGACCTCTTTGAGGCCTATCATAGTAAAGGTAATAACTTCATATAAAAACAAGACAGAAGCTTTCTCAGAAAATTCTTGGAGATCATTGAGTTTACCTCACAGAGCTGAACATTCCTTTGGATGGAGCAGGTTTGAAACACACTTTTTGTAGAATCTGCAAGTGGATATTTGGACCTCTCTGAGGATTTCGTTGGAAAGGGGATAACTGCACCTAACTAAACAGAAGCATTCTCAGAAACTTCTTTGTGATGTTTGCAATCAAATCCCAGAGTTGAATCTTGCTTTGATAGTTCAAGTTTGAAACACTCTTTTTGTTGGTTCTGCAAGTGGATATTTGGACCACTCTGTCGCCTTCGTTCGAAACTGGTATATCTTCACATAAAATCTAGACAGTAGCTTTCACAGAACCTTCTCTGTGATGATTGCATTCAACTCACAGAGTTGAAGGTTCCTTTTGAAACAGCAGTTTCCAAACACTCTTTCTGTGGAATCTGCAAGTGGATATTTGGACCGCTTTGAAGATTTCGTTGGAAACGGGATAATCTTCACAGAATAACTAAACAGAAGCATTCTCAGAAACCTCTTTGTGATGTTTGGATTCAACTCACAGAGTTGAACTTTCCTTTTGAGAGAGAAGCTTTGCAACACTCTTTTTCTAGAATCTGCAAGTGGACATTTGGAGGGCTTTGAGGCCTGTGGTGGAAAAGGAAATATCTTCCCGTAGAAACTAGATAGAAGCATTCTCTGGAACTACTTTGGGATGATTGCATTCAAGTCTCAGAGTTGAATATTCTCTTTGAAAGAGCAGTTTGGAAACTCTCTTTTTGTAGAACCTGCAAGTGGAGACATGGACCGCATTGAGGCCCATGGTAATAAAGGAAATAACTGCCTATAAAAACTAGACAGTAGCATTCTCAGAGCCTTCTTCGTGATGCTTGCATTCAACTCACAGTGTTGAACCATTCTTTGATAGTTCAGGTTTGAAACACTGTTTCTGGAGAAACTGCAAGTGGATATTTGGACCTCTCTGAGGATTTGGTTGGAAACGGGGTAAACAGCATGTAACTAAACTGAAGCATTCTCAGAACTTTCTTCGTGATGTTTGTTTTCAACTCACTGTGTTGAACCATTCTTTGATAGTTGAGGTTTGAAACACTCTTTTTGTAGAAACTGCAAGTGGATATTTGGACCTCTCTGAGGATTTCGTAGGAAACGGGATAAACGACACGTAACTAATCAGTAGAATTCTCAGTGCTTTCTTCGTGATGTTTGCATTCAATTCACAGTGTTGAACCTTTCTTTGATAGTTCAGGTTTGAAACACTCTTTTTGTAGAAACTGCAAGTGGATATTTGGACCTCTCTATGGATTTCGTTGGAAACGGGATAACTGCACCTAATTAACAGAAGCATTCTCAGAAACTTCTTTGTGATGTTTGCAATCAAATCCCAGAGTTGAATCTTGCTTTGATAGTTCAAGTTTGAAACACTCTTTTTGTTGGTTCTGCAAGTGGATATTTGGACCACTCTGTGGCCTTCGTTCGAAACTGGTATATCTTCACATAAAATCTAGACAGTAGCTTTCACAGAACCTTCTCTGTGATGATTGAATTCAACTCACAGAGTTGAAGGTTCCTTTTGAAACAGCAGTTTCCAAACACTCTTTCTGTGGAATCTGCAAGTGGATATTTGGACCGCTTTGAAGATTTCGTTCGAAACGGGATAATCTTCACAGAATAGCTAAACAGAAGCATTCTCAGAAACTTCTTTGTGATGTTTGCATTCAACTCACAGAGTTGAACTTTCCTTTTGAGAGAGAAGATTTGCAACACTCTTTTTCTAGAATCTGCAAGTGGACATTTGGAGGGCTTTGAGGCCTGTGGTGGAAAAGGAAATATCTTTCCGCAGAAACTAGATAGAAGCATTCTCAGAAACTACTTTGGGATGATTGCATTCAAGTCTCAGAGTTGAATATTCTCTTTGACAGAGCAGTTTGGAAACTCTCTTTTTGTAGAATCTACAAGTGGAGACATGGAACGCATTGAGGCCCATGGTAATAAAGGAAATAACTGCCTATAAAAACTAGACAGTAGCATTCTCAGAGCCTTCTTCGTGATGCTTGCATTCGACACACAGTGTTGAACCATTCTTTGATTGTTCAGGTTTGAAACACTGTTTCTGGAGAAACTGCAAGTGGATATTTGGACCTCTCTGAGGATATCGGTGGAAACGGGATAAACAGCACAGAACTAAACTGAAGCATTCTCAGAACTTTCTTCGTGATGTTTGTATTCAACTCACTGTGTTGAACCATTCTTTGATAGTTGAGGTTTGAAACACTCTTTTTGTAGAAACAGCAAGTGGATATTTGGACCTCTCTGAGGATTTCGTAGGAAATGGGATAAACCACACGGAACTAAACAGAAGCATTCTCATAACTTTCTTCGTGATGTTTGCATTCAATTCACAGTGTTGAACCTTTCTTTGATAGTTCAGGTTTGAAACACTCTTTTTGTAGAAACTGCAAATGGATATTTGAAACTCTCTAAGGATTTCTTTGGAAAAGGGATAAACAGCACAGAACTCAACTGAAGCATTCTCAGAACTTTCTTCGTGATGTTTGAATTCAACTCACAGTGTTGAACCATTCTTTGATAGGTGAGGTTTGAAACACTCTTTTTGTAGAAACTGCCAGTGGATATTTGGACCTCTCTGAGGATTTCGTTGGAAACGGGATAAACCACACGTAAGTAAACAGAAGCTTTCTCAGAACTTTCTTCGTGATGTTTGCATTCAACTCACAGTGTTGAACCTTTCTTTGATAGTTCAGGTTTGAAACACTCTTTTTGTAGAAACTGCAAGTGGATATTTGGACCTCTCTGAGGATTTCGTTGGAAAGGGGATAAGCCGCACGTAACTGAACAGAAGCATTCTCAGAACCTTCTTCCTGATGTTTGCATTCAGCTCACAGTGTTGAACCTTTCTTTGATAGTTCAGGTTTGAAACACTCTTTTTGTAGAAACTGCAAGTGGATATTTGGACCTCTTTGAGGCCTATCGTAGTAAAGGTAATAACTTCATATAAAAACAAGACAGAAGCTTTCTCAGAAAATTCTTGGAGATCATTGAGTTTACCTCACAGAGCTGAACATTCCTTTGGATGGAGCAGGTTTGAAACACACTTTTTGTAGAATCTGCAAGTGGATATTTGGACCTCTCTGAGGATTTCGTTGGAAAGGGGATAACTGCACCTAACTAAACAGAAGCATTCTCAGAAACTTCTTTGTGATGTTTGCAATCAAATCCCAGAGTTGAATCTTGCTTTGATAGTTCAAGTTTGAAACACTCTTTTTGTTGGTTCTGCAAGTGGATATTTGGACCACTCTGTCGCCTTCGTTCGAAACTGATATATCTTCACATAAAATCTAGACAGTAGCTTTCACAGAACCTTCTCTGTGATGATTGCATTCAACTCACAGAGTTGAAGGTTCCTTTTGAAACAGCAGTTTCCAAACACTCTTTCTGTGGAATCTGCAAGTGGATATTTGGACCGCTTTGAAGATTTCGTTGGAAACGGGATAATCTTCACAGAATAACTAAACAGAAGCATTCTCAGAAACCTCTTTGTGATGTTTGGATTCAACTCACAGAGTTGAACTTTCCTTTTGAGAGAGAAGACTTGCTACACTCTTTTTCTAGAATCTGCAAGTGGACATTTGGAGGGCTTTGAGGCCTGTGGTGGAAAAGGAAATATCTTCCCGTAGAAACTAGATAGAAGCATTCTCTGGAACTACTTTGGGATGATTGCATTCAAGTCTCAGAGTTGAATATTCTCTTTGACAGAGCAGTTTGGAAACTCTCTTTTTGTAGAATCTGCAAGTGGAGACATGGACCGCATTGAGGCCCATGGTAATAAAGGAAATAACTGCCTATAAAAACTAGACAGTAGCATTCTCAGAGCCTTCTTCGTGATGCTTGCATTCAACTCACAGTGTTGAACCATTCTTTGATAGTTCAGGTTTGAAACACTGTTTCTGGAGAAACTGCAAGTGGATATTTGGACCTCTCTGAGGATTTGGTTGGAAATGGGGTAAACAGCATGTAACTAAACTGAAGCATTCTCAGAACTTTCTTCGTGATGTTTGTTTTCAACTCACTGTGTTGAACCATTCTTTGATAGTTGAGGTTTGAAACACTCTTTTTGTAGAAACTGCAAGTGGATATTTGGACCTCTCTGAGGATTTCGTAGGAAACGGGATAAACGACACGTAACTAATCAGTAGAATTCTCAGAGCTTTCTTCGTGATGTTTGCATTCAATTCACAGTGTTGAACCTTTCTTTGATAGTTCAGGTTTGAAACACTCTTTTTGTAGAAACTGCAAGTGGATATTTGGACCTCTCTAAGGATTTCGTTGGAAACGGGATAACTGCACCTAACTAAACAGAAGCATTCTCAGAAACTTCTTTGTGATGTTTGCAATCAAATCCCAGAGTTGAATCTTGCTTTGATAGTTCAAGTTTGAAACACTCTTTTTGTTGGTTCTGCAAGTGGATATTTGGACCACTCTGTGGCCTTCGTTCGAAACTGGTATATCTTCACATAAAATCTAGACAGTAGCTTTCACAGAACCTTCTCTGTGATGATTGAATTCAACTCACAGAGTTGAAGGTTCCTTTTGAAACAGCAGTTTCCAAACACTCTTTCTGTGGAATCTGCAAGTGGATATTTGGACCGCTTTGAAGATTTCGTTCGAAACGGGATAATCTTCACAGAATAGCTAAACAGAAGCATTCTCAGAAACTTCTTTGTGATGTTTGCATTCAACTCACAGAGTTGAACTTTCCTTTTGAGAGAGAAGATTTGCAACACTCTTTTTCTAGAATCTGCAAGTGGACATTTGGAGGGCTTTGAGGCCTGTGGTGGAAAAGGAAATATCTTTCTGCAGAAACTAGATAGAAGCATTCTCAGAAACTACTTTGGGATGATTGCATTCAAGTCTCAGAGTTGAATATTCTCTTTGACAGAGCAGTTTGGAAACTCTCTTTTTGTAGAATCTACAAGTGTAGACATGGACCGCATTGAGGCCCATGGTAATAAAGGAAATAACTGCCTATAAAAACTAGACAGTAGCATTCTCAGAGCCTTCTTCGTGATGCTTGCATTCAACACACAGTGTTGAACCATTCTTTGATTGTTCAGGTTTGAAACACTGTTTCTGGAGAAACTGCAAGTGGATATTTGGACCTCTCTGAGGATATCGGTGGAAACGGGATAAACGGCACAGAACTAAACTGAAGCATTCTCAGAACTTTCTTCGTGATGTTTGTATTCAACTCACTGTGTTGAACCATTCTTTGATAGTTGAGGTTTGAAACACTCTTTTTGTAGAGACAGCAAGTGGATATTTGGACCTCTCTGAGGATTTCGTAGGAAACGGGATAAACCACACGGAACTAAACAGAAGCATTCTCATAACTTTCTTCGTGATGTTTGCATTCAATTCACAGTGTTGAACCTTTCTTTGATAGTTCAGGTTTGAAACACTCTTTTTGTAGAAACTGCAAATGGATATTTGAAACTCTCTAAGGATTTCGTTGGAAAAGGGATAAACAGCACAGAACTCAACTGAAGCATTCTCAGAACTTTCTTCGTGATATTTGAATTCAACTCACAGTGTTGAACCATTCTTTGATAGGTGAGGTTTGAAACACTCTTTTTGTAGAAACTGCCAGTGGATATTTGGACCTCTCTGAGGATTTCGTTGGAAACGGGATAAACCACACGTAACTAAACAGAAGCTTTCTCAGAACTTTCTTCGTGATGTTTGCATTCAACTCACAGTGTTGAACCTTTCTTTGATAGTTCAGGTTTGAAACACTCTTTTTGTAGAAACTGCAAGTGGATATTTGGACCTCTCTGAGGATTTCGTTGGAATGGGGATAAGCCGAAGGTAACTGAACAGAAGCATTCTCAGAACCTTCTTCCTGATGTTTGCATTCAGCTCACAGTGTTGAACCTTTCTTTGATAGTTCAGGTTTGAAACACTCTTTTTGTAGAAACTGCAAGTGGATATTTGGACCTCTTTGAGGCCTATCGTAGTAAAGGTAATAACTTCATATAAAAACAAGACAGAAGCTTTCTCAGAAAATTCTTGGAGATCATTGAGTTTACCTCACAGAGCTGAACATTCCTTTGGATGGAGCAGGTTTGAAACACACTTTTTGTAGAATCTGCAAGTGGATATTTGGACCTCTCTGAGGATTTCGTTGGATACGGGATAACTGCACCTAACTAAACAGAAGCATTCTCAGAAACTTCTTTGTGATGTTTGCAATCAAGTCCCAGAGTTGAATCTTGCTTTGATAGTTCAAGTTTGAAACACTCTTTTTGTTGGTTCTGCAAGTGGATATTTGGACCACTCTGTGGCCTTCGTTCGAAACTGCTATATCTTCACATAAAATCTAGACAGTAGCTTTCACAGAACCTTCTCTGTGATGATTGCATTCAACTCACAGAGTTGAAGGTTCCTTTTGAAACAGCAGTTTCCAAACACTCTTTCTGTGGAATCTGCAAGTGGATATTTGGACCGCTTTGAAGATTTCGTTGGAAACGGGATAATCTTCACAGAATAACTAAACAGAAGCATTCTCAGAAACCTCTTTGTGATGTTTGGATTCAACTCACAGAGTTGAACTTTCCTTTTGAGAGAGAAGCCTTGCTACACTCTTTTTCTAGAATCTGCAAGTGGACATTTGGAGGGCTTTGAGGCCTGTGGTGGAAAAGGAAATATCTTCCCGTAGAAACTAGATAGAAGCATTCTCTGGAACTACTTTGGGATGATTGCATTCAAGTCTCAGAGTTGAATATTCTCTTTGACAGAGCAGTTTGGAAACTCTCTTTTTGTAGAATCTGCAAGTGGAGACATGGACCGCATTGAGGCCCATGGTAATAAAGGAAATAACTGCCTATAAAAACTAGACAGTAGCATTCTCAGAGCCTTCTTCGTGATGCTTGCATTCAACTCACAGTGTTGAACCATTCTTTGATAGTTCAGGTTTGAAACACTGTTTCTGGAGAAACTGCAAGTGGATATTTGGACCTCTCTGAGGATTTGGTTGGAAACGGGGTAAACAGCATGTAACTAAACTGAAGCATTCTCAGAACTTTCTTCGTGATGTTTGTTTTCAACTCACTGTGTTGAACCATTCTTTGATAGTTGAGGTTTGAAACACTCTTTTTGTAGAAACTGCAAGTGGATATTTGGACCTCTCTGAGGATTTCGTAGGAAACGGGATAAACGACACGTAACTAATCAGTAGAATTCTCAGAGCTTTCTTCGTTATGTTTGCATTCAATTCACAGTGTTGAACCTTTCTTTGATAGTTCAGGTTTGAAACACTCTTTTTGTAGAAACTGCAAGTGGATATTTGGACCTCTCTAAGGATTTCGTTGGAAACGGGATAACTGCACCTAACTAAACAGAAGCATTCTCAGAAACTTCTTTGTGATGTTTGCAATCAAATCCCAGAGTTGAATCTTGCTTTGATAGTTCAAGTTTGAAACACTCTTTTTGTTGGTTCTGCAAGTGGATATTTGGACCACTCTGTGGCCTTCGTTCGAAACTGGTATATCTTCACATAAAATCTAGACAGTAGCTTTCACAGAACCTTCTCTGTGATGATTGAATTCAACTCACAGAGTTGAAGGTTCCTTTTGAAACAGCAGTTTCCAAACACTCTTTCTGTGGAATCTGCAAGTGGATATTTGGACCGCTTTGAAGATTTCGTTCGAAACGGGATAATCTTCACAGAATAGCTAAACAGAAGCATTCTCAGAAACTTCTTTGTGATGTTTGCATTCAACTCACAGAGTTGAACTTTCCTTTTGAGAGAGAAGATTTGCAACACTCTTTTTCTAGAATCTGCAAGTGGACATTTGGAGGGCTTTGAGGCCTGTGGTGGAAAAGGAAATATCTTTCTGCAGAAACTAGATAGAAGCATTCTCAGAAACTACTTTGGGATGATTGCATTCAAGTCTCAGAGTTGAATATTCTCTTTGACAGAGCAGTTTGGAAACTCTCTTTTTGTAGAATCTACAAGTGTAGACATGGACCGCATTGAGGCCCATGGTAATAAAGGAAATAACTGCCTATAAAAACTAGACAGTAGCATTCTCAGAGCCTTCTTCGTGATGCTTGCATTCAACACACAGTGTTGAACCATTCTTTGATTGTTCAGGTTTGAAACACTGTTTCTGGAGAAACTGCAAGTGGATATTTGGACCTCTCTGAGGATATCGGTGGAAACGGGATAAACGGCACAGAACTAAACTGAAGCATTCTCAGAACTTTCTTCGTGATGTTTGTATTCAACTCACTGTGTTGAACCATTCTTTGATAGTTGAGGTTTGAAACACTCTTTTTGTAGAGACAGCAAGTGGATATTTGGACCTCTCTGAGGATTTCGTAGGAAACGGGATAAACCACACGGAACTAAACAGAAGCATTCTCATAACTTTCTTCGTGATGTTTGCATTCAATTCACAGTGTTGAACCTTTCTTTGATAGTTCAGGTTTGAAACACTCTTTTTGTAGAAACTGCAAATGGATATTTGAAACTCTCTAAGGATTTCGTTGGAAAAGGGATAAACAGCACAGAACTCAACTGAAGCATTCTCAGAACTTTCTTCGTGATGTTTGAATTCAACTCACAGTGTTGAACCATTCTTTGATAGGTGAGGTTTGAAACACTCTTTTTGTAGAAACTGCCAGTGGATATTTGGACCTCTCTGAGGATTTCGTTGGAAACTGGATAAACCACACGTAACTAAACAGAAGCTTTCTCAGAACTTTCTTCGTGATGTTTGCATTCAACTCACAGTGTTGAACCTTTCTTTGATAGTTCAGGTTTGAAACACTCTTTTTGTAGAAACTGCAAGTGGATATTTGGACCTCTCTGAGGATTTCGTTGGAAAGGGGATAAGCCGAAGGTAACTGAACAGAAGCATTCTCAGAACCTTCTTCCTGATGTTTGCATTCAGCTCACAGTGTTGAACCTTTCTTTGATAGTTCAGGTTTGAAACACTCTTTTTGTAGAAACTGCAAGTGGATATTTGGACCTCTTTGAGGCCTATCGTAGTAAAGGTAATAACTTCATATAAAAACAAGACAGAAGCTTTCTCAGAAAATTCTTGGAGATCATTGAGTTTACCTCACAGAGCTGAACATTCCTTTGGATGGAGCAGGTTTGAAACACACTTTTTGTAGAATCTGCAAGTGGATATTTGGACCTCTCTGAGGATTTCGTTGGATACGGGATAACTGCACCTAACTAAACAGAAGCATTCTCAGAAACTTCTTTGTGATGTTTGCAATCAAGTCCCAGAGTTGAATCTTGCTTTGATAGTTCAAGTTTGAAACACTCTTTTTGTTGGTTCTGCAAGTGGATATTTGGACCACTCTGTCGCCTTCGTTCGAAACTGGTATATCTTCACATAAAATCTAGACAGTAGCTTTCACAGAACCTTCTCTGTGATGATTGCATTCAACTCACAGAGTTGAAGGTTCCTTTTGAAACAGCAGTTTCCAAACACTCTTTCTGTGGAATCTGCAAGTGGATATTTGGACCGCTTTGAAGATTTCGTTGGAAACGGGATAATCTTCACAGAATAACTAAACAGAAGCATTCTCAGAAACCTCTTTGTGATGTTTGGATTCAACTCACAGAGTTGAACTTTCCTTTTGAGAGAGAAGACTTGCTACACTCTTTTTCTAGAATCTGCAAGTGGACATTTGGAGGGCTTTGAGGCCTGTGGTGGAAAAGGAAATATCTTCCCGTAGAAACTAGATAGAAGCATTCTCTGGAACTACTTTGGGATGATTGCATTCAAGTCTCAGAGTTGAATATTCTCTTTGACAGAGCAGTTTGGAAACTCTCTTTTTGTAGAATCTGCAAGTGGAGACATGGACCGCATTGAGGCCCATGGTAATAAAGGAAATAACTGCCTATAAAAACTAGACAGTAGCATTCTCAGAGCCTTCTTCGTGATGCTTGCATTCAACTCACAGTGTTGAACCATTCTTTGATAGTTCAGGTTTGAAACACTGTTTCTGGAGAAACTGCAAGTGGATATTTGGACCTCTCTGAGGATTTGGTTGGAAACGGGGTAAACAGCATGTAACTAAACTGAAGCATTCTCAGAACTTTCTTCGTGATGTTTGTTTTCAACTCACTGTGTTGAACCATTCTTTGATAGTTGAGGTTTGAAACACTCTTTTTGTAGAAACTGCAAGTGGATATTTGGACCTCTCTGAGGATTTCGTAGGAAACGGGATAAACGACACGTAACTAATCAGTAGAATTCTCAGAGCTTTCTTCGTGATGTTTGCATTCAATTCACAGTGTTGAACCTTTCTTTGATAGTTCAGGTTTGAAACACTCTTTTTGTAGAAACTGCAAGTGGATATTTGGACCTCTCTAAGGATTTCGTTGGAAACGGGATAACTGCACCTAACTAAACAGAAGCATTCTCAGAAACTTCTTTGTGATGTTTGCAATCAAATCCCAGAGTTGAATCTTGCTTTGATAGTTCAAGTTTGAAACACTCTTTTTGTTGGTTCTGCAAGTGGATATTTGGACCACTCTGTGGCCTTCGTTCGAAACTGGTATATCTTCACATAAAATCTAGACAGTAGCTTTCACAGAACCTTCTCTGTGATGATTGAATTCAACTCACAGAGTTGAAGGTTCCTTTTGAAACAGCAGTTTCCAAACACTCTTTCTGTGGAATCTGCAAGTGGATATTTGGACCGCTTTGAAGATTTCGTTCGAAACGGGATAATCTTCACAGAATAGCTAAACAGAAGCATTCTCAGAAACTTCTTTGTGATGTTTGCATTCAACTCACAGAGTTGAACTTTCCTTTTGAGAGAGAAGATTTGCAACACTCTTTTTCTAGAATCTGCAAGTGGACATTTGGAGGGCTTTGAGGCCTGTGGTGGAAAAGGAAATATCTTTCTGCAGAAACTAGATAGAAGCATTCTCAGAAACTACTTTGGGATGATTGCATTCAAGTCTCAGAGTTGAATATTCTCTTTGACAGAGCAGTTTGGAAACTCTCTTTTTGTAGAATCTACAAGTGTAGACATGGACCGCATTGAGGCCCATGGTAATAAAGGAAATAACTGCCTATAAAAACTAGACAGTAGCATTCTCAGAGCCTTCTTCGTGATGCTTGCATTCAACACACAGTGTTGAACCATTCTTTGATTGTTCAGGTTTGAAACACTGTTTCTGGAGAAACTGCAAGTGGATATTTGGACCTCTCTGAGGATATCGGTGGAAACGGGATAAACGGCACAGAACTAAACTGAAGCATTCTCAGAACTTTCTTCGTGATGTTTGTATTCAACTCACTGTGTTGAACCATTCTTTGATAGTTGAGGTTTGAAACACTCTTTTTGTAGAGACAGCAAGTGGATATTTGGACCTCTCTGAGGATTTCGTAGGAAACGGGATAAACCACACGGAACTAAACAGAAGCATTCTCATAACTTTCTTCGTGATGTTTGCATTCAATTCACAGTGTTGAACCTTTCTTTGATAGTTCAGGTTTGAAACACTCTTTTTGTAGAAACTGCAAATGGATATTTGAAACTCTCTAAGGATTTCGTTGGAAAAGGGATAAACAGCACAGAACTCAACTGAAGCATTCTCAGAACTTTCTTCGTGATGTTTGAATTCAACTCACAGTGTTGAACCATTCTTTGATAGGTGAGGTTTGAAACACTCTTTTTGTAGAAACTGCCAGTGGATATTTGGACCTCTCTGAGGATTTCGTTGGAAACGGGATAAACCACACGTAACTAAACAGAAGCTTTCTCAGAACTTTCTTCGTGATGTTTGCATTCAACTCACAGTGTTGAACCTTTCTTTGATAGTTCAGGTTTGAAACACTCTTTTTGTAGAAACTGCAAGTGGATATTTGGACCTCTCTGAGGATTTCGTTGGAAAGGGGATAAGCCGAAGGTAACTGAACAGAAGCATTCTCAGAACCTTCTTCCTGATGTTTGCATTCAGCTCACAGTGTTGAACCTTTCTTTGATAGTTCAGGTTTGAAACACTCTTTTTGTAGAAACTGCAAGTGGATATTTGGACCTCTTTGAGGCCTATCGTAGTAAAGGTAATAACTTCATATAAAAACAAGACAGAAGCTTTCTCAGAAAATTCTTGGAGATCATTGAGTTTACCTCACAGAGCTGAACATTCCTTTGGATGGAGCAGGTTTGAAACACACTTTTTGTAGAATCTGCAAGTGGATATTTGGACCTCTCTGAGGATTTCGTTGGATACGGGATAACTGCACCTAACTAAACAGAAGCATTCTCAGAAACTTCTTTGTGATGTTTGCAATCAAGTCCCAGAGTTGAATCTTGCTTTGATAGTTCAAGTTTGAAACACTCTTTTTGTTGGTTCTGCAAGTGGATATTTGGACCACTCTGTCGCCTTCGTTCGAAACTGGTATATCTTCACATAAAATCTAGACAGTAGCTTTCACAGAACCTTCTCTGTGATGATTGCATTCAACTCACAGAGTTGAAGGTTCCTTTTGAAACAGCAGTTTCCAAACACTCTTTCTGTGGAATCTGCAAGTGGATATTTGGACCGCTTTGAAGATTTTGTTGGAAACGGGATAATCTTCACAGAACAACTAAACAGAAGCATTCTCAGAAACCTCTTTGTGATGTTTGCATTCAACTCACAGAGTTGAACTTTCCTATTGAGAGAGAAGCTTTGCAACACTCTTTTTCTAGAATCTGCAAGTGGACATTTGGAGGGCTTTGAGGCCTGTGGTGGAAAAGGAAATATCTTCCCGTAGAAACTAGATAGAAGCATTCTCAGAAACTACTTTGGGATGATTGCATTCAAGTCTCAGAGTTGAATATTCTCTTTGACAGAGCAGTTTGGAAACTCTCTTTTTGTAGAATCTGCAAGTGGAGACATGGACCGCGTTGAGGCCCATGGTAATAAAGGAAATAACTGCCTATAAAAACTAGACAGTAGGATTCTCAGAGCCTTCTTCGTGATGATTGCATTCAACTCACAGTGTTGAACCATTCTTTGATAGTTCAGGTTTGAAACACTGTTTCTGGAGAAACTGCAAGTGGATATTTGGACCTCTCTGAGGATTTCGTTGGAAAAGGGATAAACAGCATGTAACTAAACTGAAGCATTCTCAGAACTTTCTTCGTGATGTTTGTATTCAACTCACTGTGTTGAACCATTCTTTGATAGTTGAGGTTTGAAACACTCTTTTTGTAGAAACTGCAAGTGGATATTTGGACCTCTCTGAGGATTTCGTAGGAAACGGGATATAGCACACGTAACTAATCAGAAGCATTCGCAGAGCTTTCTTCGTGATGTTTGCATTCAATTCACAGTGTTGAACCTTTCTTTGATAGTTCAGGTTTGAAACACTCTTTTTGTACAAACTGCAAGTGGATATTTGAAACTCTCTGAGGATTTCGTTGGAAACGGGATAAACAGCACAGAACTCAACTGAAGCATTCTCAGAACTTTCTTCGTGATGTTTTAATTCAACTCACAGTGTTGAACCATTCTTTGATAATTGAGGTTTGAAACACTCTTTTTGTAGAAACTGCCAGTGGATATTTGGACCTCTCTGAGGATTTCGTTGGAAACGGGATAAACCACACGTAACTAAACAGAAGCATTCTCAGAAATTTCTTCGTGATGTTTGCATTCAACTCGCAGTGTTGAACCTTTCTTTGATAGTTCAGGTTTGAAACACTCTTTTTGTAGAAACTGCAAGTGGATATTTGGACCTCTCTGAGGATTTCGTTGGAAACGGGATAAACCGCACCTAACTGAACAGAAGCATTCTGAGAACCTTCTTCCTGATGTTTGCATTCAGCTCACAGTGTTGAACCTTTCTTTGATAGTTCAGGTTTGAAACACTCTTTTTGTAGAAACAGCAAGTGGATATTTGGACCTCTTTGAGGCCTATCGTAGTAAAGGTAATAACTTCATATAAAAACAAGACAGAAGCTTTCTCAGAAAATTCTTGGAGATCATTGAGTTACCTCACAGAGCTGAACATTCCTTTGGATGGAGCAGGTTTGAAACACACTTTTTGTAGAATCTGCAAGTGGATATTTGGACCTCTCTGAGGATTTCGTTGGAAACAGGATAACTGCACCTAACTAAACAGAAGCATTCTCAGAAACTTCTTTGTGATGTTTGCAATCAAATCCCAGATTTGAATCTTGCTTTGATAGTTCAAGTTTGAAACACTCTTTTTGTTGGTTCTGCAAGTGGATATTTGGACCACTCTGTCGCCTTCGTTCGAAACTGGTATATCTTCACATAGAATCTAGACAGTAGCTTTCACAGAACCTTCTCTGTGATGATTGCATTCAACTCACAGAGTTGAAGGTTCCTTTTGAAACAGCAGTTTCCAAACACTCTTTCTGTGGAATCTGCAAGTGGATATTTGGACGGCTTTGAAGATTTCGTTGGAAACGGGATAATCTTCACAGAATAACTAAACAGAAGCATTCTCAGAAACTTCTTTGTGATGTTTGCATTCAACTCACAGAGTTGAACTTTCCTTTTGAGAGAGAAGCTTTGCAACACTCTTTTTCTAGAATCTGCAAGTGGACATTTGGAGGGCTTTGAGGCCTGTGGTGGAAAAGGAAATATCTTCCCGTAGAAACTAGATAGAAGCATTCTCAGAAACTACTTTGGGATGATTGCATTCAAGTCTCAGAGTTGAATATTCTCTTTGACAGAGCAGTTTGGATACTCTCTTTTTGTAGAATCTGCAAGTGGAGACATGGACCGCATTGAGGCCCATGGTAATAAAGGAAATAACTGCCTATAAAAACTAGACAGTAGCATTCTCAGAGCCTTCTTCGTGATGCTTGCATTCAACTCACAGTGTTGAACCATTCTTTGATAGTTCAGGTTTGAAACACTGTTTCTGGAGAAACTGCAAGTGGATATTTGGACCTCTCTGAGGATTTCGTTGGAAACGCGATAAACAGCATGTAATTAAACTGAAGCATTCTCAGAACTTTCTTCGTGATGTTTGTATTCAACTCACTGTGTTGAGCCATTCTTTGATAGTTGAGGTTTGAAACACTTTTTTTGTAGAAACTGCAAGTGGATATTTGGACCTCTCTGAGGATTTCCTAGGAAACGGGATAAACCACACGTAACTAATCAGAAGCATTCTCAGAGCTTTCTTCGTGATGTTTGCATTCAATTCACAGTGTTGAACCTTTCTTTGATAGTTCAGGTTTGAAACACTCTTTTTGTAGAAACTGCAAGTGGATATTTGAAACTCTCTGAGGACTTCGTTGGAAACGGGATAAACAGCACAGAACTCAACAGAAGCATTCTCAGAACGTTCTTCGTGATGTTTGAATTCAACTCACAGTGTTGAACCATTCTTTGATAGTTGAAGTTTGAAACACTGTTTTTATAGAAACTGCCAGTGGATATTTGGACCTCTCTGAGGATTTCGTTGGAAACGGGATAAACCACACGTAACTAAACAGAAGCATTCTCAGAAATTTCTTCGTGATGTTTGCATTCAACTCACAGTGTTGAACCTTTCTTTGATAGTTCAGGTTTGAAACACTCTTTTTGTAGAAACTGCAAGTGGATAATTGGACCTCTCTGAGGATTTCGTTGGAAACGGGATAAACCGCACGTAACTGAACAGAAGCATTCTCAGAACCTTCTTCCTTATGTTTGCGTTCAGCTCACAGTGTTGAACCTTTCTTTCATAGTTCAGGTTTGAAACACTCTTTTTGTAGAAACTGCAAGTGGATATTTGGACCTCTTTGAGGCCTATCGTAGTAAAGGTAATAACTTCATATAAAAACAAGACAGAAGCTTTCTCAGAAAATTCTTGGAGATCATTGAGTTAACCTCACAGAGCTGAACATTCCTTTGGATGGAGCAGGTTTGAAACACACTTTTTGTAGAATCTGCAAGTGGATATTTGGACCTCTCTGAGGATTTCGTTGGAAACGGGATAACTGCACCTAACTAAACAGAAGCATTCTCAGAAACTTCTTTATGATGTTTGCAATCAAATCCCAGAGTTGAATCTTGCTTTGATAGTTCAAGTTTGAAACACTCTTTTTGTTGGTTCTGCAAGTGGATATTTGGACCACTCTGTGGCATTCGTTCGAAACTGGTATATCTTCACATAAAATCTAGACAGTAGCTTTCACAGAACCTTCTCTGTGATGATTGCATTCAACTCACAGAGTTGAAGGTTCCTTTTGAAACAGCAGTTTCCAAACACTCTTTCTGTGGAATCTGCAAGTGGATATTTGGACTGCTTTGAAGATTTCGTTGGAAACGGGATAATCTTCACAGAATAGCTAAACAGAAGCATTCTCAGAAACTTCTTTGTGATGTTTGCATTCAACTCACAGAGTTGAACTTTCCTTTTGAGAGAGAAGCTTTGCAACACTCTTTTTCTAGAATCTGCAAGTGGACATTCGGAGGGCTTTGAGGCCTGTGGTGGAAAAGAAAATATCTTCCCGTAGAAACTAGATAGAAGCATTCTCAGAAACTACTTTGGGATGATTGCATTCAAGTCTCAGAGTTGAATATTCTCTTTGACAGAGCAGTTTGGAAACTCTCTTTTTGAAGTATCTGCAAGTGGAGACATGGACTGCATTGAGGCCCATGGTAATAAAGGAAATAACTGCCTATAAAAACTAGACAGTAGCATTCTCAGAGCCTTCTTCGTGATGCTTGCATTCAACACACAGTGTTGAACCATTCTTTGATAGTTCAGGTTTGAAACACTGTTTCTGGAGAAACTGCAAGTGGATATTTGGACCTCTCTGAGGATATCGGTGGAAACGGGATAAACAGCACAGAAAGAAACTGAAGCATTCTCAGAACATTCTTCGTGATGTTTGTATTCAACTCACTGTGTTGAACCATTCTTTGATAGTTGAGGTTTGAAACACTGTTTCTGGAGAAACTGCAAGTGGATATTTGGAGCTCTGTGAGGATATCGGTGGAAACGGGATAAACAGCACAGAACTAAACTGAAGCATTCTCAGAACATTCTTCGTGATGTTTGTATTCAACTCAATTTGTTGAACCATTCTTTGATAGTTGAGGTTTGTAACACTCTTTTTGTAGAAACTGCAAGTGGATATTTGGACCTCTCTGAGGATTTCGTAGGAAACGGGATAAACCACACGTAACTAAACAGAAGCATTCTCAAAATATTCTTCGTAATGTTTGCATTCAACTCACAGTGTTGAACCTTTCTTTGATAGTTCAGGTTTGAAACACTGTTTCTGGAGAAACTGCAAGTGGATATTTGGACCTCTCTGAGGATATCGGTGGAAACGGTATAAACAGCACAGAACTAAACTGAAGCATTCTCAGAACATTCTTCGTGATGTTTGCATTCAACTCACTGTGTTGAACCATTCTTTGATAGCTGATGTTTGAAACACTCTTTTTATAGAAACTGCCAGTGGATATTTGGACCTCTCTGAGGATTTCGTTGGAAACGGGATAAACCACACGGAACTAAACAGAAGCATTCTCAGAACTTTCATCGTGATGTTTGCATTCAATTCACAGTGTTGAACCTTTCTTTGATAGTTCAGGTTTGAAACACTCTTTTTGTAGAAACTGCAAATGGATATTTGAAACTCTCTAAGGATTTCGTTGGAAACGGGATAAACAGCACAGAACTCAACTGAAGCATTCTCAGAACTTTCTTCGTGATGTTTGAATTCAACTCACAGTGTTGAACCATTCTTTGATAGGTGAGGTTTGAAACACTCTTTTTGTAGAAACTGCCAGTGGATATTTGGACCTCTCTGAGGATTTCGTTGGAAACGGGATAAACCACACGTAACTAAACAGAAGCATTCTCAGAACTTTGTTCGTGATGTTTGCATTCAACTCACAGTGTTGAACCTTTCTTTGATAGTTCAGGTTTGAAACACTCTTTTTGTAGAAACTGCAAGTGGATATTTGGACCTCTCTGAGGATTTCGTTGGAAAGGGGATAAGCCGCACGTAACTGAACAGAAGCATTCTCAGAACCTTCTCCCTGATGTTTGCATTCAGCTCACAGTGTTGAACCTTTCTTTGATAGTTCAGGTTTGAAACACTCTTTTTGTAGAAACTGCAAGTGGATATTTGGACCTCTTTGAGGCCTATCGTAGTAAAGGTAATAACTTCATATAAAAACAAGACAGAAGCTTTCTCAGAAAATTCTTGGAGATCATTGAGTTTACCTCACAGAGCTGAACATTCCTTTGGATGGAGCAGGTTTAAAACACACTTTTTCTAGAATCTGCAAGTGGATATTTGGACCTCTCTGAGGATTTCGTTGGAAACGGGATAACTGCACCTAACTAAACAGAAGCATTCTCAGAAACTTCTTTGTGATGTTTGCAATCAAATCCCAGAGTTGAATCTTGCTTTGATAGTTCAAGTTTGAAACACTCTTTTTGTTGGTTCTGCAAGTGGATATTTGGACTACTCTGTGGCATTCGTTCGAAACTGGTATATCTTCACATAAAATCTAGACAGTAGCTTTCACAGAAACTTCTCTGTGATGATTGAATTCAACTCACAGAGTTGAAGGTTCCTTTTGAAACAGCAGTTTCCAAACACTCTTTCTGTGGAATCTGCAAGTGGATATTTGGACCGCTTTGAAGATTTCGTTGGAAACGGGATAATCTTCACAGAATAACTACACAGAAGCATTCTCAGAAACTTCTTTGTGATGTTTGCATTCAACTCACAGAGTTGAACTTTCCTTTTGAGAGAGAAGCTTTGCAACACTCTTTTTCTAGAATCTGCAAGTGGACATTTGGAGGGCTTTGAGGCCTGTGGTGGAAAAGGAAATATCTTCCCGTAGAAACTAGATAGAAGCATTGTCAGAAACTACTTTGGGATGATTGCATTCAAGTCTCAGATTTGAATATTCTCTTTGACAGAGCAGTTTGGAAACTCTCTTTTTGTAGACTCTGCAAGTGGAGACATGGACCTCATTGAGGCCCTTGGTAATAAAGGAAATAACTGCCTATAAAAACTAGACAGTAGCATTCTCAGAGCCTTCTTCGTGATGCTTGCATTCAACTCACAGTGTTGAACCATTCTTTGATAGTTCAGGTTTGAAACACTGTTTCTGGAGAAACTGCAAGTGGATATTTGGACCTCTCTGAGGATTTCGTTGGAAACGGGATAAACAGCATGTAACTAAACTGAAGAATTCTCAGAACTTTCTTCGTGATGTTTGTATTCAACTCACTGTGTTGAACCATTCTTTGATAGTTGAGGTTTGAAACACTCTTTTTGTAGAAACTGCAAGTGGATATTTGGACCTCTCTGAGGATTTCGTAGGAAACGGGATAAACCACACGTAACTAATCAGAAGCATTCTCAGAGCTTTCCTCGTGATGTTTGCATTCAATTCACAGTGTTGAACCTTTCTTTGATAGTTCAGGTTTGAAACACTCTTTTTGTAGAAACTGCAAGTGGATATTTGAAACTCTCTGAGGATTTCGTTGGAAACGGGATAAACAGCACAGAACTCAACTGAAGCATTCTCAGAACTTTCTTCGTGAAGTTTGCATTCAACTCACAGTGTTGAACCATTCTTTGATAGTTGAGGTTTGAAACACTCTTTTTGTAGAAACTGCCAGTGGATATTTGGACCTCTCTGAGGATTTCGTTGGAAACGGGATAAACCACACGTAACTAAACAGAAGCATTCTCAGAACTTTGTTTGTGATGTTTGCATTCAACTCACAGTGTTGAACCTTTCTTTGATAGTTCAGGTTTGAAACACTCTTTTTGTAGAAACTGCAAGTGGATATTTGGACCTCTCTGAGGATTTCGTTGGAAACGGGATAACTGCACCTAACTAAACAGAAGCATTCTCAGAAACTTCTTTGTGATGTTTGCAATCAAATCCCAGAGTTGAATCTTGCTTTGATAGTTCAAGTTTGAAACACTCTTTTTGTTGGTTCTGCAAGTGGATATTTGGACCACTCTGTGGCCTTCGTTCGAAACTGGTATATCTTCACATAAAATCTAGACAGTAGCTTTCACAGAACCTTCTCTGTGATGATTGAATTCAACTCACAGAGTTGAAGGTTCCTTTTGAAACAGCAGTTTCCAAACACTCTTTCTGTGGAATCTGCAAGTGGATATTTGGGCCGCTTTGAACATTTCGTTGGAAACGGGATAATCTTCACAGAATAGCTAAACAGAAGCATTCTCAGAAACTTCTTTGTGATGTTTGCATTCAACTCACAGAGTTGAACTTTCCTTTTGAGAGAGAAGCTTTGCAACACTCTTTTTCTAGAATCTGCAAGTGGACATTTGGAGGGCTTTGAGGCCTGTGGTGGAAAAGGAAATATCTTTCCGTAGAAACTAGATAGAAGCATTCTCAGAAACTATTTTGGGATGATTGCATTCAAGTCTCAGAGTTGAATATTCTCTTTGACAGAGCAGTTTGGAAACTCTCTTTTTGTAGAATCTACAAGTGGAGACATGGACTGCATTGAGGCCCATGGTAATAAAGGAAATAACTGCCTATAAAAACTAGACAGTAGCATTCTCAGAGCCTTCTTCGTGATGCTTGCATTCAACACACAGTGTGGAACCATTCTTTGATTGTTCAGGTTTGAAACACTGTTTCTGGAGAAACTGCAAGTGGATATTTGGACCTCTCTGAGGATATCGGTGGAAACGGGATAAACAGCACAGAACTAAACTGAAGCATTCTCAGAACATTCTTCGTGATGTTTGTATTCAACTCACTGTGTTGAACCATTCTTTGATAGTTGAGGTTTGAAACACTCCTTTTGCAGAAACTGCAAGTGGATATTCGGACCTCTCTGAGGATTTCGTAGGAAACGGGATAAACCACACGGAACTAAACAGAAGCATTCTCTGAACTTTCTTCGTGATGTTTGCATTCAACTCACAGTGTTGAACCTTTCTTTGATAGTTCAGGTTTGAAACACTCTTTTTGTAGAAACTGCAAGTGGATATTTCGACCTCTTTGAGGCCTATCGTAGTAAAGGTAATAACTTCATATAAAAACAAGACAGAAGCTTTCTCAGAAAATTCTTGGAGATCATTGAGTTTACCTCACAGAGCTGAACATTCCTTTCGATGGAGCAGGTTTAAAACACACTTTTTGTAGAATCTGCAAGTGGATATTTGGACCTCTCTGAGGATTTCGTTGGAAACGGGATAACTGCACCTAACTAAACAGAAGCATTCTCAGAAACATCTTTTTGATGTTTGCAATCAAATCCCAGAGTTGAATCTTGCTTTGATAGTTCAAGTTTGAAACACTCTTTTTGTTGGTTCTGCAAGTGGATATTTGGACCACTCTGTCGCCTTCGTTCGAAACTGGTATATCTTCACATAAAATCTAGACAGTAGCTTTCACAGAACCTTCTCTGTGATGATTGCATTCAACTCACAGAGTTGAAGGTTGGTTTTGAAACAGCAGTCTCCAAACACTCTTTCTGTGGAATCTGCAAGTGGATATTTGGACCGCTTTGAAGATTTCGTTGGAAACGGGATAATCTTCACACAATAACTAAACAGAAGCATTCTCAGAAACTTCTTTGTGATGTTTGCATTCAACTCACAGAGTTGAACTTTCCTTTTGAGAGAGAAGCTTTGCAACACTCTTTTTCTAGAATCTGCAAGTGGACATTTGGAGGGCTTTGAGGCCTGTGGTGGAAAAGCAAATATCTTCCCATAGAAACTAGATAGAAGCATTCTCAGAAACTACTTTGGGATGATTGCATTCAAGTCTCAGAGTTGAATATTCTCTTTGACAGAGCAGTTTGGAAACTCTCTTTTTGTAGACTCTGCAAGTGGAGACATGGACCGCATTGATGCCCATGGTAACAAAGGAAATAACTGCCTATAAAAACTAGACAGTAGCATTCTCAGAGCCTTCTTCGTGATGCTTGCATTCAACTCACAGTGTTGAACCATTCTTTGATAGTTCAGGTTTGAAACACTGTTTGTGGAGAAACTGCAAGTGGATATTTGGACCTCTCTGAAGATTTCGTTGGAAACGGCATAAACAGCATGTAACTAAACTGAAGAATTCTCAGAACTTTCTTCGTGATGTTTGTATTCAACTCACTGTGTTGAACCATTCTTTGATAGTTGAGGTTTGAAACACTCTTTTTGTAGAAACTGCAAGTGGATATTTGAAACTCTCTAAGGATTTCGTTGGAAACGGGATAAACAGCACAGAACTCAACTGAAGCATTCTCAGAACTTTCTTCGTGATGTTTGAATTCAACCCACAGTGTTGAACCATTCTTTGATAGGTGAGGTTTGAAACAATCTTTTTGTAGAAACTGCCAGTGGATATTTGGACCTCTCTGAGGATTTCGTTGGAAACGGGATAAACCACATGTAACTAAACAGAAGCATTCTCAGAACTTTGCTTGTGATGTTTGCATTCAACTCACACTGTTGAACCTTTCTTTGATAGTTCAGGTTTGAAACACTCTTTTTGTAGAAACTGCAAGTGGATATTTGGACCTCTCTGAGGATTTCGTAGGAAACGGGATAAACCGCACGGAACTAAACAGAAGCATTCTCAGAACTTTCTTCGTGATGTTTGCATTCAATTCATAGTGTTGAACCTTTCTTTGATAGTTCAGGTTTGAAACACTCTTTTTGTAGAAACTGCAAGTGGATATTTGAAACTCTCTAAGGATTTCGTTGGAAACGGGATAAACAGCACAGAACTCAACTGAAGCATTCTCAGAACTTTCTTCGTGATGTTTGAATTCAACCCACAGTGTTGAACCATTCTTTGATAGGTGAGGTTTGAAACAATCTTTTTGTAGAAACTGCAAGTGGATATTTGGACCTCTCTGAGGATTTCGTTGGAAAGGGGATAAGCCGCACGTAAATGAACAGAAGCATTCTCAGAACCTTCTTCCTGATGTTTGCATTCAGCTCACAGTGTTGAAACTTTCTTTGATAGTTCAGGTTTGAAACACTCTTTTGTAGAAACTGCAAGTGGATATTTGGACCTCTTTGAGGCCTATCGTAGTAAAGGTAATAACTTCATATAAAAACAAGACAGAAGCTTTCTCAGAAAATTCTTGGGGATCATTGAGTTTACCTCACAGAGCTGAACATTCCTTTGGATGGAGCAGGTTTGAAACACACTTTTTGTAGAATCTGCAAGTGGATATTTGGACCTCTCTGAGGATTTCGTTGGAAACGGGATAACTGCACCTAACTAAACAGAAGCATTCTCAGAAACTTCTTTGTGATGTTTGCAATCAAATCCCAGAGTTGAGTCTTGCTTTCATAGTTCAAGTTTGAAACACTCTTTTTGTTGGTTCTGCAAGTGGATATTTGGACCACTCTGTGGCCTTATTTCGAAACTGGTATATCTTCACATAAAATCTAGACAGTAGCTTTCACAGAAACTTCTCTGTGATGATTGAATTCAACTCACAGAGTTGAAGGTTCCTTTTGAAACAGCAGTTTCCAAACACTCTTTCTGTGGAATCTGCAAGTGGATATTTGGACCGCTTTGAAGATTTCGTTGGAAACGGGATAATCCTCACAGAATAGCTAAACAGAAGCATTCTCAGAAACTTCTTTGTGATGTTTGCATTCAACTCACAGAGTTGAACTTTCCTTTTGAGAGAGAAGCTTTGCAACACTCTTTTTCTAGAATCTGCAAGTGGACATTTGGAGGGCTTTGAGGCCTGTGGTGGAAAAGGAAATATCTTTTCGTAGAAACTAGATAGAAGCATTCTCAGAAACTACTTTGGGATGATTGCATTCAAGTCTCGGAGTTGAATATTCTCTTTGACAGAGCAGTTTGGAAACTCTCTTTTTGTAGAATCTACAAGTGGAGACATGGACCGCATTGAGGCCCATGGTAATAAAGGAAATAACTGCCTATAAAAACTACACAGTAGCATTCTCAGAGCCTTCTTTGTGATGCTTGCATTCAATACACAGTGTTGAACCATTCTTGGATTGTTCAGGTTTCAAACACTGTTTCTGGAGAAACTGCAAGTGGATATTTGGACCTCTCTGAGGATTTCGTTGGAAATGGGATAAACAGCATGTAACTAAACTGAAGAATTCTCAGAACTTTCTTCGTGATGTTTGTATTCAACTCACTGTGTTGAACCATTCTTTGATAGTTGAGGTTTGAAACACTCTTTTTGTAGAAACTGCAAGTGGATATTTGGACCTCTCTGAGGATTTCGTAGGAAACGGGATAAACCACACGTAACTAATCAGAAGCATTCTCAGAGCTTTCCTCGTGATGTTTGCATTCAATTCACAGTGTTGAACCTTAATTTGATAGTTCAGGTTTGAAACACTCTTTTTGAAGAAACTGCAAGTGGATATTTGAAACTCTCTGAGGATTTCGTTGGAAACGGGATAAACAGCACAGAACTCAACTGAAGCATTCTCAGAACTTTTTTCGTGATGTTTGCATTCAACTCACAGTGTTGAACCATTCTTTGATAGTTGAGGTTTGAAACACTCTTTTTGTAGAAACTGCCAGTGGATATTTGGACCTCTCTGAGGATTTCGTTGGAAACGGGATAAACCACACGTAACTAAACAGAAGCATTCTCAGAACTTTGTTTGTGATGTCTGCATTCAACTCACAGTGTTGAACCTTTCTTTGATAGTTCAGGTTTGAAACACTCTTTTTGTAGAAACTGCAAGTGGATATTTGGACCTCTCTGAGGATTTCGTTGGAAACGGGATAACTGCACCTAACTAAACAGAAGCATTCTCAGAAACTTCTTTGTGATGTTTGCAATCAAATCCCAGAGTTGAATCTTGCTTTGATAGTTCAAGTTTGAAACACTCTTTTTGTTGGTTCTGCAAGTGGATATTTGGACCACTCTGTGGCCTTCGTTCGAAACTGGTATATCTTCACATAAAATCTAGACAGTAGCTTTCACAGAACCTTCTCTGTGATGATTGAATTCAACTCACAGAGTTGAAGGTTCCTTTTGAAACAGCAGTTTCCAAACACTCTTTCTGTGGAATCTGCAAGTGGATATTTGGGCCGCTTTGAACATTTCGTTGGAAACGGGATAATCTTCACAGAATAGCTAAACAGAAGCATTCTCAGAAACTTCTTTGTGATGTTTGCATTCAACTCACAGAGTTGAACTTTCCTTTTGAGAGAGAAGCTTTGCAACACTCTTTTTCTAGAATCTGCAAGTGGACATTTGGAGGGCTTTGAGGCCTGTGGTGGAAAAGGAAATATCTTTCCGTAGAAACTAGATAGAAGCATTCTCAGAAACTATTTTGGGATGATTGCATTCAAGTCTCAGAGTTGAATATTCTCTTTGACAGAGCAGTTTGGAAACTCTCTTTTTGTAGAATCTACAAGTGGAGACATGGACTGCATTGAGGCCCATGGTAATAAAGGAAATAACTGCCTATAAAAACTAGACAGTAGCATTCTCAGAGCCTTCTTCGTGATGCTTGCATTCAACACACAGTGTGGAACCATTCTTTGATTGTTCAGGTTTGAAACACTGTTTCTGGGGAAACTGCAAGTGGATATTTGGACCTCTCTGAGGATATCGGTGGAAACGGGATAAACAGCACAGAACTAAACTGAAGCATTCTCAGAACATTCTTCGTGATGTTTGTATTCAACTCACTGTGTTGAACCATTCTTTGATAGTTGAGGTTTGAAACACTCCTTTTGTAGAAACTGCAAGTGGATATTCGGACCTCTCTGAGGATTTCGTAGGAAACGGGATAAACCACACGGAACTAAACAGAAGCATTCTCTGAACTTTCTTCGTGATGTTTGCATTCAACTCACAGTGTTGAACCTTTCTTTGATAGTTCAGGTTTGAAACACTCTTTTTGTAGAAACTGCAAGTGGATATTTGGACCTCTCTGAGGATTTCGTTGGAAAGGGGATAAGCCGCACGTAACTGAACAGAAGCATTCTCAGAACCTTCTCCCTGATGTTTGCATTCAGCTCACAGTGTTGAACCTTTCTTTGATAGTTCAGGTTTGAAACACTCTTTTTGTAGAAACTGCAAGTGGATATTTCGACCTCTTTGAGGCCTATCGTAGTAAAGGTAATAACTTCATATAAAAACAAGACAGAAGCTTTCTCAGAAAATTCTTGGAGATCATTGAGTTTACCTCACAGAGCTGAACATTCCTTTCGATGGAGCAGGTTTAAAACACACTTTTTGTAGAATCTGCAAGTGGATATTTGGACCTCTCTGAGGATTTCGTTGGAAACGGGATAACTGCACCTAACTAAACAGAAGCATTCTCAGAAACATCTTTTTGATGTTTGCAATCAAATCCCAGAGTTGAATCTTGCTTTGATAGTTCAAGTTTGAAACACTCTTTTTGTTGGTTCTGCAAGTGGATATTTGGACCACTCTGTGGCATTCGTTCGAAACTGGTATATCTTCACATAAAATCTAGACAGTAGCTTTCACAGAACCTTCTCTGTGATGATTGCATTCAACTCACAGAGTTGAAGGTTGGTTTTGAAACAGCAGTCTCCAAACACTCTTTCTGTGGAATCTGCAAGTGGATATTTGGACCGCTTTGAAGATTTCGTTGGAAACGGGATAATCTTCACACAATAACTAAACAGAAGCATTCTCAGAAACTTCTTTGTGATGTTTGCATTCAACTCACAGAGTTGAACTTTCCTTTTGAGAGAGAAGCTTTGCAACACTCTTTTTCTAGAATCTGCAAGTGGACATTTGGAGGGCTTTGAGGCCTGTGGTGGAAAAGCAAATATCTTCCCATAGAAACTAGATAGAAGCATTCTCAGAAACTACTTTGGGATGATTGCATTCAAGTCTCAGAGTTGAATATTCTCTTTGACAGAGCAGTTTGGAAACTCTCTTTTTGTAGACTCTGCAAGTGGAGACATGGACCTCATCGAGGCCCTTGGTAATAAAGGAAATAACTGCCTATAAAAACTAGACAGTAGCATTCTCAGAGCCTTCTTCGTGATGCTTGCATTCAACTCACAGTGTTGAACCATTCTTTGATAGTTCAGGTTTGAAACACTGTTTGTGGAGAAACTGCAAGTGGATATTTGGACCTCTCTGAGGATTTCGTTGGAAACGGCATAAACAGCATGTAACTAAACTGAAGAATTCTCAGAACTTTCTTCGTGATGTTTGTATTCAACTCACTGTGTTGAACCATTCTTTGATAGTTGAGGTTTGAAACACTCTTTTTGTAGAAACTGCAAGTGGATATTTGGACCTCTCTGAGGATTTCGTAGGAAACGGGATAAACCACACGTAACTAATCAGAAGCATTCTCAGAGCTTTCCTCGTGATGTTTGCATTCAATTCACAGTGTTGAACCTTAATTTGATAGTTCAGGTTTGAAACACTCTTTTTGTAGAAACTGCAAGTGGATATTTGAAACTCTCTGAGGATTTCGTTGGAAACGGGATAAACAGCACAGAACTCAACTGAAGCATTCTCAGAACTTTTTTCGTGATGTTTGCATTCAACTCACAGTGTTGAACCATTCTTTGATAGTTGAGGTTTGAAACACTCTTTTTGTAGAAACTGCCAGTGGATATTTGGACCTCTCTGAGGATTTCGTTGGAAACGGGATAAACCACACGTAACTAAACAGAAGCATTCTCAGAACTTTGCTTGTGATGTTTGCATTCAACTCACACTGTTGAACCTTTCTTTGATAGTTCAGGTTTGAAACACTCTTTTTGTAGAAACTGCAAGTGGATATTTGGACCTCTCTGAGGATTTCGTAGGAAACGGGATAAACCGCACGGAACTAAACAGAAGCATTCTCAGAACGTTCTTCGTGATGTTTGCATTCAATTCATAGTGTTGAACCTTTCTTTGATAGTTCAGGTTTGAAACACTCTTTTTGTAGAAACTGCAAGTGGATATTTGAAACTCTCTAAGGATTTCGTTGGAAACGGGATAAACAGCACAGAACTCAACTGAAGCATTCTCAGAACTTTCTTCGTGATGTTTGAATTCAACCCACAGTGTTGAACCATTCTTTTATAGGTGAGGTTTGAAACAATCTTTTTGTAGAAACTGCAAGTGGATATTTGGACCTCTCTGAGGATTTCGTTGGAAAGGGGATAAGCCGCACGTAAATGAACAGAAGCATTCTCAGAACCTTCTTCCTGATGTTTGCATTCAGCTCACAGTGTTGAAACTTTCTTTGATAGTTCAGGTTTGAAACACTCTTTTGTAGAAACTGCAAGTGGATATTTGGACCTCTTTGAGGCCTATCGTAGTAAAGGTAATAACTTCATATAAAAACAAGACAGAAGCTTTCTCAGAAAATTCTTGGAGATCATTGAGTTTACCTCACAGAGCTGAACATTCCTTTGGATGGAGCAGGTTTGAAACACACTTTTTGTAGAATCTGCAAGTGGATATTTGGACCTCTCTGAGGATTTCGTTGGAAACGGGGTAACTGCACCTAACTAAACAGAAGCATTCTCAGAAACTTCTTTGTGATGTTTGCAATCAAATCCCAGAGTTGAGTCTTGCTTTCATAGTTCAAGTTTGAAACACTCTTTTTGTTGGTTCTGCAAGTGGATATTTGGACCACTCTGTGGCCTTCTTTCGAAACTGGTATATCTTCACATAAAATCTAGACAGTAGCTTTCACAGAAACTTCTCTGTGATGATTGAATTCAACTCACAGAGTTGAAGGTTCCTTTTGAAACAGCAGTTTCCAAACACTCTTTCTGTGGAATCTGCAAGTGGATATTTGGACCGCTTTGAAGATTTCGTTGGAAACGGGATAATCTTCACAGAATAGCTAAACAGAAGCATTCTCAGAAACTTCTTTGTGATGTTTGCATTCAACTCACAGAGTTGAACTTTCCTTTTGAGAGAGAAGCTTTGCAACACTCTTTTTCTAGAATCTGCAAGTGGACATTTGGAGGGCTTTGAGGCCTGTGGTGGAAAAGGAAATATCTTTCCGTAGAAACTAGATAGAAGCATTCTCAGAAACTACTTTGGGATGATTGCATTCAAGTCTCGGAGTTGAATATTCTCTTTGACAGAGCAGTTTGGAAACTCTCTTTTTGTAGAATCTACAAGTGGAGACATGGACCGCATTGAGGCCCATGGTAATAAAGGAAATAACTGCCTATAAAAAGTAGACAGTAGCATTCTCAGAGCCTTCTTTGTGATGCTTGCATTCAACACACAGTGTTGAACCATTCTTGGATTGTTCAGGTTTGAAACAGTGTTTCTGGAGAAACTGCAAGTGGATATTTGGACCTCTCTGAGGATATCGGTTGAAACGGGATAAACAGCAAAGAATTAACTGAAGCATTCTCAGAACATTCTTCGTGATGTTTGTATTCAACACACTGTGTTGAACCATTCTTTGATAGTTGAGGTTTGAAACACTCTTTTTGTAGAAACTGCAAGTGGATATTTGGACCTCTCTGAGGATTTCGTAAGAAACGGGATAAACCACACGTAACTAATCAGAAGCATTCTCAGAGCTTTCTTCGTGATGTTTGCATTCAATTCACAGTGTTGAACCTTTCTTTGATAGTTCAGGTTTGAAACACTCTTTTTGTAGAAACTGCAAGTGGATATTTGAAACTCTCTGAGGATTTCGTTGGAAACGGGATAAACAGCACAGAACTCAACTGAAGCATTCTCAGAACTTTCTTCGTGATGTTTGCATTCAACTCACAGTGTTGAACCATTCCTTGATAGTTGAGGTTTGAAACACTCTTTTTGTAGAAACTGCCAGTGGATATTTGGACCTCTCTGAGGATTTCGTTGGAAACGGGATAAACCACACGTAACTAAACAGAAGCATTCTCAGAACTTTGTTTGTGATGTTTGCATTCAACTCACAGTGTTGAACCTTTCTTTGATAGTTCAGGTTTGAAACACTCTTTTTGTAGAAACTGCAAGTGGATATTTGGACCTCTCTGAGGATTTCGTTGGAAACGGGATAACTGCACCTAACTAAACAGAAGCATTCTCAGAAACTTCTTTGTGATGTTTGCAATCAAATCCCAGAGTTGAAACTTGCTTTGATAGTTCAAGTTTGAAACACTCTTTTTGTTGGTTCTGCAAGTGGTTATTTGGACCACTCTGTGGCCTTCGTTCGAAACTGCTATATCTTCACATAAAATCTAGACAGTAGCATTCACAGAAACTTCTCTGTGATGATTGAATTCAACTCACAGAGTTGAAGGTTCCTTTTGAAACAGCAGTTTCCAAACACTCTTTCTGTGGAATCTGCAAGTGGATATTTGGACCGCTTTGAAGATTTCGTTGGAAACGGGATAATCTTCACAGAATAGCTAAACAGAAGCATTCTCAGAAACTTCTTTGTGATGTTTGCATTCAACTCACAGAGTTGAACTTTCCTTTTGAGAGAGAAGCTTTGCAACACTCTTTTTCTAGAATCTGCAAGTGGACATTTGGAGGGCTTTGAGGCCTGTGGTGGAAAAGGAAATATCTTTGCGTAGAAACTAGATAGAAGCATTCTCAGAAACTACTTTGGGATGATTGCATTCAAGTCTCAGAGTTGAATATTCTCTTTGACAGAGCAGTTTGGAAACTCTCTTTTTGTAGAATCTACAAGTGGAGACATGGACCGCATTGAGGCCCATGGTAAGAAAAGAAATAACTGCCTATAAAAACTAGACAGTAGCATTCTCAGAGCCTTCTTCGTGATGCTTGCATTCAACACACAGTGTTGAACCATTCTTTGATTGTTCAGGTTTGAAACACTGTTTCTGGAGAAACTGAAAGTGGATATTTGGACCTCTCTGAGGATATCGGTGGAAACGGGATAAACAGCACAGAACTAAAATGAAGCATTCTCAGAACATTCTTCGTGATGTTTGTATTCAACTCACTGTGTTGAACCATTCTTTGATAGTTGAGGTTTGAAACACTCTTTTTGTAGAAACTGCAAATGGATATTTGGACCTCTCTGAGGATTTCGTAGGAAACGGGATAAACCACACGGAACTAAACAGAAGCATTCTCAGAACATTCTTCGTGATGTTTGCATTCAATTCACAGTGTTGAACCATTCTTTGATAGTTCAGGTTTGAAACACTGTTTGTGGAGAAACTGCAAGTGGATATTTGGACCTCTCTGAGGATTTCGTTGGAAACGGCATAAACAGCATATAACTAAACTGAAGAATTCTCAGAACTTTCTTCGTGATGTTTGTATTCAACTCACTGTGTTGAACCATTCTTTGATAGTTGAGGTTTGAAACACTCTTTTTGTAGAAACTGCAAGTGGATATTTGAAACTCTCTAAGGATTTCGTTGGAAACGGGATAAACAGCACAGAACTCAACTGAAGCATTCTCAGAACTTTCTTCGTGATGTTTGAATTCAACCCACAGTGTTGAACCATTCTTTGATAGGTGAGGTTTGAAACAATCTTTTTGTAGAAACTGCCAGTGGATATTTGGACCTCTCTGAGGATTTCGTTGGAAACGGGATAAACCACACGTAACTAAACAGAAGCATTCTCAGAACTTTGCTTGTGATGTTTGCATTCAACTCACACTGTTGAACCTTTCTTTGATAGATCAGGTTTGAAACACTCTTTTTGTAGAAACTGCAAGTGGATATTTGGACCTCTCTGAGGATTTCGTAGGAAACGGGATAAACCACACGTAACTAATCAGAAGCATTCTCAGAGCTTTCTTCGTGATGTTTGCATTCAATTCACAGTGTTGAACCTTTCTTTGATAGTTCAGGTTTGAAACACTCTTTTTGTAGAAACTGCAAGTGGATATTTGAAACTCTCTGAGGATTTCGTTGGAAACGGGATAAACAGCACAGAACTCAACTGAAGCATTCTCAGAACTTTCTTCGTGATGTTTGAATTCAACTCACAGTGTTGAACCATGCTTTGATAGTTGAGGTTTGAAACACTCTTTTTGTAGAAACTGCCAGTGGATATTTGGACCTCTCTGAGGATTTCGTTGGAAACGGGATAAACCACACGTAACTAAACAGAAGCATTCTCAGAACATTCTTCGTGATGTTTGCATTCAACTCACAGTGTTGAACCTTTCTTTGATAGTTCAGGTTTGAAACACTCTTTTTGTAGAAACTGCAAGTGGATATTTGGACCTCTCTGAGGATTTCGTTGGAAACGGGATAAACCGCACGTAAATGAACAGAAGCATTCTCAGAACCTTCTTCCTGATGTTTGCATTCAGCTCACAGTGTTGAACCTTTCTTTGATAGTTCAGGTTTGAAACACTCTTTTTGTAGAAACTTCAAGTGGATATTTGGACCTCTTTGAGGCCTATCGTAGTAAAGGTAATAACTTCATATAAAAACTAGACAGAAGCTTTCTCAGAAAATTCTTGGAGATCATTGAGTTTACCTCACAGAGCTGAACATTCCTTTGGATGGAGCAGGTTTGAAACACACTTTTTGTAGAATCTGTAAGTGGATATTTGGACCTCTCTGAGGATTTCGTTGGAAACGGGATAACTGCACCTAACTAAACAGAAGCATTCTCAGAAATTTCTTTGTGATGTTTGCAATCAAATCCCAGAGTTGAATCTTGCTTTGATAGTTCAAGTTTGAAACACTCTTTTTGTTGGTTCTGCAAGTGGATATTTGGACCACTCTGTCGCCTTCGTTCGAAACTGGTATATCTTCACATAAAATCTAGACAGTAGCTTTCACAGAACCTTCTCTGTGATGATTGCATTCAACTCACAGAGTTGAAGGTTCCTTTTGAAACAGCAGTTTCCAAACACTCTTTCTGTGGAATCTGCAAGTGGATATTTGGACCGCTTTGAAGATTTCGTTGGAAACGGGATAATCTTCACAGAATAACTAAACAGAAGCATTCTCAGAAACTTCTTTGTGATGTTTGCATTCAACTCACAGAGTTGAAGTTTCCTTTTGAGAGAGAAGCTTTGCAACACTCTTTTTCTAGAATCTGCAAGTGGACATTTGGAGGGCTTTGAGGCCTGTGGTGGAATAGGAAATATCTTCCCGTAGAAACTAGAAAGAAGCATTCTCAGAAACTACTTTGGGATGATTGCATTCAAGTCTCAGAGTTGAATATTCTCTTTGACAGAGCAGTTTGGATACTCTCTTTTTGTAGAATCTGCAAGTGGAGACATGGACCGCATAGAGGCCCATGGTAATAAAGGAAATAACTGCCTATAAAAACTAGACAGTATCTTTCTCAGAGCCTTCTTCGTGATGCTTGCATTCAACTCACAGTGTTGAACCATTCTTTGATAGTTCAGGTTTTAAACACTTTTTCTGGAGAAACTGCAAGTGGATATTTGGACCTCTCTGAGGATTTCGTTGGAAACGGGATAAACAGCATGTAACTAAACTGAAGCATTCTCAGAACTTTCTTCGTGATGTTTGTATTCAACTCACTGTGTTGAACCATTCTTTGATAGTTGAGGTTTGAAACACTCTTTTTGTAGAAACTGCAAGTGGATATTTGGACCTCTCTGAGGATTTCGTAGGAAACGGGATAAACCACACATAACTAACCAGAAGCATTCTCAGAGCTTCCTTCGTGATGTTTGCATTCAATTCACAGTGTTGAACCTTTCTTTGATAGTTCAGGTTTGAAACACTCTTTTTGTAGAAACTGCAAGTGGATATTTGAAACTCTCTGAGGATTTCGTTGGAAACGGGATAAACAGCACAGAACTCAACTGAAGCATTCTCAGAACTTTCTTCGTGATGTTTGAATTCAACTCACAGTGTTGAACCATGCTTTGATAGTTGAGGTTTGAAACACTCTTTTTGTAGAAACTGCCAGTGGATATTTGGACCTCTCTGAGGATTTCGTTGGAAACGGGATAAACCACACGTAACTAAACAGAAGCATTCTCAGAACTTTCTTCGTGATGTTTGCATTCAACTCACAGTGTTGAACCTTTCTTTGATAGTTCAGGTTTGAAACACTCTTTTTGTAGAAACTGCAAGTGGATATTTGGACCTCTCTGAGGATTTCGTTGGAAACGGGATAAACCGCACGTAAATGAACAGAAGCATTCTCAGAACCTTCTTCCTGATGTTTGCATTCAGCTCACAGTGTTGAACCTTTCTTTGATAGTTCAGGTTTGAAACACTCTTTTTGTAGAAACTTCTAGTGGATATTTGGACCTCTTTGAGGCCTATCGTAGTAAAGGTAATAACTTCATATAAAAACTAGACAGAAGCTTTCTCAGAAAATTCTTGGAGATCATTGAGTTTACCTCACAGAGCTGAACATTCCTTTGGATGGAGCAGGTTTGAAACACACTTTTTGTAGAATCTGTAAGTGGATATTTGGACCTCTCTGAGGATTTCGTTGGAAACGGGATAACTGCACCTAACTAAACAGAAGCATTCTCAGAAATTTCTTTGTGATGTTTGCAATCAAATCCCAGAGTTGAATCTTGCTTTGATAGTTCAAGTTTGAAACACTCTTTTTGTTGGTTCTGCAAGTGGATATTTGGACCACTCTGTCGCCTTCGTTCGAAACTGGTATATCTTCACATAAAATCTAGACAGTAGCTTTCACAGAACCTTCTCTGTGATGATTGCATTCAACTCACAGAGTTGAAGGTTCCTTTTGAAACAGCAGTTTCCAAACACTCTTTCTGTGGAATCTGCAAGTGGATATTTGGACCGCTTTGAAGATTTCGTTGGAAACGGGATAATCTTCACAGAATAACTAAACAGAAGCATTCTCAGAAACTTCTTTGTGATGTTTGCATTCAACTCACAGAGTTGAAGATTCCTTTTGAGAGAGAAGCTTTGCAACTCTCTTTTTCTAGAATCTGCAAGTGGACATTTGGAGGGCTTTGAGGCCTGTGGTGGAATAGGAAATATCTTCCCGTAGAAACTAGATAGAAGCATTCTCAGAAACTACTTTGGGATGATTGCATTCAAGTCTCAGAGTTGAATATTCTCTTTGACAGAGCAGTTTGGATACTCTCTTTTTGTAGAATCTGCAAGTGGAGACATGGACCGCATAGAGGCCCATGGTAATAAAGGAAATAACTGCCTATAAAAACTAGACAGTAGCTTTCTCAGAGCCTTCTTCGTGATGCTTGCATTCAACTCACAGTGTTGAACCATTCTTTGATAGTTCAGGTTTGAAACACTTTTTCTGGAGAAACTGCAAGTGGATATTTGGACCTCTCTGAGGATTTCGTTGGAAACGGGATAAACAGCATGTAACTAAACTGAAGCATTCTCAGAACTTTCTTCGTGATGTTTGTATTCAACTCACTGTGTTGAACCATTCTTTGATAGTTGAGGTTTGAAACACTCTTTTTGTAGAAACTGCAAGTGGATATTTGGACCTCTCTGAGGATTTCGTAGGAAACGGGATAAACCACACATAACTAACCAGAAGCATTCTCAGAGCTTTCTTCGTGATGTTTGCATTCAATTCACAGTGTTGAACCTTTCTTTGATAGTTCAGGTTTGAAACACTCTTTTTGTAGAAACTGCAAGTGGATATTTGAAACTCTCTGAGGATTTCGTTGGAAACGGGATAAACAGCACAGAACTCAACTGAAGCATTCTCAGAACTTTCTTCGTGATGTTTGAATTCAACTCACAGTGTTGAACCATTCTTTGATAGTTGAGGTTTGAAACACTCTTTTTGTAGAAACTGCCAGTGAATATTTGGACCTCTCTGAGGATTTCGTTGGAAACGGGATAAACCACACGTAACTAAACAGAAGCATTCTCAGAACTTTCTTCGTGATGTTTGCATTCAACTCACAGTGTTGAACCTTTCTTTGATAGTTCAGGTTTGAAACACTCTTTTTGTAGAAACTGCAAGTGAATATTTGGACCTCTCTGAGGATTTCGTTGGAAACGGGATAAACCGCACGTAAATGAACAGAAGCATTCTCAGAACCTTCTTCCTGATGTTTGCATTCAGCTCACAGTGTTGAACCTTTCTTTGATAGTTCAGGTTTGAAACACTCTTTTTGTAGAAACTTCAAGTGGATATTTGGACCTCTTTGAGGCCTATCGTAGTAAAGGTAATAACTTCATATAAAAACTAGACAGAAGCTTTCTCAGAAAATTCTTGGAGATCATTGAGTTTACCTCACAGAGCTGAACATTCCTTTGGATGGAGCAGGTTTGAAACACACTTTTTGTAGAATCTGTAAGTGGATATTTGGACCTCTCTGAGGATTTCGTTGGAAACGGGATAACTGCACCTAACTAAACAGAAGCATTCTCAGAAATTTCTTTGTGATGTTTGCAATCAAATCCCAGAGTTGAATCTTGCTTTGATAGTTCAAGTTTGAAACACTCTTTTTGTTGGTTCTGCAAGTGGATATTTGGACCACTCTGTCGCCTTCGTTCGAAACTGGTATATCTTCACATAAAATCTAGACAGTAGCTTTCACAGAACCTTCTCTGTGATGATTGCATTCAACTCACAGAGTTGAAGGTTCCTTTTGAAACAGCAGTTTCCAAACACTCTTTCTGTGGAATCTGCAAGTGGATATTTGGACCGCTTTGAAGATTTCGTTGGAAACGGGATAATCTTCACAGAATAACTAAACAGAAGCATTCTCAGAAACTTCTTTGTGATGTTTGCATTCAACTCACAGAGTTGAAGTTTCCTTTTGAGAGAGAAGCTTTGCAACACTCTTTTTCTAGAATCTGCAAGTGGACATTTGGAGGGCTTTGAGGCCTGTGGTGGAATAGGAAATATCTTCCCGTAGAAACTAGATAGAAGCATTCTCAGAAACTACTTTGGGATGATTGCATTCAAGTCTCAGAGTTGAATATTCTCTTTGACAGAGCAGCTTGGATACTCTCTTTTTGTAGAATCTGCAAGTGGAGACATGGACCGCATTGAGGCCCATGGTAATAAAGGAAATAACTGCCTATAAAAACTAGACAGTAGCTTTCTCAGAGCCTTCTTCGTGATGCTTGCATTCAACTCACAGTGTTGAACCATTCTTTGATAGTTCAGGTTTGAAACACTGTTTCTGGAGAAACTGCAAGTGGATATTTGGACCTCTCTGAGGATTTCGTTGGAAACGGGATAAAAAGCATGTAACTAAACTGAAGCATTCTCAGAACTATCTTCGTGATGTTTGTATTCAACTCACTGTGTTGAACCATTCTTTGATAGTTGAGGTTTGAAACACTCTTTTTGTAGAAACTGCCAGTGGATATTTGGACCTCTCTGAGGATTTCTTTGGAAACGGGATAAAAAGCATGTAACTAAACTGAAGCATTCTCAGAACTTTCTTCGTGATGTTTGTATTCAACTCACTGTGTTGAACCATTCTTTGATAGTTGAGGTTTGAAACACTCTTTTTGTAGAAACTGCCAGTGGATATTTGGACCTCTCTGAGGATTTCGTAGGAAACGGGATAAACCACACGGAACTAAACAGAAGCATTCTCAGAACATTCTTCGTGATGTTTGCATTCAATTCACAGTGTTGAACCTTTCTTTGATAGTTCAGGTTTGAAACACTCTTTTTGTAGAAACTGCAAATGGATATTTGAAACTCTCTAAGGATTTCGTTGGAAACGGGATAAACCACACGTAAATAATCAGAAGCATTCTCAGAGCTTTCCTCGTGATGTTTGCATTCAATTCACAGTGTTGAACCTTTCTTTGATAGTTCAGGTTTGAAACACTCTTTTTGTAGAAACTGCAAGTGGATATTTGAAACTCTCTGAGGATTTCGTTGGAAAAGGGATAAACAGCACAGAACTCAACTGAAGCATTCTCAGAACTTTCTTCGTGATGTTTGCATTCAACTCACAGTGTTGAACCATTCTTTGATAGTTGAGGTTTGAAACACTCTTTTTGTGGAAACTGCCAGTGGATATTTGGACCTCTCTGAGGATTTCGTTGGAAACGGGATAAACCACACGTAACTAAACAGAAGCATTCTCAGATCTTTGTTTGTGATGTTTGCATTCAACTCACAGTGTTGAACCTTTCTTTGATAGTTCAGGTTTGAAACACTCTTTTTGTAGAAACTGCAAGTGGATATTTGGACCTCTCTGAGGATTTCGTTGGAAACGGCATAAACAGCATATAACTAAACTGAAGAATTCTCAGAACTTTCTTCGTGATGTTTGTATTCAACTCACTGTGTTGAACCATTCTTTGATAGTTGAGGTTTGAAACACTCTTTTTGTAGAAACTGCAAGTGGATATTTGAAACTCTCTAAGGATTTCGTTGGAAACGGGATAAACAGCACAGAACTCAACTGAAGCATTCTCAGAACTTTCTTCGTGATGTTTGAATTCAACCCACAGTGTTGAACCATTCTTTGATAGGTGAGGTTTGAAACAATCTTTTTGTAGAAACTGCCAGTGGATATTTGGACCTCTCTGAGGATTTCGTTGGAAACGGGATAAACCACACGTAACTAAACAGAAGCATTCTCAGAACTTTGCTTGTGATGTTTGCATTCAACTCACACTGTTGAACCTTTCTTTGATAGATCAGGTTTGAAACACTCTTTTTGTAGAAACTGCAAGTGGATATTTGGACCTCTCTGAGGATTTCGTAGGAAACGGGATAAACCACACGTAACTAATCAGAAGCATTCTCAGAGCTTTCTTCGTGATGTTTGCATTCAATTCACAGTGTTGAACCTTTCTTTGATAGTTCAGGTTTGAAACACTCTTTTTGTAGAAACTGCAAGTGGATATTTGAAACTCTCTGAGGATTTCGTTGGAAACGGGATAAACAGCACAGAACTCAACTGAAGCATTCTCAGAACTTTCTTCGTGATGTTTGAATTCAACTCACAGTGTTGAACCATGCTTTGATAGTTGAGGTTTGAAACACTCTTTTTGTAGAAACTGCCAGTGGATATTTGGACCTCTCTGAGGATTTCGTTGGAAACGGGATAAACCACACGTAACTAAACAGAAGCATTCTCAGAACATTCTTCGTGATGTTTGCATTCAACTCACAGTGTTGAACCTTTCTTTGATAGTTCAGGTTTGAAACACTCTTTTTGTAGAAACTGCAAGTGGATATTTGGACCTCTCTGAGGATTTCGTTGGAAACGGGATAAACCGCACGTAAATGAACAGAAGCATTCTCAGAACCTTCTTCCTGATGTTTGCATTCAGCTCACAGTGTTGAACCTTTCTTTGATAGTTCAGGTTTGAAACACTCTTTTTGTAGAAACTTCAAGTGGATATTTGGACCTCTTTGAGGCCTATCGTAGTAAAGGTAATAACTTCATATAAAAACTAGACAGAAGCTTTCTCAGAAAATTCTTGGAGATCATTGAGTTTACCTCACAGAGCTGAACATTCCTTTGGATGGAGCAGGTTTGAAACACACTTTTTGTAGAATCTGTAAGTGGATATTTGGACCTCTCTGAGGATTTCGTTGGAAACGGGATAACTGCACCTAACTAAACAGAAGCATTCTCAGAAATTTCTTTGTGATGTTTGCAATCAAATCCCAGAGTTGAATCTTGCTTTGATAGTTCAAGTTTGAAACACTCTTTTTGTTGGTTCTGCAAGTGGATATTTGGACCACTCTGTCGCCTTCGTTCGAAACTGGTATATCTTCACATAAAATCTAGACAGTAGCTTTCACAGAACCTTCTCTGTGATGATTGCATTCAACTCACAGAGTTGAAGGTTCCTTTTGAAACAGCAGTTTCCAAACACTCTTTCTGTGGAATCTGCAAGTGGATATTTGGACCGCTTTGAAGATTTCGTTGGAAACGGGATAATCTTCACAGAATAACTAAACAGAAGCATTCTCAGAAACTTCTTTGTGATGTTTGCATTCAACTCACAGAGTTGAAGTTTCCTTTTGAGAGAGAAGCTTTGCAACACTCTTTTTCTAGAATCTGCAAGTGGACATTTGGAGGGCTTTGAGGCCTGTGGTGGAATAGGAAATATCTTCCCGTAGAAACTAGATAGAAGCATTCTCAGAAACTACTTTGGGATGATTGCATTCAAGTCTCAGAGTTGAATATTCTCTTTGACAGAGCAGTTTGGATACTCTCTTTTTGTAGAATCTGCAAGTGGAGACATGGACCGCATAGAGGCCCATGGTAATAAAGGAAATAACTGCCTATAAAAACTAGACAGTATCTTTCTCAGAGCCTTCTTCGTGATGCTTGCATTCAACTCACAGTGTTGAACCATTCTTTGATAGTTCAGGTTTTAAACACTTTTTCTGGAGAAACTGCAAGTGGATATTTGGACCTCTCTGAGGATTTCGTTGGAAACGGGATAAACAGCATGTAACTAAACTGAAGCATTCTCAGAACTTTCTTCGTGATGTTTGTATTCAACTCACTGTGTTGAACCATTCTTTGATAGTTGAGGTTTGAAACACTCTTTTTGTAGAAACTGCAAGTGGATATTTGGACCTCTCTGAGGATTTCGTAGGAAACGGGATAAACCACACATAACTAACCAGAAGCATTCTCAGAGCTTCCTTCGTGATGTTTGCATTCAATTCACAGTGTTGAACCTTTCTTTGATAGTTCAGGTTTGAAACACTCTTTTTGTAGAAACTGCAAGTGGATATTTGAAACTCTCTGAGGATTTCGTTGGAAACGGGATAAACAGCACAGAACTCAACTGAAGCATTCTCAGAACTTTCTTCGTGATGTTTGAATTCAACTCACAGTGTTGAACCATGCTTTGATAGTTGAGGTTTGAAACACTCTTTTTGTAGAAACTGCCAGTGGATATTTGGACCTCTCTGAGGATTTCGTTGGAAACGGGATAAACCACACGTAACTAAACAGAAGCATTCTCAGAACTTTCTTCGTGATGTTTGCATTCAACTCACAGTGTTGAACCTTTCTTTGATAGTTCAGGTTTGAAACACTCTTTTTGTAGAAACTGCAAGTGGATATTTGGACCTCTCTGAGGATTTCGTTGGAAACGGGATAAACCGCACGTAAATGAACAGAAGCATTCTCAGAACCTTCTTCCTGATGTTTGCATTCAGCTCACAGTGTTGAACCTTTCTTTGATAGTTCAGGTTTGAAACACTCTTTTTGTAGAAACTTCTAGTGGATATTTGGACCTCTTTGAGGCCTATCGTAGTAAAGGTAATAACTTCATATAAAAACTAGACAGAAGCTTTCTCAGAAAATTCTTGGAGATCATTGAGTTTACCTCACAGAGCTGAACATTCCTTTGGATGGAGCAGGTTTGAAACACACTTTTTGTAGAATCTGTAAGTGGATATTTGGACCTCTCTGAGGATTTCGTTGGAAACGGGATAACTGCACCTAACTAAACAGAAGCATTCTCAGAAATTTCTTTGTGATGTTTGCAATCAAATCCCAGAGTTGAATCTTGCTTTGATAGTTCAAGTTTGAAACACTCTTTTTGTTGGTTCTGCAAGTGGATATTTGGACCACTCTGTCGCCTTCGTTCGAAACTGGTATATCTTCACATAAAATCTAGACAGTAGCTTTCACAGAACCTTCTCTGTGATGATTGCATTCAACTCACAGAGTTGAAGGTTCCTTTTGAAACAGCAGTTTCCAAACACTCTTTCTGTGGAATCTGCAAGTGGATATTTGGACCGCTTTGAAGATTTCGTTGGAAACGGGATAATCTTCACAGAATAACTAAACAGAAGCATTCTCAGAAACTTCTTTGTGATGTTTGCATTCAACTCACAGAGTTGAAGTTTCCTTTTGAGAGAGAAGCTTTGCAACTCTCTTTTTCTAGAATCTGCAAGTGGACATTTGGAGGGCTTTGAGGCCTGTGGTGGAATAGGAAATATCTTCCCGTAGAAACTAGATAGAAGCATTCTCAGAAACTACTTTGGGATGATTGCATTCAAGTCTCAGAGTTGAATATTCTCTTTGACAGAGCAGTTTGGATACTCTCTTTTTGTAGAATCTGCAAGTGGAGACATGGACCGCATAGAGGCCCATGGTAATAAAGGAAATAACTGCCTATAAAAACTAGACAGTAGCTTTCTCAGAGCCTTCTTCGTGATGCTTGCATTCAACTCACAGTGTTGAACCATTCTTTGATAGTTCAGGTTTGAAACACTTTTTCTGGAGAAACTGCAAGTGGATATTTGGACCTCTCTGAGGATTTCGTTGGAAACGGGATAAACAGCATGTAACTAAACTGAAGCATTCTCAGAACTTTCTTCGTGATGTTTGTATTCAACTCACTGTGTTGAACCATTCTTTGATAGTTGAGGTTTGAAACACTCTTTTTGTAGAAACTGCAAGTGGATATTTGGACCTCTCTGAGGATTTCGTAGGAAACGGGATAAACCACACATAACTAACCAGAAGCATTCTCAGAGCTTTCTTCTTGATGTTTGCATTCAATTCACAGTGTTGAACCTTTCTTTGATAGTTCAGGTTTGAAACACTCTTTTTGTAGAAACTGCAAGTGGATATTTGAAACTCTCTGAGGATTTCGTTGGAAACGGGATAAACAGCACAGAACTCAACTGAAGCATTCTCAGAACTTTCTTCGTGATGTTTGAATTCAACTCACAGTGTTGAACCATTCTTTGATAGTTGAGGTTTGAAACACTCTTTTTGTAGAAACTGCCAGTGAATATTTGGACCTCTCTGAGGATTTCGTTGGAAACGGGATAAACCACACGTAACTAAACAGAAGAATTCTCAGAACTTTCTTCGTGATGTTTGCATTCAACTCACAGTGTTGAACCTTTCTTTGATAGTTCAGGTTTGAAACACTCTTTTTGTAGAAACTGCAAGTGAATATTTGGACCTCTCTGAGGATTTCGTTGGAAACGGGATAAACCGCACGTAAATGAACAGAAGCATTCTCAGAACCTTCTTCCTGATGTTTGCATTCAGCTCACAGTGTTGAACCTTTCTTTGATAGTTCAGGTTTGAAACACTCTTTTTGTAGAAACTTCAAGTCGATATTTGGACCTCTTTGAGGCCTATCGTAGTAAAGGTAATAACTTCATATAAAAACTAGACAGAAGCTTTCTCAGAAAATTCTTGGAGATCATTGAGTTTACCTCACAGAGCTGAACATTCCTTTGGATGGAGCAGGTTTGAAACACACTTTTTGTAGAATCTGTAAGTGGATATTTGGACCTCTCTGAGGATTTCGTTGGAAACGGGATAACTGCACCTAACTAAACAGAAGCATTCTCAGAAATTTCTTTGTGATGTTTGCAATCAAATCCCAGAGTTGAATCTTGCTTTGATAGTTCAAGTTTGAAACACTCTTTTTGTTGGTTCTGCAAGTGGATATTTGGACCACTCTGTCGCCTTCGTTCGAAACTGGTATATCTTCACATAAAATCTAGACAGTAGCTTTCACAGAACCTTCTCTGTGATGATTGCATTCAACTCACAGAGTTGAAGGTTCCTTTTGAAACAGCAGTTTCCAAACACTCTTTCTGTGGAATCTGCAAGTGGATATTTGGACCGCTTTGAAGATTTCGTTGGAAACGGGATAATCTTCACAGAATAACTAAACAGAAGCATTCTCAGAAACTTCTTTGTGATGTTTGCATTCAACTCACAGAGTTGAAGTTTCCTTTTGAGAGAGAAGCTTTGCAACACTCTTTTTCTAGAATCTGCAAGTGGACATTTGGAGGGCTTTGAGGCCTGTGGTGGAATAGGAAATATCTTCCCGTAGAAACTAGATAGAAGCATTCTCAGAAACTACTTTGGGATGATTGCATTCAAGTCTCAGAGTTGAATATTCTCTTTGACAGAGCAGTTTGGATACTCTCTTTTTGTAGAATCTGCAAGTGGAGACATGGACCGCATTGAGGCCCATGGTAATAAAGGAAATAACTGCCTATAAAAACTAGACAGTAGCTTTCTCAGAGCCTTCTTCGTGATGCTTGCATTCAACTCACAGTGTTGAACCATTCTTTGATAGTTCAGGTTTGAAACACTGTTTCTGGAGAAACTGCAAGTGGATATTTGGACCTCTCTGAGGATTTCGTTGGAAACGGGATAAAAAGCATGTAACTAAACTGAAGCATTCTCAGAACTATCTTCGTGATGTTTGTATTCAACTCACTGTGTTGAACCATTCTTTGATAGTTGAGGTTTGAAACACTCTTTTTGTAGAAACTGCCAGTGGATATTTGGACCTCTCTGAGGATTTCTTTGGAAACGGGATAAAAAGCATGTAACTAAACTGAAGCATTCTCAGAACTTTCTTCGTGATGTTTGTATTCAACTCACTGTGTTGAACCATTCTTTGATAGTTGAGGTTTGAAACACTCTTTTTGTAGAAACTGCCAGTGGATATTTGGACCTCTCTGAGGATTTCGTAGGAAACGGGATAAACCACACGGAACTAAACAGAAGCATTCTCAGAACATTCTTCGTGATGTTTGCATTCAATTCACAGTGTTGAACCTTTCTTTGATAGTTCAGGTTTGAAACACTCTTTTTGTAGAAACTGCAAATGGATATTTGAAACTCTCTAAGGATTTCGTTGGAAACGGGATAAACCACACGTAAATAATCAGAAGCATTCTCAGAGCTTTCCTCGTGATGTTTGCATTCAATTCACAGTGTTGAACCTTTCTTTGATAGTTCAGGTTTGAAACACTCTTTTTGTAGAAACTGCAAGTGGATATTTGAAACTCTCTGAGGATTTCGTTGGAAAAGGGATAAACAGCACAGAACTCAACTGAAGCATTCTCAGAACTTTCTTCGTGATGTTTGCATTCAACTCACAGTGTTGAACCATTCTTTGATAGTTGAGGTTTGAAACACTCTTTTTGTGGAAACTGCCAGTGGATATTTGGACCTCTCTGAGGATTTCGTTGGAAACGGGATAAACCACACGTAACTAAACAGAAGCATTCTCAGATCTTTGTTTGTGATGTTTGCATTCAACTCACAGTGTTGAACCTTTCTTTGATAGTTCAGGTTTGAAACACTCTTTTTGTAGAAACTGCAAGTGGATATTTGGACCTCTCTGAGGATTTCGTTGGAAACGGGATAACTGCACCTAACTAAACAGAAGCATTCTCAGAAACTTCTTTGTGATGTTTGCAATCAAATCCCAGAGTTGAATCTTGCTTTGATAGTTCAAGTTTGAAACACTCTTTTTGTTGGTTCTGCAAGTGGATATTTGGACCACACTGTGGCCTTCGTTCGAAACTGGTATATCTTCACATAAAATCTAGACAGTAGCTTTCACAGAACCTTCTCTGTGATGATTGAATTCAACTCACAGAGTTGAAGGTTCCTTTTGAAACAGCAGTTTCCAAACAATCTTTCTGTGGAATCTGCAAGTGGATATTTGGGCCGCTTTGAACATTTCGTTGGAAACGGGATAATCTTCACAGAATAGCTAAACAGAAGCATTCTCAGAAACTTCTTTGTGATGTTTGCATTCAACTCACAGAGTTGAACTTTCCTTTTGAGAGAGAAGCTTTGCAACACTCTTTTTCTAGAATCTGCAAGTGGACATTTGGAGGGCTGTGAGGCCTGTGGTGGAAAAGGAAATATCTTTCCGTAGAAACTAGATAGAAGCATTCTCAGAAACTATTTTGGGATGATTGCATTCAAGTCTCAGAGTTGAATATTCTCTTTGACAGAGCAGTTTGGAAACTCTCTTTTTGTAGAATCTACAAGTGGAGACATGGACTGCATTGAGGCCCATGGTAATAAAGGAAATAACTGCCTATAAAAACTAGACAGTAGCATTCTCAGAGCCTTCTTCGTGATGCTTGCATTCAACACACAGTGTGGAACCATTCTTTGATTGTTCAGGTTTGAAACACTGTTTCTGGAGAAACTGCAAGTGGATATTTGGACCTCTCTGAGGATATCGGTGGAAACGGGAAAAACAGCACAGAAGTAAACTGAAGCATTCTCAGAACATTCTTCGTGATGTTTGTTTTCAACTCACTGTGTTGAACCATTCTTTGATAGTTGAGGTTTGAAACACTCCTTTTGTAGAAACTGCAAGTGGATATTCGGACCTCTCTGAGGATTTCGTTGGAAAGGGGATAAGCCGCACGTAAATGAACAGAAGCAGTCTCAGAACCTTCTCCCTGATGTTTGCATTCAGCTCACAGTGTTGAACCTTTCTTTGATAGTTCAGGTTTGAAACACTCTTTTTGTAGAAACTGCAAGTGGATATTTCGACCTCTTTGAGGCCTATCGTAGTAAAGGTAATAACTTCATATAAAAACAAGACAGAAGCTTTCTCAGAAAGTTCTTGGAGATCATTGAGTTTACCTCACAGAGCTGAACATTCCTTTGGATGGAGCAGGTTTAAAACACACTTTTTGTAGAATCTGCAAGTGGATATTTGGACCTCTCTGAGGATTTCGTTGGAAACGGGATAACTGCACCTAACTAAACAGAAGCATTCTCAGAAACATCTTTGTGATGTTTGCAATCAAATCCCAGAGTTGAATCTTGCTTTCATAGTTCAAGTTTGAAACACTCTTTTTGTTGGTTCTGCAAGTGGATATTTGGACCACTCTGTGGCATTCGTTCGAAACTGGTATATCTTCACATAAAATCTAGACAGTAGCTTTCACAGAACCTTCTCTGTGATGATTGCATTCAACTCACAGAGTTGAAGGTTGGTTTTGAAACAGCAGTCTCCAAACACTCTTTCTGTGGAATCTGCAAGTGGATATTTGGACCGCTTTGAAGATTTCGTTGGAAACGGGATAATCTTCACAGAATAACTAAACAGAAGCATTCTCAGAAACTTCTTTGTGATGTTTGCATTCAACTCACAGAGTTGAACTTTCCTTTTGAGAGAGAAGCTTTGCAACACTCTTTTTCTAGAATCTGCAAGTGGACATTTGGAGGGCTTTGAGGCCTGTGGTGGAAAAGCAAATATCTTCCCTTAGAAACTAGATAGAAGCATTCTCAGAAACTACTTTGGGATGATTGCATTCAAGTCTCAGAGTTGAATATTCTCTTTGACAGAGCAGTTTGGAAACTCTCTTTTTGTAGACTCTGCAAGTGGAGACATGGACCTCATTGAGGCCCTTGGTAATAAAGGAAATAACTGCCTATAAAAACTAGACAGTAGCATTCTCAGAGCCTTCTTCGTGATGCTTGCATTCAACTCACAGTGTTGAACCATTCTTTGATAGTTCAGGTTTGAAACACTGTTTGTGGAGAAACTGCAAGTGGATATTTGGACCTCTCTGAGGATTTCGTTGGAAACGGCATAAACAGCATGTAACTAAACTGAAGAATTCTCAGAACTTTCTTCGTGATGTTTGTATTCAACTCACTGTGTTGAACCATTCTTTGATAGTTGAGGTTTGAAACACTCTTTTTGTAGAAACTGCAAGTGGATATTTGGACCTCTCTGAGGATTTCGTAGGAAACGGGATAAACCACACGTAACTAATCAGAAGCATTCTCAGAGCTTTCCTCGTGATGTTTGCATTCAATTCACAGTGTTGAACCTTAATTTGATAGTTCAGGTTTGAAACACTGTTTTTGTAGAAACTGCAAGTGGATATTTGAAACTCTCTGAGGATTTCGTTGGAAACGGGATAAACAGCACAGAACTCAACTGAAGCATTCTCAGAACTTTTTTCGTGATGTTTGCATTCAACTCACAGTGTTGAACCATTCTTTGATAGTTGAGGTTTGAAACACTCTTTTTGTAGAAACTGCCAGTGGATATTTGGACCTCTCTGAGGATTTCGTTGGAAACGGGATAAACCACACGTAACTAAACAGAAGCATTCTCAGAACTTTGTTTGTGATGTTTGCATTCAACTCACAGTGTTGAACCTTTCTTTGATAGTTCAGGTTTGAAACACTCTTTTTGTAGAAACTGCAAGTGGATATGTGGACCTCTCTGAGGATTTCGTTGGAAGCGGGATAACTGCACCTAACTAAACAGAAGCATTCTCAGAAACTTCTTTGTGATGTTTGCAATCAAATCCCAGAGTTGAATCTTGCTTTGATAGTTCAAGTTTGAAACACTCTTTTTGTTGGTTCTGCAAGTGGATATTTGGACCACTCTGTGGCCTTCGTTCGAAACTGCTATATCTTCACATAAAATCTAGACAGTAGTTTTCACAGAACCTTCTCTGTGATGATTGAATTCAACTCACAGAGTTGAAGGTTCCTTTTGAAACAGCAGTTTACAAACATTCTTTCTGTGGAATCTGCAAGTGGATATTTGGACCGCTTTGAAGATTTCGTTGGAAACGGGATAATCTTCACAGAATAGCTAAACAGAAGCATTCTCAGAAACTTCTTTGTGATGTTTGCATTCAACTCACAGAGTTGAACTTTCCTTTTGAGAGAGAAGCTTTGCAACACTCTTTTTCTAGAATCTGCAAGTGGACATTTGGAGGGCTTTGAGGCCTGTGGTGGAAAAGGAAATATCTTTCCGTAGAAACTAGATAGAAGCATTCTCAGAAACTACTTTGGGATGATTGCATTCAAGTCTCAGAGTTGAATATTCTCTTTGACAGAGCAGTTTGGAAACTCTCTTTTTGTAGAATCTGCAAGTGGAAACATGGACCGCATTGAGGCCCATGGTAATAAAGGAAATAACTGCCTATAAAAACTAGACAGTTGCATTCTCAGAGCCTTCTTCGTGATGCTTGCATTCAACACACAGTGTTGAACCATTCTTTGATTGTTCAGGTTTGAAACACTGTTTCTGGAGAAACTGCAAGTGGACATTTGGACCTCTCTGAGGATATCGGTGGAAACGGGATAAACAGCACAGAACTAAACTGAAGCATTCTCAGAACATTCTTCGTGATGTTTGCATTCAACTCACTGTGTTGAACCATTCTTTGATAGCTGAGGTTTGAAACACTCTTTTTGTAGAAACTGCAAGTGGATATTTGGACCTCTCTGAGGATTTCGTTGGAAAGGGGATAAGCCGCACGTAACTGAACAGAAGCATTCTCAGAACCTTCTCCCTGATGTTTGCATTCAGCTCACAGTGTTGAACCTTTCTTTGATAGTTCAGGTTTGAAACACTCTTTTTGTAGAAACTGCAATTGGATATTTGGACCTCTCTGAGGATTTCGTTGGAAGCGGGATAACTGAACCTAACTAAACAGAAGCATTCTCAGAAACTTCTTTGTGATGTTTGCAATCAAATCCCAGAGTTGAATCTTGCTTTGATAGTTCAAGTTTGAAACACTCTTTTTGTTGGTTCTGCAAGTGGATATTTGGACCACTCTGTGGCCTTCGTTCGAAACTGCTATATCTTCACATAAAATCTAGACAGTAGTTTTCACAGAACCTTCTCTGTGATGATTGAATTCAACTCACAGAGTTGAAGGTTCCTTTTGAAACAGCAGTTTACAAACACTCTTTCTGTGGAATCTGCAAGTGGATATTTGGACCGCTTTGAAGATTTCGTTGGAAACGGGATAATCTTCACAGAATAGCTAAACAGAAGCATTCTCAGAAACTTCTTTGTGATGTTTGCATTCAACTCACAGAGTTGAACTTTCCTTTTGAGAGAGAAGCTTTGCAACACTCTTTTTCTAGAATCTGCAAGTGGACATTTGGAGGGCTTTGAGGCCTGTGGTGGAAAAGGAAATATCTTTCCGTAGAAACTAGATAGAAGCATTCTCAGAAACTACTTTGGGATGATTGCATTCAAGTCTCAGAGTTGAATATTCTCTTTGACAGAGCAGTTTGGAAACTCTCTTTTTGTAGAATCTGCAAGTGGAAACATGGACCGCATTGAGACCCATGGTAATAAAGGAAATAACTGCCTATAAAAACTAGACAGTTGCATTCTCAGAGCCTTCTTCGTGATGCTTGCATTCAACACACAGTGTTGAACCATTCTTTGATTGTTCAGGTTTGAAACACTGTTTCTGGAGAAACTGCAAGTGGATATTTGGACCTCACTGAGGATATCGGTGGAAACGGGATAAACAGCACAGAACTAAACTGAAGCATTCTCAGAACATTCTTCGTGATGTTTGCATTCAACTCACTGTGTTGAACCATTCTTTGATAGCTGAGGTTTGAAACACTCTTTTTGTAGAAACTGCAAGTGGATATTTGGACCTCTCTGAGGATTTCGTTGGAAAGGGGATAAGCCGCACGTAACTGAACAGAAGCATTCTCAGAACCTTCTCCCTGATGTTTGCATTCAGCTCACAGTGTTGAACCTTTCTTTGATAGTTCAGGTTTGAAACACTCTTTTTGTAGAAACTGCAAGTGGATATTTGGACCTCTTTGAGGCCTATCGTAGTAAAGGTAATAACTTCATATAAAAACAAGACAGAAGCTTTCTCAGAAAATTCTTGGAGATCATTGAGTTTACCTCACAGAGCTGAACATTCCTTTGGATGGAGCAGGTTTAAAACACACTTTTTGTAGAATCTGCAAGTGGATATTTGGACCTCTCTGAGGATTTCGTTGGAAACGGGATAACTGCACCTAACTAAACAGAAGCATTCTCAGAATCTTCTTTGTGATGTTTGCAATCAAATCCCAGAGTTGAATCTTCCTTTGATAGTTCAAGTTTGCAACACTCTTTTTGTTGGATCTGCAAGTGGATATTTGGACTACTCTGTGGCATTCGTTCGAAACTGGTATATCTTCACATAAAATCTAGACAGTAGCTTTCACAGAAACTTCTCTGTGATGATTGCATTCAACTCACAGAGTTGAAGGTTCCTTTTGAAACAGCAGTTTCCAAACACTCTTTCTGTGGAATCTGCAAGTGGATATTTGGACCGCTTTGAAGATTTCGTTGGAAACGGGATTATCTTCACAGAATAACTACACAGAAGCATTCTCAGAAACTTCTTTGTGATGTTTGCATTCAACTCACAGAGTTGAACTTTCCTTTTGAGAGAGAAGCTTTGCAACACTCTTTTTCTAGAATCTGCAAGTGGACATTTGGAGGGCTTTGAGGCCTGTGGTGGAAAAGGAAATATCTTCCCGTAGAAACTAGATAGAAGCATTGTCAGAAACTACATTGGGATGATTGCATTCAAGTCTCAGATTTGAATATTCTCTTTGACAGAGCAGTTTGGAAACTCTCTTTTTGTAGACTCTGCAAGTGGAGACATGGACCTCGTTGAGGCCCTTGGTAATAAAGGAAATAACTGCCTATAAAAACTAGACAGTAGCATTCTCAGAGCCTTCTTCGTGATGCTTGCATTCAACTCACAGTTTTGAACCATTCTTTGATAGTTCAGGTTTGAAACACTGTTTCTGGAGAAACTGCAAGTGGATATTTGGACCTCTCTGAGGATTTCGTTGGAAACGGGATGAACAGCATGTAACTAAACTGAAGAATTCTCAGAACTTTCTTCGTGATGTTTGTATTCAACTCACTGTGTTGAACCATTCTTTGATAGTTGAGGTTTGAAACACTCTTTTTGTAGAAACTGCAAGTGGATATTTGGACCTCTCTGAGGATTTCGTAGGAAACGGGATAAACCACACGTAACTAATCAGAAGCATTCTCAGAGCTTTCCTCGTGATGTTTGCATTCAATTCACAGTGTTGAACCTTTCTTTGATAGTTCAGGTTTGAAACACTCTTTTTGTAGAAACTGCAAGTGGATATTTGAAACTCTCTGAGGATTTCGTTGGAAAAGGGATAAACAGCACAGAACTCAACTGAAGCATTCTCAGAACTTTCTTCGTGATGTTTGCATTCAACTCACAGTGTTGAACCATTCTTTGATAGTTGAGGTTTGAAACACTCTTTTTGTAGAAACTGCCAGTGGATATTTGGACCTCTCTGAGGATTTCGTTGGAAACGGGATAAACCACACGTAACTAAACAGAAGCATTCTCAGAACTTTGTTTGTGATGTTTGCATTCAACTCACAGTGTTGAACCTTTCTTTGATAGTTCAGGTTTGAAACACTCTTTTTGTAGAAATTGCAAGTGGATATTTGGACCTCTCTGAGGATTTCGTTGGAAACGGGATAACTGCACCTAACTAAACAGAAGCATTCTCAGAAACTTCTTTGTGATGTTTGCAATCAAATCCCAGAGTTGAATCTTGCTTTGATAGTTCAAGTTTGAAACACTCTTTTTGTTGGTTCTGCAAGTGGATATTTGGACCACTCTGTGGCCTTCGTTCGAAACTGGTATATCTTCACATAAAATCTAGACAGTAGCTTTCACAGAACCTTCTCTGTGATGATTGAATTCAACTCACAGAGTTGAAGGTTCCTTTTGAAACAGCAGTTTCCAAACACTCTTTCTGTGGAATCTGCAAGTGGATATTTGGGCCGCTTTGAACATTTCGTTGGAAACGGGATAATCTTCACAGAATAGCTAAACAGAAGCATTCTCAGAAACTTCTTTGTGATGTTTGCATTCAACTCACAGAGTTGAACTTTCCTTTTGAGAGAGAAGCTTTGCAACACTCTTTTTCTAGAATCTGCAAGTGGACATTTGGAGGGCTTTGAGGCCTGTGGTGGAAAAGGAAATATCTTTCCGTAGAAACTAGATAGAAGCATTCTCAGAAACTACTTTGGGATGATTGCATTCAAGTCTCAGAGTTGAATATTCTCTTTGACAGAGCAGTTTGGAAACTCTCTTTTTGTAGAATCTACAAGTGGAGACATGGACTGCATTGAGGCCCATGGTAATAAAGGAAATAACTGCCTATAAAAACTAGACAGTAGCATTCTCAGAGCCTTCTTCGTGATGCTTGCATTCAACACACAGTGTGGAACCATTCTTTGATTGTTCAGGTTTGAAACACTGTTTCTGGAGAAACTGCAAGTGGATATTTGGACCTCTCTGAGGATATCGGTGGAAACGGGATAAACAGCACAGAACTAAACTGAAGCATTCTCAGAACATTCTTCGTGATGTTTGTATTCAACTCACTGTGTTGAACCATTCTTTGATAGTTGAGGTTTGAAACACTCCTTTTGTAGAAACTGCAAGTGGATATTCGGACCTCTCTGAGGATTTCGTAGGAAACGGGATAAACCACACGGAACTAAACAGAAGCATTCTCTGAACTTTCTTCGTGATGTTTGCATTCAACTCACAGTGTTGAACCTTTCTTTGATAGTTCAGGTTTGAAAAACTCTTTTTGTAGAAACTGCAAGTGGATATTTGGACCTCTCTGAGGATTTCGTTGGAAAGGGGATAAGCCGCACGTAAATGAACAGAAGCATTCTCAGAACCTTCTCCCTGATGTTTGCATTCAGCTCACAGTGTTGAACCTTTCTTTGATAGTTCAGGTTTGAAACACTCTTTTTGTAGAAACTGCAAGTGGATATTTGGACCTCTTTGAGGCCTATCGTAGTAAAGGTAATAACTTCATATAAAAACAAGACAGAAGCTTTCTCAGAAAATTCTTGGAGATCATTGAGTTTACCTCACAGAGCTGAACTTTCCTTTGGATGGAGCAGGTTTAAAACACACTTTTTGTAGAATCTGCAAGTGGATATTTGGACCTCTCTGAGGATTTCGTTGGAAACGGGATAACTGCACCTAACTAAACAGAAGCATTCTCAGAAACTTCTTTGTGATATTTGCAATCAAATCCCAGAGTTGAATCTTGCTTTGATAGTTCAAGTTTGAAACACTCTTTTTGTTGGTTCTGCAAGTGGATATTTGGACTACTCTGTGGCATTCGTTCGAAACTGGTATATCTTCACATAAAATCTAGACAGTAGCTTTCACAGAAACTTCTCTGTGATGATTGCATTCAACTCACAGAGTTGAAGGTTCCTTTTGAAACAGCAGTATCCAAACACTCTTTCTGTGGAATCTGCAAGTGGATATTTGGACCGCTTTGAAGATTTCGTTGGAAACGGGATTATCTTCACAGAATAACTACACAGAAGCATTCTCAGAAACTTCTTTGTGATGTTTGCATTCAACTCACAGAGTTGAACTTTCCTTTTGAGAGAGAAGCTTTGCAACACTCTTTTTCTAGAATCTGCAAGTGGACATTTGGAGGGCTTTGAGGCCTGTGGTGGAAAAGGAAATATCTTCCCGTAGAAACTAGATAGAAGCATTGTCAGAAACTACTTTGGGATGATTGCATTCAAGTCTCAGATTTGAATATTCTCTTTGACAGAGCAGTTTGGAAACTCTCTTTTTGTAGACTCTGCAAGTGGAGACATGGACCTCGTTGAGGCCCTTGGTAATAAAGGAAATAACTGCCTATAAAAACTAGACAGTAGCATTCTCAGAGCCTTCTTCGTGATGCTTGCATTCAACTCACAGTGTTGAACCATTCTTTGATAGTTCAGGTTTGAAACACTGTTTCTGGAGAAACTGCAAGTGGATATTTGGACCTCTCTGAGGATTTCGTTGGAAACGGGATGAACAGCATGTAACTAAACTGAAGAATTCTCAGAACTTTCTTCGTGATGTTTGTATTCAACTCACTGTGTTGAACCATTCTTTGATAGTTGAGGTTTGAAACACTCTTTTTGTAGAAACTGCAAGTGGATATTTGGACCTCTCTGAGGATTTCGTAGGAAACGGGATAAACCACACGTAACTAATCAGAAGCATTCTCAGAGCTTTCCTCGTGATGTTTGCATTCAATTCACAGTGTTGAACCTTTCTTTGATAGTTCAGGTTTGAAACACTCTTTTTGTAGAAACTGCAAGTGGATATTTGAAACTCTCTGAGGATTTCGTTGGAAAAGGGATAAACAGCACAGAACTCAACTGAAGCATTCTCAGAACTTTCTTCGTGATGTTTGCATTCAACTCACAGTGTTGAACCATTCTTTGATAGTTGAGGTTTGAAACACTCTTTTTGTAGAAACTGCCAGTGGATATTTGGACCTCTCTGAGGATTTCGTTGGAAACGGGATAAACCACACGTAACTAAACAGAAGCATTCTCAGAACTTTGTTTGTGATGTTTGCTTTCAACTCACAGTGTTGAACCTTTCTTTGATAGTTCAGGTTTGAAACACTCTTTTTGTAGAAACTGCAAGTGGATATTTGGACCTCTCTGAGGATTTCGTTGGAAACGGGATAACTGCACCTAACTAAACAGAAGCATTCTCAGAAACTTCTTTGTGATGTTTGCAATCAAATCCCAGAGTTGAATCTTGCTTTGATAGTTCAAGTTTGAAACACTCTTTTTGTTGGTTCTGCAAGTGGATATTTGGACCACTCTGTCGCCTTCGTTCGAAACTGGTATATCTTCACATAAAATCTAGACAGTAGCTTTCACAGAACCTTCTCTGTGATGATTGAATTCAACTCACAGAGTTGAAGGTTCCTTTTGAAACAGCAGTTTCCAAACACTCTTTCTGTGGAATCTGCAAGTGGATATTTGGGCCGCTTTGAACATTTCGTTGGAAACGGGATAATCTTCACAGAATAGCTAAACAGAAGCATTCTCAGAAACTTCTTTGTGATGTTTGCATTCAACTCACAGAGTTGAACTTTCCTTTTGAGAGAGAAGCTTTGCAACACTCTTTTTCTAGAATCTGCAAGTGGACATTTGGAGGGCTTTGAGGCCTGTGGTGGAAAAGGAAATATCTTTCCGTAGAAACTAGATAGAAGCATTCTCAGAAACTACTTTGGGATGATTGCATTCAAGTCTCAGAGTTGAATATTCTCTTTGACAGAGCAGTTTGGAAACTCTCTTTTTGTAGAATCTACAAGTGGAGACATGGACTGCATTGAGGCCCATGGTAATAAAGGAAATAACTGCCTATAAAAACTAGACAGTAGCATTCTCAGAGCCTTCTTCGTGATGCTTGCATTCAACACACAGTGTGGAACCATTCTTTGATTGTTCAGGTTTGAAACACTGTTTCTGGAGAAACTGCAAGTGGATATTTGGACCTCTCTGAGGATATCGGTGGAAACGGGATAAACAGCACAGAACTAAACTGAAGCATTCTCAGAACATTCTTCGTGATGTTTGTATTCAACTCACTGTGTTGAACCATTCTTTGATAGTTGAGGTTTGAAACACTCCTTTTGTAGAAACTGCAAGTGGATATTCGGACCTCTCTGAGGATTTCGTAGGAAACGGGATAAACCACACGGAACTAAACAGCAGCATTCTCTGAACTTTCTTCGTGATGTTTGCATTCAACTCACAGTGTTGAACCTTTCTTTGATAGTTCAGGTTTGAAACACTCTTTTTGTAGAAACTGCAATTGGATATTTGGACCTCTCTGAGGATTTCGTTGGAAAGGGGATAAGCCGCACGTAAATGAACAGAAGCATTCTCAGAACCTTCTCCCTGATGTTTGCATTCAGCTCACAGTGTTGAACCTTTCTTTGATAGTTCAGGTTTGAAACACTCTTTTTGTAGAAACTGCAAGTGGATATTTGGACCTCTTTGAGGCCTATCGTAGTAAAGGTAATAACTTCATATAAAAACAAGACAGAAGCTTTCTCAGAAAATTCTTGGAGATCATTGAGTTTACCTCACAGAGCTGAACTTTCCTTTGGATGGAGCAGGTTTAAAACACACTTTTTGTAGAATCTGCAAGTGGATATTTGGACCTCTCTGAGGATTTCGTTGGAAACGGGATAACTGCACCTAACTAAACAGAAGCATTCTCAGAAACTTCTTTGTGATGTTTGCAATCAAATCCCAGAGTTGAATCTTGCTTTGATAGTTCAAGTTTGAAACACTCTTTTTGTTGGTTCTGCAAGTGGATATTTGGACCACTCTGTGGCATTCGTTCGAAACTGGTATATCTTCACATAAAATCTAGACAGTAGCTTTCACAGAACCTTCTCTGTGATGATTGCATTCAACTCACAGAGTTGAAGGTTGGTTTTGAAACAGCAGTCTCCAAACACTCTTTCTGTGGAATCTGCAAGTGGATATTTGGACCGCTTTGAAGATTTCGTTGGAAACGGGATAATCTTCACAGAATAACTAAACAGAAGCATTCTCAGAAACTTCTTTGTGATGTTTGCATTCAACTCACAGAGTTGAACTTTCCTTTTGAGAGAGAAGCTTTGCAACACTCTTTTTCTAGAATCTGCAAGTGGACATTTGGAGGGCTTTGAGGCCTGTGGTGGAAAAGGAAATATCTTCCCGTAGAAACTAGATAGAAGCATTGTCAGAAACTACTTTGGGATGATTGCATTCAAGTCTCAGATTTGAATATTCTCTTTGACAGAGCAGTTTGGAAACTCTCTTTTTGTAGACTCTGCAAGTGGAGACATGGACCTCGTTGAGGCCCTTGGTAAAAAAAGGAAATAACTGCCTATAAAAACTAGACAGTAGCATTCTCAGAGCCTTCTTCGTGATGCTTGCATTCAACTCACAGTGTTGAACCATTCTTTGATAGTTCAGGTTTGAAACACTGTTTCTGGAGAAACTGCAAGTGGATATTTGGACCTCTCTGAGGATTTCGTTGGAAACGGGATGAACAGCATGTAAATAAACTGAAGAATTCTCAGAACTTTCTTCGTGATGTTTGTATTCAACTCACTGTGTTGAACCATTCTTTGATAGTTGAGGTTTGAAACACTCTTTTTGTAGAAACTGCAAGTGGATATTTGGACCTCTCTGAGGATTTCGTAGGAAACGGGATAAACCACACGTAACTAATCAGAAGCATTCTCAGAGCTTTCCTCGTGATGTTTGCATTCAATTCACAGTGTTGAACCTTTCTTTGATAGTTCAGGTTTGAAACACTCTTTTTGTAGAAACTGCAAGTGGATATTTGAAACTCTCTGAGGATTTCGTTGGAAAAGGGATAAACAGCACAGAACTCAACTGAAGCATTCTCAGAACTTTCTTCGTCATGTTTGCATTCAACTCACAGTGTTGAACCATTCTTTGATAGTTGAGGTTTGAAACACTCTTTTTGTAGAAACTGCCAGTGGATATTTGGACCTCTCTGAGGATTTCGTTGGAAACGGGATAAACCACACGTAACTAAACAGAAGCATTCTCAGAACTTTGCTTGTGATGTTTGCATTCAACTCACACTGTTGAACCTTTCTTTGATAGTTCAGGTTTGAAACACTCTTTTTGTAGAAACTGCAAGTGGATATTTGGACCTCTCTGAGGATTTCGTAGGAAACGGGATAAACCGCACGGAACTAAACAGAAGCATTCTCAGAACTTTCTTCGTGATGTTTGCATTCAATTCATAGTGTTGAACCTTTCTTTGATAGTTCAGGTTTGAAACACTCTTTTTGTAGAAACTGCAAGTGGATATTTGAAACTCTCTAAGGAGTTCGTTGGAAACGGGATAAACAGCACAGAACTCAACTGAAGCATTCTCAGAACTTTCTTCGTGATGTTTGAATTCAACCCACAGTGTTGAACCATTCTTTGATAGGTGAGGTTTGAAACACTCTTTTTGTAGAAACTGCCAGTGGATATTTGGACCTCTCTGAGGATTTCGTTGGAAACGGGATAAACCACACGTAACTAAACAGAAGCATTCTCAGAACTTTCTTCGTGATGTTTGCATTCAACTCACAGTGTTGAACCTTTCTTTGATAGTTCAGGTTTGAAACACTCTTTTTGTAGAAACTGCAAGTGGATATTTGGACCTCTCTGAGGATTTCATTGGAAAGGGGATAAGCCGCACGTAACTGAACAGAAGCATTCTCAGAACCTTCTTCCTGATGTTTGCATTCAGCTCACAGTGTTGAACCTTTCTTTGATAGTTCAGGTTTGAAACACTCTTTTGTAGAAACTGCAAGTGGATATTTGGACCTCTTTGAGGCCTATCGTAGTAAAGGTAATAACTTCATATAAAAACAAGACAGAAGCTTTCTCAGAAAATTCTTGGAGATCATTGAGTTTACCTCACAGAGCTGAACATTCCTTTGGATGGAGCAGGTTTGAAACACACTTTTTGTAGAATCTGCAAGTGGATATTTGGACCTCTCTGAGGATTTCGTTGGAAGCGGGATAACTGCACCTAACTAAACAGAAGCATTCTCAGAAACTTCTTTGTGATGTTTGCAATCAAATCCCAGAGTTGAGTCTTGCTTTCATAGTTCAAGTTTGAAACACTCTTTTTGTTGGTTCTGCAAGTGGATATTTGGACCACTCTGTGGCCTTCGTTCTAAACTGGTATATCTTCACATAAAATCTAGACAGTAGCTTTCACAGAAACTTCTCTGTGATGATTGAATTCAACTCACAGAGTTGAAGGTTCCTTTTGAAACAGCAGTTTCCAAACACTCTTTCTGTGGAATCTGCAAGTGGATATTTGGACCGCTTTGAAGATTTCGTTGGAAACGGGATAATCTTCACAGAATAGCTAAACAGAAGCATTCTCAGAAACTTCTTTGTGATGTTTGCATTCAACTCACAGAGTTGAACTTTCCTTTTGAGAGAGAAGCTTTGCAACACTCTTTTTCTAGAATCTGCAAGTGGACATTTGGAGGGCTTTGAGGCCTGTGGTGGAAAAGGAAATATCTTTCCGTAGAAACTAGATAGAAGCATTCTCAGAAACTACTTTGGGATGATTGCATTCAAGTCTCGGAGTTGAATATTCTCTTTGACAGAGCAGTTTGGAAACTCTCTTTTTGTAGAATCTACAAGTGGAGACATGGACCGCATTGAGGCCCATGGTAATAAAGGAAATAACTGCCTATAAAAACTAGACAGTAGCATTCTCAGAGCCTTCTCTGTGATGCTTGCATTCAACACACAGTGTTGAACCATTCTTGGATTGTTCAGGTTTGAAACACTGTTTCTGGAGAAACTGCAAGTGGATATTTGGACCTCTCTGAGGATATCGGTTGAAACGGGATAAACAGCACAGAACTAAACTGAAGCATTCTCAGAACATTCTTCGTGTTGTTTGTATTCAACACACTGTGTTGAACCATTCTTTGATAGTTGAGGTTTGAAACACTCTTTTTGTAGAAACTGCAAGTGGATATTTGGAACTCTCTGAGGATTTCGTAAGAAACGGGATAAACCACACGTAACTAATCAGAAGCATTCTCAGAGCTTTCTTCGTGATGTTTGCATTCAATTCACTGTGTTGAACCTTTCTTTGATAGTTCAGGTTTGAAACACTCTTTTTGTAGAAACTGCAAGTGGATATTTGAAACTCTCTGAGGATTTCGTTGGAAACGGGATAAACAGCACAGAACTCAACTGAAGCATTCTCAGAACTTTCTTCGTGATGTTTGAATTCAACTCACAGTGTTGAACCATTCCTTGATAGTTGAGGTTTGAAACACTCTTTTTGTAGAAACTGCCAGTGGATATTTGGACCTCTCTGAGGATTTCGTTGGAAACGGGATAAACCACACGTAACTAAACAGAAGCATTCTCAGAACTTTCTTCGTGATGTTTGCATTCAACTCACAGTGTTGAACCTTTCTTTGATAGTTCAGGTTTGAAACACTCTTTTTGTAGAAACTGCAAGTGGATATTTGGACCTCTTTGAGGCCTATCGTAGTAAAGGTAATAACTTCATATAAAAACTAGACAGAAGCTTTCTCAGAAAATTCTTGGAGATCATTGAGTTTACCTCACAGAGCTGAACATTCCTTTGGATGGAGCAGGTTTGAAACACACTTTTTGTAGAATCTGCAAGTGGATATTTGGACCTCTCTGAGGATTTCGTTGGAAACGGGATAACTGCACCTAACTAAACAGAAGCATTCTCAGAAATTTCTTTGTGATGTTTGCAATCAAATCCCAGAGTTGAATCTTGCTTTGATAGTTCAAGTTTGAAACACTCTTTTTGTTGGTTCTGCAAGTGGATATTTGGAGCACTGTGTCGCCTTCGTTCGAAACTTGTTTATCTTCACATAAAATCTAGACAGTAGCTTTCACATAACCTTCTCTGTGATGATTGCATTCAACTCACAGAGTTGAAGGTTCCTTTTGAAACAGCAGTTTCCAAACACTCTTTCTGTGGAATCGGCAAGTGGATATTTGGACCGCTTTGAAGATTTCGTTGGAAACGGGATAATCTTCACAGAATAACTAAACAGAAGCATTCTCAGAAACTTCTTTGTGATGTTTGCATTCAACTCACAGAGTTGAACTTTCCTTTTGAGAGAGAAGCTTTGCAACACTCTTTTTCTAGAATCTGCAAGTGGACATTTGGAGGGCTTTGAGGCCTGTGGTGGAAAAGGAAATATCTTCCCGTAGAAACTAGATAGAAGCATTCTCAGAAACTACTTTGGGATGATTGCATTCAAGTCTCAGAGTTGAATATTCTCTTTGACAGAGCAATTTGGATACTCTCTTTTTGTAGAATCTGCAAGTGGAGACATGGACCGCATTGAGGCACATGGTAATAAAGGAAATAACTGCCTATAAAAACTAGACAGTAGCTTTCTCAGAGCCTTCTTCGTGATGCTTGCATTCAACTCACAGTGTTGAACCATTCTTTGATAGTTCAGGTTTGAAACACTGTTTCTGGAGAAACTGCAAGTGGATATTTGGACCTCTCTGAGGATTTCGTTGGAAACGGGATAAACAGCATGTAACTAAACTGAAGCATTCTCAGAACTTTCTTCGTGATGTTTGTATTCAACTCACTGTGTTGAACCATTCTTTGATAGTTGAGGTTTGAAACACTCTTTTTGTAGAAACTGCAAGTGGATATTTGGACCTCTCTGAGGATTTCGTAGGAAACGGGATAAACCACACGTAACTAATCAGAAGCATTCTCAGAGCTTTCTTCGTGATGTTTGCATTCAATTCACAGTGTTGAACCTTTCTTTGATAGTTCAGGTTTGAAACACTCTTTTTGTAGAAACTGCAAGTGGATATTTGAAACTCTCTGAGGATTTCGTTGGAAACGGGATAAACAGCACAGAACTCAACTGAAGCATTCTCAGGACTTTCTTCGTGATGTTTGAATTCAACTCACAGTGTTGAACCATTCTTTGATAGTTGAGGTTTGAAACAATCTTTTTGTAGAAACTGCCAGTGGATATTTGGACCTCTCTGAGGATTTCGTTGGAAACGGGATGACCGCACGTAACTAAACACAAGCATTCTCAGAAACTTCTTCCTGATGTTTGCATTCAGCTCACAGGGTTGAACCTTTCTTTGATAGTTCAGGTTTGAAACACTCTTTTTGTAGAAACTGCAAGTGGATATTTGGACCTCTTTGAGGCCTATCGTAGTAAAGGTTATAACTTCATATAAAAACAAGACAGAAGCTTTCTCAGAAAATTCTTGGGGATCATTGAGTTTAACTCACAGAGCTGAACATTCCTTTGGATGGAGCAGGTTTGAAACACACTTTTTGTAGAATCTGCAAGTGGATATTTGGACCTCTCTGAGGATTTCGTTGGAAACGGGATAACTGCACCTAACTAAACAGAAGCATTCTCAGAAACTTCTTTGTGATGTTTGCAATTAAATCCCAGAGTTGAATCTTCCTTTGATAGTTCAAGTTTGCAACACTCTTTTTGTTGGATCTGCAAGTGGATATTTGGACCACTCTGTGGCCTTCGTTCGAAACTGCTATATCTTCACATAAAATCTAGACAGTAGCATTCACAGAAACTTCTCTGTGATGATTGCATTCAACTCACAGAGTTGAAGGTTCCTTTTGAAACAGCAGTTTCAAAACACTCTTTCTGTGGAATCTGCAAGTGGATATTTGGACCGCGTTGAAGATTTCGTTGGAAACGGGATAATCTTCACAGAAAAACTAAACAGAAACATTCTCCGAAACTTCTTTGTGATGTTTGCATTCAACTCACAGAGTTGAACTTTCCTTTTGAGAGAGAAGCTTTGCAACACTCTTTTTCTAGAATCTGCAAGTGGACATTTGGAGGGCTTTGAGGCCTGTGGTGGAAAAGGAAATATCCTCCCGTAGAAACTAGATAGAAGCTTTCTCAGAAACTACTTTGGGATGATTGCATTCAAGTCTCAGAGTTGAAGGTTCCTTTTGAAACAGCAGTTTCCAAACACTCTTTCTGTGGAATCTGCAAGTGGATATTTGGACCGCTTTGAAGATTTCGTTGGAAACGGGATAATCTTCACAGAAAAACTAAACAGAAACATTCTCAGAAACTTCTTTGTGATGTTTGCATTCAACTCACAGAGTTGAACTTTCCTTTTGAGAGAGAAGCTTTGCAACACTCTTTTTCTAGAATCTGCAAGTGGACATTTGGAGGGCTTTGAGGCCTGTGGTGGAAAAGGAAATATCTTCCCGTAGAAACTAGATAGAAGTATTCTCAGAAACTACTTTGGGATGATTGCATTCAAGTCTCAGAGTTGAACATTCTCTTTGACAGAGCAGTTTGGAAACTCTCTTTTTGTAGAATCTGCAAGTGGAGACATGGACCGCATTGAGGCCCATGGTAACAAAGGAAATAACTGCCTATAAAAACTACACAGTAGCATTCTCAGAGCTTTCTTCGTGATGCTTGCATTCAACTCACAGTGTTGAACCTTTCTTTGATAGTTCAGGTTTGAAACACTGTTTCTGTAGAAACTGCAAGTGGATATTTTGACCTCTCTGAGGATTTCGTTGGAAACGGGATAAACAGCACAGAACTAAACTGAAGCATTCTCAGAACTTTCTTCGTGATGTTTGTATTCAACTCACTGTGTTGAACCATTCTTTGATAGTTCAGGTTTGAAACACTCTTTTTGTAGAAACTGCAAGTGGATATTTGGACCTCTCTGAGGATTTCGTAGGAAACGGGATAAAACACACGTAACTAATCAGAAGCATTCTCAGAGCTTTCTTCGTGATGTTTGCATTCAATTCACAGTGTTGAACCTTTCTTTGATAGTTCAGGTTTGAAACACTCTTTTTGTAGAAACTGCAAGTGGATATTTGAAACTCTCTGAGGATTTCGTTGGAAACGGGATAAACAGCACAGAACTCAACTGAAGCATTCTCAGAACTTTCTTCGTGGTGTTTGAATTCAACTCACAGTGTTGAACCATTCTTTGATAGTTGAGGTTTGAAACACTCTTTTTGTAGAAACTGCCAGTGGATATTTGGACCTCTCTGAGGATTTTGTTGGAAACGGGATAAACCACACGTAACTAAACAGAAGCATTCTCAGAAGTTGCTTCGTGATGTTTGCATTCAACTCACAGTGTTGAACCTTTCTTTGATAGTTCAGGTTTGAAACACTCTTTTTGTAGAAACTGCAAGTGGATATTTGGACCTCTCTGAGGATTTCGTTGGAAACGGGATAAACCGCACGTAACTGAACAGAAGCATTCTCTGAACCTTCTTCCTGATGTTTGCATTCAGCTCACAGTGTTGAACCTTTCTTTGATAGTTCAGGTTTGAAACACTCTTTTTGTAGAAACTGCAAGTGGATATTTGGACCTCTTTGAGGCCTATCGTTGTAAAGGTAATAACTTCATATAAAAATAAGACAGAACTTTCTCAGAAAATTCTTGGAGATCATTGAGTTTACCTCACAGAGCAGAACATTCCTTTCGATGGAGCAGGTTTGAAACACACTTTTTGTAGAATCTGCAAGTGGATATTTGGACCTCACTGAGGATTTCGTTGGAAACGGGATAACTGCACCTAACTAAACAGAAGCATTCTCAGAAACTTCTTTGTGATGTTTGCAATCAAATCCCAGAGTTGAATCTTGCTTTGATAGTTTAAGTTTGAAACACTCTTTTTGTTGGTTCTGCAAGTGGATATTTGGAGCACTCTGTCGCCTTCGTTCGAAACTGGTATATCTTCACATAAAATCTAGACAGTAGCTTTCACATAACCTTCTCTGTGATGATTGCATTCAACTCACAGAGTTGAAGGTTCCTTTTGAAACAGCAGTTTCCAAACACTCTTTCTGTGGAATCGGCAAGTGGATATTTGGACCGCTTTGAAGATTTCGTTGGAAACGGGATAATCTTCACAGAATAACTAAACAGAAGCATTCTCAGAAACTTCTTTGTGATGTTTGCATTCAACTCACAGAGTTGAACTTTCCTTTTGAGAGAGAAGCTTTGCAACACTCTTTTTCTAGAATTTGCAAGTGGACATTTGGAGGGCTTTGAGGCCTGTGGTGGAAAAGGAAATATCTTCCCGTAGAAACTAGATAGAAGCATTCTCAGAAACTACTTTGGGATGATTGCATTCAAGTCTCAGAGTTGAATATTCTCTTTGACAGAGCAGTTTGGATACTCTCTTTTTGTAGAATCTGCAAGTGGAGACATGGACCGCATTGAGGCACATGGTAATAAAGGAAATAACTGCCTATAAAAACTAGACAGTAGCTTTCTCAGAGCCTTCTTCGTGATGCTTGCATTCAACTCACAGTGTTGAACCATTCTTTGATAGTTCAGGTTTGAAACACTGTTTCTGGAGAAACTGCAAGTGGATATTTGGACCTCTCTGAGGATTTCGTTGGAAACGGGATAAACAGCATGTAACTAAACTGAAGCATTCTCAGAACTTTCTTCGTGATGTTTGTATTCAACTCACTGTGTTGAACCATTCTTTGATAGTTGAGGTTTGAAACACTCTTTTTGTAGAAACTGCAAGTGGATATTTGGACCTCTCTGAGGATTTCGTAGGAAACGGGATAAACCACACGTAACTAATCAGAAGCATTCTCAGAGCTTTCTTCGTGATGTTTGCATTCAATTCACAGTGTTGAACCTTTCTTTGATAGTTCAGGTTTGAAACACTCTTTTTGTAGAAACTGCAAGTGGATATTTGAAACTCTCTGAGGATTTCGTTGGAAACGGGATAACCAGCACAGAACTCAACTGAAGCATTCTCAGAACTTTCTTCGTGATGTTTGAATTCAACTCACAGTTTTGAACCATTCTTTGATAGTTGAGGTTTGAAACACTCTTTTTGTAGAAACTGCCAGTGGATATTTGGACCTCTCTGAGGATTTCGTTGGAAACGGGATGACCGCACGTAACTAAACACAAGCATTCTCAGAAACTTCTTCCTGATGTTTGCATTCAGCTCACAGGGTTGAACCTTTCTTTGATAGTTCAGGTTTGAAACACTCTTTTTGTAGAAACTGCAAGTGGATATTTGGACCTCTTTGAGGCCTATCGTAGTAAAGGTTATAACTTCATATAAAAACAAGACAGAAGCTTTCTCAGAAAATTATTGGGGATCATTGAGTTTAACTCACAGAGCTGAACATTCCTTTGGATGGAGCAGGTTTGAAACACACTTTTTGTAGAATCTGCAAGTGGATATTTGGACCTCTCTGAGGATTTCGTTGGAAACGGGATAACTGCACCTAACTAAACAGAAGCATTCTCAGAATCTTCTTTGTGATGTTTGCAATCAAATCCCAGAGTTGAATCTTCCTTTGATAGTTCAAGTTTGCAACACTCTTTTTGTTGGATCTGCAAGTGGATATTTGGACCACTCTGTGGCCTTCGTTCGAAACTGCTATATCTTCACATAAAATCTAGACAGTAGCATTCACAGAAACTTCTCTGTGATGATTGCATTCAACTCACAGAGTTGAAGGTTCCTTTTGAAACAGCAGTTTCCAAACACTCTTTCTGTGGAATCTGCAAGTGGATATTTGGACCGCTTTGAAGATTTCGTTGGAAATAGGATAACCTTCACAGAATAACTAAACAGAAGCATTCTCAGAAACCTCTTTGTGATGTTTGCATTCAACTCACAGAGTTGAACTTTCCTTTTGAGAGAGAAGCTTTGCAACACTCTTTTTCTAGAATCTGCAAGTGGACATTTGGAGGGCTTTGAGGCCTGTGGTGGAAAAGGAAATATCTTCCCGTAGAAACTAGATAGAAGTATTCTCAGAAACTACTTTGGGATGATTGCATTCAAGTCTCAGAGTTGAACATTCTCTTTGACAGAGCAGTTTGGAAACTCTCTTTTTGTAGAATCTGCAAGTGGAGACATGGACCGCATTGAGGCCCATGGTAACAAAGGAAATAACTGCCTATAAAAACTACACAGTAGCATTCTCAGAGCTTTCTTCGTGATGCTTGCATTCAACTCACAGTGTTGAACCTTTCTTTGATAGTTCAGGTTTGAAACACTGTTTCTGTAGAAACTGCAAGTGGATATTTTGACCTCTCTGAGGATTTCGTTGGAAACGGGATAAACAGCACAGAACTAAACTGAAGCATTCTCAGAACTTTCTTCGTGATGTTTGTATTCAACTCACTGTGTTGAACCATTCTTTGATAGTTCAGGTTTGAAACACTCTTTTTGTAGAAACTGCAAGTGGATATTTGGACCTCTCTGAGGATTTCGTAGGAAACGGGATAAAACACACGTAACTAATCAGAAGCATTCTCAGAGCTTTCTTCGTGATGTTTGCATTCAATTCACAGTGTTGAACCTTTCTTTGATAGTTCAGGTTTGAAACACTCTTTTTGTAGAAACTGCAAGTGGATATTTGAAACTCTCTGAGGATTTCGTTGGAAACGGGATAAACAGCACAGAACTCAACTGAAGCATTCTCAGAACTTTCTTCGTGATGTTTGAATTCAACTCACAGTGTTGAACCATTCTTTGATAGTTGAGGTTTGAAACACTCTTTTTGTAGAAACTGCCAGTGGATATTTGGACCTCTCTGAGGATTTTGTTGGAAACGGGATAAACCACACGTAACTAAACAGAAGCATTCTCAGAAGTTGCTTCGTGATGTTTGCATTCAACTCACAGTGTTGAACCTTTCTTTGATAGTTCAGGTTTGAAACACTCTTTTTGTAGAAACTGCAAGTGGATATTTGGACCTCTCTGAGGATTTCGTTGGAAACGGGATAAACCGCACGTAACTGAACAGAAGCATTCTCTGAACCTTCTTCCTGATGTTTGCATTCAGCTCACAGTGTTGAACCTTTCTTTGATAGTTCAGGTTTGAAACACTCTTTTTGTAGAAACTGCAAGTGGATATTTGGACCTCTTTGAGGCCTATCGTTGTAAAGGTAATAACTTCATATAAAAATAAGACAGAACTTTCTCAGAAAATTCTTGGAGATCATTGAGTTTACCTCACAGAGCAGAACATTCCTTTCGATGGAGCAGGTTTGAAACACACTTTTTGTAGAATCTGCAAGTGGATATTTGGACCTCACTGAGGATTTCGTTGGAAACGGGATAACTGCACCTAACTAAACAGAAGCATTCTCAGAAACTTCTTTGTGATGTTTGCAATCAAATCCCAGAGTTGAATCTTGCTTTGATAGTTTAAGTTTGAAACACTCTTTTTGTTGGTTCTGCAAGTGGATATTTGGAGCACTCTGTCGCCTTCGTTCGAAACTGGTATATCTTCACATAAAATCTAGACAGTAGCTTTCACATAACCTTCTCTGTGATGATTGCATTCAACTCACAGAGTTGAAGGTTCCTTTTGAAACAGCAGTTTCCAAACACTCTTTCTGTGGAATCGGCAAGTGGATATTTGGACCGCTTTGAAGATTTCGTTGGAAACGGGATAATCTTCACAGAATAACTAAACAGAAGCATTCTCAGAAACTTCTTTGTGATGTTTGCATTCAACTCACAGAGTTGAACTTTCCTTTTGAGAGAGAAGCTTTGCAACACTCTTTTTCTAGAATTTGCAAGTGGACATTTGGAGGGCTTTGAGGCCTGTGGTGGAAAAGGAAATATCTTCCCGTAGAAACTAGATAGAAGCATTCTCAGAAACTACTTTGGGATGATTGCATTCAAGTCTCAGAGTTGAATATTCTCTTTGACAGAGCAGTTTGGATACTCTCTTTTTGTAGAATCTGCAAGTGGAGACATGGACCGCATTGAGGCACATGGTAATAAAGGAAATAACTGCCTATAAAAACTAGACAGTAGCTTTCTCAGAGCCTTCTTCGTGATGCTTGCATTCAACTCACAGTGTTGAACCATTCTTTGATAGTTCAGGTTTGAAACACTGTTTCTGGAGAAACTGCAAGTGGATATTTGGACCTCTCTGAGGATTTCGTTGGAAACGGGATAAACAGCATGTAACTAAACTGAAGCATTCTCAGAACTTTCTTCGTGATGTTTGTATTCAACTCACTGTGTTGAACCATTCTTTGATAGTTGAGGTTTGAAACACTCTTTTTGTAGAAACTGCAAGTGGATATTTGGACCTCTCTGAGGATTTCGTAGGAAACGGGATAAACCACACGTAACTAATCAGAAGCATTCTCAGAGCTTTCTTCGTGATGTTTGCATTCAATTCACAGTGTTGAACCTTTCTTTGATAGTTCAGGTTTGAAACACTCTTTTTGTAGAAACTGCAAGTGGATATTTGAAACTCTCTGAGGATTTCGTTGGAAACGGGATAACCAGCACAGAACTCAACTGAAGCATTCTCAGAAATTTCTTCGTGATGTTTGAATTCAACTCACAGTTTTGAACCATTCTTTGATAGTTGAGGTTTGAAACACTCTTTTTGTAGAAACTGCCAGTGGATATTTGGACCTCTCTGAGGATTTCGTTGGAAACGGGATGACCGCACGTAACTAAACACAAGCATTCTCAGAAACTTCTTCCTGATGTTTGCATTCAGCTCACAGGGTTGAACCTTTCTTTGATAGTTCAGGTTTGAAACACTCTTTTTGTAGAAACTGCAAGTGGATATTTGGACCTCTTTGAGGCCTATCGTAGTAAAGGTTATAACTTCATATAAAAACAAGACAGAAGCTTTCTCAGAAAATTATTGGGGATCATTGAGTTTAACTCACAGAGCTGAACATTCCTTTGGATGGAGCAGGTTTGAAACACACTTTTTGTAGAATCTGCAAGTGGATATTTGGACCTCTCTGAGGATTTCGTTGGAAACGGGATAACTGCACCTAACTAAACAGAAGCATTCTCAGAATCTTCTTTGTGATGTTTGCAATCAAATCCCAGAGTTGAATCTTCCTTTGATAGTTCAAGTTTGCAACACTCTTTTTGTTGGATCTGCAAGTGGATATTTGGACCACTCTGTGGCCTTCGTTCGAAACTGCTATATCTTCACATAAAATCTAGACAGTAGCATTCACAGAAACTTCTCTGTGATGATTGCATTCAACTCACAGAGTTGAAGGTTCCTTTTGAAACAGCAGTTTCCAAACACTCTTTCTGTGGAATCTGCAAGTGGATATTTGGACCGCTTTGAAGATTTCGTTGGAAATAGGATAACCTTCACAGAATAACTAAACAGAAGCATTCTCAGAAACCTCTTTGTGATGTTTGCATTCAACTCACAGAGTTGAACTTTCCTTTTGAGAGAGAAGCTTTGCAACACTCTTTTTCTAGAATCTGCAAGTGGACATTTGGAGGGCTTTGAGGCCTGTGGTGGAAAAGGAAATATCTTCCCGTAGAAACTAGATAGAAGCATTCTCAGAAACTACTTTGGGATGATTGCATTCAAGTCTCAGAGTTGAATATTCTCTTTGACAGAGCAGTTTGGAAACTCTCTTTTTGTAGAATCTGCAAGTGGAGACATGGACCGCATTGAGGCCCATGGTAATAAAGGAAATAACTGCCTATAAAAACTAGACAGTAGCATTCTCAGAGCCTTCTTCGTGATGCTTGCATTCAACTCACAGTGTTGAACCACTCTTTGATAGTTCAGGTTTGAAACACTGTTTCTGGAGAAACTGCAAGTGAATATTTGGACCTCTCTGAGGATTTCGTTGGAAACGGGATAAAGAGCATGTAACTAAACTGAAGCATTCTCAGAACTTTCTTGGTGATGTTTGTATTCAACTCACTGTGTTGAACCATTCTTTGATAGTTGAGGTTTGAAACACTCTTTTTGTAGAAACTGCAAGTGGATATTTGGACCTCTCTGAGGATTTCGTAGGAAACGGGATAAACCACACGTAACTAATCAGAAGCATTCTCAGAGCTTTCTTCGTGATGTTTGCATTCAATTCACAGTGTTGAACCTTTCTTTGATAGTTCAGGTTTGAAACACTCTTTTTGTAGAAACTGCAAGTGGATATTTGAAACTCTCTGAGGATATCGTTGGAACCGGGATAAACAGCACAGAACTCAACTGAAGCATTCTCAGAACTTTCTTCGTGATGTTTGCATTCAACTCACAGTGTTGAACCATTCTTTGATAGTTGAGGTTTGAAACACTCTTTTTGTAGAAACTGCCAGTGGATATTTGGACCTCTCTGAGGATTTCGTTGGAAACGGGATAAACCACACGTAAGTAAACAGAAGCATTCTCAGAAGTTGCTTCGTGATGTTTGCATTCAACTCACAGTGTTGAACCTTTCTTTGATAGTTCAGGTTTGAAACACTCTTTTTGTAGAAACTGCAAGTGGATATTTGGACCTCTCTGAGGATTTCGTTGGAAAGGGGATAAGCCGCACGTAAATGAACAGAAGCATTCTCAGAACTTTCTTCCTGATGTTTGCATTCAGCTCACAGTGTTGAACCTTTCTTTGATAGTTCAGGTTTGAAACACTCTTTTGGTAGAAACTGCAAGTGGATATTTAGACCTCTTTGAGGCCTATCGTAGTAAAGGTAATAACTTCATATAAAAACAAGACAGAAGCTTTCTCAGAAAATTCTTGGAGATCATTGAGTTTACCTCACAGAGCTGAACATTCCTTTGGATGGAGCAGGTTTGAAACACACTTTTTGTAGAATCTGCAAGTGGATATTTGCACCTCTCTCAGGATTTCGTTGGAAACGGGATAACTGCACCTAACTAAACAGAAGCATTCTCAGAAACTTCTTTGTGATGTTTGCAATCAAATCCCAGAGTTGAATCTTGCTTTGATAGTTCAAGTTTGAAACACTCTTTTTGTTGGTTCTGCAAGTGGATATTTGGACCACTCTGTCGCCTTCGTTCGAAACTGGTATATCTTCACATAAAATCTAGACAGTAGCTTTCACAGAACCTTCTCTGTGATGATTGCATTCAACTCACAGATTTGAAGGTTCCTTTTGAAACAGCAGTTTCCAAACACTCTTTCTGTGGAATCTGCAAGTGGATATTTGGACCGCTTTGAAGATTTCGTTGGAAATAGGATAATCTTCACAGAATAACTAAACAGAAGCATTCTCAGAAACCTCTTTGTGATGTTTGCATTCAACTCACAGAGTTGAACTTTCCTTTTGAGAGAGAAGCTTTGCAACACTCTTTTTCTAGAATCTGCAAGTGGACATTTGGAGGGCTTTGAGGCCTGTGGTGGAAAAGGAAATATCTTCCCGTAGAAACTAGATAGAAGCACTCTCAGAAACTACTTTGTGATGATTGCATTCAAGTCTCAGAGTTGAATATTCTCTTTGACAGAGCAGTTTGGAAACTCTCTTTTTGTAGAATCTGCAAGTGGAGACATGGACCGCATTGAGGCCCATGGTAATAAAGGAAATGACTGCCTATAAAAACTAGACAGTAGCATTCTCAGAGCCTTCTTCGTGATGCTTGCATTCAACTCACAGTGTTGAACCACTCTTTGATAGTTCAGGTTTGAAACACTGTTTCTGGAGAAACTGCAAGTGAATATTTGGACCTCTCTGAGGATTTCGTTGGAAACGGGATAAACAGCATGTAACTAAACTGAAGCATTCTCAGAACTTTCTTGGTGATGTTTGTATTCAACTCACTGTGTTGAACCATTCTTTGATAGTTGAGGTTTGAAACACTCTTTTTGTAGAAACTGCAAGTGGATATTTGGACCTCTCTGAGGATTTCGTAGGAAACGGGATAAACCACACGTAACTAATCAGAAGCATTCTCAGAGCTTTCTTCGTGATGTTTGCATTCAATTCACAGTGTTGAAACTTTCTTTGATAGTTCAGGTTTGAAACACTCTTTTTGTAGAAACTGCAAGTGGATATTTGAAACTCTCTGAGGATTTCGTTTGAAACGGGATAAACAGCACAGAACTCAACTGAAGCATTCTCAGAACTTTCTTCGTGATGTTTGAATTCAACTCACAGTGTTGAACCATTCTTTGATAGCTGAGGTTTGAAACACTCTTTTTGTAGAAACTGCAAGTGGATATTTGGACCTCTCTGAGGATTTCGTTGGAAACGTGATAAACCACACGTAACTAAACAGAAGCATTCTCAGAAATTTCTTCGTGATGTTTGCATTCAACTCACAGTGTTGAACCTTTCTTTGATAGTTCAGGTTTGAAACACTCTTTTTGTAGAAACTGCAAGTGGATATTTGGACCTCTCTGAGGATTTCGTTGGAAAGGGGATAAACCACACGTAACTGAACAGAAGCATTCTCAGAACATTCTCCCTGATGTTTGCATTCAGCTCACAGTGTTGAACCTTTCTTTGATAGTTCAGGTTTGAAACACTCTTTTTGTAGAAACTGCAAGTGGATATTTGGACATCTTTGAGGCCTATCGTAGTAATGGTAATAACTGCATATAAAAACAAGACAGAAGCATTCTCAGAAAATACTTGGAGATCATTGAGTTTACCTCACAGAGCTGAACATTCCTTTGAATGGAGCAGGTTTGAAACACACTTTTTGTAGAATCTGCAAGTGGATATTTGGACCTCTCTGAGGATTTCGTTGGAAACGGGATAACTGCACCTAACTAAACAGAAGCAATCTCAGAAACTTCTTTGTGATGTTTGCAATCAAATCCCAGAGTTGAATCTTGCTTTGATAGTTCAAGTTTGAAACACTCTTTTTGTTGGTTCTGCAAGTGGATATTTGGACCACTATGTGGCCTTCTTTCGAAACTGGTATATCTTCACATAAAATCTAGACAGTAGCTTTCACAGAACCTTCTCTGTGATGATTGCATTCAACTCACAGAGTTGAAGGTTCCTTTTGAAACAGCAGTTTCCAAAGACTCTTTCTGTGGAATCTGCAAGTGGATATTTGGACCGCTTTGAAGATTTCGTTGGAAATGGGATAATCTTCACAGACTAACTAAACAGAAGCATTCTCAGAAACCTCTTTGTGATGTCTACATTCAACTCACAGAGTTGAACTTTCCTTTTCAGAGAGAAGCTTTGCAACACTCTTTTTCTAGAATCTGCAAGTGGACATTTGGAGGGCTTTGAGGCCTGTGGTGGAAAAGGAAATATCTTCCCGTAGAAACTAGATAGAAGCATTCTCAGAAACTACTTTGGGATGATTGCATTCAAGTCTCAGAGTTGAATATTCTCTTTGACAGAGCAGTTTGGAAACTCTCTTTTTGAAGAATCTGCAAGTGGAGACATGGACCGCATTGAGGCCCAAGGTAATAAAGGAAATAACTGCCTATAAAAACTAGACAGTAGGATTCTCAGAGCCTTCTTCGTGATGCTTGCATTCAACTCACAGTGTTGAACCATTCTTTGATAGTTCAGGTTTGAAACACTGTTTCTGGAGAAACTGCAAGTGGATATTTGGACCTCTCTGAGGATTTCGTTGGAAACGGGATAAACAGCATGTAACTAAACTGAAGCATTCTCAGAACTTTCTTCGTGATGTTTGTATTCAACTCACTGTGTTGAACCATTCTTTGATAGTTGAGGTTTGAAACACTCTTTTTGTAGAAACTGCAAGTGGATATTTGGACCTCTCTGAGGATTTCGTAGGAAACGGGATAAAACACACGTAACTAAACAGAAGCATTCTCAGAGCTTTCTTCGTGATGTTTGCATTCAATTCACAGTGTTGAACCTTTCTTTGATAGTTCAGGTTTGAAACACTTTTTGTAGAAACTGCAAGTGGATATTTGAAACTCTCTGAGGATTTCATTGGAAAAGGGATAAACAGCACAGAACTCAACTGAAGCATTCTCAGAACTTTCTTCGTGATGTTTGAATTCAACTCACAGTGTTGAACCATTCTTTGATAGCTGAGGTTTGAAACACTCTTTTTGTAGAAACTGCCAGTGGATATTTGGACCTCTCTGAGGATTTCGTTGGAAACGTGATAAACCACACGTAACTAAACAGAAGCATTCTCAGAAATTTCTTCGTGATGTTTGCATTCAACTCACAGTGTTGAACCTTTCTTTGATAGTTCAGGTTTGAAACACTCTTTTTGTAGAAACTGCAAGTGGATATTTGGACCTCTCTGAGGATTTCGTTGGAAAGGGGATAAACCACACGTAACTGAACAGAAGCATTCTCAGAACATTCTCCCTGATGTTTGCATTCAGCTCACAGTGTTGAACCTTTCTTTGATAGTTCAGGTTTGAAACACTCTTTTTGTAGAAACTGCAAGTGGATATTTGGACATCTTTGAGGCCTATCGTAGTAATGGTAATAACTGCATATAAAAACAAGACAGAAGCATTCTCAGAAAATACTTGGAGATCATTGAGTTTACCTCACAGAGCTGAACATTCCTTTGAATGGAGCAGGTTTGAAACACACTTTTTGTAGAATCTGCAAGTGGATATTTGGACCTCTCTGAGGATTTCGTTGGAAACGGGATAACTGCACCTAACTAAACAGAAGCAATCTCAGAAACTTCTTTGTGATGTTTGCAATCAAATCCCAGAGTTGAATCTTGCTTTGATAGTTCAAGTTTGAAACACTCTTTTTGTTGGTTCTGCAAGTGGATATTTGGACCACTATGTGGCCTTCTTTCGAAACTGGTATATCTTCACATAAAATCTAGACAGTAGCTTTCACAGAACCTTCTCTGTGATGATTGCATTCAACTCACAGAGTTGAAGGTTCCTTTTGAAACAGCAGTTTCCAAAGACTCTTTCTGTGGAATCTGCAAGTGGATATTTGGACCGCTTTGAAGATTTCGTTGGAAATGGGATAATCTTCACAGACTAACTAAACAGAAGCATTCTCAGAAACCTCTTTGTGATGTCTACATTCAACTCACAGAGTTGAACTTTCCTTTTCAGAGAGAAGCTTTGCAACACTCTTTTTCTAGAATCTGCAAGTGGACATTTGGAGGGCTTTGAGGCCTGTGGTGGAAAAGGAAATATCTTCCCGTAGAAACTAGATAGAAGCATTCTCAGAAACTACTTTGGGATGATTGCATTCAAGTCTCAGAGTTGAATATTCTCTTTGACAGAGCAGTTTGGAAACTCTCTTTTTGAAGAATCTGCAAGTGGAGACATGGACCGCATTGAGGCCCAAGGTAATAAAGGAAATAACTGCCTATAAAAACTAGACAGTAGGATTCTCAGAGCCTTCTTCGTGATGCTTGCATTCAACTCACAGTGTTGAACCATTCTTTGATAGTTCAGGTTTGAAACACTGTTTCTGGAGAAACTGCAAGTGGATATTTGGACCTCTCTGAGGATTTCGTTGGAAACGGGATAAACAGCATGTAACTAAACTGAAGCATTCTCAGAACTTTCTTCGTGATGTTTGTATTCAACTCACTGTGTTGAACCATTCTTTGATAGTTGAGGTTTGAAACACTCTTTTTGTAGAAACTGCAAGTGGATATTTGGACCTCTCTGAGGATTTCGTAGGAAACGGGATAAAACACACGTAACTAAACAGAAGCATTCTCAGAGCTTTCTTCGTGATGTTTGCATTCAATACACAGTGTTGAACCTTTCTTTGATAGTTCAGGTTTGAAACACTCTTTTTGTAGAAACTGCAAGTGGATATTTGAAACTCTCTGAGGATTTCGTTGGAAACGGGATAAACAGCACAGAACTCAACTGAAGCATTCTCAGAACTTTCTTCGTGATGTTTGAATTCAACTCAGAGTGTTGAACCATTCTTTGATAGCTGAGGTTTGAAACACTCTTTTTGTAGAAACTGCCAGTGGATATTTGGACCTCTCTGAGGATTTCGTTGGAAACGGGATAAACCACACGTAACTAAACAGAAGCATTCTCAGAACATTCTTCGTGATGTTTGCATTCAACTCACAGTGTTGAACCTTTCTTTGATAGTTCAGGTTTGAAACACTCTTTTTGTAGAAACTGCAAGTGGATATTTGGACCTCTCTGAGGATTTCGTTGGAAAGGGGATAAGCCGCACGTAACTGAACAGAAGCATTCTCAGAACCTTCTCCCTGATGTTTGCATTCAGCTCACAGGGTTGAACCTTTCTTTGATAGTTCAGGTTTGAAACACTCTTTTTGTAGAAACTGCAAGTGGATATTTGGACCTCTTTGAGGCCTATCGTAGTAAAGGTAATAACTTCATATAAAAACAAGACAGAAGCTTTCTCAGAAAATTCTTGGGGATCATTGAGTTTACCTCACAGAGCTGAACATTCCTTTGGATGGAGCAGGTTGGAAACACACTTTTTGTAGAATCTGCAAGTGGATATTTGGACCTCTCTGAGGATTTCGTTGGAAACGGGATAACTGCACCTAACTAAACAGAAGCATTCTCAGAAACTTCTTTGTGATGTTTGCAATCAAATCCCAGAGTTGAATCTTGCTTTGATAGTTCAAGTTTGAAACACTCTTTTTGTTGGTTCTGCAAGTGGATATTTGGACTACTCTGTGGCATTCGTTCGAAACTGGTATATCTTCACATAAAATCTAGACAGTAGCTTTCACAGAACCTTCTCTGTGATGATTGAATTCAACTCACAGAGTTGAAGGTTCCTTTTGAAACAGCAGTTTCCAAACAATCTTTCTGTGGAATCTGCAAGTGGATATTTGGACCGCTTTGAAGATTTCGTTGGAAACGGGATAATCTTCACAGAATAGCTAAACAGAAGCATTCTCAGAAACTTCTTTGTGATGTTTGCATTTAACTCACAGAGTTGAACTTTCCTTTTGAGAGAGAAGCTTTGCAACACTCTTTTTCTAGTATCTGCATGTGGACATTTGGAGGGCTTTGAGGCCTGTGGTGGAAAAGGAAATATCTTTCCGTAGAAACTATATAGAAACATTCTCAGAAACTACTTTGGGATGATTGCATTCAAGTCTCAGAGTTGAATATTCTCTTTGACAGAGCAGTTTGGAAACTCTCTTTTTGTAGAATCTACAAGTGGAGACATGGACCGCATTGAGGCCCATGGTAATAAAGGAAATAACTGCCTATAAAAACTAGACAGTAGCATTCTCAGAGCCTTCTTCGTGATGCTTGCATTCAACACACAGTGTTGAACCATTCTTTGATTGTTCAGGTTTGAAACACTGTTTCTGGGGAAACTGCAAGTGGATATTTGGACCACTCTGAGGATATCCGTGGAAACGGGATAAACAGCACAGAAATAAACTGAAGCATTCTCAGAACTTTCTTCCTGATGTTTGTATTCAACTCACTGTGTTGAACCATTCTTTGATAGTTGAGGTTTGAAACACTCTTTTTGTAGAAACTGCAAGTGGATATTTGGACCTCTCTGAGGATTTCGTAGGAAACGGGATAAAACACACGTAACTAATGAGAAGCATTCTCAGAGATATCTTCGTGATGTTTGCATTCAATTCACAGTGTTGAACCTTTCTTTGATACTTCAGGTTTGAAACACTCTTTTTGTAGAAACTGCAAGTGGATATTTGAAACTCTCTGAGGATTTCGTTGGAAACGGGATAAACAGCACAGAACTCAACTGAAGCATTCTCAGAACTTTCTTCGTGATGTTTGAATTCAACTCACAGTGTTGAACCATTCTTTGATAGCTGAGGTTTGAAACACTCTTTTTGTAGAAACTGCCAGTGGATATTTGGACCTCTCTGAGGATTGCGTTGGAAACGGGATAAACCACACGTAACTAAACAGAAGCATTCTCAGAACTTTCTTCGTGATGTTTGCATTCAACTCACAGTGTTGAACCTTTCCTTGATAGTTCAGGTTTGAAACACTCTTTTTGTAGAAACTGCAAGTGGATATTTGGACCTCTCTGAGGATTTCGTTGGAAACGGGATAAACCGCACGTAACTGAACAGAAGAATTCTCAGAAACTTGTTCCTGATGTTTGCATTCAGCTCACAGTGTTGAACCATTCTTTGATAGTTCAGGTTTGAAACACTCTTTTTGTAGAAACTTCAAGTGGATATTTGGACCTCTTTGAGGCCTATCGTAGTAAAGGTAATAACTTCATATAAAAACAAGACAGAAGCTTTCTCAGAAAATTCTTGGAAATCATTGAGTTTACCTCACAGAGCTGAAAATTCCTTTGGATGGAGCAGGTTTGAAACACACTTTTTGTAGAATCTGCAAGTGGATATTTGGACCTCTCTGAGGATTTCGTTGGAAACGGGATAACTGCACCTAACTAAACAGAAGCATTCTCAGAAATTTCTTTGTGATGTTTGCAATCAAATCCCAGAGTTGAATCTTGCTTTGATAGTTCAAGTTTGAAACACTCTTTTTGTTGGTTCTGCAAGTGGATATTTGGAACACTCTGTGGCCTTCGTTCGAAACTGGTATATCTTCACATAAAATCTAGACAGTAGCATTCACAGAAACTTCTCTGTGATGATTGCATTCAACTCACAGAGTTGAAGGTTCCTTTTGAAACAGCAGTTTCCAAACACTCTTTCTGTGGAATCTGCAAGTGGATATTTGGACCGCCTTGCTAAACAGAAGCAATCTCAGAAACTTCTTTGTGATGTTTGCTTTCAACTCACAGAGTTGAACTTTCCTTTTGAGAGAGAAGCTTTGCAACACTCTTTTTCTAGAATCTGCAAGTGGACATTTGGAGGGCTTTGAGGCCTTTGGTGGAAAAGGAAATATCTTCCCGTAGAAACTAGATAGAAGCATTCTCAGAAACTACTTAGGGATGATTGCATTCAAGTCTCAGAGTTGAATATTCTCTTTGACAGAGCAGTTTGGAAACTCTCTTTTTGTAGAATCTGCAAGTGGAGACATGGACCGCATGGAGGCCCATGGTAATAAAGGAAATTACTGCCTATAAAAAGTAGACAGTAGCATTCTCACAGCCTTCTTCGTGATGCTTGCATTCAACTCACAGTGTTGAACCATTCTTTGATAGTTCAGGTTTGAAACACTGTTTCTGGAGAAACTGCAAGTGGATATTTGGACCTCTCTGAGGATTTCGTTGGAAACGGGATAAACAGCACGTAACTAAACTGAAGCATTCTCAGAACTTTCTTCGTGATGTTTGTATTCAACTCACTGCGTTGAACCATTCTTTGATAGTTGAGGTTTGAAACACTCTTTTTGTAGAAACTGCAAGTGGATATTTGGACCTCTCTGAGGATATCGTAGGAAAAGGGATAAACCACACGTAACTAAACAGAAGAATTCTCAGAGGTTTCTTTGTGATGTTTGCATTCAATTCACAGTGTTGAACCTTTCTTTGATAGTTCAGGTTTGAAACACTCTTTGTGTAGAAACTGCAAGTGGATATTTGAAACTCTCTGAGGATTTCGTTTGGAAACGGGATAAACAGCACAGAACTCAACTGAAGCATTCTCAGTACTTTCTTCGTGATGTTTGAATTCAACACAAAGTGTTGAACCATTCTTTGATAGTTGAGGTTTGAAACACTCTTTTTGTAGAAACTGCCAGTGGATATTTGGACCTCTCTGAGGATTTCGTTGGAAACGGGATAAACCACACGTAACTAAACAGAAGAATTCTCAGAACACTCTTCGTGATGTTTGCATTCAACTCACAGTGTTGAACCTTTCTTTGATAGTTCAGGTTTCAAACACTCTTTTTGTAGAAACTGCAAGTGGATATTTGGACCTCTCTGTAAGATTTCATTGGAAAGGGGATAAGCCGCACGTAACTGAACAGAAGCATTCTCAGAACCTTCTTCCTGATGTTTGCATTCAGCTCACAGGGTTGAACCTTTCTTTGATAGTTCAGGTTTGAAACACTCTTTTTGTAGAAACTGCAAGTGGATATCTGGACCTCTTTGAGGCCTATCGTAGTAAAGGTAATAACTTCATATAAAAACAAGGCAGAAGCTTTCTCAGAAAATTCTTGGAGATCATTGAGTTTACCTCACAGAGCTGAACATTCCTTTGGATGGAGCAGGTTTGAAACACACTTTTTGTAGAATCTGCAAGTGGATATTTGGACCTCTCTGAGGATTTCGTTGGAAACGGGATAACTGCACCTAACTAAGCAGAAGCATTCTCAGAAACTTCTTTGTGATGTTTGCAATCAAATCCCAGAGTTGAATCTTGCTTTGATAGTTCAAGTTTGAAACACTCTTTTTGTTGGATCTGCAAGTGGATATTTGGACCACTCTGTCGCCTTCGTTCGAAACTGCTATATCTTCACATAAAATCTAGACAGTAGCTTTCACAGAAACTTCTCTGTGATGATTGCATTCAACTCACAGAGTTGAAGGTTCCTTTTCAAACAGCAGTTTCCAAACACTCTTTCTGTGGAATCTGCAAGTGGATATTTGGACCGCTTTGAAGATTTCGTTGGAAAATGGATAATCTTCACAGAATAACTAAACTGAAGCATTCTCAGAAACTTCTTTGTGATGTTTGCATTCAACTCACAGAGTTGAACTTTCCTTTTGAGAGAGAAGCTTTGCAACACTCTTTTTCTAGAATCTGCAAGTGGACATTTGGAGGGCTTTGAGGCCTGTGGTGGAAAAGGAAATATCTTCCCGTAGAAACTAGATAGAAGCATTCTCAGAAACTACTTTGGGATGATTGCATTCAAGTCTCAGAGTTGAATATTCTCTTTGACAGAGCAGTTTGGAAACTCTCTTTTTGTAGAATCTGCAAGTGGAGACATGGACCGCATTGAGGCCCATGGTAATAAAGGAAATAACTGCCTATAAAAACTAGACAGTAGCATTCTCAGAGCCTTCTTCGTGATGCTTGCATTCAACTCACAGTGTTGAACCATTCTTTGATAGTTCAGGTTTGAAACACTGTTTCTGGAGAAACTGCAAGTGGATATTTGGACCTCTCTGAGGATTTCGTTGGAAACGGGATAAACAGCATGTAACTAAACTGAAGCATTCTCAGAACTTTCTTCGTGATGTTTGTATTCAACTCACTGTGTTGAACCATTCTTTGATAGTTGAGGTTTGAATCACTCTTTTTGTAGAAACTGCAAGTGGATATTTGGACCTCTGTGAGGATTTCTTAGGAAACGGGATAAACCACACGTAACTAATCAAAAGCATTCTCAGAGCTTTCTTCGTGATGTTTGCATTCAATTCACAGTGTTGAACCTTTCTTTGATAGTTCAGGTTTGAAACACTCTTTTTGTAGAAACTGCAAGTGGATATTTGAAACTCTCTGTAAGATTTCATTGGAAAGGGGATAAGCCGCACGTAACTGAACAGAAGCATTCTCAGAACCTTCTTCCTGATGTTTGCATTCAGCTCACAGGGTTGAACCTTTCTTTGATAGTTCAGGTTTGAAACACTCTTTTTGTAGAAACTGCAAGTGGATATCTGGACCTCTTTGAGGCCTATCGTAGTAAAGGTAATAACTTCATATAAAAACAAGACAGAAGCTTTCTCAGAAAATTCTTGGAGATCATTGAGTTTACCTCACAGAGCTGAACATTCCTTTGGATGGAGCAGGTTTGAAACACACTTTTTGTAGAATCTGCAAGTGGATATTTGGACCTCTCTGAGGATTTCGTTGGAAACGGGATAACTGCACCTAACTAAGCAGAAGCATTCTCAGAAACTTCTTTGTGATGTTTGCAATCAAATCCCAGAGTTGAATCTTGCTTTGATAGTTCAAGTTTGAAACACTCTTTTTGTTGGTTCTGCAAGTGGATATTTGGACCACTCTGTCACCTTCGTTCGAAACTGCTATATCTTCACATAAAATCTAGACAGTAGCTTTCACAGAAACTTCTCTGTGATGATTGCATTCAACTCACAGAGTTGAAGGTTCCTTTTCAAACAGCAGTTTCCAAACACTCTTTCTGTGGAATCTGCAAGTGGATATTTGGACCGCTTTGAAGATTTCGTTGGAAAATGGATAATCTTCACAGAATAACTAAACTGAAGCATTCTCAGAAACTTCTTTGTGATGTTTGCATTCAACTCACAGAGTTGAACTTTCCTTTTGAGAGAGAAGCTTTGCAACACTCTTTTTCTAGAATCTGCAAGTGGACATTTGGAGGGCTTTGAGGCCTGTGGTGGAAAAGGAAATATCTTCCCGTAGAAACTAGATAGAAGCATTCTCAGAAACTACTTTGGGATGATTGCATTCAAGTCTCAGAGTTGAATATTCTCTTTGACAGAGCAGTTTGGAAACTCTCTTTTTGTAGAATCTGCAAGTGGAGACATGGACCGCATTGAGGCCCATGGTAATAAAGGAAATAACTGCCTATAAAAACTAGACAGTAGCATTCTCAGAGCCTTCTTCGTGATGCTTGCATTCAACTCACAGTGTTGAACCATTCTTTGACAGTTCAGGTTTGAAACACTGTTTCTGGAGAAACTGCAAGTGGATATTTGGACCTCTCTGAGGATTTCGTTGGAAACGGGATAAACAGCATGTAACTAAACTGAAGCATTCTCAGAACTTTCTTCGTGATGTTTGTATTCAACTCACTGTGTTGAACCATTCTTTGATAGTTGAGGTTTGAATCACTCTTTTTGTAGAAACTGCAAGTGGATATTTGGACCTCTGTGAGGATTTCGTAGGAAACGGGATAAACCACACGTAACTAATCAAAAGCATTCTCAGAGCTTTCTTCGTGATGTTTGCATTCAATTCACAGTGTTGAACCTTTCTTTGATAGTTCAGGTTTGAAACACTCTTTTTGTAGAAACTGCAAGTGGATATTTGAAACTCTCTGAGGATTTCGTTGGAAACGGGATAAACAGCACAGAACTCAACTGAAGCATTCTCAGAACTTTCTTCGTGATGTTTGAATTCAACTCACAATGTTGAACCATTCTTTGATAGTTGAGGTTTGAAACACTCTTTTTGTACAAACTGCCAGTGGATATTTGGACCTCTCTGAGGATTTCGTTGGAAAAGGGATAAACCACACGTAACTAAACAGAAGCATTCTCAGAACTATCTTCGTGATGTTTGCATTCAACTCACAGTGTTGAACCTTTCTTTGATAGTTCAGGTTTGAAACACACTTTTTGTAGAATCTGCAAGTGGATATTTGGACGTCTCTGAGGATTTCGTTGGAAACGGGATAACTGCACCTAACTAAACAGAAGCATTCTCAGAAACTTCTTTGTGATGTTGGCAATCAAATCCCAGAGTTGAATCTTGCTTTGATAGTTCATGTTTGAAACACTCTTTTTGTTGGTTCTGCAAGTGAATATTTGGACCACTCTGTCGCCTTCGTTCGAAAGTGGTATATCTTCACCTAAAATCTAGACAGTAACTTTCACAGAACCTTCTCTGTGATGATTGAATTCAACTCACAGAGTTGAAGGTTCCTTTTGAAACAGCAGTTTCCAAACACTCTTTCTGTGGAATCTGCAAGTGGATATTTGGACCGCTTTGAAGATTTCGTTGGAAACGGGATAATCTTCACAGAATAGCTAAAAAGAAGCATTCTCAGAAACTTCTTTGTGATGTTTGCATTCAACTCACAGATTTGAACTTTCCTTTTGAGAGAGAAGCTTTGCAACACTCTTTTTCTAGAATCTGCAAGTGGACATTTGGAGGGCTTTGAGGCCTGTGGTGGAAAAGGAAATATCTTTCCGTAGAAACTAGATAGAAGCATTCTCAGAAACTACTTTGGGATGATTGCATTCAAGTCTCAGAGTTGAACATTCTCTTTGACAGAGCAGTTTGGAAACTCTCTTTTTGTAGTATCTGCAAGTGGAGACATGGACCGCATTGAGGCCCATGGTAACAAAGGAAATAACTGCCTATAAAAACTAGACAGTAGCATTCTCAGAGCCTTCTTCGTGATGCTTGCATTCAACTCACAGTGTTGAACCTTTCTTTGATAGTTGAGGTTTGAAACACTGTTTCTGTAGAAACTGAAAGTGGATATTTGGATCTCTCTGAGGATTTCTTTGGAAACAGGATAAACAGCACAGAACTAAACTGAAGCATTCTCAGAATTTTCTACGTGATGTTTGTATTCAACTCACTGTGTTGAACCATTCTTTGATAGTTGAGGTTTGAAACACTCTTTTTGTAGAAACTGCAAGTGGATATTTGGACCTCTCTGAGGATTTCTTAGGAAACGGGATAAACCACACGTAACTAAACAGAAGCATTCTCAGAGCTTTCTTCGTGATGTTTGCATTCAATTCACAGTGTTGAACCTTTCTTTGATAGTTCAGGTTTGAAACACTCTTTTTGTAGAAACTGCCAGTGGATATTTGGACCTCTCTGAGGATTTCGTTGGAAACGTGATAAACCACACGTAACTAAACAGAAGCATTCTCAGAAATTTCTTCGTGATGTTTGCATTCAACTCACAGTGTTGAACCTTTCTTTGATAGTTCAGGTTTGAAACACTCTTTTTGTAGAAACTGCAAGTGGATATTTGGACCTCTCTGAGGATTTCGTTGGAAAGGGGATAAACCACACGTAACTGAACAGAAGCATTCTCAGAACATTCTCCCTGATGTTTGCATTCAGCTCACAGTGTTGAACCTTTCTTTGATAGTTCAGGTTTGAAACACTCTTTTTGTAGAAACTGCAAGTGGATATTTGGACATCTTTGAGGCCTATCGTAGTAATGGTAATAACTGCATATAAAAACAAGACAGAAGCATTCTCAGAAAATACTTGGAGATCATTGAGTTTACCTCACAGAGCTGAACATTCCTTTGAATGGAGCAGGTTTGAAACACACTTTTTGTAGAATCTGCAAGTGGATATTTGGACCTCTCTGAGGATTTCGTTGGAAACGGGATAACTGCACCTAACTAAACAGAAGCAATCTCAGAAACTTCTTTGTGATGTTTGCAATCAAATCCCAGAGTTGAATCTTGCTTTGATAGTTCAAGTTTGAAACACTCTTTTTGTTGGTTCTGCAAGTGGATATTTGGACCACTATGTGGCCTTCTTTCGAAACTGGTATATCTTCACATAAAATCTAGACAGTAGCTTTCACAGAACCTTCTCTGTGATGATTGCATTCAACTCACAGAGTTGAAGGTTCCTTTTGAAACAGCAGTTTCCAAAGACTCTTTCTGTGGAATCTGCAAGTGGATATTTGGACCGCTTTGAAGATTTCGTTGGAAATGGGATAATCTTCACAGACTAACTAAACAGAAGCATTCTCAGAAACCTCTTTGTGATGTCTACATTCAACTCACAGAGTTGAACTTTCCTTTTCAGAGAGAAGCTTTGCAACACTCTTTTTCTAGAATCTGCAAGTGGACATTTGGAGGGCTTTGAGGCCTGTGGTGGAAAAGGAAATATCTTCCCGTAGAAACTAGATAGAAGCATTCTCAGAAACTACTTTGGGATGATTGCATTCAAGTCTCAGAGTTGAATATTCTCTTTGACAGAGCAGTTTGGAAACTCTCTTTTTGAAGAATCTGCAAGTGGAGACATGGACCGCATTGAGGCCCAAGGTAATAAAGGAAATAACTGCCTATAAAAACTAGACAGTAGGATTCTCAGAGCCTTCTTCGTGATGCTTGCATTCAACTCACAGTGTTGAACCATTCTTTGATAGTTCAGGTTTGAAACACTGTTTCTGGAGAAACTGCAAGTGGATATTTGGACCTCTCTGAGGATTTCGTTGGAAACGGGATAAACAGCATGTAACTAAACTGAAGCATTCTCAGAACTTTCTTCGTGATGTTTGTATTCAACTCACTGTGTTGAACCATTCTTTGATAGTTGAGGTTTGAAACACTCTTTTTGTAGAAACTGCAAGTGGATATTTGGACCTCTCTGAGGATTTCGTAGGAAACGGGATAAAACACACGTAACTAAACAGAAGCATTCTCAGAGCTTTCTTCGTGATGTTTGCATTCAATACACAGTGTTGAACCTTTCTTTGATAGTTCAGGTTTGAAACACTCTTTTTGTAGAAACTGCAAGTGGATATTTGAAACTCTCTGAGGATTTCGTTGGAAACGGGATAAACAGCACAGAACTCAACTGAAGCATTCTCAGAACTTTCTTCGTGATGTTTGAATTCAACTCAGAGTGTTGAACCATTCTTTGATAGCTGAGGTTTGAAACACTCTTTTTGTAGAAACTGCCAGTGGATATTTGGACCTCTCTGAGGATTTCGTTGGAAACGGGATAAACCACACGTAACTAAACAGAAGCATTCTCAGAACATTCTTCGTGATGTTTGCATTCAACTCACAGTGTTGAACCTTTCTTTGATAGTTCAGGTTTGAAACACTCTTTTTGTAGAAACTGCAAGTGGATATTTGGACCTCTCTGAGGATTTCGTTGGAAAGGGGATAAGCCGCACGTAACTGAACAGAAGCATTCTCAGAACCTTCTCCCTGATGTTTGCATTCAGCTCACAGGGTTGAACCTTTCTTTGATAGTTCAGGTTTGAAACACTCTTTTTGTAGAAACTGCAAGTGGATATTTGGACCTCTTTGAGGCCTATCGTAGTAAAGGTAATAACTTCATATAAAAACAAGACAGAAGCTTTCTCAGAAAATTCTTGGGGATCATTGAGTTTACCTCACAGAGCTGAACATTCCTTTGGATGGAGCAGGTTGGAAACACACTTTTTGTAGAATCTGCAAGTGGATATTTGGACCTCTCTGAGGATTTCGTTGGAAACGGGATAACTGCACCTAACTAAACAGAAGCATTCTCAGAAACTTCTTTGTGATGTTTGCAATCAAATCCCAGAGTTGAATCTTGCTTTGATAGTTCAAGTTTGAAACACTCTTTTTGTTGGTTCTGCAAGTGGATATTTGGACTACTCTGTGGCATTCGTTCGAAACTGGTATATCTTCACATAAAATCTAGACAGTAGCTTTCACAGAACCTTCTCTGTGATGATTGAATTCAACTCACAGAGTTGAAGGTTCCTTTTGAAACAGCAGTTTCCAAACAATCTTTCTGTGGAATCTGCAAGTGGATATTTGGACCGCTTTGAAGATTTCGTTGGAAACGGGATAATCTTCACAGAATAGCTAAACAGAAGCATTCTCAGAAACTTCTTTGTGATGTTTGCATTTAACTCACAGAGTTGAACTTTCCTTTTGAGAGAGAAGCTTTGCAACACTCTTTTTCTAGTATCTGCATGTGGACATTTGGAGGGCTTTGAGGCCTGTGGTGGAAAAGGAAATATCTTTCCGTAGAAACTATATAGAAACATTCTCAGAAACTACTTTGGGATGATTGCATTCAAGTCTCAGAGTTGAATATTCTCTTTGACAGAGCAGTTTGGAAACTCTCTTTTTGTAGAATCTACAAGTGGAGACATGGACCGCATTGAGGCCCATGGTAATAAAGGAAATAACTGCCTATAAAAACTAGACAGTAGCATTCTCAGAGCCTTCTTCGTGATGCTTGCATTCAACACACAGTGTTGAACCATTCTTTGATTGTTCAGGTTTGAAACACTGTTTCTGGGGAAACTGCAAGTGGATATTTGGACCACTCTGAGGATATCCGTGGAAACGGGATAAACAGCACAGAAATAAACTGAAGCATTCTCAGAACTTTCTTCCTGATGTTTGTATTCAACTCACTGTGTTGAACCATTCTTTGATAGTTGAGGTTTGAAACACTCTTTTTGTAGAAACTGCAAGTGGATATTTGGACCTCTCTGAGGATTTCGTAGGAAACGGGATAAAACACACGTAACTAATGAGAAGCATTCTCAGAGATATCTTCGTGATGTTTGCATTCAATTCACAGTGTTGAACCTTTCTTTGATACTTCAGGTTTGAAACACTCTTTTTGTAGAAACTGCAAGTGGATATTTGAAACTCTCTGAGGATTTCGTTGGAAACGGGATAAACAGCACAGAACTCAACTGAAGCATTCTCAGAACTTTCTTCGTGATGTTTGAATTCAACTCAGAGTGTTGAACCATTCTTTGATAGCTGAGGTTTGAAACACTCTTTTTGTAGAAACTGCCAGTGGATATTTGGACCTCTCTGAGGATTTCGTTGGAAACGGGATAAACCACACGTAACTAAACAGAAGCATTCTCAGAACATTCTTCGTGATGTTTGCATTCAACTCACAGTGTTGAACCTTTCTTTGATAGTTCAGGTTTGAAACACTCTTTTTGTAGAAACTGCAAGTGGATATTTGGACCTCTCTGAGGATTTCGTTGGAAAGGGGATAAGCCGCACGTAACTGAACAGAAGCATTCTCAGAACCTTCTCCCTGATGTTTGCATTCAGCTCACAGGGTTGAACCTTTCTTTGATAGTTCAGGTTTGAAACACTCTTTTTGTAGAAACTGCAAGTGGATATTTGGACCTCTTTGAGGCCTATCGTAGTAAAGGTAATAACTTCATATAAAAACAAGACAGAAGCTTTCTCAGAAAATTCTTGGGGATCATTGAGTTTACCTCACAGAGCTGAACATTCCTTTGGATGGAGCAGGTTGGAAACACACTTTTTGTAGAATCTGCAAGTGGATATTTGGACCTCTCTGAGGATTTCGTTGGAAACGGGATAACTGCACCTAACTAAACAGAAGCATTCTCAGAAACTTCTTTGTGATGTTTGCAATCAAATCCCAGAGTTGAATCTTGCTTTGATAGTTCAAGTTTGAAACACTCTTTTTGTTGGTTCTGCAAGTGGATATTTGGACTACTCTGTGGCATTCGTTCGAAACTGGTATATCTTCACATAAAATCTAGACAGTAGCTTTCACAGAACCTTCTCTGTGATGATTGAATTCAACTCACAGAGTTGAAGGTTCCTTTTGAAACAGCAGTTTCCAAACAATCTTTCTGTGGAATCTGCAAGTGGATATTTGGACCGCTTTGAAGATTTCGTTGGAAACGGGATAATCTTCACAGAATAGCTAAACAGAAGCATTCTCAGAAACTTCTTTGTGATGTTTGCATTTAACTCACAGAGTTGAACTTTCCTTTTGAGAGAGAAGCTTTGCAACACTCTTTTTCTAGTATCTGCATGTGGACATTTGGAGGGCTTTGAGGCCTGTGGTGGAAAAGGAAATATCTTTCCGTAGAAACTATATAGAAACATTCTCAGAAACTACTTTGGGATGATTGCATTCAAGTCTCAGAGTTGAATATTCTCTTTGACAGAGCAGTTTGGAAACTCTCTTTTTGTAGAATCTACAAGTGGAGACATGGACCGCATTGAGGCCCATGGTAATAAAGGAAATAACTGCCTATAAAAACTAGACAGTAGCATTCTCAGAGCCTTCTTCGTGATGCTTGCATTCAACACACAGTGTTGAACCATTCTTTGATTGTTCAGGTTTGAAACACTGTTTCTGGGGAAACTGCAAGTGGATATTTGGACCACTCTGAGGATATCCGTGGAAACGGGATAAACAGCACAGAAATAAACTGAAGCATTCTCAGAACTTTCTTCCTGATGTTTGTATTCAACTCACTGTGTTGAACCATTCTTTGATAGTTGAGGTTTGAAACACTCTTTTTGTAGAAACTGCAAGTGGATATTTGGACCTCTCTGAGGATTTCGTAGGAAACGGGATAAAACACACGTAACTAATGAGAAGCATTCTCAGAGATATCTTCGTGATGTTTGCATTCAATTCACAGTGTTGAACCTTTCTTTGATACTTCAGGTTTGAAACACTCTTTTTGTAGAAACTGCAAGTGGATATTTGAAACTCTCTGAGGATTTCGTTGGAAACGGGATAAACAGCACAGAACTCAACTGAAGCATTCTCAGAACTTTCTTCGTGATGTTTGAATTCAACTCACAGTGTTGAACCATTCTTTGATAGCTGAGGTTTGAAACACTCTTTTTGTAGAAACTGCCAGTGGATATTTGGACCTCTCTGAGGATTGCGTTGGAAACGGGATAAACCACACGTAACTAAACAGAAGCATTCTCAGAACTTTCTTCGTGATGTTTGCATTCAACTCACAGTGTTGAACCTTTCCTTGATAGTTCAGGTTTGAAACACTCTTTTTGTAGAAACTGCAAGTGGATATTTGGACCTCTCTGAGGATTTCGTTGGAAACGGGATAAACCGCACGTAACTGAACAGAAGAATTCTCAGAAACTTGTTCCTGATGTTTGCATTCAGCTCACAGTGTTGAACCATTCTTTGATAGTTCAGGTTTGAAACACTCTTTTTGTAGAAACTTCAAGTGGATATTTGGACCTCTTTGAGGCCTATCGTAGTAAAGGTAATAACTTCATATAAAAACAAGACAGAAGCTTTCTCAGAAAATTCTTGGAAATCATTGAGTTTACCTCACAGAGCTGAAAATTCCTTTGGATGGAGCAGGTTTGAAACACACTTTTTGTAGAATCTGCAAGTGGATATTTGGACCTCTCTGAGGATTTCGTTGGAAACGGGATAACTGCACCTAACTAAACAGAAGCATTCTCAGAAATTTCTTTGTGATGTTTGCAATCAAATCCCAGAGTTGAATCTTGCTTTGATAGTTCAAGTTTGAAACACTCTTTTTGTTGGTTCTGCAAGTGGATATTTGGAACACTCTGTGGCCTTCGTTCGAAACTGGTATATCTTCACATAAAATCTAGACAGTAGCATTCACAGAAACTTCTCTGTGATGATTGCATTCAACTCACAGAGTTGAAGGTTCCTTTTGAAACAGCAGTTTCCAAACACTCTTTCTGTGGAATCTGCAAGTGGATATTTGGACCGCCTTGCTAAACAGAAGCAATCTCAGAAACTTCTTTGTGATGTTTGCTTTCAACTCACAGAGTTGAACTTTCCTTTTGAGAGAGAAGCTTTGCAACACTCTTTTTCTAGAATCTGCAAGTGGACATTTGGAGGGCTTTGAGGCCTTTGGTGGAAAAGGAAATATCTTCCCGTAGAAACTAGATAGAAGCATTCTCAGAAACTACTTGGGGATGATTGCATTCAAGTCTCAGAGTTGAATATTCTCTTTGACAGAGCAGTTTGGAAACTCTCTTTTTGTAGAATCTGCAAGTGGAGACATGGACCGCATGGAGGCCCATGGTAATAAAGGAAATTACTGCCTATAAAAAGTAGACAGTAGCATTCTCACAGCCTTCTTCGTGATGCTTGCATTCAACTCACAGTGTTGAACCATTCTTTGATAGTTCAGGTTTGAAACACTGTTTCTGGAGAAACTGCAAGTGGATATTTGGACCTCTCTGAGGATTTCGTTGGAAACGGGATAAACAGCACGTAACTAAACTGAAGCATTCTCAGAACTTTCTTCGTGATGTTTGTATTCAACTCACTGCGTTGAACCATTCTTTGATAGTTGAGGTTTGAAACACTCTTTTTGTAGAAACTGCAAGTGGATATTTGGACCTCTCTGAGGATATCGTAGGAAAAGGGATAAACCACACGTAACTAAACAGAAGAATTCTCAGAGGTTTCTTTGTGATGTTTGCATTCAATTCACAGTGTTGAACCTTTCTTTGATAGTTCAGGTTTGAAACACTCTTTGTGTAGAAACTGCAAGTGGATATTTGAAACTCTCTGAGGATTTCGTTTGGAAACGGGATAAACAGCACAGAACTCAACTGAAGCATTCTCAGTACTTTCTTCGTGATGTTTGAATTCAACACAAAGTGTTGAACCATTCTTTGATAGTTGAGGTTTGAAACACTCTTTTTGTAGAAACTGCCAGTGGATATTTGGACCTCTCTGAGGATTTCGTTGGAAACGGGATAAACCACACGTAACTAAACAGAAGAATTCTCAGAACACTCTTCGTGATGTTTGCATTCAACTCACAGTGTTGAACCTTTCTTTGATAGTTCAGGTTTCAAACACTCTTTTTGTAGAAACTGCAAGTGGATATTTGGACCTCTCTGTAAGATTTCATTGGAAAGGGGATAAGCCGCACGTAACTGAACAGAAGCATTCTCAGAACCTTCTTCCTGATGTTTGCATTCAGCTCACAGGGTTGAACCTTTCTTTGATAGTTCAGGTTTGAAACACTCTTTTTGTAGAAACTGCAAGTGGATATCTGGACCTCTTTGAGGCCTATCGTAGTAAAGGTAATAACTTCATATAAAAACAAGGCAGAAGCTTTCTCAGAAAATTCTTGGAGATCATTGAGTTTACCTCACAGAGCTGAACATTCCTTTGGATGGAGCAGGTTTGAAACACACTTTTTGTAGAATCTGCAAGTGGATATTTGGACCTCTCTGAGGATTTCGTTGGAAACGGGATAACTGCACCTAACTAAGCAGAAGCATTCTCAGAAACTTCTTTGTGATGTTTGCAATCAAATCCCAGAGTTGAATCTTGCTTTGATAGTTCAAGTTTGAAACACTCTTTTTGTTGGTTCTGCAAGTGGATATTTGGACCACTCTGTCGCCTTCGTTCGAAACTGCTATATCTTCACATAAAATCTAGACAGTAGCTTTCACAGAAACTTCTCTGTGATGATTGCATTCAACTCACAGAGTTGAAGGTTCCTTTTCAAACAGCAGTTTCCAAACACTCTTTCTGTGGAATCTGCAAGTGGATATTTGGACCGCTTTGAAGATTTCGTTGGAAAATGGATAATCTTCACAGAATAACTAAACTGAAGCATTCTCAGAAACTTCTTTGTGATGTTTGCATTCAACTCACAGAGTTGAACTTTCCTTTTGAGAGAGAAGCTTTGCAACACTCTTTTTCTAGAATCTGCAAGTGGACATTTGGAGGGCTTTGAGGCCTGTGGTGGAAAAGGAAATATCTTCCCGTAGAAACTAGATAGAAGCATTCTCAGAAACTACTTTGGGATGATTGCATTCAAGTCTCAGAGTTGAATATTCTCTTTGACAGAGCAGTTTGGAAACTCTCTTTTTGTAGAATCTGCAAGTGGAGACATGGACCGCATTGAGGCCCATGGTAATAAAGGAAATAACTGCCTATAAAAACTAGACAGTAGCATTCTCAGAGCCTTCTTCGTGATGCTTGCATTCAACTCACAGTGTTGAACCATTCTTTGATAGTTCAGGTTTGAAACACTGTTTCTGGAGAAACTGCAAGTGGATATTTGGACCTCTCTGAGGATTTCGTTGGAAACGGGATAAACAGCATGTAACTAAACTGAAGCATTCTCAGAACTTTCTTCGTGATGTTTGTATTCAACTCACTGTGTTGAACCATTCTTTGATAGTTGAGGTTTGAATCACTCTTTTTGTAGAAACTGCAAGTGGATATTTGGACCTCTGTGAGGATTTCTTAGGAAACGGGATAAACCACACGTAACTAATCAAAAGCATTCTCAGAGCTTTCTTCGTGATGTTTGCATTCAATTCACAGTGTTGAACCTTTCTTTGATAGTTCAGGTTTGAAACACTCTTTTTGTAGAAACTGCAAGTGGATATTTGAAACTCTCTGTAAGATTTCATTGGAAAGGGGATAAGCCGCACGTAACTGAACAGAAGCATTCTCAGAACCTTCTTCCTGATGTTTGCATTCAGCTCACAGGGTTGAACCTTTCTTTGATAGTTCAGGTTTGAAACACTCTTTTTGTAGAAACTGCAAGTGGATATCTGGACCTCTTTGAGGCCTATCGTAGTAAAGGTAATAACTTCATATAAAAACAAGACAGAAGCTTTCTCAGAAAATTCTTGGAGATCATTGAGTTTACCTCACAGAGCTGAACATTCCTTTGGATGGAGCAGGTTTGAAACACACTTTTTGTAGAATCTGCAAGTGGATATTTGGACCTCTCTGAGGATTTCGTTGGAAACGGGATAACTGCACCTAACTAAGCAGAAGCATTCTCAGAAACTTCTTTGTGATGTTTGCAATCAAATCCCAGAGTTGAATCTTGCTTTGATAGTTCAAGTTTGAAACACTCTTTTTGTTGGTTCTGCAAGTGGATATTTGGACCACTCTGTCACCTTCGTTCGAAACTGCTATATCTTCACATAAAATCTAGACAGTAGCTTTCACAGAAACTTCTCTGTGATGATTGCATTCAACTCACAGAGTTGAAGGTTCCTTTTCAAACAGCAGTTTCCAAACACTCTTTCTGTGGAATCTGCAAGTGGATATTTGGACCGCTTTGAAGATTTCGTTGGAAAATGGATAATCTTCACAGAATAACTAAACTGAAGCATTCTCAGAAACTTCTTTGTGATGTTTGCATTCAACTCACAGAGTTGAACTTTCCTTTTGAGAGAGAAGCTTTGCAACACTCTTTTTCTAGAATCTGCAAGTGGACATTTGGAGGGCTTTGAGGCCTGTGGTGGAAAAGGAAATATCTTCCCGTAGAAACTAGATAGAAGCATTCTCAGAAACTACTTTGGGATGATTGCATTCAAGTCTCAGAGTTGAATATTCTCTTTGACAGAGCAGTTTGGAAACTCTCTTTTTGTAGAATCTGCAAGTGGAGACATGGACCGCATTGAGGCCCATGGTAATAAAGGAAATAACTGCCTATAAAAACTAGACAGTAGCATTCTCAGAGCCTTCTTCGTGATGCTTGCATTCAACTCACAGTGTTGAACCATTCTTTGACAGTTCAGGTTTGAAACACTGTTTCTGGAGAAACTGCAAGTGGATATTTGGACCTCTCTGAGGATTTCGTTGGAAACGGGATAAACAGCATGTAACTAAACTGAAGCATTCTCAGAACTTTCTTCGTGATGTTTGTATTCAACTCACTGTGTTGAACCATTCTTTGATAGTTGAGGTTTGAATAACTCTTTTTGTAGAAACTGCAAGTGGATATTTGGACCTCTGTGAGGATTTCGTAGGAAACGGGATAAACCACACGTAACTAATCAAAAGCATTCTCAGAGCTTTCTTCGTGATGTTTGCATTCAATTCACAGTGTTGAACCTTTCTTTGATAGTTCAGGTTTGAAACACTCTTTTTGTAGAAACTGCAAGTGGATATTTGAAACTCTCTGTAAGATTTCATTGGAAAGGGGATAAGCCGCACGTAACTGAACAGAAGCATTCTCAGAACCTTCTTCCTGATGTTTGCATTCAGCTCACAGGGTTGAACCTTTCTTTGATAGTTCAGGTTTGAAACACTCTTTTTGTAGAAACTGCAAGTGGATATCTGGACCTCTTTGAGGCCTATCGTAGTAAAGGTAATAACTTCATATAAAAACAAGACAGAAGCTTTCTCAGAAAATTCTTGGAGATCATTGAGTTTACCTCACAGAGCTGAACATTCCTTTGGATGGAGCAGGTTTGAAACACACTTTTTGTAGAATCTGCAAGTGGATATTTGGACCTCTCTGAGGATTTCGTTGGAAACGGGATAACTGCACCTAACTAAGCAGAAGCATTCTCAGAAACTTCTTTGTGATGTTTGCAATCAAATCCCAGAGTTGAATCTTGCTTTGATAGTTCAAGTTTGAAACACTCTTTTTGTTGGTTCTGCAAGTGGATATTTGGACCACTCTGTCACCTTCGTTCGAAACTGCTATATCTTCACATAAAATCTAGACAGTAGCTTTCACAGAAACTTCTCTGTGATGATTGCATTCAACTCACAGAGTTGAAGGTTCCTTTTCAAACAGCAGTTTCCAAACACTCTTTCTGTGGAATCTGCAAGTGGATATTTGGACCGCTTTGAAGATTTCGTTGGAAAATGGATAATCTTCACAGAATAACTAAACTGAAGCATTCTCAGAAACTTCTTTGTGATGTTTGCATTCAACTCACAGAGTTGAACTTTCCTTTTGAGAGAGAAGCTTTGCAACACTCTTTTTCTAGAATCTGCAAGTGGACATTTGGAGGGCTTTGAGGCCTGTGGTGGAAAAGGAAATATCTTCCCGTAGAAACTAGATAGAAGCATTCTCAGAAACTACTTTGGGATGATTGCATTCAAGTCTCAGAGTTGAATATTCTCTTTGACAGAGCAGTTTGGAAACTCTCTTTTTGTAGAATCTGCAAGTGGAGACATGGACCGCATTGAGGCCCATGGTAATAAAGGAAATAACTGCCTATAAAAACTAGACAGTAGCATTCTCAGAGCCTTCTTCGTGATGCTTGCATTCAACTCACAGTGTTGAACCATTCTTTGACAGTTCAGGTTTGAAACACTGTTTCTGGAGAAACTGCAAGTGGATATTTGGACCTCTCTGAGGATTTCGTTGGAAACGGGATAAACAGCATGTAACTAAACTGAAGCATTCTCAGAACTTTCTTCGTGATGTTTGTATTCAACTCACTGTGTTGAACCATTCTTTGATAGTTGAGGTTTGAATCACTCTTTTTGTAGAAACTGCAAGTGGATATTTGGACCTCTGTGAGGATTTCGTAGGAAACGGGATAAACCACACGTAACTAATCAAAAGCATTCTCAGAGCTTTCTTCGTGATGTTTGCATTCAATTCACAGTGTTGAACCTTTCTTTGATAGTTCAGGTTTGAAACACTCTTTTTGTAGAAACTGCAAGTGGATATTTGAAACTCTCTGAGGATTTCGTTGGAAACGGGATAAACAGCACAGAACTCAACTGAAGCATTCTCAGAACTTTCTTCGTGATGTTTGAATTCAACTCACAATGTTGAACCATTCTTTGATAGTTGAGGTTTGAAACACTCTTTTTGTACAAACTGCCAGTGGATATTTGGACCTCTCTGAGGATTTCGTTGGAAAAGGGATAAACCACACGTAACTAAACAGAAGCATTCTCAGAACTATCTTCGTGATGTTTGCATTCAACTCACAGTGTTGAACCTTTCTTTGATAGTTCAGGTTTGAAACACACTTTTTGTAGAATCTGCAAGTGGATATTTGGACGTCTCTGAGGATTTCGTTGGAAACGGGATAACTGCACCTAACTAAACAGAAGCATTCTCAGAAACTTCTTTGTGATGTTGGCAATCAAATCCCAGAGTTGAATCTTGCTTTGATAGTTCATGTTTGAAACACTCTTTTTGTTGGTTCTGCAAGTGAATATTTGGACCACTCTGTCGCCTTCGTTCGAAAGTGGTATATCTTCACCTAAAATCTAGACAGTAACTTTCACAGAACCTTCTCTGTGATGATTGAATTCAACTCACAGAGTTGAAGGTTCCTTTTGAAACAGCAGTTTCCAAACACTCTTTCTGTGGAATCTGCAAGTGGATATTTGGACCGCTTTGAAGATTTCGTTGGAAACGGGATAATCTTCACAGAATAGCTAAAAAGAAGCATTCTCAGAAACTTCTTTGTGATGTTTGCATTCAACTCACAGATTTGAACTTTCCTTTTGAGAGAGAAGCTTTGCAACACTCTTTTTCTAGAATCTGCAAGTGGACATTTGGAGGGCTTTGAGGCCTGTGGTGGAAAAGGAAATATCTTTCCGTAGAAACTAGATAGAAGCATTCTCAGAAACTACTTTGGGATGATTGCATTCAAGTCTCAGAGTTGAACATTCTCTTTGACAGAGCAGTTTGGAAACTCTCTTTTTGTAGTATCTGCAAGTGGAGACATGGACCGCATTGAGGCCCATGGTAACAAAGGAAATAACTGCCTATAAAAACTAGACAGTAGCATTCTCAGAGCCTTCTTCGTGATGCTTGCATTCAACTCACAGTGTTGTACCTTTCTTTGATAGTTGAGGTTTGAAACACTGTTTCTGTAGAAACTGAAAGTGGATATTTGGATCTCTCTGAGGATTTCTTTGGAAACAGGATAAACAGCACAGAACTAAACTGAAGCATTCTCAGAATTTTCTACGTGATGTTTGTATTCAACTCACTGTGTTGAACCATTCTTTGATAGTTGAGGTTTGAAACACTCTTTTTGTAGAAACTGCAAGTGGATATTTGGACCTCTCTGAGGATTTCTTAGGAAACGGGATAAACCACACGTAACTAAACAGAAGCATTCTCAGAGCTTTCTTCGTGATGTTTGCATTCAATTCACAGTGTTGAACCTTTCTTTGATAGTTCAGGTTTGAAACACTCTTTTTGTAGAAACTGCAAGTGGATAATTGAAACTCTTTGAGGATTTCGTTGGAAACGGGATAAACACCACAGAACTAAACAGAAGCATTCTCAAAAATTTCTTCGTGATGTTTGCATTCAACTCACAGTGTTGAACCTTTTTTTAATAGTTCAGGTTTGAAACAATCTTTTTGTAGAAACTGCCAGTTGATATTTTGACCTCTCTGAGGATTTCGTTGGAAATGGGATAATAAGCACTTAACAGAACAGAAGCATCCTCAGAACCTTCTTCCTGATGTTTGCATTCAGCTCACAGTGTTGAACCTTTCTTTGATAGTTCAGGTTTGAAACACTCTTTTTGTAGATACTGCAAGTGGATATTTCGACCTCTTTGAGGCCTATCGTAGTAAAGGTAATAACTTCATATAAAAACAAGACAGAAGCTTTCTCATAAAATCCTTGTGGATCATTGAGTTGAACTCACAGAGCTGAACATTCCTTTGGATGGAGCAGGTTTGAAACACACTTTTTGTAGAATCTGCAAGTGTATATTTGGACGTCTCTGAGGATTTCTTTGGAAACGGTGTAACTGCACCTAACTAAACAGAAGCATTCTCAGAAACTTCTTTGTGATGTTTGCATTCAAATCCCAGAGTTGAATCTTCCTTTGATAGTTCAAGTTTGAAACACTCTTTTTGTTGGATCTGCAAGTGGATATTTGGACCACTCTGTGGCCTTCGTTTAAAACTGGTATATCTTCACATAAAATCTAGACAGTAGCTTTCACAGAAACTTCTCTGTGATGATTGCATTCAACTCACAGAGTTGAAGGTTCCTTTTGAAAAAGCAGTTTCCAAACACTCTTTCTGTGGAATCTGCAAGTGGATATTTGGACCGCTTTGAAGATTTCGTTGGAAACGGGATAACCTTCACAGAATAGCTAAACAGAAACATTCTCAGAAACTTCTTTGTGATGTTTGCTTTCAACTCACAAAGTTGAACATTCCTTTTGAGAGAGAAACTTTGCAACAGTCTTTTTCTAGAATCTGCAAGTGGACATTTGGAGGGCTTTGAGGCCTGTGGTGGAAAAGGAAATATCTTCCCAGAGAAACTAGATAGAAGCATTCTCAGAAACTACTTTGGGATGATTGCATTCAAGTCTCAGAGTTGAACATTCTCTTTGACAGAGCAGTTTGGAAACTCTCTTTTTGTAGAATCTGCAAGTGGAGACATGGACCGCATTGAGGCCCATGGTAACAAAGGAAATATCTGCCTATAAAAACTAGACAGTAGCATTCTCAGAGCCTTCTTCGTGATGCTTGCATTCAACTCACAGTGTTGAACCTTTCTTTGATAGTTGAGGTTTGAAACACTGTTTCTGTAGAAACTGCAAGTGGATATTTGGATCTCTCTGAGGATTTCTTTGGAAACGGGATAAACAGCACAGAACTAAACTGAAGCATTCTCAGAACATTCTACGTGATGTTTGTATTCAACTCACTGTGTTGAACCATTCTTTGATAGTTGAGGTTTGAAACACTCTTTTTGTAGAAAATGCAAGTGGATATTTGGACCTCTCTGAGGATTTCTTAGGAAACGGGATAAACCACACGTAACTAAACAGAAGCATTCTCAGAGCTTTCTTCGTGATGTTTGCATTCAATTCACAGTGTTGAACCTTTCTTTGATAGTTCAGGTTTGAAACACTCTTTTTGTAGAAACTGCAAGTGGATAATTGAAACTCTTTGAGGATTTCGTTGGAAACGGGATAAACACCACAGAACTAAACAGAAGCATTCTCAGAACTTTCTTCGTGATGTTTGCATTCAACTCACAGTGTTGAACCTTTCTTTAATAGTTCAGGTTTGAAACACTCTTTTTGTAGAAACTGCCAGTTGATATTTTGCCCTCTCTGAGGATTTCGTTGGAAACGGGATAAACCGCACGTAACTGAACAGAAGCATCCTCAGAACCTTCTTCCTGATGTTTGCATTCAGCTCACAGTGTTGAACCTTTCTTTGATAGTTCAGGTTTGATACACTATTTTTGTAGAAACTGCGAGTGGATATTTCGACCTCTTTGAGGCCTATCGTAGTAAAGGTAATAACTTCATATAAAAACAAGACAGAAGATTTCTCAGAAAATTCTTGGGGATCATTGAGTTGAACTCACAGAGCTGAACATTCCTTTGGATGGAGGAGGTTTGAAACACACTTTTTGTAGAATCTGCAAGTGGATATTTGGACGTCTCTGAGGATTTCGTTGGAAACGGGGTAACTGCACCTAACTAAACAGAAGCATTCTCAGAAACTTCTTTGTGATGTTTGCATTCAAATCCCAGAGTTGAATCTTCCTTTGATAGTTCAAATTTGAAACACTCTTTTTGTTGGATCTGCAAGTGGATATTTGGACCACTCTGTGGCCTTCGTTTAAAACTGGATATCTTCACCTAAAATCTAGACAGTAGCTTTCACAGAAACTTCTCTGTGATGATTGCATTCAACTCACAGAGTTGAAGGTTCCTTTTGAAAAAGCAGTTTCCAAACACTCTTTCTGTGGAATCTGCAAGTGGATATTTGGACCGCATTGAAGATTTCAATGGAAAAGGGATAATCTTCACAGAAAAGCTAAACAGAAGCATTCTCAGAAACTTCTTTGTGATGTTTGCATTCAACTCACAGAGTTGAACTTTCCTTTTGAGAGAGAAGCTTTGCAACACTCTTTTTCTAGAATCTGCAAGTGGATATTTGGAGGGCTTTGAGGCCTGTGGTGGAAAAGGAATTATCTTCCTGTAGAAACTAGATAGAAGCATTCTCAGAAACTACTTTGGGATGATTGCATTCAAGTCTCAGAGTTGAACATTCTCTTTGACAGAGCAGTTTGGAAACTCTCTTTTTGTAGAATCTGCAAGTGGAAACATGGACCGCATTGAGGCCCATGGTAACAAACGAAATAACCGCCTATAAAAATTAGACAGTAGCATTCTCAGAGCCTTCTTCGTGATGCTTGCATTCAACTCACAGTGTTGAACCTTTCTTTGATAGTTCAGGTTTGAAACACTCTTTCTGTAGAAACTGCAAGTGGATATTTGAAACTCTCTGAGGATTTCGTTGGAAAAGGGATAAACAGCACAGAACTAAACTGAAGCATTCTCAGAACTTTCTTCGTGATATTTGAATTCAACTTACAGTGTTGAACCATTCTTTGATAGTTGATGTTTGAAACACTCTTTTTGTAGAAACTGCCAGTGGATATTTGGACCTCTCTGAGGATTTCGTTGGAAACAGGATAAACCACACGTAACTAAACAGAAGCATTCTCAGAACTTTCTTCGTGATGTTTGCATTCAACTCACAGTGTTGAAGCTTTATTTGATGGTTCAGGTTTGAAACACTCTTTTTGTAGAAACTGCAAGTGGATATTTGGACCTCTTTGAGGCCTATCGTAGAAAAGGAAATAACTTCAAATAAAAACAAGACAGAATGTTTCTCAGAAAATTCTTGGGGATCATTGAGTTGAACTCACAGAGCTGAACATTCCTTTGGATGGAGCAGGTTTGAAACACACTTTTTGTAGAATCTGCAAGTGGATATGTGGACCTCTCTGAGGATTTGGTTGGAAATGGGATAACTGCACCTAACTAAACAGAAGCATTCTCAGAATCTTCTTTGTGATGTTTAAAATCAAATCCCAGAGTTGAATCTTCCTTTAATAGTTCAAGTTTGAAACACTCTTTTTGTTGGATCTGCAAGTGGATATTTGGACCACTCTGTGGCCTTCGTTCGAAACTGGTATATCTTCACATAAAATCTAGACAGTAGCTTTCACAGAAACTTCTCTGTGATGATTGCATTCAACTCACAGAGTTGAAGGTTCCTTTTGAAACAGCAGTTTCCAAACACTCTTTCTGTGGAATCTGCAAGTGGATATTTGGACCGCTTTGAAGATTTCGTTGGAAACGGGATAATCTTCACAGAAAAACTAAACAGAAGGATTCTTAGAAACTTCTTTGGTGATGTTTGCATTCAACTCACAGAGTTGAACTTTCCTTTTGAGAGAGAAGCTTTTCAACACTCTTTTTCTAGAATCTGCCAGTGGACATTTGGAGGGCTTTGAGGCCTGTGGTGGAAAAGGAAATATCTTCCCGTAGAAACTAGATAGAAGCATTCTCAGAAACTACTTTGGGATGATTGCATTCAAGTCTCAGAGTTGAACATTCTTTTTGACAGAGCAGTTTGGAAACTCTCTTTTTGTAGAATCTGCAAGTGGAGACATGGACCGCATTGAGGCCCATGGTAACAAAGGAAATAACTGCCTATAAAAACTAGACAGTAGCATTCTCAGAGCCTTCTTCGTGATGCTTGCATTCAACTCACAGTGTTGAACCTTTCTTTGATAGTTCAGGTTTGAAACACTGTTTCTGTAGAAACTGCAAGTGGATATTTGGACCTCTCTGAGGATTTCGTTGGAAAGGGGATAAACCTCACGTAACTAAACTGAAGAATTCTCAGAACTTTCTTCGTGATGTTTGTATTCAACCCACAGTGTTGAACCTTTCTTTGATAGTTCAGGTTTGAAGCACACTTTTTGTAGAAATTGCAAGTGGATAATTGGACCTCTGTGAGGATATCGTTGGAAACGGGATAAACCGCACGTAACTGAACAGAAGCATTCTCAGAACCTTCTTCCTGATGTTTGCATTTAGCTCACAGTGTTGAACCTTTCTTTGATAGTTCAGGTTTGAAACACTCTTTTTGTAGAAACTGCAAGTGGATATTTGGACCTCTTTGAAGCCTATCATAGTAAAGGTAATAACTTCATATAAAAACAAGACAGAAGCTTTCTCAGAAAATTCTTGGGGATCATTGAGTTGAACTCACAGAGCTGAACATTCCTTTGGATGGAGCAGGTTTGAAACACACTTTTTGTAGAATCTGCAAGTGGATATTTGGACCTCTCTGAGGATTTCGTTGGAAACGGGGTAACTGCACCTATCTAAACAGACGCATTCTCAGAAAATTCTTTGTGATGTTTGCAATCAAATCCCAGAGTTGAATCTTCCTTTGATAGTTCAAGTTTGAAGCACTCTTTTTGTTGGATCTGCAAGTGGATATTTGGACCACTCTGTGGCCTTCGTTTTAAACTGGTATATCTTCACATAAAATCTAGACAGTAGCTTTCACAGAAACTTCTCTGTGATGATTGCATTCAACTCACAGAGTTGAAGGTTCCTTTTGAAACAGCAGTTTCCAAACACTCTTTCTGTGGAATCTGCAAGTGGACATTTGGACCGCATTGAAGATTTGAATGCAAACGGGATAATCTTCACAGAAAAGCTAAACAGAAGCATTCTCAGAAACTTCTTTGTGATGTTTGCATTCAACTCACAGAGTTGAACTTTCCTTTTGAGAGAGAAGCTTTGCAACACTCTTTTTCTAGAATCTGCAAGTGGACATTTGGAGGGCTTTGAGGCCTGTGGTGGAAAAGGAATTATCTTCCTGTAGAAACTAGATAGAAGCATTCTCAGAAACTACTTTGGGATGATTGCATTCAAGTCTCAGAGTTGAATATTCTCTTTGACAGAGCAGTTTGGAAACTCTCTTTTTGTAGAATCTGCAAGTGGAGACATGGACCGCATTGAGGCCCATGGTAACAAAGGAAATAACTGTCTATAAAAACTAGACTGTAGCATTCTCAGAGCCTTCTTCGTGATGCTTGCATTCAACTCACAGTGTTGAACCTTTCTTTGATAGTTCAGGTTTGAAACATTCTTTCTGTAGAAACTGCAAGTGGATATTTGAAACTCTCTGAGGATTTCGTTGGATACGGGATAAACAGCACAGAACTAAACTGAAGCATTCTCAGAGCTTTCTTCGTGATATTTGAATTCAACTTACAGTGTTGAACCATTCTTTAATAGTTGAGGTTTGAAAAACTCTTTTTGTAGAAACAGCCAGTTGATATTTGGACCTCTCTGAGGATTTCGTTGGAAACGGGATAAACCACACGTAACTAAACAGAAGCATTCTCAGAACTTTCTTCGTGATGTTTGCATTCAACTCACAGTGTTGAAGCTTTCTTTAATGGTTCAGGTTTGAAACACTCTTTTTGTAGAAACTGCAAGTGGATATTTGGACCTCTTTGAGGCCTATCGTAGAAAAGGAAATAACTTCAAATAAAAACAAGACAGAAGCTTTCTCAGAAAATTCTTGGGGATCATTGAGTTGAACTCACAGAGCAGAACATTCCTTTGGATGGAGCAGGTTTGAAACACACTTTTTGCAGAATCTGAAAGTGGATATTTGGACCTCTCTGAGGATTTCGTTGGAAACGGGATAACTGCACCTAACTAAACAGAAGCATTCTCGGAAACTTCTTTGTGATGTTTACAATGAAATCCCAGAGTTGAATCTTCCTTTAATAGTTCAAGTTTGAAACACTCTTTTTGTTGGATCTGCAAGTGGATATTTGGACCACTCTGTGGCCTTCGTTCGAAACTGGTATATCTTCACATAAAATCTAGACAGTAGCTTTCACAGAAACTTCTCTGTGATGATTGCATTCAACTCACAGTGTTGAAGGTTCCTTTTGAAACAGCAGTTTCCAAACACTCTTTCTGTGGAATCTGCAAGTGGATATTTGGACCGCTTTGAAGATTTCGTTGGAAACGGGATAATCTTCACAGAAAAACTTAACAGAAACATTCTCAGAAACTTCTTTGTGATGTTTGCATTCAACTCACAGAGTTGAACTTTCCTTTTGAGAGAGAAGCTTTGCAACACTCTTTTTCTAGAATCTGCAAGTGGACATTTGGAGGGATTTGAGGCCTGTGGTGGAAAAGGAAATATCTACCCGTAGAAACTAGATAGAAGCATTCTCAGAAACTACTTTGGGATGATTGCATTCAAGTGTCAGAGTTGAACATTCTCTTTGACAGAGCAGTTTGGAAACTCTCTTTTTGTAGAATCTACAAGTGGAGACATGGACCGCATTGAGGCCCATGGTAACAAAGGAAATAACTGCCTATAAAAACTAGACAGTAGCATTCTCAGAGCCTTCTTCGTGATGCTTGCATTCAACTCACAGTGTTGAACCTTTCTTTGATAGTTCAGGTTTGAAACACTGTTTCTGTAGAAACTGCAAGTGGATATTTGGACCTCTCTGAGGATTCCGTTGGAAACGGGATAAACCTCACGTAACTAAACTGAAGCATTCTCAGAACTTTCTTCGTGATGTTTGTATTCAACTCACAGTGTTGAACCATTCTTTGACAGTTGAGGTTTGAAACACTCTTTTTGTAGATTCTGCCAGTGGATATTTGGACCTCTCTGAGGATTTCGTTGGAAACGGGATAAACCACACGTAAATAAACGGAAGCATTCTCAGGACTTTCTTCGTGATGTTTGCATTCAACTCAAAGTGTTGAACCTTTCTTTGATAGTTCAGGTTTGAAGCATGCTTTTTGTAGAAACTGCAAGTGGATATTTGGAACTCTCTGAAGATTTCGTTGGAAACGGGATAAACCGCACGTAACTGGACAGAAGCATTCTCAGAAACTTCTTCCTTATGTTTGCATTCAGCTCGCAGTGTTGAAACTTTCTTTGATAGTTCACGTTTGAAACACTCTTTTTGTAGAGACTGCAAGTGGATATTTGGACCTCTTTGAGGCCTATAGTAGTAAAGGTAATAACTTCATATAAAAACAAGACAGAAGCTTTCTCAGAAAATTCTTGGGGATCATTGAGTTCAACACACAGAGCTGAACATTCCTTTGGATGGAGCAGGTTTGAAACACACTTTTTGTAGAATCTGCAAGTGGATATTTGGACCTCTCTGAGGATTTCGTTGGAAACGGATAACTGCACCTAACTAAACAGAAACATTCTCAGAAACTTCTTTGTGATGTTTGCAATCAAATCCCCGAGTTGAAACTTGCTTTGATAGTTCAAGTTTGAAACACTCTTTTTGTTGGATCTGCAAGTGGATATTTGGACCACTCTGTGGCCTTCGTTCGTAACTGCTATATCTTCACATAAAATCTAGACAGTAGCCTTCACAGAAACTTCTCTGTGATGATTGAATTCAACTCACAGAGTTGAAGGTTCCTTTTGAAACAGCAGTTTCCAAACACACTTTCTGTGGAATCTGCAAGTGCATATTTGGACCGCTTTGAAGATTTCGTTGGAAACGGGATAATCTTCACAGAAAAACTAAACAGAAACATTCTCAGAAACTTCTTTGTGATGTTTGCATTCAACTCACAGAGTTGAACTTTCCTTTTCAGAGAGAACCCTTGTAACACTCTTTTTCTAGAATCTGCAAGTGGACATTTGGAGGGCTTTGAGGCCTGTGGTGGAAAAGGAAATATCTTCCCATAGAAACTAGATAGAAGCATCCTCAGAAACTACTTTGGGATGATTGCATTCAAGTCTCCGAGTTGAACATTCTCTTTGACAGAGCAGTTTGGAAACTCTCTTTTTGTAGAATCTGCAAGTGGAGACATGGACCGCATTGAGGCCCATGGTAACAAAGGAAATAACTGCCTATAAAAACTAGACAGTAGCATTCTCCGAGCCTTCTTCGTGATGCTTGCATTCAACTCACTGTGTTGAACCATTCTTTGATAGTTGAGGTTTGAAACACTCTTTTTGTAGAAACTGCAAGTGGATATTTGGACCTCTCTGAGGATTTCGTAGGAAATGAGATAAACCACAAGCAACTAAACAGAAGCATTCTCAGAGCTTTCCTCGTGATGTTTGAATTCAATTCACAGTGTTGAAACTTTCTTTGATAGTTCAGGTTTGAAACAGTGTTTCTGTAGAAACTGCAAGTGGATATTTGAAACTCTCTGAGGATTTCATTGGAAACGGGATAAACAGCACAGAAGTAAACTGAAGCATTCTCAGAACTTTCTTCGTGATGTTTGAATTCAACTTACAGTGTTGAACCATTCTTTGATAGTTGAGGTTTGAAACACTCTTTTTGTAGAAACTGCCAGTGGATATTTGGACCTCTCTGAGGATTTCGTTGGAAACGGGATAAACCACACGTAACTAATCAGAAGCATTCTCAGAACTATCTTCGTGACGTTGGCATTCAACACACAGTGTTGAAACTTTCTTTGATAGTTCAGGTTTGAAACACTCTTTTTGTAGAAACTGCAAGTGGATATTTGGACCTCTTTGAGGCCTATCGTATTAAAGGTAATAACTTCATATAAAAACAAGACGGAAGCTTTCTCAGAAAATAGTTGGGGTTCATTGAGTTTACTCACAGAGCTCAACATTCCTTTGGATGGAGGAGGTTTGAAACACACTTTTTGTAGAATCTGCAAGTGGATATTTGGACCTCACGGAGGATTTCGTTGGAAACGGGATAACTGCACCTAACTAAACAGAAGCATTCTCAGAAACTTCTTTGTGATGTTTGCAATCAAATCCCAGAGTTGAATCTTCCTTTGATAGTTCAAGTTTGAAACACTCTTTTTGTTGGATCTGCAAGTGGATATTTAGACCACTCTGTGGCCTTCGTTCGAAACTGGTATGTCTTCACATAAAATCTAGACAGTAGCTCTCACAGAAACTTCTCTGTGATGATTGCATTCAACTCACAGAGTTGAAGGTTCCTTTTGAAACAGCAGTTTCCAAACACTCTTTCTGTGGAATCTGCAAGTGGATATTTGGACCGCTTTGAAGATTTCGTTGGAAACGGGATAATCTTCACAGAAAAACTAAACAGAAACATTCTCAGAAACTTCTTTGTGACGTTTGCATTCAACTCACAGAGTTGAACTTTCCTTTTTAGAGAGAAGCTTTGTAACACTCTTTTTCTAGAACCTGCAAGTGGACATTTGGAGGGCTTTGAGGCCTGTGGTGGAAAAGGAAATATCTTCCCGTAGAAACTAGATAGAAGCATTCTCAGAAACTACTTTGGGATGATTGCATTCAAGTCTCAGAGTTGAACATTCTATTTGACAGAGCAATTTGGAAACTCTTTTTTTGTAGAATCTGCAAGTGGAGACATGGAACGCATTGAGGCCCATGGTAATAAAGGAAATAACTGACTATAAAAACTAGACAGTAGCATTCTCAGAGCCTTCTTCGTGATGCTTGCATTCAACTCACAGTGTTGAACCTTTCTTTGATAGTTCAGGTTTGAAACACTGTTTCTGTAGAAACTGCAAGTGGATATTTGGACCTCTCTGAGGATTTTGTTGGAAATGGGATAAACCGCACGAAACTAAACAGAAGCATTCTCAGAACATTCTTCGTGATGTTTGTATTCAACTCACTGTGTTGAACCATTCTTTGATAGTTGAGGTTTGAAACACTCTTTTTGTAGAAACTGCAAGTGGATATTTGGACCTCTCTGAGGATTTCGTAGGAAAAGGGATAAACCACACGTAACTAAACAGAAGCATTCTCAGAACTTTCGTCGTGATGTTTGCATTCAACTCACAGTGTTGAACCTTTCTTTGATAGTTCAGGTTTGAAACACTCTTTCTGTAGAAACTGCAAGTGGATATTTTGACCTCTTTGAGGCCTATAGTACTAAAGGTAATAACTTCATATAAAAACAAGACAGAAGCTTTCTCAGAAAATTCTTGGGGATCATTGAGTTTTACTCACAGAGCTGAACATTCCTTTGGATGGAGCAGGTTTGAAACACACTTTTTGTAGAATCTGCAAGTGGATATTTGGACCTCTCTGAGGATTTCGTTGGAAACGGTGTAACTGCACCTAACTAAACAGAAGCATTCTCAGAAACTTCTTTGTGATGTTTGCATTCAAATCCCAGAGTTGAATCATCCTTTGATAGTTCACGTTTGAAACACTCTTTTTGTTGGATCTGCAAGTAGATATTTGGACCCCTCTGTGGCCTTCGTTTGAAACTGGTATACCTTCACATAAAATATAGACAGTAGCTTTCACAGAAACTTCTCTGTGATGATTGCATTCAACTCAGAGAGTTGAAGGTTCCTTTTGAAACAGCAGTTTCCGAACACTCTTTCTGTGGAATCTGCAAGTGGATATTTGGACCTCTTTGAAGATTTCAATGGAAACGGGATAATCTTCACAGAAAAGCTAAACAGAAGCATTCTCAGAAACTTCTTTGTGATGTTTGCATTCAACTCACAGAGTTGAACTTTCCTTTTGAGAGAGAAGTTTTGCAACAATCTTTTTCTAGAATCTGCAAGTGGACATTTGGAGGGCTTTGAGGCCTGTGGTGGAAAAGGAAATATCTTCCCGTAGAAACTAGATAGAAGCATTCTCAGAAACTACTTTGGGATGATTGCATTCAAGTCTCAGAGTTGAACATTCTCTTTGACAGAGCAGTTTGGAAACTCTCTTTTTGTAGAATCTGCAAGTGGAGACATGGACCGCATTGAGGCCCATGGTAACAAAGGAAATAACTGCCTATAAAAACTAGACAGTAGCATTCTCAGAGCCTTCTTCGTGATGCTTGTATTCAACTCACAGTGTTGAACGTTTCTTTGATTGTTCAGGTTTGAAACACTGTTTCTGTAGAAACTGCAAGTGGATATTTTGACCTCTCTGAGGATTTCGTTGGAAACGGGATAAACAGCACAGAACTAAACTGAAGCATTCTCAGAACTTTCTTCGTGATGTTTGAATTCAACTCACAGTGTTGAACCATTCTTTGATAGTTGAGGTTTGAAACACTCTTTTTGTAGAAACTGCCAGTGGATATTTTGACCTGTCAGAGGATTTCGTTGGAAACGGGATAAAACGCACGTAACTAAACAGAAGCATTCTCAGAGCTTTCTTCGTGATGTTTGCATTCAGCTCACAGTGTTGAACCTTTGTTTGATAGTTCAGGTTTGAAACACTCTTTTTGTAGAAACTGCAAGTGGATATTTGGACCTCTTTGAGGCTTATAGTGCTAAAGGTAATAACTTCATATAAAAAGAAGACAGAATCTTTCTCAGAAAATTCTTGGGGATCATTGAGTTTAACTCAGAGAGCTGAACATTCCTTTGGATGGAGCAGGTTTGAAACACACTTTTTGTAGAATCTGCAAGTGGATATTTGGAGCTCTCTGAGGATTTCGTTGGAAAAGGGATAAACCGCACGTAACTGAACAGAAGAATTCTCAGAACCTTCTTCCTGATGTTTGCATTCAGCTCTCAGTGTTGAACCTTTCTTTGATAGTTCACGTTTGAAACACTCTTTTTGTAGAAACTGCAAGTGGATATTTGGACCTCTTTGAGTCCTATAGTAGCAAAGGTAATAACTTCATATAAAAACAAGAGAGAAGATTTCTCAGAAAATACTTGGGAATCATTGTGTTCAACTCACAGAGCTGAACATTCCTTTGGATGGAGCAGGTTGGAAACACACTTTTTGTAGAATCTGCAAGTGGATATTTGGACCTCTCTGAGGATTTCGTTGGAAACGGATAACTGCACCTAACTAAACAGAAATATTATCAGAATCTTCTTTGTGATGTTTGCAATCCAATCCCCGAGTTGAATCTTGCTTTGATAGTTCAAGTTTGAAACACTCTTTTTGTTGTATCTGCAAGTGGATATTTGGACCACTCTGTGGCCTTCGTTCGAAACTGCTATATCTTCACATAAAATCTAGACAGTAGCTTTCACAGAAACTTCTCTGTGATGATTGCATTCAACTCACAGAGTTGAAGGTTCCTTTTGAAACAGCAGTTTCCAAACACTCTTTCTGTAGAATCTGCAAGTGGATATTTGGACCTCTCTGAGGATTTCGTTGGAAACGGGATAAACCGCACGTAACTAAACAGAAGCATTCTCAGAGCTTTCTTCGTGATGTTTGCATTCAGCTCACAGTGTTGAACCTTTCTTTGATAGTTCAGGTTTGAAACACTCTTTTTGTAGAAACTGCAAGTGGATATTTGGACCTCTTTGAGGCTTATAGTACTAAAGGTAATAACTTCATATAAAAACAAGACAGAAGCTTTCTCACAAAATTCTTGGGGATCATTGAGTTTAACTCAGAGAGCTGAACATTCCTTTGGATGGAGCAGGTTTGAAACACACTTTTTGTAGAATCTGCAAGTGGATATTTGGAGCTCACTGAGGATTTCGTTTGAAAAGGGATAAACCGCACGCAACTGAACAGAAGCATTCTCAGAACCTTCTTCCTGATGTTTGCATTCAGCTCTCAGTGTTGAACCTTTCTTTGATAGTTCACGTTTGAAACACTCTTTTTGTAGAAACTGCAAGTGGATATTTGGACCTCTTTGTGGCCTATAGTAATAAAGGTAATAACTTCATATAAAAACAAGAGAGAAGCTTTCTCAGAAAATTCTTGGGGATCATTGAGTTCAACTCACAGAGCTGAACATTCCTTTGGATGGAGCAGGTTTGAAACACACTTTTGTAGAATCTGCAAGTGGATATTTGGACCTCTCGGAGGATTTCGTTGGAAACGGATAACAGCACCTAACTAAACAGAAACATTCTCAGAAACTTCTTTGTGATGTTTGCAATCAAAACCCCGAGTTGAATCTTGCTTTGATAGTTGAAGTTTGAAACACTGTTTTTGTTGGATCTGCAAGTGGATATTTGGACCACTCTGTGGCCTTCCTTCGAAACTGCTATATCTTCACATAAAATCTAGACAGTAGCTTTCACAGAAACTTCTCTGTGATGATTGCATTCAACTCACCGAGTTGAAGGTTCCTTTTGAAACAGCAGTTTCCAAACACTCTTTCTGTGGAATCTGCAAGTGGATATTTGGACCGCTTTGAAGATTTCGTTGGAAACGGGATAATCTTCACAGAAAAACTAAACAGAAACATTGTCAGAAACTTCTTTGTGATGTTTGCATTCAACTCACAGGGTTGAACTTTCCTTTTGAGAGAGAAGTTTTGCAACACTCTTTTTCTAGAATCTGCAAGTGGACATTTGGAGGGCTTTGAGGCCTGTGGTGGAAAAGGAAATATCTTCCCGTAGAAACTACATAGAAGCATCCTCAGAAACTACTTTGGGATGATTGCATTCAAGTCTCAGAGTTGAACATTCTCTTTGACAGAGCAGTTTGGAAACTCTCTTTTTGTAGAATCTGCAAGTGGAGACATGGACTGCATTGAGGCCAATGGTAACAAAGGAAATAACTGCCTATAAAAACTAGACAGTAGCATTCTCAGAGCCTTCTTCGTGAGGCTTGCATTCAACTGACAGTGTTGAACCTTTCTTTGATAGTTCAGGTTTGAAACACTGTTTCTGTAGAAACTGCAAGGGGATATTTGGACCTCTCTGAGGATTTCTTTGGAAACGGGATAAATAGCACAGAACTAAACTGAAGCATTCTCAGAACTTTCTTCGTGATGTTTGCATTCAATTCACAGTGTTGAACCTTTCTTTGATAGTTCAGGTTTGAAACACTGTTTCTGTCGAAACTGCAAGTGGATATTTGAAACTCTCTGAGGATTTCGTTGGAAACGGGATAAACCACACGTAAGTAAACAGAAGCATTCTCAGAACTTTCTTCGTGATGTTTGCATTCAACTCACAGTGTTGAAACTTTCTTTGATAGTTCAGGTTTGAAACACTCTTTTTGTAGAAACTGCTAGTGGATATTTGGATCTCTTAGAGGCCTATGGTAGTAAAGGTAATAACTTCATATAAAAACAAGACAGAAGATTTCTCAGAAAATTCTTGGGGATCATTGAGTTTAACTCACAGAGCTGAACATTCCTTTGGATGGAGCAGGTTTGAAACAAACTTTTTGTAGAATCGGCAAGGGGATATTTGGACCTCTCTGAGGATTTCGTTGGAAACGGGGTAACTGCACCTAACTAAACAGAAGCATTCTCAGAAACTTCTTTGTGATGTTTGCATTCAAATCCCAGAGTTGAATCTTCCTTTGATAGTTCAAGTTTGAAACCCTCTTTTTGTTGGATTTGCAAGTGGATATTTGGACCACTCTGTGGCCTTCGTTCGAAACTGGTATATCTTCACATAAAATCTAGACAGTAGCTTTCACAGAAACGTCTCTGTGATGATTGCATTCAACTCACAGAGTTGAAGGTTCCTTTTGAAACAGCAGTTTCCGAACACGCTTTCTGTGGAATCCGCAAGTGGATATTTGGACCGCTTTGAAGATTTCAATGGAAACGGGATAATCTTCACAGAAAAGCTAAACAGAAGCATTCTCAGAAACTTCTTTGTGATGTTTGCATTCAACTCACAGAGTTGAACTTTCCTTTTGAGAGAGAAGCTTTGCAACACTCTTTTTCTAGAATCTGCAAGTGGACATTTGGAGGGCTTTGAGGCCTGTGGTGGAAAAGGAAATATCTTCCCGTAGAAACTAGGTAGAAGCATTCTCAGAAACTACTTTGGGATGATTGCATTCAAGTCTCAGAGTTGAACATTCTCTTTGACAGAGCAGTTTGGAAACTCTCTTTTTGTAGAATCTGCAAGTGGAGACATGGACCGCATTGAGTCCCATGGTAACAAAGGAAATAACAGCCTATAAAAACTAGACAGTAGCATTCTCACAGCCTTCTTCGTGATGCTTCCATTCAACTCACACTGTTGAACCTTTCTTTGATAGTTCAGGTTTGAAACACTCTTTCTGTAGAAACTGCAAGTGGATATTTTGACCTCTTTGAGGCCTATAGTACTAAAGGTAATAACTTCATATAAAAACAAGACAGAAGCTTTCTCAGAAAATTCTTGGGGATCATTGAGTTTTACTCACAGAGCTGAACATTCCTTTGGATGGAGCAGGTTTGAAACACACTTTTTGTAGAATCTGCAATTGGATATTTGGACGTCTCTGAGGATTTCGTTGGAAACGGGGTAACTGCACCTAACTAAACAGAAGCATTCTCAGAAACTTCTTTGTGATGTTTGCATTCAAATCCCAGAGTTGAATCATCCTTTGATAGTTCACGTTTGAAACACTCTTTTTGTTGGATCTGCAAGTAGATATTTGGACCACTCTGTGGCCTTCGTTTGAAACTGGTATATCTTCACATAAAATATAGACAGTAGCTTTCACAGAAACTTCTCTGTGATGATTGCATTCAACTCAGAGAGTTGAAGGTTCCTTTTGAAACAGCAGTTTCCGAACACTCTTTCTGTGGAATCTGCAAGTGGATATTTGGACCTCTTTGAAGATTTCAATGGAAACGGGATAATCTTCACAGAAAAGCTAAACAGAAGCATTCTCAGGAACTTCTTTGTGATGTTTGCATTCAACTCACAGAGTTGAACTTTCCTTTTGAGAGAGAAGTTTTGCAACAATCTTTTTCTAGAATCTGCAAGTGGACATTTGGAGGGCTTTGAGGCCTGTGGTGGAAAAGGAAATATCTTCCCGTAGAAACTAGATAGAAGCATTCTCAGAAACTACTTTGGGATGATTGCATTCAAGTCTCAGAGTTGAACATTCTCTTTCACAGAGCAGTTTGGAAACTCTCTTTTTGTAGAATCTGCAAGTGGAGACATGGACCGCATTGAGGCCCATGGTAACAAAGGAAATAACTGCCTATAAAAACTAGACAGTAGCATTCTCAGAGCCTTCTTCGTGATGCTTGTATTCAACTCACAGTGTTGAACGTTTCTTTGATTGTTCAGGTTTGAAACACTGTTTCTGTAGAAACTGCAAGTGGATATTTTGACCTCTCTGAGGATTTCGTTGGAAACGGGATAAACCGCACGTAACTAAACTGAAGCACTCTCAGAACTTTCTTCGTGATGTTTGAATTCAATTCACAGTGTTGAATCTTTCTTTGAAAGTTCAGGTTTGAAACTCTGTTTCTGTAGAAACTGCAAGTGGATATTTGAAACTCTCTGTGGATTTCGTTGGAAACGGGATAAACAGCACAGAACTAAACTGAAGAATTCTCAGAACTTTCTTCGTGATGTTTGAATTCAACTCACAGTGCTGAACCATTCTTTGATAGTTGAGGTTTGAAACACTCTTTTTGTAGAAACTGCCAGTGGATATTTTGACCTGTCTGAGGATTTCGTTGGAAACGGGATAAACCGCACGTAACTAAACAGAAGCATTCTCAGAGCTTTCTTCGTGATGTTTGCATTCAGCTCACAGTGTTGAACCTTTGTTTGACAGTTCAGGTTTGAAACACTCTTTTTGTAGAAACTGCAAGTGGATATTTGGACCTCTTTGAGGCTTATAGTGCTAAAGGTAATAACTTCATATAAAAAGAAGACAGAATCTTTCTCAGAAAATTCTTGGGGATCATTGAGTTTAACTCAGAGACCTGAACATTCCTTTGGATGGAGCAGGTTTGAAACACACTTTTTGTAGAATCTGCAAGTGGATATTTGGAGCTCTCTGAGGATTTCGTTGGAAAAGGGATAAACCGCACGTAACTGAACAGAAGAATTCTCAGAACCTTCTTCCTGATGTTTGCATTCAGCTCTCAGTGTTGAACCTTTCTTTGATAGTTCACGTTTGAAACACTCTTTTTGTAGAAACTGCAAGTGGATATTTGGACCTCTTTGAGGCCTATAGTAGCAAAGGTAATAACTTCATATAAAAACAAGACAGAAGCTTTCTCAGAAAATTCTTGGGGATCATTGAGTTTTACTCACAGAGCTGAACATTCCTTTGGATGGAGCAGGTTTGAAACACACTTTTTGTAGAATCTGCAAGTGGATATTTGGACGTCTCTGAGGATTTCTTTGGAAACGGGGTAACTGCACCTAACTAAACAGAAGCATTCTCAGAAACTTCTTTGTGATGTTTGCATTCAAATCCCAGAGTTGAATCATCCTTTGATAGTTCACGTTTGAAACACTCTTTTTGTTGGATCTGCAAGTAGATATTTGGACCACTCTGTGGCCTTCGTTTGAAACTGGTATATCTTCACATAAAATATAGACACTTTTTGTAGAATCTGCAAGTGGATATTTTGAGCTCTATGAGTATTTCGTTGGAAAAGGGATAAACCGCACGTAACTGAACAGAAGCATTCTCAGAACCTTCTTCCTGATGTTTGCATTCAGCTCTCAGTGTTGAACCTTTCTTTGATAGTTCACGTTTGAAACACTCTTTTTGTAGAAACTGCAAGTGGATATTTGGACCTCTTTGAGGCCTATAGTAGTAAAGGTAATAACTTCATATAAAAGCAAGAGAGAAGCTTTCTCCGAAAATTATTGGGGATCATTGAGTTCAACTCACAGAGCTGAACATTCCTTTGGATGGAGCAGGTTTGAAACACACTTTTTGTAGAATCTGCAAGTGGATATTTGGACCTCTCTGAGGACTTCGTTGGAAACGGATAACTGCACCTAACTAAACAGAAACATTCTCAGAAACTTCTTTGTGATATTTGCAATCAAATCCCCGAGTTGAAACTTGCTTTGATAGTTCAAGTTTGAAACACTCTTTTTGTTGGATCTGCAAGTGGATATTTGGACCACTCTGTGGCCGTCGTTCGAAACTGCTATATCTTCACATAAAATCTAGACAGTAGCTTTCACAGAAACTTCTCTGTGATGATTGCATTCAACTCACAGAGTTGAAGGTTCCTTTTGAAACAGCAGTTTCCAAACACTCTTTCTGTGGAATCTGCAAGTGGATATTTGGACCGCTTTGAAGATTTCGTTGGAAACGGGATAATCTTCACAGAAAAACTAAACAGAAACATTCTCAGAAACTTCTTTGTGATGTTTGCTTTCAACTCACAGAGTTGAGCTTTCCTTTTGAGAGAGAAGCTTTGCAACACTCTTTTTCTAGAATCTGCAAGTGGACATTTGGAGGGCTTTGAGGCCTGCGGTGGAAAAGGAAATATCTTCCCAAAGAAACTACATAGAAGCATTCGCAGAAACTAGTTTGGAATGATTGCATTCAAGTCTCACAGTTGAACATTCTCTTTGACAGAGCAGTTTGGAAACTCTCTTTTTGTAGAATCTGCAAGTGGAGACATGGACCGCATTGAGGCCCATGGTAACAAAGGAAATAACTGCCTATAAAAACTAGACAGTAGCATTCTCAGAGCCTTCTTCGTGATGCTTGTATTCAACTCACAGTGTTGAACCTTTCTTTGATAGTTCAGGTTTGAAACACTGTTTCTGTAGAAACTGCAAGTGGATATTTGGACCTCTCTGAGGATTTTGTTGGAAATGGGATAAACCGCACGAAACTAAACAGAAGCATTCTCAGAACTTTCTTCGTGATGTTTGTATTCAACTCACTGTGTTGAACCATTCTTTGATAGTTGAGGTTTGAAACACTCTTTTTGTAGAAACTGCAAGTGGATATTTGGACCTCTCTGAGGATTTCGTAGGAAAAGGGATAAACCACACGTAACTAAACAGAAGCATTCTCAGAACTTTCGTCGTGATGTTTGCATTCAACTCACAGTGTTGAACCTTTCTTTGATAGTTCAGGTTTGAAACACTCTTTCTGTAGAAACTGCAAGTGGATATTTTGACCTCTTTGAGGCCTATAGTACTAAAGGTAATAACTTCATATAAAAACAAGACAGAAGCTTTCTCAGAAAATTCTTGGGGATCATTGAGTTTTACTCACAGAGCTGAACATTCCTTTGGATGGAGCAGGTTTGAAACACACTTTTTGTAGAATCTGCAAGTGGATATTTGGACCTCTCTGAGGATTTCGTTGGAAACGGTGTAACTGCACCTAACTAAACAGAAGCATTCTCAGAAACTTCTTTGTGATGTTTGCATTCAAATCCCAGAGTTGAATCATCCTTTGATAGTTCGCGTTTGAAACACTCTTTTTGTTGGATCTGCAAGTAGATATTTGGACCACTCTGTGGCCTTCGTTTGAAACTGGTATACCTTCACATAAAATATAGACAGTAGCTTTCACAGAAACTTCTCTGTGATGATTGCATTCAACTCAGAGAGTTGAAGGTTCCTTTTGAAACAGCAGTTTCCGAACACTCTTTCTGTGGAATCTGCAAGTGGATATTTGGACCTCTTTGAAGATTTCAATGGAAACGGGATAATCTTCACAGAAAAGCTAAACAGAAGCATTCTCAGAAACTTCTTTGTGATGTTTGCATTCAACTCACAGAGTTGAACTTTCCTTTTGAGAGAGAAGTTTTGCAACAATCTTTTTCTAGAATCTGCAAGTGGACATTTGGAGGGCTTTGAGGCCTGTGGTGGAAAAGGAAATATCTTCCCGTAGAAACTAGATAGAAGCATTCTCAGAAACTACTTTGGGATGATTGCATTCAAGTCTCAGAGTTGAACATTCTCTTTGACAGAGCAGTTTGGAAACTCTCTTTTTGTAGAATCTGCAAGTGGAGACATGGACCGCATTGAGGCCCATGGTAACAAAGGAAATAACTGCCTATAAAAACTAGACAGTAGCATTCTCAGAGCCTTCTTCGTGATGCTTGTATTCAACTCACAGTGTTGAACGTTTCTTTGATTGTTCAGGTTTGAAACACTGTTTCTGTAGAAACTGCAAGTGAATATTTTGACCTCTCTGAGGATTTCGTTGGAAACGGGATAAACAGCACAGAACTAAACTGAAGCATTCTCAGAACTTTCTTCGTGATGTTTGAATTCAACTCACAGTGTTGAACCATTCTTTGATAGTTGAGGTTTGAAACACTCTTTTTTTAGAAACTGCCAGTGGATATTTTGACCTGTCAGAGGATTTCGTTGGAAACGGGATAAAACGCACGTAACTAAACAGAAGCATTCTCAGAGCTTTCTTCGTGATGTTTGCATTCAGCTCACAGTGTTGAACCTTTGTTTGATAGTTCAGGTTTGAAACACTCTTTTTGTAGAAACTGCAAGTGGATATTTGGACCTCTTTGAGGCTTATAGTGGTAAAGGTAATAACTTCATATAAAAAGAAGACAGAATCTTTCTCAGAAAATTCTTGGGGATCATTGAGTTTAACTCAGAGAGCTGAACATTCCTTTGGATGGAGCAGGTTTGAAACACACTTTTTGTAGAATCTGCAAGTGGATATTTGGAGCTCTCTGAGGATTTCGTTGGAAAAGGGATAAACCGCACGTAACTGAACAGAAGCATTCTCAGAACCTTCTTCCTGATGTTTGCATTCAGCTCTCAGTGTTGAACCTTTCTTTGATAGTTCACGTTTGAAACACTCTTTTTGTAGAAACTGCAAGTGGATATTTGGACCTCTTTGAGGCCTATAGTAGTAAAGGTAATAACTTCATATAAAAGCAAGAGAGAAGCTTTCTCCGAAAATTCTTGGGGATCATTGAGTTCAACTCACAGAGCTGAACCTTCCTTTGGATGGAGCAGGTTTGAAACACACTTTTGTAGAATCTGCAAGTGGATATTTGGACCTCTCTGAGGACTTCGTTGGAAACGGATAACTGCACCTAACTAAACAGAAACATTCTCAGAAACTTCTTTGTGATATTTGCAATCAAATCCCCGAGTTGAAACTTGCTTTGATAGTTCAAGTTTGAAACACTCTTTTTGTTGGATCTGCAAGTGGATATTTGGACCACTCTGTGGCCGTCGTTCGAAACTGCTATATCTTCACATAAAATCTAGACAGTAGCTTTCACAGAAACTTCTCTGTGATGATTGCATTCAACTCACAGAGTTGAAGGTTCCTTTTGAAACAGCAGTTTCCAAACACTCTTTCTGTGGAATCTGCAAGTGGATATTTGGACCGCTTTGAAGATTTCGTTGGAAACGGGATAATCTTCACAGAAAAACTAAACAGAAACATTCTCAGAAACTTCTTTGTGATGTTTGCATTCAACTCACAGAGTTGAGCTTTCCTTTTGAGAGAGAAGCTTTGCAACACTCTTTTTCTAGAATCTGCAAGTGGACATTTGGAGGGTTTTGAGGCCTGCGGTGGAAAAGGAAATATCTTCCCAAAGAAACTACATAGAAGCATTCGCAGAAACTAGTTTGGAATGATTGCATTCAAGTCTCACAGTTGAACATTCTCTTTGACAGAGCACTTTGGAAACTCTCTTTTTGTAGAATCTGCAAGTGGAGACATGGACCGCATTGAGGCCCATGGTAACAAAGGAAATAACTGCCTATAAAAACTAGACAGTAGCATTCTCAGAGCCTTCTTCGTGATGCTTGTATTCAACTCACAGTGTTGAACCTTTCTTTGATAGTTCAGGTTTGAAACACTGTTTCTGTAGAAACTGCAAGTGGATATTTGGACCTGAGGATTTTGTTGGAAATGGGATAAACCGCACGAAACTAAACAGAAGCATTCTCAGAACTTTCTTCGTGATGTTTGTATTCAACTCACTGTGTTGAACCATTCTTTGATAGTTGAGGTTTGAAACACTCTTTTTGTAGAAACTGCAAGTGGATATTTGGACCTCTCTGAGGATTTCGTAGGAAAAGGGATAAACCACACGTAACTAAACAGAAGCATTCTCAGAACTTTCGTCGTGATGTTTGCATTCAACTCACAGTGTTGAACCTTTCTTTGATAGTTCAGGTTTGAAACACTCTTTCTGTAGAAACTGCAAGTGGATATTTTGACCTCTTTGAGGCCTATAGTACTAAAGGTAATAACTTCATATAAAAACAAGACAGAAGCTTTCTCAGAAAATTCTTGGGGATCATTGAGTTTTACTCACAGAGCTGAACATTCCTTTGGATGGAGCAGGTTTGAAACACACTTTTTGTAGAATCTGCAAGTGGATATTTGGACCTCTCTGAGGATTTCGTTGGAAACGGTGTAACTGCACCTAACTAAACAGAAGCATTCTCAGAAACTTCTTTGTGATGTTTGCATTCAAATCCCAGAGTTGAATCGTCCTTTGATAGTTCGCGTTTGAAACACTCTTTTTGTTGGATCTGCAAGTAGATATTTGGACCACTCTGTGGCCTTCGTTTGAAACTGGTATACCTTCACATAAAATATAGACAGTAGCTTTCACAGAAACTTCTCTGTGATGATTGCATTCAACTCAGAGAGTTGAAGGTTCCTTTTGAAACAGCAGTTTCCGAACACTCTTTCTGTGGAATCTGCAAGTGGATATTTGGACCTCTTTGAAGATTTCAATGGAAACGGGATAATCTTCACAGAAAAGCTAAACAGAAGCATTCTCAGAAACTTCTTTGTGATGTTTGCATTCAACTCACAGAGTTGAACTTTCCTTTTGAGAGAGAAGTTTTGCAACAATCTTTTTCTAGAATCTGCAAGTGGACATTTGGAGGGCTTTGAGGCCTGTGGTGGAAAAGGAAATATCTTCCCGTAGAAACTAGATAGAAGCATTCTCAGAAACTACTTTGGGATGATTGCATTCAAGTCTCAGAGTTGAACATTCTCTTTGACAGAGCAGTTTGGAAACTCTCTTTTTGTAGAATCTGCAAGTGGAGACATGGACCGCATTGAGGCCCATGGTAACAAAGGAAATAACTGCCTATAAAAACTAGACAGTAGCATTCTCAGAGCCTTCTTCGTGATGCTTGTATTCAACTCACAGTGTTGAACGTTTCTTTGATTGTTCAGGTTTGAAACACTGTTTCTGTAGAAACTGCAAGTGGATATTTTGACCTCTCTGAGGATTTCGTTGGAAACGGGATAAACAGCACAGAACTAAACTGAAGCATTCTCAGAACTTTCTTCGTGATGTTTGAATTCAACTCACAGTGTTGAACCATTCTTTGATAGTTGAGGTTTGAAACACTCTTTTTGTAGAAACTGCCAGTGGATATTTTGACCTGTCAGAGGATTTCGTTGGAAACGGGATAAAACGCACGTAACTAAACAGAAGCATTCTCAGAGCTTTCTTCGTGATGTTTGCATTCAGCTCACAGTGTTGAACCTTTGTTTGATAGTTCAGGTTTGAAACACTCTTTTTGTAGAAACTGCAAGTGGATATTTGGACCTCTTTGAGGCTTATAGTGCTAAAGGTAATAACTTCATATAAAAAGAAGACAGAATCTTTCTCAGAAAATTCTTGGGGATCATTGAGTTTAACTCAGAGAGCTGAACATTCCTTTGGATGGAGCAGGTTTGAAACACACTTTTTGTAGAATCTGCAAGTGGATATTTGGAGCTCTCTGAGGATTTCGTTGGAAAAGGGATAAACCGCACGTAACTGAACAGAAGCATTCTCAGAACCTTCTTCCTGATGTTTGCATTCAGCTCTCAGTGTTGAACCTTTCTTTGATAGTTCACGTTTGAAACACTCTTTTTGTAGAAACTGCAAGTGGATATTTGGACCTCTTTGAGGCCTATAGTAGTAAAGGTAATAACTTCATATAAAAGCAAGAGAGAAGCTTTCTCCGAAAATTCTTGGGGATCATTGAGTTCAACTCACAGAGCTGAACATTCCTTTGGATGGAGCAGGTTTGAAACACACTTTTTGTAGAATCTGCAAGTGGATATTTGGACCTCTCTGAGGACTTCGTTGGAAACGGATAACTGCACCTAACTAAACAGAAACATTCTCAGAAACTTCTTTGTGATATTTGCAATCAAATCCCCGAGTTGAAACTTGCTTTGATAGTTCAAGTTTGAAACACTCTTTTTGTTGGATCTGCAAGTGGATATTTGGACCACTCTGTGGCCGTCGTTCGAAACTGCTATATCTTCACATAAAATCTAGACAGTAGCTTTCACAGAAACTTCTCTGTGATGATTGCATTCAACTCACAGAGTTGAAGGTTCCTTTTGAAACAGCAGTTTCCAAACACTCTTTCTGTGGAATCTGCAAGTGGATATTTGGACCGCTTTGAAGATTTCGTTGGAAACGGGATAATCTTCACAGAAAAACTAAACAGAAACATTCTCAGAAACTTCTTTGTGATGTTTGCATTCAACTCACAGAGTTGAGCTTTCCTTTTGAGAGAGAAGCTTTGCAACACTCTTTTTCTAGAATCTGCAAGTGGACATTTGGAGGGTTTTGAGGCCTGCGGTGGAAAAGGAAATATCTTCCCAAAGAAACTACATAGAAGCATTCGCAGAAACTAGTTTGGAATGATTGCATTCAACTCTCACAGTTGAACATTCTCTTTGACAGAGCACTTTGGAAACTCTCTTTTTGTAGAATCTGCAAGTGGAGACATGGACCGCATTGAGGCCCATGGTAACAAAGGAAATAACTGCCTATAAAAACTAGACAGTAGCATTCTCAGAGCCTTCTTCGTGATGCTTGTATTCAACTCACAGTGTTGAACCTTTCTTTGATAGTTCAGGTTTGAAACACTGTTTCTGTAGAAACTGCAAGTGGATATTTGGACCTCTCTGAGGATTTTGTTGGAAATGGGATAAACCGCACGAAACTAAACAGAAGCATTCTCAGAACTTTCTTCGTGATGTTTGTATTCAACTCACTGTGTTGAACCATTCTTTGATAGTTGAGGTTTGAAACACTCTTTTTGTAGAAACTGCAAGTGGATATTTGGACCTCTCTGAGGATTTCGTAGGAAAAGGGATAAACCACACGTAACTAAACAGAAGCATTCTCAGAACTTTCGTCGTGATGTTTGCATTCAACTCACAGTGTTGAACCTTTCTTTGATAGTTCAGGTTTGAAACACTCTTTCTGTAGAAACTGCAAGTGGATATTTTGACCTCTTTGAGGCCTATAGTACTAAAGGTAATAACTTCATATAAAAACAAGACAGAAGCTTTCTCAGAAAATTCTTGGGGATCATTGAGTTTTACTCACAGAGCTGAACATTCCTTTGGATGGAGCAGGTTTGAAACACACTTTTTGTAGAATCTGCAAGTGGATATTTGGAGCTCTCTGAGGATTTCGTTGGAAAAGGGATAAACCGCACGTAACTGAACAGAAGCATTCTCAGAACCTTCTTCCTGATGTTTGCATTCAGCTCTCAGTGTTGAACCTTTCTTTGATAGTTCACGTTTGAAACACTCTTTTTGTAGAAACTGCAAGTGGATATTTGGACCTCTTTGAGGCCTATAGTAGTAAAGGTAATAACTTCATATAAAAGCAAGAGAGAAGCTTTCTCCGAAAATTCTTGGGGATCATTGAGTTCAACTCACAGAGCTGAACATTCCTTTGGATGGAGCAGGTTTGAAACACACTTTTTGTAGAATCTGCAAGTGGATATTTGGACCTCTCTGAGGACTTCGTTGGAAACGGATAACTGCACCTAACTAAACAGAAACATTCTCAGAAACTTCTTTGTGATATTTGCAATCAAATCCCCGAGTTGAAACTTGCTTTGATAGTTCAAGTTTGAAACACTCTTTTTGTTGGATCTGCAAGTGGATATTTGGACCACTCTGTGGCCGTCGTTCGAAACTGCTATATCTTCACATAAAATCTAGACAGTAGCTTTCACAGAAACTTCTCTGTGATGATTGCATTCAACTCACAGAGTTGAAGGTTCCTTTTGAAACAGCAGTTTCCAAACACTCTTTCTGTGGAATCTGCAAGTGGATATTTGGACCGCTTTGAAGATTTCGTTGGAAACGGGATAATCTTCACAGAAAAACTAAACAGAAACATTCTCAGAAACTTCTTTGTGATGTTTGCATTCAACTCACAGAGTTGAGCTTTCCTTTTGAGAGAGAAGCTTTGCAACACTCTTTTTCTAGAATCTGCAAGTGGACATTTGGAGGGTTTTGAGGCCTGCGGTGGAAAAGGAAATATCTTCCCAAAGAAACTACATAGAAGCATTCGCAGAAACTAGTTTGGAATGATTGCATTCAAGTCTCACAGTTGAACATTCTCTTTGACAGAGCACTTTGGAAACTCTCTTTTTGTAGAATCTGCAAGTGGAGACATGGACCGCATTGAGGCCCATGGTAACAAAGGAAATAACTGCCTATAAAAACTAGACAGTAGCATTCTCAGAGCCTTCTTCGTGATGCTTGTATTCAACTCACAGTGTTGAACCTTTCTTTGATAGTTCAGGTTTGAAACACTGTTTCTGTAGAAACTGCAAGTGGATATTTGGACCTCTCTGAGGATTTTGTTGGAAATGGGATAAACCGCACGAAACTAAACAGAAGCATTCTCAGAACTTTCTTCGTGATGTTTGTATTCAACTCACTGTGTTGAACCATTCTTTGATAGTTGAGGTTTGAAACACTCTTTTTGTAGAAACTGCAAGTGGATATTTGGACCTCTCTGAGGATTTCGTAGGAAAAGGGATAAACCACACGTAACTAAACAGAAGCATTCTCAGAACTTTCGTCGTGATGTTTGCATTCAACTCACAGTGTTGAACCTTTCTTTGATAGTTCAGGTTTGAAACACTCTTTCTGTAGAAACTGCAAGTGGATATTTTGACCTCTTTGAGGCCTATAGTACTAAAGGTAATAACTTCATATAAAAACAAGACAGAAGCTTTCTCAGAAAATTCTTGGGGATCATTGAGTTTTACTCACAGAGCTGAACATTCCTTTGGATGGAGCAGGTTTGAAACACACTTTTTGTAGAATCTGCAAGTGGATATTTGGACCTCTCTGAGGATTTCGTTGGAAACGGTGTAACTGCACCTAACTAAACAGAAGCATTCTCAGAAACTTCTTTGTGATGTTTGCATTCAAATCCCAGAGTTGAATCATCCTTTGATAGTTCACGTTTGAAACACTCTTTTTGTTGGATCTGCAAGTAGATATTTGGACCACTCTGTGGCCTTCGTTTGAAACTGGTATACCTTCACATAAAATATAGACAGTAGCTTTCACAGAAACTTCTCTGTGATGATTGCATTCAACTCAGAGAGTTGAAGGTTCCTTTTGAAACAGCAGTTTCCGAACACTCTTTCTGTGGAATCTGCAAGTGGATATTTGGACCTCTTTGAAGATTTCAATGGAAACGGGATAATCTTCACAGAAAAGCTAAACAGAAGCATTCTCAGAAACTTCTTTGTGATGTTTGCATTCAACTCACAGAGTTGAACTTTCCTTTTGAGAGAGAAGTTTTGCAACAATCTTTTTCTAGAATCTGCAAGTGGACATTTGGAGGGCTTTGAGGCCTGTGGTGGAAAAGGAAATATCTTCCCGTAGAAACTAGATAGAAGCATTCTCAGAAACTACTTTGGGATGATTGCATTCAAGTCTCAGAGTTGAACATTCTCTTTGACAGAGCAGTTTGGAAACTCTCTTTTTGTAGAATCTGCAAGTGGAGACATGGACCGCATTGAGGCCCATGGTAACAAAGGAAATAACTGCCTATAAAAACTAGACAGTAGCATTCTCAGAGCCTTCTTCGTGATGCTTGTATTCAACTCACAGTGTTGAACGTTTCTTTGATTGTTCAGGTTTGAAACACTGTTTCTGTAGAAACTGCAAGTGGATATTTTGACCTCTCTGAGGATTTCGTTGGAAACGGGATAAACAGCACAGAACTAAACTGAAGCATTCTCAGAACTTTCTTCGTGATGTTTGAATTCAACTCACAGTGTTGAACCATTCTTTGATAGTTGAGGTTTGAAACACTCTTTTTGTAGAAACTGCCAGTGGATATTTTGACCTGTCAGAGGATTTCGTTGGAAACGGGATAAAACGCACGTAACTAAACAGAAGCATTCTCAGAGCTTTCTTCGTGATGTTTGCATTCAGCTCACAGTGTTGAACCTTTCTTTGATAGTTCAGGTTTGAAACACTCTTTTTGTAGAAACTGCAAGTGGATATTTGGACCTCTTTGAGGCTTATAGTGCTAAAGGTAATAACTTCATATAAAAAGAAGACAGAATCTTTCTCAGAAAATTCTTGGGGATCATTGAGTTTAACTCAGAGAGCTGAACATTCCTTTGGATGGAGCAGGTTTGAAACACACTTTTTGTAGAATCTGCAAGTGGATATTTGGAGCTCTCTGAGGATTTCGTTGGAAAAGGGATAAACCGCACGTAACTGAACAGAAGAATTCTCAGAACCTTCTTCCTGATGTTTGCATTCAGCTCTCAGTGTTGAACCTTTCTTTGATAGTTCACGTTTGAAACACTCTTTTTGTAGAAACTGCAAGTGGATATTTGGACCTCTTTGAGGCCTATAGTAGCAAAGGTAATAACTTCATATAAAAACAAGACAGAAGCTTTCTCAGAAAATTCTTGGGGATCATTGAGTTTTACTCACAGAGCTGAACATTCCTTTGGATGGAGCAGGTTTGAAACACACTTTTTGTAGAATCTGCAAGTGGATATTTGGACGTCTCTGAGGATTTCTTTGGAAACGGGGTAACTGCACCTAACTAAACAGAAGCATTCTCAGAAACTTCTTTGTGATGTTTGCATTCAAATCCCAGATTTGAATCATCCTTTGATAGTTCACGTTTGAAACACTCTTTTTGTTGGATCTGCATATAGATATTTGGACCACTCTGTGGCCTTCGTTTGAAACTCGTATATCTTCACATAAAATATAGACACTTTTTGTAGAATCTGCAAGTGGATATTTTGAGCTCTATGAGTATTTCGTTGGAAAAGGGATAAACCGCACGTAACTGAACAGAAGCATTCTCAGAACCTTCTTCCTGATGTTTGCATTCAGCTCTCAGTGTTGAACCTTTCTTTGATAGTTCACGTTTGAAACACTCTTTTTGTAGAAACTGCAAGTGGATATTTGGACCTCTTTGAGGCCTATAGTAGTAAAGGTAATAACTTCATATAAAAGCAAGAGAGAAGCTTTCTCTGAAAATTCTTGGGGATCATTGAGTTCAACTCACAGAGCTGAACATTCCTTTGGATGGAGCAGGTTTGAAACACACTTTTTGTAGAATCTGCAAGTGGATATTTGGACCTCTCTGAGGACTTCGTTGGAAACGGATAACTGCACCTAACTAAACAGAAACATTCTCAGAAACTTCTTTGTGATATTTGCAATCAAATCCCCGAGTTGAAACTTGCTTTGATAGTTCAAGTTTGAAACACTCTTTTTGTTGGATCTGCAAGTGGATATTTGGACCACTCTGTGGCCGTCGTTCGAAACTGCTATATCTTCACATAAAATCTAGACAGTAGCTTTCACAGAAACTTCTCTGTGATGATTGCATTCAACTCACAGAGTTGAAGGTTCCTTTTGAAACAGCAGTTTCCAAACACTCTTTCTGTGGAATCTGCAAGTGGATATTTGGACCGCTTTGAAGATTTCATTGGAAACGGGATAATCTTCACAGAAAAACTAAACAGAAACATTCTCAGAAACTTCTTTGTGATGTTTGCATTCAACTCACAGAGTTGAGCTTTCCTTTTGAGAGAGAAGCTTTGCAACACTCTTTTTCTAGAATCTGCAAGTGGACATTTGGAGGGCTTTGAGGCCTGCGGTGGAAAAGGAAATATCTTCCCAAAGAAACTACATAGAAGCATTCGCAGAAACTAGTTTGGAATGATTGCATTCAAGTCTCACAGTTGAACATTCTCTTTGACAGAGCAGTTTGGAAACTCTCTATTTGTAGAATCTGCAAGTGGAGACATGGACCGCATTGAGGCCCATGGTAACAAGGGAAATAACTGCCTATAAAAACTAGACAGTAGCATTCTCAGAGCCTTCTTCGTGATGCTTGTATTCAACTCACAGTGTTGAACCTTTCTTTGATAGTTCAGGTTTGAAACACTGTTTCTGTAGAAACTGCAAGTGGATATTTGGACCTCTCTGAGGATTTTGTTGGAAATGGGATAAACCGCACGAAACTAAACAGAAGCATTCTCAGAACTTTCTTCGTGATGTTTGTATTCAACTCACTGTGTTGAACCATTCTTTGATAGTTGAGGTTTGAAACACTCTTTTTGTAGAAACTGCAAGTGGATATTTGGACCTCTCTGAGGATTTCGTAGGAAAAGGGATAAACCACACGTAACTAAACAGAAGCATTCTCAGAACTTTCGTCGTGATGTTTGCATTCAACTCACAGTGTTGAACCTTTCTTTGATAGTTCAGGTTTGAAACACTCTTTCTGTAGAAACTGCAAGTGGATATTTTGACCTCTTTGAGGCCTATAGTACTAAAGGTAATAACTTCATATAAAAACAAGACAGAAGCTTTCTCAGAAAATTCTTGGGGATCATTGAGTTTTACTCACAGAGCTGAACATTCCTTTGGATGGAGCAGGTTTGAAACACACTTTTTGTAGAATCTGCAAGTGGATATTTGGACCTCTCTGAGGATTTCGTTGGAAACGGTGTAACTGCACCTAACTAAACAGAAGCATTCTCAGAAACTTCTTTGTGATGTTTGCATTCAAATCCCAGAGTTGAATCATCCTTTGATAGTTCACGTTTGAAACACTCTTTTTGTTGGATCTGCAAGTAGATATTTGGACCACTCTGTGGCCTTCGTTTGAAACTGGTATACCTTCACATAAAATATAGACAGTAGCTTTCACAGAAACTTCTCTGTGATGATTGCATTCAACTCAGAGAGTTGAAGGTTCCTTTTGAAACAGCAGTTTCCGAACACTCTTTCTGTGGAATCTGCAAGTGGATATTTGGACCTCTTTGAAGATTTCAATGGAAACGGGATAATCTTCACAGAAAAGCTAAACAGAAGCATTCTCAGAAACTTCTTTGTGATGTTTGCATTCAACTCACAGAGTTGAACTTTCCTTTTGAGAGAGAAGTTTTGCAACAATCTTTTTCTAGAATCTGCAAGTGGACATTTGGAGGGCTTTGAGGCCTGTGGTGGAAAAGGAAATATCTTCCCGTAGAAACTAGATAGAAGCATTCTCAGAAACTACTTTGGGATGATTGCATTCAAGTCTCAGAGTTGAACATTCTCTTTGACAGAGCAGTTTGGAAACTCTCTTTTTGTAGAATCTGCAAGTGGAGACATGGACCGCATTGAGGCCCATGGTAACAAAGGAAATAACTGCCTATAAAAACTAGACAGTAGCATTCTCAGAGCCTTCTTCGTGATGCTTGTATTCAACTCACAGTGTTGAACGTTTCTTTGATTGTTCAGGTTTGAAACACTGTTTCTGTAGAAACTGCAAGTGGATATTTTGACCTCTCTGAGGATTTCGTTGGAAACGGGATAAACAGCACAGAACTAAACTGAAGCATTCTCAGAACTTTCTTCGTGATGTTTGAATTCAACTCACAGTGTTGAACCATTCTTTGATAGTTGAGGTTTGAAACACTCTTTTTGTAGAAACTGCCAGTGGATATTTTGACCTGTCAGAGGATTTCGTTGGAAACGGGATAAAACGCACGTAACTAAACAGAAGCATTCTCAGAGCTTTCTTCGTGATGTTTGCATTCAGCTCACAGTGTTGAACCTTTGTTTGATAGTTCAGGTTTGAAACACTCTTTTTGTAGAAACTGCAAGTGGATATTTGGACCTCTTTGAGGCTTATAGTGCTAAAGGTAATAACTTCATATAAAAAGAAGACAGAATCTTTCTCAGAAAATTCTTGGGGATCATTGAGTTTAACTCAGAGAGCTGAACATTCCTTTGGATGGAGCAGGTTTGAAACACACTTTTTGTAGAATCTGCAAGTGGATATTTGGAGCTCTCTGAGGATTTCGTTGGAAAAGGGATAAACCGCACGTAACTGAACAGAAGAATTCTCAGAACCTTCTTCCTGATGTTTGCATTCAGCTCTCAGTGTTGAACCTTTCTTTGATAGTTCACGTTTGAAACACTCTTTTTGTAGAAACTGCAAGTGGATATTTGGACCTCTTTGAGGCCTATAGTAGCAAAGGTAATAACTTCATATAAAAACAAGAGAGAAGATTTCTCAGAAAATACTTGGGGATCATTGTGTTCAACTCACAGAGCTGAACATTCCTTTGGATGGAGCAGGTTGGAAACACACTTTTTGTAGAATCTGCAAGTGGATATTTGGACCTCTCTGAGGATTTCGTTGGAAACGGATAACTGCACCTAACTAAACACTAATATTATCAGAATCTTCTTTGTGATGTTTGCAATCAAATCCCCGAGTTGAATCTTGCTTTGATAGTTCAAGTTTGAAACACTCTTTTTGTTGTATCTGCAAGTGGATATTTGGACCACTCTGTGGCCTTCGTTCGAAACTGCTATATCTTCACATAAAATCTAGACAGTAGCTTTCACAGAAACTTCTCTGTGATGATTGCATTCAACTCACAGAGTTGAAGGTTCCTTTTGAAACAGCAGTTTCCAAACACTCTTTCTGTAGAATCTGCAAGTGGATATTTGGACCTCTCTGAGGATTTCGTTGGAAACGGGATAAACCGCACGTAACTAAACAGAAGCATTCTCAGAGCTTTCTTCGTGATGTTTGCATTCAGCTCACAGTGTTGAACCTTTCTTTGATAGTTCAGGTTTGAAACACTCTTTTTGTAGAAACTGCAAGTGGATATTTGGACCTCTTTGAGGCTTATAGTACTAAAGGTAATAACTTCATATAAAAACAAGACAGAAGCTTTCTCACAAAATTCTTGGGGATCATTGAGTTTAACTCAGAGAGCTGAACATTCCTTTGGATGGAGCAGGTTTGAAACACACTTTTTGTAGAATCTGCAAGTGGATATTTGGAGCTCACTGAGGATTTCGTTTGAAAAGGGATAAACCGCACGCAACTGAACAGAAGCATTCTCAGAACCTTCTTCCTGATGTTTGCATTCAGCTCTCAGTGTTGAACCTTTCTTTGATAGTTCACGTTTGAAACACTCTTTTTGTAGAAACTGCATGTGGATATTTGGACCTCTTTGTGGCCTATAGTAATAAAGGAAATAACTTCATATAAAAACAAGAGAGAAGCTTTCTCAGAAAATTCTTGGGGATCATTGAGTTCAACTCACAGAGCTGAACATTCCTTTGGATGGAGCAGGTTTGAAACACACTTTTGTAGAATCTGCAAGTGGATATTTGGACCTCTCGGAGGATTTCGTTGGAAACGGATAACAGCACCTAACTAAACAGAAACATTCTCAGAAACTTCTTTGTGATGTTTGCAATCAAAACCCCGAGTTGAATCTTGCTTTGATAGTTGAAGTTTGAAACACTGTTTTTGTTGGATCTGCAAGTGGATATTTGGACCACTCTGTGGCCTTCCTTCGAAACTGCTATATCTTCACATAAAATCTAGACAGTAGCTTTCACAGAAACTTCTCTGTGATGATTGCATTCAACTCACCGAGTTGAAGGTTCCTTTTGAAACAGCAGTTTCCAAACACTCTTTCTGTGGAATCTGCAAGTGGATATTTGGACCGCTTTGAAGATTTCGTTGGAAACGGGATAATCTTCACAGAAAAACTAAACAGAAACATTGTCAGAAACTTCTTTGTGATGTTTGCATTCAACTCACAGGGTTGAACTTTCCTTTTGAGAGAGAAGTTTTGCAACACTCTTTTTCTAGAATCTGCAAGTGGACATTTGGAGGGCTTTGAGGCCTGTGGTGGAAAAGGAAATATCTTCCCGTAGAAACTACATAGAAGCATCCTCAGAAACTACTTTGGGATGATTGCATTCAAGTCTCAGAGTTGAACATTCTCTTTGACAGAGCAGTTTGGAAACTCTCTTTTTGTAGAATCTGCAAGTGGAGACATGGACTGCATTGAGGCCAATGGTAACAAAGGAAATAACTGCCTATAAAAACTAGACAGTAGCATTCTCAGAGCCTTCTTCGTGAGGCTTGCATTCAACTGACAGTGTTGAACCTTTCTTTGATAGTTCAGGTTTGAAACACTGTTTCTGTAGAAACTGCAAGGGGATATTTGGACCTCTCTGAGGATTTCTTTGGAAACGGGATAAATAGCACAGAACTAAACTGAAGCATTCTCAGAACTTTCTTCATGATGTTTGCATTCAATTCACAGTGTTGAACCTTTCTTTGATAGTTCAGGTTTGAAACACTGTTTCTGTAGAAACTGCAAGTGGATATTTGAAACTCTCTGAGGATTTCGTTGGAAACGGGATAAACCACACGTAAGTAAACAGAAGCATTCTCAGAACTTTCTTCGTGATGTTTGCATTCAACTCACAGTGTTGAAACTTTCTTTGATAGTTCAGGTTTGAAACACTCTTTTTGTAGAAACTGCTAGTGGATATTTGGATCTCTTAGAGGCCTATGGTAGTAAAGGTAATAACTTCATATAAAAACAAGACAGAAGATTTCTCAGAAAATTCTTGGGGATCATTGAGTTTAACTCACAGAGCTGAACATTCCTTTGGATGGAGCAGGTTTGAAACAAACTTTTTGTAGAATCTGCAAGTGGATATTTGGACCTCTCGGAGGATTTCGTTGGAAACGGGGTAACTGCACCTAACTAAACAGAAGCATTCTCAGAAACTTCTTTGTGATGTTTGCATTCAAATCCCAGAGTTGAATCTTCCTTTGATAGTTCAAGTTTGAAACCCTCTTTTTGTTGGATTTGCAAGTGGATATTTGGACCACTCTGTGGCCTTCGTTCGAAACTGGTATATCTTCACATAAAATCTAGACAGTAGCTTTCACAGAAACGTCTCTGTGATGATTGCATTCAACTCACAGAGTTGAAGGTTCCTTTTGAAACAGCAGTTTCCGAACACGCTTTCTGTGGAATCCGCAAGTGGATATTTGGACCGCTTTGAAGATTTCAATGGAAACGGGATAATCTTCACAGAAAAGCTAAACAGAAGCATTCTCAGAAACTTCTTTGTGATGTTTGCATTCAACTCACAGAGTTGAACTTTCCTTTTGAGAGAGAAGCTTTGCAACACTCTTTTTCTAGAATCTGCAAGTGGACATTTGGAGGGCTTTGAGGCCTGTGGTGGAAAAGGAAATATCTTCCCGTAGAAACTAGGTAGAAGCATTCTCAGAAACTACTTTGGGATGATTGCATTCAAGTCTCAGAGTTGAACATTCTCTTTGACAGAGCAGTTTGGAAACTCTCTTTTTGTAGAATCTGCAAGTGGAGACATGGACCGCATTGAGGCCCATGGTAACAAAGGAAATAACAGCCTATAAAAACTAGACAGTAGCATTCTCACAGCCTTCTTCGTGATGCTTCCATTCAACTCACACTGTTGAACCTTTCTTTGATAGTTCAGGTTTGAAACACTCTTTCTGTAGAAACTGCAAGTGGATATTTTGACCTCTTTGAGGCCTATAGTACTAAAGGTAATAACTTCATATAAAAACAAGACAGAAGCTTTCTCAGAAAATTCTTGGGGATCATTGAGTTTTACTCACAGAGCTGAACATTCCTTTGGATGGAGCAGATTTGAAACACACTTTTTGTAGAATCTGCAAGTGGATATTTGGACGTCTCTGAGGATTTCGTTGGAAACGGGGTAACTGCACCTAACTAAACAGAAGCATTCTCAGAAACTTCTTTGTGATGTTTGCATTCAAATCCCAGAGTTGAATCATCCTTTGATAGTTCACGTTTGAAACACTCTTTTTGTTGGATCTGCAAGTAGATATTTGGACCACTCTGTGGCCTTCGTTTGAAACTGGTATATCTTCACATAAAATATAGACAGTAGCTTTCACAGAAACTTCTCTGTGATGATTGCATTCAACTCAGAGAGTTGAAGGTTCCTTTTGAAACAGCAGTTTCCGAACACTCTTTCTGTGGAATCTGCAAGTGGATATTTGGACCTCTTTGAAGATTTCAATGGAAACGGGATAATCTTCACAGAAAAGCTAAACAGAAGCATTCTCAGGAACTTCTTTGTGATGTTTGCATTCAACTCACAGAGTTGAACTTTCCTTTTGAGAGAGAAGTTTTGCAACAATCTTTTTCTAGAATCTGCAAGTGGACATTTGGAGGGCTTTGAGGCCTGTGGTGGAAAAGGAAATATCTTCCCGTAGAAACTAGATAGAAGCATTCTCAGAAACTACTTTGGGATGATTGCATTCAAGTCTCAGAGTTGAACATTCTCTTTGACAGAGCAGTTTGGAAACTCTCTTTTTGTAGAATCTGCAAGTGGAGACATGGACCGCATTGAGGCCCATGGTAACAAAGGAAATAACTGCCTATAAAAACTAGACAGTAGCATTCTCAGAGCCTTCTTCGTGATGCTTGTATTCAACTCACAGTGTTGAACGTTTCTTTGATTGTTCAGGTTTGAAACACTGTTTCTGTAGAAACTGCAAGTGGATATTTTGACCTCTCTGAGGATTTCGTTGGAAACGGGATAAACCGCACGTAACTAAACTGAAGCACTCTCAGAACTTTCTTCGTGATGTTTGAATTCAATTCACAGTGTTGAATCTTTCTTTGAAAGTTCAGGTTTGAAACTCTGTTTCTGTAGAAACTGCAAGTGGATATTTGAAACTCTCTGTGGATTTCGTTGGAAACGGGATAAACAGCACAGAACTAAACTGAAGAATTCTCAGAACTTTCTTCGTGATGTTTGAATTCAACTCACAGTGCTGAACCATTCTTTGATAGTTGAGGTTTGAAACACTCTTTTTGTAGAAACTGCCAGTGGATATTTTGACCTGTCTGAGGATTTCGTTGGAAACGGGATAAACCGCACGTAACTAAACAGAAGCATTCTCAGAGCTTTCTTCGTGATGTTTGCATTCAGCTCACAGTGTTGAACCTTTGTTTGACAGTTCAGGTTTGAAACACTCTTTTTGTAGAAACTGCAAGTGGATATTTGGACCTCTTTGAGGCTTATAGTGCTAAAGGTAATAACTTCATATAAAAAGAAGACAGAATCTTTCTCAGAAAATTCTTGGGGATCATTGAGTTTAACTCAGAGACCTGAACATTCCTTTGGATGGAGCAGGTTTGAAACACACTTTTTGTAGAATCTGCAAGTGGATATTTGGAGCTCTCTGAGGATTTCGTTGGAAAAGGGATAAACCGCACGTAACTGAACAGAAGAATTCTCAGAACCTTCTTCCTGATGTTTGCATTCAGCTCTCAGTGTTGAACCTTTCTTTGATAGTTCACGTTTGAAACACTCTTTTTGTAGAAACTGCAAGTGGATATTTGGACCTCTTTGAGGCCTATAGTAGCAAAGGTAATAACTTCATATAAAAACAAGACAGAAGCTTTCTCCGAAAATTCTTGGGGATCATTGAGTTTTACTCACAGAGCTGAACATTCCTTTGGATGGAGCAGGTTTGAAACACACTTTTTGTAGAATCTGCAAGTGGATATTTGGACGTCTCTGAGGATTTCTTTGGAAACGGGGTAACTGCACCTAACTAAACAGAAGCATTCTCAGAAACTTCTTTGTGATGTTTGCATTCAAATCCCAGAGTTGAATCATCCTTTGATAGTTCACGTTTGAAACACTCTTTTTGTTGGATCTGCAAGTAGATATTTGGACCACTCTGTGGCCTTCGTTTGAAACTGGTATATCTTCACATAAAATATAGACACTTTTTGTAGAATCTGCAAGTGGATATTTTGAGCTCTATGAGTATTTCGTTGGAAAAGGGATAAACCGCACGTAACTGAACAGAAGCATTCTCAGAACCTTCTTCCTGATGTTTGCATTCAGCTCTCAGTGTTGAACCTTTCTTTGATAGTTCACGTTTGAAACACTCTTTTTGTAGAAACTGCAAGTGGATATTTGGACCTCTTTGAGGCCTATAGTAGTAAAGGTAATAACTTCATATAAAAGCAAGAGAGAAGCTTTCTCCGAAAATTCTTGGGGATCATTGAGTTCAACTCACAGAGCTGAACATTCCTTTGGATGGAGCAGGTTTGAAACACACTTTTTGTAGAATCTGCAAGTGGATATTTGGACCTCTCTGAGGACTTCGTTGGAAACAGATAACTGCACCTAACTAAACAGAAACATTCTCAGAAACTTCTTTGTGATATTTGCAATCAAATCCCCGAGTTGAAACTTGCTTTGATAGTTCAAGTTTGAAACACTCTTTTTGTTGGATCTGCAAGTGGATATTTGGACCACTCTGTGGCCGTCGTTCGAAACTGCTATATCTTCACATAAAATCTAGACAGTAGCTTTCACAGAAACTTCTCTGTGATGATTGCATTCAACTCACAGAGTTGAAGGTTCCTTTTGAAACAGCAGTTTCCAAACACTCTTTCTGTGGAATCTGCAAGTGGATATTTGGACCGCTTTGAAGATTTCGTTGGAAACGGGATAATCTTCACAGAAAAACTAAACAGAAACATTCTCAGAAACTTCTTTGTGATGTTTGCATTCAACTCACAGAGTTGAGCTTTCCTTTTGAGAGAGAAGCTTTGCAACACTCTTTTTCTAGAATCTGCAAGTGGACATTTGGAGGGCTTTGAGGCCTGCGGTGGAAAAGGAAATATCTTCCCGTAGAAACTAGATAGAAGCATTCTCAGAAACTACTTTGGGATGATTGCATTCAAGTCTCAGAGTTGAACATTCTCTTTGACAGAGCAGTTTGGAAACTCTCTTTTTGTAGAATCTGCAAGTGGAGACATGGACCGCATTGAGGCCCATGGTAACAAAGGAAATAACTGCCTATAAAAACTAGACAGTAGCATTCTCAGAGCCTTCTTCGTGATGCTTGTATTCAACTCACAGTGTTGAACGTTTCTTTGATTGTTCAGGTTTGAAACACTGTTTCTGTAGAAACTGCAAGTGGATATTTTGACCTCTCTGAGGATTTCGTTGGAAACGGGATAAACAGCACAGAACTAAACTGAAGCATTCTCAGAACTTTCTTCGTGATGTTTGAATTCAACTCACAGTGTTGAACCATTCTTTGATAGTTGAGGTTTGAAACACTCTTTTTGTAGAAACTGCCAGTGGATATTTTGACCTGTCAGAGGATTTCGTTGGAAACGGGATAAAACGCACGTAACTAAACAGAAGCATTCTCAGAGCTTTCTTCGTGATGTTTGCATTCAGCTCACAGTGTTGAACCTTTGTTTGATAGTTCAGGTTTGAAACACTCTTTTTGTAGAAACTGCAAGTGGATATTTGGACCTCTTTGAGGCTTATAGTGCTAAAGGTAATAACTTCATATAAAAAGAAGACAGAATCTTTCTCAGAAAATTCTTGGGGATCATTGAGTTTAACTCAGAGAGCTGAACATTCCTTTGGATGGAGCAGGTTTGAAACACACTTTTTGTAGAATCTGCAAGTGGATATTTGGAGCTCTCTGAGGATTTCGTTGGAAAAGGGATAAACCGCACGTAACTGAACAGAAGAATTCTCAGAACCTTCTTCCTGATGTTTGCATTCAGCTCTCAGTGTTGAACCTTTCTTTGATAGTTCACGTTTGAAACACTCTTTTTGTAGAAACTGCAAGTGGATATTTGGACCTCTTTGAGGCCTATAGTAGCAAAGGTAATAACTTCATATAAAAACAAGAGAGAAGATTTCTCAGAAAATACTTGGGGATCATTGTGTTCAACTCACAGAGCTGAACATTCCTTTGGATGGAGCAGGTTGGAAACACACTTTTTGTAGAATCTGCAAGTGGATATTTGGACCTCTCTGAGGATTTCGTTGGAAACGGATAACTGCACCTAACTAAACACTAATATTATCAGAATCTTCTTTGTGATGTTTGCAATCAAATCCCCGAGTTGAATCTTGCTTTGATAGTTCAAGTTTGAAACACTCTTTTTGTTGTATCTGCAAGTGGATATTTGGACCACTCTGTGGCCTTCGTTCGAAACTGCTATATCTTCACATAAAATCTAGACAGTAGCTTTCACAGAAACTTCTCTGTGATGATTGCATTCAACTCACAGAGTTGAAGGTTCCTTTTGAAACAGCAGTTTCCAAACACTCTTTCTGTAGAATCTGCAAGTGGATATTTGGACCTCTCTGAGGATTTCGTTGGAAACGGGATAAACCGCACGTAACTAAACAGAAGCATTCTCAGAGCTTTCTTCGTGATGTTTGCATTCAGCTCACAGTGTTGAACCTTTCTTTGATAGTTCAGGTTTGAAACACTCTTTTTGTAGAAACTGCAAGTGGATATTTGGACCTCTTTGAGGCTTATAGTACTAAAGGTAATAACTTCATATAAAAACAAGACAGAAGCTTTCTCACAAAATTCTTGGGGATCATTGAGTTTAACTCAGAGAGCTGAACATTCCTTTGGATGGAGCAGGTTTGAAACACACTTTTTGTAGAATCTGCAAGTGGATATTTGGAGCTCACTGAGGATTTCGTTTGAAAAGGGATAAACCGCACGCAACTGAACAGAAGCATTCTCAGAACCTTCTTCCTGATGTTTGCATTCAGCTCTCAGTGTTGAACCTTTCTTTGATAGTTCACGTTTGAAACACTCTTTTTGTAGAAACTGCATGTGGATATTTGGACCTCTTTGTGGCCTATAGTAATAAAGGAAATAACTTCATATAAAAACAAGAGAGAAGCTTTCTCAGAAAATTCTTGGGGATCATTGAGTTCAACTCACAGAGCTGAACATTCCTTTGGATGGAGCAGGTTTGAAACACACTTTTGTAGAATCTGCAAGTGGATATTTGGACCTCTCGGAGGATTTCGTTGGAAACGGATAACAGCACCTAACTAAACAGAAACATTCTCAGAAACTTCTTTGTGATGTTTGCAATCAAAACCCCGAGTTGAATCTTGCTTTGATAGTTGAAGTTTGAAACACTGTTTTTGTTGGATCTGCAAGTGGATATTTGGACCACTCTGTGGCCTTCCTTCGAAACTGCTATATCTTCACATAAAATCTAGACAGTAGCTTTCACAGAAACTTCTCTGTGATGATTGCATTCAACTCACCGAGTTGAAGGTTCCTTTTGAAACAGCAGTTTCCAAACACTCTTTCTGTGGAATCTGCAAGTGGATATTTGGACCGCTTTGAAGATTTCGTTGGAAACGGGATAATCTTCACAGAAAAACTAAACAGAAACATTGTCAGAAACTTCTTTGTGATGTTTGCATTCAACTCACAGGGTTGAACTTTCCTTTTGAGAGAGAAGTTTTGCAACACTCTTTTTCTAGAATCTGCAAGTGGACATTTGGAGGGCTTTGAGGCCTGTGGTGGAAAAGGAAATATCTTCCCGTAGAAACTACATAGAAGCATCCTCAGAAACTACTTTGGGATGATTGCATTCAAGTCTCAGAGTTGAACATTCTCTTTGACAGAGCAGTTTGGAAACTCTCTTTTTGTAGAATCTGCAAGTGGAGACATGAACTGCATTGAGGCCAATGGTAACAAAGGAAATAACTGCCTATAAAAACTAGACAGTAGCATTCTCAGAGCCTTCTTCGTGAGGCTTGCATTCAACAGACAGTGTTGAACCTTTCTTTGATAGTTCAGGTTTGAAACACTGTTTCTGTAGAAACTGCAAGGGGATATTTGGACCTCTCTGAGGATTTCTTTGGAAACGGGATAAATAGCACAGAACTAAACTGAAGCATTCTCAGAACTTTCTTCATGATGTTTGCATTCAATTCACAGTGTTGAACCTTTCTTTGATAGTTCAGGTTTGAAACACTGTTTCTGTAGAAACTGCAAGTGGATATTTGAAACTCTCTGAGGATTTCGTTGGAAACGGGATAAACCACACGTAAGTAAACAGAAGCATTCTCAGAACTTTCTTCGTGATGTTTGCATTCAACTCACAGTGTTGAAACTTTCTTTGATAGTTCAGGTTTGAAACACTCTTTTTGTAGAAACTGCTAGTGGATATTTGGATCTCTTAGAGGCCTATGGTAGTAAAGGTAATAACTTCATATAAAAACAAGACAGAAGATTTCTCAGAAAATTCTTGGGGATCATTGAGTTTAACTCACAGAGCTGAACATTCCTTTGGATGGAGCAGGTTTGAAACAAACTTTTTGTAGAATCTGCAAGTGGATATTTGGACCTCTCGGAGGATTTCGTTGGAAACGGGGTAACTGCACCTAACTAAACAGAAGCATTCTCAGAAACTTCTTTGTGATGTTTGCATTCAAATCCCAGAGTTGAATCTTCCTTTGATAGTTCAAGTTTGAAACCCTCTTTTTGTTGGATTTGCAAGTGGATATTTGGACCACTCTGTGGCCTTCGTTCGAAACTGGTATATCTTCACATAAAATCTAGACAGTAGCTTTCACAGAAACGTCTCTGTGATGATTGCATTCAACTCACAGAGTTGAAGGTTCCTTTTGAAACAGCAGTTTCCGAACACGCTTTCTGTGGAATCCGCAAGTGGATATTTGGACCGCTTTGAAGATTTCAATGGAAACGGGATAATCTTCACAGAAAAGCTAAACAGAAGCATTCTCAGAAACTTCTTTGTGATGTTTGCATTCAACTCACAGAGTTGAACTTTCCTTTTGAGAGAGAAGCTTTGCAACACTCTTTTTCTAGAATCTGCAAGTGGACATTTGGAGGGCTTTGAGGCCTGTGGTGGAAAAGGAAATATCTTCCCGTAGAAACTAGGTAGAAGCATTCTCAGAAACTACTTTGGGATGATTGCATTCAAGTCTCAGAGTTGAACATTCTCTTTGACAGAGCAGTTTGGAAACTCTCTTTTTGTAGAATCTGCAAGTGGAGACATGGACCGCATTGAGGCCCATGGTAACAAAGGAAATAACAGCCTATAAAAACTAGACAGTAGCATTCTCACAGCCTTCTTCGTGATGCTTCCATTCAACTCACACTGTTGAACCTTTCTTTGATAGTTCAGGTTTGAAACACTCTTTCTGTAGAAACTGCAAGTGGATATTTTGACCTCTTTGAGGCCTATAGTACTAAAGGTAATAACTTCATATAAAAACAAGACAGAAGCTTTCTCAGAAAATTCTTGGGGATCATTGAGTTTTACTCACAGAGCTGAACATTCCTTTGGATGGAGCAGATTTGAAACACACTTTTTGTAGAATCTGCAAGTGGATATTTGGACGTCTCTGAGGATTTCGTTGGAAACGGGGTAACTGCACCTAACTAAACAGAAGCATTCTCAGAAACTTCTTTGTGATGTTTGCATTCAAATCCCAGAGTTGAATCATCCTTTGATAGTTCACGTTTGAAACACTCTTTTTGTTGGATCTGCAAGTAGATATTTGGACCACTCTGTGGCCTTCGTTTGAAACTGGTATATCTTCACATAAAATATAGACAGTAGCTTTCACAGAAACTTCTCTGTGATGATTGCATTCAACTCAGAGAGTTGAAGGTTCCTTTTGAAACAGCAGTTTCCGAACACTCTTTCTGTGGAATCTGCAAGTGGATATTTGGACCTCTTTGAAGATTTCAATGGAAACGGGATAATCTTCACAGAAAAGCTAAACAGAAGCATTCTCAGGAACTTCTTTGTGATGTTTGCATTCAACTCACAGAGTTGAACTTTCCTTTTGAGAGAGAAGTTTTGCAACAATCTTTTTCTAGAATCTGCAAGTGGACATTTGGAGGGCTTTGAGGCCTGTGGTGGAAAAGGAAATATCTTCCCGTAGAAACTAGATAGAAGCATTCTCAGAAACTACTTTGGGATGATTGCATTCAAGTCTCAGAGTTGAACATTCTCTTTGACAGAGCAGTTTGGAAACTCTCTTTTTGTAGAATCTGCAAGTGGAGACATGGACCGCATTGAGGCCCATGGTAACAAAGGAAATAACTGCCTATAAAAACTAGACAGTAGCATTCTCAGAGCCTTCTTCGTGATGCTTGTATTCAACTCACAGTGTTGAACGTTTCTTTGATTGTTCAGGTTTGAAACACTGTTTCTGTAGAAACTGCAAGTGGATATTTTGACCTCTCTGAGGATTTCGTTGGAAACGGGATAAACCGCACGTAACTAAACTGAAGCACTCTCAGAACTTTCTTCGTGATGTTTGAATTCAATTCACAGTGTTGAATCTTTCTTTGAAAGTTCAGGTTTGAAACTCTGTTTCTGTAGAAACTGCAAGTGGATATTTGAAACTCTCTGTGGATTTCGTTGGAAACGGGATAAACAGCACAGAACTAAACTGAAGAATTCTCAGAACATTCTTCGTGATGTTTGAATTCAACTCACAGTGCTGAACCATTCTTTGATAGTTGAGGTTTGAAACACTCTTTTTGTAGAAACTGCCAGTGGATATTTTGACCTGTCTGAGGATTTCGTTGGAAACGGGATAAACCGCACGTAACTAAACAGAAGCATTCTCAGAGCTTTCTTCGTGATGTTTGCATTCAGCTCACAGTGTTGAACCTTTGTTTGACAGTTCAGGTTTGAAACACTCTTTTTGTAGAAACTGCAAGTGGATATTTGGACCTCTTTGAGGCTTATAGTGCTAAAGGTAATAACTTCATATAAAAAGAAGACAGAATCTTTCTCAGAAAATTCTTGGGGATCATTGAGTTTAACTCAGAGACCTGAACATTCCTTTGGATGGAGCAGGTTTGAAACACACTTTTTGTAGAATCTGCAAGTGGATATTTGGAGCTCTCTGAGGATTTCGTTGGAAAAGGGATAAACCGCACGTAACTGAACAGAAGAATTCTCAGAACCTTCTTCCTGATGTTTGCATTCAGCTCTCAGTGTTGAACCTTTCTTTGATAGTTCACGTTTGAAACACTCTTTTTGTAGAAACTGCAAGTGGATATTTGGACCTCTTTGAGGCCTATAGTAGCAAAGGTAATAACTTCATATAAAAACAAGACAGAAGCTTTCTCCGAAAATTCTTGGGGATCATTGAGTTTTACTCACAGAGCTGAACATTCCTTTGGATGGAGCAGGTTTGAAACACACTTTTTGTAGAATCTGCAAGTGGATATTTGGACGTCTCTGAGGATTTCTTTGGAAACGGGGTAACTGCACCTAACTAAACAGAAGCATTCTCAGAAACTTCTTTGTGATGTTTGCATTCAAATCCCAGAGTTGAATCATCCTTTGATAGTTCACGTTTGAAACACTCTTTTTGTTGGATCTGCAAGTAGATATTTGGACCACTCTGTGGCCTTCGTTTGAAACTGGTATATCTTCACATAAAATATAGACACTTTTTGTAGAATCTGCAAGTGGATATTTTGAGCTCTATGAGTATTTCGTTGGAAAAGGGATAAACCGCACGTAACTGAACAGAAGCATTCTCAGAACCTTCTTCCTGATGTTTGCATTCAGCTCTCAGTGTTGAACCTTTCTTTGATAGTTCACGTTTGAAACACTCTTTTTGTAGAAACTGCAAGTGGATATTTGGACCTCTTTGAGGCCTATAGTAGTAAAGGTAATAACTTCATATAAAAGCAAGAGAGAAGCTTTCTCCGAAAATTCTTGGGGATCATTGAGTTCAACTCACAGAGCTGAACATTCCTTTGGATGGAGCAGGTTTGAAACACACTTTTTGTAGAATCTGCAAGTGGATATTTGGACCTCTCTGAGGACTTCGTTGGAAACAGATAACTGCACCTAACTAAACAGAAACATTCTCAGAAACTTCTTTGTGATATTTGCAATCAAATCCCCGAGTTGAAACTTGCTTTGATAGTTCAAGTTTGAAACACTCTTTTTGTTGGATCTGCAAGTGGATATTTGGACCACTCTGTGGCCGTCGTTCGAAACTGCTATATCTTCACATAAAATCTAGACAGTAGCTTTCACAGAAACTTCTCTGTGATGATTGCATTCAACTCACAGAGTTGAAGGTTCCTTTTGAAACAGCAGTTTCCAAACACTCTTTCTGTGGAATCTGCAAGTGGATATTTGGACCGCTTTGAAGATTTCGTTGGAAACGGGATAATCTTCACAGAAAAACTAAACAGAAACATTCTCAGAAACTTCTTTGTGATGTTTGCATTCAACTCACAGAGTTGAGCTTTCCTTTTGAGAGAGAAGCTTTGCAACACTCTTTTTCTAGAATCTGCAAGTGGACATTTGGAGGGCTTTGAGGCCTGCGGTGGAAAAGGAAATATCTTCCCAAAGAAACTACATAGAAGCATTCGCAGAAACTAGTTTGGAATGATTGCATTCAAGTCTCACAGTTGAACATTCTCTTTGACAGAGCAGTTTGGAAACTCTCTTTTTGTAGTATCTGCAAGTGGAGACATGGACCGCATTGAGGCCCATGGTAACAAAGGAAATAACTGCCTATAAAAACTAGACAGTAGCATTCTCAGAGCCTTCTTCGTGATGCTTGCATTCAACTCACAGTGTTGAACCTTTCTTTGATAGTTCAGGTTTGAAACACTGTTTCTGTAGAAACTGCAAGTGGATATTTGGACCTCTCTGAGGATTTCTTTGGAAAAGGGATAAATAGCACAGAACTAAACTGAAGCATTCTCAGAACTTTCTTCGTGATGTTTGTATTGAACTCACTGTGTTGAACCATTCTTTGATAGTTGAGGTTTGAAACACTTTTTTGTAGAAACTGCAAGTGGATATTTGGACCTCTCTGAGGATTCCGTAGGAAACGGGATAAGCCACACATAACTAAACAGAAGCATTCTCAGTGCTTTCTTCATGATGTTTGCATTCAATTCACAGTGTTGAACCTTTCTTTGAGAGTTCAGGTTTGAAACACTCTTTTTGTAGAAACTGCAAGTGGTTATTTGGACCTCTTTGAGGCCTGTAGTACTAAAGGAAATAACTTCATATAAAAACAAGACAGAAGCTTTCTCAGAAAATTCTTGGGGATCATTGAGTTTAACTCACAGAGCTGAACATTCCTTTGGATGGAGCAGGTTTGAAACACACATTTTGTAGAATCTGCAAGTGGATATTTGGACCTCTCTGAGGATTTCGTAGGAAACGGGATAAACCACAAGTAACTAAACAGAAGCATTCTCAGAGCTTTCTTCGTGATGTTTGAATTCAATTCACAGTGTTGAACCTTTCTTTGATAGTTCAGGTTTGAAACACTGTTTCTGTAGAAACTGCAAGTGGATATTTGGACCTCTCTGAGGGTTTTGTTGGAAAGGGGATAAACAGCACAGAACTAAACTGAAGCATTCTCAGAACTTTCCTCGTGATGTTTGAATTCAACTTACAGTGTTGAACCATACTTTGATAGTTGAGGTTTGAAACACTCTTTTTGTAGAAACTGCCAGTGGATATTTGGACCTCTTTGAGGCCTATCGTAGTAAAGGTAATAACTTCATATAAAAACAAGACGGAAGCTTTCTCAGAAAATTCTTGGGGATCATTGAGTTTACTCACAGAGCTGAACATTCCTTTGGGTGGAGCAGGTTTGAAACACACTTTTTGTAGAATCTGCAAGTGGATATTTTGACCTCTCGGAGGATTTCGTTGGAAACGGGATAACTGCACCTAACTAAACAGAAGCATTCTCAGAAACTTCTTTGTGATGTTTGCATTCAACACACAGTGTTGAAACTTTCTTTGATAGTTCAGGTTTGAAACACTCTTTTTGTAGAAACTGCAAGTGGATATTTGGACCTCTTTGAGGCCTATCGTAGTAAAGGTAATAACTTCATATAAAAACTAGACGGAAGCTTTCTCAGAAAATTCTTGGGGATCATTGAATTTACTCACAGAGCTGAACATTCCTTTGGATGGAGCAGGTTTGAAACACACTTTTTGTAGAATCTGCAAGTGGGTATTTGGACCTCTCTGAGGATTTCTTTGGAAACGGGATAACTTCACCTAACTAAACAGAAGCATTCTCAGAAACTTCTCTGTGATGTTTGCAATCAAATCCCCGAGTTGAATCTTTCTTTGAGAGTTCAAGTTTGAAACACTCTTTTTGTTGGATCTGCAAGTGGATATTTGGACCACTCTGTGGCCTTCGTTCGAAACTGGTATATCTTCACATAAAATCTAGACAGTAGCTTTCACAGAAATTTCTCTGTGATGATTGCATTCAACTCACAGATTTGAAGGTTCCTTTTGAAACAGCAGTTTCCAAACACTCTTTCTGTGGAATCTGCAAGTGGATATTTGGACCGCTTTGAAGATTTCGTTGGAAACCGTATAATCTTCACAGAAAAACTAAACAGAAACATTCTCAGAAACTTCTTTGTGATGTCTGCATTCAACTCACAGAGTTGAACTTTCCTTTTGAGAGAGAAGCTTTGCAACAATCTTTTTCTAGAATCTGCAAGTGGACATTTGGAGGGCTTTGAGGCCTGTGGTGGAAAAGGAAATATCTTCCCATAGAAACTAGATAGAAGCATTCTCAGAAACTACTTTGGGATGATTGCATTCAAGACTCAGAGTTGAACATTCTCTTTGACAGAGCAGTTTGGAAACTCTCTTTTTGTAGAATCTGCAAGTGGAAACATGGACCGCATTGTGGCCCATGGTAACAAAGGAAATAACTGCCTATAAAAACTAGACAGTAGCATTCTCAGAGCCTTCTTCGTGATGCTTGCATTCAACTCACAGTGTTGAACCTTTCTTTGACAGTTCAGGTTTGAAACACTGTTTCTGTAGAAACTGCAAGTGGATATTTGGACCTCTCTGAGGATTTCGTTGGAAACGGGATAAACCGCACGTAACTAAACAGAAGCATTCTCAGAGGTTTCTTCGTGATGTTTGCATTCAGCTCACAGTGTTGAACCTTTCTTTGATAGTTCAGGTTTGAAACACTCTTTTTGTAGAAACTGCAAGTGGATGTTTGGACCTCTTTGAGGCCTATAGTACTAAAGGTAATAACTTCATATAAAAACAAGACAGAAGCATTCTCAGAAAATTCTTGGGGATCATTGAGTTTAACTCACAGAGCTGAACATTCCTTTGGATGGAGCAGGTTTGAAACACACTTTTTGTAGAATCTGCAAGTGGATATTTGGACCTCTCTGAGGATTTCGTTGAAACGGGTAACTGCACCTAACTAAACAGAAGCATTCTCAGAAACTTCTTTGTGATGTTTGCATTCAACACACAGTGTTGAAAGTTTCTTTGATAGTTCAGGTTTGAAACTCTCTTTTTGTAGAAACTGCAAGTGGATATTTGGACCTCTTTGAGGCCTATCGTAGTAAAGGTAATAACTTTATATATAAACAAGACGGAAGATTTCTCAGAAAATTCTTGGGGATCATTGAGTTTACTCACAGAGCTGAACATTCCTTTGGATGGAGCAGGTTTGAAACACACTTTTTGTAGAATCTGCAAGTGGGTATTTGGACCTCTCTGGGGATTTCTTTGGAAACGGGATAACTTCACCTAACTAAACAGAAGCATTCTCAGAAACTTCTCTGTGATGTTTGCAATCAAATCCCCGAGTTGAATCTTTCTTTGAGATTTCAATTTTGAAACACTCTTTTTGTTGTATCTGCAAGTGGATATTTGGACCACTCTGTGGCCTTCGTTCGAAACTGGTATATCTTCACATAAAATCTAGACAGTAGCTTTCACAGAAACTTCTCTGTGGTGATTGCATTCAACTCACACAGTTGAAGGTTCCTTTTGAAACAGCAGTTTCCAAACACTCTTTCTGTGGAATCTGCAAGTGGATATTTGGACCGCTTTGAAGATTTCGTTGGAAACGGGATAATCTTCACAGAAAAACTAAACAGAAACATTCTCAGAAACTTCTTTGTGATGTTTGCATTCAACTCACAGAGTTGAACTTTCCTTTTGAGAGAGAAGCTTTGCAACAATCTTTTTCTAGAATCTGTAAGTGGATATTTGGAGGGCTTTGAGGCCTGTGGTGGAAAAGGAAATATCTTCCCATAGAAACTAGATAGAAGCATTCTCAGAAACTACTTTGGGATGATTGCATTCAAGTCTCAGAGTTGAACATTCTCTTTGACAGAGCAGTTTGGAAACTCTCTTTTTGTAGAATCTGCAAGTGGAAACATGGACCGCATTGTGGCCCATGGTAACAAAGGAAATAACTGCCTATAAAAACTAGACAGTAGCATTCTCAGAGCCTTCTTCGTGATGCTTGCATTCAACTCACAGTGTTGAACCTTTCTTTGATAGTTCAGGTTTGAAACACTGTTTCTGTAGAAACTGCAAGTGGATATTTGGACCTCTCTGAGGATTTCGTTGGAAACGGGATAAACAGCACAGAACTAAAGTGAAGCATTCTCAGAACTTTCTTCGTGATGTTTGTATTCAACTCACTGTGTTGAACCATTCTTTGATAGTTGAGGTTTGAAACACTCTTTTTGTAGAAACTGCAAGTGGATATTTGGACCTCTCTGAGGATTTCGTAGGAAACGGGATAAACCACACGTAACTAAACAGAAGCATTCTCAGAGCTTGCTTCGTGATGTTTGCATTCAATTCACAGTGTTGAACCTTTCTTTGATAGTTCAGGTTTGAAACACTCTTTTTGTAGAAACTGCAAGTGGATATTTGAAACTCTTTGAGGATTTCGTTTGAAGCGGGATAAACAGCACAGAACTAAACTAAAGCATTCTCAGAACATTCTTCGTGATGTTTGAATTCAACTCACAGTGTTGAACCATTCTTTGATAGTTGAGGTTTGAAACACTCTTTTTGTAGAAACTGCCAGTGGATATTTGGACCTCTTTGAGGATTTCGTAGGAAACGGGATAAACCACACGTAACTAAACAGAAGAATTCTCAGAACTTTCTTCGTGATGTTTGAATTCAACTCACAGTGTTGAACCATTCTTTGATAGTTGAGGTTTGAAACACTCTTTTTGTAGAAACTGCCAGTGGATATTTGGATCTCTCTGAGGATTTCGTAGGAAACGGGATAAGCCACACGTAACTAAACAGAAGAATTCTCAGAACTTTCTTCGTGATGTTTGCATTCAACTCACAGTGTTGAACCTTTCTTTGATAGTTCAGGTTTGAAGCCCTCTTTTTGTAGAAACTGCAAGTGGATATTTGGACCTCTCTGAGGATTTCTTTGGAAACGGGATAAACCGCACGTAACTGAACAGAAGCATTCTCCGAACCTTCTTCCTGATGTTTGCATTCAGCTCACAGTGTTGAACCTTTCTTTGATAGTTCACGATTGAAACACTCTTTTTGTAGAAACTGCAAGTGGATATTTGGACCTCTTTGAGGCCTATGACAGTAAAGGTAATAACTTCATATAAAAACAAGACGGAAGCTTTCTCAGAAACTTCTTGGGGATTATTGAGTTCAACTCACAGAGCTGAACATTCCTTTGGATGGAGCAGGTTTGAAAGACACTTTTTGTAGAATCTGCAAGTGGGTATTTGGACCTCTCTGAGGATTTCTTTGGAAATGGGATAACTTCACCTAACTAAACAGAAGCATTCTCAGAAAATTCTCTGTGATGTTTGCAATCAAATCCCCGAGTTGAATCTTTCTTTGAGAGTTCAAGTTTGAAACACTCTTTTTGTTGGATCTGCAAGTGGATATTTAGACCACTCTGTGGCCTTCGTTCGAAACTGGAATATCTTCACATAAAATCTAGACAGTAGCTTTCACAGAAACTTCTCTGTGATGATTGCATTCAACTCACACAGTTGAAGGTTCCTTTTGAAACAGCAGTTTCCAAACACTCTTTCTGTGGAATCTGCAAGTGGATATTTGGACCGCTTTGAAGATTTCGTTGGAAACCGTATAATCTTCACAGAAAAACTAAACAGAAACATTCTCAGAAACTTCTTTGTGATGTTTGCATTCAACTCACAGAGTTGAACTTTCCTTTTGAGAGAGAAGCTTTGCAAGAATCTTTTTCTAGAATCTGTAAGTGGACATTTGGAGGGCTTTGAGGCCTGTGGTGGAAAAGGAAATATCTTCCCATAGAAACTAGATAGAAGCATTCTCAGAAACTACTTTGGGATGATTGCATTCAAGTCTCAGAGTTGAACATTCTCTTTGATAGAGCAGTTTGGAAACTCTCTTTTTGTAGAATCTGCAAGTGGAAACATGGACCGCATTGTGGCCCATGGTAACAAAGGAAATAACTGCCTATAAAAACTAGACAGTAGCATTCTCAGAGCCTTCTTCGTGATGCTTGCATTCAACTCACAGTGTTGAACCTTTCTTTGATAGTTCAGGTTTGAAACACTGTTTCTGTAGAAACTGCAAGTGGATATTTGGACCTCTCTGAGGATTTCGTTGGAAACGGGATAAACAGCACAGAACTAAAGTGAAGCATTCTCAGAACTTTCTTCGTGATGTTTGTATTCAACTCACTGAGTTGAACCATTCTTTGATAGTTGAGGTTTGAAACACTCTTTTTGTAGAAACTGCAAGTGGATATTTGGACCTCTCTGAGGATTTCGTAGGAAACGGGATAAACCACACGGAACTAAACAGAAGCATTCTCAGAGCTTTCTTCGTGATGTTTGCATTCAATTCACAGTGTTGAAACTTTCTTTGATAGTTCAGGTTTGAAACACTCTTTTTGTAGAAACTGCAAGTGGATATTTGGACCTCTTTGAGGCCTATCGTAGTAAAGGTAATAACTTCATATAAAAACAATACGGAAGCTTTCTCAGAAAATTCTTGGGGATCATTGAGTTTACTCACAGAGCTGAACATTCCTTTTGATGGAGCATGTTTGAAACACACTTTTTGCAGAATCTGCAAGTGGAGATTTGGAGCTCTCGGAGGATTTCGTTGGAAACGGGATAACTGCACCTAACTAAACAGAAGCATTCTCAGAAACTTCTTTGTGATGTTTGCAATCAAATCCCAGAGTTGAATCTTCCTTTGATAGTTCAGGTTTGAAACACTCTTTTTGTTGGATCTGCAAGTGGATATTTGGACCACTCTGTGGCCTTCGTTCGAAAGTGGTATATCTTCACATAAAATCTAGACAGTAGCTTTCACAGAAACTTCTCTGTGATGATTGCATTCAACTCACAGAGTTGAAGGTTCCTTTTGAAACAGCAGTTTCCAAACACTCTTTCTGTGGAATCTGCAAGTGGATATTTGGACCACTTTGAAGATTTCATTGGAAACGGGATAATCTTCACAGAAAAACTAAACAGAAACATTCTCAGAATCTTCTTTGTGATGTTTGCATTCAACTCACAGAGTTGAACTTTCCTTTTGAGAGAGAAGCTTTGCAACACTCTTTTTCTAGAATCTGCAAGTGGATATTTGGAGGACTTTGAGGCCTGTGGTGGAAAATGAAACAACTTCCCATAGAAACTAGATTGAAGCATTCTCAGAAACTACTTTGGGATGATTGCATTCAAGTCTCAGAGTTGAACATTCTCTTTGACAGAGCAGTTTGGAAACTCTCCTTTTGTAGAATCTGCAAGTGGAAACATGGACCGCATTGTGGCCCATGGTAACAAAGGAAATAACTGCCTATAAAAACTAGACAGTAGCATTCTCAGAGCCTTCTTCGTGATGCTTGCATTCAACTCACAGTGTTGAACCTTTCTTTGATAGTTCAGGTTTGAAACACTGTTTCTGTAGAAACTGCAAGTGGATATTTCGACCACTCTGAGGATTTCGTTGGAAACGGGATAAACAGCACAGAACTAAATTGAAGCATTCTCAGAACTTTCTTCGTTGTGTTTGTATTCAACTCACTGTGTTGAACCATTCTTTGATAGTTGAGGTTTGAAACACTCTTTTTGTAGAAACTGCAAGTGGATATTTGGACCTCTCTGAGGATTTCGTAGGAAACGGGATAAACCACACGTAACTAAACAGAAGCATTCTCAGAGCTTTCTTCGTGATGTTTGCATTCAATTCACAGTGTTGAACCTTTCTTTGATAGTTCAGGTTTGAAACACTCTTTTTGTAGAAACTGCAAGTGGATATTTGAAACTCTTTGAGGATTTCGTTTGAAACGGCATAAACAGCACAGAACTAAACTGAAGAATTCTCAGAACTTTCTTCGTGATGTTTGAATTCAACTCACAGTGTTGAACCATTCTTTGATAGTTGAGGTTTGAAACACTCTTTTTGTAGAAACTGCCAGTGGATATTTGGACCTCTCTGAGGATTTCGTAGGAAACGGGATAAACCACACGTAACTAAACAGAAGAATTCTCAGAACTTTCTTCGTGATGTTTGAATTCAACTCACAGTGTTGAAACATTCTTTGATAGTTGAGGTTTGAAACACTCTTTTTGTAGAAACTGCCAGTGGATATTTGGACCTCTCTGAGGATTTCGTAGGAAACGGGATAAACCACACGTAACTAAACAGAAGAATTCTCAGAACTTTCTTCGTGATGTTTGCATTCAACTGATAGTGTTGAACCTTTCTTTGATAGTTCAGGTTTGAAGCACTCTTTTTGTAGAAACTGCAAGTGGATATTTGGAACTCTCTGAGGATTTCGTTGGAAACGGGATAAACCGCACGTAACTGAACAGAAGCATTCTCAGAACCTTCTTCCTGATGTTTGCATTCAGCTCACAGTGTTGAACTTTCTTTGATAGTTCAGGTTTGAAACACTCTTTTTGTAGAAACTGCAAGTGGATATTTGGACCCCTTTGAGGCCTATAGTACTAAAGGTAGTAACTTCATATAAAAACAAGACAGAAGCTTTCTCAGAAACTTCTTGGGGATCATTGAGTTCAACTCACAGAGCTGAACATTCCTTTAGATGGAGCAGGTTTGAAACACACTTTTTGTAGAATCTGCAAGTGGATATTTGGACCTCTCTGAGGATTTCGTTGGAAACGGGATAACTGCACCTAATAAACAGAAGCATTCTCAGAAAATTCTTTGTGATGTTTGCATTCAACACACAGTGTTGAAACTTTCTTTGATAGTTGAGGTTTGAAATACTCTTTTTGTAGAAACTGCCAGTGGATATTTGGACCTCTCTGTGGATTTCGCTGGAAACGGGATAAACCACACGTAACTAAACAGAAGCATTCTCAGAACTTTCTTCGTGATGTTTGCATTCAACTTACAGTGTTGAACCTTTCTTTGATAGTTCAGGTTTGAAACACTCTTTTTGTAGAAACTGCAAGTGGATATTTGGACCTCTCTGAGGATTTCGTTGGAAACGGGATAAACCGCACGTAACTAAACACAAGCATTCTCAGAACCTTCTTCCTGATGTTTGCATTCAGCTCACAGTGTTGAACCTTTCTTTGATAGTTCAGGTTTAAAACACTCTTTTTGTAGAAACTGCAAGTGGATATTTGGACCTCTTTGAGGACTATTGTAGTAAAGGTAATAACTTCATATAAAAACAAGACAGAAGCTTTCTCAGAAAATTCTTGGGGATCATTGAGTTTAACTCACAGAGCTGAACATTCCTTTGGATGGAGCAGGTTTGAAACACACTTTTTGTAGAATCTGCAAGTGGATATTTGGACCTCTCTGAGTATTTCGTTGGAAACGGGATAACTGCACCTAACTAAACAGAAGGATTCTCAGAAACATCTTTGTGATGTTTGCAATCAAATCCCAGAGTTGAATCTTCCTTTGATAGTTCAAGTTTGAAACACTCTTTTTGTTGGATCTGCAAGTGGATATTTGGACCACTCTGTGGCCTTCGTTCTAAACTGGTATATCTTCACATAAAATCTAGACAGTAGCTTTCACAGAAACTTCTCTGTGATGATTGCATTCAACTCACAGAGTTGAAGGTTCCTTTTGAAACAGCAGTTTCCAAACACTCTTTCTGTGGAATCTGCAAGTGGATATTTGGACCGCTTTGAAGATTTCGTTTGAAACGGGATAATCTTCACAGGAAAACTAAACAGAAACATTCTCAGAAACTTCTTTGTGATGTTTGCATTCAACTGACAGAGTTGAACTTTCCTTTTGAGAGAGAAGCTTTGCAACACTCTTTTTCTAGAATCTGCAAGTGGACATTTGGAGGGCTTTGAGGCCTGTGGTGGAAAAGGAAATATCTTCCCGTAGACACTAGATAGAAGCATTCACAGAAACTACTTTGGGATGATTGCATTCAAGTCTCAGAGTTGAACATTCTCTTTGACAGAGCAGTTTGGAAACTCTCTTTTTGTAGAATCTGCAAGTGGAGACATGGACCGCATTGAGGCCCATGGTAACAAAGGAAATAACGGCCTATAAACACTAGACAGAAGCATTCTCAGAGCCTTCTTCGTGATGCTTGCATTCAACTCACAGTGTTGAACCTTTCTTTGATAGTTCAGGTTTGAAACACTGTTTCTGTAGAAACTACAAGTGGATATTTGGACCTCTCTGAGGATTTCGTTGGAAAAGGGATAAACAGCACAGAACTAAACTGAAGCATTCTCAGAACTTTCTTCGTGATGTTTGTATTCAACTCACTGTGTTGAACCATTCTTTGATAGTTGAGGTTTGAAACACTCTTTTGTAGAAACTGCAAGTGGATATTTGGACCTCTCATAGGAGTTCATAGGAAACGGGATAAACCACACGTAACTAAACAGAAGCATTCTCAGAACTTTGTTCGTGATATTTGCATTCAACTCACAGTGTTGAACCTTTCTTTGATAGTTCAGGTTTGAAACACTCTTTTTGTAGAAACCGCAAGTGGATATTTGGACCTCTCTGAGGATTTCGTTGGAAACGGGATAAACCGCACGTAACTAAACAAAAGCATTCTCAGAACCTTCTTCCTGATGTTTGCATTCAGCTCACAGTGTTGAACCTTTCTTTGATCGTTCAGGATTGAAACACTCTTTTTGTAGAAACTGCAAGTGGATATTTGGACTTCTTTCAGGCCTATCGTAGTAAAGGTAATAACTTCATATAAAAACAAGACAGAAGCTTTCTCAGAAAATTCTTGGGTATCATTGAGTTTAACTCACAGAGCTGAACATTCCTTTGGATGGAGCAGGTTTGAAACACACTTTTTGTAGAATCTGCAAGTGGATATTTGGACCTCTCTGAGGAGTTCTTTGGAAACGGGATAACTGCACCTAACTAAACAGAAGCATTCTCAGAAACTTCTTTGTGATGTTTGCAATCAAATCCCAGAGTTGAATCTTCCTTTGATAGTTCCAGTTTGAGACACTCTTTTTGTTGGATCTGCAAGTGGATATTTGGACCACTCTGTGGCCTTCGTTCGAAACTGCTATATCTTCACATAAAATCTAGACAGTAGCTTTCACAGAAACTTCTCTGTGATGATTGCATTCAACTCACAGAGTTGAAGGTTCCTTTTGAAACAGCAGTTTCCAAACACTCTTTCTGTGGAATCTGCAAGTGGATATTTGGACCGCTTTGAAGATTTCATTGGAAACGGGATAATCATCACAGAAAAACTAAACAGAAACATTCTCAGAAACTTCTTTGTGATGTTTGCCTTCAACTCACAGAGTTAAACTTTCCTTTTGAGAGAGAAGCTTTGCAACACTCTTTTTCTAGAATCTGCAAGTGGACATTTGGAGGGCTTTGAGGCCTGTGGTGGAAAAGGAAATATCTTCCCGTAGAAACTAGATAGAAGCATTCTCAGAAACTACTTTGGGATGATTGCATTCAAGTCTCAGAGTTGAACATTCTCTTTGACAGAGCAGTTTGGAAACTCTCTTTTTGTAGAATCTGCAAGTGGAGACATGGACCGCATTGAGGCCCATGGTAATAAAGGAAATAACTGCCTATAAAAACTAGACAGTAGCATTCTCAGAGCCTTCTTCGTGATGCTTGCATTCAACTCACAGTGTTGAACCTTTCTTTGATAGTTCAGGTTTGAAACACTGTTTCTGTAGAAACTGCAAGTGGATATTTGGACCTCTCTGAGGATTTCGTTGGCAACGGGATAAAGAGCACAGAACTAAACTGAAGCATTCTCAGAACATTCTTCGTGATGTTTGTATTCAACTCACTGTGTTGAACCATTCTTTGATAGTTGAGGTTTGAAACACTCTTTTTGTAGAAACTGCAAGTGGATATTTGGACCTATTTGAGGCCTATCGTAGTCAAGGTAATAACTTCATATAAAAACGACACAGAAGCTTTCTCAGAAAATTCTTGGGGATCATTGAGTTTAACTCACAGAGCTGAACATTCCTTTGGATGGAGCAGGTTTGAAACACACCTTTTGTAGAATCTGCAAGTGGATTTTTGGACCTCTCTGAGGATTTCGTTGGAAACGGGATAAACCACACGTAACTAAACAGAAGCATTCTCAGAACTTTCTTCGTGATGTTTGCAATCAACTCACAGTGTTGAACCTTTCTTTCATAGTTCAGGTCTGAAACACTCTTTTTGTAGAAACTGCAAGTGGATATTTGGACCTCTCTGAGGATTTATTTGGAAACGGGATGAATCGCACGTAAGTAAACACAAGCATTCTCAGAACCTTCTTCCTGATGTTCGCATTCAGCTCACAGTGTTGAACCTTTCTTTGATAGTTCAGGTTTGAAACACTCTTTTTGTTGAAACTGCAAGTGGATATTTGGACCTCTTTGAGGCCTATCGTAGTATAGGTTATAACTTCATATAGAAACAAGACAGAAGCTTTCTCAGAAAATTCTTGGGGATCATTGAGTTTAACTCACAGAGCTGAACATTCCTTTAGATGGAGCAGGTTTGAAACACACATTTGTAGAATCTGCAAGTGGATATTTGGACCTCTCTGAGGATTTCGTTGGAAACGGGATAACTGCACCTAACTAAACAGAAGCATTCTCAGAAACTTCTTTGTGATATTTGCAATCAAATCCCAGAGTTGAATCTTCCTTTGATAGTTCAAGTTTGCAACACTCTTTTTGTTGGATCTGCAAGTGGATATCTGGACCACTCCTTGGCCTTCGTTGGAAACTGCTATATCTTCACATAAAATCTAGACAGTAGCTTTCACAGAAACTTCTCTGTGATGATTGCATTCAAATCACAGAGTTGAAGGTTCCTTTTGAAACAGCAGTTTCCAAACACGCTTTCTGTGGAATCTGCAAGTGGATATTTGGACCGCTTTGAAGATTTCTTTGGAAACGGGATAATCTTCACAGAAAAACTAAACAGAAAGATTCTCAGAAACTTCTTTGTGATGTTTGCAATCAAATCCCAGAGTTGAATCTTCCTTTGATAGTTCAAGTTTGAAACACTCTTTTTGTTGGATCTGCAAGTGGATATTTGGACCACTCTGTGGCCTTCGTTCTAAACTGTTATATCTTCACATAAAATCTAGACAGTAGCTTTCACAGAAACTTCTCTGTGATGATTGCATTCAACTCACAGAGTTGAAGGTTCCTTTGGAAACAGCAGTTTCCAAACACTTTTTCTGTGGAATCTGCAAGTGGATATTTGGACCGCTTGGAAGATTTCGTTGGAAACGGGATAATCTTCACAGAAAAACTAAACAGAAACATTCTCAGAAACTTCTTTGTGATGTTTGCTTTCAACTCACAGAGTTGAACTTTCCTTTTGAGAGAGAAGTTTTGCAACAATCTTTTTCTAGAATCTGCAAGTGGACATTTGGAGGGCTTTGAGGCCTGTGGTGGAAAAGGAAATATCTTCCCGTAGAAACTAGATAGAAGCATTCTCAGAAACTACTTTGGGATGATTGCATTCAAGTCTCAGAGTTGAACATTCTCTTTGACAGAGCAGTTTGGAAACTCTCTTTTTGTAGAATCTGCAAGTGGAGACATGGACCGCATTGAGGCCCATGGTAACAAAGGAAATAACTGCCTATAAAAACTAGACAGAAGCATTCTCAGAGCCTTCTTCGTGATGCTTGCATTCAACTCACAGTGTTGAACCTTTCTTTGATAGTTCAGGTTTGAAACACTGTTTCTCTAGAAACTGCAAGTGGATATTTGGACCTCTCTGAGGATTTCGTTGGAAAAGGGATAAACAGCACAGAACTAAACTGAAGCATTCTCAGAACTTTCTTCGTGATGTTTGTATTCAACTCACTGTGTTGAACCATTCTTTGATAGTTGAGGTTTGAAACACTCTTTTGTAGAAACTGCAAGTGGATATTTGGACCTCTCATAGGATTTCATATGAAACGGGATAAACCACACGTAACTAAACAGAAGTATTCTCAGAACTTTCTTCGTGATGTTTGCATTCAACTCACAGTGTTGAACCTTTCTTTGATAGTTCAGGTTTGAAACACTCTTTTTGTAGAAACTGCAAGTGGATATTTGGACCTCTCTGAGGATTTCATTGGAAACGGGATAAAGCGCACGTAACTAAACACAAGCATTCTCAGAACCTTCTTCCTGATGTTTGCATTCAGTTCACAGTGTTGAACCTTTCTTTGATCGTTCAGGATTGAAACACTCTTTTTGTAGAAACTGCAAGTGGATATTTGGACCTCTTTGAGGCCTATCGTAGTAAAGGTAATAACTTCATATAAAAACAAGACAGAAGCTTTCTCAGAAAATTCTTGGGGATCATTGAGTTTAACTCACAGTGCTGAACATTCCTTTGGATGGAGCAGGTTTGAAACACACTTTTTGTAGAATCTGCAAGTGGATATTTGGAAATCTCGGAGGATTTCGTTGGAAACGGGATAACTGCACCTAACTAAACAGAAGCATTCTCAGAAACTTCTTTGTGATGTTTGCAATCAAATCCCCGAGTTGAATCTTCCTTTGATAGTTCCAGTTTGAAACACTCTTTTTGTTGGATCTGCAAGTGGATATTTGGACCACTCTGTGGCCTTCGTTCGAAACTGGTATATCTTCACATAAAATCTAGACAGTAGCTTTCACAGAAACTTCTCTGTGATGATTGCATTCAACTCACAGAGTTGAAGGTTCCTTTTGAAACAGCAGTTTCCAAACACTCTTTCTGTGGAATCTGCAAGTGGATATTTGGACCGCTTTGAAGATTTCGTTGGAAACCGGGCAATCTTCACAGAAAAACTAAACAGAAACATTCTCAGAATCTTCTTTGTGATGTTTGCATTCAACTCACAGAGTTGAACTTTCCTTTTGAGAGAGAAGCTTTGCAACAATCTTTTTCTAGAATCTGCAAGTGGACATTTGGAGGGCTTTGAGGCCTGTGGTGGAAAAGGAAATATCTTCCCGTAGAAACTAGATAGAAGCATTCTCAGAAACTACTTTGGGATGATTGCATTCAAGTCTCAGAGTTGAACATTCTCTTTGACAGAGCAGTTTGGAAACTGTCTTTTTGTAGAATCTGCAAGTGGAGACATGGACCGCATTGAGGCCCACGGTAACAAAGGAAATAACTGCCTATAAAAACTAGACAGTAGCATTCTCAGAGCCTTCTTCGTGATGCTTGCATTCAACTCACAGTGTTGAACCTTTCTTTGATTGTTCAGGTTTGAAACACTGTTTCTGTAGAAACTGCAAGTGGTTATTTTGACCTCTCTGAGGATTTCTTTGGAAACGGGATAAACCGCACGTAACTAAACTGAAGCATTCTCAGAACTTTCCTCGTGATGTTTGAATTCAACTCACAGTGTTGAACCACTCTTTGATAGTTGAGGTTTGAAACACTCTTTTTGTAGAAACTGCAAGTGGGTATTTGGACCTCTCTGAGGATTTCGTTGGAAACGGGATAAACCACACGTAACTAAACAGAAGCATTCTCAGAACTTTCTTCGTGATGTTTGCATTCAACTCACAGTGTTGAACCTTTCTTTGATAGTTCAGGTTTGAAACACTGTTTCTGTAGAAACTGCAAGTGGATATTTGGACCTCTCTGAGGATTTCGTTGGCAACGGGATAAAGAGCACAGAACTAAACTGAAGCATTCTCAGAACTTTCTTCGTGATGTTTGTATTCAACTCACTGTGTTGAACCATTCTTTGATAGTTGAGGTTTGAAACACTCTTTTTGTAGAAACTGCAAGTGGATATTTGGACCTCTCTGAGGATTTCGTAGGAAACGGGATAAACCACACGTAACTAAACAGAAGCATTCTCAGAGCTTTCTTCGTGATGTTTGCATTCAATTCACAGTGTTGAACCTTTCTTTGATAGTTCAGGCTTGAAACACTCTTTTTGTAGAAACTGAAAGTGGATATTTGAAACTCTTTGAGGATTTCGTTGGAAACGGGATAAACAGCACAGAACTAAACTGAAGCATTGTCAGAACATTCTTCGTGATGTTTGCATTCAACTCACAGTGTTGAGCCTTTCTTTGATAGTTCAGGTTTGAAACACTCTTTTTGTAGAAACTGCAAGTGGATATTTGGACCTCTTTGAGGCCTATCGTAGTCAAGGTAATAACTTCATATAAAAACGACACAGAAGCTTTCTCAGAAAATTCTTGGGGATCATTGAGTTTAACTCACAGAGCTGAACATTCCTTTGGATGGAGCAGGTTTGAAACACACCTTTTTTAGAATCTGCAAGTGGATATTTGGACCTCTCTGAGGATTTCGTTGGAAACGGGATAAACCACACGTAACTAAACAGAAGCATTCTCAGAACTTTCTTCGTGATGTTTGCAATCAACTCACAGTGTTGAACCTTTCTTTCATAGTTCAGGTCTGAAACACTCTTTTTGTAGAAACTGCAAGTGGATATTTGGACCTCTCTGAGGATTTATTTGGAAACGGGATGAATCGCACGTAAGTAAACACAAGCATTCTCAGAACCTTCTTCCTGATGTTCGCATTCAGCTCACAGTGTTGAACCTTTCTTTGATAGTTCAGGTTTGAAACACTCTTTTTGTAGAAACTGCAAGTGGATATTTGGACCTCTTTGAGGCCTATCGTAGTATAGGTTATAACTTCATATAGAAACAAGACAGAAGCTTTCTCAGAAAATTCTTGGGGATCATTGAGTTTAACTCACAGAGCTGAACATTCCTTTGGATGGAGCAGGTTTGAAACACACATTTGTAGAATCTGCAAGTGGATATTTGGACCTCTCTGAGGATTTCGTTGGAAACGGGATAACTGCACCTAACTAAACAGAAGCATTCTCAGAAACTTCTTTGTGATATTTGCAATCAAATCCCAGAGTTGAATCTTCCTTTGATAGTTCAAGTTTGCAACACTCTTTTTGTTGGATCTGCAAGTGGATATTTGGACCACTCCTTGGCCTTCGTTGGAAACTGCTATATCTTCACATAAAATCTAGACAGTAGCTTTCACAGAAACTTCTCTGTGATGATTGCATTCAAATCACAGAGTTGAAGGTTCCTTTTGAAACAGCAGTTTCCAAACACGCTTTCTGTGGAATCTGCAAGTGGATATTTGGACCGCTTTGAAGATTTCTTTGGAAACGGGATAATCTTCACAGAAAAACTAAACAGAAAGATTCTCAGAAACTTCTTTGTGATGTTTGCAATCAAATCCCAGAGTTGAATCTTCCTTTGATAGTTCAAGTTTGAAACACTCTTTTTGTTGGATCTGCAAGTGGATATTTGGACCACTCTGTGGCCTTCGTTCTAAACTGTTATATCTTCACATAAAATCTAGACAGTAGCTTTCACAGAAACTTCTCTGTGATGATTGCATTCAACTCACAGAGTTGAAGGTTCCTTTGGAAACAGCAGTTTCCAAACACTTTTTCTGTGGAATCTGCAAGTGGATATTTGGAACGCTTGGAAGATTTCGTTGGAAACGGGATAATCTTCACAGAAAAACTAAACAGAAACATTCTCAGAAACTTCTTTGTGATGTTTGCTTTCAACTCACAGAGTTGAACTTTCCTTTTGAGAGAGAAGTTTTGCAACAATCTTTTTCTAGAATCTGCAAGTGGACATTTGGAGGGCTTTGAGGCCTGTGGTGGGAAAGGAAATATCTTCCCGTAGAAACTAGATAGAAGCATTCTCAGAAACTACTTTGGGATGATTGCATTCAAGTCTCAGAGTTGAACATTCTCTTTGACAGAGCAGTTTGGAAACTCTCTTTTTGTAGAATCTGCAAGTGGAGACATGGACCGCATTGAGGCCCATGGTAACAAAGGAAATAACTGCCTATAAAAACTAGACAGAAGCATTCTCAGAGCCTTCTTCGTGATGCTTGCATTCAACTCACAGTGTTGAACCTTTCTTTGATAGTTCAGGTTTGAAACACTGTTTCTCTAGAAACTGCAAGTGGATATTTGGACCTCTCTGAGGATTTCGTTGGAAAAGGGATAAACAGCACAGAACTAAACTGAAGCATTCTCAGAACTTTCTTCGTGATGTTTGTATTCAACTCACTGTGTTGAACCATTCTTTGATAGTTGAGGTTTGAAACACTCTTTTGTAGAAACTGCAAGTGGATATTTGGACCTCTCATAGGATTTCATATGAAACGGGATAAACCACACGTAACTAAACAGAAGTATTCTCAGAACTTTCTTCGTGATGTTTGCATTCAACTCACAGTGTTGAACCTTTCTTTGATAGTTCAGGTTTGAAACACTCTTTTTGTAGAAACTGCAAGTGGATATTTGGACCTCTCTGAGGATTTCATTGGAAACGGGATAAAGCGCACGTAACTAAACACAAGCATTCTCAGAACCTTCTTCCTGATGTTTGCATTCAGTTCACAGTGTTGAACCTTTCTTTGATCGTTCAGGATTGAAACACTCTTTTTGTAGAAACTGCAAGTGGATATTTGGACCTCTTTGAGGCCTATCGTAGTAAAGGTAATAACTTCTTATAAAAACAAGACAGAAGCTTTCTCAGAAAATTCTTGGGGATCATTGAGTTTAACTCACAGTGCTGAACATTCCTTTGGATGGAGCAGGTTTGAAACACACTTTTTGTAGAATCTGCAAGTGGATATTTGGAAATCTCGGAGGATTTCGTTGGAAACGGGATAACTGCACCTAACTAAACAGAAGCATTCTCAGAAACTTCTTTGTGATGTTTGCAATCAAATCCCCGAGTTGAATCTTCCTTTGATAGTTCCAGTTTGAAACACTCTTTTTGTTGGATCTGCAAGTGGATATTTGGACCACTCTGTGGCCTTCGTTCGAAACTGGTATATCTTCACATAAAATCTAGACAGTAGCTTTCACAGAAACTTCTCTGTGATGATTGCATTCAACTCACAGAGTTGAAGGTTCCTTTTGAAACAGCAGTTTCCAAACACTCTTTCTGTGGAATCTGCAAGTGGATATTTGGACCGCTTTGAAGATTTCGTTGGAAACCGGGTAATCTTCACAGAAAAACTAAACAGAAACATTCTCAGAAACTTCTTTGTGATGTTTGCATTCAACTCACAGAGTTGAACTTTCCTTTTGAGAGAGAAGCTTTGCAACAATCTTTTTCTAGAATCTGCAAGTGGACATTTGGAGGGCTTTGAGGCCTGTGGTGGAAAAGGAAATATCTTCCCGTAGAAACTAGATAGAAGCATTCTCAGAAACTACTTTGGGATGATTGCATTCAAGTCTCAGAGTTGAACATTCTCTTTGACAGAGCAGTTTGGAAACTGTCTTTTTGTAGAAACTGCAAGTGGAGACATGGACCGCATTGAGGCCCACGGTAACAAAGGAAATAACTGCCTATAAAAGCTAGACAGTAGCATTCTCAGAGCCTTCTTCGTGATGCTTGCATTCAACTCACAGTGTTGAACCTTTCTTTGATTGTTCAGGTTTGAAACACTGTTTCTGTAGAAACTGCAAGTGGTTATTTTGACCTCTCTGAGGATTTCTTTGGAAACGGGATAAACCGCACGTAACTAAACTGAAGCATTCTCAGAACTTTCCTCGTGATGTTTGAATTCAACTCACAGTGTTGAACCTTTCTTTGATAGTTCAGGATTGAAACACTGTTTCTGTAGAAACTGCAAGTGGATATTTGGACCTCTCTGATTATTTCGTTGGAAACCGGATAAACAGCACATAACTAAACTGAAGCATTCTCAGAACTTTCTTCGTTATGTTTCTATTCAACTCACTGTGTTGAACCATTCTTTGATAGTTGAGGTTTGAAACACTCTTTTTGTAGAAACTGCAAGTGGATATTTGGACCTCTCTGAGGATTTCGTAGGAAACGGGATAAACCACACGTAAATAAACAGAAGCATTCTCAGAGCTTTCTTCGTGATGTTTGCATTCAATTCACAGTGTTGAACCTTTCTTTGATAGTTCAGTTTTGAAACACTCTTTTTGTAGAAACTGCAAGTGGATATTTGAAACAATTTGAGGATTTCGTTGGAAACGGGATAAACAGCACAGAACTAAACTGAAGCATTCTCAGAACTTTCTTCGTGATGTTTGAATTCAACTCACAGTGTTGAACCATTCTTTGATAGTTGAGGTTTGAAACACTCTTTTTGTAGAAACTGCAAGTGGGTATTTGGACCTCTCTGAGGATTTCGTTGGAAACGGGATAAACCACACGTAACTAAACAGAAGCATTCTCAGAACATTCTTCGTGATGTTTGCATTCAACTCACAGTGTTGAACCATTCTTTGATAGTTCATGTTTGAAACACTCTTTTTGTAGAAACTGCAAGTGGATATTTGGACCTCTCTGAGGATTTCTTTGGAAACGGGATGAATCGCACGTAACTAAACACAAGCATTCTCAGAACCTTCTTCATGATGTTTGCATACAGCTCACAGTGTTGAGCCTTTCTTTGATAGTTCAGGTTTGAAACACTCTTTTTGTAGAATCTGCAAGTGGATATTTGAAACTCTCTGAGGATTTCGTTGGAAACGGGATAACAGCACAGTACTAAACTGAAACATTCTCAGAACTTTTTTTGTGATGTTTGAATTCAACTCACAGTGTTGAACCATTCTTTGATAGTTGAGGTTTGAAACACTCTTTTTGTAGAAACTGCCAGTGGATATTTGGACCTCTGTGTGGATTTCGCTGGAAACGGGATAAACCTCACGTAACTAAACAGAAGCATTCTCAGAACTTTCTTCGTGATGTTTGCATTCAACTTACAGTGTTGAACCTTTCTTTGATAATTCAGGTTTGAAACACTCTTTTTGTAGAAACTGCAAGTGGATATTTGGACCTCTCTGAGGATTTCGTTGGAAACGGGATAAACCGCACGTAACTAAACACAAGCATTCTCAGAACCTTCTTCCTGATGTTTGCATTCAGCTCACAGTGTTGAACCTTTCTTTGATAGTTCAGGTTTAAAACACTCTTTTTGTAGAAACTGCAAGTGGATATTTGGACCTCTTTGAGGACTATCGTAGTAAAGGTAATAACTTCATATAAAAACAAGACAGAAGCTTTCTCAGAAAATTCTTGGGGATCATTGAGTTTAACTCACAGAGCTGAACATTCCTTTGGATGGAGCAGGTTTGAAACACACTTTTTGTAGAATCTGCAAGTGGATATTTGGACCTCTCTGAGGATTTCGTTGGAAACGGGATAACTGCACCTAACTAAACAGAAGGATTCTCAGAAACATCTTTGTGATGTTTGCAATCAAATCCCAGAGTTGAATCTTCCTTTGATAGTTCAAGTTTGAAACACTCTTTTTGTTGGATCTGCAAGTGGATATTTGGACCACTCTGTGGCCTTTGTTCGAAACTGCTATATCTTCACATAAAATCTAGACAGTAGCTTTCACAGAAACTTCTCTGTGATGATTGCATTCAACTCACAGAGTTGAAGGTTCCTTTTGAAACAGCAGTTTCCAAACACGCTTTCTGTGGAATCTGCAAGTGGATATTTGGACCGCTTTGAAGATTTCGTTGGAAACGGGATAATCTTCACAGAAAAACTAAACAGAAACATTCTCAGAAACTTCTTTGTGATGTTTGCATTCAACTCACAGAGTTGAACTTTCCTTTTGAGAGAGAAGCTTTGCAACAATCTTTTTCTAGAATCTGCAAATGGACATCTGGAGGGCTTTGAGGCCTGTGGTGGAAAAGGAAATATCTTCCCGTAGAAACTAGATAGAAGCATTCTCAGAAACTACTTTGGGATGATTGCATTCAAGTCTCAGAGTTGAACATTCTCTTTGACAGAGCAGTTTGGAAACTCTCTTTTTGTAGAACCTGCAAGTGGAGACATGGACCGCATTGAGGCCCATGGTAACAAAGGAAATAACTGCCTATAAAAACTAGACAGTAGCATTCTCAGAGCCTTCTTCGTGATGCTTGCATTCAACTCACAGTGTTGAACCTTTCTTTGATAGTTCAGGATTGAAACACTGTTTCTGTAGAAACTGCAAGTGGATATTTGGACCTCTCTGATTATTTCGTTGGAAACGGGATAAACAGCACAGAACTAAACTGAAGCATTCTCAGAACTTTCTTCGTTATGTTTGTATTCAACTCACTGTGTTGAACCATTCTTTGATAGTTGAGGTTTGAAACACTCTTTTTGTAGAAACTGCAAGTGGATATTTGGACCTCTCTGAGGATTTCGTAGGAAACGGGATAAACCACACGTAACTAAACAGAAGCATTCTCAGAGCTTTCTTCGTGATGTTTGCATTCAATTCACAGTGTTGAACCTTTCTTTGATAGTTCAGTTTTGAAACACTCTTTTTGTAGAAACTGCAAGTGGATATTTGAAACAATTTGAGGATTTCGTTGGAAACGGGATAAACAGCACAGAACTAAACTGAAGCATTCTCAGAACTTTCTTCGTGATGTTTGAATTCAACTCACAGTGTTGAACCATTCTTTGATAGTTGAGGTTTGAAACACTCTTTTTGTAGAAACTGCAAGTGGGTATTTGGACCTCTCTGAGGATTTCGTTGGAAACGGGATAAACCACACGTAACTAAACAGAAGCATTCTCAGAACTTTCTTCCTGATGTTTGCATTCAACTCACAGTGTTGAACCATTCTTTGATAGTTCATGTTTGAAACACTCTTTTTGTAGAAACTGCAAGTGGATATTTGGACCTCTTTGAGGCCTATAGTACTAAAGGTAATAACTTCATATAAAAACAAGACAGAAGCATTCTCAGAAAATTCTTGGGGATCATTGAGTTTAACTCACAGAGCTGAACATTCCTTTGGATGGAGCAGGTTTGAAACACACTTTTTGTAGAATCTGCAAGTGGATATTTGGACCTCTCTGACGATTTCGTTGAAACGGGATAACTGCACCTAACTAAACAGAAGCATTCTCAGAAACTTCTTTGTGATGTTTGCATTCAACACACAGTGTTGAAAGTTTCTTTGATAGTTCAGGTTTGAAACTCTCTTTTTCTAGAAACTACAAGTGGATATTTGGACCTCTTTGAGGCCTATTGTAGTAAAGGTAATAACTTTATATATAAACAAGACGGAAGATTTCTCAGAAAATTCTTGGGGATCATTGAGTTTACTCACAGAGCTGAACATTCCTTTGGATGGAGCAGGTTTGAAACACACTTTTTGTAGAATCTGCAAGTGGGTATTTGGACCTCTCTGAGGATTTCTTTGGAAACGGGATAACTTCACCTAACTAAACAGAAGCATTCTCAGAAACTTCTCTGTGATGTTTGCAATCAAATCCCCGAGTTGAATCTTTCTTTGAGATTTCAAGTTTGAAACACTCTTTTTGTTGGATCTGCAAGTGCATATTTGGACCACTCTGTGGCCTTCGTTCGAAACTGGTATATCTTCACATAAAATCTAGACAGTAGCTTTCACAGAAACTTCTCTGTGATGATTGCATTCAACTCACAGAGATGAAGGTTCCTTTTGAAACAGCAGTTTCCAAACACTCTTTCTGTGGAATCTGCAAGTGGATATTTGGACCGCTTTGAAGATTTCGTTGGAAACGGGATAATCTTCACAGAAAAACTAAACAGAAACATTCTCAGAAACTTCTTTGTGATGTTTGCATTCAACTCACAGAGTTGAACTTTCCTTTTGAGAGAGAAGCTTTGCAACAATCTTTTTCTAGAATCTGTAAGTGGACATTTGGAGGGCTTTGAGGCCTGTGGTGGAAAAGGAAATATCTTCCCATAGAAACTAGATAGAAGCATTCTCAGAAACTACTTTGGGATGATTGCATTCAAGTCTCAGAGTTGAACATTCTCTTTGACAGAGCAGTTTGGAAACTCTCTTTTTGTACAATCTGCAAGTGGAAACATGGACCGCATTGTGGCCCATGGTAACAAAGGAAATAACTGCCTATAAAAACTAGACAGTAGCATTCCCAGAGCCTTCTTCGTGATGCTTGCATTCAACTCACAGTGTTGAACCTTTCTTTGATAGTTCAGGTTTGAAACACTGTTTCTGTAGAAACTGCAAGTGGATATGTGGACCTCTCTGAGGATTTCGTTGGAAACGGGATAAACAGCACAGAACTAATGTGAAGCATTCTCAGAACATTCTTCGTGATGTTTGTATTCAACTCACTGTGTTGAACCATTCTTTGATAGTTGAGGTTTGAAACACTCTTTTTGTAGAAAATGCAAGTGGATATTTGGACCTCTCTGAGGATTTCGTAGGAAACGGGATAAACCACACGTAACTAAACAGAAGCATTCTCAGAGCTTTCTTCGTGATGTTTGCATTCAACTCACAGTGTTGAACCTTTCTTTGATAGTTCAGGTTTGAAGCACTCTTTTTTTAGAAACTGCAAGTGGATATTTGGACCTCTCTGAGGATTTCGTTGGAAACGGGATAAACCGCACGTAACTGAACAGAAGCATTCTCAGAACCTTCTTCCTGACGTTTGCATTCAGTTCACAGTGTTGAACCTTTCTTTGATAGTTCACGTTTCAAACACTCTTTTTGTAGAAACTGCAAGTGGATATTTGGACCTCTTTGAGTCCTATAGTAGTAAAGGTAATAACTTCATATAAAAACAAGACAGAAGATTTCTCAGAAAATTCTTTGTGATCATTGAGTTTAACTCACAGAGCTGAACATTCCTTTGGATGGAGCAGGTTTGAAACACACTTTTTGTGGAATCTGCAAGTGGATATTTGGACCTCTCGGAGGATTTCGTTGGAAACGGGATAACTGCACCTAATTGAACAGAAGCATTCTCAGAAACTTCTTTGTGATGTTTGCAATCAAATCCCAGAGTTGAATCATCCTTTGATAGTTCAAGTTTGAAGCACTCTTTTTGTTGGATCTGCAAGTGGATATTTGGACCACTCTGTGGCCTTCGTTCGAAAATGCTATATCTTCACATAAAATCTAGACAGTAGCTTTCACAGAAACTTCTCTGTGATGATTGCATTCAACTCACAGGGTTGAAGGTTCCTTTTGAAACAGCATTTTCCAAACACATTTTCTGTGGAATCTGCAAGTGGATATTTGGACCGCTTTGAATATTTCGTTGGAAACGGGATAATCTTCACAGGAAAACTAAACAGAAACATTCTCAGAAACTTCTTTGTGATGTTTGCATTCAACTCACAGAGTTGAACTTTCCTTTTGGGAGAGAAGCTTTGCAACACTCTTTTTCTAGAATCTGCAAGTGGACATTTGGAGGGCTTTGGGGCCTGTGGTGGAAAAGGAAATATCTTCCCGTAGAAACTAGATAGAAGCATTCTCAGAAACTACTTTGGGATGATTGCATTCAAGTCTCAGAGTTGAACATTCTCTTTGACAGAGCAGTTTGGAAACTCTCTTTTTGTAGAATCTGCAAGTGGAGACATGGACCGCATTGAGGCCCATTGTAACAAAGGAAATAACTGCCTATAAAAACTAGACAGTAGCATTCTCAGAGCCTTCTTCTTGATGCTTGCAATCAACTCACAGTGTTGAACCTTTCTTTGATAGTTCAGGTTTGAAACACTGTTTCTGTAGAAACTGCAAGTGGATATTTGGACCTCTCTGAGGATTTCGTTGGAAACGGGATAAACCGCACGTAACTAAACAGAGGCATTCTCAGAGCTTTCTTCGTGATGTTTGCATTCAGCTCACAGTGTTGAACCTTTCTTTGATAGTTCAGGTTTGAAACACTCTTTTTGTAGAAACTGCAAGTGGATATTTGGACCTCTTTGGGGCCTATAGTACTAAAGGTAATAACTTCATATAAAAACAAGACAGAAGCATTCTCAGAAAATTCTTGGGGATCATTGAGTTCAACTCACAGAGCTGAACATTCCTTTGGATGGAGCAGGTTTGAAACACACTTTTTGTAGAATCTGCAAGTGGATATTTGGACCTCTCTGAGGATTTCGTTGGAAACGGGATAACTGCACCTAACTAAACAGAAGCATTCTCAGAAACTTCTTTGTGATGTTTGCATTCAACACACAGTGTTGAAACTTTCTTTGATAGTTCAGGTTTGAAACACTCTTTTTGTAGAAACTGCAAGTGGATATTTGGACCTCTTTGAGTCCTATCGTAGTAAAGGTAATAACTTCATATAAAAACAAGACGGAAACTTTCTCAGAAAATTCTTGGGGATCATTGAGTTTACTCACAGAGCTGAACATTCCTTTGGATGGAGCAGGTTTGAAACACACTTTTTGTAGAATCTGCAAGTGGGTATTTGGACCTCTCTGAGGATTTCTTTGGAAACGGGATAACTTCACCTAACTAAACAGAAGCATTCTCAGAAACTTCTCTGTGATGTTTGCAATCAAATCCCCGAGTTGAATCTTTCTTTGAGAGTTCAAGTTTGAAACACTCTTTTTGTTGGATCTGCAAGTGGATATTTGGACCACTCTCTGGCCTTCGTTCGAAACTGGTATATCTTCACATAAAATCTAGACAGTAGCTTTCACAGAAATTTCTCTGTGATGATTGCATTCAACTCACAGAGTTGAAGATTCCTTTTGAAACAGCAGTTTCCAAACACTCTTTCTGTGGAATCTGCAAGTGGATATTTGGACCGCTTTGAAGATTTCGTTGGAAACGGGATAATCTTCACAGAAAAACTAAACAGAAACATTCTCAGAAACTTCTTTGTGATGTTTGCATTCAACTCACAGAGTTGAACTTTCCTTTTGAGAGAGAAGCTTTGCAACAATCTTTTTCTAGAATCTGTAAGTGGACATTTGGAGGGCTTTGAGGCCTGTGTTGGAAAAGGAAATATCTTCCCATAGAAACTAGATAGAAGCATTCTCAGAAACTACTTTGGGATGATTGCATTCAAGTCTCAGAGTTGAACATTCTCTTTGACAGAGCAGTTTGGAAACTCTCTTTTTGTAGAATCTGCAAGTGGAAACATGGACCGCATTGTGGCCCATGGTAACAAAGGAAATAACTGCCTATAAAAACTAGACAGTAGCATTCTCAGAGCCTTCTTCGTGATGCTTGCATTCAACTCACAGTGTTGAACCTTTCTTTGATAGTTCAGGTTTGAAACACTGTTTCTGTAGAAACTGCAAGTGGATATTTGGACCTCTCTGAGGATTTCGTTGGAAACGGGATAAACAGCACAGAAGTAAAGTGAAGCATTCTCAGAACTTTCTTCGTGATGTTTGCATTCAACTCACAGTGTTGAACCTTTCTTTGATAGTTCAGGTTTGAAGCACTCTTTTTTTAGAAACTGCAAGTGGATATTTGGACCTCTCTGAGGATTTCGTTGGAAACGGGATAAACCGCACGTAACAGAACAGAAGCATTCTCAGAACCTTCTTCCTGACGTTTGCATTCAGTTCACAGTGTTGAACCTTTCTTTGATAGTTCACGTTTCAAACACTCTTTTTGTAGAAACTGCAAGTGGATATTTGGACCTCTTTGAGGCCTATAGTAGTAAAGGTAATAACTTCATATAAAAACAGGACAGAAGCTTTCTCAGAAAATTCTTTGGGATCATTGAGTTTAACTCACAGAGCTGAACATTCCTTTGGATGGAGCAGGTTTGAAACACACTTTTTGTAGAATCTGCAAGTGGATATTTGGACCTCTCGGAGGATTTCGTTGGAAACGGGATAACTGCACCTAATTGAACAGAAGCATTCTCAGAAACTTCTTTGTGATGTTTGCAATCAAATCCCAGAGTTGAATCTTCCTTTGATAGTTCAAGTTTGAAGCACTCTTTTTGTTGGATCTGCAAGTGGATATTTGGACCACTCTGTGGCCTTCGTTCGAAAATGCTATATCTTCACATAAAATCTAGACAGTAGCTTTCACAGAAACTTCTCTGTGATGATTGCATTCAACTCACAGGGTTGAAGGTTCCTTTTGAAACAGCATTTTCCAAACACTTTTTCTGTGGAATCTGCAAGTGGATATTTGGACCGCTTTGAAGATTTCGTTGGAAACGGGATAATCTTCACAGGAAAACTAAACAGAAACATTCTCAGAAACTTCTTTGTGATGTTTGCATTCAACTCACAGAGTTGAACTTTCCTTTTGGGAGAGAAGCTTTGCAACACTCTTTTTCTAGAATCTGCAAGTGGACCTTTGGAGGGCTTTGAGGCCTGTGGTGGAAAAGGAAATATCTTCCCGTAGAAACTAGATAGAAGCATTCTCAGAAACTACTTTGGGATGATTGCATTCAAGTCTCAGAGTTGAACATTCTCTTTGACAGAGCAGTTTGGAAACTCTCTTTTTGTAGAATCTGCATGTGGAGACATGGACCGCATTGAGGCCCATGGTAACAAAGGAAATAACTGCCTATAAAAACTAGACAGTAGCATTCTCAGAGCCTTCTTCTTGATGCTTGCAATCAACTCACAGTGTTGAACCTTTCTTTGATAGTTCAGGTTTGAAACACTGTTTCTGTAGAAACTGCAAGTGGATATTTGGACCTCTCTGAGGATTTCGTTGGAAACGGGATAAACCGCACGTAACTAAACAGAGGCATTCTCAGAGCTTTCTTCGTGATGTTTGCATTCAGCTCACAGTGTTGAACCTTTCTTTGATAGTTCAGGTTTGAAACACTCTTTTTGTAGAAACTGCAAGTGGATATTTGGAGCTCTTTGAGGCCTATCGTAGTAAAAGTAATAACTTCATATAAAAACAAGACGGAAGCTTTCTCAGAAAATTCTTGGTGATCATTGAGTTTACTCACAGAGCTGAACATTCCTTTGGATGGAGCAGGTTTGAAACACACTTTTTGTAGAATCTGCAAGTGGGTATTTGGACCTCTCTGAGGATTTCTTTGGAAACGGGATAACTTCACCTAACTAAACAGAAGCATTCTCAGAAACTTCTCTGTGATGTTTGCAATCAAATCCCCGAGTTGAATCTTTCTTTGAGAGTTCAAGTTTGAAACACTCTTTTTGTTGGATCTGCAAGTGGATATTTGGACCACTCTGTGGCCTTCGTTCGAAACTGGTATATCTTCACATAAAATCTAGACAGTAGCTTTCACAGAAATTTCTCTGTGATGATTGCATTCAACTCACAGAGTTGAAGGTTCCTTTTGAAACAGCAGTTTCCAAACACTCTTTCTGTGGAATCTGCAAGTGGATATTTGGACCGCTTTGAAGATTTCGTTGGAAACCGTATAATCTTCACAGAAAAACTAAACAGAAAAATTCTCAGAAACTTCTTTGTGATGTCTGCATTCAACTCACAGAGTTGAACTTTCCTTTTGAGAGAGAAGCTTTGCAACAATCTTTTTCTAGAATCTGCAAGTGGACATTTGGAGGGCTTTGAGGCCTGTGGTGGAAAAGGAAATATCTTCCCATAGAAACTAGATAGAAGGATTCTCAGAAACTACTTTGGGATGATTGCATTCAAGTCTCAGAGTTGAACATTCTCTTTGACAGAGCAGTTTGGAAACTCTCTTTTTGTAGAATCTGCAAGTGGAAACATGGACCGCATTGTGGCCCATGGTAACAAAGGAAATAACTGCCTATAAAAACTAGACAGTAGCATTCTCAGAGCCTTCTTCGTGATGCTTGCATTCAACTCACAGTGTTGAACCTTTCTTTGATAGTTCAGGTTTGAAACACTGTTTCTGTAGAAACTGCAAGTGGATATTTGGACCTCTCTGAGGATTTCGTTGGAAAAGGGATAAACCGCACGTAACTAAACAGAAGCATTCTCAGAGCTTTCTTCGTGATGTTTGCATTCAGCTCACAGTGTTGAACCTTTCTTTGATAGTTCAGGTTTGAAACACTCTTTTTGTAGAAACTGCAAGTGGATATTTGGACCTCTTTGAGGCCTATAGTACTAAAGGTAATAACTTCATATAAAAACAAGACAGAAGCATTCTCAGAAAATTCTTGGGGATCATTGAGTTTACTCACAGAGCTGAACATTCCTTTGGATGGAGCAGGTTTGAAACACACTTTTTGTAGAATCTGCAAGTGGGTATTTGGACCTCTCTGAGGATTTCTTTGGAAACGGGATAACTTCACCTAACTAAACAGAAGCATTCTCAGAAACTTCTCTGTGATGTTTGCAATCAAATCCCCGAGTTGAATCTTTCTTTGAGAGTTCAAGTTTGAAACACTCTTTTTGTTGGATCTGCAAGTGGATATTTGGACCACTCTGTGGCCTTCGTTCGAAACTGGTATATCTTCACATAAAATCTAGACAGTAGCTTTCACAGAAATTTCTCTGTGATGATTGCATTCAACTCACAGAGTTGAAGGTTCCTTTTGAAACAGCAGTTTCCAAACACTCTTTCTGTGGAATCTGCAAGTGGATATTTGGACCGCTTTGAAGATTTCGTTGGAAACCGTATAATCTTCACAGAAAAACTAAACAGAAACATTCTCACAAACTTCTTTGTGATGTCTGCATTCAACTCACAGAGTTGAACTTTCCTTTTGAGAGAGAAGCTTTGCAACAATCTTTTTCTAGAATCTGCAAGTGGACATTTGGAGGGCTTTGAGGCCTGTGGTGGAAAAGGAAATATCTTCCCATAGAAACTAGATAGAAGCATTCTCAGAAACTACTTTGGGATGATTGCATTCAAGTCTCAGAGTTGAACATTCTCTTTGACAGAGCAGTTTGGAAACTCTCTTTTTGTAGAATCTGCAAGTGGAGACATGGACCGCATTGAGGCCCATGGTAACAAAGGAAATAACTGCCTATAAAAACTAGACAGTAGCATTCTCAGAGCCTTCTTCTTGATGCTTGCAATCAACTCACAGTGTTGAACCTTTCTTTGATAGTTCAGGTTTGAAACACTGTTTCTGAAGAAACTGCAAGTGGATATTTGGACCTCTCTGAGGATTTCGTTGGAAACGGGATAAACCGCACGTAACTAAACAGAGGCATTCTCAGAGCTTTCTTCGTGATGTTTGCATTCAGCTCACAGTGTTGAACCTTTCTTTGATAGTTCAAGTTTGAAACACTCTTTTTGTAGAAACTGCAAGTGGATATTTGGACCTCTTTGAGGCCTATAGTACTAAAGGTAATAACTTAATATAAAAACAAGACAGAAGCATTCTCAGAAAATTCTTGGGGATCAGTGAGTTCAACTCACAGAGCTGAACATTCCTTTGGATGGAGCAGGTTTGAAACACACTTTTTGTAGAATCTGCAAGTGGATATTTGGACCTCTCTGAGGATTTCGTTGGAAACGGGATAACTGCACCTAAATAAACAGAAGCATTCTCAGAAACTTCTTTGTGATGTTTGCATTCAACACACAGTGTTGAAACTTTCTTTGATAGTTCAGGTTTGAAACACTCTTTTTGTAGAAACTGCAAGTGGATATTTGGACCTCTTTGAGGCCTATCGTAGTAAAGGTAATAACTTCATATAAAAACAAGACGGAAGCTTTCTCAGAAAATTCTTGGGGATCATTGAGTTTACTCACAGAGCTGAACATTCCTTTGGATGGAGCAGGTTTGAAACACACTTCTTGTAGAATCTGCAAGTGGGTATTTGGACCTCTCTGAGGATTTCTTTGGAAACGGGATAACTTCACCTAACTAAACAGAAGCATTCTCAGAAACTTCTCTGTGATGTTTGCAATCAAATCCCCGAGTTGAATCTTTCTTTGAGAGTTCAAGTTTGAAACACTCTTTTTGTTGGATCTGCAACTGGATATTTGGACCACTCTGTGGCCTTCGTTCGAAACTGGTATATCTTCACATAAAATCTAGACAGTAGCTTTCACAGAAATTTCTCTGTGATGATTGCATTCAACTCACAGAGTTGAAGGTTCCTTTTGAAACAGCAGTTTCCAAACACTCTTTCTGTGGAATCTGCAAGTGGATATTTGGACTGCTTTGAAGATTTCGTTGGAAACCGTATAATCTTCACAGAAAAACTAAACAGAAACATTCTCAGAAACTTCTTTGTGATGTCTGCATTCAACTCACAGAGTTGAACTTTCCTTTTGAGAGAGAAGCTTTGCAACAATCTTTTTCTAGAATCTGCAAGTGGACATTTGGAGGGCTTTGAGGCCTGTGGTGGAAAAGGAAATATCTTCCCATAGAAACTAGATAGAAGCATTCTCAGAAACTACTTTGGGATGATTGCATTCAAGTCTCAGAGTTGAACATTCTCTTTGACAGAGCAGTTTGGAAACTCTCTTTTTGTAGAATCTGCAAGTGGAAACATGGACCGCATTGTGGCCCATGGTAACAAAGGAAATAACTGCCTATAAAAACTAGACAGTAGCATTCTCAGAGCCTTCTTCGTGATGCCTGCATTCAACTCACAGTGTTGAACCTTTCTTTGATAGTTCAGGTTTGAAACACTGTTTCTGTAGAAACTGCGAGTGGATATTTGGACCTCTCTGAGGATTTCGTTGAAACGGGATAAACCGCACGTAACTAAACAGAAGCATTCTCAGAGCTTTCTTCGTGATGTTTGCATTCAGCTCACAGTGTTGAACCTTTCTTTGATAGTTCAGGTTTGAAACACTCTTTTTGTAGAAACTGCAAGTGGATATTTGGACCTCTTTGAGGCCTATAGTACTAAAGGTAATAACTTCATATAAAAACAAGACAGAAGCATTCTCAGAAAATTCTTGGGGATCATTGAGTTTAACTCACAGAGCTGAACATTCCTTTGGATGAAGCATGTTTGAAACACACCTTTTGTAGAATCTGCAAGTGGATATTTGGACCTCCCTGAGGATTTCGTTGAAACGGGATAACTGCACCTAACTAAACAGAAGCATTCTCAGAAATTTCTTTGTGATGTTTGCATTCAACACACAGTGTTGAAAGTTTCTTTGATAGTTCAGGTTTGAAACTCTCTTTTTGTAGAAACTGCAAGTGGATATTTGGACCTCTTTGAGGCCTATCGTAGTAAAGGTAATAACTTTATATATAAACAAGACGGAAGATTTCTCAGAAAATTCTTGGGGATCATTGAGTTTACTCACAGAGCTGAACATTCCTTTGGATGGAGCAGGTTTGAAACACACTTTTTGTAGAATCTGCAAGTGGGTATTTGGACCTCTCTGAGGATTTCTTTGGAAACGGGATAACTTCACCTAACTAAACAGAAGCATTCTCAGAAACTTCTCTGTGATGTTTGCAATCAAATCCCCGAGTTGAATCTTTCTTTGAGATTTCAAGTTTGAAACACTCTTTTTGTTGGATCTGCAAGTGGATATTTGGACCACTCTGTGGCCTTCGTTCTAAACTGGTATATCTTCACATAAAATCTAGACAGTAGCTTTCACAGAACCTTCTGTGTGATGATTGCATTCAACTCACAGATTTGAAGGTTCCTTTTGAAACAGCAGTTTCCAAACACTCTTTCTGTGGAATCTGCAAGTGGATATTTGGAACGCTTTGAAGATTTCGTTGGAAATAGGATAATCTTCACAGAATAACTAAACAGAAGCATTCTCAGAAACCTCTTTGTGATGTTTGCATTCAACTCACAGAGTTGAACTTTCCTTTTGAGAGAGAAGCTTTGCAACACTCTTTTTCTAGAATCTGCAAGTGGACATTTGGAGGGCTTTGAGGCCTGTGGTGGAAAAGGAAATATCTTCCGGTAGAAACTAGATAGAAGCATTCTCAGAAACTACTTTGGGATGATTGCATTCAAGTCTCAGAGTTGAACATTCTCTTTGACAGAGCAGTTTGGAAACTCTCTTTTTGTAGAATCTGCAAGTGGAAACATGGACTGCATTGTGGCCCATGGTAACAAAGGAAATAACTGCCTATAAAAACTAGACAGTAGCATTCCCAGAGCCTTCTTCGTGATGCTTGCATTCAACTCACAGTGTTGAACCTTTCTTTGATAGTTCAGGTTTGAAACACTGTTTCTGTAGAAACTGCAAGTGGATATTTGGACCTCTCTGAGGATTTCGTTGGAAACGGGATAAACAGCACAGAACTAAAGTGAAGCATTCTCAGAACTTTCTTCGTGATGTTTGTATTCAACTCACTGTGTTGAACCATTCTTTGATAGTTGAGGTTTGAAACACTCTTTTTGTAGAAACTGCAAGTGGATATTTGGACCTCTCTGAGGATTTCGTAGGAAACGGGATAAACCACACGTAACTAAACAGAAGCATTCTCAGAGCTTTCTTCGTGATGTTTGCATTCAATTCACAGTGTTGAACCTTTCTTTGATAGTTCAGGTTTGAAACACTCTTTTTGTAGAAACTGCAAGTGGATATTTGAAACTCTTTGAGGATTTCGTTTGAAACGGCATAAACAGCACAGAACTAAACTGAAGCATTCTCAGAACCTTCTTCCTGATGTTTGCATTCAGCTCACAGTGTTGAACTTTCTTTGATAGTTCAGGTTTGAAACACTCTTTTTGTAGAAACTGCAAGTGGATATTTGGACCTCTTTGAGGCCTATCGTAGTAAAGGTAATAACTTCATATAAAAACAATACGGAAGCTTTCTCAGAAAATTCTTGGGGATCATTGAGTTTACTCACAGAGGTGAACATTCCTTTGGATGGAGGAGGTTTGAAACACACTTTTTGTAGAATCTGCAAGTGGATATTTGGAGCTCTCGGAGGATTTCGTTGGAAACGGGATAACTGCACCTAACTAAACAGAAGCATTCTCAGAAACTTCTTTGTGATGTTTGCAATCAAATCCCAGAGTTGAATCTTCCTTTGATAGTTCAAGTTTGAAACACTCTTTTTGTTGGATCTGCAAGTGGATATTTGGACCACTCTGTGGCCTTCGTTCGAAAGTGGTATATCTTCACATAAAATCTAGACAGTAGCTTTCACAGAAACTTCTCTGTGATGATTGCATTCAACTCACAGAGTTGAAGGTTCCTTTTGAAACAGCAGTTTCCAAACACTCTTTCTGTGGAATCTGCAAGTGGATATTTGGACCACTTTGAAGATTTCATTGGAAACGGGATAATCTTCACAGAAAAACTAAACAGAAACATTCTCAGAATCTTCTTTGTGATGTTTGCATTCAACTCACAGAGTTGAACTTTCCTTTTGAGAGAGAAGCTTTGCAACACTCTTTTTCTAGAATCTGCAAGTGGATATTTGGAGGACTTTGAGGCCTGTGGTGGAAAAGGAAACAACTTCCCATAGAAACTATATTGAAGCATTCTCAGAAACTACTTTGGGATGATTGCATTCAAGTCCCAGAGTTGAACATTCTCTTTGACAGAGTAGTTTGGAAACTCTCTTTTTGTAGAATCTGCAAGTGGAGACATGGACCGCATTGAGGCCCATGGTAACAAAGGAAATAACTGCCTATAAAAACTAGACAGTAGCATTCTCAGAGCCTTCTTCGTGATGCTTGCAATCAACATACAGTGTTGAACCTTTCTTTGATAGTTCAGGTTTGAAACACTGTTTCTGTAGAAACTGCAAGTGGATATTTGGAACTCTCTGAGGATTTCGTTGGAAACGGGATAAAACGCACGTAACTAAACAGAAGCATTCTCAGAGCTTTCTTAGTGATGTTTGCATTCAGCTCACAGTGTTGAAACTTTCTTTGATTGTTCAGGTTTGAAACACTCTTTTTGTGGAAACTGCAAGTGGATATTTGGACCTCTTTGAGGCCTATAGTACAAAAGGTAATAACTTCATATAAAAACAAGACAGAAGCTTTCTCAGAAAATTCTTGGAGATCATTGAGTTTAACTCACAGAGCTGAACATTCCTTTGGATGGAGCAGGTTTGAAACTCACTTTTTGTAGAATCTGCAAGTGGATATTTGGAGCTCTCTGAGGATATCTTTGGAAACGGGATAAACCGCACGTAACTGAACGGAAGCATTCTCAGAACCTTCTTCCTGATGTTTGCATTCAGCTCACAGTGTTGAACCTTTCTTTGATAGTTCAGGTTTGAAACACTCTTTTTGTAGAAACTGCAAGTGGATATTTGAAAGAATTTGAGGATTTCGTTGGAAACGGGATAAACAGCACAGAACTAAACTGAAGCATTCTCAGAACTTTCCTCGTGATGTTTGAATTCAACTCACAGTGTTGAACCACTCTTTGATAGTTGAGGTTTGAAACACTCTTTTTGTAGAAACTGCAAGTGGGTATTTGGACCTCTCTGAGGATTTCGTTGGAAACGGGATAAACCACACGTAACTAAACAGAAGCATTCTCAGAACTTTCTTCGTGATGTTTGCATGCAACTCACAGTGTTGAATCTTTCTTTGATAGTTCAGGTTTGAAACACTCTTTTTGTAGAAACCGCAAGTGGATATTTGGACCTCTTTGAGGCCTATCGTAGTAAAGGTTATAACTTCATATAAAAACAAGACCGAAGCTTTCTCAGAAATTTCTTGGGGATCATTGAGTTTAACTCACAGAGCTGAACATTCCTTTGGATGGAGCAGGTTTGAAACACACTTTTTGTAGAATCTGCAAGTGCATATTTGGACCTCTCTGAGGATTTCGTTGGAAACGGGATAACTGCACCTAACTAAACAGAAGCATTCTCAGAAACTTCTTTGTGATATTTGCAATCAAATCCCAGAGTTGAATCTTCCTTTGATAGTTCAAGTTTGAAACACTCTTTTTGTTGGATCTGCAAGTGGATATTTGGACCACTCTGTGGCCTTCGTTCGAAACTGCTATATCTTCACATAAAATCTAGACAGTAGCTTTCACAGAAACTTCTCTGTGATGATTGCATTCAACTCACAGAGTTGAAGGTTCCTTTTGAAACAGCAGTTTCCAAACACGCATTCTGTGGAATCTGCAAGTGGATATTTGGACCGCTTTGAAGATTTCGTTGGAAACGGGATAATCTTCACAGAAAAACTAAACAGAAACATTCTCATAAACTTCTTTGTGATGTTTGCATTCAACTCACAGAGTTGAACTTTCCTTTTGAGAGAGAAGCTTTGCAACACTCTTTTTCTAGAATCTGCAAGTGGACATCTGGAGGGCTTTGAGGCCTGTGGTGGAAAAGGAAATATCTTCCCGTAGAAACTAGATAGAAGCATTCGCAGAAACTACTTTGGGATGATTGCATTCAAGTCTCATAGTTGAACATTCTCTTTGACAGAGCAGTTTGGAAACTCTCTTTTTGTAGAACCTGCAAGTGGAGACATGGACCGCATTGAGGCCCATGGTAACAAAGGAAATAACTGCCTATAAAAACTAGACAGTAGCATTCTCAGAGCCTTCTTCGTGATGCTTGCATTCAACTCACAGTGTTGAACCTTTCTTTGATAGTTCAGGATTGAAACACTGTTTCTGTAGAAACTGCAAGTGGATATTTGGACCTCTCTGATTATTTCGTTGGAAACGGGATAAACAGCACAGAACTAAACTGAAGCATTCTCAGAACTTTCTTCGTGATGTTTGTATTCAACTCACTGTGTTGAACCATTCTTTGATAGTTGAGGTTTGAAACACTCTTTTTGTAGAAACTGCAAGTGGATATTTGGACCTCTCTGAGGATTTCGTAGGAAACGGGTAAACCACACGTAACTAAACAGAAGCATTCTCAGAGCTTTCTTCGTGATGTTTGCATTCAATTCACAGTGTTGAACCTTTCTTTGATAGTTCAGTTTTGAAACACTCTTTTTGTAGAAACTGCAAGTGGATATTTGAAACAATTTGAGGATTTCGTTGGAAACTGGATAAACAGCACACAACTAAACTGAAGCATTCTCAGAACTTTCTTCGTGATGTTTGAATTCAACTCACAGTGTTGAACCATTCTTTGATAGTTGAGGTTTGAAACACTCTTTTTGTAGAAACTGCAAGTGGGTATTTGGACCTCTCTGAGGATTTCGTTGGAAACGGGATAAACCACACGTAACTAAACAGAAGCATTCTCAGAACATTCTTCGTGATGTTTGCATTCAACTCACAGTGTTGAACCATTCTTTGATAGTTCAGGTTTGAAACACTCTTTTTGTAGAAACTGCAAGTGGATATTTGGCCCTCTCTGAGGATTTCTTTGGAAACGGGATGAATCGCACGTAACTAAACACAAGCATTCTCAGAACCTTCTTCATGATGTTTGCATACAGCTCACAGTGTTGAACCTTTCTTTGATAGTTCAGGTTTGAAACACTCTTTTTGTAGAATCTGCAAGTGGATATTTGAAACTCTCTGAGGATTTCGTTGGAAACGGGATAACAGCACAGAACTAAACTGAAACATTCTCAGAACTATTTTTGTGATGTTTGAATTCAACTCACAGTGTTGAACCATTCTTTGATAGTTGAGGTTTGAAACACTCTTTTTGTAGAAACTGCCAGTGGATATTTGGACCTCTCTGTGGATTTCGCTGGAAACGGGATAAACCACACGTAACTAAACAGAAGTATTCTCAAAACTTTCTTCGTGATGTTTGCATTCAACTTACAGTGTTGAACCTTTCTTTGATAGTTCAGGTTTGAAACACTCTTTTTGTAGAAACTGCAAGTGGATATTTGGACCTCTCTGAGGATATCGTTGGAAACGGGATAAACCGCACGTAACTAAACACAAGCATTCTCAGAACCTTCTTCCTGATGTTTGCATTCAGCTCACAGTGTTGAACCTTTCTTTGATAGTTCAGGTTTAAAACACTCTTTTTGTAGAAACTGCAAGTGGATATTTGGACCTCTTTGAGGACTATCGTAATAAAGGTAATAACTTCATATAAAAACAAGACAGAAGCTTTCTCAGAAAATTCTTGGGGATCATTGAGTTTAACTCACAGAGCTGAACATTCCTTTGGATGGAGCAGGTTTGAAACACACTTTTTGTAGAATCTGCAAGTGGATATTTGGACCTCTCTGAGGATTTCGTTGGAAACGGGATAACTGCACCTAACTAAACAGAAGGATTCTCAGAATCATCTTTGTGATGTTTGCAATCAAATCCCAGAGTTGAATCTTCCTTTGATATTTCCAGTTTGAAACACTCTTTTTGTTGGATCTGCAAGTGGATATTTGGACCACTCTGTGGCCTTCGTTCGAAACTGGTATATCTTCACATAAAATCTAGACAGTAGCTTTCACAGAAACTTCTCTGTGATGATTGCATTCAACTCACAGAGTTGAAGGTTCCTTTTGAAACAGCAGTTTCCAAACACTCTTTCTGTGGAATCTGCAAGTGGATATTTGGACCGCTTTGAAGGTTTCGTTGGAAACGGTATAATCATCACAGAAAAACTAAACTGAAACATTCTCAGAAACTTCTTTGTGATGTTTGCCTTCAACTCACAGAGTTAAACTTTCCTTTTGAGATAGAAGCTTTGCAACACTCTTTTTCTAGAATCTGCAAGTGGACATTTGGAGGGCTTTGAGGCCTGTGGTGGAAAAGGAAATATCTTCCCGTAGAAACTAGATAGAAGCATTCTCAGAAACTACTTTGGGATGATTGCATTGAAGTCTCAGAGTTGAACATTCTCTTTGACAGAGCAGTTTGGAAACTCTCTTTTTGTAGAATCTGCAAGTGGAGACATGGACCGCATTGAGGCCCATGGTAATAAAGGAAATAACTGCCTATAAAAACTAGACAGTAGCATTCTCAGAGCCTTCTTCGTGATGCTTGCATTCAACTCACAGTGTTGAACCTTTCTTTGATAGTTCAGGTTTGAAACACTGTTTCTGTAGAAACTGCAAGTGGATATTTGGACCACTCTGAGGATTTCATTGGCAACGGGATAAAGAGCACAGAACTAAACTGAAGCATTCTCAGAACTTTCTTCGTGATGTTTGTATTCAACTCACTGTGTTGAACCATTCTTTGATAGTTGAGGTTTGAAACACTCTTTTGTAGAAACTGCAAGTGGATATTTGGACCTCTCTGAGGATTTCGTAGGAAACGGGATAAACCACACGTAACTAAACAGAAGCATTCTCAGAGCTTTCTTCGTGATGTTTGCATTCAATTCACAGTGTTGAACCTTTCTTTGATAGTTCAGGTTTGAAACACTCATTTGGAGAAACTGCAAGTGGATATTTGGACCTCTCTGAGGATTTCTTTGGAAACGGGATGAATCGCACGTAAGTAAACACAAGCATTCTCAGAACCTTCTTCCTGATGTTTGCATTCAGCTCACAGTGTTGAACCTTTCTTTGATAGTTCAGGTTTGAAACACTCTTTTTGTAGAAACTGCAAGTGGATATTTGGACCTCTTTGAGGCCTATCGTAGTATAGGTTATAACTTCATATAGAAACAAGACAGAAGCTTTCTCAGAAAATTCTTGGGGATCATTGAGTTTAACTCACAGAGCTGAACATTCCTTTGGACGGAGCAGGTTTGAAACACACTTTTTGTAGAATCTGCAAGTGGATATTTGGACCTCTCTGAGGATTTCGTTGGAAACGGGATAAACCACACGTAACTAAACAGAAGCATTCTCAGAACATTCTTCGTGATGTTTGCATTCAACTCACAGTGTTGAACCATTCTTTGATAGTTCAGGTTTGAAACACTCTTTTTGTAGAAACTGCAAGTGGATATTTGGCCCTCTCTGAGGATTTCTTTGGAAACGGGATGAATCGCACGTAACTAAACACAAGCATTCTCAGAACCTTCTTCATGATGTTTGCATACAGCTCACAGTGTTGAACCTTTCTTTGATAGTTCAGGTTTGAAACACTCTTTTTGTAGAATCTGCAAGTGGATATTTGAAACTCTCTGAGGATTTCGTTGGAAACGGGATAACAGCACAGAACTAAACTGAAACATTCTCAGAACTATTTTTGTGATGTTTGAATTCAACTCACAGTGTTGAACCATTCTTTGATAGTTGAGGTTTGAAACACTCTTTTTGTAGAAACTGCCAGTGGATATTTGGACCTCTCTGTGGATTTCGCTGGAAACGGGATAAACCACACGTAACTAAACAGAAGTATTCTCAAAACTTTCTTCGTGATGTTTGCATTCAACTTACAGTGTTGAACCTTTCTTTGATAGTTCAGGTTTGAAACACTCTTTTTGTAGAAACTGCAAGTGGATATTTGGACCTCTCTGAGGATATCGTTGGAAACGGGATAAACCGCACGTAACTAAACACAAGCATTCTCAGAACCTTCTTCCTGATGTTTGCATTCAGCTCACAGTGTTGAACCTTTCTTTGATAGTTCAGGTTTAAAACACTCTTTTTGTAGAAACTGCAAGTGGATATTTGGACCTCTTTGAGGACTATCGTAATAAAGGTAATAACTTCATATAAAAACAAGACAGAAGCTTTCTCAGAAAATTCTTGGGGATCATTGAGTTTAACTCACAGAGCTGAACATTCCTTTGGATGGAGCAGGTTTGAAACACACTTTTTGTAGAATCTGCAAGTGGATATTTGGACCTCTCTGAGGATTTCGTTGGAAACGGGATAACTGCACCTAACTAAACAGAAGGATTCTCAGAATCATCTTTGTGATGTTTGCAATCAAATCCCAGAGTTGAATCTTCCTTTGATATTTCCAGTTTGAAACACTCTTTTTGTTGGATCTGCAAGTGGATATTTGGACCACTCTGTGGCCTTCGTTCGAAACTGGTATATCTTCACATAAAATCTAGACAGTAGCTTTCACAGAAACTTCTCTGTGATGATTGCATTCAACTCACAGAGTTGAAGGTTCCTTTTGAAACAGCAGTTTCCAAACACTCTTTCTGTGGAATCTGCAAGTGGATATTTGGACCGCTTTGAAGGTTTCGTTGGAAACGGTATAATCATCACAGAAAAACTAAACTGAAACATTCTCAGAAACTTCTTTGTGATGTTTGCCTTCAACTCACAGAGTTAAACTTTCCTTTTGAGATAGAAGCTTTGCAACACTCTTTTTCTAGAATCTGCAAGTGGACATTTGGAGGGCTTTGAGGCCTGTGGTGGAAAAGGAAATATCTTCCCGTAGAAACTAGATAGAAGCATTCTCAGAAACTACTTTGGGATGATTGCATTGAAGTCTCAGAGTTGAACATTCTCTTTGACAGAGCAGTTTGGAAACTCTCTTTTTGTAGAATCTGCAAGTGGAGACATGGACCGCATTGAGGCCCATGGTAATAAAGGAAATAACTGCCTATAAAAACTAGACAGTAGCATTCTCAGAGCCTTCTTCGTGATGCTTGCATTCAACTCACAGTGTTGAACCTTTCTTTGATAGTTCAGGTTTGAAACACTGTTTCTGTAGAAACTGCAAGTGGATATTTGGACCACTCTGAGGATTTCATTGGCAACGGGATAAAGAGCACAGAACTAAACTGAAGCATTCTCAGAACTTTCTTCGTGATGTTTGTATTCAACTCACTGTGTTGAACCATTCTTTGATAGTTGAGGTTTGAAACACTCTTTTGTAGAAACTGCAAGTGGATATTTGGACCTCTCTGAGGATTTCGTAGGAAACGGGATAAACCACACGTAACTAAACAGAAGCATTCTCAGAACTTTCTTCGTGATGTTTGCAATCAACTCACAGTGTTGAACCTTTCTTTCATAGTTCAGCTCTGAAACACTCTTTTTGTAGAAACTGCAAGTGGATATTTGGACCTCTCTGAGGATTTCTTTGGAAACGGGATGAATCGCACGTAAGTAAACACAAGCATTCTCAGAACCTTCTTCCTGATGTTTGCATTCAGCTCACAGTGTTGAACCTTTCTTTGATAGTTCAGGTTTGAAACACTCTTTTTGTAGAAACTGCAAGTGGATATTTGGACCTCTTTGAGGCCTATCGTAGTATAGGTTATAACTTCATATAGAAACAAGACAGAAGCTTTCTCAGAAAATTCTTGGGGATCATTGAGTTTAACTCACAGAGCTGAACATTCCTTTGGATGGAGCAGGTTTGAAACACACTTTTTGTAGAATCTGCAAGTGGATATTTGGACCTCTCTGAGGATTTCGTTGGAAACGGGATAACTGCATCTAACTAAACAGAAGCATTCTCAGAAACTTCTTTGTGATATTTGCAATCAAATCCCAGAGTTGAATCTTCCTTTGATAGTTCAAGTTTGCAACACTCTTTTTGTTGGATCTGCAAGTCGATATTTGGACCACTACTTGGCCTTCTTTGGAAACTGCTATATCTTCACCTAAAATCTAGACAGTAGCTTTCACAGAAACTTCTCTGTGATGATTGCATTCAAATCACAGAGTTGAAGGTTCCTTTTGAAACAGCAGTTTCCAAACAAGCTTTCTGTGGAATCTGCAAGAGGATATTTGGACCGCTTTGAAGATTTCGTTGGAAACGGGATAATCTTCACAGAAAAACTAAACAGAAAGATTCTCAGAAACTTCTTTGTGATGTTTGCAATCAAATCCCAGAGTTGAATCTTCCTTTGATAGTTCAAGTTTGAAACACTCTTTTTGTTGGATCTGCAAGTGGATATTTGGACCACTCTGTGGCCTTCGTTCTAAACTGGTATATCTTCACATAAAATCTAGACAGTAGCTTTCACAGAAACTTCTCTGTGATGATTGCATTCAACTCACAGTGTTGAAGGTTCCTTTTGAAACAGCAGTTTCCAAACACTCTTTCTGTGGAATCTGCAAGTGGATATTTGGACCGCTTTGAAGATTTCGTTGGAAACAGGATAAACATCACAGAAAAACTAAACAGAAACATTCTCAGAAACTTCTTTGTGATGTTTGCATTCAACTCACAGAGTTAAACTTTCCTTTTGAGAGAGAAGCTTTGCAACACTCTTTTTCTAGAATCTGCAAGTGGACATTTGGAGGGCTTTGAGGCCTGTGGTGGAAAAGGAAATATCTTCCCGTAGAAACTAGATAGAAGCATTCTCAGAAACTACTTTGGGATGATTGCATTCATGTCTCAGAGTTGAACATTCTCTTTGACCGAGCAGTTTGGAAACTCTCTTTTTGTAGAATCTGCAAGTGGAGACATGGACCGCTTTGAGGCCCATGGTAATAAAGGAAATAACTGCCTATAAAAACTAGACAATAGCATTCTCAGAGCCTTCTTCGTGATGCTTGCATTCAACTCACAGTGTTGAACCTTTCTTTGATAGTTCAGGTTTGAAACACTGTTTCTGTAGAAACTGCAAGTGGATATTTGGACCTCTCTGAGGATTTCGTTGGCAACGGGATAAAAAGCACGGAACTAAACTGAAGCATTCTCAGAACTTTCTTCGTGATGTTTGTATTCAACTCACTGTGTTGAACCATTCTTTGATAGTTGAGGTTTGAAACACTCTTTTTGTAGAAACTGCAAGTGGATATTTGGACCTCTCTGAGGATTTCGTAGGAAACGGGATAAACGACACGTAACTAAACAGAAGCATTCTCGGAGCTTTCTTCGTGATGTTTGCATTCAATTCACAGTGTTGAACCTTTCTTTGATAGTTCAGGTTTGAAACACTCTTTTTGTAGAAACTGAAAGTGGATATTTGAAACTCTTTGAGGATTTCGTTGGAAACGGGATAAACAGCACAGAACTAAACTGAAGAATTCTCAGAACATTCTTCGTGATGTTTGCATTCAACTCACAGTGTTGAGCCTTTCTTTGATAGTTCAGGTTTGAAACACTCTTTTTGTAGAAACTGCAAGTGGATATTTGGACCTCTCTGAGGATTTCGTTGGAAACGGGATAAACAGCACATAACTATACTCAAGCATTCTCAGAACCTTCTTCCTGATGTTTGCATTCAGCTCACAGTGTTGAACCTTTCTTTGATAGTTCAGGTTTGAAACACTCTTTTTGTAGAAACTGCAAGTGGATATTTGGACCTCTTTGAGGCCTATCGTAGTCAAGGTAATAACTTCATATAAAAACGAGACAGAACTTTCTCAGAAAATTCTTGGGGATCATTGAGTTTAACTCACACAGCTGAACATTCCTTTGGATGGAGCAGGTTTGAAACACACCTTTTGTAGAATCTGCAAGTGGATATTTGGACCTCTCTGAGGATTTCGTTGGAAACGGGATAAACCACACGTAACTAAACAGAAGCATTCTCAGAACTTTCTTCGTGATGTTTGCAATCAACTCACAGTGTTGAACCTTTCTTTCATAGTTCAGGTCTGAAACACTCTTTTTGTAGAAACTGCAAGTGGATATTTGGACCTCTCTGAGGATTTCTTTGGAAACGGGATGAATCGCACGTAAGTAAACACAAGCATTCTCAGAACCTTCTTCCTGATGTTTGCATTCAGCTCACAGTGTTGAACCTTTCTTTGATAGTTCAGGTTTGAAACACTCTTTTTGTAGAAACTGCAAGTGGATATTTGGACCTCTCTGAGGATTTCATTGGAAACGGGATAAACAGCACATAACTATACTCAAGCATTCTCAGAACCTTCTTCCTGATGTTTGCATTCAGCTCACAGTGTTGAACCTTTCTTTGATAGTTCAGGTTTGAAACACTCTTTTTGTAGAAACTGCAAGTGGATATTTGGACCTCTTTGAGGCCTATCGTAGTCAAGGTAATAACTTCATATAAAAACGAGACAGAAGCTTTCTCAGAAAATTCTTGGGGATCATTGAGTTTAACTCACAGAGCTGAACATTCCTTTGGATGGAGCAGGTTTGAAACACACCTTTTGTACAATCTGCAAGTGGATATTTGGACCTCTCTGAGGATTTCGTTGGAAACGGGATAAACCACACGTAACTAAACAGAGGCATTCTCAGAACTTTCTTCGTGATGTTTGCAATCAACTCACAGTGTTGAACCTTTCTTTCATAGTTCAAGTCTGAAACACTCTTTTTGTAGAAACTGCAAGTGGATATTTGGACCTCTCTGAGGATTTCTTTGGAAACGGGATGAAACGCACGTAAGTAAACAGAAGCATTCTCAGAACCTTCTTCCTGATGTTTGCATTCAGCTCACAGTGTTGAACCTTTCTTTGATAGTTCAGGTTTGAAACACTCTTTTTGTAGAAACTGCTAGTGGATATTTGGACCTCTTTGAGGCCTATCGTATTAAAGGTTATAACTTCATATAAAAACAAGACAGAAGCTTTCTCAGAAAATTCTTGGGGATCATTGAGTTTAACTCACAGAGCTGAACATTCCTTTGGATGGAGCAGGTTTGAAACACACTTTTGTAGAATCTGCAAGTGGATATTTGGACCTCTCTGAGGATTTCGTTGGAAACGGGATAACTGCACCTAACTAAACAGAAGCATTCTCAGAAACTTCTTTGTGATATTTGCAATCAAATCCCAGAGTTGAATATTCCTTTGATAGTTCAAGTTTGAAACACTCTTTTTTTTGGTTCTGCAAGTGGATATTTGGACCACTCTGTGGCCTTCGTTCTAAACTGGTATATCTTCAAATAAAATCTAGACAGTAGCTTTCACAGAAACTTCTCTGTGATGATTGCATTCAACTCACAGAGTTGTAGCTTCCTTTTGAAACAGCAGTTTCCAAACACTCTTTCTGTGGAATCTGCAAGTGGATATTTGGACCGCTTTGAAGATTTCATTGGAAACGGGATAATCTTCACAGAAAAACTAAACAGAAACATTCTCAGAAACTTCTTTGTGATGTTTGCATTCAACTCACAGAGTTGAACTTTCCTTTTGAGAGAGAAGCTTTGCAACACTCTTTTTCTAGTATCTGCAAGTGGACATTTGGAGGGCTTTGAGGCCTGTGGTCGAAAAGGAAATATCTTCCCGTAGAAACTAGATAGAAGCATTCTCAGAAACTACTTTGGGATGATTGCATTCAAGTCTCAGAGTTGAACATTCTCTTTGACAGAGCAGTTTGGAAACTCTCTTTTTGTAGAACCTGCAAGAGAGACATGGACTGCATTGAGGCCCATGGTAACAAAGGAAATAACTGCCTATAAAAACTAGACAGTAGCATTCTCAGAGCCTTCTTCGTGATGCTTGCATTCAACTCACAGTGTTGAACCTTTCTTTGATAGTTCAGGCTTGAAACACTGTTTCTGTAGAAATTGCAAGTGGATATTTGGACCTCTGTGATTATTTCGTTGGAAACGGGATAAACAGCACAGAACTAAACTGAAGCATTCTCAGAACTTTCTTCGTGATGTTTGTATTCAACTCACTGTGTTGAACCATTCTTTGATAGTTGAGGTTTGAAACACTCTTTTTGTAGAAACTGCAAGTGGGTATTTGGACCTCTCTGAGGATTTCGTAGGAAACGGGATAAACCACACGTAACTAAACAGAAGCATTCTCAGAGCTTTCTTCGTGATGTTTGCATTCAATGCACAGTGTTGAATCTTTCTTTGATAGTTCAGTTTTGAAACACTCTTTTTGTAGAAACTGCAAGTGGATATTTGAAACACTTTGAGGATTTCGTTGGAAACGGGATAAACAGCACAGAACTAAACTGAAGCATTCTCAGAACTTTCTTCGTGATGTTTGAATTCAACTCACAGTGTTGAACCACTCTTTGATAGTTGAGGTTTGAAACACTCCTTTTGTAGAAACTGCAAGTGGATATTTGGACCTCTCTGTGGATTTCGTTGGAAACGGGATAACAGCACAGAACTAAACTGAAATATTATCAGAACTTTCTTCGTGATGTTTGAATTCAACTCACAGTGATGAGCCATTCTTTGATAGTTGAGGTTTGAAACACTCTTTTTGTAGAAACTTCCAGTGGATATTTGGACCTCTCTGTGGATTTCGTTGGAAACGGGATAAACCACACGTAACTAAACACAAGCATTCTCAGAACCTTCTTCCTGATGTTTGCATTCAGCTCACAGTGTTGAACCTTTCTTTGATAGTTCAGGTTTGAAACACTCTTTTTGTAGAAACTGCAAGTGGATATTTGCCCCTCTTTGAGGACTATCGTAGTAAAGGTAGTAACTTCATATAAAAACAAGACAGAAGCTTTCTCAGAAAATTCTTGGGGATCATTGAGTTGAACTCACAGAGCTGAACATTCCTTTGGATGGAGCAGGTTTGAAACACACTTTTTGTAGAATCTGCAAGTGGATATTTGGACCTCTCTGAGGATTTCGTTGGAAACGGGATAACTTCACCTAACTAAACAGAAGCATTCTCAGAAACTTCTTTGTGATATTTGCAATCAAATCCCAGAGTTGAATCTTCCTTTGATAGTTCAAGTTTGAAACACTCTTTTTGTTGGATCTGCAAGTGGATATTTGGACCACTCAGTGGCCTTCCTTCGAAACTGGTATATCTTCACATAAAATCTAGACAGTAGCTTTCACAGAAACTTCTCTGTGATGATTGCATTCAACTCACAGAGTTGAAGGTTCCTTTTGAAACAGCAGTTTCCAAACACTCTTTCTGTGGACTCTGCAAGTGGATATTTGGACCGCTTTGAAGATTTCGTTGGAAACGGGATAATCTTCACAGAAAAACTAAACAGAAACATTCTCAGAAACTTCTTTCTGATGTTTGCATTCAACTCACAGAGTTGAACTTTCCTTTTGAGACAGAAGTTTGCAACACTCTTTTTCTAGAATCTGCAAGTGGACATTTGGAGGGCTTTGAGGCCTGTGGTGGAAAAGGAAATATCTTCCCGTAGAAACTAGATAGAAGCATTCTCAGAAACTACTTTGGGATGATTGCATTCAAGTCTCAGAGTTGAACATTCTCTTTGACAGAGCAGTTTGGAAACTCTCTTTTTGTAGAATCTGCAAGAGGAGACATGGTCCGCATTGAGGCCCATGGTAACAAAGGAAATAACTGCCTATAAAAACTAGACAGAAGCAGTCTCAGAGCCTTCTTCGTGATGCTTGCATTCAACTCACAGTGTTGAAACTTTCTTTGATAGTTCAGGTTTGAAACACTGTTTCTGTAGAAACTGCAAGTGGATATTTGGACCTCTCTGAGTATTTCGTTGGAAAAGGGATAAACAGCACAGAATTAACTGAAGCATTCTCAGAACTTTCTTCGTGATGTTTGTATTCAACTCACTGTGTTGAACCATTCTTTGATAGTTGAGGTTTGAAACACTCTTTTTGTAGAAACTGCAAGTGGATATTTGGACCTCTCTGAGGATTTCGTAGGAAACGGGATAAACCACACGTAACTAAACAGAAGCATTCTCAGAGCTTTCTTCGTGATGTTTGCATTCAATTCACAGTGTTGAACCTTTCTTTGATAGTTCAGGTTTGAAACACTCTTTTTGTAGAAACTGAAAGTGGATATTTGAAACTCTTTGAGGATTTCGTTGGAAACGGGATAAACAGCACAGAACTAAACTGAAGAATTCTCAGAACTTTCTTCGTGATGTTTGAATTCAACACACAGTGTTGAACCATTCTTTGATAGTTGAGGTTTGATACACTCTTTTTGTAGAAACTGCAAGTGGATATTTGGACCTCTCTGAGGATTTCGTTGGAAACGGGACAAACCACTCGTAACTAAACACAAGCATTCTCAGGACCTTCTTCCTGATGTTTGCATTCAGCTCACAGTGTTGAACCTTTCTTTGATAGTTCAGGTTTGAAACACTCTTTTTGTAGAAACTGCTAGTGGATATTTGGACCTCTTTGAAGACTATCGTAGTAAAGGTAATAACTTCATATAAAAACAAGACAGAAGATTTCTCAGAAAATTCTTGGGGATCATTGAGTTTAACTCACAGAGCTGAACATTCCTTTGGATGGAGCAGGTTTGAAACACACTTTTTGCAGAATCTGCAAGTGGATATTTGGACCTCTCTGAGGATTTCGTTGGAAACGGGATAACTGCACCTAACTAAACAGAAGCATTCTCAGAAACTTCTTTGTGATATTTGCAATCAAATCCCAGAGTTGAATCTTCCTTTGATAGTTCAAGTTTGAAACACTCTTTTTGTTGGATCTGCAAGTGGATATTTGGACCACTCAGTGGCCTTCCTTCGAAACTGGTATATCTTCACATAAAATCTAGACAGTAGCTTTCACAGAAACTTCTCTGTGATGATTGCATTCAACTCACAGAGTTGAAGGTTCCTTTTGAAACAGCAGTTTCCAAACACTCTTTCTGTGGACTCTGCAAGTGGATATTTGGACCGCTTTGAAGATTTCGTTGGAAACGGGATAATCTTCACAGAAAAACTAAACAGAAACATTCTCAGAAACTTCTTTCTGATGTTTGCATTCAACTCACAGAGTTGAACTTTCCTTTTGAGACAGAAGTTTGCAACACTCTTTTTCTAGAATCTGCAAGTGGACATTTGGAGGGCTTTGAGGCCTGTGGTGGAAAAGGAAATATCTTCCCGTAGAAACTAGATAGAAGCATTCTCAGAAACTACTTTGGGATGATTGCATTCAAGTCTCAGAGTTGAACATTCTCTTTGACAGAGCAGTTTGGAAACTCTCTTTTTGTAGAATCTGCAAGAGGAGACATGGTCCGCATTGAGGCCCATGGTAACAAAGGAAATAACTGCCTATAAAAACTAGACAGAAGCAGTCTCAGAGCCTTCTTCGTGATGCTTGCATTCAACTCACAGTGTTGAACCTTTCTTTGATAGTTCAGGTTTGAAACACTGTTTCTGTAGAAACTGCAAGTGGATATTTTGACCTCTCTGAGTATTTCGTTGGAAAAGGGATAAACAGCACAGAACTAAACTGAAGCATTCTCAGAACTTTCTTCGTGATGTTTGTATTCAACTCACTGTGTTGAACCATTCTTTGATAGTTGAGGTTTGAAACACTCTTTTTGTAGAAAATGCAAGTGGATATTTTGACCTCTCTGAGGATTTCGTAGGAAACGGGATAAACCACACGTAACTAAACAGAAGCATTCTCAGAGCTTTCTTCGTGATGTTTGCATTCAATTCACAGTGTTGAACCTTTCTTTGATAGCTCAGGTTTGAAACACTCTTTTTGTAGAAACTGAAAGTGGATATTTGAAACTCTTTGAGGATTTCGTTGGAAACGGGATAAACAGCACAGAACTAAACTGAAGAATTCTCAGAACTTTCTTCGTGATGTTTGAATTCAACACACAGTGTTGAACCATTCTTTGATAGTTGAGGTTTGATACACTCTTTTTGTAGAAACTGCAAGTGGATATTTGGACCTCTCTGAGGATTTCGTTGGAAACGGGACAAACCACTCGTAACTAAACACAAGCATTCTCAGGACCTTCTTCCTGATGTTTGCATTCAGCTCACAGTGTTGAACCTTTCTTTGATAGTTCAGGTTTGAAACACTCTTTTTGTAGAAACTGCTAGTGGATATTTGGACCTCTTTGAGGACTATCGTAGTAAAGGTAATAACTTCATATAAAAACAAGACAGAAGATTTCTCAGAAAATTCTTGGGGATCATTGAGTTTAACTCACAGAGCTGAACATTCCTTTGGATGGAGCAGGTTTGAAACACACTTTTTGCAGAATCTGCAAGTGGATATTTGGACCTCTCTGAGGATTTCGTTGGAAACGGGATAACTGCACCTAACTAAACAGAAGGATTCTCAGAAACTTCTTTGTGATGTTTGCAATCAAATCGCAGAGTTGAATCTTCCTTTCATTGTTCAAGTTTGAAACACTCTTTTTGTTGGATCTGCAAGTGGATATTTGGACCACTCTGTGGCCTTCGTTCATAACTGGTATATCTTTACATAAAATCTAGACAGTAGCTTTCACAGAAACTTCTCTGTGATGATTGCATTCAACTCACAGAGTTGAAGGTTCCTTTTGAAACAGCAGTTTCCAAACACTCTTTCTGTGGAATCTGCATGTGGATATTTGGACCGCTTGGAAGATTTCGTTGGAAACGGGATAATCTTCACAGAAAAACTAAACAGAAACATTCTCAGAAACTTCTTTGTGATGTTTGCATTCAACTCACAGAGTTGAACTTTCCTTTTGAGAGAGAAGCCTTGCAACACTCTTTTTCTAGAATCTGCAAGTGGACATTTGGAGGGCTTTGAGTCCTGTGGTGGAAAAGGAGATATCTTCCCGTAGAAACTAGATAGAAGCATTCTCAGAAACTACTTTGGGATGATTGCATTCAAGTCTCAGAGTTGAACATTCTCTTTGACAGAGCAGTTTGGAAACTCTCTTTTTGTAGAATCTGCAAGAGAAAACATGGACCGCATTGAGGCCCATGGTAACAAAGGAAATAACTGCCTATAAAAACTAGACAGAAGCATTCTCAGAGCTTTCTTCGTGATGCTTGCATTCAACTCACAGTGTTGAACCTTTCTTTGATAGTTCAGGTTTGAAACACTGTTTCTGTAGAAACTGCAAGTGGATATTTGGACCTCTCTGAGGATTTCGTAGGAAACGGTATAAACCACACGTAAATAAACAGAAGGATTCTCAGAGCTTTCTTCGTGATGTTTGCATTCAATTCACAGTGTTGAACCTTTCTTTGATAGTTCAGGTTTGAAACACTCTTTTTGTAGAAACTGCAAGTGGATATTTGAAACTCTTTCAGGATTTCGTTGGAAACGGGATAAACAGCACAGAACTAAACTGAAGCATTCTCAGAACTTTCTTCGTGATGTTTGAATTCAACACACAGTGTTGAACCATTCTTTGATAGTTGAGGTTTGAAACACTCTTTTTGTAGAAACTGCAAGTGGATATTTGGACCTCTCTGAGGATTTCTTTGGAAACGGGACAAACCACTCGTAACTAAACAGAAGCATTCTCAGAACTTTCTTCGTGATGTTTGCATTCAACTCACAGTGTTGAACCTTTGATAGTTCAGGTTTGAAACACTCTTTTTGTAGAAACTGCAAGTGGATATTTGGACCTCTTTGAGGCCTATCGTATTAAAGGTTATAACTTCATATAAAAACAAGACAGAAGCTTTCTCAGAAAATTCTTGGGGATCATTGAGTTTAACTCACAGAGCTGAACATTCCTTTGGATGGAGCAGGTTTGAAACACACTTTTTGTAGAATCTGCAAGTGGATATTTGGACCTCTCTGAGGATTTCGTTGGAAACGGGATAACTGCACCTAACTAAACAGAAGCATTCTCAGAAACTTCTTTGTGATATTTGCAATCAAAGCCCAGAGTTGAATCTTCCTTTGATAGTTCAAGTTTGAAACACACTTTTTGTTGGATCTGCAAGTGGATATTTGGACCACTCTGTGGCCTTCGTTCGAAACTGGTATATCTTCACATAAAATCTAGACAGTAGCCTTCACAGAAACTTCTCTGTGATGATTGCATTGAACTCACAGAGTTGAAGGTTCCTTTTGAAACAGCAGTTTCCAAACACTCTTTCTGTGGAATCTGCAAGTGGATATTTGGACCGCTTTGAAGATTTTGTTGGAAACGGGATAATCATCACAGAAAAACTAAACAGAAACATTCTCAGAAACTTCTTTTTGATGTTTGCATTCAACTCACAGAGTTGAACTTTCCTTTTGAGAGAGAAGCTTTGCAACACTCTTTTTCTAGAATCTGCAAGTGGACATTTGGAGGGCTTTGAGGCCTGTGGTGGAAAAGGAAATATCTTCCCGTAGAAACTAGATAGAAGCATTCTCAGAAACTACTTTGGGATGATTGCATTGAAGTCTCAGAGTTGAACATTCTCTTTGACAGAGCAGTTTGGAAACTCTCTTTTTGTAGAATCTGCAAGTGGAGACATGGACCGCATTGAGGCCCATGGTAATAAAGGAAATAACTGCCTATAAAAACTAGACAGTAGCATTCTCAGAGCCTTCTTCGTGATGCTTGCATTCAAGTCACAGTGTTGAACCTTTCTTTGATAGTACAGGTTTGAAACACTGTTTCTGTAGAAACTGCAAGTGGATATTTGGACCTCTCTGAGGATTTCGTTGGAAATGGGATAAACAGCACAGAACTAAACTGAAGCATTCTCAGAACTTTCTTCGTGATGTTTGTATTCAACTCACTGTGTTGAACCATTCTTTGATAGTTGAGGTTTGAAACACTCTTTTTGTAGAAACTGCAAGTGGATATTTGGACCTCTCTGAGGATTTCGTAGGAAACGGGATAAACCACACGTAACTAAACAGAAGCATTCTCAGAGCTTTCTTCGTGATGTTTGCATTCAATTCACAGTGTTGAACCTTTCTTTGATAGTTCAGGTTTGAAACACTCTTTTTGTAGAAACTGCAAGTGGATATTTGGACCTCTCTGAGGATTTCGTTGGAAACGGGATAAACAGCACATAACTAAACACAAGCATTCTCAGAACGTTCTTCCTGATGTTTGCATTCAGCTCACAGTGTTGAACCTTTCTTTGATAGATCAGGTTTGAAACACTCTTTTTGTAGAAACTGCAAGTGGATATTTTGACCTCTTTGAGGCCTATCGTAGTCAAGGTAATAACTTCATATAAAAACAAGACAGAAGCTTTCTCAGAAAATTCTTGGGGATCATTGTGTTTAACTCACAGAGCTGAACATTCCTTTGAATGGAAAAGGTTTGATACACACCTTTTGTAGAATCTGCAAGTGGATATTTGGACCTCTCTGAGGATTTCGTTGGAAACGGGATAAACCACACGTAACTAAACAGAGGCATTCTCAGAACTTTCTTCGTGATGTTTGCAATCAACTCACAGTGTTGAACCTTTCTTTCATAGTTCAAGTCTGAAACACTCTTTTTGTAGAAACTGCAAGTTGATATTTGGACCTCTCTGAGGATTTCTTTGGAAACGGGATGAAACGCACGTAAGTAAACAGAAGCATTCTCAGAACCTTCTTCCTGATGTTTGCATTCAGCTCACAGTGTTGAACCTTTCTTTGATAGTTCAGGTTTGAAACACTCTTTTTGTAGAAACTGCAAGTGGATATTTGGACCTCTTTGAGGCCTATCGTATTAAAGGTTATAACTTCATATAAAAACAAGACAGAAGCTTTCTCAGAAAATTCTTGGGGATCATTGAGTTTAACTCACAGAGCTGAACATTCCTTTGGATGGAGCAGGTTTGAAACACACTTTTGTAGAATCTGCAAGTGGATATTTGGACCTCTCTGAGGATTTCGTTGGAAACGGGATAACTGCACCTAACTAAACAGAAGCATTCTCAGAAACTTCTTTGTGATATTTGCAATCAAATCCCAGAGTTGAATATTCCTTTGATAGTTCAAGTTTGAAACACTCTTTTTTTTGGTTCTGCAAGTGGATATTTGGACCACTCTGTGGCCTTCGTTCTAAACTGGTATATCTTCAAATAAAATCTAGACAGTAGCTTTCACAGAAACTTCTCTGTGATGATTGCATTCAACTCACAGAGTTGTAGCTTCCTTTTGAAACAGCAGTTTCCAAACACTCTTTCTGTGGAATCTGCAAGTGGATATTTGGACCGCTTTGAAGATTTCATTGGAAACGGGATAATCTTCACAGAAAAACTAAACAGAAACATTCTCAGAAACTTCTTTGTGATGTTTGCATTCAACTCACAGAGTTGAACTTTCCTTTTGAGAGAGAAGCTTTGCAACACTCTTTTTCTAGTATCTGCAAGTGGACATTTGGAGGGCTTTGAGGCCTGTGGTCGAAAAGGAAATATCTTCCCGTAGAAACTAGATAGAAGCATTCTCAGAAACTACTTTGGGATGATTGCATTCAAGTCTCAGAGTTGAACATTCTCTTTGACAGAGCAGTTTGGAAACTCTCTTTTTGTAGAACCTGCAAGAGAGACATGGACTGCATTGAGGCCCATGGTAACAAAGGAAATAACTGCCTATAAAAACTAGACAGTAGCATTCTCAGAGCCTTCTTCGTGATGCTTGCATTCAACTCACAGTGTTGAACCTTTCTTTGATAGTTCAGGCTTGAAACACTGTTTCTGTAGAAATTGCAAGTGGATATTTGGACCTCTGTGATTATTTCGTTGGAAACGGGATAAACAGCACAGAACTAAACTGAAGCATTCTCAGAACTTTCTTCGTGATGTTTGTATTCAACTCACTGTGTTGAACCATTCTTTGATAGTTGAGGTTTGAAACACTCTTTTTGTAGAAACTGCAAGTGGGTATTTGGACCTCTCTGAGGATTTCGTAGGAAACGGGATAAACCACACGTAACTAAACAGAAGCATTCTCAGAGCTTTCTTCGTGATGTTTGCATTCAATGCACAGTGTTGAATCTTTCTTTGATAGTTCAGTTTTGAAACACTCTTTTTGTAGAAACTGCAAGTGGATATTTGAAACACTTTGAGGATTTCGTTGGAAACGGGATAAACAGCACAGAACTAAACTGAAGCATTCTCAGAACTTTCTTCGTGATGTTTGAATTCAACTCACAGTGTTGAACCACTCTTAGATAGTTGAGGTTTGAAACACTCCTTTTGTAGAAACTGCAAGTGGATATTTGGACCTCTCTGTGGATTTCGTTGGAAACGGGATAACAGCACAGAACTAAACTGAAATATTATCAGAACTTTCTTCGTGATGTTTGAATTCAACTCACAGTGATGAGCCATTCTTTGATAGTTGAGGTTTGAAACACTCTTTTTGTAGAAACTTCCAGTGGATATTTGGACCTCTCTGTGGATTTCGTTGGAAACGGGATAAACCACACGTAACTAAACACAAGCATTCTCAGAACCTTCTTCCTGATGTTTGCATTCAGCTCACAGTGTTGAACCTTTCTTTGATAGTTCAGGTTTGAAACACTCTTTTTGTAGAAACTGCAAGTGGATATTTGCCCCTCTTTGAGGACTATCGTAGTAAAGGTAGTAACTTCATATAAAAACAAGACAGAAGCTTTCTCAGAAAATTCTTGGGGATCATTGAGTTGAACTCACAGAGCTGAACATTCCTTTGGATGGAGCAGGTTTGAAACACACTTTTTGTAGAATCTGCAAGTGGATATTTGGACCTCTCTGAGGATTTCGTTGGAAACGGGATAACTTCACCTAACTAAACAGAAGCATTCTCAGAAACTTCTTTGTGATATTTGCAATCAAATCCCAGAGTTGAATCTTCCTTTGATAGTTCAAGTTTGAAACACTCTTTTTGTTGGATCTGCAAGTGGATATTTGGACCACTCAGTGGCCTTCCTTCGAAACTGGTATATCTTCACATAAAATCTAGACAGTAGCTTTCACAGAAACTTCTCTGTGATGATTGCATTCAACTCACAGAGTTGAAGGTTCCTTTTGAAACAGCAGTTTCCAAACACTCTTTCTGTGGACTCTGCAAGTGGATATTTGGACCGCTTTGAAGATTTCGTTGGAAACGGGATAATCTTCACAGAAAAACTAAACAGAAACATTCTCAGAAACTTCTTTCTGATGTTTGCATTCAACTCACAGAGTTGAACTTTCCTTTTGAGACAGAAGTTTGCAACACTCTTTTTCTAGAATCTGCAAGTGGACATTTGGAGGGCTTTGAGGCCTGTGGTGGAAAAGGAAATATCTTCCCGTAGAAACTAGATAGAAGCATTCTCAGAAACTACTTTGGGATGATTGCATTCAAGTCTCAGAGTTGAACATTCTCTTTGACAGAGCAGTTTGGAAACTCTCTTTTTGTAGAATCTGCAAGAGGAGACATGGTCCGCATTGAGGCCCATGGTAACAAAGGAAATAACTGCCTATAAAAACTAGACAGAAGCAGTCTCAGAGCCTTCTTCGTGATGCTTGCATTCAACTCACAGTGTTGAAACTTTCTTTGATAGTTCAGGTTTGAAACACTGTTTCTGTAGAAACTGCAAGTGGATATTTTGACCTCTCTGAGTATTTCGTTGGAAAAGGGATAAACAGCACAGAATTAACTGAAGCATTCTCAGAACTTTCTTCGTGATGTTTGTATTCAACTCACTGTGTTGAACCATTCTTTGATAGTTGAGGTTTGAAACACTCTTTTTGTAGAAAATGCAAGTGGATATTTGGACCTCTCTGAGGATTTCGTTGGAAACGGGACAAACCACTCGTAACTAAACACAAGCATTCTCAGGACCTTCTTCCTGATGTTTGCATTCAGCTCACAGTGTTGAACCTTTCTTTGATAGTTCAGGTTTGAAACACTCTTTTTGTAGAAACTGCTAGTGGATATTTGGACCTCTTTGAAGACTATCGTAGTAAAGGTAATAACTTCATATAAAAACAAGACAGAAGATTTCTCAGAAAATTCTTGGGGATCATTGAGTTTAACTCACAGAGCTGAACATTCCTTTGGATGGAGCAGGTTTGAAACACACTTTTTGCAGAATCTGCAAGTGGATATTTGGACCTCTCTGAGGATTTCGTTGGAAACGGGATAACTGCACCTAACTAAACAGAAGCATTCTCAGAAACTTCTTTGTGATATTTGCAATCAAATCCCCGAGTTGAATCTTCCTTTGATAGTTCAAGTTTGAAACACTCTTTTTGTTGGATCTGCAAGTGGATATTTGGACCACTCAGTGGCCTTCCTTCGAAACTGGTATATTTTCACATAAAATCTAGACAGTAGCTTTCACAGAAACTTCTCTGTGATGATTGCATTCAACTCACAGAGTTGAAGGTTCCTTTTGAAACAGCAGTTTCCAAACACTCTTTCTGTGGACTCTGCAAGTGGATATTTGGACCGCTTTGAAGATTTCGTTGGAAACGGGATAATCTTCACAGAAAAACTAAACAGAAACATTCTCAGAAACTTCTTTCTGATGTTTGCATTCAACTCACAGAGTTGAACTTTCCTTTTGAGACAGAAGTTTGCAACACTCTTTTTCTAGAATCTGCAAGTGGACATTTGGAGGGCTTTGAGGCCTGTGGTGGAAAAGGAAATATCTTCCCGTAGAAACTAGATAGAAGCATTCTCAGAAACTACTTTGGGATGATTGCATTCAAGTCTCAGAGTTGAACATTCTCTTTGACAGAGCAGTTTGGAAACTCTCTTTTTGTAGAATCTGCAAGAGGAGACATGGTCCGCATTGAGGCCCATGGTAACAAAGGAAATAACTGCCTATAAAAACTAGACAGAAGCAGTCTCAGAGCCTTCTTCGTGATGCTTGCATTCAACTCACAGTGTTGAACCTTTCTTTGATAGTTCAGGTTTGAAACACTGTTTCTGTAGAAACTGCAAGTGGATATTTTGACCTCTCTGAGTATTTCGTTGGAAAAGGGATAAACAGCACAGAACTAAACTGAAGCATTCTCAGAACTTTCTTCGTGATGTTTGTATTCAACTCACTGTGTTGAACCATTCTTTGATAGTTGAGGTTTGAAACACTCTTTTTGTAGAAAATGCAAGTGGATATTTTGACCTCTCTGAGGATTTCGTAGGAAACGGGATAAACCACACGTAACTAAACAGAAGCATTCTCAGAGCTTTCTTCGTGATGTTTGCATTCAATTCACAGTGTTGAACCTTTCTTTGATAGCTCAGGTTTGAAACACTCTTTTTGTAGAAACTGAAAGTGTATATTTGAAACTCTTTGAGGATTTCGTTGGAAACGGGATAAACAGCACAGAACTAAACTGAAGAATTCTCAGAACTTTCTTCGTGATGTTTGAATTCAACACACAGTGTTGAACCATTCTTTGATAGTTGAGGTTTGATACACTCTTTTTGTAGAAACTGCAAGTGGATATTTGGACCTCTCTGAGGATTTCGTTGGAAACGGGACAAACCACTCGTAACTAAACACAAGCATTCTCAGGACCTTCTTCCTGATGTTTGCATTCAGCTCACAGTGTTGAACCTTTCTTTGATAGTTCAGGTTTGAAACACTCTTTTTGTAGAAACTGCTAGTGGATATTTGGACCTCTTTGAGGACTATCGTAGTAAAGGTAATAACTTCATATAAAAACAAGACAGAAGATTTCTCAGAAAATTCTTGGGGATCATTGAGTTTAACTCACAGAGCTGAACATTCCTTTGGATGGAGCAGGTTTGAAACACACTTTTTGCAGAATCTGCAAGTGGATATTTGGACCTCTCTGAGGATTTCGTTGGAAACGGGATAACTGCACCTAACTAAACAGAAGGATTCTCAGAAACTTCTTTGTGATGTTTGCAATCAAATCGCAGAGTTGAATCTTCCTTTGATTGTTCAAGTTTGAAACACTCTTTTTGTTGGATCTGCAAGTGGATATTTGGACCACTCTGTGGCCTTCGTTCATAACTGGTATATCTTTACATAAAATCTAGACAGTAGCTTTCACAGAAACTTCTCTGTGATGATTGCATTCAACTCACAGAGTTGAAGGTTCCTTTTGAAACAGCAGTTTCCAAACACTCTTTCTGTGGAATCTGCATGTGGATATTTGGACCGCTTGGAAGATTTCGTTGGAAACGGGATAATCTTCACAGAAAAACTAAACAGAAACATTCTCAGAAACTTCTTTGTGATGTTTGCATTCAACTCACAGAGTTGAACTTTCCTTTTGAGAGAGAAGCCTTGCAACACTCTTTTTCTAGAATCTGCAAGTGGACATTTGGAGGGCTTTGAGTCCTGTGGTGGAAAAGGAGATATCTTCCCGTAGAAACTAGATAGAAGCATTCTCAGAAACTACTTTGGGATGATTGCATTCAAGTCTCAGAGTTGAACATTCTCTTTGACAGAGCAGTTTGGAAACTCTCTTTTTGTAGAATCTGCAAGAGAAAACATGGACCGCATTGAGGCCCATGGTAACAAAGGAAATAACTGCCTATAAAAACTAGACAGAAGCATTCTCAGAGCTTTCTTCGTGATGCTTGCATTCAACTCACAGTGTTGAACCTTTCTTTGATAGTTCAGGTTTGAAACACTGTTTCTGTAGAAACTGCAAGTGGATATTTGGACCTCTCTGAGGATTTCGTAGGAAACGGTATAAACCACACGTAAATAAACAGAAGGATTCTCAGAGCTTTCTTCGTGATGTTTGCATTCAATTCACAGTGTTGAACCTTTCTTTGATAGTTCAGGTTTGAAACACTCTTTTTGTAGAAACTGCAAGTGGATATTTGAAACTCTTTCAGGATTTCGTTGGAAACGGGATAAACAGCACAGAACTAAACTGAAGCATTCTCAGAACTTTCTTCGTGATGTTTGAATTCAACACACAGTGTTGAACCATTCTTTGATAGTTGAGGTTTGAAACACTCTTTTTGTAGAAACTGCAAGTGGATATTTGGACCTCTCTGAGGATTTCTTTGGAAACGGGACAAACCACTCGTAACTAAACAGAAGCATTCTCAGAACTTTCTTCGTGATGTTTGCATTCAACTCACAGTGTTGAACCTTTGATAGTTCAGGTTTGAAACACTCTTTTTGTAGAAACTGCAAGTGGATATTTGGACCTCTTTGAGGCCTATCGTATTAAAGGTTATAACTTCATATAAAAACAAGACAGAAGCTTTCTCAGAAAATTCTTGGGGATCATTGAGTTTAACTCACAGAGCTGAACATTCCTTTGGATGGAGCAGGTTTGAAACACACTTTTTGTAGAATCTGCAAGTGGATATTTGGACCTCTCTGAGGATTTCGTTGGAAACGGGATAACTGCACCTAACTAAACAGAAGCTTTCTCAGAAACTTCTTTGTGATATTTGCAATCAAATCCCAGAGTTGAATCTTCCTTTGATAGTTCAAGTTTGAAACACACTTTTTGTTGGATCTGCAAGTGGATATTTGGACCACTCTGTGGCCTTCGTTCGAAACTGGTATATCTTCACATAAAATCTAGACAGTAGCCTTCACAGAAACTTCTCTGTGATGATTGCATTCAACTCACAGAGTTGAAGGTTCCTTTTGAAACAGCAGTTTCCAAACACTCTTTCTGTGGAATCTGCAAGTGGATATTTGGACCGCTTTGAAGATTTTGTTGGAAACGGGATAATCATCACAGAAAAACTAAACAGAAACATTCTCAGAAACTTCTTTTTGATGTTTGCATTCAACTCACAGAGTTGAACTTTCCTTTTGAGAGAGAAGCTTTGCAACACTCTTTTTCTAGAATCTGCAAGTGGACATTTGGAGGGCTTTGAGGCCTGTGGTGGAAAAGGAAATATCTTCCCGTAGAAACTAGATAGAAGCATTCTCAGAAACTACTTTGGGATGATTGCATTCAAGTCTCAGAGTTGAACATTCTCTTTGACAGAGCAGTTTGGAAACTCTCTTTTTGTAGAATCTGCAAGTGGAGACATGGACCGCATTGAGGCCCATGGTAATAAAGGAAATAACTGCCTATAAAAACTAGACAGTAGCATTCTCAGAGCCTTCTTCGTGATGCTTGCATTCAAGTCACAGTGTTGAACCTTTCTTTGATAGTACAGGTTTGAAACACTGTTTCTGTAGAAACTGCAAGTGGATATTTGGACCTCTCTGAGGATTTCGTTGGAAATGGGATAAACAGCACAGAACTAAACTGAAGCATTCTCAGAACTTTCTTCGTGATGTTTGTATTCAACTCACTGTGTTGAACCATTCTTTGATAGTTGAGGTTTGAAACACTCTTTTTGTAGAAACTGCAAGTGGATATTTGGACCTCTCTGAGGATTTCGTAGGAAACGGGATAAACCACACGTAACTAAACAGAAGCATTCTCAGAGCTTTCTTCGTGATGTTTGCATTCAATTCACAGTGTTGAACCTTTCTTTGATAGTTCAGGTTTGAAACACTCTTTTTGTAGAAACTGCAACTGGATATTTGAAACTCTTTGAGGATTTGTTTGGAAACGGGATAAACAGCACAGAACTAAACTGAAGCATTCTCAGAGCATTCTTCGTGATGTTTGCATTCAACTCACAGTGTTGAACCTTTCTTTGATAGTTCAGGTTTGAAACACTCTTTTTGTAGAAACTGCAAGTGGATATTTGGACCTCTCTGAGGATTTCGTTGGAAACGGGATAAACAGCACATAACTAAACACAAGCATTCTCAGAACGTTCTTCCTGATGTTTGCATTCAGCTCACAGTGTTGAACCTTTCTTTGATAGATCAGGTTTGAAACACTCTTTTTGTAGAAACTGCAAGTGGATATTTTGACCTCTTTGAGGCCTATCGTAGTCAAGGTAATAACTTCATATAAAAACAAGACAGAAGCTTTCTCAGAAAATTCTTGGGGATCATTGAGTTTAACTCACAGAGCTGAACATTCCTTTGAATGGAACAGGTTTGATACACACCTTTTGTAGAATCTGCAAGTGGATATTTGGACCTCTCGGAGGATTTCGTTGGAAACGGGATAACTGCACCTAACTAAACAGAGGCATTCTCAGAAACTTCTTTGTGATGTTTGCAATCAAATCCCAGTGTTGAATCTTCCTTTGATAGTTCAAGTTTGAAACACTTTTTTTGTTGGATCTGCAAGTGGATATTTGGACCACTCTGTGGCCTTCTTTCGAAACTGCTATATCTTCACATAAAATCTAGACAGTAACTTTCACAGAAACTTCTCTGTGATGATTGCATTCAACTCACAGAGTTGAAGGTTCCTTTTGAAACAGCAGTTTCCAAACACTCTTTCTGTGGAATCTGCAAGTGGATATTTGGACCGCTTTGAAGATTTCGTTGGAAACGGGATAATCTTCACAGAAAAACTAAACAGAAACATTCTCCGAAACTTCTTTGTGATGTTTGCATTCAACTCACAGAGTTGAACTTTCCTTTTGAGAGAGAAGCTTTGCAACACTCTTTTTCTAGAATCTGCAAGTGGACATTTGGAGGGCTTTGAGGCCTGTGGTGGAAAAGGAAATATCTTCCCGTAGAAACTAGATAGAAGCATTCTCAGAAACTACTTTGGGATGATTGCATTCAAGTCTCAGAGTTGAACATTCTCTTTGACAGAGCAGTTTGGAAACTCTCTTTTTGTAGAACCTGCAAGTGGAGACATGGACCACATTGAGGCCCATGGTAACAAAGGAAATAACTGCCTATAAAAACTAGACAGTAGCATTCTCAGAGCCTTCTTCGTGATGCTTGCATTCAACTCACAGTGTTGAACCTTTCTTTGATAGTTCAGGATTGAAACACTGTTTCTGTAGAAACTGCAAGTGGATATTTGGACCTCTCTGAGGATTTCGTTGGATACGGGATAAACAGCACAGAACTAAACTGAAGCATTCTCAGAACTTTCTTCGTGATGTTTGTATTCAACTCACTGTGTTGAACCATTCTTGATAGTTGAGGTTTGAAACACTCTTTTTGTAGAAACTGCAAGTGGATATTTGGACCTCTCTGAGGATTTCGTAGGAAACGGGATAAACCACACGTAACTAAACAGAAGCATTCTCAGAGCTTTCTTCGTGATGTTTGCATTGAATTCACAGTGTTGAACCTTTCTTTGATAGTTCAGTTTTGAAACACTCTTTTTGTAGAAACTGCAAGTGGATATTTGAAACTCTTTGAGGATTTCGTTGGAAACGGGATAAACAGCACAGAACTAAACTGAAGCATTCTCAGAACTTTCATCGTGATGTTTGAATTCAACTCACAGTGTTGAACCATTCTTTGATAGTTGAGGTTTGAAACACTCTTTTTCTAGAAACTGCAAGTGGATATTTGGACCTCTCTGAGGATTTCGTTGGAAACGGGATAAACGACACGTAACTAAACAGAAGCATTCTCAGAACTTTCTTCGTGATGTTTGCATTCAACTCACAGTGTTGAACCTTTCTTTCATAGTTCAGATTTGAAACACTCTTTTTGTAGAAACTGCAAGTGGATACTTGAAACACTTTGAGGATTTCGTTGGAAACGGGATAAACAGCTCAGAACTAAACTGAAGCATTCTCAGAACTTTCTTCGTGATGTTTGAATTCAACTCACAGTGTTGAACCATTCTTTGATAGTTGAGGTTTGAAACACTCTTTTTGTAGAGACTGCAAGTGGGTATTTGGACCTCTCTGAGGATTTCGTTGGAAACGGGATAAACCACACGTAACTAAACAGAAGCATTCTCAAAACTTTCTTCGTGATGTTTGCATTCAACTCACAGTGTTGAGCCTTTCTTTGATAGTTCAGGTTTGAAACACTCTTTTTGTAGAAACTGCAAGTGGATATTTGGACCTCTCTGAGGATTTCTTTGGAAACGAGATAAACCACACGTAACTAAACAGAAGCATTCTCAGAGCTTTCTTCGTGATGTTTGCATTCAATTCACAGTGTTGAACCTTTCTTTGATAGTTCAGTTTTGAAACACTCTTTTTGTAGAAACTGCAAGTGGATATTTGAAACACTTTGAGGATTTCGTTGGAAACGGGATAAACAGCACAGAACTAAACTGAAGCATTCTCAGAACATTCTTCGTGATGTTTGAATTCAACTCACAGTGTTGAACCTTTCTTTGATAGTTGAGGTTTGAAACACTCTTTTTGTAGAAACTGCAAGTGGATATTTGGACCTCTCTGAGGATTTCTTTGGAAACGGGATGAATCGCACGTAACTGAACACAAGCATTCTCAGAACCTTCTTCCTGATGTTTGCATTGAGCTCACAGTGTTGAACCTTTCTTTGATAGTTCAGGTTTGAAACACTCTTTTTGTAGAAACTGCAAGTGGATATTTGGACCTCTTTGAGGCCTATCGTAGTCAAGGTAATAACTTCATATAAAAACAAGACAGAAGCTTTCACAGAAAATTCTTGGGGATCATTGAGTTTAACACACAGAGCTGAACAATCCTTTGGGTGGAGTAGGTTTGAAACACACCTTTTGTAGAATCTGCAAGTGGATATTTGGACCTCTCGGAGGATTTCGTTGGAAACGGGATAACTGCACCTAACTAAACAGAAGCATTCTCAGAAACTTCTTTGTGATGTTTACAATCAAATCCCAGTGTTGAATCTTCCTTTGATAGTTCAAGTTTGAAACCCTCTTTTTGTTGGATCTGCAAGTGGATATTTGGACCACTCTGTGGCCTTCGTTCGAAACTGGTATATCTTCACATAAAATCTAGACCGTAGCTTTCACAGAAACTTGTCAGTGATGATTGCATTCAACTCACAGAGTTGAAGGTTCCTTTTGAAACAGCAGTTTCCAAACACTCTTTCTGTGGAATCTGCAAGGGGATATTTGGACCGCTTTGAAGATTTCGTTGGAAACGGGATAATCTTCACAGTAAAACTAAACAGAAACATTCTCAGAAACTTCTTTGTGATGTTTGTATTCAGCTCACAGAGTTGAACTTTCCTTTTGAGAGAGAAGCTTTGCAACACTCTTTTTCTAGAATCTGCAAGTGGACATTTGGAGGGCTTTGAGGCCTGTGGTGGAAAAGGAAATATCTTCCCGTAGAAACTAGATAGAAGCATTCTCAGAAACTACTTTGGGATGATTGCATTCAAGTCTCAGAGTTGAACATTCTCTTTGACAGAGCAGTTTGGAAACTCTCTTTTTGTAGAATCTGCAAGTGGAGACATGGACCGCATTGAGGCCCATGGTAACAAAGGAAATAACTGCCTATAAAAACTAGACAGTAGCATTCTCAGAGCCTTCTTCGTGATGCTTGCATTCAACTCACAGTGTTGAACCTTTCTTTGATAGTTCAGGTTTGAAACACTGTTTCTGTAGAAACTGCAAGTGGATATTTGGACGTCTCTGAGGATTTCGTTGGAAATGGGATAAACAGCACAGAACTAAACTGAAGCATTCTCAGAACTTTCTTCGTGATGTTTGTATTCAACTCACTGTGTTGAACCATTCTTTGATAGTTGAGGTTTCAAACACTCTTTTTGTAGAAACTGCAAGTGGATATTTGGACCTCTCTGAGGATTTCGTAGGAAACGGGATAAACCACACGTAACTAAACAGAAGCATTCTCAGAGCTTTCTTCGTGATGTTTGCATTCAATTCACAGTGTTGAACCTTTCTTTGATAGTTCATGTTTGAAACACTCTTTTTGTAGAAACTTCAAGTGGATATTTGAAACTCTTTGAGGATTTCGTTGGAAACGGGATAAACAGCACAGAACTAAACTGAAGCATTCTCAGAGCCTTCTTCGTGATGCTTGCATTCAACTCACAGTGTTGAACCTTTCTTTGATAGTTCAGGATTGAAACACTGTTTCTGTAGAAACTGCAAGTGGATATTTGGACCTCTCTGAGGATTTCGTTGGAAACGGGATAAACAGCACAGAACTAAACTGAAGCATTCTCAGAACTTTCTTCGTGATGTTTGTATTCAATTCACTGAGTTGAACCATTCTTTGATTGTTGAGGTTTGAAACACACTTTTTGTAGAAACTGCAAGTGGATATTTGGACTTCTCTGAGGATTTCGTTGGAAACGGGATAAACCACACGTAACTAAACAGAAGCATTCTCAGAACTTTCTTCGTGATGTTTGCATTCAACTCACAGTGTTGAAACTTTGATAGCACAGGTTTGAAACACTCTTTTTGTAGAAACCGCAAGTGGATATTTGGACCTCTCTGAGGATTTCTTTGGAAACGGGATGAATCGCACGTAACTAAACACAAGAATTCTCAGAACCTTCTTCCTGATGTTTGCATTCAGCTCACAGTGTTGAACCTTTCTTTGATAGTTCATGTTTGAAACACTCTTTTTGTAGAAACTGCAAGTGGATATTTGAAACTCTTTGAGGATTTCGTTGGAAACGGGATAAACAGTACAGAACTAAACTGAAGCATTCTCAGAACTTTCTTCGTGATGTTTGAATTCAACTCACAGTGTTGAACATTTCTTTGATAGTTGAGGTTTGAAACACTCTTTTTGTAGAAACTGCAAGTGAATATTTGGACCTCTCTGAGGATTTCGTTGGAAACGGGATAAACCACACGTAACAAAACAGAAGCATTCTCAGAACTTTCTTCGTGATGTTTGCATTCAACACACAATGTTGAACCTTTCTTTGATAGTTCAGGTTTGAAACACTCTTTTTGTAGAAACTGCTAGTGGATATTTGGACCTCTTTGAGGACTATCGTAGTAAAGGTAATAACTTCATATAAAAACAAGACAGAAGATTTCTCAGAAAATTCTTGGGGATCATTGAGTTTAACTCACAGAGCTGAACATTCCTTTGGATGGAGCAGGTTTGAAACACACTTTTTGCAGAATCTGCAAGTGGATATTTGGACCTCTCTGAGGATTTCGTTGGAAACGGGATAACTGCACCTAACTAAACAGAAGGATTCTCAGAAACTTCTTTGTGATGTTTGCAATCAAATCGCAGAGTTGAATCTTCCTTTGATTGTTCAAGTTTGAAACACTCTTTTTGTTGGATCTGCAAGTGGATATTTGGACCACTCTGTGGCCTTCGTTCATAACTGGTATATCTTTACATAAAATCTAGACAGTAGCTTTCACAGAAACTTCTCTGTGATTATTGCATTCAACTCACAGAGTTGAAGGTTCCTTTTGAAACAGCAGTTTCCAAACACTCTTTCTGTGGAATCTGCATGTGGATATTTGGACCGCTTGGAAGATTTCGTTGGAAACGGGATAATCTTCACAGAAAAACTAAACAGAAACATTCTCAGAAACTTCTTTGTGATGTTTGCATTCAACTGACAGAGTTGAACATTCCTTTTGAGAGAGAAGCCTTGCAACACTCTTTTTCTAGAATCTGCAAGTGGACATTTGGAGGGCTTTGAGTCCTGTGGTGGAAAAGGAAATATCTTCCCGTAGAAACTAGATAGAAGCATTCTCAGAAACTACTTTGGGATGATTGCATTCAAGTCTCAGAGTTGAACATTCTCTTTGACAGAGCAGTTTGGAAACTCTCTTTTTGTAGAATCTGCAAGAGAAAACATGGACCGCATTGAGGCCCATGGTAACAAAGGAAATAACTGCCTGTAAAAACTAGACAGAAGCATTCTCAGAGCCTTCTTCGTGATGCTTGCATTCAACTCACAGTGTTGAACCTTTCTTTGATAGTTCAGGTTTGAAACACTGTTTCTGTAGAAACTGCAAGTGGATATTTGGACCTCTCTGAGGATTTCGTAGGAAACGGTATAAACCACACGTAAATAAACAGAAGCATTCTCAGAGCTTTCTTCGTGATGTTTGCATTCAATTCACAGTGTTGAACCTTTCTTTGATAGTTCAGGTTTGAAACACTCTTTTTGTAGAAACTGCAAGTGGATATTTGAAACTCTTTGAGGATTTCGTTGGAAACGGGATAAACAGCACAGAACTAAACTGAAGCATTCTCAGAACTTTCTTCGTGATGTTTGAATTCAACACACAGTGTTGAACCATTCTTTGATAGTTGAGGTTTGAAACACTCTTTTTGTAGAAACTGCAAGTGGATATTTGGACCTCTCTGAGGATTTCTTTGGAAACGGGACAAACCACTCGTAACTAAACAGAAGCATTCTCAGAACTTTCTTCGTGATGTTTGCATTCAACTCACAGTGTTGAACCTTTGATAGTTCAGGTTTGAAACACTCTTTTTGTAGAAACTGCAAGTGGATATTTGGACCTCTTTGAGGCCTATCGTATTAAAGGTTATAACTTCATATAAAAACAAGACAGAAGCTTTCTCAGAAAATTCTTGGGGATCATTGAGTTTAACTCACAGAGCTGAACATTCCTTTGGATTGAGCAGGTTGGAAACACACTTTTTGTAGAATCTGCAAGTGGATATTTGGACCTCTCTGAGGATTTCGTTGGAAACGGGATAACTGCACCTAACTAAACAGAAGCATTCTCAGAAACTTCTTTGTGATATTTGCAATCAAATCCCAGAGTTGAATCTTCCTTTGATAGTTCAAGTTTGAAACACACTTTTTGTTGGATCTGCAAGTGGATATTTGGACCACTCTGTGGCCTTCGTTCGAAACTGGTATATCTTCACATAAAATCTAGACAGTAGCCTTCACAGAAACTTCTCTGTGATGATTGCATTCAACTCACAGAGTTGAAGGTTCCTTTTGAAACAGCAGTTTCCAAACACTCTTTCTGTGGAATCTGCAAGTGGATATTTGGACCGCTTTGAAGATTTTGTTGGAAACGGGATAATCATCACAGAAAAACTAAACAGAAACATTCTCAGAAACTTCTTTTTGATGTTTGCATTCAACTCACAGAGTTGAACTTTCCTTTTGAGAGAGAAGCTTTGCAACACTCTTTTTCTAGAATCTGCAAGTGGACATTTGGAGGGCTTTGATGCCTGTGGTGGAAAAGGAAATATCTTCCCGTAGAAACTACATAGAAGCATTCTCAGAAACTACTTTGGGATGATTGCATTCAAGTCTCAGAGTTGAACATTCTCTTTGACAGAGCAGTTTGGAAACTCTCTTTTTGTAGAATCTGCAAGTGGAGACATGGACCGCATTGAGGCCCATGGTAATAAAGGAAATAACTGCCTATAAAAACTAGACAGTAGCATTCTCAGAGCCTTCTTCGTGATGCTTGCATTCAAGTCACAGTGTTGAACCTTTCTTTGATAGTTCAGGTTTGAAACACTGTTTCTGTAGAAACTGCAAGTGGATATTTGGACCTCTCTGAGGATTTCGTTGGAAATGGGATAAACAGCACAGAACTAAACTGAAGCATTCTCAGAACTTTCTTCGTGATGTTTGTATTCAACTCACTGTGTTGAACCATTCTTTGATAGTTGAGGTTTGAAACACTCTTTTTGTAGAAACTGCAAGTGGATATTTGGACCTCTCTGAGGATTTCGTAGGAAACGGGATAAACCACACGTAACTAAACAGAAGCATTCTCAGAGCTTTCTTCGTGATGTTTGCATTCAATTCACAGTGTTGAACCTTTCTTTGATAGTTCAGGTTTGAAACACTCTTTTTGTAGAAACTGCAACTGGATATTTGAAACTCTTTGAGGATTTGTTTGGAAACGGGATAAACAGCACAGAACTAAACTGAAGCATTCTCAGAGCATTCTTCGTGATGTTTGCATTCAACTCACAGTGTTGAACCTTTCTTTGATAGTTCAGGTTTGAAACACTCTTTTTGTAGAAACTGCAAGTGGATATTTGGACCTCTCTGAGGATTTCGTTGGAAACGGGATAAACAGCACATAACTAAACACAAGCATTCTCAGAACCTTCTTCCTGATGTTTGCATTCAGCTCACAGTGTTGAACCTTTCTTTGATAGATCAGGTTTGAAACACTCTTTTTGTAGAAACTGCAAGTGGATATTTTGACCTCTTTGAGGCCTATCGTAGTCAAGGTAATAACTTCATATAAAAACAAGACAGAAGCTTTCTCAGAAAATTCTTGGGGATCATTGAGTTTAACTCACAGAGCTGAACATTCCTTTGAATGGAACAGGTTTGATACACACCTTTTGTAGAATCTGCAAGTGGATATTTGGACCTCTCGGAGGATTTCGTTGGAAACGGGATAACTGCACCTAACTAAACAGAGGCATTCTCAGAAACTTCTTTGTGATGTTTGCAATCAAATCCCAGTGTTGAATCTTCCTTTGATAGTTCAAGTTTGAAACACTCTTTTTGTTGGATCTGCAAGTGGATATTTGGACCACTCTGTGGCCTTCTTTCGAAACTGCTATATCTTCACATAAAATCTAGACAGTAACTTTCACAGAAACTTCTCTGTGATGATTGCATTCAACTCACAGAGTTGAAGGTTCCTTTTGAAACAGCAGTTTCCAAACACTCTTTCTGTGGAATCTGCAAGTGGATATTTGGACCGCTTTGAAGATTTCGTTGGAAACGGGATAATCTTCACAGAAAAACTAAACAGAAACATTCTCCGAAACTTCTTTGTGATGTTTGCATTCAACTCACAGAGTTGAACTTTCCTTTTGAGAGAGAAGCTTTGCAACACTCTTTTTCTAGAATCTGCAAGTGGACATTTGGAGGGCTTTGAGGCCTGTGGTGGAAAAGGAAATATCTTCCCGTAGAAACTAGATAGAAGCATTCTCAGAAACTACTTTGGGATGATTGCATTCAAGTCTCAGAGTTGAACATTCTCTTTGACAGAGCAGTTTGGAAACTCTCTTTTTGTAGAACCTGCAAGTGGAGACATGGACCACATTGAGGCCCATGGTAACAAAGGAAGTAACTGCCTATAAAAACTAGACAGTAGCATTCTCAGAGCCTTCTTCGTGATGCTTGCATTCAACTCACAGTGTTGAACCTTTCTTTGATAGTTCAGGATTGAAACACTGTTTCTGTAGAAACTGCAAGTGGATATTTGGACCTCTCTGAGGATTTCGTTGGATACGGGATAAACAGCACAGAACTAAACTGAAGCATTCTCAGAACTTTCTTCGTGATGTTTGTATTCAACTCACTGTGTTGAACCATTCTTGATAGTTGAGGTTTGAAACACTCTTTTTGTAGAAACTGCAAGTGGATATTTGGACCTCTCTGAGGATTTCGTAGGAAACGGGATAAACCACACGTAACTAAACAGAAGCATTCTCAGAGCTTTCTTCGTGATGTTTGCATTCAATTCACAGTGTTGAACCTTTCTTTGATAGTTCAGTTTTGAAACACTCTTTTTGTAGAAACTGCAAGTGGATATTTGAAACTCTTTGAGGATTTCGTTGGAAACGGGATAAACAGCACAGAACTAAACTGAAGCATTCTCAGAACTTTCATCGTGATGTTTGAATTCAACTCACAGTGTTGAACCATTCTTTGATAGTTGAGGTTTGAAACACTCTTTTTCTAGAAACTGCAAGTGGATATTTGGACCTCTCTGAGGATTTCGTTGGAAACGGGATAAACGACACGTAACTAAACAGAAGCATTCTCAGAACTTTCTTCGTGATGTTTGCATTCAACTCACAGTGTTGAACCTTTCTTTCATAGTTCAGATTTGAAACACTCTTTTTGTAGAAACTGCAAGTGGATACTTGAAACACTTTGAGGATTTCGTTGGAAACGGGATAAACAGCTCAGAACTAAACTGAAGCATTCTCAGGACTTTCTTCGTGATGTTTGAATTCAACTCACAGTGTTGAACCATTCTTTGATAGTTGAGGTTTGAAACACTCTTTTTGTAGAGACTGCAAGTGGGTATTTGGACCTCTCTGAGGATTTCGTTGGAAACGGGATAAACCACACGTAACTAAACAGAAGCATTCTCAAAACTTTCTTCGTGATGTTTGCATTCAACTCACAGTGTTGAGCCTTTCTTTGATAGTTCAGGTTTGAAACACTCTTTTTGTAGAAACTGCAAGTGGATATTTGGACCTCTCTGAGGATTTCTTTGGAAACGAGATAAACCACACGTAACTAAACAGAAGCATTCTCAGAGCTTTCTTCGTGATGTTTGCATTCAATTCACAGTGTTGAACCTTTCTTTGATAGTTCAGTTTTGAAACACTCTTTTTGTAGAAACTGCAAGTGGATATTTGAAACACTTTGAGGATTTCGTTGGAAACGGGATAAACAGCACAGAACTAAACTGAAGCATTCTCAGAACTTTCTTCGTGATGTTTGAATTCAACTCACAGTGTTGAACCTTTCTTTGATAGTTGAGGTTTGAAACACTCTTTTTGTAGAAACTGCAAGTGGATATTTGGACCTCTCTGAGGATTTCTTTGGAAACGGGATGAATCGCACGTAACTGAACACAAGCATTCTCAGAACCTTCTTCCTGATGTTTGCATTGAGCTCACAGTGTTGAACCTTTCTTTGATAGTTCAGGTTTGAAACACTCTTTTTGTAGAAACTGCAAGTGGATATTTGGACCTCTTTGAGGCCTATCGTAGTCAAGGTAATAACTTCATATAAAAACAAGACAGAAGCTTTCACAGAAAATTCTTGGGTTCATTGAGTTTAACACACAGAGCTGAACAATCCTTTGGGTGGAGTAGGTTTGAAACACACCTTTTGTAGAATCTGCAAGTGGATATTTGGACCTCTCGGAGGATTTCGTTGGAAACGGGATAACTGCACCTAACTAAACAGAAGCATTCTCAGAAACTTCTTTGTGATGTTTACAATCAAATCCCAGTGTTGAATCTTCCTTTGATAGTTCAAGTTTGAAACCCTCTTTTTGTTGGATCTGCAAGTGGATATTTGGACCACTCTGTGGCCTTCGTTCGAAACTGGTATATCTTCACATAAAATCTAGACCGTAGCTTTCACAGAAACTTGTCAGTGATGATTGCATTCAACTCACAGAGTTGAAGGTTCCTTTTGAAACAGCAGTTTCCAAACACTCTTTCTGTGGAATCTGCAAGGGGATATTTGGACCGCTTTGAAGATTTCGTTGGAAACGGGATAATCTTCACAGTAAAACTAAACAGAAACATTCTCAGAAACTTCTTTGTGATGTTTGTATTCAGCTCACAGAGTTGAACTTTCCTTTTGAGAGAGAAGCTTTGCAACACTCTTTTTCTAGAATCTGCAAGGGGACATTTGGAGGGCTTTGAGGCCTGTGGTGGAAAAGGAAATATCTTCCCGTAGAAACTAGATAGAAGCATTCTCAGAAACTACTTTGGGATGATTGCATTCAAGTCTCAGAGTTGAACATTCTCTTTGACAGAGCAGTTTGGAAACTCTCTTTTTGTAGAATCTGCAAGTGGAGACATGGACCGCATTGAGGCCCATGGTAACAAAGGAAATAACTGCCTATAAAAACTAGACAGTAGCATTCTCAGAGCCTTCTTCGTGATGCTTGCATTCAACTCACAGTGTTGAACCTTTCTTTGATAGTTCAGGATTGAAACACTGTTTCTGTAGAAACTGCAAGTGGATATTTGGACCTCTCTGAGGATTTCGTTGGAAATGGGATAAACAGCACAGAACTAAACTGCAGCATTCTCAGAACTTTCTTCGTGATGTTTGTATTCAATTCACTGAGTTGAACCATTCTTTGATTGTTGAGGTTTGAAACACTCTTTTTGTACAAACTGCAAGTGGATATTTGGACTTCTCTGAGGATTTCGTTGGAAACGGGATAAACCACACGTAACTAAACAGAAGCATTCTCAGAACTTTCTTCGTGATGTTTGCATTCAACTCACAGTGTTGAAACTTTGATAGCTCAGGTTTGAAACACTCTTTTTGTAGAAACCGCAAGTGGATATTTGGACCTCTCTGAGGATTTCTTTGGAAACGGGATGAATCGCACGTAACTAAACACAAGAATTCTCAGAACCTTCTTCCTGATGTTTGCATTCAGCTCACAGTGTTGAACCTTTCTTTGATAGTTCATGTTTGAAACACTCTTTTTGTAGAAACTGCAAGTGGATATTTGAAACTCTTTGAGGATTTCGTTGGAAACGGGATAAACAGTACAGAACTAAACTGAAGCATTCTCAGAACTTTCTTCGTGATGTTTGAATTCAACTCACAGTGTTGAACCTTTCTTTGATAGTTGAGGTTTGAAACACTCTTTTTGTAGAAACTGCAAGTGAATATTTGGACCTCTCTGAGGATTTCGTTGGAAACGGGATAAACCACACGTAACTAAACAGAAGCATTCTCAGAAGTTTCTTCGTGATGTTTGCATTCAACACACAATGTTGAACCTTTCTTTGATAGTTCAGGTTTGAAACACTCTTTTTGTAGAAACTGCAAGTGGATATTTGGACCTCTTTGAGGCCTATCGTAGTAAAGGTTATAACTTCATATAAAAACAAGACAGAAGCTTTCTCAGAAAATTCTTGGGGATCATTGAGTTTAACTCACAGAGCTGGACATTCCTTTGGATGGAGCAGGTTTGAAACACACTTTTTGTAGAATCTGCAAGTGGATATTTGGACCTCTCTGAGGATTTCGTTGGAAACGGCATAACTGCACCTAACTAAACAGAAGCATTCTCAGAAACTTCTTTGTTATATTTGCAATCAAATCCCAGAGTTGAATCTTCCTTTGAGAGTTCAAGTTTGAAACAGTCTTTTTGTTGGATCTGCAAGTGGATATTTGGACCACTCTATGGCCTTCGTTCTAAACTGGTATATCTTCACATAAAATCTAGACAGTAGATTTCACAGAAACTTCTCTGTGATGATTGCATTCAACTCACAGAGTTGAAGGTTCCTTTTGAAACAGCAGTTTCCAAACCCTCTTTCTGTGGAATCTGCAAGTGGATATTTGGACCGCTTTGAAGATTTCGTTGGAAACGGGATAATCTTCACAGAAAAACTAAACAGAAACATTCTCAGAAACTTCTTTGTGATGTTTGCATTCAACTCACAGAGTTGAACTTTCCTTTTGAGAGAGAAGCTTTGCAACACTCTTTTTCTAGAATCTGCAAGTGGATATTTGGAGGGCTTTGAGGCCTGTGGTGGAAAAGGAAATATCTTCCCGTAGAAACTAGATAGAAGCATTCTCAGAAACTACTTTGGGATGATTGCATTCAAGTCTCAGAGTTGAACATTCTCTTTGACAGAGCAGTTTGGAAACTCTCTTTTTGTATAACCTGCAAGTGGAGACATGGACCGCATTGAGGCCCATGGTAACAAAGGAAATAACTGCCTATAAAAACTAGACAGTAGCATTCTCAGAGCCTTCTTCGTGATGCTTGCATTCAACTCACAATGTTGAACCTTTCTTTGATAGTTCAGGATTGAAACACTGTTTCTGTAGAAACTGCAAGTGGATATTTGGACCTCTCTGATTATTTCGTTGGAAACGGAATAAACAGCACAGAACTAAACTGAAGCATTCTCAGAACTTTCTTCGTGATGTTTGTATTCAACTCACTGTGTTGAACCATTCTTTGATAGTTGAGGTTTGAAACACACTTTTTGTAGAAACTGCAAGTGGATATATGGACCTCTCTGAGGATTTCGTAGGAAAAGGGATAAACCACACGTAACTAAACAGAAGCATTCTCAGAGCTTTCTTCGTGATGTTTGCATTCAATTCACAGTGTTGAACCTATCTTTGATAGTTCAGTTTTGAAACACTCTTTTTGTAGAAACTGCAAGTGGATATTTCGACCTCTTTGAGGCCTATCGTAGTCAAGGTAATAACTTCATATAAAAACAAGACAGAAGCTTTCACAGAAAATTCTTGGGGATCATTGAGTTTAACACACAGAGCTGAACAATCCTTTGGGTGGAGTAGGTTTGAAACACACCTTTTGTAGAATCTGCAAGTGGATATTTGGACCTCTCTGAGGATTTCGTAGGAAACGGGATAAACCACACGTAACTAAACAGAAGCATTCTCAGAGCTTTCTTCGTGATGTTTGCATTCAATTCACAGTGTTGAACCTTTCTTTGATAGTTCAGGTTTGAAACACTCTTTTTGTAGAAACTTCAAGTGGATATTTGAAACTCTTTGAGGATTTCGTTGGAAACGGGATAAACAGCACAGAACTAAACTGAAGCATTCTCAGAGCCTTCTTCGTGATGCTTGCATTCAACTCACAGTGTTGAACCTTTCTTTGATAGTTCAGGATTGAAACACTGTTTCTGTAGAAACTGCAAGTGGATATTTGGACCTCTCTGAGGATTTCGTTGGAAACGGGATAAACAGCACAGAACTAAACTGAAGCATTCTCAGAACTTTCTTCGTGATGTTTGTATTCAACTCACTGAGTTGAACCATTCTTTGATAGTTGAGGTTTGAAACACTCTTTTTGTAGAAACTGCAAGTGGATATTTGGACTTCTCTGAGGATTTCGTTGGAAACGGGATAAACCACACGTAACTAAACAGAAGCATTCTCAGAACTTTCTTCGTGATGTTTGCATTCAACTCACAGTGTTGAAACTTTGATAGCTCAGGTTTGAAACACTCTTTTTGTAGAAACCGCAAGTGGATATTTGGACCTCTCTGAGGATTTCTTTGGAAACGGGATGAATCGCACGTAACTAAACACAAGCATTCTCAGAACCTTCTTCCTGATGTTTGCATTCAGCTCACAGTGTTGAATCCTTCTTTGATAGTTCAGGTTTGAAACACTCTTTTTGTAGAAACTGCAAGTGGATATTTGAAACTCTTTGAGGATTTCGTTGGAAACGGGATAAACAGTACAGAACTAAACTGAAGCATTCTCAGAACTTTCTTCGTGATGTTTGAATTCAACTCACAGTGTTGAACCTTTCTTTGATAGTTGAGGTTTGAAACACTCTTTTTGTAGAAACTGCAAGTGAATATTTGGACCTCTCTGAGGATTTCGTTGGAAACGGGATAAACCACACGTAACTAAACAGAAGCATTCTCAGAACTTTCTTCGTGATGTTTGCATTCAACACACAATGTTGAACCTTTCTTTGATAGTTCAGGTTTGAAACACTCTTTTTGTAGAAACTGCAAGTGGATATTTGGACCTCTTTGAGGCCTATCGTAGTAAAGGTTATAACTTCATATAAAAACAAGACAGAAGCTTTCTCAGAAAATTCTTGGGGATCATTGAGTTTAACTCACAGAGCTGGACATTCCTTTGGATCGAGCAGGTTTGAAACACACTTTTTGTAGAATCTGCAAGTGGATATTTGGACCTCTCTGAGGATTTCGTTTGAAACGGGATAACTGCACCTAACTAAACAGAAGCATTCTCAGAAACTTCTTTGTGATATTTGCAATCAAATCCCAGAGTTGAATCTTCCTTTGAGAGTTCAAGTTTGAAACAGTCTTTTTGTTGGATCTGCAAGTGGATATTTGGACCACTCTACGGCCTTCGTTCTAAACTGGTATATCTTCACATAAAATCTAGACAGTAGCTTTCACAGAAACTTCTCTGTGATGATTGCATTCAACTCACAGAGTTGAAGGTTCCTTTTGAAACAGCAGTTTCCAAACACTCTTTCTGTGGAATCTGCAAGTGGATATTTGGACCGCTTTGAAGATTTCGTTGGAAACGGGATAATCTTCCCAGAAAAACTAAACAGAAACATTCTCAGAAACTTCTTTGTGATGTTTGCATTCAACTCACAGAGTTGAACTTTCCTTTTGAGAGAGAAGCTTTGCAACACTCTTTTTCTAGAATCTGCAAGTGGATATTTGGAGGGCTTTGAGGCCTGTGGTGGAAAAGGAAATATCTTCCCGTAGAAACTAGATAGAAGCATTCTCAGAAACTACTTTGGGATGATTGCATTCAAGTCTCAGAGTTGAACATTCTCTTTGACAGAGCAGTTTGGAAACTCTCTTTTTGTATAACCTGCAAGTGGAGACATGGACCGCATTGAGGCCCATGGTAACAAAGGAAATAACTGCCTATAAAAACTAGACAGTAGCATTCTCAGAGCCTTCTTCGTGATGCTTGCATTCAACTCACAATGTTGAACCTTTCTTTGATAGTTCAGGATTGAAACACTGTTTCTGTAGAAACTGCAAGTGGATATTTGGACCTCTCTGATTATTTCGTTGGAAACGGAATAAACAGCACAGAACTAAACTGAAGCATTCTCAGAACTTTCTTCGTGATGTTTGTATTCAACTCACTGTGTTGAACCATTCTTTGATAGTTGAGGTTTGAAACACACTTTTTGTAGAAACTGCAAGTGGATATTTGGACCTCTCTGAGGATTTCGTAGGAAAAGGGATAAACCACACGTAACTAAACAGAAGCATTCTCAGAGCTTTCTTCGTGATGTTTGCATTCAATTCACAGTGTTGAACCTTTCTTTGATAGTTCAGTTTTGAAACACTCTTTTTGTAGAAACTGCAAGTGGATATTTGAAACACTTTGAGGATTTCGTTGGAAACGGGATAAACAGCACAGAACTAAACTGAAGCATTCTCAGAACTTTCTTCGTGATGTTTGAATTCAACTCACAGTGTTGAACTATTCTTTGATAGTTGAGGTTTGAAACACTCTTTTTGTAGAAACTGCAAGTGGGTATTTGGACCTCTCTGAGGATTTTGTTGGAAACGGGATAAACCACAGGTAACTAAACAGAAGCATTCTCAGAACTTTCTTCGTGATGTTTGCATTCAACTCACAGTGTTGAACCTTTCTTTGATAGTTCAGGTTTGAAACACTCTTTTTGTAGAAACTGCAAGGGGATATTTGGACCTCTCTGAGGATTTCTTTGGAAACGGGATGAATCGCACGTAACTAAACACAAGCATTCTCAGAACCTTCTTCCTGATGTTTGCATTCAGCTCACAGTGTTGAACCTTTCTTTGATAGTTCAGGTTTGAAACACTCTTTTTGTAGAAACTGCAAGTGGATATTTGAAACTCTTTGAGAATTTCGTTGGAAACGGGATAAACAGTACAGAACTAAACTGAAGCATTCTCAGAACTTTCTTCGTGATGTTTGAATTCAACTCACAGTGTTGAACCTTTCTTTGATAGTTGAGGTTTGAAACACTCTTTTTGTAGAAACTGCAAGTGAATATTTGGACCTCTCTGAGGATTTCGTTGGAAACGGGATAAACCACACGTAACTAAACAGAAGCATTCTCAGAACTTTCTTCGTGATGTTTGCATTCAACACACAATGTTGAACCTTTCTTTGATAGTTCAGGTTTGAAACACTCTTTTTGTAGAAACTGCAAGTGGATATTTGGACCTCTTTGAGGCCTATCGTAGTAAAGGTTATAACTTCATATAAAAACAAGACAGAAGCTTTCTCAGAAAATTCTTGGGGATCATTGAGTTTAACTCACAGAGCTGGACATTCCTTTGGATCGAGCAGGTTTGAAACACACTTTTTGTAGAATCTGCAAGTGGATATTTGGACCTCTCTGAGGATTTCGTTTGAAACGGGATAACTGCACCTAACTAAACAGAAGCATTCTCAGAAACTTCTTTGTGATATTTGCAATCAAATCCCAGAGTTGAATCTTCCTTTGAGAGTTCAAGTTTGAAACAGTCTTTTTGTTGGATCTGCAAGTGGATATTTGGACCACTCTACGGCCTTCGTTCTAAACTGGTATATCTTCACATAAAATCTAGACAGTAGCTTTCACAGAAACTTCTCTGTGATGATTGCATTCAACTCACAGAGTTGAAGGTTCCTTTTGAAACAGCAGTTTCCAAACACTCTTTCTGTGGAATCTGCAAGTGGATATTTGGACCGCTTTGAAGATTTCGTTGGAAACGGGATAATCTTCCCAGAAAAACTAAACAGAAACATTCTCAGAAACTTCTTTGTGATGTTTGCATTCAACTCACAGAGTTGAACTTTCCTTTTGAGAGAGAAGCTTTGCAACACTCTTTTTCTAGAATCTGCAAGTGGATATTTGGAGGGCTTTGAGGCCTGTGGTGGAAAAGGAAATATCTTCCCGTAGAAACTAGATAGAAGCATTCTCAGAAACTACTTTGGGATGATTGCATTCAAGTCTCAGAGTTGAACATTCTCTTTGACAGAGCAGTTTGGAAACTCTCTTTTTGTATAACCTGCAAGTGGAGACATGGACCGCATTGAGGCCCATGGTAACAAAGGAAATAACTGCCTATAAAAACTAGACAGTAGCATTCTCAGAGCCTTCTTCGTGATGCTTGCATTCAACTCACAATGTTGAACCTTTCTTTGATAGTTCAGGATTGAAACACTGTTTCTGTAGAAACTGCAAGTGGATATTTGGACCTCTCTGATTATTTCGTTGGAAACGGAATAAACAGCACAGAACTAAACTGAAGCATTCTCAGAACTTTCTTCGTGATGTTTGTATTCAACTCACTCTGTTGAACCATTCTTTGATAGTTGAGGTTTGAAACACACTTTTTGTAGAAACTGCAAGTGGATATTTGGACCTCTCTGAGGATTTCGTAGGAAAAGGGATAAACCACACGTAACTAAACAGAAGCATTCTCAGAGCTTTCTTCGTGATGTTTGCATTCAATTCACAGTGTTGAACCTTTCTTTGATAGTTCAGTTTTGAAACACTCTTTTTGTAGAAACTGCAAGTGGATATTTGAAACACTTTGAGGATTTCGTTGGAAACGGGATAAACAGCACAGAACTAAACTGAAGCATTCTCAGAACTTTCTTCGTGATGTTTGAATTCAACTCACAGTGTTGAACTATTCTTTGATAGTTGAGGTTTGAAACACTCTTTTTGTAGAAACTGCAAGTGGGTATTTGGACCTCTCTGAGGATTTTGTTGGAAACGGGATAAACCACAGGTAACTAAACAGAAGCATTCTCAGAACTTTCTTCGTGATGTTTGCATTCAACTCACAGTGTTGAACCTTTCTTTGATAGTTCAGGTTTGAAACACTCTTTTTGTAGAAACTGCAAGGGGATATTTGGACCTCTCTGAGGATTTCTTTGGAAACGGGATGAATCGCACGTAACTAAACACAAGCATTCTCAGAACCTTCTTCCTGATGTTTGCATTCAGCTCACAGTGTTGAACCTTTCTTTGATAGTTCAGGTTTGAAACACTCTTTTTGTAGAAACTGCAAGTGGATATTTGGACCTCTTTGAGGCCTATCGTAGTAAAGGTTATAACTTCATATAAAAACAAGACAGAAGCTTTCTCAGAAAATTCTTGGGGATCATTGAGTTTAACTCACAAAGCTGAACATTCCTTTGGATGGAGCAGGTTTGAAACACACTTTTTGTAGAATCTGCAAGTGGATATTTGGACCTCTCTGAGGATTTCGTTGGAAACGGGATAACTGCACCTAACTAAACAGAAGCATTCTCAGAAACTTCTTTGTGATGTTTGCAATCAAATCCCAGAGTTGAATCTTCCTTTGATAGTTCAAGTTTGAAACACTCTTTTTGTTGGATCTGCAAGTGGATATTTGGACCACTCTGTGGCCTTCGTTCGAAACTGGTATATCTTCACATAAAATCTAGACAGTAGCCTTCACAGAAACTTCTCTGTGATGATTGCATTCAACTCACAGAGTTGAAGGTTCCTTTTGAAACAGCATTTTCCATACACTCTTTCTGTGGAATCTGCAAGTGGATATTTGGACCGCTTTGAAGATTTTGTTGGAAACGGGATAATCTTCACAGAAAAACTAAACAGAAACATTCTCAGAAACTTCTTTTTGATGTTTGCATTAAACTCACAGAGTTGAACTTTCCTTTTGAGAGAGAAGCTTTGCAACACTCTTTTTCTAGAATCTGCAAGTGGACATTTGGAGGGCTTTGAGGCCTGTGGTGGAAAAGGAAATATCTTCCCGTAGAAACTACATAGAAGCATTCTCAGAAACTACTTTGGGATGATTGCATTCAAGTTTCAGAGTTGAACATTCTCTTTGACCGAGCAGTTTGGAAACTCTCTTTTTGTAGAATCTGCAAGTGGAGACATGGACCGCATTGAGGCCCATGGTAATAAAGGAAATAACTGCCTATAAAAACTAGACAGTAGCATTCTCAGAGCCTTCTTCGTGATGCTTGCATTCAACTCACAGTGTTGAACCTTTCTTTGATAGTTCAGGTTTGAAACACTGTTTCTGTAGAAACTGCAAGTGGATATTTGGACCTCTCTGAGGATTTCGTTGGAAATGGGATAAACAGCACAGAACTAAACTGAAGCTTTCTCAGAACTTTCTTCGTGATGTTTGTATTCAACTCACTGTGTTGAACCATTCTTTGATAGTTGAGGTTTGAAACACTCTTTTTGTAGAAACTGCAAGTGGATATTTGGACCTCTCTGAGGATTTCGTAGGAAACGGGATAAACCACACGTAACTAAACAGAAGCATTCTCAGAGCTTTCTTCGTGATGTTTGCATTCAATTCACAGTGTTGAACCTTTCTTTGATAGTTCAGGTTTGAAACAATCTTTTTGTAGAAACTGCAACTGGATATTTGAAACTCTTTGAGGATTTCGTTGGAAACGGGATAAACAGCACAGAACTAAACTGAAGCATTCTCAGAGCATTCTTCGTGATGTTTGCATTCAACTCACAGTGTTGAACCTTTCTTTGATAATTCAGGTTTGAAACACCCTTTTTGTAGAAACTGCAAGTGGATATTTGGACCTCTCTGAGGATTTCGTTGGAAACGGGATAAACAGCACATAACTAAACACAAGCATTCTCAGAACCTTCTTCCTGATGTTTGCATTCAGCTCACAGTGTTGAACCTTTCTTTGATAGTTCAGGTTTGAAACACTCTTTTTGTAGAAACTGCAAGTGGATATTTTGACCTCTTTGAGGCCTATCGTAGTCAAGGTAATAACTTCATATAAAAACAAGACAGAAGCTTTCTCAGAAAATTCTTGGGGATCATTGAGTTTAACTCACAGAGCTGAACATTCCTTTGAATGGAACAGGTTTGATACACACCTTTTGTAGAATCCGCAAGTGGATATTTGGTCCTCTCGGAGGATTTCGTTGGAAACGGTATAACTGCACCTAACTAAACAGAGGCATTCTCAGAAACTTCTTTGTGATGTTTGCAATCAAATCCCAGTGTTGAATCTTCCTTTGATAGTTCAAGTTTGAAACACTCTTTTTGTTGGATCTGCAAGTGGATATTTGGACCACTCTGTGGCCTTCTTTCGAAACTGGTATATCTTCACATAAAATCTAGACAGTAGCTTTCACAGAAACTTCTCTGTGATGATTGCATTCAACTCACAGAGTTGAAGGTTCCTTTTGAAACAGCAGTTTCCAAACACTCTTTCTGTGGAATCTGCAAGTGGATATTTGGACCGCTTTGAAGATTTCGTTGGAAACCGTATAATCTTCACAGAAAAACTAAACATAAACATTCTCAGAAACTTCTTTGTGATGTTTGCATTCAACTCACAGAGTTGAACTTTCCTTTTGAGAGAGAAGCTTTGCAACACTCTTTTTCTAGAATCTGCAAGTGGATATTTGGAGGGCTTTGAGGCCTGTGGTGGAAAAGGAAATATCTTCCCGTAGAAACTAGATAGAAGCATTCTCAGAAACTACTTTGGGATGATTGCATTCAAGTCTCAGAGTTGAACATTCTCTTTGACAGAGCAGTTTGGAAACTCTCTTTTTGTATAACCTGCAAGTGGAGACATGGACCGCATTGAGGCCCATGGTAACAAAGGAAATAACTGCCTATAAAAACTAGACAGTAGCATTCTCAGAGCCTTCTTCGTGATGCTTGCATTCAACTCACAATGTTGAACCTTTCTTTGATAGTTCAGGATTGAAACACTGTTTCTGTAGAAACTGCAAGTGGATATTTGGACCTCTCTGATTATTTCGTTGGAAACGGAATAAACAGCACAGAACTAAACTGAAGCATTCTCAGAACTTTCTTCGTGATGTTTGTATTCAACTCACTGTGTTGAACCATTCTTTGATAGTTGAGGTTTGAAACACACTTTTTGTAGAAACTGCAAGTGGATATTTGGACCTCTCTGAGGATTTCGTAGGAAAAGGGATAAACCACACGTAACTAAACAGAAGCATTCTCAGAGCTTTCTTCGTGATGTTTGCATTCAATTCACAGTGTTGAACCTTTCTTTGATAGTTCAGTTTTGAAACACTCTTTTTGTAGAAACTGCAACTGGATATTTGAAACACTTTGACGATTTCGTTGGAAACGGGATAAACAGCACAGAACTAAACTGAAGCATTCTCAGAACTTTCTTCGTGATGTTTGAATTCAACTCACAGTGTTGAACTATTCTTTGATAGTTGAGGTTTGAAACACTCTTTTTGTAGAAACTGCAAGTGGGTATTTGGACCTCTCTGAGGATTTTGTTGGAAACGGGATAAACCACAGGTAACTAAACCGAAGCATTCTCAGAACTTTCTTCGTGATGTTTGCATTCAACTCACAGTGTTGAACCTTTCTTTGATAGTTCAGGTTTGAAACAATCTTTTTGTAGAAACTGCAAGTGGATATTTGGACCTCTCTGAGGATTTCTTTGGAAACGGGATGAATCGCACGTAACTAAACACAAGCATTCTCAGAACCTTCTTCCTGATGTTTGCATTCAGCTCACAGTGTTGAACCTTTCTTTGATAGTTCAGGTTTGAAACACTCTTTTTGTAGAATCTGCAAGTGGATATTTGAAACTCTCTGAGGATTTCGTTGGAAACGGGATAAACAGCACAGAACTAAACTGAAATATACTCAGAACTTTTTTCGTGATGTTTGAATTCAACTCACAGTGTTGAACCATTCTTTGATAGTTGAGGTTTGAAACACTCTTTTTGTAGAAACTGCCAGTGGATATTTTGACCTCTCTGTGGATTTCGTTGGAAACGGGATAAACCACACGTAACTAAACAGAAGCATTCTCAGAACATTCTTCGTGATGTTTGCATTCAACTCACAGTGTTGAACCTTTCTTTGATAGTTCAGGTGTGATACACTCCTTTTGTAGAAACTGCAAGTGGATATTTGGACCTCTCTGAGGATTTCGTTGGAAACGGGATAAACCGCACGTAACTAAACACAAGCATTCTCAGGACCTTCTTCCTGATGTTTGCATTCAGCTCACAGTGTTGAACCTTTCTTTGATAGTTCAGGTTTGAAACACTCTTTTTGTAGAAACTGCTAGTGGATATTTGGACCTCTTTGAGGACTATCGTAGTAAAGGTTATAACTTCATATAAAAACAAGACAGAAGAATTCTCAGAAAATTCTTGGGGATCATTGAGTTTAACTCACAGAGCTGAACATTCCTTTGGATGGAGCAGGTTTGAAACACACTTTTTGTAGAATCTGCAAGTGGATATTTGGACCTCTCTGAGGATTTCGTTGGAAACGGGATAACTGCACCTAACTAAACAGAAGGATTCTCAGAAACTTCTTTGTGATGTTTGCAATCAAATCCCAGAGTTGAATCTTCCTTTGATAGTTCAAGTTTGAAACACTCTATTTGTTGGATCTGCAAGTGGATATTTGTACCTCTCTGTGGCCTTCGTTCTAAACTGGTATATCTTTACATAAAATCTAGACAGTAGCTTTCACAGAAACTTCTCTGTGATGATTGCATTCAACTCACAGAGTTGAAGGTTCCTTTTGAAACAGCAGTTTCCAAACACTCTTTCTGTGGAATCTGCAAGTGGATATTTGGACCGCTTGGAAGATTTCGTTGGAAACGGGATAATCTTCACAGAAAAACTAAACAGAAACATTCTCAGAAACTTCTTTGTGATGTTTGCATTCAACTGACAGAGTTGAACTTTCCTATTGAGAGAGAAGCCTTGCAACACTGTTTTTCTAGAATCTGCAAGTGGACATTTGGAGGGCTTTGAAGCCTGTGGTGAAAAAGGAAATATCTTCCCGTAGAAACTAGATAGAAGCATTCTCAGAAACTACTTTGAGATGATTGCATTCAAGTCTCAGAGTTGAACATTCTCTTTGACAGAGCAGTTTGGAAACTCTCTTTTTGTAGAATCTGCAAGAGGAGACATGGACCGCATTGAGGCCCATGGTAACAAAGGAAATAACTGCCTATAAAAACTAGACAGAAGCATTCTCAGAGCCTTCTTCGTGATGTTTGCATTCAACTCACAGTGTTGAACCTTTCTTTGATAGTTCAGGTTTGAAACACTGTTTCTGTAGAAACTGCAAGTGGATATTTGGACCTCTCTGAGGATTTCGTTGGATACGGGATAAACAGCACAGAACTAAACTGAAGCATTCTCAGAACTTTCTTCGTGATGTTTGTATTCAACTCACTGTGTTGAACCATTCTTTGATAGTTGAGGTTTGAAACACTCTTTTTGTAGAAACTGCAAGTGGATATTTGGACCTCTCTGAGGATTTCGTAGGAAACGGGATAAACCACACGTAATTAACAGAAGCATTCTCAGAGCTTTCTTCGTGATGTTTGCATTCAATTCACAGTGTTGAACCTTTCTTTGATAGTTCAGTTTTGAAACACTCTTTTTGTAGAAACTGCAAGTGGATATTTGAAACTCTTTGAGGATTTCGTTGGAAACGGGATAAACAGCACAGAACTAAACTGAAGCATTCTCAGAACTTTCTTCGTGATGTTTGAATTCAACACACAGTGTTGAACCATTCTTTGATAGATGAGGTTTGAAACACTCTTTTTGTAGAAACTGCAAGTGGATATTTGGACCTCTCTGAGGATATCGTTGGAAACGGGATAAACCACTCGTAACTAAACAGATGCATTCTCAGAACTTTCTTCGTGATGTTTGCATTCAACTCACAGTGTTGAACCTTTGATAGTTCAGGTTTGAAACACTCTTTTTGTAGAAACTGCAAGTGGATACTTGAAACACTTTGAGGATTTCGTTGGAAACGGGATAAACAGCTCAGAACTAAACTGAAGCATTCTCAGAACTTTCTTCGTGATGTTTGAATTCAACTCACAGTGTTGAACCATTCTTTGATAGTTGAGGTTTGAAACACACTTTTTGTAGAGACTGCAAGTGGGTATTTGGACCTCTCTGAGGATTTCGTTGGAAACGGGATAAACCACACGTAACTAAACAGAAGCATTCTCAAAACTTTCTTCGTGATGTTTGCATTCAACTCACAGTGTTGAGCCTTTCTTTGATAGTTCAGGTTTGAAACACTCTTTTTGTAGAAACTGCAAGTGGATATTTGGACCTCTCTGAGGATTTCTTTGGAAACGAGATAAACCACACGTAACTAAACAGAAGCATTCTCAGAGCTTTCTTCGTGATGTTTGCATTCAATTCACAGTGTTGAACCTTTCTTTGATAGTTCAGTTTTGAAACACTGTTTTTGTAGAAACTGCAAGTGGATATTTGAAACACTTTGAGGATTTCGTTGGAAACGGGATAAACAGCACAGAACTAAACTGAAGCATTCTCAGAACTTTCTTCGTGATGTTTGCATTCAACTCACAGTGTTGAAACTTTCTTTGATAGTTCAGGTTTGAAACACTCTTTTTGTAGAAACTGCAAGTGGATATTTGGACCTCTCTGAGGATTTCTTTGGAAACGGGATGAATCGCACGTAACTAAACACAAGCATTCTCAGAACGTTCTTCCTGATGTTTGCATTCAGCTCACAGTGTTGAACATTTCTTTGATAGTTCAGGTTTGAAACACTCTTTTTGTAGAAACTGCAAGTGGATATTTGGACCTCTTTGAGGCCTATCGTAGTAAAGGTTATAACTTCATATAAAAACAAGACAGAAGCTTTCTCAGAAAATTCTTGGGGATCATTGAGTTTAACTCACACAGCTGAACATTCCTTTGGATGGAGCAGGTTTGAAACACACTTTTTGTAGAATCTGCAAGTGGATATTTGGACCTCTCTGAGGATTTCGTTGGAAACGGGATAACTGCACCTAACTAAACAGAAGCATTCTCAGAAACTTCTTTGTGTTGTTTGCAATCAAATCCCAGAATTGAATCTTCCTTTGATAGTTCAAGTTTGAAACACTCTTTTTGTTGGGTCTGCAAGTGGATGTTTGGACCACTCAGTGGCCTCCCTTCGAAACTGGTATATCTTCACATAAAATCTAGACAGTAGCTTTCACAGAAACTTCTCTGTGATGATTGCATTCAACTCACAGAGTTGAAGGTTCCTTTTGAAACAGCAGTTTCCAAACACTCTTTCTGTGGAATCTGCAAGTGGATATTTGGACCGCTTTGAAGATTTCGTTGGAAATGGGATAATCTTCACAGAATAAATAACAGAAGCATTCTCAGAAACCTCTTTGTGATGTTTGCATTCAACTCACAGAGTTGAACTTTCCTTTTGAGAGAGAAGCTTTGCAACACTCTTTTTCTAGAATCTGCAAGTGGACATTTGGAGGGCTTTGAGGCCTGTGGTGGAAAAGGAAATATCTTCCCGTAGAAACTAGATAGAAGCATTCTCAGAAACTACTTTGGGATGATTGCATTCAAGTCTCAGAGTTGAATATTCTCTTTGACAGAGCAGTTTGGAAACTCTCTTTTTGTAGAATCTGCAAGTGGAGACATGGACCGCATTGAGGCCCATGGTAATAAAGGAAATAACTGCCTATAAAAACTAGACAGTAGGATACTCAGAGCCTTCTTCGTGATGCTTGCATTCAACTCACAGTGTTGAACCATTCTTTGATAGTTCAGGTTTGAAACACTGTTTCTGGAGAAACTGCAAGTGGATATTTGGACCTCTCTGAGGATTTCGTTGGAAACGGGATAAACAGCACAGAACTAAACTGAAGCATTCTCAGAACTTTCTTCGTGATGTTTGTATTCAACTCACTGTGTTGAACCATTCTTTGATAGTTGAGGTTTGAAACACTCTTTTTGTAGAAACTGCAAGTGGATATTTGGACCTCTCTGAGGATTTCGTAGGAAACGGGATAAAATACACGTAACTAATCAGAAGCATTCTCAGAGCTTTCTTCGTGATGTTTGCATTCAATTCACAGTGTTGAACCGTTCTTTGATAGTTCAGGTTTGAAACACTCTTTTTGTAGAAACTGCAAGTGGATATTTGAAACTCTCTGAGGATTTCGTTGGAAACGGGATAAACAGCACAGAGCTCAACTGAAGCATTCTCAGAACTTTCTTCGTGATGTTTGAATTCAACTCACAGTGTTGAACCATTCTTTGATAGCTGAGGTTTGAAACACTCTTTTTGTAGAAACTGCCAGTGGATATTTGGACCTCTCTGAGGATTTCGTTGGAAACGGGATAAACCACACGTAACTAAACAGAAGCGTTCTCAGAACTTTCTTCGTGATGTTTGCATTCAACTCACAGTGTTGAACGTTTCTTTGATAGTTCAGGTTTGAAACACTCTTTTTGTAGAAACTGCAAGTGGATATTTGGACCTCTCTGAGGATTTCGTTGGAAAGGGGATAAGCCGCACGTAACTGAACAGAAGCATTCTCAGAACCTTCTCCCTGTTGTTTGCATTCAGCTCACAGTGTTGAACCTTTCTTTGATAGTTCAGGTTTGAAACACTCTTTTTGTAGAAACTGCAAGTGGATATTTGGACCTCTTTGAGGCCTATCGTAGTAAAGGTAATAACTTCATATAAAAACAAGACAGAAGCTTTCTCAGAAAATTCTTGGAGATCATTGAGTTTACCTCACAGAGCTGAACATTCCTGTGGATGGAGCAGGTTTGAAACACACTTTTTGTAGAATCTGCAAGTGGATATTTGGACCTCTCTGAGGATTTCGTTGGAAACGGGATAACTGCACCTAACTAAACAGAAGCATTCTCAGAAACTTCTTTGTGATGTTTGCAATCAAATCCCAGAGTTGAATCTTGCTTTGATAGTTCAAGTTTGAAACACTCTTTTTGTTGGTTCTGCAAGTGGATATTTGGACCACTCTGTGGTCTTCGTTCGAAGCTGGTATATCTTCACATAAAATCTAGACAGTAGCTTTCACAGAACCTTCTCTGTGATGATTGCATTCAACTCACAGAGTTGAAGGTTCCTTTTGAAACAGCAGTTTCCAAACACTCTTTCTGTGGAATCTGCAAGTGGATATTTGGACCGCTTTGAAGATTTCGTTGGAAATGGGATAATCTTCACAGAATAACTAAACAGAAGCATTCTCAGAAACCTCTTTGTGATGTTTGCATTCAACTCACAGAGTTGAACTTTCCTTTTGAGAGAGAAGCTTTGCAACACTCTTTTTCTAGAATCTGCAAGTGGACATTTGGAGGGCTTTGAGGCCTGTGGTGGAAAAGGAAATATCTTCCCGTAGAAACTAGATAGAAGCATTCTCAGAAACTACTTTGGGATGATTGCATTCAAGTCTCAGAGTTGAATATTCTCTTTGACAGAGCAGTTTGGAAACTCTCTTTTTGTAGACTCTGCAAGTGGAGACATGGACCGCATAGAGGCCCATGGTAACAAAGGAAATAACTGCCTATAAAAACTAGACAGTAGCATTCTCAGAGCCTTCTTCGTGATGCTTGCATTCAATTCACAGTGTTGATCCTTTCTTTGATAGTTCAGGTTTGAAACACTCTTTTTGTAGAAACTTCAAGTGGATATTTGAAACTCTTTGAGGATTTCGTTGGAAACGGGATAAACAGCACAGAACTAAACTGAAGCATTCTCAGAACTTTCTTCGTGATGTTTGTATTTAACTCACTGTGTTGAACCATTCTTTGATAGTTGAGGTTTGAAACACTCTTTTTGTAGAAACTGCAAGTGAATATTTGGACCTCTCTGAGGATATCGTAGGAAAAGGGATAAAACACACGTAACTAATCAGAAGCATTCTCAGAGCTTTCTTCGTGATGTTTGCATTCAATTCACAGTGTTGAACCGTTCTTTGATAGTTCAGGTTTGAAACACTCTTTTTGTAGAAACTGCAAGTGGATATTTGAAACTCTCTGAGGATTTCGTTGGAAACGGGATAAACAGCACAGAGCTCAACTGAAGCATTCTCAGAACTTTCTTCGTGATGTTTGAATTCAACTCACAGTGTTGAACCATTCTTTGATAGCTGAGGTTTGAAACACTCTTTTTGTAGAAACTGCCAGTGGATATTTGGACCTCTCTGAGGATTTCGTTGGAAACGGGATAAACCACACGTAACTGAACAGAAGCATTCTCAGAACCTTCTCCCTGATGTTTGCATTCAGCTCACAGTGTTGAACCTTTCTTTGATAGTTCAGATTTGAAACACTCTTTTTATAGAAACTGCAAGTGGATATTTGGACCTCTTTGAGGCCTATCGTAGTTAAGGTAATAACCTCATATAAAAACAAGACAGAAGCTTTCTCAGAAAATTCTTGGAGATCATTGAGTTTACCTCACAGAGCTGAACATTCCTTTGGATGGAGCAGGTTTGAAGCACACTTTTTGTAGAATCTGCAAGTGGATATTTGGACCTCTCTGAGGATTTCGTTGGAAACGGGATAACTGCACCTAACTAAACAGAAGCATTCTCAGAAACTTCTTTGTGATGTTTGCAATCAAATCCCAGAGTTGAATCTTGCTTTGATAGTTCAAGTTTGAAACACTCTTTTTGTTGGTTCTGCAAGTGGATATTTGGACCACTCTGTGGCCTTCGTTCGAAACTGGTATATCTTCACATAAAATCTAGACAGTAGCTTTCACAGAACCTTCTCTGTGATGATTGCATTCAACTCACAGAGTTGAAGGTTGCTTTTGAAACAGCAGTTTCCAAACACTCTTTCTGTGGAATCTGCAAGTGGATATTTGGACCGCTTTGAAGATTTCGTTGGAAACGGGATAATCTTCACAGAATAGCTAAACAGAAGCATTCTCAGAAACTTCTTTGTGATGTTTGCATTCAACTCACAGAGTTGAACTTTCCTTTTGAGAGAGAAGCTTTGCAACATTCTTTTTCTAGAATCTGCAAGTGGACATTTGGAGGGCTTTGAGGCCTGTGGTGGAAAAGGAAATATCTTCCTGTAGAAACTAGATAGAAGCATTCTCAGAAACTACTTTGGGATGATTGCATTCAAGTCTCAGAGTTGAATATTCTCTTTGACAGAGCAGTTTGGAAACTCTCTTTTTGTAGACTCTGCAAGTGGAGACATGGACCGCATAGAGGCCCATGGTAACAAAGGAAATAACTGCCTATAAAAACTAGACAGTAGCATTCTCAGAGCCTTCTTCGTGATGCTTGCATTCAATTCACAGTGTTGATCCTTTCTTTGATAGTTCAGGTTTGAAACACTCTTTTTGTAGAAACTGCAAGTGGATATTTGAAACTCTTTGAGGATTTCGTTGGAAATGGGATAAACAGCACAGAACTAAACTGAAGCATTCTCAGAACTTTCTTCGTGATGTTTGAATTCAACTCACACTGTTGAACCATTCTTTGATAGTTGAGGTTTGAAACACTCTTTTTGTAGAAACTGCAAGTGGATATTTGGACCTCTCTGAGGATTTCGTTGGAAACGGGATAAACCACGCGTAACTAAACAGAAGCATTCTCAGAACTTTCTTCGTGATGTTTGCATTCAACTCACAGTGTTGAACCTTTCTTTGATAGTTCAGGTTTGAAACACTCTTTTCGTAGAAACTGCAAGTGGATATTTGGACCTCTCTGAGGATTTCGTTGGAAAGGGGATAAGCCGCACGTAACTTAACAGAAGCATTCTCAGAACCTTCTCCCTGATGTTTGCATTCAGCTCACAGTGTTGAACCTTTCTTTGATAGTTGAGGTTTGAAACACTCTTTTTGTAGAAACTGCAAGTGGATATTTGGACCTCTTTGAGGCCTATCGTAGTAAAGGTAATAACTTCATATAAAAACAAGACAGAAGCTTTCTCAGAAAATTCTTGGAGATCATTGAGTTTACCTCACAGAGCTGAACATTCCTTTGGATGGAGCAGGTTGGAAACACACTTTTTGTAGAATCTGCAAGTGGATATTTGGACCTCTCTGAGGATTTCGTTTTAAACGGGATAACTGCACCTAAGTAAACAGAAGCATTCTCAGAAACTTCTTTGTGATGTTTGCAATCAAATCCCAGAGTTGAATCTTGCTTTGATAGTTCAAGTTTGAAACACTTTTTGTTGGTTCTGCAAGTGGATATTTGGACCACTCTGTGGCATTCGTTCGAAACTGCTATATCTTCACATAAAATCTAGACAGTAGCTTTCACAGAACCTTCTCTGTGATGATTGCATTCAACTCACAGAGTTGAAGGTTCCTTTTGAAACAGCAGTTTCCAAACACTCTTTCTGTGGAATCTGCAAGTGGATATTTGGACCGCTTTGAAGATTTCGTTGGAAACGGGATAATCTTCACAGAATAGCTAAACAGAAGCATTCTCAGAAACTTCTTTGTGATGTTTGCATTCAACTCACAGAGTTGAACTTTCCTTTTGAGAGAGAAGCTTTGCAACACTCTTTTTCTAGAATCTGCAAGTGGACATTCGGAGGGCTTTGAGGCCTGTGGTGGAAAAGGAAACATCTTTCCGTAGAAACTACATAGAAGCATTCTCAGAAACTACTTTGGGATGATTGCATTCAAGTCTCAGAGTTGAATATTCTCTTTGACAGAGCAGTTTGGAAACTCTCTTTTTGTAGAATCTACAAGTGGAGACATGGACCGCATTGAGGCCCATGGTAACAAAGGAAATAACTGCCTATAAAAACTAGACAGTAGCATTCTCAGAGCCTTCTTCGTGATGCTTGCATTCAATTCACAGTGTTGATCCTTTCTTTGATAGTTCAGGTTTGAATCACTCTTTTTGTAGAAACTGCAAGTGGATATTTGAAACTCTTTGAGGATTTCGTTGGAAATGGGATAAACAGCACAGAACTAAACTGAAGCATTCTCAGAACTTTCTTCGTGATGTTTGAATTCAACTCACAGTGTTGAACCATTCTTTGATAGTTGAGGTTTGAAACACTCTTTTTGTAGAAACTGCCAGTGGATATTTGGACCTCTCTGAGGATTTCGTTGGAAACGGGATAAACCACACGTAACTAAACAGAAGCATTCTCAGAACTTTCTTCGTGATGTTTGCATTCAACTCACAGTGTTGAACCTTTCTTTCATAGTTCAGATTTGAAACACTCTTTTTGTAGAAACTGCAAGTGGATATTTGGACCTCTCTGAGGATTTCGTTGGAAAGGGGATAAGCCGCACGTAACTGAACAGAAGCATTCTCAGAACCTTCTCCCTGATGTTTGCATTCAGCTCACAGTGTTGAACATTTCTTTGATAGTTCAGGTTTGAAACACTCTTTTTGTAGAAACTGCAAGTGGATATTTGGACCTCTTTGAGGCCTATTGTAGTAAAGGTAATAACTTCATATAAAAACAAGACAGAAGCTTTCTCAGAAAATTCTTGGAGATCATTGAGTTTACCTCACAGAGCTGAACATTCCTTTGGATGGAGCAGGTTTGAAACACACTTTTTGTAGAATCTGCAAGTGGATATTTGGACCTCTCTGAGGATTTCGTTGGAAACGTTATAAACAGCATGTAACTAAACTGAAGAATTCTCAGAACTTTCTTCGTGATGTTTGTATTCAACTCACTGTGGTGAACCATTCTTTGATAGTTGAGGTTTGAAACACTCTTTTTGTAGAAACTGCAAGTGGATATTCGGACCTCTCTGAGGATTTCGTAGGAAATGGGGTAAACCACACGGAACTAAACAGAAGCATTCTCAGAACTTTCTTCGTGATGTTTGCATTCAATTCACAGTGTTGAACCTTTCTTTGATAGTTCAGGTTTGAAACACTCTTTTTGTAGAAACTGCAAATGGATATTTGAAACTCTCTAAGGATTTCGTTGGAAACGGGATAAACAGCACACAACTCAACTGAAGCATTCTCAGAACTTTCTTCGTGATGTTTGAATTCAACTCACAGTGTTGAACCATTCTTTGATAGTTGAGGTTTGAAACACTCTTTTTGTAGAAACTGCCAGTGGATATTTGGATCTCTCTGAGGATTTCGTTTGAAACGGGATAAACCACACGTAAGTAAACAGAAGCATTCTCAGAACTTTGCTTGTGATGTTTGCATTCAACTCACAGTGTTGAACCTTTCTTTGATAGTTCAGGTTTGAAACACTCTTTTTGTAGAAACTGCAAGTGGATATTTGGACCTCTCTGAGGATTTCGTAGGAAACGGGATAAACCACACGGAACTAAACAGAAGCATTCTCAGAACTTTCTTCGTGATGTTTGCATTCAATTCATAGTGTTGAACCTTTCTTTGATAGTTCAGGTTTGAAACACTCTTTTTGTAGAAACTGCAAATGGATATTTGAAACTCTCTAAGGATTTCGTTGGAAACGGGATAAACAGCACAGAACTCAACTGAAGCATTCTCAGAACTTTCTTCGTGATGTTTGAATTCAACCCACAGTGTTGAACCATTCTTTGATAGGTGAGGTTTGAAACACTCTTTTTGTAGAAACTGCCAGTGGATATTTGGACCTCTCTGAGGATTTCGTTGGAAACGGGATAAACCACACGTAACTAAACAGAAGCATTCTCAGAAGTTGCTTCGTGATGTTTGCATTCAACTCACAGTGTTGAACCTTTCTTTGATAGTTCAGGTTTGAAACACTCTTTTTGTAGAAACTGCAAGTGGATATTTGGACCTCTCTGAGGATTTCTTTGGAAACGGGATAAACTGCACGTAACTGAACAGAAGCATTCTCAGAACCTTCTTCCTGATGTTTGCATTCAGCTCACAGTGTTGAACCTTTCTTTGATAGTTCAGGTTTGAAACACTCTTTTTGTAGAAACTGCAAGTGGATATTTGGACCTCTTTGAGGCCTTTCGTAGTAAAGGTAATAACTTCATATAAAAATAAGACAGAAGCTTTCTCAGAAAATTCTTGGAGATCATTGAGTTTACTTCACAGAGCTGAACATTCCTTTGGATGGAGCAGGTTTGAAACACACTTTTTGTAGAATCTGCAAGTGGATATTTGGACCTCTCTGAGGATTTCGTTGGAAACGGGATAACTGCACCTAACTAAACAGAAGCATTCTCAGAAACTTCTTTGTGATGTTTGCAATCAAATCCCAGAGTTGAATCTTGCTTTGATAGTTCAAGTTTGAAACACTCTTTTTGTTGGTTCTGCAAGTGGATATTTGGACCACTCTGTCGCCTTCGTTCGAAACTGGTATATCTTCACATAAATTCTAGACAGTAGCTTTCACAGAACCTTCTCTGTGATGATTGCATTCAACTCACAGAGTTGAAGGTTCCTTTTGAAACAGCAGTTTCCAAACACTCTTTCTGTGGAATCTGCAAGTGGATATTTGGACCGCTTTGAAGATTTCGTTGGAAACGGGATAATCTTCACAGAATAACTAAACAGAAGCATTCTCAGAAACTTCTTTGTGATGTTTGCATTCAACTCAGAGCTGAACATTCCTTTTGAGAGAGAAGCTTTGCAACACTCTTTTTCTAGAATCTGCAAGTGGACATTTGGAGGGCTTTGAGGCCTGTGGTGGAAAAGGAAATATCTTCCCGTAGAAACTAGATAGAAGCATTCTCAGAAACTACTTTGGGATGATTGCATTCAAGTCTCAGAGTTGAATATTCTCTTTGACAGAGCAGTTTGGAAACTCTCTTTTTGTAGAATCTACAAGTGGAGACATGGACCGCATTGAGGCCCATGGTAATAAAGGAAATAACTGCCTATAAAAACTAGACAGTAGCATTCTCAGAGCCTTCTTCGTGATGCTTGCATTCAACACACAGTGTTGAACCATTCTTTGATTGTTCAGGTTTGAAACACTGTTTCTGGAGAAACTGCAAGTGGATATTTGGACCTCTCTGAGGATATCGGTGGAAACGGGATAAACAGCACAGAACTAAACTGAAGCATTCTCAGAACATTCTTCGTGATGTTTGTATTCAACTCACTGTGTTGAACCATTCTTTGATAGTTGAGGTTTGAAACACTCTTTTTGTAGAAACTGCAAGTGGATATTCGGACCTCTGTGAGGATTTCGTAGGAAATGGGATAAACCACACGGAACTAAACAGAAGCATTCTCAGAACTTTCTTCGTGATGTTTGCATTCAATTCACAGTGTTGAACCTTTCTTTAATAGTTCAGGTTTGAAACACTCTTTTTGTAGAAACTGCAAATGGATATTTGAAACTCTCTAAGGATTTCGTTGGAAACGGGATAAACAGCACACAACTCAACTGAAGCATTCTCAGAACTTTCTTCGTGATGTTTGAATTCAACTCACAGTGTTGAACCATTCTTTGATAGTTGAGGTTTGAAACACTCTTTTTGTAGAAACTGCCAGTGGATATTTGGACCTCTCTGAGGATTTCGTTGGAAACGGGATAAACCACACGTAAGTAAACAGAAGCATTCTCAGAACTTTGCTTGTGATGTTTGCATTCAACTCACAGTGTTGAACCTTTCTTTGATAGTTCAGGTTTGAAACACTCTTTTTGTAGAAACTGCAAGTGGATATTTGGACCTCTCTGAGGATTTCATAGGAAACGGGATAAACCACACGGAACTAAACAGAAGCATTCTCAGAACTTTCTTCGTGATGTTTGCATTCAATTCATAGTGTTGAACCTTTCTTTGATAGTTCAGGTTTGAAACACTCTTTTTGTAGAAACTGCAAATGGATATTTGAAACTCTCTAAGGATTTCGTTGGAAACGGGATAAACAGCACAGAACTCAACTGAAGCATTCTCAGAACTTTCTTCGTGATGTTTGAATTCAACCCACAGTGTTGAACCATTCTTTGATAGGTGAGGTTTGAAACACTCTTTTTGTAGAAACTGCCAGTGGATATTTGGACCTCTCTGAGGATTTCGTTGGAAACGGGATAAGCCACACGTAACTAAACAGAAGCATTCTCAGAAGTTGCTTCGTGATGTTTGCATTCAACTCACAGTGTTGAACCTTTCTTTGATAGTTCAGGTTTGAAACACTCTTTTTGTAGAAACTGCAAGTGGATATTTGGACCTCTCTGAGGATTTCTTTGGAAACGGGATAAACTGCACGTAACTGAACAGAAGCATTCTCAGAACCTTCTTCCTGATGTTTGCATTCAGCTCACAGTGTTGAACCTTTCTTTGATAGTTCAGGTTTGAAACACTCTTTTTGTAGAAACTGCAAGTGGATATTTGGACCTCTTTGAGGCCTTTCGTAGTAAAGGTAATAACTTCATATAAAAATAAGACAGAAGCTTTCTCAGAAAATTCTTGGAGATCATTGAGTTTACCTCACAGAGCTGAACATTCCTTTGGATGGAGCAGGTTTGAAATACACTTTTTGTAGAATCTGCAAGTGGATATTTGGACCTCTCTGAGGATTTCGTTGGAAACGGGATAACTGCACCTAACTAAACAGAAGCATTCTCAGAAACTTCTTTGTGATGTTTGCAATCAAATCCCAGAGTTGAATCTTGCTTTGATAGTTCAAGTTTGAAACACTCTTTTTGTTGGTTCTCCAAGTGGATATTTGGACCACTCTGTCGCCTTCGTTCGAAACTGGTATATCTTCACATAAATTCTAGACAGTAGCTTTCACAGAACCTTCTCTGTGATGATTGCATTCAACTCACAGAGTTGAAGGTTCCTTTTGAAACAGCAGTTTCCAAACACTCTTTCTGTGGAATCTGCAAGTGGATATTTGGACCGCTTTGAAGATTTCGTTGGAAACGGGATAATCTTCACAGAATAACTAAACAGAAGCATTCTCAGAAACTTCTTTGTGATGTTTGCATTCAACTCACAGAGCTGAACATTCCTTTTGAGAGAGAAGCTTTGCAACACTCTTTTTCTAGAATCTGCAAGTGGACATTTGGAGGGCTTTGAGGCCTGTGGTGGAAAAGGAAATATCTTCCCGTAGAAACTAGATAGAAGCATTCTCAGAAACTACTTTGGGATGATTGCATTCAAGTCTCAGAGTTGAACATTCTCTTTGACAGAGCAGTTTGGAAACTCTCTTTTTGTAGAATCTGCAAGTGGAGACATGGACCGCATTGAGGCCCATGGTAACAAAGGAAATAACTGACTATAAAAACTAGACAGTAGCATTCTCAGAGCCTTCTTCGTGATGCTTGCATTCAACTCACAGTGTTGAACCATTCTTTGATAGCTCAGGTTTGAAACACTGTTTCTGGAGAAACTGCAAGTGGATATTTGGACCTCTCTGAGGATTTCGTTGGAAACGGGATAAACAGCATGTAACTAAACTGAAGCATTCTCAGAACTTTCTTCGTGATGTTTGTATTCAACTCACTGTGTTGAACCATTCTTTGATAGTTGAGGTTTGAAACACTCTTTTTGTAGAAACTGCAAGTGTATATTTGGACCTCTCTGAGGATTTCGTAGGAAACGGGATAAGCCACATGTAACTAATCAGAAGAATTCTCAGAGCTTTCTTCGTGATGTTTGCATTCAATTCACAGTGTTGAACCTTTCTTTGATAGTTCAGGTTTGAAACACTCTTTTTGTAGAAACTGCAAGTGGATATTTGGACCTCTCTGAGGATTTCGTTGGAAAGGGGATAAGCCGCACGTAACTGAACAGAAGCATTCTCAGAAACTTCTCCCTGATGTTTGCATTCAGCTCACAGTGTTGAACCTTTCTTTGATAGTTCAGGTTTGAAACACTCTTTTTGTAGAAACTGCAAGTGGATATTTGGACCTCTTTGAGGCCTATCGTAGTAAAGGTAATAACTTCATATAAAAACAAGACAGAAGCTTTCTCAGAAAATTCTTGGAGATCATTAAGTTTACCTCACAGAGCTGAACATTCCTTTGGATGGAGCAGGTTTGAAACACACTTTTTGTAGAATCTGCAAGTGGATATTTGGACCTCTCTGAGGATTTCGTTGGAAACGGGATAACTGCACCTAACTAAACAGAAGCATTCTCAGAAACTTCTTTGTGATGTTTGCAATCAAATCCCAGAGTTGAATCTTGCTTTGATAGTTCAAGTTTGAAACACTCTTTTTGTTGGTTCTGCAAGTGGATATTTGGACCACTCTGTGGCCTTCGTTCGAAACTGGTATATCTTCACATAAAATCTAGACAGTAGCTTTCACAGAACCTTCTCTGTGACGATTGCATTCAACTCACAGAGTTGAAGGTTGCTTTTGAAACAGCAGTTTCCAAACACTCTTTCTGTGGAATCTGCAAGTGGATATTTGGACCGCTTTGAAGATTTCGTTGGAAACGGGATAAACTTCACCGAATAGCTAAACAGAAGCATTCTCAGAAACTTCTTTGTGATGTTTGCATTCAACTCACAGAGCTGAACTTTTCTTTTGAGAGAGAAGCTTTGCAACACTCTTTTTCTAGAATCTGCAAGTGGAAATTTGGAGGGCTTTGAGGCCTGTGGTGGAAAAGGAAATATCTTCCCGTAGAAACTAGATAGAAGCATTCTCAGAAACTACTTTGGGATGATTGCATTCAAGTCTCAGAGTTGAATATTCTCTTTGACAGAGCAGTTTGGAAACTCTCTTTTTGTAGAATCTGCAAGTGGAGACATGGACCGCATGGAGGCCCATGGTAAGAAAGGAAATTACTGCCTATAAAAACTAGACAGTAGCATTCTCAGAGCCTTCTTCGTGATGCTTGCATTCAAAACACAGTGTTGAACCATTCTTTGATAGTTCAGGTTTGAAACACAGTTTCTGGAGAAACTGCAAGTGGATATTTGGACCTCTCTGAGGATATCGGTGGAAACGGGATAAACAGCACAGAAATAAACTGAAGCATTCTCAGAACATTCTTCGTGATGTTTGTATTCAACACACTGTGTTGAACCATTCTTTTATAGTTGAGGTTTGAAACACTGTTTCTGGAGAAACTGTAAGTGGATATTTGGAGCTCTCTGAGGATATCGGTGGAAACGGGATAAACAGCACAGAACTAAACTGAAGCATTCTCAGAACATTCTTCGTGATGTTTGTATTCAACTCACTGTGTTGAACCATTCTTTGATAGTTGAGGTTTGAAACACTCTTTTTGTAGAAACTGCAAGTGGATATTTGGACCTCTCTGAGGATTTCGTAGGAAACGGGATAAACCACACGGAACTAAATAGAAGCATTCTCAGAACTTTCTTCGTGATGTTTGCATTCAATTCACAGTGTTGATCCTTTCTTTGATAGTTCAGGTTTGAAACACTCTTTTTGTAGAAACTGCAAGTGGATATTTGAAACTCTCTGAGGATTTCGTTGGAAACGGGATAAACAGCACAGAACTCAACTGAAGCATTCTCAGAACATTCTTCGTGATGTTTGAATTCAACTCACAGTGTTGAACCATTCTTTGATAGTTGAGGTTTGAAACACTCTTTTTGTAGAAACTGCCAGTGGATATTTGGACCTCTCTGAGGATTTCGTTGGAAACGGGATGACCGCACGTAACTAAACACAAGCATTCTCAGAAACTTCTTCCTGATGTTTGCATTCAGCTCACAGTGTTGAACCTTTCTTTGATAGTTCAGGTTTGAAACACTCTTTTTGTAGAAACTGCAAGTGGATATTTGGACCTCTTTGAGGCCTATCGTAGTAAAGGTTATAACTTCATGTAAAAACAAGACAGAAGCTTTCTCAGAAAATTCTTGGGGATCATTGAGTTTAACTCACAGAGCTGAACATTCCTTTGGATGGAGCAGGTTTGAAACACACTTTTTGTAGAATCTGCAAGTGGATATTTGGACCTCTCTGAGGATTTCGTTGGAAACGGGATAACTGCACCTAACTAAACAGAAGAATTCTCAGAAACTTCTTAGTGATGTTTGCAATCAAATCCCAGAGTTGAATCTTCCTTTGATAGTTCAAGTTTGAAACACTCTTTTTGTTGGATCTGCAAGTGGATATATGGACCACTCTGAGGCCTTCGTTCGAAACTGCTATATCTTCACATAAAATCTAGACAGTAGCATTCACAGAAACTTCTCTGTGATGATTGCATTCAACTCACAGAGTTGAAGGTTCCTTTTGAAACAGCAGTTTCCAAACACTCTTTCTGTGGAATCTGCAAGTGGATATTTGGACCGCTTTGAAGATTTCGTTGGAAACGGGATAATCTTCACAGAATAACTAAACAGAAGCATTCTCAGAAACTTCTTTGTGATGTTTGCATTCAACTCACAGAGTTGAACTTTCCTTTTGAGAGAGAAGCTTTGCAACACTCTTTTTCTAGAATCTGCAAGTGGACATTTGGAGGGCTTTGAGGCCTGTGGTGGAAAAGGAAATATCTTCCCGTAGAAACTAGATAGAAGCATTCTCAGAAACTATTTGGGATGATTGCATTCAAGTCTCAGAGTTGAATATTCTCTTTGACAGAGCAGTTTGGATACTCTCTTTTTGTAGAATCTGCAAGTGGAGACATGGACCGCATTGAGGCCCACGGTAATAAAGGAAATAAATGCCTATAAAAACTAGACAGTAGCATTCTCAGAGCCTTCTTCGTGATGCTTGCATTCAACACACAGTGTTGAACCATTCTTTGATTGTTCAGGTTTGAAACACTGTTTCTGGAGAAACTGCAAGTGGATATTTGGACCTCTCTGAGGATATCGGTGGAAACGGGATAAACAGCACAGAACTAAACTGAAGCATTCTCAGAACATTCTTCGTGATGTTTGTATTCAACTCACTGTGTTGAACCATTCTTTGATAGTTGAGGTTTGAAACACTCTTTTTTTAGAAACTGCAAGTGGATATTCGGACCTCTCTGAGGATTTCGTAGGAAATGGGATAAACCACACGGAACTAAACAGAAGCATTCTCAGAACTTTCTTCGTGATGTTTGCATTCAATTCACAGTGTTGAACCTTTCTTTGATAGTTCAGGTTTGAAACACTCTTTTTGTAGAAACTGCAAATGGATATTTGAAACTCTCTAAGGATTTCGTTGGAATCGGGATAAACAGCACAGAACTCAACTGAAGCATTCTCAGAACTTTCTTCGTGATGTTTGAATTCAACTCACAGTGTTGAACCATTCTTTGATAGGTGAGGTTTGAAACACTCTTTTTGTAGAAACTGCCAGTGGATATTTGGACCTCTCTGAGGATTTCGTTGGAAACGGGATAAACCACACGTAAGTAAACAGAAGCATTCTCATTACTTTCTTCGTGATGTTTGCATTCAACTCACAGTGTTGAACCTTTCTTTGATAGTTCAGGTTTGAAACACTCTTTTTGTAGAAACTGCAAGTGGATATTTGAAACTCTCTGAGGATTTCGTTGGAAAAGTGATAAACAGCACAGAACTCAACTGAAGCATTCTCAGAACTTTCTTCGTGATGTTTGAATTCAACTCACAGTGTTGAACCATTCTTTGATAGTTGACGTTTGAAACACTCTTTTTGTAGAAACTGCCAGTGGATATTTTGACCTCTCTGAGGATTTCGTTGGAAATGGGATAAACCACACGTAACTAAACAGAAGCATTCTCAGAACTTTGCTTGTGATGTTTGCATTCAACTCACAGTGTTGAACCTTTCTTTGATAGTTCAGGTTTGAAACACTCTTTTTGTAGAAACTGCAAGTGGATATTTGGACCTCTCTGAGGATTTCGTAGGAAACGGGATAAACCACACGGAACTAAACAGAAGCATTCTCAGAACTTTCTTCGTGATGTTTGCATTCAATTCATAGTGTTGAACCTTTCTTTGATAGTTCAGGTTTGAAACACTCTTTTTGTAGAAACTGCAAATGGATATTTGAAACTCTCTAAGGATTTCGTTGGAAACGGGATAAACAGCACAGAACTCAACTGAAGCATTCTCAGATCTTTCTTCGTGATGTTTGAATTCAACCCACAGTGTTGAACCATTCTTTGATAGGTGAGGTTTGAAACACTCTTTTTGTAGAAACTGCCAGTGGATATTTGGACCTCTCTGAGGATTTCGTTGGAAACGGGATAAACCACACGTAACTAAACAGAAGCATTCTCAGAAGTTGCTTCGTGATGTTTGCATTCAACTCACAGTGTTGAACCTTTCTTTGATAGTTCAGGTTTGAAACACTCTTTTTGTAGAAACTGCAAGTGGATATTTGGACCTCTCTGAGGATTTCGTTGGAAACGGGATAAACTGCACGTAACTGAACAGAAGCATTCTCAGAACCTTCTTCCTGATGTTTGCATTCAGCTCACAGTGTTGAACCTTTCTTTGATAGTTCAGGTTTGAAACACTCTTTTTGTAGAAACTGCAAGTGGATATTTGGACCTCTTTGAGGCCTATCGTAGTAAAGGTAATAACTTCATATAAAAATAAGACAGAAGCTTTCTCAGAAAATTCTTGGAGATCATTGAGTTTACCTCACAGAGCTGAACATTCCTTTGGATGGAGCAGGTTTGAAACACACTTTTTGTAGAATCTGCAAGTGGATATTTGGACCTCTCTGAGGAGTTCTTTGGAAACGGGATAACTGCACCTAACTAAACAGAAGCATTCTCAGAAACTTCTTTGTGATGTTTGCAATCAAATCCCAGAGTTGAATCTTGCTTTGATAGTTCAAGTTTGAAACACTCTTTTTGTTGGTTCTGCAAGTGGATATTTGGACCACTCTGTCGCCTTCATTCGAAACTGGTATATCTTCACATAAATTCTAGACAGTAGCTTTCACAGAACCTTCTCTGTGATGATTGCATTCAACTCACAGAGTTGAAGGTTGCTTTTGAAACAGCAGTTTCCAAACACTCTTTCTGTGGAATCTGCAAGTGGATATTTGGACCGCTTTGAAGATTTCGTTTGAAACGGGATAATCTTCACAGAATAACTAAACAGAAGCATTCTCAGAAACTTCTTTGTGATGTTTGCATTCAACTCACAGAGCTGAACTTTCCTTTTGAGAGAGAAGCTTTGCAACACTCTTTTTCTAGAATCTGCAAGTGGACATTTGGAGGGCTTTGAGGCCTGTGGTGGAAAAGGAAATATCTTCCCGTAGAAACTAGATAGAAGCATTCTCAGAAACTACTTTGGGATGATTGCATTCAAGTCTCAGACTTGAACATTCTCTTTGACAGAGCAGTTTGGAAACTCTCTTTTTGTAGAATCTGCAAGTGGAGACATGGACCGCATTGAGGCCCATGGTAACAAAGGAAATAACTGACTACAAAAACTAGACAGTAGCATTCTCAGAGCCTTCTTCGTGATGCTTGCATTCAACTCACAGTGTTGAACCATTCTTTGATAGCTCAGGTTTGAAACACTCTTTTTGTAGAAACTGCAAGTGGATATTTGGACCTCTCTGAGGATTTCGTAGGAAACGGGATAAAAAACATGTAACTAATCAGAAGCATTCTCAGAGCTTTCTTCGTGATGTTTGCATTCAATTCACAGTGTTGAACCTTTCTTTGATAGTTCAGGTTTGAAACACTCTTTTTGTAGAAACTGCAAGTGGATATTTGGACCTCTCTGAGGATTTCGTTGGAAAGGGGATAAGCCGCACGTAACTGAACAGAAGCATTCTCAGAACCTTCTCCCTGATGTTTGCATTCAGCTCACAGTGTTGAACCTTTCTTTGATAGTTCAGGTTTGAAACACTCTTTTTGTAGAAACTGCAAGTGGATATTTGGACCTCTTTGAGGCCTATCGTAGTAAAGGTAATAACTTCATATAAAAACAAGACAGAAGCTTTCTCAGAAAATTCTTGGAGATCATTGAGTTTACCTCACAGAGCTGAACATTCCTTTGGATGGAGCAGGTTTGAAACACACTTTTTGTAGAATCTGCAAGTGGATATTTGGACCTCTCTGAGGATTTCATTGGAAACGGGATAACTGCACCTAACTAAACAGAAGCATTCTCAGAAACTTCTTTGTGATGTTTGCAATCAAATCCCAGAGTTGAATCTTCCTTTGATAGTTCAAGTTTGAAACACTCTTTTTGTTGGTTCTGCAAGTGGATATTTGGACCACTCTGTGGCCTTCGTTCGAAACTGGTATATATTCACATAAAATCTAGACAGTAGCTTTCACAGAACCTTGTCTGTGATGATTGCATTCAACCCACAGAGTTGAAGGTTGCTTTTGAAACAGCAGTTTCCAAACACTCTTTCTGTGGAATCTGCAAGTGGATATTTGGACCGCTTTGAAGATTTCGTTGGAAACGGGATAAACTTCACAGAATAGCTAAACAGAAGCATTCTCAGAAACTTCTTTGTGATGTTTGCATTCAACTCACAGAGCTGAACTTTCCTTTTGAGAGAGAAGCTTTGCAACACTCTTTTTCTAGAATCTGCAAGTGGACATTTGGAGGGCTTTGAGGCCTGCCGTGGAAAAGGAAATATCCTCCCGTAGAAACTAGATAGAAGCATTCTCAGAAACTACTTCGGGATGATTGCCTTCAAGTCTCAGAGTTGAAGGTTCCTTTTGAAACAGCAGTTTCCAAACACTCTTTCTGTGGAATCTGCAAGTGGATATTTGGACCGCTTTGAAGATTTCGTTGGAAACGGGATAATCTTCACAGAAAAAATAAACAGAAACATTCTCAGAAACTTCTTTGTGATGTTTGCATTCAACTCACAGAGTTGAACTTTCCTTTTGAGAGAGAAGCTTTGCAACACTCTTTTTCTAGAATCTGCAAGTGGACATTTGGAGGGCTTTGAGGCCTGTGGTGGAAAGGGAAATATCCTCCCGTAGAAACTAGATAGAAGCATTCTCAGAAACTACTTTGAGATGATTGCATTCAAGTCTCAGAGTTGAACATTCTCTTTGACAGAGCAGTTTGGAATCTCTCTTTTTGTAGAATCTGCAAGTGGAGACATGGACCGCATTGAGGCCCATGGTAATAAAGGAAATAACTGCCTATAAAAACTAGACAGTAGGATTCTCAGAGCCTTCTTCGTGATGCTTCCATTCAAAACACAGTGTTGAACCATTCTTTGATAGTTCAGGTTTGAAACACAGTTTCTGGAGAAACTGCAAGTGGATATTTGGACCTCTCTGAGGATATCGGTGGAAACGGGATAAACAGCACAGAAATAAACTGAAGCATTCTCAGAACATTCTTCGTGATGTTTGTATTCAACACACTGTGTTGAACCATTCTTTTATAGTTAAGGTTTGAAACACTGTTTCTGGAGAAACTGTAAGTGGATATATGGAGCTCTCTGAGGATATCGGTGGAAACGGGATAAACAGCACAGAACTAAACAGAAGCATTCTCAGAACATTCTTCGTGATCTTTGCATTCAATTCACAGTGTTGAACCTTTCTTTGATAGTTCAGGTTTGAAACACTCTTTTTGTAGAAACTGCAAGTGGATATTTGAAACTCTCTGAGGATTTCGTTGGAAACGGGAAAAACAGCACAGAACTCAACTGAAGCATTCTCAGAACATTCTTCGTGATGTTTGAATTCAACTCACAGTGTTGAACCATTCTTTGATAGTTGAGGTTTGAAACACTCTTTTTGTAGAAACTGCCAGTGGATATTTGGACCTCTCTGAGGATTTCGTTGGAAACGGGATGACCGCACGTAACTAAACACAAGCATTCTCAGAAACTTCTTCCTGATGTTTGCATTCAGCTCACAGTGTTGAACCTTTCTTTGATAGTTCAGGTTTGAAACACTCTTTTTGTAGAAACTGCAAGTGGATATTTGGACCTCTTTGAGGCCTATCGTAGTAAAGGTTATAACTTCATATAAAAACAATACAGAAGCTTTCTCAGAAAATTCTTGGGGATCATTGAGTTTAACTCACAGAGCTGAACATTCCTTTGGATGGAGCAGGTTTGAAACACACTTTTTGTAGAATCTGCAAGTGGCTATTTGGACCTCTCTGAGGATTTCGTTGGAAACGGGATAACTGCACCTAACTAAACAGAAGAATTCTCAGAAACTTCTTTGTGATATTTGCAATCAAATCCCAGAGTTGAATCTTGCTTTGATAGTTCAAGTTTGAAACACTCTTTTTGTTGGATCTGCAAGTGGATATTTGGACCACTCTGTGGCCTTCGTTCGAAACTGCTATATCTTCACATAAAATCTAGACAGTAGCATTCACAGAAACTTCTCTGTGATGATTGCATTCAACTCACAGAGTTGAAGGTTCCTTTTGAAACAGCAGTTTCAAAACACTCTTTCTGTGGAATCTGCAAGTGGATATTTGGACCGCTTTGAAGATTTCGTTGGAAACGGGATAATCTTCACAGAAAAACTAAACAGAAACATTCTCCGAAACTTCTTTGTGATGTTTGCATTCAACTCACAGAGTTGAACTTTCCTTTTGAGAGAGAAGCTTTGCAACACTCTTTTTCTAGAATCTGCAAGTGGACATTTGGAGGGCTTTGAGGCCTGTGGTGGAAAAGGAAATATCTTCCCGTAGAAACTAGATAGAAGCATTCTCAGAAACTACTTTGGGATTATTGCATTCAAGTCTCAGAGTTGAACATTCTCTTTGACAGAGCAGTTTGGAAACTCTCTTTTTGTAGAATCTGCAAGTGGAGACGTGGACCGCTTTGAGGCCCATGGTAACAAAGGAAATAACTGCCTATAAAAACTAGACAGTAGCATTCTCAGAGCCTTCTTCGTGATGCTTGCATTCAACTAACAGAGTTGAACCTTTCTTTGATAGTTCAGGTTTGAAAAACTGTTTCTGTAGAAACTGCAAGTGGATATTTGGACCTCTCTGAGGATTTCGTTGGAAACGGGATAAACCACACGTAACTAAACAGAAGCATTCTCAGAGCTTTCTTCGTGATGTTTGCATTCAATTCACAGTGTTGATCCTTTCTTTGATAGTTCAGGTTTGAAACACTCTTTTTGTAGAAACTGCAAGTGGATATTTGAAACACTTTGAGGATTTCGTTGGAAACGGGATAATCAGCACAGAACTCAACTGAAGCATTCTCAGAACATTCTTCGTGATGTTTGAATTCAACTCACAGTGTTGAACCATTCTTTGATAGTTGAGGTTTGAAACACTCTTTTTGTAGAAACTGCCAGTGGATATTTGGACCTCTCTGAGGATTTCGTTGGAAACGGGATGACCGCACGTAACTAAACACAAGCATTCTCAGAAACTTCTTCCTGATGTTTGCATTCAGCTCACAGTGTTGAACCTTTCTTTGATAGTTCAGGTTTGAAACACTCTTTTTGTAGAAACTGCAAGTGGATATTTGGACCTCTTTGAGGCCTATCGTAGTAAAGGTTATAACTTCATATAAAAACAAGACAGAAGCTTTCTCAGAAAATTCTTGGGGATCATTGAGTTTAACTCACAGAGCTGAACATTCCTTTGGATGGAGCAGGTTTGAAACACACTTTTTGTAGAATCTGCAAGTGGATATTTGGACCTCTCTGAGGATTTCGTTGGAAACGGGATAACTGCACCTAACTAAACAGAAGAATTCTCAGAAACTTCTTTGTGATGTTTGCAATCAAATCCCAGAGTTGAATCTTCCTTTGATAGTTCAAGTTTGAAACACTCTTTTTGTTGGATCTGCAAGTGGATATTTGGACCACTCTGTGGTCTTCGTTCGAAACTGCTATATCTTCACATAAAATCTAGACAGTAGCATTCACAGAAACTTCTCTGTGATGATTGCATTCAACTCACAGAGTTGAAGGTTGCTTTTGAAACAGCAGTTTCCAAACACTCTTTCTGTGGAATCTGCAAGTGGATATTTGGACCGCTTTGAAGATTTCGTTGGGAACGGGATAATCTTCACAGAAAAACTAAACAGAAACATTCTCCGAAACTTCTTTGTGATGTTTGCATTCAACTCACAGAGTTGAACTTTCCTTTTGAGAGAGAAGCTTTGCAACACTCTTTTTCTAGAATCTGCAAGTGGACATTTGGAGGGCTTTGAGGCCTGTGGTGGAAAAGGAAATATCCTCCCGTAGAAACTAGATAGAAGCATTCTCAGAAACTACTTTGGGATGATTGCATTCAAGTCTCAGAGTTGAACATTCTCTTTGACAGAGCAGTTTGGAAACTCTCTTTTTGTAGAATCTGAAAGTGGAGACATGGACCGCATTTAGGCCCATGGTAACAAAGGAAATAACTGCCTATAAAAACTAGACAGTAGCATTCTCAGAGCCTTCTTCGTGATGCTTGCATTCAACTCACAGTGTTGAACCTTTCTTTGATAGTTCAGGTTTGAAACACTGTTTCTGTAGAAACTGCAAGTGGATATTTGGACCTCTCTGAGGATTTCGTTGGAAACGGGATAAACCACACGTAACTAAACAGAAGCATTCTCAGAGTTTTCTTCGTGATGTTTGCATTCAATTCAGAGTGTTGATCCTTTCTTTGATAGTTCAGGTTTGAAACACTCTTTTTGTAGAAACTGCAAGTGGATATTTGAAACTCTCTGAGGATTTCATTGGAAACGGGATAAACAGCAGAGAACTCAACTGAAGCATTCTCAGAACATTCTTCGTGATGTTTGGATTCAACTCACAGTGTTGAACCATTCTTTGATAGTTGAGGTTTGAAACACTCTTTTTGTAGAAACTGCCAGTGGATATTTGGACCTCTCTGAGGGTTTCGTTGGAAACGGGATGACCGCACGTAACTAAACACAAGCATTCTCAGAAACTTCTTCCTGATGTTTGCATTCAGCTCACAGTGTTGAACCTTTCTTTGATAGTTCAGGTTTGAAACACTCCTTTTGTAGAAACTGCAAGTGGATATTTGGACCTCTTTGAGGCCTATCGTAGTAAAGGTTATAACTTCATATAAAAACAAGACAGAAGCTTTCTCAGAAAATTCTTGGGGATCATTGAGTTTAACTCACAGAGCTGAACATTCCTTTGGATGGAGCAGGTTTGAAACACACATTTTGTAGAATCTGCAAGTGGATATTTGGACCTCTCTGAGGATTTCGTTGGAAACGGGATAACTGCACCTAACTAAACAGAAGAATTCTCAGAAACTTCTTTGTGATGTTTGCAATCAAATCCCAGAGTTGAATCTTCCTTTGATAGTTCAAGTTTGAAACACTCTTTTTGTTGGATCTGCAAGTGGATATTTGGACCACTCTGTGGCCTTCGTTCGAAACTGGTATATCTTCACATAAAATCTAGACAGTAGCATTCACAGAAACTTCTCTGTGATGATTGCATTCAACTCACAGAGTTGAAGGTTCCTTTTGAAACAGCAGTTTCAAAACACTCTTTCTGTGGAATCTGCAAGTGGATATTTGGACCGCTTTGAAGATTTCGTTGGAAACGGGATAATCTTCACAGAAAAACTAAACAGAAACATTCTCCGAAACTTCTTTGTGATGTTTGCATTCAACTCACAGAGTTGAACTTTCCTTTTGAGAGAGAAGCTTTGCAACACTCTTTTTCTAGAATCTGCAAGTGGACATTTGGAGGGCTTTGAGGCCTGTGGTGGAAAAGGAAATATCTTCCCGTAGAAACTAGATAGAAGCATTCTCAGAAACTACTTTGGGATGATTGCATTCAAGTCTCAGAGTTGAATATTCTCTTTGACAGAGCAGTTTGGAAACTCTCTTTTTGTAGAATCTGCAAGTGGAGACATGGACTGCATTGAGGCCCATGGTAATAAAGGAAATAACTGCCTATAAAAACTAGACAGTAGCATTCTCAGAGCCTTCTTCGTGATGCTTGCATTCAACACACAGTGTTGAACCATTCTTTGATAGTTCAGGTTTGAATCACAGTTTCTGGAGAAACTGCAAGTGGATATTTGGACCTCTCTGAGGATATCGGTGGAAACGGGATAAACAGCACAGAAATAAACTGAAGCATTCTCAGAACATTCTTCGTGATGTTTGTATTCAACTCACTGTGTTGAACCATTCTTTGATAGTTGAGGTTTGAAACACTGTTTCTGGAGAAACTGTAAGTGGATATTGGGAGCTCTCTGAGGATATCGGTGGAAACGGGATAAACAGCACAGAACTAAACTGAAGCATTCTCAGAACATTCTTCGTGATGTTTGTATTCAACTCACTGTGTTGAACCATTCTTTGATAGTTGAGGTTTGAAACACTCTTTTTGTAGAAACTGCAAGTGGATATTTGGACCTCTCTGAGGATTTCGTAGGAAACGGGATAAACCACACGGAACTAAACAGAAGCATTCTCAGAACTTTCTTCGTGATGTTTGCATTCAATTCACAGTGTTGAACCTTTCTTTGATAGTTCAGGTTTGAAACACTCTTTTTGTAGAAACTGCAAGTGGATATTTGAAACTCTCTGAGGATTTCGTTGGAAACGGGATAAACAGCACAGAACTCAACTGAAGCATTCTCAGAACTTTTTTCGTGATGTTTGAATTCAACTCACAGTGTTGAACCATTCTTTGATAGTTGAGGTTTGAAACACTCTTTTTGTAGAAACTGCCAGTGGATATTTGGACCTCTCTGAGGATTTCGTTGGAAACGGGATGACCGCACGTAACTAAACACAAGCATTCTCAGAAACTTCTTCCTGATGTTTGCATTCAGCTCACAGTGTTGAACCTTTCTTTGATAGTTCAGGTTTGAAACACTCTTTTTGTAGAAACTGCAAGTGGATATTTGGACCTCTTTGAGGCCTATCGTAGTAAAGGTTATAACTTCATATAAAAACAAGACAGAAGCTTTCTCAGAAAATTCTTGGGGATCATTGAGTTTAACTCACAGAGCTGAACATTCCTTTGGATGGAGCAGGTTTGAAACACACTTTTTGTAGAATCTGCAAGTGGATATTTGGACCTCTCTGAGGATTTCGTTGGAAACGGGATAACTGCACCTAACTAAACAGAAGAATTCTCAGAAACTTCTTTGTGATGTTTGCAATCAAATCCCAGAGTTGAATCTTCCTTTGATAGTTCAAGTTTGAAACACTCTTTTTGTTGGATCTGCAAGTGGATATTTGGACCACTCTGTGGCCTTCGTTCGAAACTGCTATATCTTCACATAAAATCTAGACAGTAGCATTCACAGAAACTTCTCTGTGATGATTGCATTCAACTCACAGAGTTGAAGGTTCCTTTTGAAACAGCAGTTTCAAAACACTCTTTCTGTGGAATCTGCAAGTGGATATTTGGACCGCTTTGAAGATTTCGTTGGGAACGGGATAATCTTCACAGAAAAACTAAACAGAAACATTCTCCGAAACTTCTTTGTGATGTTTGCATTCAACTCACAGAGTTGAACTTTCCTTTTGAGAGAGAAGCTTTGCAACACTCTTTTTCTAGAATCTGCAAGTGGACATTTGGAGGGCTTTGAGGCCTGTGGTGGAAAAGGAAATATCCTCCCGTAGAAACTAGATAGAAGCATTCTCAGAAACTACTTTGGGATGATTGCATTCAAGTCTCAGAGTTGAACATTCTCTTTGACAGAGCAGTTTGGAAACTCTCTTTTTGTAGAATCTGAAAGTGGAGACATGGACCGCATTTAGGCCCATGGTAACAAAGGAAATAACTGCCTATAAAAACTAGACAGTAGCATTCTCAGAGCCTTCTTCGTGATGCTTGCATTCAACTAACAGTGTTGAACCTTTCTTTGATAGTTCAGGTTTGAAACACTGTTTCTGTAGAAACTGCAAGTGGATATTTGGACCTCTCTGAGGATTTCGTTGGAAACGGGATAAACCACACGTAACTAAACAGAAGCATTCTCAGAGCTTTCTTCGTGATGTTTGCATTCAATTCAGAGTGTTGATCCTTTCTTTGATAGTTCAGGTTTGAAACACTCTTTTTGTAGAAACTGCAAGTGGATATTTGAAACTCTCTGAGGGTTTCATTGGAAAAGGGATAAACAGCAGAGAACTCAACTGAAGCATTCTCAGAACATTCTTCGTGATGTTTGAATTCAACTCACAGTGTTGAAACATTCTTTGATAGTTGAGGTTTGAAACACTCTTTTTGTAGAAACTGCCAGTGGATATTTGGACCTCTCTGAGGGTTTCGTTGGAAACGGGATGACCGCACGTAACTAAACACAAGCATTCTCAGAAACTTCTTCCTGATGTTTGCATTCAGCTCACAGTGTTGAACCTTTCTTTGATAGTTCAGGTTTGAAACACTCCTTTTGTAGAAACTGCAAGTGGATATTTGGACCTCTTTGAGGCCTATCGTAGTAAAGGTTATAACTTCATATAAAAACAAGACAGAAGCTTTCTCAGAAAATTCTTGGGGATCATTGAGTTTAACTCACAGAGCTGAACATTCCTTTGGATGGAGCAGGTTTGAAACACACATTTTGTAGAATCTGCAAGTGGATATTTGGACCTCTCTGAGGATTTCGTTGGAAGCGGGATAACTGCACCTAACTAAACAGAAGAATTCTCAGAAACTTCTTTGTGATGTTTGCAATCAAATCCCAGAGTTGAATCTTCCTTTGATAGTTCAAGTTTGAAACACTCTTTTTGTTGGATCTGCAAGTGGATATTTGGACCACTCTGTGGCCTTCGTTCGAAACTGCTATATCTTCACATAAAATCTAGACAGTAGCATTCACAGAAACTTCTCTGTGATGATTGCATTCAACTCACAGAGTTGAAGGTTCCTTTTGAAACAGCAGTTTCAAAACACTCTTTCTGTGGAATCTGCAAGTGGATATTTGGACCGCTTTGAAGATTTCGTTGGAAACGGGATAATCTTCACAGAAAAACTAAACAGAAACATTCTCCGAAACTTCTTTGTGATGTTTGCATTCAACTCACAGAGTTGAACTTTCCTTTTGAGAGAGAAGCTTTGCAACACTCTTTTTCTAGAATCTGCAAGTGGACATTTGGAGGGCTTTGAGGCCTGTGGTGGAAAAGGAAATATCTTCCCGTAGAAACTAGATAGAAGCATTCTCAGAAACTACTTTGGGATGATTGCATTCAAGCCTCAGAGTTGAATATTCTCTTTGACAGAGCAGTTTGGAAACTCTCTTTTTGTAGAATCTGCAAGTGGAGACATGGACGGCATTGAGGCCCATGGTAATAAAGGAAATAACTGCCTATAAAAACTAGACAGTAGCATTCTCAGAGCCTTCTTCGTGATGCTTGCATTCAACACACAGTGTTGAACCATTCTTTGATAGTTCAGGTTTGAATCACAGTTTCTGGAGAAACTGCAAGTGGATATTTGGACCTCTCTGATGATATCGGTGGAAACGGGATAAACAGCACAGAAATAAACTGAAGCATTCTCAGAACATTCTTCGTGATGTTTGTATTCAACTCACTGTGTTGAACCATTCTTTGATAGTTGAGGTTTGAAACACTGTTTCTGGAGAAACTGTAAGTGGATATTGGGAGCTCTCTGAGGATATCGGTGGAAAAGGGATAAACAGCACAGAACTAAACTGAAGCATTCTCAGAACATTCTTCGTGATGTTTGTATTCAACTCACTGTGTTGAACCATTCTTTGATAGTTGAGGTTTGAAACACTCTTTTTGTAGAAACTGCAAGTGGATATTTGGACCTCTCTGAGGATTTCGTAGGAAACGGGATAAACCACACGGAACTAAACAGAAGCATTCTCAGAACTTTCTTCGTGATGTTTGCATTCAATTCACAGTGTTGAACCTTTCTTTGATAGTTCAGGTTTGAAACACTCTTTTTGTATAAACTGCAAGTGGATATTTGAAACTCTCTGAGGATTTCGTTGGAAACGGGATAAACAGCACAGAACTCAACTGAAGCATTCTCAGAACTTTTTTCGTGATGTTTGAATTCAACTCACAGTGTTGAACCATTCTTTGATAGTTGAGGTTTGAAACACTCTTTTTGTAGAAACTGCCAGTGGATATTTGGACCTCTCTGAGGATTTCGTTGGAAACGGGATGACCGCACGTAACTAAACACAAGCATTCTCAGAAACTTCTTCCTGATGTTTGCATTCAGCTCACAGTGTTGAACCTTTCTTTGATAGTTCAGGTTTGAAACACTCTTTTTGTAGAAACTGCAAGTGGATATTTGGACCTCTTTGAGGCCTATCGTAGTAAAGGTTATAACTTCATATAAAAACAAGACAGAAGCTTTCTCAGAAAATTCTTGGGGATCATTGAGTTTAACTCACAGAGCTGAACATTCCTTTGGATGGAGCAGGTTTGAAACACACTTTTTGTAGAATCTGCAAGTGGATATTTGGACCTCTCTGAGGATTTCGTTGGAAACGGGATAACTGCACCTAACTAAACAGAAGCATTCTCAGAAACTTCTTTGTGATGTTTGCAATCAAATCCCAGAGTTGAATCTTGCTTTGATAGTTCAAGTTTGAAACACTCTTTTTGTTGGATCTGCAAGTGGATATTTGGACCACTCTGTGGCCTTCGTTCGAAACTGCTATATCTTCACATAAAATCTAGACAGTAGCATTCACAGAAACTTCTCTGTGATGATTGCATTCAACTCACAGAGTTGAAGGTTCCTTTTGAAACAGCAGTTTCAAAACACTCTTTCTGTGGAATCTGCAAGTGGATATTTGGACCGCTTTGAAGATTTCGTTGGAAACGGGATAATCTTCACAGAAAAACTAAACAGAAACATTCTCCGAAACTTCTTTGTGATGTTTGCATTCAACTCACAGAGTTGAACTTTCCTTTTGAGAGAGTAGCTTTGCAACACTCTTTTTCTAGAATCTGCAAGTGGACATTTGGAGGGCTTTGAGGCCTGTGGTGGAAAAGGAAATATCTTCCCGTAGAAACTAGATAGAAGCATTCTCAGAAACTACTTTGGGATGATTGCATTCAAGCCTCAGAGTTGAATATTCTCTTTGACAGAGCAGTTTGGAAACTCTCTTTTTGTAGAATCTGCAAGTGGAGACATGGACGGCATTGAGGCCCATGGTAATAAAGGAAATAACTGCCTATAAAAACTAGACAGTAGCATTCTCAGAGCCTTCTTCGTGATGCTTGCATTCAACACACAGTGTTGAACCATTCTTTGATAGTTCAGGTTTGAATCACAGTTTCTGGAGAAACTGCAAGTGGATATTTGGACCTCTCTGATGATATCGGTGGAAACGGGATAAACAGCACAGAAATAAACTGAAGCATTCTCAGAACATTCTTCGTGATGTTTGTATTCAACTCACTGTGTTGAACCATTCTTTGATAGTTGAGGTTTGAAACACTGTTTCTGGAGAAACTGTAAGTGGATATTGGGAGCTCTCTGAGGATATCGGTGGAAAAGGGATAAACAGCACAGAACTAAACTGAAGCATTCTCAGAACATTCTTCGTGATGTTTGTATTCAACTCACTGTGTTGAACCATTCTTTGATAGTTGAGGTTTGAAACACTCTTTTTGTAGAAACTGCAAGTGGATATTTGGACCTCTCTGAGGATTTCGTAGGAAACGGGATAAACCACACGGAACTAAACAGAAGCATTCTCAGAACTTTCTTCGTGATGTTTGCATTCAATTCACAGTGTTGAACCTTTCTTTGATAGTTCAGGTTTGAAACACTCTTTTTGTATAAACTGCAAGTGGATATTTGAAACTCTCTGAGGATTTCGTTGGAAACGGGATAAACAGCACAGAACTCAACTGAAGCATTCTCAGAACTTTTTTCGTGATGTTTGAATTCAACTCACAGTGTTGAACCATTCTTTGATAGTTGAGGTTTGAAACACTCTTTTTGTAGAAACTGCCAGTGGATATTTGGACCTCTCTGAGGATTTCGTTGGAAACGGGATGACCGCACGTAACTAAACACAAGCATTCTCAGAAACTTCTTCCTGATGTTTGCATTCAGCTCACAGTGTTGAACCTTTCTTTGATAGTTCAGGTTTGAAACACTCTTTTTGTAGAAACTGCAAGTGGATATTTGGACCTCTTTGAGGCCTATCGTAGTAAAGGTTATAACTTCATATAAAAACAAGACAGAAGCTTTCTCAGAAAATTCTTGGGGATCATTGAGTTTAACTCACAGAGCTGAACATTCCTTTGGATGGAGCAGGTTTGAAACACACTTTTTGTAGAATCTGCAAGTGGATATTTGGACCTCTCTGAGGATTTCGTTGGAAACGGGATAACTGCACCTAACTAAACAGAAGCATTCTCAGAAACTTCTTTGTGATGTTTGCAATCAAATCCCAGAGTTGAATCTTGCTTTGATAGTTCAAGTTTGAAACACTCTTTTTGTTGGATCTGCAAGTGGATATTTGGACCACTCTGTGGCCTTCGTTCGAAACTGCTATATCTTCACATAAAATCTAGACAGTAGCATTCACAGAAACTTCTCTGTGATGATTGCATTCAACTCACAGAGTTGAAGGTTCCTTTTGAAACAGCAGTTTCAAAACACTCTTTCTGTGGAATCTGCAAGTGGATATTTGGACCGCTTTGAAGATTTCGTTGGAAACGGGATAATCTTCACAGAAAAACTAAACAGAAACATTCTCCGAAACTTCTTTGTGATGTTTGCATTCAACTCACAGAGTTGAACTTTCCTTTTGAGAGAGTAGCTTTGCAACACTCTTTTTCTAGAATCTGCAAGTGGACATTTGGAGGGCTTTGAGGCCTGTGGTGGAAAAGGAAATATCTTCCCGTAGAAACTAGATAGAAGCATTCTCAGAAACTACTTTGGGATGATTGCATTCAAGCCTCAGAGTTGAATATTCTCTTTGACAGAGCAGTTTGGAAACTCTCTTTTTGTAGAATCTGCAAGTGGAGACATGGACGGCATTGAGGCCCATGGTAATAAAGGAAATAACTGCCTATAAAAACTAGACAGTAGCATTCTCAGAGCCTTCTTCGTGATGCTTGCATTCAACACACAGTGTTGAACCATTCTTTGATAGTTCAGGTTTGAATCACAGTTTCTGGAGAAACTGCAAGTGGATATTTGGACCTCTCTGAGGATATCGGTGGAAACGGGATAAACAGCACAGAAATAAACTGAAGCATTCTCAGAACATTCTTCGTGATGTTTGTATTCAACTCACTGTGTTGAACCATTCTTTGATAGTTGAGGTTTGAAACACTGTTTCTGGACAAACTGTAAGTGGATATTGGGAGCTCTCTTAGGATATCGGTGGAAAAGGGATAAACAGCACAGAACTAAACTGAAGCATTCTCAGAACATTCTTCGTGATGTTTGTATTCAACTCACTGTGTTGAACCATTCTTTGATAGTTGAGGTTTGAAACACTCTTTTTGTAGAAACTGCAAGTGGATATTTGGACCTCTCTGAGGATTTCGTAGGAAACGGGATAAACCACACGGAACTAAACAGAAGCATTCTCAGAACTTTCTTCGTGATGTTTGCATTCAATTCACAGTGTTGAACCTTTCTTTGATAGTTCAGGTTTGAAACACTCTTTTTGTATAAACTGCAAGTGGATATTTGAAACTCTCTGAGGATTTCGTTGGAAACGGGATAAACAGCACAGAACTCAACTGAAGCATTCTCAGAACTTTTTTCGTGATGTTTGAATTCAACTCACAGTGTTGAACCATTCTTTGATAGTTGAGGTTTGAAACACTCTTTTTGTAGAAACTGCCAGTGGATATTTGGACCTCTCTGAGGATTTCGTTGGAAACGGGATGACCGCACGTAACTAAACACAAGCATTCTCAGAAACTTCTTCCTGATGTTTGAATTCAGCTCACAGTGTTGAACCTTTCTTTGATAGTTCAGGTTTGAAACACTCTTTTTGTAGAAACTGCAAGTGGATATTTGGACCTCTTTGAGGCCTATCGTAGTAAAGGTTATAACTTCATATAAAAACAAGACAGAAGCTTTCTCAGAAAATTCTTGGGGATCATTGAGTTTAACTCACAGAGCTGAACATTCCTTTGGATGGAGCAGGTTTGAAACACACTTTTTGTAGAATCTGCAAGTGGATATTTGGACCTCTCTGAGGATTTCGTTGGAAACGGGATAACTGCACCTAACTAAACAGAAGCATTCTCAGAAACTTCTTTGTGATGTTTGCAATCAAATCCCAGAGTTGAATCTTGCTTTGATAGTTCAAGTTTGAAACACTCTTTTTGTTGGATCTGCAAGTGGATATTTGGACCACTCTGTGGCCTTCGTTCGAAACTGCTATATCTTCACATAAAATCTAGACAGTAGCATTCACAGAAACTTCTCTCTGATGATTGCATTCAACTCACAGAGTTGAAGGTTCCTTTTGAAACAGCAGTTTCAAAACACTCTTTCTGTGGAATCTGCAAGTGGATATTTGGACCGCTTTGAAGATTTCGTTGGAAACGGGATAATCTTCACAGAAAAACTAAACAGAAACATTCTCCGAAACTTCTTTGTGATGTTTGCATTCAACTCAAAGAGTTGAACTTTCCTTTTGAGAGAGAAGCTTTGCAACACTCTTTTTCTAGAATCTGCAAGTGGACATTTGGAGGGCTTTGAGGCCTGTGGTGGAAAAGGAAATATCCTCCCATAGAAACTAGATAGAAGCATTCTCAGAAACTACTTCGGGATGATTGCATTCAAGTCTCAGAGTTGAACATTCTCTTTGACAGAGCAGTTTGGAAACTCTCTTTTTTAGAATCTGAAAGTGGAGACATGGACCGCATTTAGGCCCATGGTAACAAAGGAAATAACTGCCTATAAAAACTAGACAGTAGCATTCTCAGAGCCTTCTTCGTGATGCTTGCATTCAACTAACAGTGTTGAACCTTTCTTTGATAGTTCAGGTTTGAAACACTGTTTCTGTAGAAACTGCAAGTGGATATTTGGACCTCTCTGAGGATATCGTTGGAAACGGGATAAACCACACGTAACTAAACAGAAGCATTCTCAGAGCTTTCTTCGTGATGTTTGCATTCAATTCAGAGTGTTGATCCTTTCTTTGATAGTTCAGGTTTGAAACACTCTTTTTGTAGAAACTGCAAGTGGATATTTGAAACTCTCTGAGGATTTCATTGGAAACGGGATAAACAGCACAGAACTCAACTGAAGCATTCTCAGAACATTCTTCGTGATGTTTGAATTCAACTCACAGTGTTGAACCATTCTTTGATAGTTGAGGTTTGAAACACTCTTTTTGTAGAAACTGCCAGTGGATATTTGGACCTCTCTGAGGGTTTCGTTGGAAACGGGATGACCGCACGTAACTAAACACAAGCATTCTCAGAAACTTCTTCCTGATGTTTGCATTCAGCTCACAGTGTTGAACCTTTCTTTGATAGTTCAGGTTTGAAACACTCTTTTTGTAGAAACTGCAAGTGGATATTTGGACCTCTTTGAGGCCTATCGTAGTAAAGGTTATAACTTCATATAAAAACAAGACAGAAGCTTTCTCAGAAAATTCTTGGGGATCATTGAGTTTAACTCACAGAGCTGAACATTCCTTTGGATGGAGCAGGTTTGAAACACACTTTTTGTAGAATCTGCAAGTGGATATTTGGACCTCTCTGAGGATTCCGTTGGAAACGGGATAACTGCACCTAACTAAACAGAAGAATTCTCAGAAACTTCTTTGTGATGTTTGCAATCAAATCCCAGAGTTGAATCTTCCTTTGATAGTTCAAGTTTGAAACACTCTTTTTGTTGGATCTGCAAGTGGATATTTGGACCACTCTGTGGCCTTCGTTCGAAACTGCTATATCTTCACATAAAATCTAGACAGTAGCATTCACAGAAACTTCTCTGTGATGATTGCATTCAACTCACAGAGTTGAAGGTTCCTTTTGAAACAGCAGTTTCAAAACACTCTTTCTGTGGAATCTGCAAGTGGATATTTGGACCGCTTTGAAGATTTCGTTGGAAACGGGATAATCTTCACAGAAAAACTAAACAGAAACATTCTCCGAAACTTCTTTGTGATGTTTGCATTCAACTCACAGAGTTGAACTTTCCTTTTGAGAGAGAAGCTTTGCAACACTCTTTTTCTAGAATCTGCAAGTGGACATTTGGAGGGCTTTGAGGCCTGTGGTGGAAAAGGAAATATCTTCCCGTAGAAACTAGATAGAAGCATTCTCAGAAACTACTTTGGGATGATTGCATTCAAGTCTCAGAGTTGAATATTCTCTTTGACAGAGCAGTTTGGAAACTCTCTTTTTGTAGAATCTGCAAGTGGAGACATGGACTGCATTGAGGCCCATGGTAATAAAGGAAATAACTGCCTATAAAAACTAGACAGTAGCATTCTCAGAGCCTTCTTCGTGATGCTTGCATTCAACACACAGTGTTGAACCATTCTTTGATAGTTCAGGTTTGAATCACAGTTTCTGGAGAAACTGCAAGTGGATATTTGGACCTCTCTGAGGATATCGGTGGAAACGGGATAAACAGCACAGAAATAAACTGAAGCATTCTCAGAACATTCTTCGTGATGTTTGTATTCAACTCACTGTGTTGAACCATTCTTTGATAGTTGAGGTTTGAAACACTCTTTTTGTAGAAACTGCAAGTGGATATTTGGACCTCTCTGAGGATTTCGTAGGAAACAGGATAAACCACACGGAAGTAAACAGAAGCATTCTCAGAGCTTTCTTCGTGATGTTTGCATTCAATTCACAGTGTTGAACCTTTCTTTGATAGTTCAGGTTTGAAACACTCTTTTTGTAGAAACTGCAAGTGGATATTTGAAACTCTCTGAGGATTTCGTTGGAAACGGGATAAACAGCACAGAACTCAACTGAAGCATTCTCAGAACTTTCTTCGTGATGTTTGAATTCAACTCACAGTGTTGAACCATTCTTTGATAGCTGAGGTTTGAAACACTCTTTTTGTAGAAACTGCCAGTGGATATTTGGACCTCTCTGAGAATTTCGTTGCAAACGGGATAAACCACACGTAACTAAACAGAAGCGTTCTCAGAACTTTCTTCGTGATGTTTGCATTCAACTCACAGTGTTGAACGTTTCTTTGATAGTTCAGGTTTGAAACACTCTTTTTGTAGAAACTGCAAGTGGATATTTGGACCTCTCTGAGGATTTCGTTGGAAAGGGGATAAGCCGCACGTAACTGAACAGAAGCATTCTCAGAACCTTCTCCCTGATGTTTGCATTCAGCTCACAGTGTTGAACCTTTCTTTGATAGTTCAGGTTTGAAACACTCTTTTTGTAGAAACTGCAAGTGGATATTTGGACCTCTTTGAGGCCTATCGTAGTAAAGGTAATAACTTCATATAAAAACAAGACAGAAGCTTTCTCAGAAAATTCTTGGAGATCATTGAGTTTACCTCACAGAGCTGAACATTCCTTTGGATGGAGCAGGTTTGAAACACACTTTTTGTAGAATCTGCAAGTGGATATTTGGACCTCTCTGAGGATTTCGTTGGAAACGGGATAACTGCACCTAACTAAACAGAAGCATTCTCAGAAACTTCTTTGTGATGTTTGCAATCAAATCCCAGAGTTGAATCTTGCTTTGATAGTTCAAGTTTGAAACACTCTTTTTGTTGGTTCTGCAAGTGGATATTTGGACCACTCTGTGGTCTTCGTTCGAAACTGGTATATCTTCACATAAAATCTAGACAGTAGCTTTCACAGAACCTTCTCTGTGATGATTGCATTCAACTCACAGAGTTGAAGGTTCCTTTTGAAACAGCAGTTTCCAAACACTCTTTCTGTGGAATCTGCAAGTGGATATTTGGACCGCTTTGAAGATTTCGTTGGAAATGGGATAATCTTCACAGAATAAATAACAGAAGCATTCTCAGAAACCTCTTTGTGATGTTTGCATTCAACTCACAGAGTTGAACTTTCCTTTTGAGAGAGAAGCTTTGCAACACTCTTTTTCTAGAATCTGCAAGTGGACATTTGGAGGGCTTTGAGGCCTGTGGTGGAAAAGGAAATATCTTCCCGTAGAAACTAGATAGAAGCATTCTCAGAAACTACTTTGGGATGATTGCATTCAAGTCTCAGAGTTGAATATTCTCTTTGACAGAGCAGTTTGGAAACTCTCTTTTTGTAGAATCTGCAAGTGGAGACATGGACCGCATTGAGGCCCATGGTAATAAAGGAAATAACTGCCTATAAAAACTAGACAGTAGGATTCTCAGAGCCTTCTTCGTGATGCTTGCATTCAACTCACAGTGTTGAACCATTCTTTGATAGTTCAGGTTTGAAACACTGTTTCTGGAGAAACTGCAAGTGGATATTTGGACCTCTCTGAGGATTTCGTTGGAAACGGGATAAACAGCACAGAACTAAACTGAAGCATTCTCAGAACTTTCTTCGTGATGTTTGTATTCAACTCACTGTGTTGAACCATTCTTTGATAGTTGAGGTTTGAAACACTCTTTTTGTAGAAACTGCAAGTGGATATTTGGACCTCTCTGAGGATTTCGTAGGAAACGGGATAAAACACACGTAACTAATCAGAAGCATTCTCAGAGCTTTCTTCGTGATGTTTGCATTCAATTCACAGTGTTGAACCGTTCTTTGATAGTTCAGGTTTGAAACACTCTTTTTGTAGAAACTGCAAGTGGATATTTGAAACTCTCTGAGGATTTCGTTGGAAACGGGATAAACAGCACAGAGCTCAACTGAAGCATTATCAGAACTTTCTTCGTGATGTTTGAATTCAACTCACAGTGTTGAACCATTCTTTGATAGCTGAGGTTTGAAACACTCTTTTTGTAGAAACTGCCAGTGGATATTTGGACCTCTCTGAGGATTTCGTTGGAAACGGGATAAACCACACGTAACTAAACAGAAGCGTTCTCAGAACTTTCTTCGTGATGTTTGCATTCAACTCACAGTGTTGAACGTTTCTTTGATAGTTCAGGTTTGAAACACTCTTTTTGTAGAAACTGCAAGTGGATATTTGGACCTCTCTGAGGATTTCGTTGGAAACGGGATAAACTGCACGTAACTGAACAGAAGCATTCTCAGAACCTTCTCCCTGTTGTTTGCATTCAGCTCACAGTGTTGAACCTTTCTTTGATAGTTCAGGTTTGAAACACTCTTTTTGTAGAAACTGCAAGTGGATATTTGGACCTCTTTGAGGCCTATCGTAGTAAAGGTAATAACTTCATATAAAAACAAGACAGAAGCTTTCTCAGAAAATTCTTGGAGATCATTGAGTTTACCTCACAGAGCTGAACATTCCTTTGGATGGAGCAGGTTTGAAACACACTTTTTGTAGAATCTGCAAGTGGATATTTGGACCTCTCTGAGGATTTCGTTGGAAACGGGATAACTGCACCTAACTAAACAGAAGCATTCTCAGAAACTTCTTTGTGATGTTTGCAATCAAATCCCAGAGTTGAATCTTGCTTTGATAGTTCAAGTTTGAAACACTCTTTTTGTTGGTTCTGCAAGTGGATATTTGGACCACTCTGTGGTCTTCGTTCGAAACTGGTATATCTTCACATAAAATCTAGACAGTAGCTTTCACAGAACCTTCTCTGTGATGATTGCATTCAACTCACAGAGTTGAAGGTTCCTTTTGAAACAGCAGTTTCCAAACACTCTTTCTGTGGAATCTGCAAGTGGATATTTGGACCGCTTTGAAGATTTCGTTGGAAATGGGATAATCTTCACAGAATAACTAAACAGAAGCATTCTCAGAAACCTCTTTGTGATGTTTGCATTCAACTCACAGAGTTGAACTTTCCTTTTGAGAGAGAAGCTTTGCAACTCTCTTTTTCTAGAATCTGCAAGTGGACATTTGGAGGGCTTTGAGGCCTGTGGTGGAAAAGGAAATATCTTCCCGTAGAAACTAGATAGAAGCATTCTCAGAAACTACTTTGGGATGATTGCATTCAAGTCTCAGAGTTGAATATTCTCTTTGACAGAGCAGTTTGGAAACTCTCTTTTTGTAGAATCTGCAAGTGGAGACATGGACCGCATTGAGGCCCATGGTAATAAAGGAAATAACTGCCTATAAAAACTAGACAGTAGCATTCTCAGAGCCTTCTTCGTGATGCTTGCATTCAACTCACAGTGTTGAACCATTCTTTGATAGTTCAGGTTTGAAACACTGTTTCTGGAGAAACTGCAAGTGGATATTTGGACCTCTCTGAGGATTTCGTTGGAAACGGGATAAACAGCACAGAACTAAACTGAAGCATTCTCAGAACTTTCTTCGTGATGTTTGTATTCAACTCACTGTGTTGAACCATTCTTTGATAGTTGAGGTTTGAAACACTCTTTTTGTAGAAACTGCAAGTGGATATTTGGACCTCTCTGAGGATTTCGTAGGAAACGGGATAAAACACACGTAACTAATCAGAAGCATTCTCAGAGCTTTCTTCGTGATGTTTGCATTCAATTCACAGTGTTGAACCGTTCTTTGATAGTTCAGGTTTGAAACACTCTTTTTGTAGAAACTGCAAGTGGATATTTGAAACTCTCTGAGGATTTCTTTGGAAACGGGATAAACAGCACAGAGCTCAACTGAAGCATTCTCAGAACTTTCTTCGTGATGTTTGAATTCAACTCACAGTGTTGAACCATTCTTTGATAGCTGAGGTTTGAAACACTCTTTTTGTAGAAACTGCCAGTGGATATTTGGACCTCTCTGAGGATTTCGTTGGAAACGGGATAAACCACACGTAACTAAACAGAAGCGTTCTCAGAACTTTCTTCGTGATGTTTGCATTCAACTCACAGTGTTGAACGTTTCTTTGATAGTTCAGGTTTGAAACACTCTTTTTGTAGAAACTGCAAGTGGATATTTGGACCTCTCTGAGGATTTCGTTGGAAAGGGGATAAGCCGCACGTAACTGAACAGAAGCATTCTCAGAACCTTCTCCCTGATGTTTGCATTCAGCTCACAGTGTTGAACCTTTCTTTGATAGTTCAGGTTTGAAACACTCTTTTTGTAGAAACTGCAAGTGGATATTTGGACCTCTTTGAGGCCTATCGTAGTAAAGGTAATAACTTCATATAAAAACAAGACAGAAGCTTTCTCAGAAAATTCTTGGAGATCATTGAGTTTACCTCACAGAGCTGAACATTCCTTTGGATGGAGCAGGTTTGAAACACACTTTTTGTAGAATCTGCAAGTGGATATTTGGACCTCTCTGAGGATTTCGTTGGAAACGGGATAACTGCACCTAACTAAACAGAAGCATTCTCAGAAACTTCTTTGTGATGTTTGCAATCAAATCCCAGAGTTGAATCTTGCTTTGATAGTTCAAGTTTGAAACACTCTTTTTGTTGGTTCTGCAAGTGGATATTTGGACCACTCTGTGGTCTTCGTTCGAAACTGGTATATCTTCACATAAAATCTAGACAGTAGCTTTCACAGAACCTTCTCTGTGATGATTGCATTCAACTCACAGAGTTGAAGGTTCCTTTTGAAACAGCAGTTTCCAAACACTCTTTCTGTGGAATCTGCAAGTGGATATTTGGACCGCTTTGAAGATTTCGTTGGAAATGGGATAATCTTCACAGAATAAATAACAGAAGCATTCTCAGAAACCTCTTTGTGATGTTTGCATTCAACTCACAGAGTTGAACTTTCCTTTTGAGAGAGAAGCTTTGCAACACTCTTTTTCTAGAATCTGCAAGTGGACATTTGGAGGGCTTTGAGGCCTGTGGTGGAAAAGGAAATATCTTCCCGTAGAAACTAGATAGAAGCATTCTCAGAAACTACTTTGGGATGATTGCATTCAAGTCTCAGAGTTGAATATTCTCTTTGACAGAGCAGTTTGGAAACTCTCTTTTTGTAGAATCTGCAAGTGGAGACATGGACCGCATTGAGGCCCATGGTAATAAAGGAAATAACTGCCTATAAAAACTAGACAGTAGGATTCTCAGAGCCTTCTTCGTGATGCTTGCATTCAACTCACAGTGTTGAACCATTCTTTGATAGTTCAGGTTTGAAACACTGTTTCTGGAGAAACTGCAAGTGGATATTTGGACCTCTCTGAGGATTTCGTTGGAAACGGGATAAACAGCACAGAACTAAACTGAAGCATTCTCAGAACTTTCTTCGTGATGTTTGTATTCAACTCACTGTGTTGAACCATTCTTTGATAGTTGAGGTTTGAAACACTCTTTTTGTAGAAACTGCAAGTGGATATTTGGACCTCTCTGAGGATTTCGTAGGAAACGGGATAAAACACACGTAACTAATCAGAAGCATTCTCAGAGCTTTCTTCGTGATGTTTGCATTCAATTCACAGTGTTGAACCGTTCTTTGATAGTTCAGGTTTGAAACACTCTTTTTGTAGAAACTGCAAGTGGATATTTGAAACTCTCTGAGGATTTCGTTGGAAACGGGATAAACAGCACAGAGCTCAACTGAAGCATTCTCAGAACTTTCTTCGTGATGTTTGAATTCAACTCACAGTGTTGAACCATTCTTTGATAGCTGAGGTTTGAAACACTCTTTTTGTAGAAACTGCCAGTGGATATTTGGACCTCTCTGAGGATTTCGTTGGAAACGGGATAAACCACACGTAACTAAACAGAAGCGTTCTCAGAACTTTCTTCGTGATGTTTGCATTCAACTCACAGTGTTGAACGTTTCTTTGATAGTTCAGGTTTGAAACACTCTTTTTGTAGAAACTGCAAGTGGATATTTGGACCTCTCTGAGGATTTCGTTGGAAAGGGGATAAGCCGCACGTAACTGAACAGAAGCATTCTCAGAACCTTCTCCCTGATGTTTGCATTCAGCTCACAGTGTTGAACCTTTCTTTGATAGTTCAGGTTTGAAACACTCTTTTTGTAGAAACTGCAAGTGGATATTTGGACCTCTTTGAGGCCTATCGTAGTAAAGGTAATAACTTCATATAAAAACAAGACAGAAGCTTTCTCAGAAAATTCTTGGAGATCATTGAGTTTACCTCACAGAGCTGAACATTCCTTTGGATGGAGCAGGTTTGAAACACACTTTTTGTAGAATCTGCAAGTGGATATTTGGACCTCTCTGAGGATTTCGTTGGAAACGGGATAACTGCACCTAACTAAACAGAAGCATTCTCAGAAACTTCTTTGTGATGTTTGCAATCAAATCCCAGAGTTGAATCTTGCTTTGATAGTTCAAGTTTGAAACACTCTTTTTGTTGGTTCTGCAAGTGGATATTTGGACCACTCTGTGGTCTTCGTTCGAAACTGGTATATCTTCACATAAAATCTAGACAGTAGCTTTCACAGAACCTTCTCTGTGATGATTGCATTCAACTCACAGAGTTGAAGGTTCCTTTTGAAACAGCAGTTTCCAAACACTCTTTCTGTGGAATCTGCAAGTGGATATTTGGACCGCTTTGAAGATTTCGTTGGAAATGGGATAATCTTCACAGAATAAATAACAGAAGCATTCTCAGAAACCTCTTTGTGATGTTTGCATTCAACTCACAGAGTTGAACTTTCCTTTTGAGAGAGAAGCTTTGCAACACTCTTTTTCTAGAATCTGCAAGTGGACATTTGGAGGGCTTTGAGGCCTGTGGTGGAAAAGGAAATATCTTCCCGTAGAAACTAGATAGAAGCATTCTCAGAAACTACTTTGGGATGATTGCATTCAAGTCTCAGAGTTGAATATTCTCTTTGACAGAGCAGTTTGGAAACTCTCTTTTTGTAGAATCTGCAAGTGGAGACATGGACCGCATTGAGGCCCATGGTAATAAAGGAAATAACTGCCTATAAAAACTAGACAGTAGGATTCTCAGAGCCTTCTTCGTGATGCTTGCATTCAACTCACAGTGTTGAACCATTCTTTGATAGTTCAGGTTTGAAACACTGTTTCTGGAGAAACTGCAAGTGGATATTTGGACCTCTCTGAGGATTTCGTTGGAAACGGGATAAACAGCACAGAACTAAACTGAAGCATTCTCAGAACTTTCTTCGTGATGTTTGTATTCAACTCACTGTGTTGAACCATTCTTTGATAGTTGAGGTTTGAAACACTCTTTTTGTAGAAACTGCAAGTGGATATTTGGACCTCTCTGAGGATTTCGTAGGAAACGGGATAAAACACACGTAACTAATCAGAAGCATTCTCAGAGCTTTCTTCGTGATGTTTGCATTCAATTCACAGTGTTGAACCTTTCTTTGATAGTTCACGTTTGAAACACTCTTTTTGTAGAAACTGCAAGTGGATATTTGAAACTCTCTGAGGATTTCGTTGGAAACGGGATAAACAGCACAGAGCTCAACTGAAGCATTATCAGAACTTTCTTCGTGATGTTTGAATTCAACTCACAGTGTTGAACCATTCTTTGATAGCTGAGGTTTGAAACACTCTTTTTGTAGAAACTGCCAGTGGATATTTGGATCTCTCTGAGGATTTCGTTGGAAACGGGATAAACCACACGTAACTAAACAGAAGCGTTCTCAGAACTTTCTTCGTGATGTTTGCATTCAACTCACAGTGTTGAACGTTTCTTTGATAGTTCAGGTTTGAAACACTCTTTTTGTAGAAACTGCAAGTGGATATTTGGACCTCTCTGAGGATTTCGTTGGAAACGGGATAAACTGCACGTAACTGAACAGAAGCATTCTCAGAACCTTCTCCCTGTTGTTTGCATTCAGCTCACAGTGTTGAACCTTTCTTTGATAGTTCAGGTTTGAAACACTCTTTTTGTAGAAACTGCAAGTGGATATTTGGACCTCTTTGAGGCCTATCGTAGTAAAGGTAATAACTTCATATAAAAACAAGACAGAAGCTTTCTCAGAAAATTCTTGGAGATCATTGAGTTTACCTCACAGAGCTGAACATTCCTTTGGATGGAGCAGGTTTGAAACACACTTTTTGTAGAATCTGCAAGTGGATATTTGGACCTCTCTGAGGATTTCGTTGGAAACGGGATAACTGCACCTAACTAAACAGAAGCATTCTCAGAAACTTCTTTGTGATGTTTGCAATCAAATCCCAGAGTTGAATCTTGCTTTGATAGTTCAAGTTTGAAACACTCTTTTTGTTGGTTCTGCAAGTGGATATTTGGACCACTCTGTGGTCTTCGTTCGAAACTGGTATATCTTCACATAAAATCTAGACAGTAGCTTTCACAGAACCTTCTCTGTGATGATTGCATTCAACTCACAGAGTTGAAGGTTCCTTTTGAAACAGCAGTTTCCAAACACTCTTTCTGTGGAATCTGCAAGTGGATATTTGGACCGCTTTGAAGATTTCATTGGAAATGGGATAATCTTCACAGAATAACTAAACAGAAGCATTCTCAGAAACCTCTTTGTGATGTTTGCATTCAACTCACAGAGTTGAACTTTCCTTTTGAGAGAGAAGCTTTGCAACTCTCTTTTTCTAGAATCTGCAAGTGGACATTTGGAGGGCTTTGAGGCCTGTGGTGGAAAAGGAAATATCTTCCCGTAGAAACTAGATAGAAGCATTCTCAGAAACTACTTTGGGATGATTGCATTCAAGTCTCAGAGTTGAATATTCTCTTTGACAGAGCAGTTTGGAAACTCTCTTTTTGTAGAATCTGCAAGTGGAGACATGGACCGCATTGAGGCCCATGGTAATAAAGGAAATAACTGCCTATAAAAACTAGACAGTAGGATTCTCAGAGCCTTCTTCGTGATGCTTGCATTCAACTCACAGTGTTGAACCATTCTTTGATAGTTCAGGTTTGAAACACTGTTTCTGGAGAAACTGCAAGTGGATATTTGGACCTCTCTGAGGATTTCGTTGGAAACGGGATAAACAGCACAGAACTAAACTGAAGCATTCTCAGAACTTTCTTCGTGATGTTTGTATTCAACTCACTGTGTTGAACCATTCTTTGATAGTTGAGGTTTGAAACACTCTTTTTGTAGAAACTGCAAGTGGATATTTGGACCTCTCTGAGGATTTCGTAGGAAACGGGATAAAACACACGTAACTAATCAGAAGCATTCTCAGAGCTTTCTTCGTGATGTTTGCATTCAATTCACAGTGTTGAACCGTTCTTTGATAGTTCAGGTTTGAAACACTCTTTTTGTAGAAACTGCAAGTGGATATTTGAAACTCTCTGAGGATTTCGTTGGAAACGGGATAAACAGCACAGAGCTCAACTGAAGCATTCTCAGAACTTTCTTCGTGATGTTTGAATTCAACTCACAGTGTTGAACCATTCTTTGATAGCTGAGGTTTGAAACACTCTTTTTGTAGAAACTGCCAGTGGATATTTGGACCTCTCTGAGGATTTCGTTGGAAACGGGATAAACCACACGTAACTAAACAGAAGCGTTCTCAGAACTTTCTTCGTGATGTTTGCATTCAACTCACAGTGTTGAACGTTTCTTTGATAGTTCAGGTTTGAAACACTCTTTTTGTAGAAACTGCAAGTGGATATTTGGACCTCTCTGAGGATTTCGTTGGAAAGGGGATAAGCCGCACGTAACTGAACAGAAGCATTCTCAGAACCTTCTCCCTGATGTTTGCATTCAGCTCACAGTGTTGAACCTTTCTTTGATAGTTCAGGTTTGAAACACTCTTTTTGTAGAAACTGCAAGTGGATATTTGGACCTCTTTGAGGCCTATCGTAGTAAAGGTAATAACTTCATATAAAAACAAGACAGAAGCTTTCTCAGAAAATTCTTGGAGATCATTGAGTTTACCTCACAGAGCTGAACATTCCTTTGGATGGAGCAGGTTTGAAACACACTTTTTGTAGAATCTGCAAGTGGATATTTGGACCTCTCTGAGGATTTCGTTGGAAACGGGATAACTGCACCTAACTAAACAGAAGCATTCTCAGAAACTTCTTTGTGATGTTTGCAATCAAATCCCAGAGTTGAATCTTGCTTTGATAGTTCAAGTTTGAAACACTCTTTTTGTTGGTTCTGCAAGTGGATATTTGGACCACTCTGTGGTCTTCGTTCGAAACTGGTATATCTTCACATAAAATCTAGACAGTAGCTTTCACAGAACCTTCTCTGTGATGATTGCATTCAACTCACAGAGTTGAAGGTTCCTTTTGAAACAGCAGTTTCCAAACACTCTTTCTGTGGAATCTGCAAGTGGATATTTGGACCGCTTTGAAGATTTCGTTGGAAATGGGATAATCTTCACAGAATAAATAACAGAAGCATTCTCAGAAACCTCTTTGTGATGTTTGCATTCAACTCACAGAGTTGAACTTTCCTTTTGAGAGAGAAGCTTTGCAACACTCTTTTTCTAGAATCTGCAAGTGGACATTTGGAGGGCTTTGAGGCCTGTGGTGGAAAAGGAAATATCTTCCCGTAGAAACTAGATAGAAGCATTCTCAGAAACTACTTTGGGATGATTGCATTCAAGTCTCAGAGTTGAATATTCTCTTTGACAGAGCAGTTTGGAAACTCTCTTTTTGTAGAATCTGCAAGTGGAAACATGGACCGCATTGAGGCCCATGGTAATAAAGGAAATAACTGCCTATAAAAACTAGACAGTAGGATTCTCAGAGCCTTCTTCGTGATGCTTGCATTCAACTCACAGTGTTGAACCATTCTTTGATAGTTCAGGTTTGAAACACTGTTTCTGGAGAAACTGCAAGTGGATATTTGGACCTCTCTGAGGATTTCGTTGGAAACGGGATAAACAGCACAGAACTAAACTGAAGGATTCTCAGAACTTTCTTCGTGATGTTTGTATTCAACTCACTGTGTTGAACCATTCTTTGATAGTTGAGGTTTGAAACACTCTTTTTGTAGAAACTGCAAGTGGATATTTGGACCTCTCTGAGGATTTCGTAGGAAACGGGATAAAACACACGTAACTAATCAGAAGCATTCTCAGAGCTTTCTTCGTGATGTTTGCATTCAATTCACAGTGTTGAACCGTTCTTTGATAGTTCAGGTTTGAAACACTCTTTTTGTAGAAACTGCAAGTGGATATTTGAAACTCTCTGAGGATTTCGTTGGAAACGGGATAAACAGCACAGAGCTCAACTGAAGCATTCTCAGAACTTTCTTCGTGATGTTTGAATTCAACTCACAGTGTTGAACCATTCTTTGATAGCTGAGGTTTGAAACACTCTTTTTGTAGAAACTGCCAGTGGATATTTGGACCTCTCTGAGGATTTCGTTGGAAACGGGATAAACCACACGTAACTAAACAGAAGCGTTCTCAGAACTTTCTTCGTGATGTTTGCATTCAACTCACAGTGTTGAACGTTTCTTTGATAGTTCAGGTTTGAAACACTCTTTTTGTAGAAACTGCAAGTGGATATTTGGACCTCTCTGAGGATTTCGTTGGAAAGGGGATAAGCCGCACGTAACTGAACAGAAGCATTCTCAGAACCTTCTCCCTGATGTTTGCATTCAGCTCACAGTGTTGAACCTTTCTTTGATAGTTCAGGTTTGAAACACTCTTTTTGTAGAAACTGCAAGTGGATATTTGGACCTCTTTGAGGCCTATCGTAGTAAAGGTAATAACTTCATATAAAAACAAGACAGAAGCTTTCTCAGAAAATTCTTGGAGATCATTGAGTTTACCTCACAGAGCTGAACATTCCTTTGGATGGAGCAGGTTTGAAACACACTTTTTGTAGAATCTGCAAGTGGATATTTGGACCTCTCTGAGGATTTCGTTGGAAACGGGATAACTGCACCTAACTAAACAGAAGCATTCTCAGAAACTTCTTTGTGATGTTTGCAATCAAATCCCAGAGTTGAATCTTGCTTTGATAGTTCAAGTTTGAAACACTCTTTTTGTTGGTTCTGCAAGTGGATATTTGGACCACTCTGTGGTCTTCGTTCGAAACTGGTATATCTTCACATAAAATCTAGACAGTAGCTTTCACAGAACCTTCTCTGTGATGATTGCATTCAACTCACAGAGTTGAAGGTTTCTTTTGAAACAGCAGTTTCCAAACACTCTTTCTGTGGAATCTGCAAGTGGATATTTGGACCGCTTTGAAGATTTCGTTGGAAATGGGATAATCTTCACAGAATAACTAAACAGAAGCATTCTCAGAAACCTCTTTGTGATGTTTGCATTCAACTCACAGAGTTGAACTTTCCTTTTGAGAGAGAAGCTTTGCAACACTCTTTTTCTAGAATCTGCAAGTGGACATTTGGAGGGCTTTGAGGCCTGTGGTGGAAAAGGAAATATCTTCCCGTAGAAACTAGATAGAAGCATTCTCAGAAACTACTTTGGGATGATTGCATTCAAGTCTCAGAGTTGAATATTCTCTTTGACAGAGCAGTTTGGAAACTCTCTTTTTGTAGAATCTGCAAGTGGAGACATGGACCGCATTGAGGCCCATGGTAATAAAGGAAATAACTGCCTATAAAAACTAGACAGTAGGATTCTCAGAGCCTTCTTCGTGATGCTTGCATTCAACTCACAGTGTTGAACCATTCTTTGATAGTTCAGGTTTGAAACACTGTTTCTGGAGAAACTGCAAGTGGATATTTGGACCTCTCTGAGGATTTCGTTGGAAACGGGATAAACAGCACAGAACTAAACTGAAGCATTCTCAGAACTTTCTTCGTGATGTTTGTATTCAACTGACTGTGTTGAACCATTCTTTGATAGTTGAGGTTTGAAACACTCTTTTTGTAGAAACTGCAAGTGGATATTTGGACCTCTCTGAGGATTTCGTAGGAAACGGGATAAAACACACGTAACTAATCAGAAGCATTCTCAGAGCTTTCTTCGTGATGTTTGCATTCAATTCACAGTGTTGAACCTTTCTTTGATAGTTCAGGTTTGAAACACTCTTTTTGTAGAAACTGCAAGTGGATATTTGAAACTCTCTGAGGATTTCGTTGGAAACGGGATAAACAGCACAGAACTCAACTGAAGCATTCTCAGAACTTTCTTCGTGATGTTTGAATTCAACTCACAGTGTTGAACCATTCTTTGATAGCTGAGGTTTGAAACACTCTTTTTGTAGAAACTGCCAGTGGATATTTGGACCTCTCTGAGGATTTCGTTGGAAACGGGATAAACCACACGTAACTAAACAGAAGCGTTCTCAGAACTTTCTTCGTGATGTTTGCATTCAACTCACAGTGTTGAACGTTTCTTTGATAGTTCAGGTTTGAAACACTCTTTTTGTAGAAACTGCAAGTGGATATTTGGACCTCTCTGAGGATTTCGTTGGAAAGGGGATAAGCCGCACGTAACTGAACAGAAGCATTCTCAGAACCTTCTCCCTGATGTTTGCATTCAGCTCACAGTGTTGAACCTTTTTTTGATAGTTCAGGTTTGAAACACTCTTTTTGTAGAAACTGCAAGTGGATATTTGGACCTCTTTGAGGCCTATCGTAGTAAAGGTAATAACTTCATATAAAAACAAGACAGAAGCTTTCTCAGAAAATTCTTGGAGATCATTGAGTTTACCTCACAGAGCTGAACATTCCTTTGGATGGAGCAGGTTTGAAACACACTTTTTGTAGAATCTGCAAGTGGATATTTGGACCTCTCTGAGGATTTCGTTGGAAACGGGATAACTGAACCTAACTAAACAGAAGCATTCTCAGAAACTTCTTTGTGATGTTTGCAATCAAATCCCAGAGTTGAATCTTGCTTTGATAGTTCAAGTTTGAAACACTCTTTTTGTTGGTTCTGCAAGTGGATATTTGGACCACTCTGTGGTCTTCGTTCGAAACTGGTATATCTTCACATAAAATCTAGACAGTAGCTTTCACAGAACCTTCTCTGTGATGATTGCATTCAACTCACAGAGTTGAAGGTTCCTTTTGAAACAGCAGTTTCCAAACACTCTTTCTGTGGAATCTGCAAGTGGATATTTGGACCGCTTTGAAGATTTCGTTGGAAATGGGATAATCTTCACAGAATAACTAAACAGAAGCATTCTCAGAAACCTCTTTGTGATGTTTGCATTCAACTCACAGAGTTGAACTTTCCTTTTGAGAGAGAAGCTTTGCAACACTCTTTTTCTAGAATCTGCAAGTGGACATTTGGAGGGCTTTGAGGCCTGTGGTGGAAAAGGAAATATCTTCCCGTAGAAACTAGATAGAAGCATTCTCAGAAACTACTTTGGGATGATTGCATTCAAGTCTCAGAGTTGAATATTCTCTTTGACAGAGCAGTTTGGAAACTCTCTTTTTGTAGAATCTGCAAGTGGAGACATGGACCGCATTGAGGCCCATGGTAATAAAGGAAATAACTGCCTATAAAAACTAGACAGTAGGATTCTCAGAGCCTTCTTCGTGATGCTTGCATTCAACTCACAGTGTTGAACCATTCTTTGATAGTTCAGGTTTGAAACACTGTTTCTGGAGAAACTGCAAGTGGATATTTGGACCTCTCTGAGGATTTCGTTGGAAACGGGATAAACAGCACAGAACTAAACTGAAGGATTCTCAGAACTTTCTTCGTGATGTTTGTATTCAACTCACTGTGTTGAACCATTCTTTGATAGTTGAGGTTTGAAACACTCTTTTTGTAGAAACTGCAAGTGGATATTTGGACCTCTCTGAGGATTTCGTAGGAAACGGGATAAAACACACGTAACTAATCAGAAGCATTCTCAGAGCTTTCTTCGTGATGTTTGCATTCAATTCACAGTGTTGAACCTTTCTTTGATAGTTCAGGTTTGAAACACTCTTTTTGTAGAAACTGCAAGTGGATATTTGAAACTCTCTGAGGATATCGTTGGAAACGGGATAAACAGCACAGAACTCAACTGAAGCATTCTCAGAACATTCTTCGTGATATTTGAATTCAACTCACAGTGTTGAACCATTCTTTGATAGCTGAGGTTTGAAACACTCTTTTTGTAGAAACTGCCAGTGGATATTTGGACCTCTCTGAGGATTTCGTTGGAAACGGGATAAACCACACGTAACTAAACAGAAGCGTTCTCAGAACTTTCTTCGTGATGTTTGCATTCAACTCACAGTGTTGAACGTTTCTTTGATAGTTCAGGTTTGAAACACTCTTTTTGTAGAAACTGCAAGTGGATATTTGGACCTCTCTGAGGATTTCGTTGGAAAGGGGATAAGCCGCACGTAACTGAACAGAAGCATTCTCAGAACCTTCTCCCTGATGTTTGCATTCAGCTCACAGTGTTGAACCTTTCTTTGATAGTTCAGGTTTGAAACACTCTTTTTGTAGAAACTGCAAGTGGATATTTGGACCTCTTTGAGGCCTATCGTAGTAAAAGTAATAACTTCATATAAAAACAAGACAGAAGCTTTCTCAGAAAATTCTTGGAGATCATTGAGTTTACCTCACAGAGCTGAACATTCCTTTGGATGGAGCAGGTTGGAAACACACTTTTTGTAGAATCTGCAAGTGGATATTTGGACCTCTCTGAGGATTTCGTTGGAAACGGGATAACTGCACCTAACTAAACAGAAGCATTCTCAGAAACTTCTTTGTGATGTTTGCAATCAAATCCCCGAGTTGAATCTTGCTTTGATAGTTCAAGTTTGAAACACTCTTTTTGTTGGTTCTGCAAGTGGATATTTGGACCACTCTGTGGTCTTCGTTCGAAACTGGTATATCTTCACATAAAATCTAGACAGTAGCTTTCACAGAACCTTCTCTGTGATGATTGCATTCAACTCACAGAGTTGAAGGTTCCTTTTGAAACAGCAGTTTCCAAACACTCTTTCTGTGGAATCTGCAAGTGGATATTTGGACCGCTTTGAAGATTTCGTTGGAAATGGGATAATCTTCACAGAATAACTAAACAGAAGCATTCTCAGAAACCTCTTTGTGATGTTTGCATTCAACTCACAGAGTTGAACTTTCCTTTTGAGAGAGAAGCTTTGCAACACTCTTTTTCTAGAATCTGCAAGTGGACATTTGGAGGGCTTTGAGGCCTGTGGTGGAAAAGGAAATATCTTCCCGTAGAAACTAGATAGAAGCATTCTCAGAAACTACTTTGGGATGATTGCATTCAAGTCTCAGAGTTGAATATTCTCTTTGACAGAGCAGTTTGGAAACTCTCTTTTTGTAGAATCTGCAAGTGGAGACATGGACCGCATTGAGGCCCATGGTAATAAAGGAAATAACTGCCTATAAAAACTAGACAGTAGGATTCTCAGAGCCTTCTTCGTGATGCTTGCATTCAACTCACAGTGTTGAAACATTCTTTGATAGTTCAGGTTTGAAACACTGTTTCTGGAGAAACTGCAAGTGGATATTTGGACCTCTCTGAGGATTTTGTTGGAAACGGGATAAACAGCACAGAACTAAACTGAAGCATTCTCAGAACTTTCTTCGTGATGTTTGTATTCAACTCACTGTGTTGAACCATTCTTTGATAGTTGAGGTTTGAAACACTCTTTTTGTAGAAACTGCAAGTGGATATTTGGACCTCTCTGAGGATTTCGTAGGAAACGGGATAAAACACACGTAACTAATCAGAAGCATTCTCAGAGTTTTCTTCGTGATGTTTGCATTCAATTCACAGTGTTGAACCGTTCTTTGATAGTTCAGGTTTGAAACACTCTTTTTGTAGAAACTGCAAGTGGATATTTGAAACTCTCTGAGGATTTCGTTGGAAACGGGATAAACAGCACAGAGCTCAACTGAAGCATTCTCAGAACTTTCTTCGTGATGTTTGAATTCAACTCACAGTGTTGAACCATTCTTTGATAGCTGAGGTTTGAAACACTCTTTTTGTAGAAACTGCAAGTGGATATTTGGACCTCTCTGAGGATTTCGTAGGAAACGGGATAAAACACACGTAACTAATCAGAAGCATTCTCAGAGCTTTCTTCGTGATGTTTGCATTCAATTCACAGTGTTGAACCTTTCTTTGATAGTTCAGGTTTGAAACACTCTTTTTGTAGAAACTGCAAGTGGATATTTGAAACTCTCTGAGGATTTCGTTGGAAACGGGATAAACAGCACAGAACTCAACTGAAGCATTCTCAGAACTTTCTTCGTGATGTTTGAATTCAACTCACAGTGTTGAACCATTCTTTGATAGCTGAGGTTTGAAACACTCTTTTTGTAGAAACTGCCAGTGGATATTTGGACCTCTCTGAGGATTTCGTTGGAAACGGGATAAACCACACGTAACTAAACAGAAGCGTTCTCAGAACTTTCTTCGTGATGTTTGCATTCAACTCACAGTGTTGAACGTTTCTTTGATAGTTCAGGTTTGAAACACTCTTTTTGTAGAAACTGCAAGTGGATATTTGGAGCTCTCTGAGGATTTCGTTGGAAAGGGGATAAGCCGCACGTAACTGAACAGAAGCATTCTCAGAACCTTCTCCCTGATGTTTGCATTCAGCTCACAGTGTTGAACCTTTTTTTGATAGTTCAGGTTTGAAACACTCTTTTTGTAGAAACTGCAAGTGGATATTTGGACCTCTTTGAGGCCTATCGTAGTAAAGGTAATAACTTCATATAAAAACAAGACAGAAGCTTTCTCAGAAAATTCTTGGAGATCATTGAGTTTACCTCACAGAGCTGAACATTCCTTTGGATGGAGCAGGTTTGAAACACACTTTTTGTAGAATCTGCAAGTGGATATTTGGACCTCTCTGAGGATTTCGTTGGAAACGGGATAACTGAACCTAACTAAACAGAAGCATTCTCAGAAACTTCTTTGTGATGTTTGCAATCAAATCCCAGAGTTGAATCTTGCTTTGATAGTTCAAGTTTGAAACACTCTTTTTGTTGGTTCTGCAAGTGGATATTTGGACCACTCTGTGGTCTTCGTTCGAAACTGGTATATCTTCACATAAAATCTAGACAGTAGCTTTCACAGAACCTTCTCTGTGATGATTGCATTCAACTCACAGAGTTGAAGGTTCCTTTTGAAACAGCAGTTTCCAAACACTCTTTCTGTGGAATCTGCAAGTGGATATTTGGACCGCTTTGAAGATTTCGTTGGAAATGGGATAATCTTCACAGAATAACTAAACAGAAGCATTCTCAGAAACCTCTTTGTGATGTTTGCATTCAACTCACAGAGTTGAACTTTCCTTTTGAGAGAGAAGCTTTGCAACACTCTTTTTCTAGAATCTGCAAGTGGACATTTGGAGGGCTTTGAGGCCTGTGGTGGAAAAGGAAATATCTTCCCGTAGAAACTAGATAGAAGCATTCTCAGAAACTACTTTGGGATGATTGCATTCAAGTCTCAGAGTTGAATATTCTCTTTGACAGAGCAGTTTGGAAACTCTCTTTTTGTAGAATCTGCAAGTGGAGACATGGACCGCATTGAGGCCCATGGTAATAAAGGAAATAACTGCCTATAAAAACTAGACAGTAGGATTCTCAGAGCCTTCTTCGTGATGCTTGCATTCAACTCACAGTGTTGAACCATTCTTTGATAGTTCAGGTTTGAAACACTGTTTCTGGAGAAACTGCAAGTGGATATTTGGACCTCTCTGAGGATTTCGTTGGAAACGGGATAAACAGCACAGAACTAAACTGAAGGATTCTCAGAACTTTCTTCGTGATGTTTGTATTCAACTCACTGTGTTGAACCATTCTTTGATAGTTGAGGTTTGAAACACTCTTTTTGTAGAAACTGCAAGTGGATATTTGGACCTCTCTGAGGATTTCGTAGGAAACGGGATAAAACACACGTAACTAATCAGAAGCATTCTCAGAGCTTTCTTCGTGATGTTTGCATTCAATTCACAGTGTTGAACCTTTCTTTGATAGTTCAGGTTTGAAACACTCTTTTTGTAGAAACTGCAAGTGGATATTTGAAACTCTCTGAGGATATCGTTGGAAACGGGATAAACAGCACAGAACTCAACTGAAGCATTCTCAGAACATTCTTCGTGATATTTGAATTCAACTCACAGTGTTGAACCATTCTTTGATAGCTGAGGTTTGAAACACTCTTTTTGTAGAAACTGCCAGTGGATATTTGGACCTCTCTGAGGATTTCGTTGGAAACGGGATAAACCACACGTAACTAAACAGAAGCGTTCTCAGAACTTTCTTCGTGATGTTTGCATTCAACTCACAGTGTTGAACGTTTCTTTGATAGTTCAGGTTTGAAACACTCTTTTTGTAGAAACTGCAAGTGGATATTTGGACCTCTCTGAGGATTTCGTTGGAAAGGGGATAAGCCGCACGTAACTGAACAGAAGCATTCTCAGAACCTTCTCCCTGATGTTTGCATTCAGCTCACAGTGTTGAACCTTTCTTTGATAGTTCAGGTTTGAAACACTCTTTTTGTAGAAACTGCAAGTGGATATTTGGACCTCTTTGAGGCCTATCGTAGTAAAGGTAATAACTTCATATAAAAACAAGACAGAAGCTTTCTCAGAAAATTCTTGGAGATCATTGAGTTTACCTCACAGAGCTGAACATTCCTTTGGATGGAGCAGGTTGGAAACACACTTTTTGTAGAATCTGCAAGTGGATATTTGGACCTCTCTGAGGATTTCGTTGGAAACGGGATAACTGCACCTAACTAAACAGAAGCATTCTCAGAAACTTCTTTGTGATGTTTGCAATCAAATCCCAGAGTTGAATCTTGCTTTGATAGTTCAAGTTTGAAACACTCTTTTTGTTGGTTCTGCAAGTGGATATTTGGACCACTCTGTGGTCTTCGTTCGAAACTGGTATATCTTCACATAAAATCTAGACAGTAGCTTTCACAGAACCTTCTCTGTGATGATTGCATTCAACTCACAGAGTTGAAGGTTCCTTTTGAAACAGCAGTTTCCAAACACTCTTTCTGTGGAATCTGCAAGTGGATATTTGGACCGCTTTGAAGATTTCGTTGGAAATGGGATAATCTTCACAGAATAACTAAACAGAAGCATTCTCAGAAACCTCTTTGTGATGTTTGCATTCAACTCACAGAGTTGAACTTTCCTTTTGAGAGAGAAGCTTTGCAACACTCTTTTTCTAGAATCTGCAAGTGGACATTTGGAGGGCTTTGAGGCCTGTGGTGGAAAAGGAAATATCTTCCCGTAGAAACTAGATAGAAGCATTCTCAGAAACTACTTTGGGATGATTGCATTCAAGTCTCAGAGTTGAATATTCTCTTTGACAGAGCAGTTTGGAAACTCTCTTTTTGTAGAATCTGCAAGTGGAGACATGGACCGCATTGAGGCCCATGGTAATAAAGGAAATAACTGCCTATAAAAACTAGACAGTAGGATTCTCAGAGCCTTCTTCGTGATGCTTGCATTCAACTCACAGTGTTGAAACATTCTTTGATAGTTCAGGTTTGAAACACTGTTTCTGGAGAAACTGCAAGTGGATATTTGGACCTCTCTGAGGATTTTGTTGGAAACGGGATAAACAGCACAGAACTAAACTGAAGCATTCTCAGAACTTTCTTCGTGATGTTTGTATTCAACTCACTGTGTTGAACCATTCTTTGATAGTTGAGGTTTGAAACACTCTTTTTGTAGAAACTGCAAGTGGATATTTGGACCTCTCTGAGGATTTCGTAGGAAACGGGATAAAACACACGTAACTAATCAGAAGCATTCTCAGAGTTTTCTTCGTGATGTTTGCATTCAATTCACAGTGTTGAACCGTTCTTTGATAGTTCAGGTTTGAAACACTCTTTTTGTAGAAACTGCAAGTGGATATTTGAAACTCTCTGAGGATTTCGTTGGAAACGGGATAAACAGCACAGAGCTCAACTGAAGCATTCTCAGAACTTTCTTCGTGATGTTTGAATTCAACTCACAGTGTTGAACCATTCTTTGATAGCTGAGGTTTGAAACACTCTTTTTGTAGAAACTGCCAGTGGATATTTGGACCTCTCTGAGGATTTCGTTGGAAACGGGATAAACCACACGTAACTAAACAGAAGCGTTCTCAGAACTTTCTTCGTGATGTTTGCATTCAACTCACAGTGTTGAACGTTTCTTTGATAGTTCAGGTTTGAAACACTCTTTTTGTAGAAACTGCAAGTGGATATTTGGACCTGTCTGAGGATTTCGTTGGAAAGGGGATAAGCCGCACGTAACTGAACAGAAGCATTCTCAGAACCTTCTCCCTGATGTTTGCATTCAGCTCACAGTGTTGAACCTTTCTTTGATAGTTCAGGTTTGAAACACTCTTTTTGTAGAAACTGCAAGTGGATATTTGGACCTCTTTGAGGCCTATCGTAGTAAAGGTAATAACTTCATATAAAAACAAGACAGAAGCTTTCTCAGAAAATTCTTGGAGATCATTGAGTTTACCTCACAGAGCTGAACATTCCTTTGGATGGAGCAGGTTTGAAACACACTTTTTGTAGAATCTGCAAGTGGATATTTGGACCTCTCTGAGGATTTCGTTGGAAACGGGATAACTGCACCTAACTAAACAGAAGCATTCTCAGAAACTTCTTTGTGATGTTTGCAATCAAATCCCAGAGTTGAATCTTGCTTTGATAGTTCAAGTTTGAAACACTCTTTTTGTTGGTTCTGCAAGTGGATATTTAGACCACTCTGTGGTCTTCGTTCGAAACTGGTATATCTTCACATAAAATCTAGACAGTAGCTTTCACAGAACCTTCTCTGTGATGATTGCATTCAACTCACAGAGTTGAAGGTTCCTTTTGAAACAGCAGTTTCCAAACACTCTTTCTGTGGAATCTGCAAGTGGATATTTGGACCGCTTTGAAGATTTCGTTGGAAATGGGATAATCTTCACAGAATAACTAAACAGAAGCATTCTCAGAAACCTCTTTGTGATGTTTGCATTCAACTCACAGAGTTGAACTTTCCTTTTGAGAGAGAAGCTTTGCAACACTCTTTTTCTAGAATCTGCAAGTGGACATTTGGAGGGCTTTGAGGCCTGTGGTGGAAAAGGAAATATCTTCCCGTAGAAACTAGATAGAAGCATTCTCAGAAACTACTTTGGGATGATTGCATTCAAGTCTCAGAGTTGAATATTCTCTTTGACAGAGCAGTTTGGAAACTCTCTTTTTGTAGAATCTGCAAGTGGAGACATGGACCGCATTGAGGCCCATGGTAATAAAGGAAATAACTGCCTATAAAAACTAGACAGTAGGATTCTCAGAGCCTTCTTCGTGATGCTTGCATTCAACTCACAGTGTTGAACCATTCTTTGATAGTTCAGGTTTGAAACACTGTTTCTGGAGAAACTGCAAGTGGATATTTGGACCTCTCTGAGGATTTCGTTGGAAACGGGATAAACAGCACAGAACTAAACTGAAGCATTCTCAGAACTTTCTTCGTGATGTTTGTATTCAACTCACTGTGTTGAACCATTCTTTGATAGTTGAGGTTTGAAACACTCTTTTTGTAGAAACTGCAAGTGGATATTTGGACCTCTCTGAGGATTTCGTAGGAAACGGGATAAAACACACGTAACTAATCAGAAGCATTCTCAGAGCTTTCTTCGTGATGTTTGCATTCAATTCACAGTGTTGAACCGTTCTTTGATAGTTCAGGTTTGAAACACTCTTTTTGTAGAAACTGCAAGTGGATATTTGAAACTCTCTGAGGATTTCGTTGGAAACGGGATAAACAGCACAGAGCTCAACTGAAGCATTCTCAGAACTTTCTTCGTGATGTTTGAATTCAACTCACAGTGTTGAACCATTCTTTGATAGCTGAGGTTTGAAACACTCTTTTTGTAGAAACTGCCAGTGGATATTTGGACCTCTCTGAGGATTTCGTTGGAAACGGGATAAACCACACGTAACTAAACAGAAGCGTTCTCAGAACTTTCTTCGTGATGTTTGCATTCAACTCACAGTGTTGAACGTTTCTTTGATAGTTCAGGTTTGAAACACTCTTTTTGTAGAAACTGCAAGTGGATATTTGGACCTGTCTGAGGATTTCGTTGGAAAGGGGATAAGCCGCACGTAACTGAACAGAAGCATTCTCAGAACCTTCTCCCTGATGTTTGCATTCAGCTCACAGTGTTGAACCTTTCTTTGATAGTTCAGGTTTGAAACACTCTTTTTGTAGAAACTGCAAGTGGATATTTGGACCTCTTTGAGGCCTATCGTAGTAAAGGTAATAACTTCATATAAAAACAAGACAGAAGCTTTCTCAGAAAATTCTTGGAGATCATTGAGTTTACCTCACAGAGCTGAACATTCCTTTGGATGGAGCAGGTTTGAAACACACTTTTTGTAGAATCTGCAAGTGGATATTTGGACCTCTCTGAGGATTTCGTTGGAAACGGGATAACTGCACCTAACTAAACAGAAGCATTCTCAGAAACTTCTTTGTGATGTTTGCAATCAAATCCCAGAGTTGAATCTTGCTTTGATAGTTCAAGTTTGAAACACTCTTTTTGTTGGTTCTGCAAGTGGATATTTAGACCACTCTGTGGTCTTCGTTCGAAACTGGTATATCTTCACATAAAATCTAGACAGTAGCTTTCACAGAACCTTCTCTGTGATGATTGCATTCAACTCACAGAGTTGAAGGTTCCTTTTGAAACAGCAGTTTCCAAACACTCTTTCTGTGGAATCTGCAAGTGGATATTTGGACCGCTTTGAAGATTTCGTTGGAAATGGGATAATCTTCACAGAATAACTAAACAGAAGCATTCTCAGAAACCTCTTTGTGATGTTTGCATTCAACTCACAGAGTTGAACTTTCCTTTTGAGAGAGAAGCTTTGCAACACTCTTTTTCTAGAATCTGCAAGTGGACATTTGGAGGGCTTTGAGGCCTGTGGTGGAAAAGGAAATATCTTCCCGTAGAAACTAGATAGAAGCATTCTCAGAAACTACTTTGGGATGATTGCATTCAAGTCTCAGAGTTGAATATTCTCTTTGACAGAGCAGTTTGGAAACTCTCTTTTTGTAGAATCTGCAAGTGGAGACATGGACTGCATTGAGGCCCATGGTAATAAAGGAAATAACTGCCTATAAAAACTAGACAGTAGGATTCTCAGAGCCTTCTTCGTGATGCTTGCATTCAACTCACAGTGTTGAACCATTCTTTGATAGTTCAGGTTTGAAACACTGTTTCTGGAGAAACTGCAAGTGGATATTTGGACCTCTCTGAGGATTTCGTTGGAAACGGGATAAACAGCACAGAACTAAACTGAAGCATTCTCAGAACTTTCTTCGTGATGTTTGTATTCAACTCACTGTGTTGAACCATTCTTTGATAGTTGAGGTTTGAAACACTCTTTTTGTAGAAACTGCAAGTGGATATTTGGACCTCTCTGAGGATTTCGTAGGAAACGGGATAAAACACACGTAACTAATCAGAAGCATTCTCAGAGCTTTCTTCGTGATGTTTGCATTCAATTCACAGTGTTGAACCTTTCTTTGATAGTTCAGGTTTGAAACACTCTTTTTGTAGAAACTGCAAGTGGATATTTGAAACTCTCTGAGGATTTCGTTGGAAAAGGGATAAACAGCACAGAACTCAACTGAAGCATTCTCAGAACTTTCTTCGTGATGTTTGAATTCAACTCACAGTGTTGAACCATTCTTTGATAGCTGAGGTTTGAAACACTCTTTTTGTAGAAACTGCCAGTGGATATTTGGACCTCTCTGAGGATTTCGTTGGAAACGGGATAAACCACACGTAACTAAACAGAAGCGTTCTCAGAACTTTCTTCGTGATGTTTGCATTCAACTCACAGTGTTGAACGTTTCTTTGATAGTTCAGGTTTGAAACACTCTTTTTGTAGAAACTGCAAGTGGATATTTGGACCTCTCTGAGGATTTCGTTGGAAAGGGGATAAGCCGCACGTAACTGAACAGAAGCATTCTCAGAACCTTCTCCCTGATGTTTGCATTCAGCTCACAGTGTTGAACCTTTCTTTGATAGTTCAGGTTTGAAACACTCTTTTTGTAGAAACTGCAAGTGGATATTTGGACCTCTTTGAGGCCTATCGTAGTAAAGGTAATAACTTCATATAAAAACAAGACAGAAGCTTTCTCAGAAAATTCTTGGAGATCATTGAGTTTACCTCACAGAGCTGAACATTCCTTTGGATGGAGCAGGTTTGAAACACACTTTTTGTAGAATCTGCAAGTGGATATTTGGACCTCTCTGAGGATTTCGTTGGAAACGGGATAACTGCACCTAACTAAACAGAAGCATTCTCAGAAACTTCTTTGTGATGTTTGCAATCAAATCCCAGAGTTGAATCTTGCTTTGATAGTTCAAGTTTGAAACACTCTTTTTGTTGGTTCTGCAAGTGGATATTTGGACCACTCTGTGGTCTTCGTTCGAAACTGGTATATCTTCACATAAAATCTAGACAGTAGCTTTCACAGAACCTTCTCTGTGATGATTGCATTCAACTCACAGAGTTGAAGGTTCCTTTTGAAACAGCAGTTTCCAAACACTCTTTCTGTGGAATCTGCAAGTGGATATTTGGACCGCTTTGAAGATTTCGTTGGAAATGGGATAATCTTCACAGAATAACTAAACAGAAGCATTCTCAGAAACCTCTTTGTGATGTTTGCATTCAACTCACAGAGTTGAACTTTCCTTTTGAGAGAGAAGCTTTGCAACACTCTTTTTCTAGAATCTGCAAGTGGACATTTGGAGGGCTTTGAGGCCTGTGGTGGAAAAGGAAATATCTTCCCGTAGAAACTAGATAGAAGCATTCTCAGAAACTACTTTGGGTTGATTGCATTCAAGTCTCAGAGTTGAATATTCTCTTTGACAGAGCAGTTTGGAAACTCTCTTTTTGTAGAATCTGCAAGTGGAGACATGGACCGCATTGAGGCCCATGGTAATAAAGGAAATAACTGCCTATAAAAACTAGACAGTAGGATTCTCAGAGCCTTCTTCGTGATGCTTGCATTCAACTCACAGTGTTGAACCATTCTTTGATAGTTCAGGTTTGAAACACTGTTTCTGGAGAAACTGCAAGTGGATATTTGGACCTCTCTGAGGATTTCGTTGGAAACGGGATAAACAGCACAGAACTAAACTGAAGGATTCTCAGAACTTTCTTCGTGATGTTTGTATTCAACTCACTGTGTTGAACCATTCTTTGATAGTTGAGGTTTGAAACACTCTTTTTGTAGAAACTGCAAGTGGATATTTGGACCTCTCTGAGGATTTCGTAGGAAACGGGATAAAACACACGTAACTAATCAGAAGCATTCTCAGAGCTTTCTTCGTGATGTTTGCATTCAATTCACAGTGTTGAACCTTTCTTTGATAGTTCAGGTTTGAAACACTCTTTTTGTAGAAACTGCAAGTGGATATTTGAAACTCTCTGAGGATATCGTTGGAAACGGGATAAACAGCACAGAACTCAACTGAAGCATTCTCAGAACTTTCTTCGTGATATTTGAATTCAACTCACAGTGTTGAACCATTCTTTGATAGCTGAGGTTTGAAACACTCTTTTTGTAGAAACTGCCAGTGGATATTTGGACCTCTCTGAGGATTTCGTTGGAAACGGGATAAACCACACGTAACTAAACAGAAGCGTTCTCAGAAGTTTCTTCGTGATGTTTGCATTCAACTCACAGTGTTGAACGTTTCTTTGATAGTTCAGGTTTGAAACACTCTTTTTGTAGAAACTGCAAGTGGATATTTGGACCTCTCTGAGGATTTCGTTGGAAAGGGGATAAGCCGCACGTAACTGAACAGAAGCATTCTCAGAACCTTCTCCCTGATGTTTGCATTCAGCTCACAGTGTTGAACCTTTCTTTGATAGTTCAGGTTTGAAACACTCTTTTTGTAGAAACTGCAAGTGGATATTTGGACCTCTTTGAGGCCTATCGTAGTAAAGGTAATAACTTCATATAAAAACAAGACAGAAGCTTTCTCAGAAAATTCTTGGAGATCATTGAGTTTACCTCACAGAGCTGAACATTCCTTTGGATGGAGCAGGTTTGAAACACACTTTTTGTAGAATCTGCAAGTGGATATTTGGACCTCTCTGAGGATTTCGTTGGAAACGGGATAACTGCACCTAACTAAACAGAAGCATTCTCAGAAACTTCTTTGTGATGTTTGCAATCAAATCCCAGAGTTGAATCTTGCTTTGATAGTTCAAGTTTGAAACACTCTTTTTGTTGGTTCTGCAAGTGGATATTTGGACCACTCTGTGGTCTTCGTTCGAAACTGGTATATCTTCACATAAAATCTAGACAGTAGCTTTCACAGAACCTTCTCTGTGATGATTGCATTCAACTCACAGAGTTGAAGGTTCCTTTTGAAACAGCAGTTTCCAAACACTCTTTCTGTGGAATCTGCAAGTGGATATTTGGACCGCTTTGAAGATTTCGTTGGAAATGGGATAATCTTCACAGAATAACTAAACAGAAGCATTCTCAGAAACCTCTTTGTGATGTTTGCATTCAACTCACAGAGTTGAACTTTCCTTTTGAGAGAGAAGCTTTGCAACACTCTTTTTCTAGAATCTGCAAGTGGACATTTGGAGGGCTTTGAGGCCTGTGGTGGAAAAGGAAATATCTTCCCGTAGAAACTAGATAGAAGCATTCTCAGAAACTACTTTGGGATGATTGCATTCAAGTCTCAGAGTTGAATATTCTCTTTGACAGAGCAGTTTGGAAACTCTCTTTTTGTAGAATCTGCAAGTGGAGACATGGACCGCATTGAGGCCCATGGTAATAAAGGAAATAACTGCCTATAAAAACTAGACAGTAGGATTCTCAGAGCCTTCTTCGTGATGCTTGCATTCAACTCACAGTGTTGAACCATTCTTTGATAGTTCAGGTTTGAAACACTGTTTCTGGAGAAACTGCAAGTGGATATTTGGACCTCTCTGAGGATTTCGTTGGAAACGGGATAAACAGCACAGAACTAAACTGAAGCATTCTCAGAACTTTCTTCGTGATGTTTGTATTCAACTCACTGTGTTGAACCATTCTTTGATAGTTGAGGTTTGAAACACTCTTTTTGTAGAAACTGCAAGTGGATATTTGGACCTCTCTGAGGATTTCGTAGGAAACGGGATAAAACACACGTAACTAATCAGAAGCATTCTCAGAGCTTTCTTCGTGATGTTTGCATTCAATTCACAGTGTTGAACCGTTCTTTGATAGTTCAGGTTTGAAACACTCTTTTTGTAGAAACTGCAAGTGGATATTTGAAACTCTCTGAGGATTTCGTTGGAAACGGGATAAACAGCACAGAGCTCAACTGAAGCATTCTCAGAACTTTCTTCGTGATGTTTGAATTCAACTCACAGTGTTGAACCATTCTTTGATAGCTGAGGTTTGAAACACTCTTTTTGTAGAAACTGCCAGTGGATATTTGGACCTCTCTGAGGATTTCGTTGGAAACGGGATAAACCACACGTAACTAAACAGAAGCGTTCTCAGAAGTTTCTTCGTGATGTTTGCATTCAACTCACAGTGTTGAACGTTTCTTTGATAGTTCAGGTTTGAAACACTCTTTTTGTAGAAACTGCAAGTGGATATTTGGACCTCTCTGAGGATTTCGTTGGAAAGGGGATAAGCCGCACGTAACTGAACAGAAGCATTCTCAGAACCTTCTCCCTGATGTTTGCATTCAGCTCACAGTGTTGAACCTTTCTTTGATAGTTCAGGTTTGAAACACTCTTTTTGTAGAAACTGCAAGTGGATATTTGGACCTCTTTGAGGCCTATCGTAGTAAAGGTAATAACTTCATATAAAAACAAGACAGAAGCTTTCTCAGAAAATTCTTGGAGATCATTGAGTTTACCTCACAGAGCTGAACATTCCTTTGGATGGAGCAGGTTTGAAACACACTTTTTGTAGAATCTGCAAGTGGATATTTGGACCTCTCTGAGGATTTCGTTGGAAACGGGATAACTGCACCTAACTAAACAGAAGCATTCTCAGAAACTTCTTTGTGATGTTTGCAATCAAATCCCAGAGTTGAATCTTGCTTTGATAGTTCAAGTTTGAAACACTCTTTTTGTTGGTTCTGCAAGTGGATATTTGGACCACTCTGTGGTCTTCGTTCGAAACTGGTATATCTTCACATAAAATCTAGACAGTAGCTTTCACAGAACCTTCTCTGTGATGATTGCATTCAACTCACAGAGTTGAAGGTTCCTTTTGAAACAGCAGTTTCCAAACACTCTTTCTGTGGAATCTGCAAGTGGATATTTGGACCGCTTTGAAGATTTCGTTGGAAATGGGATAATCTTCACAGAATAACTAAACAGAAGCATTCTCAGAAACCTCTTTGTGATGTTTGCATTCAACTCACAGAGTTGAACTTTCCTTTTGAGAGAGAAGCTTTGCAACACTCTTTTTCTAGAATCTGCAAGTGGACATTTGGAGGGCTTTGAGGCCTGTGGTGGAAAAGGAAATATCTTCCCGTAGAAACTAGATAGAAGCATTCTCAGAAACTACTTTGGGATGATTGCATTCAAGTCTCAGAGTTGAATATTCTCTTTGACAGAGCAGTTTGGAAACTCTCTTTTTGTAGAATCTGCAAGTGGAGACATGGACCGCATTGAGGCCCATGGTAATAAAGGAAATAACTGCCTATAAAAACTAGACAGTAGGATTCTCAGAGCCTTCTTCGTGATGCTTGCATTCAACTCACAGTGTTGAACCATTCTTTGATAGTTCAGGTTTGAAACACTGTTTCTGGAGAAACTGCAAGTGGATATTTGGACCTCTCTGAGGATTTCGTTGGAAACGGGATAAACAGCACAGAACTAAACTGAAGGATTCTCAGAACTTTCTTCGTGATGTTTGTATTCAACTCACTGTGTTGAACCATTCTTTGATAGTTGAGGTTTGAAACACTCTTTTTGTAGAAACTGCAAGTGGATATTTGGACCTCTCTGAGGATTTCGTAGGAAACGGGATAAAACACACGTAACTAATCAGAAGCATTCTCAGAGCTTTCTTCGTGATGTTTGCATTCAATTCACAGTGTTGAACCTTTCTTTGATAGTTCAGGTTTGAAACACTCTTTTTGTAGAAACTGCAAGTGGATATTTGAAACTCTCTGAGGATTTCGTTGGAAACGGGATAAACAGCACAGAGCTCAACTGAAGCATTCTCAGAACTTTCTTCGTGATGTTTGAATTCAACTCACAGTGTTGAACCATTCTTTGATAGCTGAGGTTTGAAACACTCTTTTTGTAGAAACTGCCAGTGGATATTTGGACCTCTCTGAGGATTTCGTTGGAAACGGGATAAACCACACGTAACTAAACAGAAGCGTTCTCAGAACTTTCTTCGTGATGTTTGCATTCAACTCACAGTGTTGAACGTTTCTTTGATAGTTCAGGTTTGAAACACTCTTTTTGTAGAAACTGCAAGTGGATATTTGGACCTCTCTGAGGATTTCGTTGGAAAGGGGATAAGCCGCACGTAACTGAACAGAAGCATTCTCAGAACCTTCTCCCTGATGTTTGCATTCAGCTCACAGTGTTGAACCTTTCTTTGATAGTTCAGGTTTGAAACACTCTTTTTGTAGAAACTGCAAGTGGATATTTGGACCTCTTTGAGGCCTATCGTAGTAAAGGTAATAACTTCATATAAAAACAAGACAGAAGCTTTCTCAGAAAATTCTTGGAGATCATTGAGTTTACCTCACAGAGCTGAACATTCCTTTGGATGGAGCAGGTTTGAAACACACTTTTTGTAGAATCTGCAAGTGGATATTTGGACCTCTCTGAGGATTTCGTTGGAAACGGGATAACTGCACCTAACTAAACAGAAGCATTCTCAGAAACTTCTTTGTGATGTTTGCAATCAAATCCCAGAGTTGAATCTTGCTTTGATAGTTCAAGTTTGAAACACTCTTTTTGTTGGTTCTGCAAGTGGATATTTGGAAAACTCTGTGGTCTTCGTTCGAAACTGGTATATCTTCACATAAAATCTAGACAGTAGCTTTCACAGAACCTTCTCTGTGATGATTGCATTCAACTCACAGAGTTGAAGGTTCCTTTTGAAACAGCAGTTTCCAAACACTCTTTCTGTGGAATCTGCAAGTGGATATTTGGACCGCTTTGAAGATTTCGTTGGAAATGGGATAATCTTCACAGAATAACTAAACAGAAGCATTCTCAGAAACCTCTTTGTGATGTTTGCATTCAACTCACAGAGTTGAACTTTCCTTTTGAGAGAGAAGCTTTGCAACACTCTTTTTCTAGAATCTGCAAGTGGACATTTGGAGGGCTTTGAGGCCTGTGGTGGAAAAGGAAATATCTTCCCGTAGAAACTAGATAGAAGCATTCTCAGAAACTACTTTGGGATGATTGCATTCAAGTCTCAGAGTTGAATATTCTCTTTGACAGAGCAGTTTGGAAACTCTCTTTTTGTAGAATCTGCAAGTGGAGACATGGACCGCATTGAGGCCCATGGTAATAAAGGAAATAACTGCCTATAAAAACTAGACAGTAGGATTCTCAGAGCCTTCTTCGTGATGCTTGCATTCAACTCACAGTGTTGAACCATTCTTTGATAGTTCAGGTTTGAAACACTGTTTCTGGAGAAACTGCAAGTGGATATTTGGACCTCTCTGAGGATTTCGTTGGAAACGGGATAAACAGCACAGAACTCAACTGAAGCATTCTCAGAACTTTCTTCGTGATGTTTGAATTCAACTCACAGTGTTGAACCATTCTTTGATAGCTGAGGTTTGAAACACTCTTTTTGTAGAAACTGCAAGTGGATATTTGGACCTCTCTGAGGATTTCGTTGGAAACGGGATAAACCACACGTAACTAAACAGAAGCGTTCTCAGAACTTTCTTCGTGATGTTTGCATTCAACTCACAGTGTTGAACGTTTCTTTGATAGTTCAGGTTTGAAACACTCTTTTTGTAGAAACTGCAAGTGGATATTTGGACCTCTCTGAGGATTTCGTTGGAAAGGGGATAAGCCGCACGTAACTGAACAGAAGCATTCTCAGAACCTTCTCCCTGATGTTTGCATTCAGCTCACAGTGTTGAACCTTTCTTTGATAGTTCAGGTTTGAAACACTCTTTTTGTAGAAACTGCAAGTGGATATTTGGACCTCTTTGAGGCCTATCGTAGTAAAGGTAATAACTTCATATAAAAACAAGACAGAAGCTTTCTCAGAAAATTCTTGGGGATCATTGAGTTTACCTCACAGAGCTGAACATTCCTTTGGATGGAGCAGGTTTGAAACACACTTTTTGTAGAATCTGCAAGTGGATATTTGGACCTCTCTGAGGATTTCGTTGGAAACGGGATAACTGCACCTAACTAAACAGAAGCATTCTCAGAAACTTCTTTGTGATGTTTGCAATCAAATCCCAGAGTTGAATCTTGCTTTGATAGTTCAAGTTTGAAACACTCTTTTTGTTGGTTCTGCAAGTGGATATTTGGACCACTCTGTGGTCTTCGTTCGAAACTGGTATATCTTCACATAAAATCTAGACAGTAGCTTTCACAGAAACTTCTCTGTGATGATTGCATTCAACTCACAGAGTTGAAGGTTCCTTTTGAAACAGCAGTTTCCAAACACTCTTTCTGTGGAATCTGCAAGTGGATATTTGGACCGCTTTGAAGATTTCGTTGGAAATGGGATAATCTTCACAGAATAACTAAACAGAAGCATTCTCAGAAACCTCTTTGTGATGTTTGCATTCAACTCACAGAGTTGAACTTTCCTTTTGAGAGAGAAGCTTTGCAACACTCTTTTTCTAGAATCTGCAAGTGGACATTTGGAGGGCTTTGAGGCCTGTGGTGGAAAAGGAAATATCTTCCCGTAGAAACTAGATAGAAGCATTCTCAGAAACTACTTTGGGATGATTGCATTCAAGTCTCAGAGTTGAATATTCTCTTTGACAGAGCAGTTTGGAAACTCTCTTTTTGTAGAATCTGCAAGTGGAGACATGGACCGCATTGAGGCCCATGGTAATAAAGGAAATAACTGCCTATAAAAACTAGACAGTAGGATTCTCAGAGCCTTCTTCGTGATGCTTGCATTCAACTCACAGTGTTGAACCATTCTTTGATAGTTCAGGTTTGAAACACTGTTTCTGGAGAAACTGCAAGTGGATATTTGGACCTCTCTGAGGATTTCGTTGGAAACGGGATAAACAGCACAGAACTAAACTGAAGCATTCTCAGAACTTTCTTCGTGATGTTTGTATTCAACTCACTGTGTTGAACCATTCTTTGATAGTTGAGGTTTGAAACACTCTTTTTGTAGAAACTGCAAGTGGATATTTGGACCTCTCTGAGGATTTCGTAGGAAACGGGATAAAACACACGTAACTAATCAGAAGCATTCTCAGAGCTTTCTTCGTGATGTTTGCATTCAATTCACAGTGTTGAACCTTTCTTTGATAGTTCACGTTTGAAACACTCTTTTTGTAGAAACTGCAAGTGGATATTTGAAACTCTCTGAGGATTTCGTTGGAAACGGGATAAACAGCACAGAACTCAACTGAAGCATTCTCAGAACTTTCTTCGTGATGTTTGAATTCAACTCACAGTGTTGAACCATTCTTTGATAGCTGAGGTTTGAAACACTCTTTTTGTAGAAACTGCCAGTGGATATTTGGACCTCTCTGAGGATTTCGTTGGAAACGGGATAAACCACACGTAACTAAACAGAAGCGTTCTCAGAACTTTCTTCGTGATGTTTGCATTCAAATCACAGTGTTGAACGTTTCTTTGATAGTTCAGGTTTGAAACACTCTTTTTGTAGAAACTGCAAGTGGATATTTGGACCTCTCTGAGGATTTCGTTGGAAAGGGGATAAGCCGCACGTAACTGAACAGAAGCATTCTCAGAACCTTCTCCCTGATGTTTGCATTCAGCTCACAGTGTTGAACCTTTCTTTGATAGTTCAGGTTTGAAACACTCTTTTTGTAGAAACTGCAAGTGGATATTTGGACCTCTTTGAGGCCTATCGTAGTAAAGGTAATAACTTCATATAAAAACAAGACAGAAGCTTTCTCAGAAAATTCTTGGAGATCATTGAGTTTACCTCACGGAGCTGAACATTCCTTTGGATGGAGCAGGTTGGAAACACACTTTTTGTAGAATCTGCAAGTGGATATTTGGACCTCTCTGAGGATTTCGTTGGAAACGGGATAACTGCACCTAACTAAACAGAAGCATTCTCAGAAACTTCTTTGTGATGTTTGCAATCAAATCCCAGAGTTGAATCTTGCTTTGATAGTTCAAGTTTGAAACACTCTTTTTGTTGGTTCTGCAAGTGGATATTTGGACCACTCTGTGGTCTTCGTTCGAAACTGGTATATCTTCACATAAAATCTAGACAGTAGCTTTCACAGAACCTTCTCTGTGATGATTGCATTCAACTCACAGAGTTGAAGGTTCCTTTTGAAACAGCAGTTTCCAAACACTCTTTCTGTGGAATCTGCAAGTGGATATTTGGACCGCTTTGAAGATTTCGTTGGAAATGGGATAATCTTCACAGAATAACTAAACAGAAGCATTCTCAGAAACCTCTTTGTGATGTTTGCATTCAACTCACAGAGTTGAACTTTCCTTTTGAGAGAGAAGCTTTGCAACACTCTTTTTCTAGAATCTGCAAGTGGACATTTGGAGGGCTTTGAGGCCTGTGGTGGAAAAGGAAATATCTTCCCGTAGAAACTAGATAGAAGCATTCTCAGAAACTACTTTGGGATGATTGCATTCAAGTCTCAGAGTTGAATATTCTCTTTGACAGAGCAGTTTGGAAACTCTCTTTTTGTAGAATCTGCAAGTGGAGACATGGACCGCATTGAGGCCCATGGTAATAAAGGAAATAACTGCCTATAAAAACTAGACAGTAGGATTCTCAGAGCCTTCTTCGTGATGCTTGCATTCAACTCACAGTGTTGAACCATTCTTTGATAGTTCAGGTTTGAAACACTGTTTCTGGAGAAACTGCAAGTGGATATTTGGACCTCTCTGAAGATTTCGTTGGAAACGGGATAAACAGCACAGAACTCAACTGAAGCATTCTCAGAACTTTCTTCGTGATGTTTGAATTCAACTCACAGTGTTGAACCATTCTTTGATAGCTGAGGTTTGAAACACTCTTTTTGTAGAAACTGCCAGTGGATATTTGGACCTCTCTGAGGATTTCGTTGGAAACGGGATAAACCACACGTAACTAAACAGAAGCGTTCTCAGAACTTTCTTCGTGATGTTTGCATTCAACTCACAGTGTTGAACGTTTCTTTGATAGTTCAGGTTTGAAACACTCTTTTTGTAGAAACTGCAAGTGGATATTTGGACCTCTCTGAGGATTTCGTTGGAAAGGGGATAAGCCGCACGTAACTGAACAGAAGCATTCTCAGAACCTTCTCCCTGATGTTTGCATTCAGCTCACAGTGTTGAACCTTTCTTTGATAGTTCAGGTTTGAAACACTCTTTTTGTAGAAACTGCAAGTGGATATTTGGACCTCTTTGAGGCCTATCGTAGTAAAGGTAATAACTTCATATAAAAACAAGACAGAAGCTTTCTCAGAAAATTCTTGGGGATCATTGAGTTTACCTCACAGAGCTGAACATTCCTTTGGATGGAGCAGGTTTGAAACACACTTTTTGTAGAATCTGCAAGTGGATATTTGGACCTCTCTGAGGATTTCGTTGGAAACGGGATAACTGCACCTAACTAAACAGAAGCATTCTCAGAAACTTCTTTGTGATGTTTGCAATCAAATCCCAGAGTTGAATCTTGCTTTGATAGTTCAAGTTTGAAACACTCTTTTTGTTGGTTCTGCAAGTGGATATTTGGACCACTCTGTGGTCTTCGTTCGAAACTGGTATATCTTCACATAAAATCTAGACAGTAGCTTTCACAGAAACTTCTCTGTGATGATTGCATTCAACTCACAGAGTTGAAGGTTCCTTTTGAAACAGCAGTTTCCAAACACTCTTTCTGTGGAATCTGCAAGTGGATATTTGGACCGCTTTGAAGATTTCGTTGGAAATGGGATAATCTTCACAGAATAACTAAACAGAAGCATTCTCAGAAACCTCTTTGTGATGTTTGCATTCAACTCACAGAGTTGAACTTTCCTTTTGAGAGAGAAGCTTTGCAACACTCTTTTTCTAGAATCTGCAAGTGGACATTTGGAGGGCTTTGAGGCCTGTGGTGGAAAAGGAAATATCTTCCCGTAGAAACTAGATAGAAGCATTCTCAGAAACTACTTTGGGATGATTGCATTCAAGTCTCAGAGTTGAATATTCTCTTTGACAGAGCAGTTTGGAAACTCTCTTTTTGTAGAATCTGCAAGTGGAGACATGGACCGCATTGAGGCCCATGGTAATAAAGGAAATAACTGCCTATAAAAACTAGACAGTAGGATTCTCAGAGCCTTCTTCGTGATGCTTGCATTCAACTCACAGTGTTGAACCATTCTTTGATAGTTCAGGTTTGAAACACTGTTTCTGGAGAAACTGCAAGTGGATATTTGGACCTCTCTGAGGATTTCGTTGGAAACGGGATAAACAGCACAGAACTAAACTGAAGCATTCTCAGAACTTTCTTCGTGATGTTTGTATTCAACTCACTGTGTTGAACCATTCTTTGATAGTTGAGGTTTGAAACACTCTTTTTGTAGAAACTGCAAGTGGATATTTGGACCTCTCTGAGGATTTCGTAGGAAACGGGATAAAACACACGTAACTAATCAGAAGCATTCTCAGAGCTTTCTTCGTGATGTTTGCATTCAATTCACAGTGTTGAACCTTTCTTTGATAGTTCAGGTTTGAAACACTCTTTTTGTAGAAACTGCAAGTGGATATTTGAAACTCTCTGAGGATTTCGTTGGAAACGGGATAAACAGCACAGAACTCAACTGAAGCATTCTCAGAACTTTCTTCGTGATGTTTGAATTCAACTCACAGTGTTGAACCATTCTTTGATAGCTGAGGTTTGAAACACTCTTTTTGTAGAAACTGCCAGTGGATATTTGGACCTCTCTGAGGATTTCGTTGGAAACGGGATAAACCACACGTAACTAAACAGAAGCGTTCTCAGAACTTTCTTCGTGATGTTTGCATTCAACTCACAGTGTTGAACGTTTCTTTGATAGTTCAGGTTTGAAACACTCTTTTTGTAGAAACTGCAAGTGGATATTTGGACCTCTCTGAGGATTTCGTTGGAAAGGGGATAAGCCGCACGTAACTGAACAGAAGCATTCTCAGAACCTTCTCCCTGATGTTTGCATTCAGCTCACAGTGTTGAACCTTTCTTTGATAGTTCAGGTTTGAAACACTCTTTTTGTAGAAACTGCAAGTGGATATTTGGACCTCTTTGAGGCCTATCGTAGTAAAGGTAATAACTTCATATAAAAACAAGACAGAAGCTTTCTCAGAAAATTCTTGGAGATCATTGAGTTTACCTCACAGAGCTGAACATTCCTTTGGATGGAGCAGGTTGGAAACACACTTTTTGTAGAATCTGCAAGTGGATATTTGGACCTCTCTGAGGATTTCGTTGGAAACGGGATAACTGCACCTAACTAAACAGAAGCATTCTCAGAAACTTCTTTGTGATGTTTGCAATCAAATCCCAGAGTTGAATCTTGCTTTGATAGTTCAAGTTTGAAACACTCTTTTTGTTGGTTCTGCAAGTGGATATTTGGACCACTCTGTGGTCTTCGTTCGAAACTGGTATATCTTCACATAAAATCTAGACAGTAGCTTTCACAGAACCTTCTCTGTGATGATTGCATTCAACTCACAGAGTTGAAGGTTCCTTTTGAAACAGCAGTTTCCAAACACTCTTTCTGTGGAATCTGCAAGTGGATATTTGGACCGCTTTGAAGATTTCGTTGGAAATGGGATAATCTTCACAGAATAACTAAACAGAAGCATTCTCAGAAACCTCTTTGTGATGTTTGCATTCAACTCACAGAGTTGAACTTTCCTTTTGAGAGAGAAGCTTTGCAACACTCTTTTTCTAGAATCTGCAAGTGGACATTTGGAGGGCTTTGAGGCCTGTGGTGGAAAAGGAAATATCTTCCCGTAGAAACTAGATAGAAGCATTCTCAGAAACTACTTTGGGATGATTGCATTCAAGTCTCAGAGTTGAATATTCTCTTTGACAGAGCAGTTTGGAAACTCTCTTTTTGTAGAATCTGCAAGTGGAGACATGGACCGCATTGAGGCCCATGGTAATAAAGGAAATAACTGCCTATAAAAACTAGACAGTAGGATTCTCAGAGCCTTCTTCGTGATGCTTGCATTCAACTCACAGTGTTGAACCATTCTTTGATAGTTCAGGTTTGAAACACTGTTTCTGGAGAAACTGCAAGTGGATATTTGGACCTCTCTGAGGATTTCGTTGGAAACGGGATAAACAGCACAGAACTAAACTGAAGCATTCTCAGAACTTTCTTCGTGATGTTTGTATTCAACTCACTGTGTTGAACCATTCTTTGATAGTTGAGGTTTGAAACACTCTTTTTGTAGAAACTGCAAGTGCATATTTGGACCTCTCTGAGGATTTCGTAGGAAACGGGATAAAACACACGTAACTAATCAGAAGCATTCTCAGAGCTTTCTTCGTGATGTTTGCATTCAATTCACAGTGTTGAACCTTTCTTTGATAGTTCAGGTTTGAAACACTCTTTTTGTAGAAACTGCAAGTGGATATTTGAAACTCTCTGAGGATTTCGTTGGAAACGGGATAAACAGCACAGAACTCAACTGAAGCATTCTCAGAACTTTCTTCGTGATGTTTGAATTCAACTCACAGTGTTGAACCATTCTTTGATAGCTGAGGTTTGAAACACTCTTTTTGTAGAAACTGCCAGTGGATATTTGGACCTCTCTGAGGATTTCGTTGGAAACGGGATAAACCACACGTAACTAAACAGAAGCGTTCTCAGAACATTCTTCGTGATGTTTGCATTCAACTCACAGTGTTGAACCTTTCTTTGATAGTTCAGGTTTGAAACACTCTTTTTGTAGAAACTGCAAGTGGATATTTGGACCTCTCTGAGGATTTCGTTGGAAAGGGGATAAGCCGCACGTAACTGAACAGAAGCATTCTCAGAACCTTCTCCCTGATGTTTGCATTCAGCTCACAGTGTTGAACCTTTCTTTGATAGTTCAGGTTTGAAACACTCTTTTTGTAGAAACTGCAAGTGGATATTTGGACCTCTTTTAGGCCTATCGTAGTAAAGGTAATAACTTCATATAAAAACAAGACAGAAGCTTTCTCAGAAAATTCTTGGAGATCATTGAGTTTACCTCACAGAGCTGAACATTCCTTTGGATGGAGCAGGTTTGAAACACACTTTTTGTAGAATCTGCAAGTGGATATTTGGACCTCTCTGAGGATTTCGTTGGAAACGGGATAACTGCACCTAACTAAACAGAAGCATTCTCAGAAACTTCTTTGTGATGTTTGCAATCAAATCCCAGAGTTGAATCTTGCTTTGACAGTTCAAGTTTGAAACACTCTTTTTGTTGGTTCTGCAAGTGGATATTTGGACCACTCTGTGGTCTTCGTTCGAAACTGGTATATCTTCACATAAACTCTAGACAGTAGCTTTCACAGAAACTTCTCTGTGATGATTGCATTCAACTCACAGAGTTGAAGGTTCCTTTTGAAACAGCAGTTTCCAAACACTCTTTCTGTGGAATCTGCAAGTGGATATTTGGACCGCTTTGAAGATTTCGTTGGAAATGGGATAATCTTCACAGAATAACTAAACAGAAGCATTCTCAGAAACCTCTTTGTGATGTTTGCATTCAACTCACAGAGTTGAACTTTCCTTTTGAGAGAGAAGCTTTGCAACACTCTTTTTCTAGAATCTGCAAGTGGACATTTGGAGGGCTTTGAGGCCTGTGGTGGAAAAGGAAATATCTTCCCGTAGAAACTAGATAGAAGCATTCTCAGAAACTACTTTGGGATGATTGCATTCAAGTCTCAGAGTTGAATATTCTCTTTGACAGAGCAGTTTGGAAACTCTCTTTTTGTAGAATCTGCAAGTGGAGACATGGACCGCATTGAGGCCCATGGTAATAAAGGAAATAACTGCCTATAAAAACTAGACAGTAGGATTCTCAGAGCCTTCTTCGTGATGCTTGCATTCAACTCACAGTGTTGAACCATTCTTTAATAGTTCAGGTTTGAAACACTGTTTCTGGAGAAACTGCAAGTGGATATTTGGACCTCTCTGAGGATTTCGTTGGAAACGGGATAAACAGCACAGAACTAAACTGAAGCATTCTCAGAACTTTCTTCGTGATGTTTGTATTCAACTCACTGTGTTGAACCATTCTTTGATAGTTGAGGTTTGAAACACTCTTTTTGTAGAAACTGCAAGTGCATATTTGGACCTCTCTGAGGATTTCGTAGGAAACGGGATAAAACACACGTAACTAATCAGAAGCATTCTCAGAGCTTTCTTCGTGATGTTTGCATTCAATTCACAGTGTTGAACCTTTCTTTGATAGTTCAGTTTTGAAACACTCTTTTTGTAGAAACTGCAAGTGGATATTTGAAACTCCCTGAGGATTTCGTTGGAAACGGGATAAACAGCACAGAACTCAACTGAAGCATTCTCAGAACTTTCTTCGTGATGTTTGAATTCAACTCACAGTGTTGAACCATTCTTTGATAGCTGAGGTTTGAAACACTCTTTTTGTAGAAACTGCCAGTGGATATTTGGACCTCTCTGAGGATTTCGTTGGAAACGGGATAAACCACACGTAACTAAACAGAAGCGTTCTCAGAACTTTCTTCGTGATGTTTGCATTCAACTCACAGTGTTGAACGTTTCTTTGATAGTTCAGGTTTGAAACACTCTTTTTGTAGAAACTGCAAGTGGATATTTGGACCTCTCTGAGGATTTCGTTGGAAAGGGGATAAGCCGCCCGTAACTGAACAGAAGCATTCTCAGAACCTTCTCCCTGATGTTTGCATTCAGCTCACAGTGTTGAACCTTTCTTTGATAGTTCAGGTTTGAAACACTCTTTTTGTAGAAACTGCAAGTGGATATTTGGACCTCTTTGAGGCCTATCGTAGTAAAGGTAATAACTTCATATAAAAACAAGACAGAAGCTTTCTCAGAAAATTCTTGGAGATCATTGAGTTTACCTCACAGAGCTGAACATTCCTTTGGATGGAGCAGGTTGGAAACACACTTTTTGTAGAATCTGCAAGTGGATATTTGGACCTCTCTGAGGATTTCGTTGGAAACGGGATAACTGCACCTAACTAAACAGAAGCATTTTCAGAAACTTCTTTGTGATGTTTGCAATCAAATCCCAGAGTTGAATCTTGCTTTGATAGTTCAAGTTTGAAACACTCTTTTTGTTGGTTCTGCAAGTGGATATTTGGACCACTCTGTGGTCTTCGTTCGAAACTGGTATATCTTCACATAAAATCTAGACAGTAGCTTTCACAGAACCTTCTCTGTGATGATTGCATTCAACTCACAGAGTTGAAGGTTCCTTTTGAAACAGCAGTTTCCAAACACTCTTTCTGTGGAATCTGCAAGTGGATATTTGGACCGCTTTGAAGATTTCGTTGGAAATGGGATAATCTTCACAGAATAACTAAACAGAAGCATTCTCAGAAACCTCTTTGTGATGTTTGCATTCAACTCACAGAGTTGAACTTTCCTTTTGAGAGAGAAGCTTTGCAACACTCTTTTTCTAGAATCTGCAAGTGGACATTTGGAGGGCTTTGAGGCCTGTGGTGGAAAAGGAAATATCTTCCCGTAGAAACTAGATAGAAGCATTCTCAGAAACTACTTTGGGATGATTGCATTCAAGTCTCAGAGTTGAATATTCTCTTTGACAGAGCAGTTTGGAAACTCTCTTTTTGTAGAATCTGCAAGTGGAGACATGGACCGCATTGAGGCCCATGGTAATAAAGGAAATAACTGCCTATAAAAACTAGACAGTAGGATTCTCAGAGCCTTCTTCGTGATGCTTGCATTCAACTCACAGTGTTGAACCATTCTTTGATAGTTCAGGTTTGAAACACTGTTTCTGGAGAAACTGCAAGTGGATATTTGGACCTCTCTGAGGATTTCGTTGGAAACGGGATAAACAGCACAGAACTAAACTGAAGCATTCTCAGAACTTTCTTCGTGATGTTTGTATTCAACTCACTGTGTTGAACCATTCTTTGATAGTTGAGGTTTGAAACACTCTTTTTGTAGAAACTGCAAGTGGATATTTGGACCTCTCTGAGGATTTCGTAGGAAACGGGATAAAACACACGTAACTAATCAGAAGCATTCTCAGAGCTTTCTTCGTGATGTTTGCATTCAATTCACAGTGTTGAACCTTTCTTTGATAGTTCAGGTTTGAAACACTCTTTTTGTAGAAACTGCAAGTGGATATTTGAAACTCTCTGAGGATTTCGTTGGAAACGGGATAAACAGCACAGAACTCAACTGAAGCATTCTCAGAACTTTCTTCGTGATGTTTGAATTCAACTCACAGTGTTGAACCATTCTTTGATAGCTGAGGTTTGAAACACTCTTTTTGTAGAAACTGCCAGTGGATATTTGGACCTCTCTGAGAATTTCGTTGGAAACGGGATAAACCACACGTAACTAAACAGAAGCGTTCTCAGAACTTTCTTCGTGATGTTTGCATTCAACTCACAGTGTTGAACGTTTCTTTGATAGTTCAGGTTTGAAACACTCTTTTTGTAGAAACTGCAAGTGGATATTTGGACCTCTCTGAGGATTTCGTTGGAAAGGGGATAAGCCGCACGTAACTGAACAGAAGCATTCTCAGAACCTTCTCCCTGATGTTTGCATTCAGCTCACAGTGTTGAACCTTTCTTTGATAGTTCAGGTTTGAAACACTCTTTTTGTAGAAACTGCAAGTGGATATTTGGACCTCTTTGAGGCCTATCGTAGTAAAGGTAATAACTTCATATAAAAACAAGACAGAAGCTTTCTCAGAAAATTCTTGGGGATCATTGAGTTTACCTCACAGAGCTGAACATTCCTTTGGATGGAGCAGGTTGGAAACACACTTTTTGTAGAATCTGCAAGTGGATATTTGGACCTCTCTGAGGATTTCGTTGGAAACGGGATAACTGCACCTAACTAAACAGAATCATTCTCAGAAACTTCTTTGTGATGTTTGCAATCAAATCCCAGAGTTGAATCTTGCTTTGATAGTTCAAGTTTGAAACACTCTTTTTGTTGGTTCTGCAAGTGGATATTTGGACCACTCTGTGGTCTTCGTTCGAAACTGGTATATCTTCACATAAAATCTAGACAGTAGCTTTCACAGAACCTTCTCTGTGATGATTGCATTCAACTCACAGAGTTGAAGGTTCCTTTTGAAACAGCAGTTTCCAAACACTCTTTCTGTGGAATCTGCAAGTGGATATTTGGACCGCTTTGAAGATTTCGTTGGAAATGGGATAATCTTCACAGAATAACTAAACAGAAGCATTCTCAGAAACCTCTTTGTGATGTTTGCATTCAACTCACAGAGTTGAACTTTCCTTTTGAGAGAGAAGCTTTGCAACACTCTTTTTCTAGAATCTGCAAGTGGACATTTGGAGGGCTTTGAGGCCTGTGGTGGAAAAGGAAATATCTTCCCGTAGAAACTAGATAGAAGCATTCTCAGAAACTACTTTGGGATGATTGCATTCAAGTCTCAGAGTTGAATATTCTCTTTGACAGAGCAGTTTGGAAACTCTCTTTTTGTAGAATCTGCAAGTGGAGACATGGACCGCATTGAGGCCCATGGTAATAAAGGAAATAACTGCCTATAAAAACTAGACAGTAGGATTCTCAGAGCCTTCTTCGTGATGCTTGCATTCAACTCACAGTGTTGAACCATTCTTTGATAGTTCAGGTTTGAAACACTGTTTCTGGAGAAACTGCAAGTGGATATTTGGACCTCTCTGAGGATTTCGTTGGAAACGGGATAAACAGCACAGAACTAAACTGAAGCATTCTCAGAACTTTCTTCGTGATGTTTGTATTCAACTCACTGTGTTGAACCATTCTTTGATAGTTGAGGTTTGAAACACTCTTTTTGTAGAAACTGCAAGTGCATATTTGGACCTCTCTGAGGATTTCGTAGGAAACGGGATAAAACACACGTAACTAATCAGAAGCATTCTCAGAGCTTTCTTCGTGATGTTTGCATTCAATTCACAGTGTTGAACCTTTCTTTGATAGTTCAGGTTTGAAACACTCTTTTTGTAGAAACTGCAAGTGGATATTTGAAACTCTCTGAGGATTTCGTTGGAAACGGTATAAACAGCACAGAACTCAACTGAAGCATTCTCAGAACTTTCTTCGTGATGTTTGAATTCAACTCACAGTGTTGAACCATTCTTTGATAGCTGAGGTTTGAAACACTCTTTTTGAAGAAACTGCCAGTGGATATTTGGACCTCTCTGAGGATTTCGTTGGAAACGGGATAAACCACACGTAACTAAACAGAAGCGTTCTCAGAACTTTCTTCGTGATGTTTGCATTCAACTCACAGTGTTGAACGTTTCTTTGATAGTTCAGGTTTGAAACACTCTTTTTGTAGAAACTGCAAGTGGATATTTGGACCTCTCTGAGGATTTCGTTGGAAAGGGGATAAGCCGCACGTAACTGAACAGAAGCATTCTCAGAACCTTCTCCCTGATGTTTGCATTCAGCTCACAGTGTTGAACCTTTCTTTGATAGTTCAGGTTTGAAACACTCTTTTTGTAGAAACTGCAAGTGGATATTTGGACCTCTTTGAGGCCTATCGTAGTAAAGGTAATAACTTCATATAAAAACAAGACAGAAGCTTTCTCAGAAAATTCTTGGAGATCATTGAGTTTACCTCACAGAGCTGAACATTCCTTTGGATGGAGCAGGTTGGAAACACACTTTTTGTAGAATCTGCAAGTGGATATTTGGACCTCTCTGAGGATTTCGTTGGAAACGGGATAACTGCACCTAACTAAACAGAAGCATTTTCAGAAACTTCTTTGTGATGTTTGCAATCAAATCCCAGAGTTGAATCTTGCTTTGATAGTTCAAGTTTGAAACACTCTTTTTGTTGGTTCTGCAAGTGGATATTTGGACCACTCTGTGGTCTTCGTTCGAAACTGGTATATCTTCACATAAAATCTAGACAGTAGCTTTCACAGAACCTTCTCTGTGATGATTGCATTCAACTCACAGAGTTGAAGGTTCCTTTTGAAACAGCAGTTTCCAAACACTCTTTCTGTGGAATCTGCAAGTGGATATTTGGACCGCTTTGAAGATTTCGTTGGAAATGGGATAATCTTCACAGAATAACTAAACAGAAGCATTCTCAGAAACCTCTTTGTGATGTTTGCATTCAACTCACAGAGTTGAACTTTCCTTTTGAGAGAGAAGCTTTGCAACACTCTTTTTCTAGAATCTGCAAGTGGACATTTGGAGGGCTTTGAGGCCTGTGGTGGAAAAGGAAATATCTTCCCGTAGAAACTAGATAGAAGCATTCTCAGAAACTACTTTGGGATGATTGCATTCAAGTCTCAGAGTTGAATATTCTCTTTGACAGAGCAGTTTGGAAACTCTCTTTTTGTAGAATCTGCAAGTGGAGACATGGACCGCATTGAGGCCCATGGTAATAAAGGAAATAACTGCCTATAAAAACTAGACAGTAGGATTCTCAGAGCCTTCTTCGTGATGCTTGCATTCAACTCACAGTGTTGAACCATTCTTTGATAGTTCAGGTTTGAAACACTGTTTCTGGAGAAACTGCAAGTGGATATTTGGACCTCTCTGAGGATTTCGTTGGAAACGGGATAAACAGCACAGAACTAAACTGAAGCATTCTCAGAACTTTCTTCGTGATGTTTGTATTCAACTCACTGTGTTGAACCATTCTTTGATAGTTGAGGTTTGAAACACTCTTTTTGTAGAAACTGCAAGTGGATATTTGGACCTCTCTGAGGATTTCGTAGGAAACGGGATAAAACACACGTAACTAATCAGAAGCATTCTCAGAGCTTTCTTCGTGATGTTTGCATTCAATTCACAGTGTTGAACCTTTCTTTGATAGTTCAGGTTTGAAACACTCTTTTTGTAGAAACTGCAAGTGGATATTTGAAACTCTCTGAGGATTTCGTTGGAAACGGGATAAACAGCACAGAACTCAACTGAAGCATTCTCAGAACTTTCTTCGTGATGTTTGAATTCAACTCACAGTGTTGAACCATTCTTTGATAGCTGAGGTTTGAAACACTCTTTTTGTAGAAACTGCCAGTGGATATTTGGACCTCTCTGAGAATTTCGTTGGAAACGGGATAAACCACACGTAACTAAACAGAAGCGTTCTCAGAACTTTCTTCGTGATGTTTGCATTCAACTCACAGTGTTGAACGTTTCTTTGATAGTTCAGGTTTGAAACACTCTTTTTGTAGAAACTGCAAGTGGATATTTGGACCTCTCTGAGGATTTCGTTGGAAAGGGGATAAGCCGCACGTAACTGAACAGAAGCATTCTCAGAACCTTCTCCCTGATGTTTGCATTCAGCTCACAGTGTTGAACCTTTCTTTGATAGTTCAGGTTTGAAACACTCTTTTTGTAGAAACTGCAAGTGGATATTTGGACCTCTTTGAGGCCTATCGTAGTAAAGGTAATAACTTCATATAAAAACAAGACAGAAGCTTTCTCAGAAAATTCTTGGAGATCATTGAGTTTACCTCACAGAGCTGAACATTCCTTTGGATGGAGCAGGTTTGAAACACACTTTTTGTAGAATCTGCAAGTGGATATTTGGACCTCTCTGAGGATTTCGTTGGAAACGGGATAACTGCACCTAACTAAACAGAAGCATTCTCAGAAACTTCTTTGTGATGTTTGCAATCAAATCCCAGAGTTGAATCTTGCTTTGATAGTTCAAGTTTGAAACACTCTTTTTGTTGGTTCTGCAAGTGGATATTTGGACCACTCTGTGGTCTTCGTTCGAAACTGGTATATCTTCACATAAAATCTAGACAGTAGCTTTCACAGAACCTTCTCTGTGATGATTGCATTCAACTCACAGAGTTGAAGGTTCCTTTTGAAACAGCAGTTTCCAAACACTCTTTCTGTGGAATCTGCAAGTGGATATTTGGACCGCTTTGAAGATTTCGTTGGAAATGGGATAATCTTCACAGAATAACTAAACAGAAGCATTCTCAGAAACCTCTTTGTGATGTTTGCATTCAACTCACAGAGTTGAACTTTCCTTTTGAGAGAGAAGCTTTGCAACACTCTTTTTCTAGAATCTGCAAGTGGACATTTGGAGGGCTTTGAGGCCTGTGGTGGAAAAGGAAATATCTTCCCGTAGAAACTAGATAGAAGCATTCTCAGAAACTACTTTGGGATGATTGCATTCAAGTCTCAGAGTTGAATATTCTCTTTGACAGAGCAGTTTGGAAACTCTCTTTTTGTAGAATCTGCAAGTGGAGACATGGACCGCATTGAGGCCCATGGTAATAAAGGAAATAACTGCCTATAAAAACTAGACAGTAGGATTCTCAGAGCCTTCTTCGTGATGCTTGCATTCAACTCACAGTGTTGAACCATTCTTTGATAGTTCAGGTTTGAAACACTGTTTCTGGAGAAACTGCAAGTGGATATTTGGACCTCTCTGAGGATTTCGTTGGAAACGGGATAAACAGCACAGAACTAAACTGAAGCATTCTCAGAACTTTCTTCGTGATGTTTGTATTCAACTGACTGTGTTGAACCATTCTTTGATAGTTGAGGTTTGAAACACTCTTTTTGTAGAAACTGCAAGTGGATATTTGGACCTCTCTGAGGATTTCGTAGGAAACGGGATAAAACACACGTAACTAATCAGAAGCATTCTCAGAGCTTTCTTCGTGATGTTTGCATTCAATTCACAGTGTTGAACCTTTCTTTGATAGTTCAGGTTTGAAACACTCTTTTTGTAGAAACTGCAAGTGGATATTTGAAACTCTCTGAGGATTTCGTTGGAAACGGGATAAACAGCACAGAACTCAACTGAAGCATTCTCAGAACTTTCTTCGTGATGTTTGAATTCAACTCACAGTGTTGAACCATTCTTTGATAGCTGAGGTTTGAAACACTCTTTTTGTAGAAACTGCCAGTGGATATTTGGACCTCTCTGAGGATTTCGTTGGAAACGGGATAAACCACACGTAACTAAACAGAAGCATTCTCAGAACATTCTTCGTGATGTTTGCATTCAACTCACAGTGTTGAACCTTTCTTTGATAGTTCAGGTTTGAAACACTCTTTTTGTAGAAACTGCAAGTGGATATTTGGACCTCTCTGAGGATTTCGTTGGAAAGGGGATAAGCCGCACGTAACTGAACAGAAGCATTCCCAGAACCTTCTCCCTGATGTTTGCATTCAGCTCACAGTGTTGAACCTTTCTTTGATAGTTCAGGTTTGAAACACTCTTTTTGTAGAAACTGCAAGTGGATATTTGGACCTCTTTGAGGCCTATCGTAGTAAAGGTAATAACTTCATATAAAAACAAGACAGAAGCTTTCTCAGAAAATTCTTGGAGATCATTGAGTTTACCTCACAGAGCTGAACATTCCTTTGGATGGAGCAGGTTTGAAACACACTTTTTGTAGAATCTGCAAGTGGATATTTGGACCTCTCTGAGGATTTCGTTGGAAACGGGATAAACAGCACAGAACTAAACTGAAGCATTCTCAGAACTTTCTTCGTGATGTTTGTATTCAACTCACTGTGTTGAACCATTCTTTGATAGTTGAGGTTTGAAACACTCTTTTTGTAGAAACTGCAAGTGGATATTTGGACCTCTCTGAGGATTTCGTAGGAAACGGGATAAAACACACGTAACTAATCAGAAGCATTCTCAGAGCTTTCTTCGTGATGTTTGCATTCAATTCACAGTGTTGAACCTTTCTTTGATAGTTCAGGTTTGAAACACTCTTTTTGTAGAAACTGCAAGTGGATATTTGAAACTCTCTGAGGATTTCGTTGGAAACGGGATAAACAGCACAGAACTCAACTGAAGCATTCTCAGAACTTTCTTCGTGATGTTTGAATTCAACTCACAGTGTTGAACCATTCTTTGATAGCTGAGGTTTGAAACACTCTTTTTGTAGAAACTGCCAGTGGATATTTGGACCTCTCTGAGAATTTCGTTGGAAACGGGATAAACCACACGTAACTAAACAGAAGCATTCTCAGAACTTTCTTCGTGATGTTTGCATTCAACTCACAGTGTTGAACGTTTCTTTGATAGTTCAGGTTTGAAACACTCTTTTTGTAGAAACTGCAAGTGGATATTTGGACCTCTCTGAGGATTTCGTTGGAAAGGGGATAAGCCGCACGTAACTGAACAGAAGCATTCTCAGAACCTTCTCCCTGATGTTTGCATTCAGCTCACAGTGTTGAAACTTTCTTTGATAGTTCAGGTTTGAAACACTCTTTTTGTAGAAACTGCAAGTGGATATTTGGACCTCTTTGAGGCCTATCGTAGTAAAGGTAATAACTTCATATAAAAACAAGACAGAAGCTTTCTCAGAAAATTCTTGGAGATCATTGAGTTTACCTCACAGAGCTGAACATTCCTTTGGATGGAGCAGGTTGGAAACACACTTTTTGTAGAATCTGCAAGTGGATATTTGGACCTCTCTGAGGATTTCGTTGGAAACGGGATAACTGCACCTAACTAAACAGAAGCATTCTCAGAAACTTCTTTGTGATGTTTGCAATCAAATCCCAGAGTTGAATCTTGCTTTGATAGTTCAAGTTTGAAACACTCTTTTTGTTGGTTCTGCAAGTGGATATTTGGACCACTCTGTGGTCTTCGTTCGAAACTGGTATATCTTCACATAAAATCTAGACAGTAGCTTTCACAGAACCTTCTCTGTGATGATTGCATTCAACTCACAGAGTTGAAGGTTCCTTTTGAAACAGCAGTTTCCAAACACTCTTTCTGTGGAATCTGCAAGTGGATATTTGGACCGCTTTGAAGATTTCGTTGGAAATGGGATAATCTTCACAGAATAACTAAACAGAAGCATTCTCAGAAACCTCTTTGTGATGTTTGCATTCAACTCACAGAGTTGAACTTTCCTTTTGAGAGAGAAGCTTTGCAACACTCTTTTTCTAGAATCTGCAAGTGGACATTTGGAGGGCTTTGAGGCCTGTGGTGGAAAAGGAAATATCTTCCCGTAGAAACTAGATAGAAGCATTCTCAGAAACTACTTTGGGATGATTGCATTCAAGTCTCAGAGTTGAATATTCTCTTTGACAGAGCAGTTTGGAAACTCTCTTTTTGTAGAATCTGCAAGTGGAGACATGGACCGCATTGAGGCCCATGGTAATGAAGGAAATAACTGCCTATAAAAACTAGACAGTAGGATTCTCAGAGCCTTCTTCGTGATGCTTGCATTCAACTCACAGTGTTGAACCATTCTTTGATAGTTCAGGTTTGAAACACTGTTTCTGGAGAAACTGCAAGTGGATATTTGGACCTCTCTGAGGATTTCGTTGGAAACGGGATAAACAGCACAGACCTAAACTGAAGCATTCTCAGAACTTTCTTCGTGATGTTTGTATTCAACTCACTGTGTTGAACCATTCTTTGATAGTTGAGGTTTGAAACACTCTTTTTGTAGAAACTGCAAGTGGATATTTGGACCTCTCTGAGGATTTCGTAGGAAACGGGATAAAACACACGTAACTAATCAGAAGCATTCTCAGAGCTTTCTTCGTGATGTTTGCATTCAATTCACAGTGTTGAACCTTTCTTTGATAGTTCAGGTTTGAAACACTCTTTTTGTAGAAACTGCAAGTGGATATTTGAAACTCTCTGAGGATTTCGTTGGAAATGGGATAAACAGCACAGAACTCAACTGAAGCATTCTCAGAACTTTCTTCGTGATGTTTGAATTCAACTCACAGTGTTGAACCATTCTGTGATAGCTGAGGTTTGAAACACTCTTTTTGTAGAAACTGCCAGTGGATATTTGGACCTCTCTGAGGATTTCGTTGGAAACGGGATAAACCACACGTAACTAAACAGAAGCATTCTCAGAACATTCTTCGTGATGTTTGCATTCAACTCACAGTGTTGAACCTTTCTTTGATAGTTCAGGTTTGAAACACTCTTTTTGTAGAAACTGCAAGTGGATATTTGGACCTCTCTGAGGATTTCGTTGGAAAGGGGATAAGCCGCACGTAACTGAACAGAAGCATTCTCAGAACCTTCTCCCTGATGTTTGCATTCAGCTCACAGTGTTGAACCTTTCTTTGATAGTTCAGGTTTGAAACACTCTTTTTGTAGAAACTGCAAGTGGATATTTGGACCTCTTTGAGGCCTATCGTAGTAAAGGTAATAACTTCATATAAAAACAAGACAGAAGCTTTCTCAGAAAATTCTTGGAGATCATTGAGTTTACCTTACAGAGCTGAACATTCCTTTGGATGGAGCAGGTTGGAAACACACTTTTTGTAGAATCTGCAAGTGGATATTTGGACCTCTCTGAGGATTTCGTTGGAAACGGGATAACTGCACCTAACTAAACAGAAGCATTCTCAGAAACTTCTTTGTGATGTTTGCAATCAAATCCCAGAGTTGAATCTTGCTTTGATAGTTCAAGTTTGAAACACTCTTTTTGTTGGTTCTGCAAGTGGATATTTGGACCACTCTGTGGTCTTCGTTCGAAACTGGTATATCTTCACATAAAATCTAGACAGTAGCTTTCACAGAACCTTCTCTGTGATGATTGCATTCAACTCACAGAGTTGAAGGTTCCTTTTGAAACAGCAGTTTCCAAACACTCTTTCTGTGGAATCTGCAAGTGGATATTTGGACCGCTTTGAAGATTTCGTTGGAAATGGGATAATCTTCACAGAATAACTAAACAGAAGCATTCTCAGAAACCTCTTTGTGATGTTTGCATTCAACTCACAGAGTTGAACTTTCCTTTTGAGAGAGAAGCTTTGCAACACTCTTTTTCTAGAATCTGCAAGTGGACATTTGGAGGGCTTTGAGGCCTGTGGTGGAAAAGGAAATATCTTCCCGTAGAAACTAGATAGAAGCATTCTCAGAAACTACTTTGGGATGATTGCATTCAAGTCTCAGAGTTGAATATTCTCTTTGACAGAGCAGTTTGGAAACTCTCTTTTTGTAGAATCTGCAAGTGGAGACATGGACCGCATTGAGGCCCATGGTAATAAAGGAAATAACTGCCTATAAAAACTAGACAGTAGGATTCTCAGAGCCTTCTTCGTGATGCTTGCATTCAACTCACAGTGTTGAACCATTCTTTGATAGTTCAGGTTTGAAACACTGTTTCTGGAGAAACTGCAAGTGGATATTTGGACCTCTCTGAGGATTTCGTTGGAAACGGGATAAACAGCACAGAACTAAACTGAAGCATTCTCAGAACTTTCTTCGTGATGTTTGTATTCAACTCACTGTGTTGAACCATTCTTTGATAGTTGAGGTTTGAAACACTCTTTTTGTAGAAACTGCAAGTGGATATTTGGACCTCTCTGAGGATTTCGTAGGAAACGGGATAAAACACACGTAACTAATCAGAAGCATTCTCAGAGCTTTCTTCGTGATGTTTGCATTCAATTCACAGTGTTGAACCTTTCTTTGATAGTTCAGGTTTGAAACACTCTTTTTGTAGAAACTGCAAGTGGATATTTGAAACTCTCTGAGGATTTCGTTGGAAAAGGGATAAACAGCACAGAACTCAACTGAAGCATTCTCAGAACTTTCTTCGTGATGTTTGAATTCAACTCACAGTGTTGAACCATTCTTTGATAGCTGAGGTTTGAAACACTCTTTTTGTAGAAACTGCCAGTGGATATTTGGACCTCTCTGAGAATTTCGTTGCAAACGGGATAAAACACAGGTAACTAAACAGAAGCATTCTCAGAACTGTCTTCGTGATGTTTGCATTCAACTCACAGTGTTGAACGTTTCTTTGATAGTTCAGGTTTGAAACACTCTTTTTGTAGAAACTGCAAGTGGATATTTGGACCTCTCTGAGGATTTCGTTGGAAAGGGGATAAGCCGCACGTAACTGAACAGAAGCATTCTCAGAACCTTCTCCCTGATGTTTGCATTCAGCTCACAGTGTTGAACCTTTCTTTGATAGTTCAGGTTTGAAACACTCTTTTTGTAGAAACTGCAAGTGGATATTTGGACCTCTTTGAGGCCTATCGTAGTAAAGGTAATAACTTCATATAAAAACAAGACAGAAGCTTTCTCAGAAAATTCTTGGAGATCATTGAGTTTACCTCACAGAGCTGAACATTCCTTTGGATGGAGCAGGTTTGAAACACACTTTTTGTAGAATCTGCAAGTGGATATTTGGACCTCTCTGAGGATTTCGTTGGAAACGGGATAACTGCACCTAACTAAACAGAAGCATTCTCAGAAACTTCTTTGTGATGTTTGCAATCAAATCCCAGAGTTGAATCTTGCTTTGATAGTTCAAGTTTGAAACACTCTTTTTGTTGGTTCTGCAAGTGGATATTTGGACCACTCTGTGGTCTTCGTTCGAAACTGGTATATCTTCACATAAAATCTAGACAGTAGCTTTCACAGAACCTTCTCTGTGATGATTGCATTCAACTCACAGAGTTGAAGGTTCCTTTTGAAACAGCAGTTTCCAAACACTCTTTCTGTGGAATCTGCAAGTGGATATTTGGACCGCTTTGAAGATTTCGTTGGAAATGGGATAATCTTCACAGAATAACTAAACAGAAGCATTCTCAGAAACCTCTTTGTGATGTTTGCATTCAACTCACAGAGTTGAACTTTCCTTTTGAGAGAGAAGCTTTGCAACACTCTTTTTCTAGAATCTGCAAGTGGACATTTGGAGGGCTTTGAGGCCTGTGGTGGAAAAGGAAATATCTTCCCGTAGAAACTAGATAGAAGCATTCTCAGAAACTACTTTGGGATGATTGCATTCAAGTCTCAGAGTTGAATATTCTCTTTGACAGAGCAGTTTGGAAACTCTCTTTTTGTAGAATCTGCAAGTGGAGACATGGACCGCATTGAGGCCCATGGTAATGAAGGAAATAACTGCCTATAAAAACTAGACAGTAGGATTCTCAGAGCCTTCTTCGTGATGCTTGCATTCAACTCACAGTGTTGAACCATTCTTTGATAGTTCAGGTTTGAAACACTGTTTCTGGAGAAACTGCAAGTGGATATTTGGACCTCTCTGAGGATTTCGTTGGAAACGGGATAAACAGCACAGAACTAAACTGAAGCATTCTCAGAACTTTCTTCGTGATGTTTGTATTCAACTCACTGTGTTGAACCATTCTTTGATAGTTGAGGTTTGAAACACTCTTTTTGTAGAAACTGCAAGTGGATATTTGGACCTCTCTGAGGATTTCGTAGGAAACGGGATAAAACACACGTAACTAATCAGAAGCATTCTCAGAGCTTTCTTCGTGATGTTTGCATTCAATTCACAGTGTTGAACCTTTCTTTGATAGTTCAGGTTTGAAACACTCTTTTTGTAGAAACTGCAAGTGGATATTTGAAACTCTCTGAGGATTTCGTTGGAAATGGGATAAACAGCACAGAACTCAACTGAAGCATTCTCAGAACTTTCTTCGTGATGTTTGAATTCAACTCACAGTGTTGAACCATTCTGTGATAGCTGAGGTTTGAAATACTCTTTTTGTAGAAACTGCCAGTGGATATTTGGACCTCTCTGAGGATTACGTTGGAAACGGGATAAACCACACGTAACTAAACAGAAGCATTCTCAGAACATTCTTCGTGATGTTTGCATTCAACTCACAGTGTTGAACCTTTCTTTGATAGTTCAGGTTTGAAACACTCTTTTTGTAGAAACTGCAAGTGGATATTTGGACCTCTCTGAGGATTTCGTTGGAAAGGGGATAAGCCGCACGTAACTGAACAGAAGCATTCTCAGAACCTTCTCCCTGATGTTTGCATTCAGCTCACAGTGTTGAACCTTTCTTTGATAGTTCAGGTTTGAAACACTCTTTTTGTAGAAACTGCAAGTGGATATTTGGACCTCTTTGAGGCCTATCGTAGTAAAGGTAATAACTTCATATAAAAACAAGACAGAAGCTTTCTCAGAAAATTCTTGGAGATCATTGAGTTTACCTCACAGAGCTGAACATTCCTTTGGATGGAGCAGGTTGGAAACACACTTTTTGTAGAATCTGCAAGTGGATATTTGGACCTCTCTGAGGATTTCGTTCGAAACGGGATAACTGCACCTAACTAAACAGAAGCATTCTCAGAAACTTCTTTGTGATGTTTGCAATCAAATCCCAGAGTTGAATCTTGCTTTGATAGTTCAAGTTTGAAACACTCTTTTTGTTGGTTCTGCAAGTGGATATTTGGACCACTCTGTGGTCTTCGTTCGAAACTGGTATATCTTCACATAAAATCTAGACAGTAGCTTTCACAGAACCTTCTCTGTGATGATTGCATTCAACTCACAGAGTTGAAGGTTCCTTTTGAAACAGCAGTTTCCAAACACTCTTTCTGTGGAATCTGCAAGTGGATATTTGGACCGCTTTGAAGATTTCGTTGGAAATGGGATAATCTTCACAGAATAACTAAACAGAAGCATTCTCAGTAACCTCTTTGTGATGTTTGCATTCAACTCACAGAGTTGAACTTTCCTTTTGAGAGAGAAGCTTTGCAACACTCTTTTTCTAGAATCTGCAAGTGGACATTTGGAGGGCTTTGAGGCCTGTGGTGGAAAAGGAAATATCTTCCCGTAGAAACTAGATAGAAGCATTCTCAGAAACTACTTTGGGATGATTGCATTCAAGTCTCAGAGTTGAATATTCTCTTTGACAGAGCAGTTTGGAAACTCTCTTTTTGTAGAATCTGCAAGTGGAGACATGGACCGCATTGAGGCCCATGGTAATAAAGGAAATAACTGCCTATAAAAACTAGACAGTAGGATTCTCAGAGCCTTCTTCGTGATGCTTGCATTCAACTCACAGTGTTGAACCATTCTTTGATAGTTCAGGTTTGAAACACTGTTTCTGGAGAAACTGCAAGTGGATATTTGGACCTCTCTGAGGATTTCGTTGGAAACGGGATAAACAGCACAGAACTAAACTGAGGCATTCTCAGAACTTTCTTCGTGATGTTTGTATTCAACTCACTGTGTTGAACCATTCTTTGATAGTTGAGGTTTGAAACACTCTTTTTGTAGAAACTGCAAGTGGATATTTGGACCTCTCTGAGGATTTCGTAGGAAACGGGATAAAACACACGTAACTAATCAGAAGCATTCTCAGAGCTTTCTTCGTGATGTTTGCATTCAATTCACAGTGTTGAACCTTTCTTTGATAGTTCAGGTTTGAAACACTCTTTTTGTAGAAACTGCAAGTGGATATTTGAAACTCTCTGAGGATTTCGTTGCAAAAGGGATAAACAGCACAGAACTCAACTGAAGCATTCTCAGAACTTTCTTCGTGATGTTTGAATTCAACTCACAGTGTTGAACCATTCTTTGATAGCTGAGGTTTGAAACACTCTTTTTGTAGAAACTGCCAGTGGATATTTGGACCTCTCTGAGAATTTCGTTGCAAACGGGATAAACCACAGGTAACTAAACAGAAGCATTCTCAGAACTGTCTTCGTGATGTTTGCATTCAACTCACAGTGTTGAACGTTTCTTTGATAGTTCAGGTTTGAAACACTCTTTTTGTAGAAACTGCAAGTGGATATTTGGACCTCTCTGAGGATTTCGTTGGAAAGGGGATAAGCCGCACGTAACTGAACAGAAGCATTCTCAGAACCTTCTCCCTGATGTTTGCATTCAGCTCACAGTGTTGAACCTTTCTTTGATAGTTCAGGTTTGAAACACTCTTTTTGTAGAAACTGCAAGTGGATATTTGGACCTCTTTGAGGCCTATCGTAGTAAAGGTAATAACTTCATATAAAAACAAGACAGAAGCTTTCTCAGAAAATTCTTGGAGATCATTGAGTTTACCTCACAGAGCTGAACATTCCTTTGGATGGAGCAGGTTTGAAACACACTTTTTGTAGAATCTGCAAGTGGATATTTGGACCTCTCTGAGGATTTCGTTGGAAACGGGATAACTGCACCTAACTAAACAGAAGCATTCTCAGAAACTTCTTTGTGATGTTTGCAATCAAATCCCAGAGTTGAATCTTGCTTTGATAGTTCAAGTTTGAAACACTCTTTTTGTTGGTTCTGCAAGTGGATATTTGGACCACTCTGTGGTCTTCGTTCGAAACTGGTATATCTTCACATAAAATCTAGACAGTAGCTTTCACAGAACCTTCTCTGTGATGATTGCATTCAACTCACAGAGTTGAAGGTTCCTTTTGAAACAGCAGTTTCCAAACACTCTTTCTGTGGAATCTGCAAGTGGATATTTGGACCGCTTTGAAGATTTCGTTGGAAATGGGATAATCTTCACAGAATAACTAAACAGAAGCATTCTCAGAAACCTCTTTGTGATGTTTGCATTCAACTCACAGAGTTGAACTTTCCTTTTGAGAGAGAAGCTTTGCAACACTCTTTTTCTAGAATCTGCAAGTGGACATTTGGAGGGCTTTGAGGCCTGTGGTGGAAAAGGAAATATCTTCCCGTAGAAACTAGATAGAAGCATTCTCAGAAACTACTTTGGGATGATTGCATTCAAGTCTCAGAGTTGAATATTCTCTTTGACAGAGCAGTTTGGAAACTCTCTTTTTGTAGAATCTGCAAGTGGAGACATGGACCGCATTGAGGCCCATGGTAATAAAGGAAATAACTGCCTATAAAAACTAGACAGTAGGATTCTCAGAGCCTTCTTCGTGATGCTTGCATTCAACTCACAGTGTTGAACCATTCTTTGATAGTTCAGGTTTGAAACACTGTTTCTGGAGAAACTGCAAGTGGATATTTGGACCTCTCTGAGGATTTCGTTGGAAACGGGATAAACAGCATGTAACTAAACTGAAGCATTCTCAGAACTTTCTTCGTGATGTTTGTATTCAACTCACTGTGTTGAACCATTCTTTGATAGTTGAGGTTTGAAACACTCTTTTTGTAGAAACTGCAAGTGGATATTTGGACCTCTCTGAGGATTTCGTAGGAAACGGGATAAAACACACGTAACTAATCAGAAGCATTCTCAGAGCTTTCTTCGTGATGTTTGCATTCAATTCACAGTGTTGAACCTTTCTTTGATAGTTCAGGTTTGAAACACTCTTTTTGTAGAAACTGCAAGTGGATACTTGAAACTCTCTGAGGATTTCGTTGGAAACGGGATAAACAGCACAGAACTCAACTGAAGCATTCTCAGAACTTTCTTCGTGATGTTTGAATTCAACTCACAGTGTTGAACCATTCTGTGATAGCTGAGGTTTGAAACACTCTTTTTGTAGAAACTGCCGGTGGATATTTGGACCTCTCTGAGGATTTCGTTGGAAACGGGATAAACCACACGTAACTAAACAGAAGCATTCTCCGAACATTCTTCGTGATGTTTGCATTCAACTCACAGTGTTGAACCTTTCTTTGATAGTTCAGGTTTGAAACACTCTTTTTGTAGAAACTGCAAGTGGATATATGGACCTCTCTGAGGATTTCGTTGGAAAGGGGATAAGCCGCACGTAACTGAACAGAAGCATTCTCAGAACCTTCTCCCTGATGTTTGCATTCAGCTCACAGTGTTGAACCTTTCTTTGATAGTTCAGGTTTGAAACACTCTTTTTGTAGAAACTGCAAGTGGATATTTGGACCTCTTTGAGGCCTATCGTAGTAAAGGTAATAACTTCATATAAAAACAAGACAGAAGCTTTCTCAGAAAATTCTTGGAGATCATTGAGTTTACCTCACAGAGCTGAACATTCCTTTGGATGGAGCAGGTTTGAAACACACTTTTTGTAGAATCTGCAAGTGGATATTTGGACCTCTCTGAGGATTTCGTTGGAAACGGGATAACTGCACCTAACTAAACAGAAGCATTCTCAGAAACTTCTTTGTGATGTTTGCAATCAAATCCCCGAGTTGAATCTTGCTTTGATAGTTCAAGTTTGAAACACTCTTTTTGTTGGTTCTGCAAGTGGATATTTGGACCACTCTGTGGCATTCGTTCGAAACTGGTATATCTTCACATAAAATCTAGACAGTAGCTTTCACAGAACCTTCTCTGTGATGATTGCATTCAACTCACAGAGTTGAAGGTTCCTTTTGAAACAGCAGTTTCCAAACACTCTTTCTGTGGAATCTGCAAGTGGATATTTGGACCGCTTTGAAGATTTCGTTGGAAATGGGATAATCTTCACAGAATAACTAAACAGAAGCATTCTCAGAAACCTCTTTGTGATGTTTGCATTCAACTCACAGAGTTGAACTTTCCTTTTGAGAGAGAAGCTTTGCAACACTCTTTTTCTAGAATCTGCAAGTGGACATTTGGAGGGCTTTGAGGCCTGTGGTGGAAAAGGAAATATCTTCCCGTAGAAACTAGATAGAAGCATTCTCAGAAACTACTTTGGGATGATTGCATTCAAGTCTCAGAGTTGAATATTCTCTTTGACAGAGCAGTTTGGAAACTCTCTTTTTGTAGAATCTGCAAGTGGAGACATGGACCGCATTGAGGCCCATGGTAATAAAGGAAATAACTGCCTATAAAAACTAGACAGTAGGATTCTCAGAGCCTTCTTCGTGATGCTTGCATTCAACTCACAGTGTTGAACCTTTCTTTGATAGTTCAGGTTTGAAACACTCTTTTTGTAGAAACTGCAAGTGGATATTTGGACCTCTTTGAGGCCTATCGTAATAAAGGTAATAACTTCATATAAAAACAAGACAGAAGCTTTCTCAGAAAATTCTTGGAGATCATTGAGTTTACCTCACAGAGCTGAACATTCCTTTGGATGGAGCAGGTTGGAAACACACTTTTTGTAGAATCTGCAAGTGGATATTTGGACCTCTCTGAGGATTTCGTTGGAAACGGGATAACTGCACCTAACTAAACAGAAGCATTTTCAGAAACTTCTTTGTGATGTTTGCAATCAAATCCCAGAGTTGAATCTTGCTTTGATAGTTCAAGTTTGAAACACTCTTTTTGTTGGTTCTGCAAGTGGATATTTGGACCACTCTGTGGTCTTCGTTCGAAACTGGTATATCTTCACATAAAATCTAGACAGTAGCTTTCACAGAACCTTCTCTGTGATGATTGCATTCAACTCACAGAGTTGAAGGTTCCTTTTGAAACAGCAGTTTCCAAACACTCTTTCTGTGGAATCTGCAAGTGGATATTTGGACCGCTTTGAAGATTTCGTTGGAAATGGGATAATCTTCACAGAATAACTAAACAGAAGCATTCTCAGAAACCTCTTTGTGATGTTTGCATTCAACTCACAGAGTTGAACTTTCCTTTTGAGAGAGAAGCTTTGCAACACTCTTTTTCTAGAATCTGCAAGTGGACATTTGGAGGGCTTTGAGGCCTGTGGTGGAAAAGGAAATATCTTCCCCTAGAAACTAGATAGAAGCATTCTCAGAAACTACTTTGGGATGATTGCATTCAAGTCTCAGAGTTGAATATTCTCTTTGACAGAGCAGTTTGGAAACTCTCTTTTTGTAGAATCTGCAAGTGGAGACATGGACCGCATTGAGGCCCATGGTAATAAAGGAAATAACTGCCTATAAAAACTAGACAGTAGGATTCTCAGAGCCTTCTTCGTGATGCTTGCATTCAACTCACAGTGTTGAACCATTCTTTGATAGTTCAGGTTTGAAACACTGTTTCTGGAGAAACTGCAAGTGGATATTTGGACCTCTCTGAGGATTTCGTTGGAAACGGGATAAACAGCACAGAACTAAACTGAAGCATTCTCAGAACTTTCTTCGTGATGTTTGTATTCAACTCACTGTGTTGAACCATTCTTTGATAGTTGAGGTTTGAAACACTCTTTTTGTAGAAACTGCAAGTGGATATTTGGACCTCTCTGAGGATTTCGTAGGAAACGGGATAAAACACACGTAACTAATCAGAAGCATTCTCAGAGCTTTCTTCGTGATGTTTGCATTCAATTCACAGTGTTGAACCTTTCTTTGATAGTTCAGGTTTGAAACACTCTTTTTGTAGAAACTGCAAGTGGATATTTGAAACTCTCTGAGGATTTCGTTGGAAACGGGATAAACAGCACAGAACTCAACTGAAGCATTCTCAGAACTTTCTTCGTGATGTTTGAATTCAACTCACAGTGTTGAACCATTCTTTGATAGCTGAGGTTTGAAACACTCTTTTTGTAGAAACTGCCAGTGGATATTTGGACCTCTCTGAGAATTTCGTTGGAAACGGGATAAACCACACGTAACTAAACAGAAGCATTCTCAGAACTTTCTTCGTGATGTTTGCATTCAACTCACAGTGTTGAACGTTTCTTTGATAGTTCAGGTTTGAAACACTCTTTTTGTAGAAACTGCAAGTGGATATTTGGACCTCTCTGAGGATTTCGTTGGAAAGGGGATAAGCCGCACGTAACTGAACAGAAGCATTCTCAGAACCTTCTCCCTGATGTTTGCATTCAGCTCACAGTGTTGAACCTTTCTTTGATAGTTCAGGTTTGAAACACTCTTTTTGTAGAAACTGCAAGTGGATATTTGGACCTCTTTGAGGCCTATCGTAGTAAAGGTAATAACTTCATATGAAAACAAGACAGAAGCTTTCTCAGAAAATTCTTGGAGATCATTGAGTTTACCTCACAGAGCTGAACATTCCTTTGGATGGAGCAGGTTTGAAACACACTTTTTGTAGAATCTGCAAGTGGATATTTGGACCTCTCTGAGGATTTCGTTGGAAACGGGATAACTGCACCTAACTAAACAGAAGCATTCTCAGAAACTTCTTTGTGATGTTTGCAATCAAATCCCCGAGTTGAATCTTGCTTTGATAGTTCAAGTTTGAAACACTCTTTTTGTTGGTTCTGCAAGTGGATATTTGGACCACTCTGTGGCATTCGTTCGAAACTGGTATATCTTCACATAAAATCTAGACAGTAGCTTTCACAGAACCTTCTCTGTGATGATTGCATTCAACTCACAGAGTTGAAGGTTCCTTTTGAAACAGCAGTTTCCAAACACTCTTTCTGTGGAATCTGCAAGTGGATATTTGGACCGCTTTGAAGATTTCGTTGGAAATGGGATAATCTTCACAGAATAACTAAACAGAAGCATTCTCAGAAACCTCTTTGTGATGTTTGCATTCAACTCACAGAGTTGAACTTTCCTTTTGAGAGAGAAGCTTTGCAACACTCTTTTTCTAGAATCTGCAAGTGGACATTTGGAGGGCTTTGAGGCCTGTGGTGGAAAAGGAAATATCTTCCCGTAGAAACTAGATAGAAGCATTCTCAGAAACTACTTTGGGATGATTGCATTCAAGTCTCAGAGTTGAATATTCTCTTTGACAGAGCAGTTTGGAAACTCTCTTTTTGTAGAATCTGCAAGTGGAGACATGGACCACATTGAGGCCCATGGTAATAAAGGAAATAACTGCCTATAAAAACTAGACAGTAGGATTCTCAGAGCCTTCTTCGTGATGCTTGCATTCAACTCACAGTGTTGAACCATTCTTTGATAGTTCAGGTTTGAAACACTGTTTCTGGAGAAACTGCAAGTGGATATTTGGACCTCTCTGAGGATTTCGTTGGAAACGGGATAAACAGCACAGAACTAAACTGAAGCATTCTCAGAACTTTCTTCGTGATGTTTGTATTCAACTCACTGTGTTGAACCATTCTTTGATAGTTGAGGTTTGAAACACTCTTTTTGTAGAAACTGCAAGTGGATATTTGGACCTCTCTGAGGATTTCGTAGGAAACGGGATAAAACACACGTAACTAATCAGAAGCATTCTCAGAGCTTTCTTCGTGATGTTTGCATTCAATTCACAGTGTTGAACCTTTCTTTGATAGTTCAGGTTTGAAACACTCTTTTTGTAGAAACTGCAAGTGGATACTTGAAACTCTCTGAGGATTTCGTTGGAAACGGGATAAACAGCACAGAACTCAACTGAAGCATTCTCAGAACTTTCTTCGTGATGTTTGAATTCAACTCACAGTGTTGAACCATTCTGTGATAGCTGAGGTTTGAAACACTCTTTTTGTAGAAACTGCCAGTGGATATTTGGACCTCTCTGAGGATTTCGTTGGAAACGGGATAAACCACACGTAACTAAACAGAAGCATTCTCCGAACATTCTTCGTGATGTTTGCATTCAACTCACAGTGTTGAACCTTTCTTTGATAGTTCAGGTTTGAAACACTCTTTTTGTAGAAACTGCAAGTGGATATATGGACCTCTCTGAGGATTTCGTTGGAAAGGGGATAAGCCGCACGTAACTGAACAGAAGCATTCTCAGAACCTTCTCCCTGATGTTTGCATTCAGCTCACAGTGTTGAACCTTTCTTTGATAGTTCAGGTTTGAAACACTCTTTTTGTAGAAACTGCAAGTGGATATTTGGACCTCTTTGAGGCCTATCGTAGTAAAGGTAATAACTTCATATAAAAACAAGACAGAAGCTTTCTCAGAAAATTCTTGGAGATCATTGAGTTTACCTCACAGAGCTGAACATTCCTTTGGATGGAGCAGGTTTGAAACACACTTTTTGTAGAATCTGCAAGTGGATATTTGGACCTCTCTGAGGATTTCGTTGGAAACGGGATAACTGCACCTAACTAAACAGAAGCATTCTCAGAAACTTCTTTGTGATGTTTGCAATCAAATCCCCGAGTTGAATCTTGCTTTGATAGTTCAAGTTTGAAACACTCTTTTTGTTGGTTCTGCAAGTGGATATTTGGACCACTCTGTGGCATTCGTTCGAAACTGGTATATCTTCACATAAAATCTAGACAGTAGCTTTCACAGAACCTTCTCTGTGATGATTGCATTCAACTCACAGAGTTGAAGGTTCCTTTTGAAACAGCAGTTTCCAAACACTCTTTCTGTGGAATCTGCAAGTGGATATTTGGACCGCTTTGAAGATTTCGTTGGAAATGGGATAATCTTCACAGAATAACTAAACAGAAGCATTCTCAGAAACCTCTTTGTGATGTTTGCATTCAACTCACAGAGTTGAACTTTCCTTTTGAGAGAGAAGCTTTGCAACACTCTTTTTCTAGAATCTGCAAGTGGACATTTGGAGGGCTTTGAGGCCTGTGGTGGAAAAGGAAATATCTTCCCGTAGAAACTAGATAGAAGCATTCTCAGAAACTACTTTGGGATGATTGCATTCAAGTCGCAGAGTTGAATATTCTCTTTGACAGAGCAGTTTGGAAACTCTCTTTTTGTAGAATCTGCAAGTGGAGACATGGACCGCATTGAGGCCCATGGTAATAAAGGAAATAACTGCCTATAAAAACTAGACAGTAGGATTCTCAGAGCCTTCTTCGTGATGCTTGCATTCAACTCACAGTGTTGAACCTTTCTTTGATAGTTCAGGTTTGAAACACTCTTTTTGTAGAAACTGCAAGTGGATATTTGGACCTCTTTGAGGCCTATCGTAATAAAGGTAATAACTTCATATAAAAACAAGACAGAAGCTTTCTCAGAAAATTCTTGGAGATCATTGAGTTTACCTCACAGAGCTGAACATTCCTTTGGATGGAGCAGGTTGGAAACACACTTTTTGTAGAATCTGCAAGTGGATATTTGGACCTCTCTGAGGATTTCGTTGGAAACGGGATAACTGCACCTAACTAAACAGAAGCATTTTCAGAAACTTCTTTGTGATGTTTGCAATCAAATCCCAGAGTTGAATCTTGCTTTGATAGTTCAAGTTTGAAACACTCTTTTTGTTGGTTCTGCAAGTGGATATTTGGACCACTCTGTGGTCTTCGTTCGAAACTGGTATATCTTCACATAAAATCTAGACAGTAGCTTTCACAGAACCTTCTCTGTGATGATTGCATTCAACTCACAGAGTTGAAGGTTCCTTTTGAAACAGCAGTTTCCAAACACTCTTTCTGTGGAATCTGCAAGTGGATATTTGGACCGCTTTGAAGATTTCGTTGGAAATGGGATAATCTTCACAGAATAACTAAACAGAAGCATTCTCAGAAACCTCTTTGTGATGTTTGCATTCAACTCACAGAGTTGAACTTTCCTTTTGAGAGAGAAGCTTTGCAACACTCCTTTTCTAGAATCTGCAAGTGGACATTTGGAGGGCTTTGAGGCCTGTGGTGGAAAAGGAAATATCTTCCCGTAGAAACTAGATAGAAGCATTCTCAGAAACTACTTTGGGATGATTGCATTCAAGTCTCAGAGTTGAATATTCTCTTTGACAGAGCAGTTTGGAAACTCTCTTTTTGTAGAATCTGCAAGTGGAGACATGGACCGCATTGAGGCCCATGGTAATAAAGGAAATAACTGCCTATAAAAACTAGACTGTAGGATTCTCAGAGCCTTCTTCGTGATGCTTGCATTCAACTCACAGTGTTGAACCATTCTTTGATAGTTCAGGTTTGAAACACTGTTTCTGGAGAAACTGCAAGTGGATATTTGGACCTCTCTGAGGATTTCGTTGGAAACGGGATAAACAGCACAGAACTAAACTGAAGCATTCTCAGAACTTTCTTCGTGATGTTTGTATTCAACTCACTGTGTTGAACCATTCTTTGATAGTTGAGGTTTGAAACACTCTTTTTGTAGAAACTGCAAGTGGATATTTGGACCTCTCTGAGGATTTCGTAGGAAACGGGATAAAACACACGTAACTAATCAGAAGCATTCTCAGAGCTTTCATCGTGATGTTTGCATTCAATTCACAGTGTTGAACCTTTCTTTGATAGTTCAGGTTTGAAACACTCTTTTTGTAGAAACTGCAAGTGGATATTTGAAACTCTCTGAGGATTTCGTTGCAAAAGGGATAAACAGCACAGAACTCAACTGAAGCATTCTCAGAACTTTCTTCGTGATGTTTGAATTCAACTCACAGTGTTGAACCATTCTTTGATAGCTGAGGTTTGAAACACTCTTTTTGTAGAAACTGCCAGTGGATATTTGGACCTCTCTGAGAATTTCGTTGGAAACGGGATAAACCACAGGTAACTAAACAGAAGCATTCTCAGAACTTTCTTCGTGATGTTTGCATTCAACTCACAGTGTTGAACGTTTCTTTGATAGTTCAGGTTTGAAACACTCTTTTTGTAGAAACTGCAAGTGGATATTTGGACCTCTCTGAGGATTTCGTTGGAAAGGGGATAAGCCGCACGTAACTGAACAGAAGCATTCTCAGAACCTTCTCCCTGATGTTTGCATTCAGCTCACAGTGTTGAACCTTTCTTTGATAGTTCAGGTTTCAAACACTCTTTTTGTAGAAACTGCAAGTGGATATTTGGACCTCTTTGAGGCCTATCGTAGTAAAGGTAATAACTTCATATAAAAACAAGACAGAAACTTTCTCAGAAAATTCTTGGAGATCATTGAGTTTACCTCACAGAGCTGAACATTCCTTTGGATGGAGCAGGTTGGAAACACACTTTTTGTAGAATCTGCAAGTGGATATTTGGACCTCTCTGAGGATTTCGTTGGAAACGGGATAACTGCACCTAACTAAACAGAAGCATTCTCAGAAACTTCTTTGTGATGTTTGCAATCAAATCCCAGAGTTGAATCTTGCTTTGATAGTTCAAGTTTGAAACACTCTTTTTGTTGGTTCTGCAAGTGGATATTTGGACCACTCTGTGGCCTTCGTTCGAAACTGGTATATCTTCACATAAAATCTAGACAGTAGCTTTCACAGAACCTTCTCTGTGATGATTGCATTCAACTCACAGAGTTGAAGGTTCCTTTTGAAACAGCAGTTTCCAAACACTCTTTCTGTGGAATCTGCAAGTGGATATTTGGACCGCTTTGAAGATTTCGTTGGAAATGGGATAATCTTCACAGAATAACTAAACAGAAGCATTCTCAGAAACCTCTTTGTGATGTTTGCATTCAACTCACAGAGTTGAACTTTCCTTTTGAGAGAGAAGCTTTGCAACACTCTTTTTCTAGAATCTGCAAGTGGACATTTGGAGGGCTTTGAGGCCTGTGGTGGAAAAGGAAATATCTTCCCGTAGAAACTAGATAGAAGCATTCTCAGAAACTACTTTGGGATGATTGCATTCAAGTCTCAGAGTTGAATATTCTCTTTGACAGAGCAGTTTGGAAACTCTCTTTTTGTAGAATCTGCAAGTGGAGACATGGACCGCATTGAGGCCCATGGTAATGAAGGAAATAACTGCCTATAAAAACTAGACAGTAGGATTCTCAGAGCCTTCTTCGTGATGCTTGCATTCAACTCACAGTGTTGAACCATTCTTTGATAGTTCAGGTTTGAAACACTGTTTCTGGAGAAACTGCAAGTGGATATTTGGACCTCTCTGAGGATTTCGTTGGAAACGGGATAAACAGCACAGAACTAAACTGAAGCATTCTCAGAACTTTCTTCGTGATGTTTGTATTCAACTCACTGTGTTGAACCATTCTTTGATAGTTGAGGTTTGAAACACTCTTTTTGTAGAAACTGCAAGTGGATATTTGGACCTCTCTGAGGATTTCGTAGGAAACGGGATAAAACACACGTAACTAATCAGAAGCATTCTCAGAGCTTTCTTCGTGATGTTTGCATTCAATTCACAGTGTTGAACCTTTCTTTGATAGTTCAGGTTTGAAACACTCTTTTTGTAGAAACTGCAAGTGGATATTTGAAACTCTCTGAGGATTTCGTTGGAAACGGGATAAACAGCACAGAACTCAACTGAAGCATTCTCAGAACTTTCTTCGTGATGTTTGAATTCAACTCACAGTGTTGAACCATTCTGTGATAGCTGAGGTTTGAAACACTCTTTTTGTAGAAACTGCCAGTGGATATTTGGACCTCTCTGAGAATTTCGTTGGAAACGGGATAAACCACACGTAACTAAACAGAAGCATTCTCAGAACTTTCTTCGTGATGTTTGCATTCAACTCACAGTGTTGAACGTTTCTTTGATAGTTCAGGTTTGAAACACTCTTTTTGTAGAAACTGCAAGTGGATATTTGGACCTCTCTGAGGATTTCGTTGGAAAGGGGATAAGCCGCACGTAACTGAACAGAAGCATTCTCAGAACCTTCTCCCTGATGTTTGCATTCAGCTCACAGTGTTGAACCTTTCTTTGATAGTTCAGGTTTGAAACACTCTTTTTGTAGAAACTGCAAGTGGATATTTGGACCTCTTTGAGGCCTATCGTAGTAAAGGTAATAACTTCATATAAAAACAAGACAGAAGCTTTCTCAGAAAATTCTTGGAGATCATTGAGTTTACCTCAGAGAGCTGAACATTCCTTTGGATGGAGCAGGTTTGAAACACACTTTTTGTAGAATCTGCAAGTGGATATTTGGACCTCTCTGAGGATTTCGTTGGAAACGGGATAACTGCACCTAACTAAACAGAAGCATTCTCAGAAACTTCTTTGTGATGTTTGCAATCAAATCCCAGAGTTGAATCTTGCTTTGATAGTTCAAGTTTGAAACACTCTTTTTGTTGGTTCTGCAAGTGGATATTTGGACCACTCTGTGGTCTTCGTTCGAAACTGGTATATCTTCACATAAAATCTAGACAGTAGCTTTCACAGAACCTTCTCTGTGATGATTGCATTCAACTCACAGAGTTGAAGGTTCCTTTTGAAACAGCAGTTTCCAAACACTCTTTCTGTGGAATCTGCAAGTGGATATTTGGACCGCTTTGAAGATTTCGTTGGAAATGGGATAATCTTCACAGAATAACTAAACAGAAGCATTCTCAGAAACCTCTTTGTGATGTTTGCATTCAACTCACAGAGTTGAACTTTCCTTTTGAGAGAGAAGCTTTGCAACACTCCTTTTCTAGAATCTGCAAGTGGACATTTGGAGGGCTTTGAGGCCTGTGGTGGAAAAGGAAATATCTTCCCGTAGAAACTAGATAGAAGCATTCTCAGAAACTACTTTGGGATGATTGCATTCAAGTCTCAGAGTTGAATATTCTCTTTGACAGAGCAGTTTGGAAACTCTCTTTTTGTAGAATCTGCAAGTGGAGACATGGACCGCATTGAGGCCCATGGTAATGAAGGAAATAACTGCCTATAAAAACTAGACAGTAGCATTCTCAGAGCCTTCTTCGTGATGCTTGCATTCAACTCACAGTGTTGAACCATTCTTTGATAGTTCAGGTTTGAAACACTGTTTCTGGAGAAACTGCAAGTGGATATTTGGACCTCTCTGAGGATTTCGTTGGAAACGGGATAAACAGCACAGAACTAAACTGAAGCATTCTCAGAACTTTCTTCGTGATGTTTGTATTCAACTCACTGTGTTGAACCATTCTTTGATAGTTGAGGTTTGAAACACTCTTTTTGTAGAAACTGCAAGTGGATATTTGGACCTCTCTGAGGATTTCGTAGGAAACGGGATAAAACACACGTAACTAATCAGAAGCATTCTCAGAGCTTTCTTCGTGATGTTTGCATTCAATTCACAGTGTTGAACCTTTCTTTGATAGTTCAGGTTTGAAACACTCTTTTTGTAGAAACTGCAAGTGGATATTTGAAACTCTCTGAGGATTTCGTTGCAAAAGGGATAAACAGCACAGAACTCAACTGAAGCATTCTCAGAACTTTCTTCGTGATGTTTGAATTCAACTCACAGTGTTGAACCATTCTTTGATAGCTGAGGTTTGAAACACTCTTTTTGTAGAAACTGCCAGTGGATATTTGGACCTCTCTGAGAATTTCGTTGGAAACGGGATAAACCACAGGTAACTAAACAGAAGCATTCTCAGAACTTTCTTCGTGATGTTTGCATTCAACTCACAGTGTTGAACGTTTCTTTGATAGTTCAGGTTTGAAACACTCTTTTTGTAGAAACTGCAAGTGGATATTTGGACCTCTCTGAGGATTTCGTTGGAAAGGGGATAAGCCGCACGTAACTGAACAGAAGCATTCTCAGAACCTTCTCCCTGATGTTTGCATTCAGCTCACAGTGTTGAACCTTTCTTTGATAGTTCAGGTTTGAAACACTCTTTTTGTAGAAACTGCAAGTGGATATTTGGACCTCTTTGAGGCCTATCGTAGTAAAGGTAATAACTTCATATAAAAACAAGACAGAAGCTTTCTCAGAAAATTCTTGGAGATCATTGAGTTTACCTCACAGAGCTGAACATTCCTTTGGATGGAGCAGGTTGGAAACACACTTTTTGTAGAATCTGCAAGTGGATATTTGGACCTCTCTGAGGATTTCGTTGGAAACGGGATAACTGCACCTAACTAAACAGAAGCATTCTCAGAAACTTCTTTGTGATGTTTGCAATCAAATCCCAGAGTTGAATCTTGCTTTGATAGTTCAAGTTTGAAACACTCTTTTTGTTGGTTCTGCAAGTGGATATTTGGACCACTCTGTGGCCTTCGTTCGAAACTGGTATATCTTCACATAAAATCTAGACAGTAGCTTTCACAGAACCTTCTCTGTGATGATTGCATTCAACTCACAGAGTTGAAGGTTCCTTTTGAAACAGCAGTTTCCAAACACTCTTTCTGTGGAATCTGCAAGTGGATATTTGGACCGCTTTGAAGATTTCGTTGGAAATGGGATAATCTTCACAGAATAACTAAACAGAAGCATTCTCAGAAACCTCTTTGTGATGTTTGCATTCAACTCACAGAGTTGAACTTTCCTTTTGAGAGAGAAGCTTTGCAACACTCCTTTTCTAGAATCTGCAAGTGGACATTTGGAGGGCTTTGAGGCCTGTGGTGGAAAAGGAAATATCTTCCCGTAGAAACTAGATAGAAGCATTCTCAGAAACTACTTTGGGATGATTGCATTCAAGTCTCAGAGTTGAATATTCTCTTTGACAGAGCAGTTTGGAAACTCTCTTTTTGTAGAATCTGCAAGTGGAGACATGGACCGCATTGAGGCCCATGGTAATGAAGGAAATAACTGCCTATAAAAACTAGACAGTAGCATTCTCAGAGCCTTCTTCGTGATGCTTGCATTCAACTCACAGTGTTGAACCATTCTTTGATAGTTCAGGTTTGAAACACTGTTTCTGGAGAAACTGCAAGTGGATATTTGGACCTCTCTGAGGATTTCGTTGGAAACGGGATAAACAGCACAGAACTAAACTGAAGCATTCTCAGAACTTTCTTCGTGATGTTTGTATTCAACTCACTGTGTTGAACCATTCTTTGATAGTTGAGGTTTGAAACACTCTTTTTGTAGAAACTGCAAGTGGATATTTGGACCTCTCTGAGGATTTCGTAGGAAACGGGATAAAACACACGTAAATAATCAGAAGCATTCTCAGAGCTTTCTTCGTGATGTTTGCATTCAATTCACAGTGTTGAACCTTTCTTTGATAGTTCAGGTTTGAAACACTCTTTTTGTAGAAACTGCAAGTGGATATTTGAAACTCTCTGAGGATTTCGTTGGAAACGGGATAAACAGCACAGAACTCAACTGAAGCATTCTCAGAACTTTCTTCGTGATGTTTGAATTCAACTCACAGTGTTGAACCATTCTTTGATAGCTGAGGTTTGAAACACTCTTTTTGTAGAAACTGCCAGTGGATATTTGGACCTCTCTGAGAATTTCGTTGGAAACGGGATAAACCACAGGTAACTAAACAGAAGCATTCTCAGAACTTTCTTCGTGATGTTTGCATTCAACTCACAGTGTTGAACGTTTCTTTGATAGTTCAGGTTTGAAACACTCTTTTTGTAGAAACTGCAAGTGGATATTTGGACCTCTCTGAGGATTTCGTTGGAAAGGGGATAAGCCGCACGTAACTGAACAGAAGCATTCTCAGAACCTTCTCCCTGATGTTTGCATTCAGCTCACAGTGTTGAACCTTTCTTTGATAGTTCAGGTTTGAAACACTCTTTTTGTAGAAACTGCAAGTGGATATTTGGACCTCTTTGAGGCCTATCGTAGTAAAGGTAATAACTTCATATAAAAACAAGACAGAAGCTTTCTCAGAAAATTCTTGGAGATCATTGAGTTTACCTCACAGAGCTGAACATTCCTTTGGATGGAGCAGGTTGGAAACACACTTTTTGTAGAATCTGCAAGTGGATATTTGGACCTCTCTGAGGATTTCGTTGGAAACGGGATAACTGCACCTAACTAAAGAGAAGCATTCTCAGAAACTTCTTTGTGATGTTTGCAATCAAATCCCAGAGTTGAATCTTGCTTTGATAGTTCAAGTTTGAAACACTCTTTTTGTTGGTTCTGCAAGTGGATATTTGGACCACTCTGTGGTCTTCGTTCGAAACTGGTATATCTTCACATAAAATCTAGACAGTAGCTTTCACAGAACCTTCTCTGTGATGATTGCATTCAACTCACAGAGTTGAAGGTTCCTTTTGAAACAGCAGTTTCCAAACACTCTTTCTGTGGAATCTGCAAGTGGATATTTGGACCGCTTTGAAGATTTCGTTGGAAATGGGATAATCTTCACAGAATAACTAAACAGAAGCATTCTCAGAAACCTCTTTGTGATGTTTGCATTCAACTCACAGAGTTGAACTTTCCTTTTGAGAGAGAAGCTTTGCAACACTCCTTTTCTAGAATCTGCAAGTGGACATTTGGAGGGCTTTGAGGCCTGTGGTGGAAAAGGAAATATCTTCCCGTAGAAACTAGATAGAAGCATTCTCAGAAACTACTTTGGGATGATTGCATTCAAGTCTCAGAGTTGAATATTCTCTTTGACAGAGCAGTTTGGAAACTCTCTTTTTGTAGAATCTGCAAGTGGAGACATGGACCGCATTGAGGCCCATGGTAATGAAGGAAATAACTGCCTATAAAAACTAGACTGTAGGATTCTCAGAGCCTTCTTCGTGATGCTTGCATTCAACTCACAGTGTTGAACCATTCTTTGATAGTTCAGGTTTGAAACACTGTTTCTGGAGAAACTGCAAGTGGATATTTGGACCTCTCTGAGGATTTCGTTGGAAACGGGATAAACAGCACAGAACTAAACTGAAGCATTCTCAGAACTTTCTTCGTGATGTTTGTATTCAACTCAATGTGTTGAACCATTCTTTGATAGTTGAGGTTTGAAACACTCTTTTTGTAGAAACTGCAAGTGGATATTTGGACCTCTCTGAGGATTTCGTAGGAAACGGGATAAAACACACGTAACTAATCAGAAGCATTCTCAGAGCTTTCTTCGTGATGTTTGCATTCAATTCACAGTGTTGAACCTTTCTTTGATAGTTCAGGTTTGAAACACTCTTTTTGTAGAAACTGCAAGTGGATATTTGAAACTCTCTGAGGATTTCGTTGCAAAAGGGATAAACAGCACAGAACTCAACTGAAGCATTCTCAGAACTTTCTTCGTGATGTTTGAATTCAACTCACAGTGTTGAACCATTCTTTGATAGCTGAGGTTTGAAACACTCTTTTTGTAGAAACTGCCAGTGGATATTTGGACCTCTCTGAGAATTTCGTTGGAAACGGGATAAACCACAGGTAACTAAACAGAAGCATTCTCAGAACTTTCTTCGTGATGTTTGCATTCAACTCACAGTGTTGAACGTTTCTTTGATAGTTCAGGTTTGAAACACTCTTTTTGTAGAAACTGCAAGTGGATATTTGGACCTCTCTGAGGATTTCGTTGGAAAGGGGATAAGCCGCACGTAACTGAACAGAAGCATTCTCAGAACCTTCTCCCTGATGTTTGCATTCAGCTCACAGTGTTGAACCTTTCTTTGATAGTTCAGGTTTGAAACACTCTTTTTGTAGAAACTGCAAGTGGATATTTGGACCTCTTTGAGGCCTATCGTAGTAAAGGTAATAACTTCATATAAAAACAAGACAGAAACTTTCTCAGAAAATTCTTGGAGATCATTGAGTTTACCTCACAGAGCTGAACATTCCTTTGGATGGAGCAGGTTGGAAACACACTTTTTGTAGAATCTGCAAGTGGATATTTGGACCTCTCTGAGGATTTCGTTGGAAACGGGATAACTGCACCTAACTAAACAGAAGCATTCTCAGAAACTTCTTTGTGATGTTTGCAATCAAATCCCAGAGTTGAATCTTGCTTTGATAGTTCAAGTTTGAAACACTCTTTTTGTTGGTTCTGCAAGTGGATATTTGGACCACTCTGTGGCCTTCGTTCGAAACTGGTATATCTTCACATAAAATCTAGACAGTAGCTTTCACAGAACCTTCTCTGTGATGATTGCATTCAACTCACAGAGTTGAAGGTTCCTTTTGAAACAGCAGTTTCCAAACACTCTTTCTGTGGAATCTGCAAGTGGATATTTGGACCGCTTTGAAGATTTCGTTGGAAATGGGATAATCTTCACAGAATAACTAAACAGAAGCATTCTCAGAAACCTCTTTGTGATGTTTGCATTCAACTCACAGAGTTGAACTTTCCTTTTGAGAGAGAAGCTTTGCAACACTCTTTTTCTAGAATCTGCAAGTGGACATTTGGAGGGCTTTGAGGCCTGTGGTGGAAAAGGAAATATCTTCCCGTAGAAACTAGATAGAAGCATTCTCAGAAACTACTTTGGGATGATTGCATTCAAGTCTCAGAGTTGAATATTCTCTTTGACAGAGCAGTTTGGAAACTCTCTTTTTGTAGAATCTGCAAGTGGAGACATGGACCGCATTGAGGCCCATGGTAATGAAGGAAATAACTGCCTATAAAAACTAGACAGTAGGATTCTCAGAGCCTTCTTCGTGATGCTTGCATTCAACTCACAGTGTTGAACCATTCTTTGATAGTTCAGGTTTGAAACACTGTTTCTGGAGAAACTGCAAGTGGATATTTGGACCTCTCTGAGGATTTCGTTGGAAACGGGATAAACAGCACAGAACTAAACTGAAGCATTCTCAGAACTTTCTTCGTGATGTTTGTATTCAACTCACTGTGTTGAACCATTCTTTGATAGTTGAGGTTTGAAACACTCTTTTTGTAGAAACTGCAAGTGGATATTTGGACCTCTCTGAGGATTTCGTAGGAAACGGGATAAAACACACGTAACTAATCAGAAGCATTCTCAGAGCTTTCTTCGTGATGTTTGCATTCAATTCACAGTGTTGAACCTTTCTTTGATAGTTCAGGTTTGAAACACTCTTTTTGTAGAAACTGCAAGTGGATATTTGAAACTCTCTGAGGATTTCGTTGGAAACGGGATAAACAGCACAGAACTCAACTGAAGCATTCTCAGAACTTTCTTCGTGATGTTTGAATTCAACTCACAGTGTTGAACCATTCTGTGATAGCTGAGGTTTGAAACACTCTTTTTGTAGAAACTGCCAGTGGATATTTGGACCTCTCTGAGGATTTCGTTGGAAACGGGATAAACCACACGTAACTAAACAGAAGCATTCTCAGAACATTCTTCGTGATGTTTGCATTCAACTCACAGTGTTGAACCTTTCTTTGATAGTTCAGGTTTGAAACACTCTTTTTGTAGAAACTGCAAGTGGATATTTGGACCTCTCTGAGGATTTCGTTGGAAAGGGGATAAGCCGCACGTAACTGAACAGAAGCATTCTCAGAACCTTCTCCCTGATGTTTGCATTCAGCTCACAGTGTTGAACCTTTCTTTGATAGTTCAGGTTTGAAACACTCTTTTTGTAGAAACTGCAAGTGGATATTCGGACCTCTTTGAGGCCTATCGTAGTAAAGGTAATAACTTCATATAAAAACAAGACAGAAGCTTTCTCAGAAAATTCTTGGAGATCATTGAGTTTACCTCACAGAGCTGAACATTCCTTTGGATGGAGCAGGTTGGAAACACACTTTTTGTAGAATCTGCAAGTGGATATTTGGACCTCTCTGAGGATTTCGTTGGAAACGGGATAACTGCACCTAACTAAACAGAAGCATTCTCAGAAACTTCTTTGTGATGTTTGCAATCAAATCCCCGAGTTGAATCTTGCTTTGATAGTTCAAGTTTGAAACACTCTTTTTGTTGGTTCTGCAAGTGGATATTTGGACCACTCTGTGGCATTCGTTCGAAACTGGTATATCTTCACATAAAATCTAGACAGTAGCTTTCACAGAACCTTCTCTGTGATGATTGCATTCAACTCACAGAGTTGAAGGTTCCTTTTGAAACAGCAGTTTCCAAACACTCTTTCTGTGGAATCTGCAAGTGGATATTTGGACCGCTTTGAAGATTTCGTTGGAAATGGGATAATCTTCACAGAATAACTAAACAGAAGCATTCTCAGAAACCTCTTTGTGATGTTTGCATTCAACTCACAGAGTTGAACTTTCCTTTTGAGAGAGAAGCTTTGCAACACTCTTTTTCTAGAATCTGCAAGTGGACATTTGGAGGGCTTTGAGGCCTGTGGTGGAAAAGGAAATATCTTCCCGTAGAAACTAGATAGAAGCATTCTCAGAAACTACTTTGGGATGATTGCATTCAAGTCTCAGAGTTGAATATTCTCTTTGACAGAGCAGTTTGGAAACTCTCTTTTTGTAGAATCTGCAAGTGGAGACATGGACCGCATTGAGGCCCATGGTAATAAAGGAAATAACTGCCTATAAAAACTAGACAGTAGGATTCTCAGAGCCTTCTTCGTGATGCTTGCATTCAACTCACAGTGTTGAACCATTCTTTGATAGTTCAGGTTTGAAACACTGTTTCTGGAGAAACTGCAAGTGGATATTTGGACCTCTCTGAGGATTTCGTTGGAAACGGGATAAACAGCACAGAACTAAACTGAAGCATTCTCAGAACTTTCTTCGTGATGTTTGTATTCAACTCACTGTGTTGAACCATTCTTTGATAGTTGAGGACTCTTTTTGTAGAAACTGCAAGTGGATATTTGGACCTCTCTGAGGATTTCGTAGGAAAAGGGATAAAACACACGTAACTAATCAGAAGCATTCTCAGAGCTTTCTTCGTGATGTTTGCATTCAATGCACAGTGTTGAACCTTTCTTTGATAGTTCAGGTTTGAAACACTCTTTTTGTAGAAACTGCAAGTGGATATTTGAAACTCTCTGAGGATTTCGTTGGAAACGGGATAAACAGCACAGAACTCAACTGAAGCATTCTCAGAACTTTCTTCGTGATGTTTGAATTCAACTCACAGTGTTGAAAAATTCTTTGATAGCTGAGGTTTGAAACACTCTCTTTGTAGAAACTGCAAGTGGATATTTGGACCTCTCTGAGGATTTCGTTGGAAACGGGATAAACCACACGTAACTAAACAGAAGCATTCTCAGAACTTTCTTCGTGATGTTTGCATTCAACTCACTGTGTTGAACGTTTCTTTGATAGTTCAGGTTTGAAACACTCTTTTTGTAGAAACTGCAAGTGGATATTTGGACCTCTCTGAGGATTTCGTTGGAAAGGGGATAAGCCGCACGTAACTGAACAGAAGCATTCTCAGAACCTTCTCCCTGATATTTGCATTCAGCTCACAGTGTTGAACCTTTCTTTGATAGTTCAGGTTTGAAACACTCTTTTTGTAGAAACTGCAAGTGGATATTTGGACCTCTTTGAGGCCTATCGTAGTAAAGGTAATAACTTCATATAAAAACAAGACAGAAGCTTTCTCAGAAAATTCTTGGAGATCATTGAGTTTACCTCACAGAGCTGAACATTCCTTTGGATGGAGCAGGTTTGAAACACACTTTTTGTGGAATCTGCAAGTGGATATTTGGACCTCTCTGAGGATTTCGTTGGAAACGGGATAACTGCACCTAACTAAAGAGAAGCATTCTCAGAAACTTCTTTGTGATGTTTGCAATCAAATCCCAGAGTTGAATCTTGCTTTGATAGTTCAAGTTTGAAACACTCTTTTTGTTGGTTCTGCAAGTGGATATTTGGACCACTCTGTGGCATTCGTTCGAAACTGGTATATCTTCACATAAAATCTAGACAGTAGCTTTCACAGAACCTTCTCTGTGATGATTGCATTCAACTCACAGAGTTGAAGGTTCCTTTTGTAACAGCAGTTTCCAAACACTCTTTCTGTGGAATCTGCAAGTGGATATTTGGACCGCTTTGAAGATTTCGTTGGAAACGGGATAATCTTCACAGAATAACTAAACAGAAGCATTCTCAGAAACCTCTTTGTGATGTTTGCATTCAACTCACAGAGTTGAAATTTCCTTTTGAGAGAGAAGCTTTGCAACACTCTTTTTCTAGAATCTGCAAGTGGACATTTGGAGGGCTTTGAGGCCTGTGGTGGAAAAGGAAATATCTTCCCGTAGAAACTAGATAGAAGCATTCTCAGAAACTACTTTGGGATGATTGCATTCAAGTCTCAGAGTTGAATATTCTCTTTGACAGAGCAGTTTGGAAACTCTCTTTTTGTAGAATCTGCAAGTGGAGACATGGACCGCATTGAGGCCCATGGTAATAAAGGAAATAACTGCCTATAAAAACTGGACAGTAGCATTTTCAGAGCCTTCTTCGTGATGCTTGCATTCAACTCACAGTATTGAACCATTCTTTGATAGTTCAGGTTTGAAACACTGTTTCTGGAGAAACTGCAAGTGGATATTTGGACCTCTCTGAGGATTTCGTTGGAAACGGGATAAACAGCATGTAACTAAACTGAAGCATTCTCAGAACTTTCTTCGTGATGTTTGTATTCAACTCACTGTGTTGAACCATTCTTTGATAGTTGAGGTTTGAAACACTCTTTTTGTAGAAACTGCAAGTGGATATTTGGACCTCTCTGAGGATTTCGTAGGAAACGGGATAAAACACACGTAACTAATCAGAAGCATTCTCAGAGCTTTCATCGTGATGTTTGCATTCAATTCACAGTGTTGAACCTTTCTTTGATAGTTCAGGTTTGAAACACTCTTTTTGTAGAAACTGCAAGTGGATATTTGAAACTCTCTGAGGATTTCGTTCGAAACGGGATAAACAGCACAGAACTCAACTGAAGCATTCTCAGAACTTTCTTCGTGATGTTTGAATTCAACTCACAGTGTTGAACCATTCTTTGATAGCTGAGGTTTGAAACACTCTTTTTGTAGAAACTGCCAGTGGATATTTGGACCTCTCTGAGGATTTCGTTGGAAACGGGGTAAACCACACGTAACTAAACAGAAGCATTCTCAGAACATTCTTCGTGATGTTTGCATTCAACTCACAGTGTTGAACCTTTCTTTGATAGTTCAGGTTTGAAACACTCTTTTTGTAGAAACTGCAAGTGGATATTTGGACCTCTCTGAGGATTTCGTTGGAAAGGGGATAAGCCGCACGTAACTGAACAGAAGCATTCTCAGAACCTTCTCCCTGATGTTTGCATTCAGCTCACAGTGTTGAACCTTTCTTTGATAGTTCAGGTTTGAAACACTCTTTTTGTAGAAACTGCAAGTGGATATTTGGACCTCTTTGAGGCCTATCGTAGTAAAGGTAATAACTTCATATAAAAACAAGACAGAAGCTTTCTCAGAAAATTCTTGGAGATCATTGAGTTTACCTCACAGAGCTGAACATTCCTTTGGATGGAGCAGGTTTGAAACACTCTTTTTGTTGGTTCTGCAAGTGGATATTTGGACCACTCTGTGGCATTCGTTCGAAACTGGTATATCTTCACATAAAATCTAGACAGTAGCTTTCACAGAACCTTCTCTGTGATGATTGCATTCAACTCACAGAGTTGAAGGTTCCTTTTGAAACAGCAGTTTCCAAACACTCTTTCTGTGGAATCTGCAAGTGGATATTTGGACCGCTTTGAAGATTTCGTTGGAAACTGGATAATCTTCACAGAATAACTAAACAGAAGCATTCTCAGAAACCTCTTTGTGATGTTTGCATTCAACTCACAGAGTTGAACTTTCCTTTTGAGAGAGAAGCTTTGCAACACTCTTTTTCTAGAATCTGCAAGTAGACATTTGGAGGGCTTTGAGGCCTGTGGTGGAAAAGGAAATATCTTCCCGTAGAAACTAGATAGAAGCATTCTCAGAAACTACTTTGGGATGATTGCATTCAAGTCTCAGAGTTGAATATTCTCTTTGACAGAGCAGTTTGGAAACTCTCTTTTTGTAGAATCTGCAAGTGGAGACATGGACCGCATTGAGGCCCATGGTAATAAAGGAAATAACTGCCTATAAAAACTAGACAGTAGCATTCTCAGAGCCTTCTTCGTGATGCTTGCATTCAACTCACAGTATTGAACCATTCTTTGATAGTTCAGGTTTGAAACACTGTTTCTGGAGAAACTGCAAGTGGATATTTGGACCTCTCTGAGGATTTCGTTGGAAACGGGATAAACAGCACAGAACTAAACTGAAGCATTCTCAGAACTTTCTTCGTGATGTTTGTATTCAACTCACTGTGTTGAACCATTCTTTGATAGTTGAGGTTTGAAACACTCTTTTTGTAGAAACTGCAAGTGGATATTTGGACCTCTCTGAGGATTTCGTAGGAAACGGGATAAAACACACGTAACTAATCAGAAGCATTCTCAGAGCTTTCTTCGTGATGTTTGCATTCAATGCACAGTGTTGAACCTTTCTTTGATAGTTCAGGTTTGAAACACTCTTTTTGTAGAAACTGCAAGTGGATATTTGAAACTCTCTGAGGATTTCGTTGGAAACGGGATAAACAGCACAGAACTCAACTGAAGCATTCTCAGAACTTTCTTCGTGATGTTTGAATTCAACTCACAGTGTTGAAAAATTCTTTGATAGCTGAGGTTTGAAACACTCTCTTTGTAGAAACTGCAAGTGGATATTTGGACCTCTCTGAGGATTTCGTTGGAAACGGGATAAACTACACGTAACTAAACAGAAGCACTCTCAGAACATTCTTCGTGATGTTTGCATTCAACTCACAGTGTTGAACCTTTCTTTGATAGTTCAGGTTTGAAACACTCTTTTTGTAGAAACTGCAAGTGGATATTTGGACCTCTCTGAGGATTTCGTTGGAAAGGGGATAAGCCGCACGTAACTGAACAGAAGCATTCTCAGAACCTTCTCCCTGATGTTTGCATTCACCTCACACTGTTGAACCTTTCTTTGATAGTTCAGGTTTGAAACACTCTTTTGTAGAAACTGCAAGTGGATATTTGGACCTCTTTGAGGCCTATCGTAGTAAAGGTAATAACTTCATATAAAAACAAGACAGAAGCTTTCTCAGAAAATTCTCGGAGATCATTGAGTTTACCTCACAGAGCTGAACATTCCTTTGGATGGAGCAGGTTTGAAACACACTTTTTGTAGAATCTGCAAGTGGATATTTGGACCTCTCTGAGGATTTCGTTGGAAACGGGATAACTGCACCTAACTAAACAGAAGCATTCTCAGAAACTTCTTTGTGATGTTAGCAATCAAATCCCCGAGTTGAATCTTGCTTTGATAGTTCAAGTTTGAAACACTCTTTTTGTTGGTTCTGCAAGTGGATATTTGGACCACTCTGTGGCATTCGTTCGAAACTGGTATATCTTCACATAAAATCTAGACAGTAGCTTTCACAGAACGTTCTCTGTGATGATTGCATTCAACTCACAGAGTTGAAGGTTCCTTTTGAAACAGCAGTTTCCAAACACTCTTTCTGTGGAATCTGCAAGTGGATATTTGGACCGCTTTGAAGATTTTGTTGGAAACGGGATAATCTTCACAGAATAACTAAACAGAAGCATTCTCAGAAACTACTTTGTGATGTTTGCATTCAACTCACAGAGTTGAACTTTCCTTTTGAGAGAGAAGCTTTGCAACACTCTTTTTCTAGAATCTGCAAGTGGACATTTGGAGGGCTTTGAGGCCTGTGGTGGAAAAGGAAATATCTTCCCGTAGAAACTAGATAGAAGCATTCTCAGAAACTACTTTGTGATGATTGCATTCAACTCTCAGAGTTGAATATTCTCTTTGACAGAGCAGTTTGGAAACTCTCTTTTTGTAGAATCTGCAAGTGGAGACATGGACCGCCTTGAGGCCCATGGTAATAAAGGAAATAACTGCCTATAAAAACTAGACAGTAGCATTCTCAGAGCCTTCATCGTGATGCTTGCATTCAACTCACAGTGTTGAACCATTCTTTGATAGTTCAGGTTTGAAACACTGTTTCTGGAGAAACTGCAAGTGGATATTTGGACCTCTCTGAGGATTTCGTTGGAAACGGGATAAACAGCACAGAACTAAACTGAAGCATTCTCAGAACTTTCTTCGTGATGTTTGTATTCAACTCACTGTGTTGAACCATTCTTTGATAGTTGAGGTTTGAAACACTCTTTTTGTAGAAACTGCAAGTGGATATTTGGACCTCTCTGAGGATTTCGTAGGAAACGGGATAAAACACACGTAACTAATCAGAAGCATTCTCAGAGCTTTCATCGTGATGTTTGCATTCAATTCACAGTGTTGAACCTTTCTTTGATAGTTCAGGTTTGAAACACTCTTTTTGTAGAAACTGCAAGTGGATATTTGAAACTCTCTGAGGATTTCGTTCGAAACGGGATAAACAGCACAGAACTCAACTGAAGCATTCTCAGAACTTTCTTCGTGATGTTTGAATTCAACTCACAGTGTTGAACCATTCTTTGATAGCTGAGGTTTGAAACACTCTTTTTGTAGAAACTGCCAGTGGATATTTGGACCTCTCTGAGAATTTCGTTGGAAACGGGATAAACCACACGTAACTAAACAGAAGCATTCTCAGAACATTCTTCGTGATGTTTGCATTCAACTCACAGTGTTGAACCTTTCTTTGATAGTTCAGGTTTGAAACACTCTTTTTGTAGAAACTGCAAGTGGATATTTGGACCTCTCTGAGGATTTCGTTGGAAAGGGGATAAGCCGCACGTAACTGAACAGAAGCATTCTCAGCACCTTCTCCCTGATGTTTGCATTCAGCTCACAGTGTTGAACCTTTCTTTGATAGTTCAGGTTTGAAACACTCTTTTTGTAGAAACTGCAAGTGGATATTTGGACCTCTTTGAGGCCTATCGTAGTAAAGGTAATAACTTCATATAAAAACAAGACAGAAGCTTTCTCAGAAAATTCTTGGAGATCATTGAGTTTACCTCACAGAGCTGAACATTCCTTTGGATGGAGCAGGTTTGAAACACTCTTTTTGTTGGTTCTGCAAGTGGATATTTGGACCACTCTGTGGCATTCGTTCGAAACTGGTATATCTTCACATAAAATCTAGACAGTAGCTTTCACAGAACCTTCTCTGTGATGATTGCATTCAACTCACAGAGTTGAAGGTTCCTTTTGAAACAGCAGTTTCCAAACACTCTTTCTGTGGAATCTGCAAGTGGATATTTGGACCGCTTTGAAGATTTCGTTGGAAACTGGATAATCTTCACAGAATAACTAAACAGAAGCATTCTCAGAAACCTCTTTGTGATGTTTGCATTCAACTCACAGAGTTGAACTTTCCTTTTGAGAGAGAAGCTTTGCAACACTCTTTTTCTAGAATCTGCAAGTAGACATTTGGAGGGCTTTGAGGCCTGTGGTGGAAAAGGAAATATCTTCCCGTAGAAACTAGATAGAAGCATTCTCAGAAACTACTTTGGGATGATTGCATTCAAGTCTCAGAGTTGAATATTCTCTTTGACAGAGCAGTTTGGAAACTCTCTTTTTGTAGAATCTGCAAGTGGAGACATGGACCGCATTGAGGCCCATGGTAATAAAGGAAATAACTGCCTATAAAAACTAGACAGTAGCATTCTCAGAGCCTTCTTCGTGATGCTTGCATTCAACTCACAGTATTGAACCATTCTTTGATAGTTCAGGTTTGAAACACTGTTTCTGGAGAAACTGCAAGTGGATATTTGGACCTCTCTGAGGATTTCGTTGGAAACGGGATAAACAGCATGTAACTAAACTGAAGCATTCTCAGAACTTTCTTCGTGATGTTTGTATTCAACTCACTGTGTTGAACCATTCTTTGATAGTTGAGGTTTGAAACACTCTTTTTGTAGAAACTGCAAGTGGATATTTGGACCTCTCTGAGGATTTCGTAGGAAACGGGATAAAACACACGTAACTAATCAGAAGCATTCTCAGAGCTTTCTTCGTGATGTTTGCATTCAATTCACAGTGTTGAACCTTTCTTTGATAGTTCAGGTTTGAAACACTCTTTTTGTAGAAACTGCAAGTGGATAGTTGAAACTCTCTGAGGATTTCGTTGGAAACGGGATAAACAGCACAGAACTCAACTGAAGCATTCTCAGAACTTTCTTCGTGATGTTTGCATTCAACTCACAGTGTTGAACCATTCTTTGATAGCTGAGGTTTGAAACACTCTTTTTGTAGAAACTGCCAGTGGATATTTGGACCTCTCTGAGGATTTCGTTGGAAACGGGATAAACCACACGTAACTAAACAGAAGCACTCTCAGAACATTCTTCGTGATGTTTGCATTCAACTCACAGTGTTGAACCTTTCTTTGATAGTTCAGGTTTGAAACACTCTTTTTGTAGAAACTGCAAGTGGATATTTGGACCTCTCTGAGGATTTCGTTGGAAAGGGGATAAGCCGCACGTAACTGAACAGAAGCATTCTCAGAACCTTCTCCCTGATGTTTGCATTCAGCTCACAGTGTTGAACCTTTCTTTGATAGTTCAGGTTTGAAACACTCTTTTGTAGAAACTGCAAGTGGATATTTGGACCTCTTTGAGGCCTATCGTAGTAAAGGTAATAACTTCATATAAAAACAAGACAGAAGCTTTCTCAGAAAATTCTCGGAGGTCATTGAGTTTACCTCACAGAGCTGAACATTCCTTTGGATGGAGCAGGTTTGAAACACACTTTTTGTAGAATCTGCAAGTGGATATTTGGACCTCTCTGAGGATTTCGTTGGAAACGGGATAACTGCACCTAACTAAACAGAAGCATTCTCAGAAACTTCTTTGTGATGTTTGCAATCAAATCCCCGAGTTGAATCTTGCTTTGATAGTTCAAGTTTGAAACACTCTTTTTGTTGGTTCTGCAAGTGGATATTTGGACCACTCTGTGGCATTCGTTCGAAACTGGTATATCTTCACATAAAATCTAGACAGTAGCTTTCACAGAACGTTCTCTGTGATGATTGCATTCAACTCACAGAGTTGAAGGTTCCTTTTGAAACAGCAGTTTCCAAACACTCTTTCTGTGGAATCTGCAAGTGGATATTTGGACCGCTTTGAAGATTTTGTTGGAAACGGGATAATCTTCACAGAATAACTAAACAGAAGCATTCTCAGAAACTTCTTTGTGATGTTTGCATTCAACTCACAGAGTTGAACTTTCCTTTTGAGAGAGAAGCTTTGCAACACTCTTTTTCTAGGATCTGCAAGTGGACATTTGGAGGGCTTTGAGGCCTGTGGTGGAAAAGGAAATATCTTCCCGTAGAAACTAGATAGAAGCATTCTCAGAAACTACTTTGTGATGATTGCATTCAAGTCTCAGAGTTGAATATTCTCTTTGACAGAGCAGTTTGGAAACTCTCTTTTTGTAGAATCTGCAAGTGGAGACATGGACCGCCTTGAGGCCCATGGTAATAAAGGAAATAACTGCCTATAAAAACTAGATAGTAGCATTCTCACAGCCTTCATCGTGATGCTTGCATTCAACTCACAGTGTTGAACCATTCTTTGATAGTTCAGGTTTGAAACACAGTTTCTGGAGAAACTGCAAGTGGATATTTGGACCTCTCTGAGGATTTCGTTGGAAACGGGATAAACAGCATGTAACTAAACTGAAGCATTCTCAGAACTTTCTTCGTGATGTTTGTATTCAACTCACTGTGTTGAACCATTCTTTGATAGTTGAGGTTTGAAACACTCTTTTTGTAGAAACTGCAAGTGGATATTTGGACCTCTCTGAGGATTTCGTAGGAAACGGGATAAAACACACGTAACTAATCAGAAGCATTCTCAGAGCTTTCTTCGTGATGTTTGCATTCAATTCACAGTGTTGAACCTTTCTTTGATAGTTCAGGTTTGAAACACTCTTTTTGTAGAAACTGCAAGTGGATATTTGAAACTCTCTGAGGATTTCGTTCGAAACGGGATAAACAGCACAGAACTAAACTGAAGCATACTCAGAACTTTCTTCGTGATGTTTGAATTCAACTCACAGTGTTGAACCATTCTTTGATAGCTGAGGTTTGAAACACTCTTTTTGTAGAAACTGCCAGTGGATATTTGGACCTCTCTGAGGATTTCGTTGGAAACGGGATAAACCACACGTAACTAAACAGAAGCATTCTCAGAACATTCTTCGTGATGTTTGCATTCAACTCACAGTGTTGAACCTTTCTTTGATAGTTCAGGTTTGAAACACTCTTTTTGTAGAAACTGCAAGTGGATATTTAGACTTCTCTGAGGATTTCGTTGGAAAGGGGATAAGCCGCACGTAACTGAACAGAAGCATTCTCAGAACCTTCTCCCTGATCTTTGCATTCAGCTCACAGTGTTGAACCTTTCTTTGATAGTTCAGGTTTGAAACACTCTTTTTGTAGAAACTGCAAGTGGATATTTGGACCTCTTTGAGGCCTATCGTAGTAAAGGTAATAACTTCATATAAAAACAAGACAGAAGCTTTCTCAGAAAATTCTTGGAGATCATTGAGTTTACCTCACAGAGCTGAACATTCCTTTGGATGGAGCAGGTTTGAAACACACTTTTTGTAGAATCTGCAAGTGGATATTTGGACCTCTCTGAGGATTTCGTTGGAAACGGGATAACTGCACCTAACTAAACAGAAGCATTCTCAGAAACTTCTTTGTGATGTTTGCAATCAAATCCCAGAGTTGAATCTTGCTTTGATAGTTCAAGTTTGAAACACTCTTTTTGTTGGTTCTGCAAGTGGATATTTGGACCACTCTGTGGCCTTGGTTCGAAACTGGTATATCTTCACATAAAATCTAGACAGTAGCTTTCACAGAACCTTCTCTGTGATGATTGCATTCAACTCACAGAGTTGAAGGTTCCTTTTGAAACAGCAGTTTCCCAACACTCTTTCTGTGGAATCTGCAAGTGGATATTTGGACCGCTTTGAAGATTTCGTTGGAAATGGGATAATCTTCACAGAATAACTAAACAGAAGCATTCTCAGAAACCTCTTTGTGATGTTTGCATTCAACTCACAGAGTTGAACTTTCCTTTTGAGAGAGAAGCTTTTCAACACTCTTTTTCTAGAATCTGCAAGTGGACATTTGGAGGGCTTTGAGGCCTGTGGTGGAAAAGGAAATATCTTCCCGTAGAAACTAGATAGAAGCATTCTCAGAAACTACTTTGGGATGATTGCATTCAAGTCTCAGAGTTGAATATTCTCTTTGACAGAGCAGTTTGGAAACTCTCTTTTTGTAGAATCTGCAAGTGGAGACATGGACCGCATTGAGGCCCATGGTAATGAAGGAAATAACTGCCTATAAAAACTAGACAGCAGGATTCTCAGAGCCTTCTTCGTGATGCTTGCATTCAACTCACAGTGTTGAACCATTCTTTGATAGTTCAGGTTTGAAACACTGTTTCTGGAGAAACTGCAAGTGGATATTTGGACCTCTCTGAGGATTTCGTTGGAAACGGGATAAACAGCACAGAACTAAACTGAAGCATTCTCAGAACTTTCTTCGTGATGTTTGTATTCAACTCACTGTGTTGAACCATTCTTTGATAGTTGAGGTTTGAAACACTCTTTTTGTAGAAACTGCAAGTGGATATTTGGACCTCTCTGAGGATTTCGTAGGAAACGGGATAAAACACACGTAACTAATCAGAAGCATTCTCAGAGCTTTCTTCGTGATGTTTGCATTCAATGCACAGTGTTGAACCTTTCTTTGATAGTTCAGGTTTGAAACACTCTTTTTGTAGAAACTGCAAGTGGATATTTGAAACTCTCTGAGGATTTCGTTGGAAACGGGATAAACAGCACAGAACTCAACTGAAGCATTCTCAGAACTTTCTTCGTGATGTTTGAATTCAACTCACAGTGTTGAAAAATTCTTTGATAGCTGAGGTTTGAAACACTCTCTTTGTAGAAACTGCAAGTGGATATTTGGACCTCTCTGAGGATTTCGTTGGAAACGGGATAAACCACACGTAACTAAACAGAAGCACTCTCAGAACATTCTTCGTGATGTTTGCATTCAACTCACAGTGTTGAACCTTTCTTTGATAGTTCAGGTTTGAAACACTCTTTTTGTAGAAACTGCAAGTGGATATTTGGACCTCTCTGAGGATTTCGTTGGAAAGGGGATAAGCCGCACGTAACTGAACAGAAGCATTCTCAGAACCTTCTCCCTGATGTTTGCATTCACCTCACACTGTTGAACCTTTCTTTGATAGTTCAGGTTTGAAACACTCTTTTGTAGAAACTGCAAGTGGATATTTGGACCTCTTTGAGGCCTATCGTAGTAAAGGTAATAACTTCATATAAAAACAAGACAGAAGCTTTCTCAGAAAATTCTCGGAGATCATTGAGTTTACCTCACAGAGCTGAACATTCCTTTGGATGGAGCAGGTTTGAAACACACTTTTTGTAGAATCTGCAAGTGGATATTTGGACCTCTCTGAGGATTTCGTTGGAAACGGGATAACTGCACCTAACTAAACAGAAGCATTCTCAGAAACTTCTTTGTGATGTTAGCAATCAAATCCCCGAGTTGAATCTTGCTTTGATAGTTCAAGTTTGAAACACTCTTTTTGTTGGTTCTGCAAGTGGATATTTGGACCACTCTGTCGCCTTCGTTCGAAACTGGTATATCTTCACATAAAATCTAGACAGTAGCTTTCACAGAACGTTCTCTGTGATGATTGCATTCAACTCACAGAGTTGAAGGTTCCTTTTGAAACAGCAGTTTCCAAACACTCTTTCTGTGGAATCTGCAAGTGGATATTTGGACCGCTTTGAAGATTTTGTTGGAAACGGGATAATCTTCACAGAATAACTAAACAGAAGCATTCTCAGCAACTACTTTGTGATGTTTGCATTCAACTCACAGAGTTGAACTTTCCTTTTGAGAGAGAAGCTTTGCAACACTCTTTTTCTAGAATCTGCAAGTGGACATTTGGAGGGCTTTGAGGCCTGTGGTGGAAAAGGAAATATCTTCCCGTAGAAACTAGATAGAAGCATTCTCAGAAACTACTTTGTGATGATTGCATTCAAGTCTCAGAGTTGAATATTCTCTTTGACAGAGCAGTTTGGAAACTCTCTTTTTGTAGAATCTGCAAGTGGAGACATGGACCGCCTTGAGGCCCATGGTAATAAAGGAAATAACTGCCTATAAAAACTAGACAGTAGCATTCTCAGAGCCTTCATCGTGATGCTTGCATTCAACTCACAGTGTTGAACCATTCTTTGATAGTTCAGGTTTGAAACACTGTTTCTGGAGAAACTGCAAGTGGATATTTGGACCTCTCTGAGGATTTCGTTGGAAACGGGATAAACAGCACAGAACTAAACTGAAGCATTCTCAGAACTTTCTTCGTGATGTTTGTATTCAACTCACTGTGTTGAACCATTCTTTGATAGTTGAGGTTTGAAACACTCTTTTTGTAGAAACTGCAAGTGGATATTTGGACCTCTCTGAGGATTTCGTAGGAAACGGGATAAAACACACGTAACTAATCAGAAGCATTCTCAGAGCTTTCTTCGTGATGTTTGCATTCAATTCACAGTGTTGAACCTTTCTTTGATAGTTCAGGTTTGAAACACTCTTTTTGTAGAAACTGCAAGTGGATATTTGAAACTCTCTGAGGATTTCGTTGGAAACGGGATAAACAGCACAGAACTCTACTGAAGCATTCTCAGAACTTTCTTCGTGATGTTTGAATTCAACTCACAGTGTTGAACCATTCTTTGATAGCTGAGGTTTGAAACACTCTTTTTGTAGAAACTGCCAGTGGATATTTGGACCTCTCTGAGGATTTCGTTGGAAACGGGATAAACCACACGTAACTAAACAGAAGCATTCTCAGAACATTCTTCGTGATGTTTGCATTCAACTCACAGTGTTGAACCTTTCTTTGATAGTTCAGGTTTGAAACACTCTTTTTGTAGAAACTGCAAGTGGATATTTAGACTTCTCTGAGGATTTCGTTGGAAAGGGGATAAGCCGCACGTAACTGAACAGAAGCATTCTCAGAACCTTCTCCCTGATGTTTGCATTCAGCTCACAGTGTTGAACCTTTCTTTGATAGTTCAGGTTTGAAACACTCTTTTTGTAGAAACTGCAAGTGGATATTTGGACCTCTTTGAGGCCTATCGTAGTAAAGGTAATAACTTCATATAAAAACAAGACAGAAGCTTTCTCAGAAAATTCTTGGAGATCATTGAGTTTACCTCACAGAGCTGAACATTCCTTTGGATGGAGCAGGTTTGAAACACACTTTTTGTAGAATCTGCAAGTGGATATTTGGACCTCTCTGAGGATTTCGTTGGAAACGGGATAACTGCACCTAACTAAACAGAAGCATTCTCAGAAACTTCTTTGTGATGTTTGCAATCAAATCCCAGAGTTGAATCTTGCTTTGATAGTTCAAGTTTGAAACACTCTTTTTGTTGGTTCTGCAAGTGGATATTTGGACCACTCTGTGGCCTTGGTTCGAAACTGGTATATCTTCACATAAAATCTAGACAGTAGCTTTCACAGAACCTTCTCTGTGATGATTGCATTCAACTCACAGAGTTGAAGGTTCCTTTTGAAACAGCAGTTTCCCAACACTCTTTCTGTGGAATCTGCAAGTGGATATTTGGACCGCTTTGAAGATTTCGTTGGAAATGGGATAATCTTCACAGAATAACTAAACAGAAGCATTCTCAGAAACCTCTTTGTGATGTTTGCATTCAACTCACAGAGTTGAACTTTCCTTTTGAGAGAGAAGCTTTGCAACACTCTTTTTCTAGAATCTGCAAGTGGACATTTGGAGGGCTTTGAGGCCTGTGGTGGAAAAGGAAATATCTTCCCGTAGAAACTAGATAGAAGCATTCTCAGAAACTACTTTGGGATGATTGCATTCAAGTCTCAGAGTTGAATATTCTCTTTGACAGAGCAGTTTGGAAACTCTCTTTTTGTAGAATCTGCAAGTGGAGACATGGACCGCATTGAGGCCCATGGTAATAAAGGAAATAACTGCCTATAAAAACTAGACAGTAGCATTTTCAGAGCCTTCTTCGTGATGCTTGCATTCAACTCACAGTGTTGAACCATTCTTTGATAGTTCAGGTTTGAAACACTGTTTCTGGAGAAACTGCAAGTGGATATTTGGACCTCTCTGAGGATTTCGTTGGAAACGGGATAAACAGCATGTAACTAAACTGAAGCATTCTCAGAACTTTCTTCGTGATGTTTGTATTCAACTCACTGTGTTGAACCATTCTTTGATAGTTGAGGTTTGAAACACTCTTTTTGTAGAAACTGCAAGTGGATATTTGGACCTCTCTGAGGATTTCGTAGGAAACGGGATAAAACACACGTAACTAATCAGAAGCATTCTCAGAGCTTTCTTCGTGATGTTTGCATTCAATGCACAGTGTTGAACCTTTCTTTGATAGTTCAGGTTTGAAACACTCTTTTTGTAGAAACTGCAAGTGGATATTTGAAACTCTCTGAGGATTTCGTTGGAAACGGGATAAACAGCACAGAACTCAACTGAAGCATTCTCAGAACTTTCTTCGTGATGTTTGAATTCAACTCACAGTGTTGAAAAATTCTTTGATAGCTGAGGTTTGAAACACTCTCTTTGTAGAAACTGCAAGTGGATATTTGGACCTCTCTGAGGATTTCGTTGGAAACGGGATAAACCACACGTAACTAAACAGAAGCACTCTCAGAACATTCTTCGTGATGTTTGCATTCAACTCACAGTGTTGAACCTTTCTTTGATAGTTCAGGTTTGAAACACTCTTTTTGTAGAAACTGCAAGTGGATATTTGGACCTCTCTGAGGATTTCGTTGGAAAGGGGATAAGCCGCACGTAACTGAACAGAAGCATTCTCAGAACCTTCTCCCTGATGTTTGCATTCACCTCACACTGTTGAACCTTTCTTTGATAGTTCAGGTTTGAAACACTCTTTTGTAGAAACTGCAAGTGGATATTTGGACCTCTTTGAGGCCTATCGTAGTAAAGGTAATAACTTCATATAAAAACAAGACAGAAGCTTTCTCAGAAAATTCTCGGAGATCATTGAGTTTACCTCACAGAGCTGAACATTCCTTTGGATGGAGCAGGTTTGAAACACACTTTTTGTAGAATCTGCAAGTGGATATTTGGACCTCTCTGAGGATTTCGTTGGAAACGGGATAACTGCACCTAACTAAACAGAAGCATTCTCAGAAACTTCTTTGTGATGTTTGCAATCAAATCCCCGAGTTGAATCTTGCTTTGATAGTTCAAGTTTGAAACACTCTTTTTGTTGGTTCTGCAAGTGGATATTTGGACCACTCTGTGGCATTCGTTCGAAACTGGTATATCTTCACATAAAATCTAGACAGTAGCTTTCACAGAACGTTCTCTGTGATGATTGCATTCAACTCACAGAGTTGAAGGTTCCTTTTCAAACAGCAGTTTCCAAACACTCTTTCTGTGGAATCTGCAAGTGGATATTTGGACCGCTTTGAAGATTTTGTTGGAAACGGGATAATCTTCACAGAATAACTAAACAGAAGCATTCTCAGAAACTACTTTGTGATGTTTGCATTCAACTCACAGAGTTGAACTTTCCTTTTGAGAGAGAAGCTTTGCAACACTCTTTTTCTAGAATCTGCAAGTGGACATTTGGAGGGCTTTGAGGCCTGTGGTGGAAAAGGAAATATCTTCCCGTAGAAACTAGATAGAAGCATTCTCAGAAACTACTTTGTGATGATTGCATTCAAGTCTCAGAGTTGAATATTCTCTTTGACAGAGCAGTTTGGAAACTCTCTTTTTGTAGAATCTGCAAGTGGAGACATGGACCGCCTTGAGGCCCATGGTAATAAAGGAAATAACTGCCTATAAAAACTAGACAGTAGCATTCTCAGAGCCTTCATCGTGATGCTTGCATTCAACTCACAGTGTTGAACCATTCTTTGATAGTTCAGGTTTGAAACACTGTTTCTGGAGAAACTGCAAGTGGATATTTGGACCTCTCTGAGGATTTCGTTGGAAACGGGATAAACAGCACAGAACTAAACTGAAGCATTCTCAGAACTTTCTTCGTGATGTTTGTATTCAACTCACTGTGTTGAACCATTCTTTGATAGTTGAGGTTTGAAACACTCTTTTTGTAGAAACTGCAAGTGGATATTTGGACCTCTCTGAGGATTTCGTAGGAAACGGGATAAAACACACGTAACTAATCAGAAGCATTCTCAGAGCTTTCTTCGTGATGTTTGCATTCAATTCACAGTGTTGAACCTTTCTTTGATAGTTCAGGTTTGAAACACTCTTTTTGTAGAAACTGCAAGTGGATATTTGAAACTCTCTGAGGATTTCGTTGGAAACGGGATAAACAGCACAGAACTCTACTGAAGCATTCTCAGAACTTTCTTCGTGATGTTTGAATTCAACTCACAGTGTTGAACCATTCTTTGATAGCTGAGGTTTGAAACACTCTTTTTGTAGAAACTGCCAGTGGATATTTGGACCTCTCTGAGGATTTCGTTGGAAACGGGATAAACCACACGTAACTAAACAGAAGCATTCTCAGAACATTCTTCGTGATGTTTGCATTCAACTCACAGTGTTGAACCTTTCTTTGATAGTTCAGGTTTGAAACACTCTTTTTGTAGAAACTGCAAGTGGATATTTAGACTTCTCTGAGGATTTCGTTGGAAAGGGGATAAGCCGCACGTAACTGAACAGAAGCATTCTCAGAACCTTCTCCCTGATGTTTGCATTCAGCTCACAGTGTTGAACCTTTCTTTGATAGTTCAGGTTTGAAACACTCTTTTTGTAGAAACTGCAAGTGGATATTTGGACCTCTTTGAGGCCTATCGTAGTAAAGGTAATAACTTCATATAAAAACAAGACAGAAGCTTTCTCAGAAAATTCTTGGAGATCATTGAGTTTACCTCACAGAGCTGAACATTCCTTTGGATGGAGCAGGTTTGAAACACACTTTTTGTAGAATCTGCAAGTGGATATTTGGACCTCTCTGAGGATTTCGTTGGAAACGGGATAACTGCACCTAACTAAACAGAAGCATTCTCAGAAACTTCTTTGTGATGTTTGCAATCAAATCCCAGAGTTGAATCTTGCTTTGATAGTTCAAGTTTGAAACACTCTTTTTGTTGGTTCTGCAAGTGGATATTTGGACCACTCTGTGGCCTTGGTTCGAAACTGGTATATCTTCACATAAAATCTAGACAGTAGCTTTCACAGAACCTTCTCTGTGATGATTGCATTCAACTCACAGAGTTGAAGGTTCCTTTTGAAACAGCAGTTTCCCAACACTCTTTCTGTGGAATCTGCAAGTGGATATTTGGACCGCTTTGAAGATTTCGTTGGAAATGGGATAATCTTCACAGAATAACTAAACAGAAGCATTCTCAGAAACCTCTTTGTGATGTTTGCATTCAACTCACAGAGTTGAACTTTCCTTTTGAGAGAGAAGCTTTGCAACACTCTTTTTCTAGAATCTGCAAGTGGACATTTGGAGGGCTTTGAGGCCTGTGGTGGAAAAGGAAATATCTTCCCGTAGAAACTAGATAGAAGCATTCTCAGAAACTACTTTGGGATGATTGCATTCAAGTCTCAGAGTTGAATATTCTCTTTGACAGAGCAGTTTGGAAACTCTCTTTTTGTAGAATCTGCAAGTGGAGACATGGACCGCATTGAGGCCCATGGTAATAAAGGAAATAACTGCCTATAAAAACTAGACAGTAGCATTCTCAGAGCCTTCTTCGTGATGCTTGCATTCAACTCACAGTGTTGAACCATTCTTTGATAGTTCAGGTTTGAAACACTGTTTCTGGAGAAACTGCAAGTGGATATTTGCACCTCTCTGAGGATTTCGTTGGAAACGGGATAAACAGCACAGAACTAAACTGAAGCATTCTCAGAACTTTCTTCGTGATGTTTGTATTCAACTCACTGTGTTGAACCATTCTTTGATAGTTGAGGTTTGAAACACTCTTTTTGTAGAAACTGCAAGTGGATATTTGGACCTCTCTGAGGATTTCGTAGGAAACGGGATAAAACACACGTAACTAATCAGAAGCATTCTCAGAGCTTTCTTCGTGATGTTTGCATTCAATGCACAGTGTTGAACCTTTCTTTGATAGTTCAGGTTTGAAACACTCTTTTTGTAGAAACTGCAAGTGGATATTTGAAACTCTCTGAGGATTTCGTTGGAAACGGGATAAACAGCACAGAACTCAACTGAAGCATTCTCAGAACTTTCTTCGTGATGTTTGAATTCAACTCACAGTGTTGAAAAATTCTTTGATAGCTGAGGTTTGAAACACTCTCTTTGTAGAAACTGCAAGTGGATATTTGGACCTCTCTGAGGATTTCGTTGGAAACGGGATAAACCACACGTAACTAAACAGAAGCACTCTCAGAACATTCTTCGTGATGTTTGCATTCAACTCACAGTGTTGAACCTTTCTTTGATAGTTCAGGTTTGAAACACTCTTTTTGTAGAAACTGCAAGTGGATATTTGGACCTCTCTGAGGATTTCGTTGGAAAGGGGATAAGCCGCACGTAACTGAACAGAAGCATTCTCAGAACCTTCTCCCTGATGTTTGCATTCACCTCACACTGTTGAACCTTTCTTTGATAGTTCAGGTTTGAAACACTCTTTTGTAGAAACTGCAAGTGGATATTTGGACCTCTTTGAGGCCTATCGTAGTAAAGGTAATAACTTCATATAAAAACAAGACAGAAGCTTTCTCAGAAAATTCTCGGAGATCATTGTGTTTACCTCACAGAGCTGAACATTCCTTTGGATGGAGCAGGTTTGAAACACACTTTTTGTAGAATCTGCAAGTGGATATTTGGACCTCTCTGAGGATTTCGTTGGAAACGGGATAACTGCACCTAACTAAACAGAAGCATTCTCAGAAACTTCTTTGTGATGTTTGCAATCAAATCCCCGAGTTGAATCTTGCTTTGATAGTTCAAGTTTGAAACACTCTTTTTGTTGGTTCTGCAAGTGGATATTTGGACCACTCTGTGGCATTCGTTCGAAACTGGTATATCTTCACATAAAATCTAGACAGTAGCTTTCACAGAACGTTCTCTGTGATGATTGCATTCAACTCACAGAGTTGAAGGTTCCTTTTGAAACAGCAGTTTCCAAACACTCTTTCTGTGGAATCTGCAAGTGGATATTTGGACCGCTTTGAAGATTTTGTTGGAAACGGGATAATCTTCACAGAATAACTAAACAGAAGCATTCTCAGAAACTACTTTGTGATGTTTGCATTCAACTCACAGAGTTGAACTTTCCTTTTGAGAGAGAAGCTTTGCAACACACTTTTTCTAGAATCTGCAAGTGGACATTTGGAGGGCTTTGAGGCCTGTGGTGGAAAAGGAAATATCTTCCCGTAGAAACTAGATAGAAGCATTCTCAGAAACTACTTTGTGATGATTGCATTCAAGTCTCAGAGTTGAATATTCTCTTTGACAGAGCAGTTTGGAAACTCTCTTTTTGTAGAATCTGCAAGTGGAGACATGGACCGCCTTGAGGCCCATGGTAATAAAGGAAATAACTGCCTATAAAAACTAGACAGTAGCATTCTCAGAGCCTTCATCGTGATGCTTGCATTCAACTCACAGTGTTGAACCATTCTTTGATAGTTCAGGTTTGAAACACTGTTTCTGGAGAAACTGCAAGTGGATATTTGGACCTCTATGAGGATTTCGTTGGAAACGGGATAAACAGCACAGAACTAAACTGAAGCATTCTCAGAACTTTCTTCGTGATGTTTGTATTCAACTCACTGTGTTGAACCATTCTTTGATAGTTGAGGTTTGAAACACTCTTTTTGTAGAAACTGCAAGTGGATATTTGGACCTCTCTGAGGATTTCGTAGGAAACGGGATAAAACACACGTAACTAATCAGAAGCATTCTCAGAGCTTTCTTCGTGATGTTTGCATTCAATTCACAGTGTTGAACCTTTCTTTGATAGTTCAGGTTTGAAACACTCTTTTTGTAGAAACTGCAAGTGGATATTTGAAACTCTCTGAGGATTTCGTTGGAAACGGGATAAACAGCACAGAACTCTACTGAAGCATTCTCAGAACTTTCTTCGTGATGTTTGAATTCAACTCACAGTGTTGAACCATTCTTTGATAGCTGAGGTTTGAAACACTCTTTTTGTAGAAACTGCCAGTGGATATTTGGACCTCTCTGAGGATTTCGTTGGAAACGGGATAAACCACACGTAACTAAACAGAAGCATTCTCAGAACATTCTTCGTGATGTTTGCATTCAACTCACAGTGTTGAACCTTTCTTTGATAGTTCAGGTTTGAAACACTCTTTTTGTAGAAACTGCAAGTGGATATTTAGACTTCTCTGAGGATTTCGTTGGAAAGGGGATAAGCCGCACGTAACTGAACAGAAGCATTCTCAGAACCTTCTCCCTGATGTTTGCATTCAGCTCACAGTGTTGAACCTTTCTTTGATAGTTCAGGTTTGAAACACTCTTTTTGTAGAAACTGCAAGTGGATATTTGGACCTCTTTGAGGCCTATCGTAGTAAAGGTAATAACTTCATATAAAAACAAGACAGAAGCTTTCTCAGAAAATTCTTGGAGATCATTGAGTTTACCTCACAGAGCTGAACATTCCTTTGGATGGAGCAGGTTTGAAACACACTTTTTGTAGAATCTGCAAGTGGATATTTGGACCTCTCTGAGGATTTCGTTGGAAACGGGATAACTGCACCTAACTAAACAGAAGCATTCTCAGAAACTTCTTTGTGATGTTTGCAATCAAATCCCAGAGTTGAATCTTGCTTTGATAGTTCAAGTTTGAAACACTCTTTTTGTTGGTTCTGCAAGTGGATATTTGGACCACTCTGTGGCCTTGGTTCGAAACTGGTATATCTTCACATAAAATCTAGACAGTAGCTTTCACAGAACCTTCTCTGTGATGATTGCATTCAACTCACAGAGTTGAAGGTTCCTTTTGAAACAGCAGTTTCCCAACACTCTTTCTGTGGAATCTGCAAGTGGATATTTGGACCGCTTTGAAGATTTCGTTGGAAATGGGATAATCTTCACAGAATAACTAAACAGAAGCATTCTCAGAAACCTCTTTGTGATGTTTGCATTCAACTCACAGAGTTGAACTTTCCTTTTGAGAGAGAAGCTTTGCAACACTCTTTTTCTAGAATCTGCAAGTGGACATTTGGAGGGCTTTGAGGCCTGTGGTGGAAAAGGAAATATCTTCCCGTAGAAACTAGATAGAAGCATTCTCAGAAACTACTTTGGGATGATTGCATTCAAGTCTCAGAGTTGAATATTCTCTTTGACAGAGCAGTTTGGAAACTCTCTTTTTGTAGAATCTGCAAGTGGAGACATGGACCGCATTGAGGCCCATGGTAATAAAGGAAATAACTGCCTATAAAAACTAGACAGTAGCATTCTCAGAGCCTTCTTCGTGATGCTTGCATTCAACTCACAGTGTTGAACCATTCTTTGATAGTTCAGGTTTGAAACACTGTTTCTGGAGAAACTGCAAGTGGATATTTGCACCTCTCTGAGGATTTCGTTGGAAACGGGATAAACAGCACAGAACTAAACTGAAGCATTCTCAGAACTTTCTTCGTGATGTTTGTATTCAACTCACTGTGTTGAACCATTCTTTGATAGTTGAGGTTTGAAACACTCTTTTTGTAGAAACTGCAAGTGGATATTTGGACCTCTCTGAGGATTTCGTAGGAAACGGGATAAAACACACGTAACTAATCAGAAGCATTCTCAGAGCTTTCTTCGTGATGTTTGCATTCAATGCACAGTGTTGAACCTTTCTTTGATAGTTCAGGTTTGAAACACTCTTTTTGTAGAAACTGCAAGTGGATATTTGAAACTCTCTGAGGATTTCGTTGGAAACGGGATAAACAGCACAGAACTCAACTGAAGCATTCCCAGAACTTTCTTCGTGATGTTTGAATTCAACTCACAGTGTTGAAAAATTCTTTGATAGCTGAGGTTTGAAACACTCTCTTTGTAGAAACTGCAAGTGGATATTTGGACCTCTCTGAGGATTTCGTTGGAAACGGGATAAACCACACGTAACTAAACAGAAGCACTCTCAGAACATTCTTCGTGATGTTTGCATTCAACTCACAGTGTTGAACCTTTCTTTGATAGTTCAGGTTTGAAACACTCTTTTTGTAGAAACTGCAAGTGGATATTTGGACCTCTCTGAGGATTTCGTTGGAAAGGGGATAAGCCGCACGTAACTGAACAGAAGCATTCTCAGAACCTTCTCCCTGATGTTTGCATTCACCTCACACTGTTGAACCTTTCTTTGATAGTTCAGGTTTGAAACACTCTTTTGTAGAAACTGCAAGTGGATATTTGGACCTCTTTGAGGCCTATCGTAGTAAAGGTAATAACTTCATATAAAAACAAGACAGAAGCTTTCTCAGAAAATTCTCGGAGATCATTGTGTTTACCTCACAGAGCTGAACATTCCTTTGGATGGAGCAGGTTTGAAACACACTTTTTGTAGAATCTGCAAGTGGATATTTGGACCTCTCTGAGGATTTCGTTGGAAACGGGATAACTGCACCTAACTAAACAGAAGCATTCTCAGAAACTTCTTTGTGATGTTTGCAATCAAATCCCCGAGTTGAATCTTGCTTTGATAGTTCAAGTTTGAAACACTCTTTTTGTTGGTTCTGCAAGTGGATATTTGGACCACTCTGTGGCATTCGTTCGAAACTGGTATATCTTCACATAAAATCTAGACAGTAGCTTTCACAGAACGTTCTCTGTGATGATTGCATTCAACTCACAGAGTTGAAGGTTCCTTTTGAAACAGCAGTTTCCAAACACTCTTTCTGTGGAATCTGCAAGTGGATATTTGGACCGCTTTGAAGATTTTGTTGGAAACGGGATAATCTTCACAGAATAACTAAACAGAAGCATTCTCAGAAACTACTTTGTGATGTTTGCATTCAACTCACAGAGTTGAACTTTCCTTTTGAGAGAGAAGCTTTGCAACACACTTTTTCTAGAATCTGCAAGTGGACATTTGGAGGGCTTTGAGGCCTGTGGTGGAAAAGGAAATATCTTCCCGTAGAAACTAGATAGAAGCATTCTCAGAAACTACTTTGTGATGATTGCATTCAAGTCTCAGAGTTGAATATTCTCTTTGACAGAGCAGTTTGGAAACTCTCTTTTTGTAGAATCTGCAAGTGGAGACATGGACCGCCTTGAGGCCCATGGTAATAAAGGAAATAACTGCCTATAAAAACTAGACAGTAGCATTCTCAGAGCCTTCATCGTGATGCTTGCATTCAACTCACAGTGTTGAACCATTCTTTGATAGTTCAGGTTTGAAACACTGTTTCTGGAGAAACTGCAAGTGGATATTTGGACCTCTATGAGGATTTCGTTGGAAACGGGATAAACAGCACAGAACTAAACTGAAGCATTCTCAGAACTTTCTTCGTGATGTTTGTATTCAACTCACTGTGTTGAACCATTCTTTGATAGTTGAGGTTTGAAACACTCTTTTTGTAGAAACTGCAAGTGGATATTTGGACCTCTCTGAGGATTTCGTAGGAAACGGGATAAACCACACGTAACTAAACAGAAGCACTCTCAGAACATTCTTCGTGATGTTTGCATTCAACTCACAGTGTTGAACCTTTCTTTGATAGTTCAGGTTTGAAACACTCTTTTTGTAGAAACTGCAAGTGGATATTTGGACCTCTCTGAGGATTTCGTTGGAAAGGGGATAAGCCGCACGTAACTGAACAGAAGCATTCTCAGAACCTTCTCCCTGATGTTTGCATTCACCTCACACTGTTGAACCTTTCTTTGATAGTTCAGGTTTGAAACACTCTTTTGTAGAAACTGCAAGTGGATATTTGGACCTCTTTGAGGCCTATCGTAGTAAAGGTAATAACTTCATATAAAAACAAGACAGAAGCTTTCTCAGAAAATTCTCGGAGATCATTGTGTTTACCTCACAGAGCTGAACATTCCTTTGGATGGAGCAGGTTTGAAACACACTTTTTGTAGAATCTGCAAGTGGATATTTGGACCTCTCTGAGGATTTCGTTGGAAACGGGATAACTGCACCTAACTAAACAGAAGCATTCTCAGAAACTTCTTTGTGATGTTTGCAATCAAATCCCCGAGTTGAATCTTGCTTTGATAGTTCAAGTTTGAAACACTCTTTTTGTTGGTTCTGCAAGTGGATATTTGGACCACTCTGTGGCATTCGTTCGAAACTGGTATATCTTCACATAAAATCTAGACAGTAGCTTTCACAGAACGTTCTCTGTGATGATTGCATTCAACTCACAGAGTTGAAGGTTCCTTTTGAAACAGCAGTTTCCAAACACTCTTTCTGTGGAATCTGCAAGTGGATATTTGGACCGCTTTGAAGATTTTGTTGGAAACGGGATAATCTTCACAGAATAACTAAACAGAAGCATTCTCAGAAACTACTTTGTGATGTTTGCATTCAACTCACAGAGTTGAACTTTCCTTTTGAGAGAGAAGCTTTGCAACACACTTTTTCTAGAATCTGCAAGTGGACATTTGGAGGGCTTTGAGGCCTGTGGTGGAAAAGGAAATATCTTCCCGTAGAAACTAGATAGAAGCATTCTCAGAAACTACTTTGTGATGATTGCATTCAAGTCTCAGAGTTGAATATTCTCTTTGACAGAGCAGTTTGGAAACTCTCTTTTTGTAGAATCTGCAAGTGGAGACATGGACCGCCTTGAGGCCCATGGTAATAAAGGAAATAACTGCCTATAAAAACTAGACAGTAGCATTCTCAGAGCCTTCATCGTGATGCTTGCATTCAACTCACAGTGTTGAACCATTCTTTGATAGTTCAGGTTTGAAACACTGTTTCTGGAGAAACTGCAAGTGGATATTTGGACCTCTATGAGGATTTCGTTGGAAACGGGATAAACAGCACAGAACTAAACTGAAGCATTCTCAGAACTTTCTTCGTGATGTTTGTATTCAACTCACTGTGTTGAACCATTCTTTGATAGTTGAGGTTTGAAACACTCTTTTTGTAGAAACTGCAAGTGGATATTTGGACCTCTCTGAGGATTTCGTAGGAAACGGGATAAAACACACGTAACTAATCAGAAGCATTCTCAGAGCTTTCTTCGTGATGTTTGCATTCAATTCACAGTGTTGAACCTTTCTTTGATAGTTCAGGTTTGAAACACTCTTTTTGTAGAAACTGCAAGTGGATATTTGAAACTCTCTGAGGATTTCGTTGGAAACGGGATAAACAGCACAGAACTCTACTGAAGCATTCTCAGAACTTTCTTCGTGATGTTTGAATTCAACTCACAGTGTTGAACCATTCTTTGATAGCTGAGGTTTGAAACACTCTTTTTGTAGAAACTGCCAGTGGATATTTGGACCTCTCTGAGGATTTCGTTGGAAACGGGATAAACCACACGTAACTAAACAGAAGCATTCTCAGAACATTCTTCGTGATGTTTGCATTCAACTCACAGTGTTGAACCTTTCTTTGATAGTTCAGGTTTGAAACACTCTTTTTGTAGAAACTGCAAGTGGATATTTAGACTTCTCTGAGGATTTCGTTGGAAAGGGGATAAGCCGCACGTAACTGAACAGAAGCATTCTCAGAACCTTCTCCCTGATGTTTGCATTCAGCTCACAGTGTTGAACCTTTCTTTGATAGTTCAGGTTTGAAACACTCTTTTTGTAGAAACTGCAAGTGGATATTTGGACCTCTTTGAGGCCTATCGTAGTAAAGGTAATAACTTCATATAAAAACAAGACAGAAGCTTTCTCAGAAAATTCTTGGAGATCATTGAGTTTACCTCACAGAGCTGAACATTCCTTTGGATGGAGCAGGTTTGAAACACACTTTTTGTAGAATCTGCAAGTGGATATTTGGACCTCTCTGAGGATTTCGTTGGAAACGGGATAACTGCACCTAACTAAACAGAAGCATTCTCAGAAACTTCTTTGTGATGTTTGCAATCAAATCCCCGAGTTGAATCTTGCTTTGATAGTTCAAGTTTGAAACACTCTTTTTGTTGGTTCTGCAAGTGGATATTTGGACCACTCTGTGGCCTTGGTTCGAAACTGGTATATCTTCACATAAAATCTAGACAGTAGCTTTCACAGAACCTTCTCTGTGATGATTGCATTCAACTCACAGAGTTGAAGGTTCCTTTTGAAACAGCAGTTTCCAAACACTCTTTCTGTGGAATCTGCAAGTGGATATTTGGACCGCTTTGAAGATTTCGTTGGAAATGGGATAATCTTCACAGAATAACTAAACAGAAGCATTCTCAGAAACCTCTTTGTGATGTTTGCATTCAACTCACAGAGTTGAACTTTCCTTTTGAGAGAGAAGCTTTGCAACACTCTTTTTCTAGAATCTGCAAGTGGACATTTGGAGGGCTTTGAGGCCTGTGGTGGAAAAGGAAATATCTTCCCGTAGAAACTAGATAGAAGCATTCTCAGAAACTACTTTGGGATGATTGCATTCAAGTCTCAGAGTTGAATATTCTCTTTGACAGAGCAGTTTGGAAACTCTCTTTTTGTAGAATCTGCAAGTGGAGACATGGACCGCATTGAGGCCCATGGTAATAAAGGAAATAACTGCCTATAAAAACTAGACAGTAGCATTCTCAGAGCCTTCTTCGTGATGCTTGCATTCAACTCACAGTGTTGAACCATTCTTTGATAGTTCAGGTTTGAAACACTGTTTCTGGAGAAACTGCAAGTGGATATTTGGACCTCTCTGAGGATTTCGTTGGAAACGGGATAAACAGCACAGAACTAAACTGAAGCATTCTCAGAACTTTCTTCGTGATGTTTGTATTCAACTCACTGTGTTGAACCATTCTTTGATAGTTGAGGTTTGAAACACTCTTTTTGTAGAAACTGCAAGTGGATATTTGGACCTCTCTGAGGATTTCGTAGGAAAAGGGATAAAACACACGTAACTAATCAGAAGCATTCTCAGAGCTTTCTTCGTGATGTTTGCATTCAATGCACAGTGTTGAACCTTTCTTTGATAGTTCAGGTTTGAAACACTCTTTTTGTAGAAACTGCAAGTGGATATTTGAAACTCTCTGAGGATTTCGTTCGAAACGGGATAAACAGCACAGAACTCAACTGAAGCATTCTCAGAACTTTCTTCGTGATGTTTGAATTCAACTCACAGTGTTGAAAAATTCTTTGATAGCTGAGGTTTGAAACACTCTCTTTGTAGAAACTGCAAGTGGATATTTGGACCTCTCTGAGGATTTCGTTGGAAACGGGATAAACCACACGTAACTAAACAGAAGCATTCTCAGAACTTTCTTCGTGATGTTTGCATTCAACTCACTGTGTTGAACGTTTCTTTGATAGTTCAGGTTTGAAACACTCTTTTTGTAGAAACTGCAAGTGGATATTTGGACCTCTCTGAGGATTTCGTTGGAAAGGGGATAAGCCGCACGTAACTGAACAGAAGCATTCTCAGAACCTTCTCCCTGATATTTGCATTCAGCTCACAGTGTTGAACCTTTCTTTGATAGTTCAGGTTTGAAACACTCTTTTTGTAGAAACTGCAAGTGGATATTTGGACCTCTTTGAGGCCTATCGTAGTAAAGGTAATAACTTCATATAAAAACAAGACAGAAGCTTTCTCAGAAAATTCTTGGAGATCATTGAGTTTACCTCACAGAGCTGAACATTCCTTTGGATGGAGCAGGTTTGAAACACACTTTTTGTAGAATCTGCAAGTGGATATTTGGACCTCTCTGAGGATTTCGTTGGAAACGGGATAACTGCACCTAACTAAAGAGAAGCATTCTCAGAAACTTCTTTGTGATGTTTGCAATCAAATCCCAGAGTTGAATCTTGCTTTGATAGTTCAAGTTTGAAACACTCTTTTTGTTGGTTCTGCAAGTGGATATTTGGACCACTCTGTGGCATTCGTTCGAAACTGGTATATCTTCACATAAAATCTAGACAGTAGTTTTCACAGAACCTTCGCTGTGATGATTGCATTCAACTCACAGAGTTGAAGGTTCCTTTTGAAACAGCAGTTTCCAAACACTCTTTCTGTGGAATCTGCAAGTGGATATTTGGACCGCTTTGAAGATTTCGTTGGAAACGGGATAATCTTCACAGAATAACTAAACAGAAGCATTCTCAGAAACCTCTTTGTGATGTTTGCATTCAACTCACAGAGTTGAAATTTCCTTTTGAGAGAGAAGCTTTGCAACACTCTTTTTCTAGAATCTGCAAGTGGACATTTGGAGGGCTTTGAGGCCTGTGGTGGAAAAGGAAATATCTTCCCGTAGAAACTAGATAGAAGCATTCTCAGAAACTACTTTGGGATGATTGCATTCAAGTCTCAGAGTTGAATATTCTCTATGACAGAGCAGTTTGGAAACTCTCTTTTTGTAGAATCTGCAAGTGGAGACATGGACCGCATTGAGGCCCATGGTAATAAAGGAAATAACTGCCTATAAAAACTAGACAGTAGCATTCTCAGAGCCTTCTTCGTGATGCTTGCATTCAACTCACAGTATTGAACCATTCTTTGATAGTTCAGGTTTGAAACACTGTTTCTGGAGAAACTGCAAGTGGATATTTGGACCTCTCTGAGGATTTCGTTGGAAACGGGATAAACAGCATGTAACTAAACTGAAGCATTCTCAGAACTTTCTTCGTGATGTTTGTATTCAACTCACTGTGTTGAACCATTCTTTGATAGTTGAGGTTTGAAACACTCTTTTTGTAGAAACTGCAAGTGGATATTTGGACCTCTCTGAGGATTTCGTAGGAAACGGGATAAAACACACGTAACTAATCAGAAGCATTCTCAGAGCTTTCATCGTGATGTTTGCATTCAATTCACAGTGTTGAACCTTTCTTTGATAGTTCAGGTTTGAAACACTCTTTTTGTAGAAACTGCAAGTGGATATTTGAAACTCTCTGAGGATTTCGTTGGAAACGGGATAAACAGCACAGAACTCAACTGAAGCATTCTCAGAACTTTCTTCGTGATGTTTGAATTCAACTCACAGTGTTGAACCATTCTTTGATAGCTGAGGTTTGAAACACTCTTTTTGTAGAAACTGCCAGTGGATATTTGGACCTCTCTGAGGATTTCGTTGGAAACGGGATAAACCACACGTAACTAAACAGAAGCATTCTCAGAACATTCTTCGTGATGTTTGCATTCAACTCACAGTGTTGAACCTTTCTTTGATAGTTCAGGTTTGAAACACTCTTTTTGTAGAAACTGCAAGTGGATATTTGGACCTCTCTGAGGATTTCGTTGGAAAGGGGATAAGCCGCACGTAACTGAACAGAAGCATTCTCAGAACCTTCTCCCTGATGTTTGCATTCAGCTCACAGTGTTGAACCTTTCTTTGATAGTTCAGGTTTGAAACACTCTTTTTGTAGAAACTGCAAGTGGATATTTGGACCTCTTTGAGGCCTATCGTAGTAAAGGTAATAACTTCATATAAAAACAAGACAGAAGCTTTCTCAGAAAATTCTTGGAGATCATTGAGTTTACCTCACAGAGCTGAACATTCCTTTGGATGGAGCAGGTTTGAAACACTCTTTTTGTTGGTTCTGCAAGTGGATATTTGGACCACTCTGTGGCATTCGTTCGAAACTGGTATATCTTCACATAAAATCTAGACAGTAGCTTTCACAGAACCTTCTCTGTGATGATTGCATTCAACTCACAGAGTTGAAGGTTCCTTTTGAAACAGCAGTTTCCAAACACTCTTTCTGTGGAATCTGCAAGTGGATATTTGGACCGCTTTGAAGATTTCGTTGGAAACGGGATAATCTTCACAGAATAACTAAACAGAAGCATTCTCAGAAACCTCTTTGTGATGTTTGCATTCAACTCACAGAGTTGGACTTTCCTTTTGAGAGAGAAGCTTTGCAACACTCTTTTTCTAGAATCTGCAAGTAGACATTTGGAGGGCTTTGAGGCCTGTGGTGGAAAAGGAAATATCTTCCCGTAGAAACTAGATAGAAGCATTCTCAGAAACTACTTTGGGATGATTGCATTCAAGTCTCAGAGTTGAATATTCTCTTTGACAGAGCAGTTTGGAAACTCTCTTTTTGTAGAATCTGCAAGTGGAGACATGGACCGCATTGAGGCCCATGGTAATAAAGGAAATAACTGCCTATAAAAACTAGACAGTAGCATTCTCAGAGCCTTCTTCGTGATGCTTGCATTCAACTCACAGTATTCAACCATTCTTTGATAGTTCAGGTTTGAAACACTGTTTCTGGAGAAACTGCAAGTGGATATTTGGACCTCTCTGAGGATTTCGTTGGAAACGGGATAAACAGCATGTAACTAAACTGAAGCATTCTCAGAACTTTCTTCGTGATGTTTGTATTCAACTCACTGTGTTGAACCATTCTTTGATAGTTGAGGTTTGAAACACTCTTTTTGTAGAAACTGCAAGTGGATATTTGGACCTCTCTGAGGATTTCGTAGGAAACGGGATAAAACACACGTAACTAATCAGAAGCATTCTCAGAGCTTTCATCGTGATGTTTGCATTCAATTCACAGTGTTGAACCTTTCTTTGATAGTTCAGGTTTGAAACACTCTTTTTGTAGAAACTGCAAGTGGATAGTTGAAACTCTCTGAGGATTTCGTTGGAAACGGGATAAACAGCACAGAACTCAACTGAAGCATTCTCAGAACTTTCTTCGTGATGTTTGCATTCAACTCACAGTGTTGAACCATTCTTTGATAGCTGAGGTTTGAAACACTCTTTTTGTAGAAACTGCCAGTGGATATTTGGACCTCTCTGAGGCCTATCGTAGTAAAGGTAATAACTTCATATAAAAACAAGACAGAAGCTTTCTCAGAAAATTCTCGGAGGTCATTGAGTTTACCTCACAGAGCTGAACATTCCTTTGGATGGAGCAGGTTTGAAACACACTTTTTGTAGAATCTGCAAGTGGATATTTGGACCTCTCTGAGGATTTCGTTGGAAACGGGATAACTGCACCTAACTAAACAGAAGCATTCTCAGAAACTTCTTTGTGATGTTTGCAATCAAATCCCCGAGTTGAATCTTGCTTTGATAGTTCAAGTTTGAAACACTCTTTTTGTTGGTTCTGCAAGTGGATATTTGGACCACTCTGTGGCATTCGTTCGAAACTGGTATATCTTCACATAAAATCTAGACAGTAGCTTTCACAGAACGTTCTCTGTGATGATTGCATTCAACTCACAGAGTTGAAGGTTCCTTTTGAAACAGCAGTTTCCAAACACTCTTTCTGTGGAATCTGCAAGTGGATATTTGGACCGCTTTGAAGATTTTGTTGGAAACGGGATAATCTTCACAGAATAACTAAACAGAAGCATTCTCAGAAACTTCTTTGTGATGTTTGCATTCAACTCACAGAGTTGAACTTTCCTTTTGAGAGAGAAGCTTTGCAACACTCTTTTTCTAGGATCTGCAAGTGGACATTTGGAGGGCTTTGAGGCCTGTGGTGGAAAAGGAAATATCTTCCCGTAGAAACTAGATAGAAGCATTCTCAGAAACTACTTTGTGATGATTGCATTCAAGTCTCAGAGTTGAATATTCTCTTTGACAGAGCAGTTTGGAAACTCTCTTTTTGTAGAATCTGCAAGTGGAGACATGGACCGCCTTGAGGCCCATGGTAATAAAGGAAATAACTGCCTATAAAAACTAGATAGTAGCATTCTCACAGCCTTCATCGTGATGCTTGCATTCAACTCACAGTGTTGAACCATTCTTTGATAGTTCAGGTTTGAAACACAGTTTCTGGAGAAACTGCAAGTGGATATTTGGACCTCTCTGAGGATTTCGTTGGAAACGGGATAAACAGCATGTAACTAAACTGAAGCATTCTCAGAACTTTCTTCGTGATGTTTGTATTCAACTCACTGTGTTGAACCATTCTTTGATAGTTGAGGTTTGAAACACTCTTTTTGTAGAAACTGCAAGTGGATATTTGGACCTCTCTGAGGATTTCGTAGGAAACGGGATAAAACACACGTAACTAATCAGAAGCATTCTCAGAGCTTTCTTCGTGATGTTTGCATTCAATTCACAGTGTTGAACCTTTCTTTGATAGTTCAGGTTTGAAACACTCTTTTTGTAGAAACTGCAAGTGGATATTTGAAACTCTCTGAGGATTTCGTTGGAAACGGGATAAACAGCACAGAACTAAACTGAAGCATTCTCAGAACTTTCTTCGTGATGTTTGAATTCAACTCACAGTGTTGAACCATTCTTTGATAGCTGAGGTTTGAAACACTCTTTTTGTAGAAACTGCCAGTGGATATTTGGACCTCTCTGAGGATTTCGTTGGAAACGGGATAAACCACACGTAACTAAACAGAAGCATTCTCAGAACATTCTTCGTGATGTTTGCATTCAACTCACAGTGTTGAACCTTTCTTTGATAGTTCAGGTTTGAAACACTCTTTTTGTAGAAACTGCAAGTGGATATTTAGACTTCTCTGAGGATTTCGTTGGAAAGGGGATAAGCCGCACGTAACTGAACAGAAGCATTCTCAGAACCTTCTCCCTGATGTTTGCATTCAGCTCACAGTGTTGAACCTTTCTTTGATAGTTCAGGTTTGAAACACTCTTTTTGTAGAAACTGCAAGTGGATATTTGGACCTCTTTGAGGCCTATCGTAGTAAAGGTAATAACTTCATATAAAAACAAGACAGAAGCTTTCTCAGAAAATTCTTGGAGATCATTGAGTTTACCTCACAGAGCTGAACATTCCTTTGGATGGAGCAGGTTTGAAACACACTTTTTGTAGAATCTGCAAGTGGATATTTGGACCTCTCTGAGGATTTCGTTGGAAACGGGATAACTGCACCTAACTAAACAGAAGCATTCTCAGAAACTTCTTTGTGATGTTTGCAATCAAATCCCAGAGTTGAATCTTGCTTTGATAGTTCAAGTTTGAAACACTCTTTTTGTTGGTTCTGCAAGTGGATATTTGGACCACTCTGTGGCCTTGGTTCGAAACTGGTATATCTTCACATAAAATCTAGACAGTAGCTTTCACAGAACCTTCTCTGTGATGATTGCATTCAACTCTCAGAGTTGAAGGTTCCTTTTGAAACAGCAGTTTCCCAACACTCTTTCTGTGGAATCTGCAAGTGGATATTTGGACCGCTTTGAAGATTTCGTTGGAAATGGGATAATCTTCACAGAATAACTAAACAGAAGCATTCTCAGAAACCTCTTTGTGATGTTTGCATTCAACTCACAGAGTTGAACTTTCCTTTTGAGAGAGAAGCTTTGCAACACTCTTTTTCTAGAATCTGCAAGTGGACATTTGGAGGGCTTTGAGGCCTGTGGTGGAAAAGGAAATATCTTCCCGTAGAAACTAGATAGAAGCATTCTCAGAAACTACTTTGGGATGATTGCATTCAAGTCTCAGAGTTGAATATTCTCTTTGACAGAGCAGTTTGGAAACTCTCTTTTTGTAGAATCTGCAAGTGGAGACATGGACCGCATTGAGGCCCATGGTAATAAAGGAAATAACTGCCTATAAAAACTAGACAGTAGCATTCTCAGAGCCTTCTTCGTGATGCTTGCATTCAACTCACAGTGTTGAACCATTCTTTGATAGTTCAGGTTTGAAACACTGTTTCTGGAGAAACTGCAAGTGGATATTTGGACCTCTCTGAGGATTTCGTTGGAAACGGGATAAACAGCACAGAACTAAACTGAAGCATTCTCAGAACTTTCTTCGTGATGTTTGTATTCAACTCACTGTGTTGAACCATTCTTTGATAGTTGAGGTTTGAAACACTCTTTTTGTAGAAACTGCAAGTGGATATTTGGACCTCTCTGAGGATTTCGTAGGAAACGGGATAAAACACACGTAACTAATCAGAAGCATTCTCAGAGCTTTCTTCGTGATGTTTGCATTCAATGCACAGTGTTGAACCTTTCTTTGATAGTTCAGGTTTGAAACACTCTTTTTGTAGAAACTGCAAGTGGATATTTGAAACTCTCTGAGGATTTCGTTGGAAACGGGATAAACAGCACAGAACTCAACTGAAGCATTCTCAGAACTTTCTTCGTGATGTTTGAATTCAACTCACAGTGTTGAAAAATTCTTTGATAGCTGAGGTTTGAAACACTCTCTTTGTAGAAACTGCAAGTGGATATTTGGACCTCTCTGAGGATTTCGTTGGAAATGGGATAAACCACACGTAACTAAACAGAAGCATTCTAAGAACTTTCTTCGTGATGTTTGCATTCAACTCACTGTGTTGAACGTTTCTTTGATAGTTCAGGTTTGAAACACTCTTTTTGTAGAAACTGCAAGTGGATATTTGGACCTCTCTGAGGATTTCGTTGGAAAGGGGTAAGCCGCACGTAACTGAACAGAAGCATTCTCAGAACCTTCTCCCTGATGTTTGCATTCAGCTCACAGTGTTGAACCTTTCTTTGATAGTTCAGGTTTGAAACACTCTTTTTGTAGAAACTGCAAGTGGATATTTGGACCTCTTTGAGGCCTATCGTAGTAAAGGTAATAACTTCATATAAAAACAAGACAGAAGCTTTCTCAGAAAATTCTTGGAGATCATTGAGTTTACCTCACAGAGCTGAACATTCCTTTGGATGGAGCAGGTTTGAAACACACTTTTTGTAGAATCTGCAAGTGGATATTTGGACCTCTCTGAGGATTTCGTTGGAAACGGGATAACTGCACCTAACTAAACAGAAGCATTCTCAGAAACTTCTTTGTGATGTTTGCAATCAAATCCCAGAGTTGAATCTTGCTTTGATAGTTCAAGTTTGAAACACTCTTTTTGTTGGTTCTGCAAGTGGATATTTGGACCACTCTGTGGCATTCGTTCGAAACTGGTATATCTTCACATAAAATCTAGACAGTAGCTTTCACAGAACCTTCTCTGTGATGATTGCATTCAACTCACAGAGTTGAAGGTTCCTTTTGAAACAGCAGTTTCCAAACACTCTTTCTGTGGAATCTGCAAGTGGATATTTGGACCGCTTTGAAGATTTCGTTGGAAACGGGATAATCTTCACAGAATAACTAAACAGAAGCATTCTCAGAAACCTCTTTGTGATGTTTGCATTCAACTCACAGAGTTGAAATTTCCTTTTGAGAGAGAAGCTTTGCAACACTCTTTTTCTAGAATCTGCAAGTGGACATTTGGAGGGCTTTGAGGCCTGTGGTGGAAAAGGAAATATCTTCCCGTAGAAACTAGATAGAAGCATTCTCAGAAACTACTTTGGGATGATTGCATTCAAGTCTCAGAGTTGAATATTCTCTTTGACAGAGCAGTTTGGAAACTCTCTTTTTGTAGAATCTGCAAGTGGAGACATGGACCGCATTGAGGCCCATGGTAATAAAGGAAATAACTGCCTATAAAAACTAGACAGTAGCATTCTCAGAGCCTTCTTCGTGATGCTTGCATTCAACTCACAGTATTGAACCATTCTTTGATAGTTCAGGTTTGAAACACTGTTTCTGGAGAAACTGCAAGTGGATATTTGGACCTCTCTGAGGATTTCGTTGGAAACGGGATAAACAGCATGTAACTAAACTGAAGCATTCTCAGAACTTTCTTCGTGATGTTTGTATTCAACTCACTGTGTTGAACCATTCTTTGATAGTTGAGGTTTGAAACACTCTTTTTGTAGAAACTGCAAGTGGATATTTGGACCTCTCTGAGGATTTCGTCGGAAACGGGATAAAACACACGTAACTAATCAGAAGCATTCTCAGAGCTTTCATCGTGATGTTTGCATTCAATTCACAGTGTTGAACCTTTCTTTGATAGTTCAGGTTTGAAACACTCTTTTTGTAGAAACTGCAAGTGGATATTTGAAACTCTCTGAGGATTTCGTTCGAAACGGGATAAACAGCACAGAACTCAACTGAAGCATTCTCAGAACTTTCTTCGTGATGTTTGAATTCAACTCACAGTGTTGAACCATTCTTTGATAGCTGAGGTTTGAAACACTCTTTTTGTAGAAACTGCCAGTGGATATTTGGACCTCTCTGAGGATTTCGTTGGAAACGGGATAAACCACACGTTACTAAACAGAAGCATTCTCAGAACATTCTTCGTGATGTTTGCATTCAACTCACAGTGTTGAACCTTTCTTTGATAGTTCAGGTTTGAAACACTCTTTTTGTAGAAACTGCAAGTGGATATTTGGACCTCTCTGAGGATTTCGTTGGAAAGGGGATAAGCCGCACGTAACTGAACAGAAGCATTCTCAGAACCTTCTCCCTGATGTTTGCATTCAGCTCACAGTGTTGAACCTTTCTTTGATAGTTCAGGTTTGAAACACTCTTTTTGTAGAAACTGCAAGTGGATATTTGGACCTCTTTGAGGCCTATCGTAGTAAAGGTAATAACTTCATATAAAAACAAGACAGAAGCTTTCTCAGAAAATTCTTGGAGATCATTGAGTTTACCTCACAGAGCTGAACATTCCTTTGGATGGAGCAGGTTTGAAACACTCTTTTTGTTGGTTCTGCAAGTGGATATTTGGACCACTCTGTGGCATTCGTTCGAAACTGGTATATCTTCACATAAAATCTAGACAGTAGCTTTCACAGAACCTTCTCTGTGATGATTGCATTGAACTCACAGAGTTGAAGGTTCCTTTTGAAACAGCAGTTTCCAAACACTCTTTCTGTGGAATCTGCAAGTGGATATTTGGACCGCTTTGAAGATTTCGTTGGAAACGGGATAATCTTCACAGAATAACTAAACAGAAGCATTCTCAGAAACCTCTTTGTGATGTTTGCATTCAACTCACAGAGTTGAAATTTCCTTTTGAGAGAGAAGCTTTGCAACACTCTTTTTCTAGAATCTGCAAGTGGACATTTGGAGGGCTTTGAGGCCTGTGGTGGAAAAGGAAATATCTTCCCGTAGAAACTAGATAGAAGCATTCTCAGAAACTACTTTGGGATGATTGCATTCAAGTCTCAGAGTTGAATATTCTCTTTGACAGAGCAGTTTGGAAACTCTCTTTTTGTAGAATCTGCAAGTGGAGACATGGACCGCATTGAGGCCCATGGTAATAAAGGAAATAACTGCCTATAAAAACTAGACAGTAGCATTCTCAGAGCCTTCTTCGTGATGCTTGCATTCAACTCACAGTATTGAACCATTCTTTGATAGTTCAGGTTTGAAACACTGTTTCTGGAGAAACTGCAAGTGGATATTTGGACCTCTCTGAGGATTTCGTTGGAAACGGGATAAACAGCATGTAACTAAACTGAAGCATTCTCAGAACTTTCTTCGTGATGTTTGTATTCAACTCACTGTGTTGAACCATTCTTTGATAGTTGAGGTTTGAAACACTCTTTTTGTAGAAACTGCAAGTGGATATTTGGACCTCTCTGAGGATTTCGTCGGAAACGGGATAAAACACACGTAACTAATCAGAAGCATTCTCAGAGCTTTCATCGTGATGTTTGCATTCAATTCACAGTGTTGAACCTTTCTTTGATAGTTCAGGTTTGAAACACTCTTTTTGTAGAAACTGCAAGTGGATATTTGAAACTCTCTGAGGATTTCGTTCGAAACGGGATAAACAGCACAGAACTCAACTGAAGCATTCTCAGAACTTTCTTCGTGATGTTTGAATTCAACTCACAGTGTTGAACCATTCTTTGATAGCTGAGGTTTGAAACACTCTTTTTGTAGAAACTGCCAGTGGATATTTGGACCTCTCTGAGGATTTCGTTGGAAACGGGATAAACCACACGTAACTAAACAGAAGCATTCTCAGAACATTCTTCGTGATGTTTGCATTCAACTCACAGTGTTGAACCTTTCTTTGATAGTTCAGGTTTGAAACACTCTTTTTGTAGAAACTGCAAGTGGATATTTGGACCTCTCTGAGGATTTCGTTGGAAAGGGGATAAGCCGCACGTAACTGAACAGAAGCATTCTCAGAACCTTCTCCCTGATGTTTGCATTCAGCTCACAGTGTTGAACCTTTCTTTGATAGTTCAGGTTTGAAACACTCTTTTTGTAGAAACTGCAAGTGGATATTTGGACCTCTTTGAGGCCTATCGTAGTAAAGGTAATAACTTCATATAAAAACAAGACAGAAGCTTTCTCAGAAAATTCTTGGAGATCATTGAGTTTACCTCACAGAGCTGAACATTCCTTTGGATGGAGCAGGTTTGAAACACTCTTTTTGTTGGTTCTGCAAGTGGATATTTGGACCACTCTGTGGCATTCGTTCGAAACTGGTATATCTTCACATAAAATCTAGACAGTAGCTTTCACAGAACCTTCTCTGTGATGATTGCATTCAACTCACAGAGTTGAAGGTTCCTTTTGAAACAGCAGTTTCCAAACACTCTTTCTGTGGAATCTGCAAGTGGATATTTGGACCGCTTTGAAGATTTCGTTGGAAACGGGATAATCTTCACAGAATAACTAAACAGAAGCATTCTCAGAAACCTCTTTGTGATGTTTGCATTCAACTCACAGAGTTGAACTTTCCTTTTGAGAGAGAAGCTTTGCAACACTCTTTTTCTAGAATCTGCAAGTAGACATTTGGAGGGCTTTGAGGCCTGTGGTGGAAAAGGAAATATCTTCCCGTAGAAACTAGATAGAAGCATTCTCAGAAACTACTTTGGGATGATTGCATTCAAGTCTCAGAGTTGAATATTCTCTTTGACAGAGCAGTTTGGAAACTCTCTTTTTGTAGAATCTGCAAGTGGAGACATGGACCGCATTGAGGCCCATGGTAATAAAGGAAATAACTGCCTATAAAAACTAGACAGTAGCATTCTCAGAGCCTTCTTCGTGATGCTTGCATTCAACTCACAGTATTGAACCATTCTTTGATAGTTCAGGTTTGAAACACTGTTTCTGGAGAAACTGCAAGTGGATATTTGGACCTCTCTGAGGATTTCGTTGGAACCGGGATAAACAGCATGTAACTAAACTGAAGCATTCTCAGAACTTTCTTCGTGATGTTTGTATTCAACTCACTGTGTTGAACCATTCTTTGATAGTTGAGGTTTGAAACACTCTTTTTGTAGAAACTGCAAGTGGATATTTGGACCTCTCTGAGGATTTCGTAGGAAACGGGATAAAACACACGTAACTAATCAGAAGCATTCTCAGAGCTTTCTTCGTGATGTTTGCATTCAATTCACAGTGTTGAACCTTTCTTTGATAGTTCAGGTTTGAAACACTCTTTTTGTAGAAACTGCAAGTGGATAGTTGTAACTCTCTGAGGATTTCGTTGGAAACGGGATAAACAGCACAGAACTCAACTGAAGCATTCTCAGAACTTTCTTCGTGATGTTTGCATTCAACTCACAGTGTTGAACGTTTCTTTGATAGTTCAGGTTTGAAACACTCTTTTTGTAGAAACTGCAAGTGGATATTTGGACCTCTCTGAGGATTTCGTTGGAAAGGGGATAAGCCGCACGTAACTGAACAGAAGCATTCTCAGAACCTTCTCCCTGATGTTTGCATTCAGCTCACAGTGTTGAACCCTTCTTTGATAGTTCAGGTTTGAAACACTCTTTTTGTAGAAACTGCAAGTGGATATTTGGACCTCTTTGAGGCCTATCGTAGTAAAGGTAATAACTTCATATAAAAACAAGACAGAAGCTTTCTCAGAAAATTCTTGGAGATCATTGAGTTTACCTCACAGAGCTGAACATTCCTTTGGATGGAGCAGGTTTGAAACACACTTTTTGAAGAATCTGCAAGTGGATATTTGGACCTCTCTGAGGATTTCGTTGGAAACGGGATAACTGCACCTAACTAAACAGAAGCATTCTCAGAAACTTCTTTGTGATGTTTGCAATCAAATCCCAGAGTTGAATCTTGCTTTGATAGTTCAAGTTTGAAACACTCTTTTTGTTGGTTCTGCAAGTGGATATTTGGACCACTCTGTCGCCTTCGTTCGAAACTGGTATATCTTCACATAAAATCTAGACAGTAGCTTTCACAGAACCTTCTCTGTGATGATTGCATTGAACTCACAGAGTTGAAGGTTCCTTTTGAAACAGCAGTTTCCAAACACTCTTTCTGTGGAATCTGCAAGTGGATATTTGGACCGCTTTGAAGATTTCGTTGGAAATGGGATAATCTTCACAGAATAACTAAACAGAAGCATTCTCAGAAACCTCTTTGTGATGTTTGCATTCAACTCACAGAGTTGAACTTTCCTTTTGAGAGAGAAGCTTTGCAACACTCTTTTTCTAGAATCTGCAAGTGGACATTTGGAGGGCTTTGAGGCCTGTGGTGGAAAAGGAAATATCTTCCCGTAGAAACTAGATAGAAGCATTCTCAGAAACTACTTTGGGATGATTGCATTCAAGTCTCAGAGTTGAATATTCTCTTTGACAGAGCAGTTTGGAAACTCTCTTTTTGTAGAATCTGCAAGTGGAGACATGGACCACATTGAGGCCCATGGTAATAAAGGAAATAACTGCCTATAAAAACTAGACAGTAGGATTCTCAGAGCCTTCTTCGTGATGCTTGCATTCAACTCACTGTGTTGAACCATTCTTTGATAGTTGAGGTTTGAAACACTCTTTTTGTAGAAACTGCAAGTGGATATTTGGACCTCTGTGAGGATTTCGTAGGAAACGGGATAAAACACACGTAACTAATCAGAAGCATTCTCAGAGCTTTCATCGTGATGTTTGCATTCAATTCACAGTGTTGAACCTTTCTTTGATAGTTCAGGTTTGAAACACTCTTTTTGTAGAAACTGCAAGTGGATATTTGAAACTCTCTGAAGATTTCGTTCGAAACGGGATAAACAGCACAGAACTCAACTGAAGCATTCTCAGAACTTTCTTCGTGATGTTTGAATTCAACTCACAGTGTTGAACCATTCTTTGATAGCTGAGGTTTGAAACACTCTTTTTGTAGAAACTGCCAGTGGATATTTGGACCTCTCTGAGGATTTCGTTGGAAACGGGATAAACCACACGTAACTAAACAGAAGCATTCTCAGAACATTCTTCGTGATGTTTGCATTCAACTCACAGTGTTGAACCTTTCTTTGATAGCTCAGGTTTGAAACACTCTTTTTGTAGAAACTGCAAGTGGATATTTGGACCTCTCTGAGGATTTCGTTGGAAAGGGGATAAGCCGCACGTAACTGAACAGAAGCATTCTCAGAACCTTCTCCCTGATGTTTGCATTCAGCTCACAGTGTTGAACCTTTCTTTGATAGTTCAGGTTTGAAACACTCTTTTTGTAGAAACTGCAAGTGGATATTTGGACCTCTTTGTGGCCTATCGTAGTAAAGGTAATAACTTCATATAAAAACAAGACAGAAGCTTTCTCAGAAAATTCTTGGAGATCATTGAGTTTACCTCACAGAGCTGAACATTCCTTTGGATGGAGCAGGTTTGAAACACTCTTTTTGTTGGTTCTGCAAGTGGATATTTGGACCACTCTGTGGCATTCGTTCGAAACTGGTATATCTTCACATAAAATCTAGACAGTAGCTTTCACAGAACCTTCTCTGTGATGATTGCATTCAACTCACAGAGTTGAAGGTTCCTTTTGAAACAGCAGTTTCCAAACACTCTTTCTGTGGAATCTGCAAGTGGATATTTGGACCGCTTTGAAGATTTCGTTGGAAACGGGATAATCTTCACAGAATAACTAAACAGAAGCATTCTCAGAAACCTCTTTGTGATGTTTGCATTCAACTCACAGAGTTGAACTTTCCTTTTGAGAGAGAAGCTTTGCAACACTCTTTTTCTAGAATCTGCAAGTAGACATTTGGAGGGCTTTGAGGCCGGTGGTGGAAAAGGAAATATCTTCCCGTAGAAACTAGATAGAAGCATTCTCAGAAACTACTTTGGGATGATTGCATTCAAGTCTCAGAGTTGAATATTCTCTTTGACAGAGCAGTTTGGAAACTCTCTTTTTGTAGAATCTGCAAGTGGAGACATGGACCGCATTGAGGCCCATGGTAATAAAGGAAATAACTGCCTATAAAAACTAGACAGTAGCATTCTCAGAGCCTTCTTCGTGATGCTTGCATTCAACTCACAGTATTGAACCATTCTTTGATAGTTCAGGTTTGAAACACTGTTTCTGGAGAAACTGCAAGTGGATATTTGGACCTCTCTGAGGATTTCGTTGGAAACGGGATAAACAGCATGTAACTAAACTGAAGCATTCTCAGAACTTTCTTCGTGATGTTTGTATTCAACTCACTGTGTTGAACCATTCTTTGATAGTTGAGGTTTGAAACACTCTTTTTGTAGAAACTGCAAGTGGATATTTGGACCTCTCTGAGGATTTCGTAGGAAACGGGATAAAACACACGTAACTAATCAGAAGCATTCTCAGAGCTTTCTTCGTGATGTTTGCATTCAATTCACAGTGTTGAACCTTTCTTTGATAGTTCACGTTTGAAACACTCTTTTTGTAGAAACTGCAAGTGGATAGTTGAAACTCTCTGAGGATTTCGTTGGAAACGGGATAAACAGCACAGAACTCAACTGAAGCATTCTCAGAACTTTCTTCGTGATGTTTGCATTCAACTCACAGTGTTGAACGTTTCTTTGATAGTTCAGGTTTGAAACACTCTTTTTGTAGAAACTGCAAGTGGATATTTGGACCTCTCTGAGGATTTCGTTGGAAAGGGGATAAGCCGCACGTAACTGAACAGAAGCATTCTCAGAACCTTCTCCCTGATGTTTGCATTCAGCTCACAGTGTTGAACCCTTCTTTGATAGTTCAGGTTTGAAACACTCTTTTTGTAGAAACTGCAAGTGGATATTTGGACCTCTTTGAGGCCTATCGTAGTAAAGGTAATAACTTCATATAAAAACAAGACAGAAGCTTTCTCAGAAAATTCTTGGAGATCATTGAGTTTACCTCACAGAGCTGAACATTCCTTTGGATGGAGCAGGTTTGAAACACACTTTTTGAAGAATCTGCAAGTGGATATTTGGACCTCTCTGAGGATTTCGTTGGAAACGGGATAACTGCACCTAACTAAACAGAAGCATTCTCAGAAACTTCTTTGTGATGTTTGCAATCAAATCCCAGAGTTGAATCTTGCTTTGATAGTTCAAGTTTGAAACACTCTTTTTGTTGGTTCTGCAAGTGGATATTTGGACCACTCTGTCGCCTTCGTTCGAAACTGGTATATCTTCACATAAAATCTAGACAGTAGCTTTCACAGAACCTTCTCTGTGATGATTGCATTGAACTCACAGAGTTGAAGGTTCCTTTTGAAACAGCAGTTTCCAAACACTCCTTCTGTGGAATCTGCAAGTGGATATTTGGACCGCTTTGAAGATTTCGTTGGAAATGGGATAATCTTCACAGAATAACTAAACAGCAGCATTCTCAGAAACCTCTTTGTGATGTTTGCATTCAACTCACAGAGTTGAACTTTCCTTTTGAGAGAGAACTTTGCAACACTCTTTTTCTAGAATCCGCAAGTGGACATTTGGAGGGCTTTGAGGCCTGTGGTGGAAAAGGAAATATCTTCCCGTAGAAACTAGATAGAAGCATTCTCAGAAACTACTTTGGGATGATTGCATTCAAGTCTCAGAGTTGAATATTCTCTTTGACAGAGCAGTTTGGAAACTCTCTTTTTGTAGAATCTGCAAGTGGAGACATGGACCACATTGAGGCCCATGGTAATAAAGGAAATAACTGCCTATAAAAACTAGACAGTAGGATTCTCAGAGCCTTCTTCGTGATGCTTGCATTCAACTCACAGTGTTGAACCATTCTTTGATAGTTCAGGTTTGAAACACTGTTTCTGGAGAAACTGCAAGTGGATATTTGGACCTCTCTGAGGATTTCGTTGGAAACGGGATAAACAGCACAGAACTAAACTGAAGCATTCTCAGAACTTTCTTCGTGATGTTTGTATTCAACTCACTGTGTTGAACCATTCTTTGATAGTTGAGGTTTGAAACACTCTTTTTGTAGAAACTGCAAGTGGATATTTGGCCCTCTCTGAGGATTTCGTAGGAAACGGGATAAAACACACGTAACTAATCAGAAGCATTCTCAGAGCTTTCTTCGTGATGTTTGCATTCAATTCACAGTGTTGAACCTTTCTTTGATAGTTCAGGTTTGAAACACTCTTTTTGTAGAAACTGCAAGTGGATATTTGAAACCCCCTGAGGATTTCGTTGGAAACGGGATAAACAGCACAGAACTCAACTGAAGCATTCTCAGAACTTTCTTCGTGATGTTTGAATTCAACTCACAGTGTTGAACCATTCTTTGATAGCTGAGGTTTGAAACAGTCTTTTTGTAGAAACTGCCAGTGGATATTTGGACCTCTCTGAGGATTTCGTTGGAAACGGGATAAACCACACGTTACTTAACAGAAGCATTCTCAGAACATTCTTCGTGATGTTTGCATTCAAATCACAGTGTTGAACCTTTCTTTGATAGTTCAGGTTTGAAACACTCTTTTTGTAGAAACTGCAAGTGGATATTTGGACCTCTCTGAGGATTTCGTTGGAAAGGGGATAAGCCGCACGTAACTGAACAGAAGCATTCTCAGAACCTTCTCCCTGATGTTTGCATTCAGCTCACAGTGTTGAACCTTTCTTTGATAGTTCAGGTTTGAAACACTCTTTTTTTAGAAACTGCAAGTGGATATTTGGACCTCTTTGAGGCCTATCGTAGTAAAGGTAATAACTTCATATAAAAACAAGACAGAAGCTTTCTCAGAAAATTCTTGGAGGTCATTGAGTTTACCTCACAGAGCTGAACATTCCTTTGGATGGAGCAGGTTTGAAACACACTTTTTGTAGAATCTGCAAGTGGATATTTGGACCTCTCTGAGGATTTCGTTGGAAACGGGATAACTGCACCTAACTAAACAGAAGCATTCTCAGAAACTTCTTTGTGATGTTTGCAATCAAATCCCAGAGTTGAATCTTGCTTTGATAGTTCAAGTTTGAAACACTCTTTTTGTTGGTTCTGCAAGTGGATATTTGGACCACTCTGTGGCATTCGTTCGAAACTGGTATATCTTCACATAAAATCTAGACAGTAGCTTTCACAGAACCTTCTCTGTGATGATTGCATTCAACTCACAGAGTTGAAGGTTCCTTTTGAAACAGCAGTTTCCAAACACTCTTTCTGTGGAATCTGCAAGTGGATATTTGGACCGCTTTGAAGATTTCGTTGGAAACGGGATAATCTTCACAGAATAACTAAACAGAAGCATTCTCAGAAACCTCTTTGTGATGTTTGCATTCAACTCACAGAGTTGAAATTTCCTTTTGAGAGAGAAGCTTTGCAACACTCTTTTTCTAGAATCTGCAAGTGGACATTTGGAGGGCTTTGAGGCCTGTGGTGGAAAAGGAAATATCTTCCCGTAGAAACTAGATAGAAGCATTCTCAGAAACTACTTTGGGATGATTGCATTCAAGTCTCAGAGTTGAATATTCTCTTTGACAGAGCAGTTTGGAAACTCTCTTTTTGTAGAATCTGCAAGTGGAGACATGGACCGCATTGAGGCCCATGGTAATAAAGGAAATAACTGCCTATAAAAACTAGACAGTAGCATTCTCAGAGCCTTCTTCGTGATGCTTGCATTCAACTCACAGTATTGAACCATTCTTTGATAGTTCAGGTTTGAAACACTGTTTCTGGAGAAACTGCAAGTGGATATTTGGACCTCTCTGAGGATTTCGTTGGAAACGGGATAAACAGCATGTAACTAAACTGAAGCATTCTCAGAACTTTCTTCGTGATGTTTGTATTCAACTCACTGTGTTGAACCATTCTTTGATAGTTGAGGTTTGAAACACTCTTTTTGTAGAAACTGCAAGTGGATATTTGGACCTCTCTGAGGATTTCGTAGGAAACGGGATAAAACACACGTAACTAATCAGAAGCATTCTCAGAGCTTTCTTCGTGATGTTTGCATTCAATTCACAGTGTTGAACCTTTCTTTGATAGTTCAGGTTTGAAACACTCTTTTTGTAGAAACTGCAAGTGGATAGTTGAAACTCTCTGAGGATTTCGTTGGAAACGGGATAAACAGCACAGAACTCAACTGAAGCATTCTCAGAACTTTCTTCGTGATGTTTGCATTCAACTCACAGTGTTGAACGTTTCTTTGATAGTTCAGGTTTGAAACACTCTTTTTGTAGAAACTGCAAGTGGATATTTGGACCTCTCTGAGGATTTCGTTGGAAAGGGGATAAGCCGCACGTAACTGAACAGAAGCATTCTCAGAACCTTCTCCCTGATGTTTGCATTCAGCTCACAGTGTTGAACCCTTCTTTGATAGTTCAGGTTTGAAACACTCTTTTTGTAGAAACTGCAAGTGGATATTTGGACCTCTTTGAGGCCTATCGTAGTAAAGGTAATAACTTCATATAAAAACAAGACAGAAGCTTTCTCAGAAAATTCTTGGAGATCATTGAGTTTACCTCACAGAGCTGAACATTCCTTTGGATGGAGCAGGTTTGAAACACACTTTTTGAAGAATCTGCAAGTGGATATTTGGACCTCTCTGAGGATTTCGTTGGAAACGGGATAACTGCACCTAACTAAACAGAAGCATTCTCAGAAACTTCTTTGTGATGTTTGCAATCAAATCCCAGAGTTGAATCTTGCTTTGATAGTTCAAGTTTGAAACACTCTTTTTGTTGGTTCTGCAAGTGGATATTTGGACCACTCTGTCGCCTTCGTTCGAAACTGGTATATCTTCACATAAAATCTAGACAGTAGCTTTCACAGAACCTTCTCTGTGATGATTGCATTGAACTCACAGAGTTGAAGGTTCCTTTTGAAACAGCAGTTTCCAAACACTCTTTCTGTGGAATCTGCAAGTGGATATTTGGACCGCTTTGAAGATTTCGTTGGAAATGGGATAATCTTCACAGAATAACTAAACAGAAGCATTCTCAGAAACCTCTTTGTGATGTTTGCATTCAACTCACAGAGTTGAACTTTCCTTTTGAGAGAGAAGCTTTGCAACACTCTTTTTCTAGAATCTGCAAGTGGACATTTGGAGGGCTTTGAGGCCTGTGGTGGAAAAGGAAATATCTTCCCGTAGAAACTAGATAGAAGAATTCTCAGAAACTACTTTGGGATGATTGCATTCAAGTCTCAGAGTTGAATATTCTCTTTGACAGAGCAGTTTGGAAACTCTCTTTTTGTAGAATCTGCAAGTGGAGACATGGACCACATTGAGGCCCATGGTAATAAAGGAAATAACTGCCTATAAAAACTAGACAGTAGGATTCTCAGAGCCTTCTTCGTGATGCTTGCATTCAACTCACAGTGTTGAACCATTCTTTGATAGTTCAGGTTTGAAACACTGTTTCTGGAGAGACTGCAAGTGGATATTTGGACCTCTCTGAGGATTTCGTTGGAAACGGGATAAACAGCACAGAACTAAACTGAAGCATTCTCAGAACTTTCTTCGTGATGTTTGTATTCAACTCACTGTGTTGAACCATTCTTTGATAGTTGAGGTTTGAAACACTCTTTTTGTAGAAACTGCAAGTGGATATTTGGACCTCTCTGAGGATTTCGTTGGAAAGGGGATAAGCCGCACGTAACTGAACAGAAGCATTCTCAGAACCTTCTCCCTGATGTTTGCATTCAGCTCACAGTGTTGAACCTTTCTTTGATAGTTCAGGTTTGAAACACTCTTTTTGTAGAAACTGCAAGTGGATATTTGGACCTCTTTGAGGCCTATCGTAGTAAAGGTAATAACTTCATATAAAAACAAGACAGAAGCTTTCTCAGAAAATTCTTGGAGATCATTGAGTTTACCTCACAGAGCTGAACATTCCTTTGGATGGAGCAGGTTTGAAACACTCTTTTTGTTGGTTCTGCAAGTGGATATTTGGACCACTCTGTGGCATTCGTTCGAAACTGGTATATCTTCACATAAAATCTAGACAGTAGCTTTCACAGAACCTTCTCTGTGATGATTGCATTCAACTCACAGAGTTGAAGGTTCCTTTTGAAACAGCAGTTTCCAAACACTCTTTCTGTGGAATCTGCAAGTGGATATTTGGACCGCTTTGAAGATTTCGTTGGAAACGGGATAATCTTCACAGAATAACTAAACAGAAGCATTCTCAGAAACCTCTTTGTGATGTTTGCATTCAACTCACAGAGTTGAACTTTCCTTTTGAGAGAGAAGCTTTGCAACACTCTTTTTCTAGAATCTGCAAGTAGACATTTGGAGGGCTTTGAGGCCTGTGGTGGAAAAGGAAATATCTTCCCGTAGAAACTAGATAGAAGCATTCTCAGAAACTACTTTGGGATGATTGCATTCAAGTCTCAGAGTTGAATATTCTCTTTGACAGAGCAGTTTGGAAACTCTCTTTTTGTAGAATCTGCAAGTGGAGACATGGACCACATTGAGGCCCATGGTAATAAAGGAAATAACTGCCTATAAAAACTAGACAGTAGGATTCTCAGAGCCTTCTTCGTGATGCTTGCATTCAACTCACAGTGTTGAACCATTCTTTGATAGTTCAGGTTTGAAACACTGTTTCTGGAGAGACTGCAAGTGGATATTTGGACCTCTCTGAGGATTTCGTTGGAAACGGGATAAACAGCACAGAACTAAACTGAAGCATTCTCAGAACTTTCTTCGTGATGTTTGTATTCAACTCACTGTGTTGAACCATTCTTTGATAGTTGAGGTTTGAAACACTCTTTTTGTAGAAACTGCAAGTGGATATTTGGACCTCTCTGAGGATTTCGTTGGAAAGGGGATAAGCCGCACGTAACTGAACAGAAGCATTCTCAGAACCTTCTCCCTGATGTTTGCATTCAGCTCACAGTGTTGAACCTTTCTTTGATAGTTCAGGTTTGAAACACTCTTTTTGTAGAAACTGCAAGTGGATATTTGGACCTCTTTGAGGCCTATCGTAGTAAAGGTAATAACTTCATATAAAAACAAGACAGAAGCTTTCTCAGAAAATTCTTGGAGATCATTGAGTTTACCTCACAGAGCTGAACATTCCTTTGGATGGAGCAGGTTTGAAACACTCTTTTTGTTGGTTCTGCAAGTGGATATTTGGACCACTCTGTGGCATTCGTTCGAAACTGGTATATCTTCACATAAAATCTAGACAGTAGCTTTCACAGAACCTTCTCTGTGATGATTGCATTCAACTCACAGAGTTGAAGGTTCCTTTTGAAACAGCAGTTTCCAAACACTCTTTCTGTGGAATCTGCAAGTGGATATTTGGACCGCTTTGAAGATTTCGTTGGAAACGGGATAATCTTCACAGAATAACTAAACAGAAGCATTCTCAGAAACCTCTTTGTGATGTTTGCATTCAACTCACAGAGTTGAAATTTCCTTTTGAGAGAGAAGCTTTGCAACACTCTTTTTCTAGAATCTGCAAGTGGACATTTGGAGGGCTTTGAGGCCTGTGGTGGAAAAGGAAATATCTTCCCGTAGAAACTAGATAGAAGCATTCTCAGAAACTACTTTGGGATGATTGCATTCAAGTCTCAGAGTTGAATATTCTCTTTGACAGAGCAGTTTGGAAACTCTCTTTTTGTAGAATCTGCAAGTGGAGACATGGACCGCATTGAGGCCCATGGTAATAAAGGAAATAACTGCCTATAAAAACTAGACAGTAGCATTCTCAGAGCCTTCTTCGTGATGCTTGCATTCAACTCACAGTATTGAACCATTCTTTAATAGTTCAGGTTTGAAACACTGTTTCTGGAGAAACTGCAAGTGGATATTTGGACCTCTCTGAGGATTTCGTTGGAAACGGGATAAACAGCATGTAACTAAACTGAAGCATTCTCAGAACTTTCTTCGTGATGTTTGTATTCAACTCACTGTGTTGAACCATTCTTTGATAGTTGAGGTTTGAAACACTCTTTTTGTAGAAACTGCAAGTGGATATGTGGACCTCTCTGAGGATTTCGTAGGAAACGGGATAAAACACACGTAACTAATCAGAAGCATTCTCAGAGCTTTCATCGTGATGTTTGCATTCAATTCACAGTGTTGAACCTTTCTTTGATAGTTCAGGTTTGAAACACTCTTTTTGTAGAAACTGCAAGTGGATATTTGAAACTCTCTGAGGATTTCGTTCGAAACGGGATAAACAGCACAGAACTCAACTGAAGCATTCTCAGAACTTTCTTCGTGATGTTTGAATTCAACTCACAGTGTTGAACCATTCTTTGATAGCTGAGGTTTGAAACACTCTTTTTGTAGAAACTGCCAGTGGATATTTGTACCTCTCTGAGGATTTCGTTGGAAACGGGATAAACCACACGAAACTAAACAGAAGCATTCTCAGAACATTCTTCGTGATGTTTGCATTCAACTCACAGTGTTGAACCTTTCTTTGATAGTTCAGGTTTGAAACACTCTTTTTGTAGAAACTGCAAGTGGATATTTGGACCTCTCTGAGGATTTCGTTGGAAAGGGGATAAGCCGCACGTAACTGAACAGAAGCATTCTCAGAACCTTCTCCCTGATGTTTGCATTCAGCTCACAGTGTTGAACCTTTCTTTGATAGTTCAGGTTTGAAACACTCTTTTTGTAGAAACTGCAAGTGGATATTTGGACCTCTTTGAGGCCTATCGTAGTAAAGGTAATAACTTCATATAAAAACAAGACAGAAGCTTTCTCAGAAAATTCTTGGAGATCATTGAGTTTACCTCACAGAGCTGAACATTCCTTTGGATGGAGCAGGTTTGAAACACTCTTTTTGTTGGTTCTGCAAGTGGATATTTGGACCACTCTGTGGCATTCGTTCGAAACTGGTATATCTTCACATAAAATCTAGTCAGTAGCTTTCACAGAACCTTCTCTGTGATGATTGCATTCAACTCACAGAGTTGAAGGTTCCTTTTGAAACAGCAGTTTCCAAACACTCTTTCTGTGGAATCTGCAAGTGGATATTTGGACCGCTTTGAAGATTTCGTTGGAAATGGGATAATCTTCACAGAATAACTAAACAGAAGCGTTCTCAGAAACCTCTTTGTGATGTTTGCATTCAACTCACAGAGTTGAACTTTCCTTTTGAGAGAGAAGCTTTGCAACACTCTTTTTCTAAAATCTGCAAGTGGACATTTGGAGGGCTTTGAGGCCTGTGGTGGAAAAGGAAATATCTTCCCGTAGAAACTAGATAGAAGCATTCTCAGAAACTACTTTGGGATGATTGCATTCAAGTCTCAGAGTTGAATATTCTCTTTGACAGAGCAGTTTGGAAACTCTCTTTTTGTAGAATCTGCAAGTGGAGACATGGACCACATTGAGGCCCATGGTAATAAAGGAAATAACTGCCTATAAAAACTAGACAGTAGGATTCTCAGAGCCTTCTTCGTGATGCTTGCATTCAACTCACAGTGTTGAACCATTCTTTGATAGTTCAGGTTTGAAACACTGTTTCTGGAGAAACTGCAAGTGGATATTTGGACCTCTCTGAGGATTTCGTTGGAAACGGGATAAACAGCACAGAACTAAACTGAAGCATTCTCAGAACTTTCTTCGTGATGTTTGTATTCAACTCACTGTGTTGAACCATTCTTTGATAGTTGAGGTTTGAAACACTCTTTTTGTAGAAACTGCAAGTGGATATTTGGACCTCTCTGAGGATTTCGTTGGAAAGGGGATAAGCCGCACGTAACTGAACAGAAGCATTCTCAGAACCTTCTCCCTGATGTTTGCATTCAGCTCACAGTGTTGAACCTTTCTTTGATAGTTCAGGTTTGAAACACTCTTTTTGTAGAAACTGCAAGTGGATATTTGGACCTCTTTGAGGCCTATCGTAGTAAAGGTAATAACTTCATATAAAAACAAGACAGAAGCTTTCTCAGAAAATTCTTGGAGATCATTGAGTTTACCTCACAGAGCTGAACATTCCTTTGGATGGAGCAGGTTTGAAACACACTTTTTGAAGAATCTGCAAGTGGATATTTGGACCTCTCTGAGGATTTCGTTGGAAACGGGATAACTGCACCTAACTAAACAGAAGCATTCTCAGAAACTTCTTTGTGATGTTTGCAATCAAATCCCAGAGTTGAATCTTGCTTTGATAGTTCAAGTTTGAAACACTCTTTTTGTTGGTTCTGCAAGTGGATATTTGGACCACTCTGTCGCCTTCGTTCGAAACTGGTATATCTTCACATAAAATCTAGACAGTAGCTTTCACAGAACCTTCTCTGTGATGATTGCATTCAACTCACAGAGTTGAAGGTTCCTTTTGAAACAGCAGTTTCCAAACACTCTTTCTGTGGAATCTGCAAGTGGATATTTGGACCGCTTTGAAGATTTCGTTGGAAATGGGATAATCTTCACAGAATAACTAAACAGAAGCATTCTCAGAAACCTCTTTGTGATGTTTGCATTCAACTCACAGAGTTGAACTTTCCTTTTGAGAGAGAAGCTTTGCAACACTCTTTTTCTAGAATCTGCAAGTGGACATTTGGAGGGCTTTGAGGCCTGTGGTGGAAAAGGAAATATCTTCCCGTAGAAACTAGATAGAAGCATTCTCAGAAACTACTTTGGGATGATTGCATTCAAGTCTCAGAGTTGAATATTCTCTTTGACAGAGCAGTTTGGAAACTCTCTTTTTGTAGAATCTGCAAGTGGAGACATGGACCGCATTGAGGCCCATGGTAATAAAGGAAATAACTGCCTATAAAAACTAGACAGTAGCATTCTCAGAGCCTTCTTCGTGATGCTTGCATTCAACTCACAGTATTGAACCATTCTTTAATAGTTCAGGTTTGAAACACTGTTTCTGGAGAAACTGCAAGTGGATAATTGGACCTCTCTGAGGATTTCGTTGGAAACGGGATAAACAGCATGTAACTAAACTGAAGCATTCTCAGAACTTTCTTCGTGATGTTTGTATTCAACTCACTGTGTTGAACCATTCTTTGATAGTTGAGGTTTGAAACACTCTTTTTGTAGAAACTGCAAGTGGATATGTGGACCTCTCTGAGGATTTCGTAGGAAACGGGATAAAACACACGTAACTAATCAGAAGCATTCTCAGAGCTTTCATCGTGATGTTTGCATTCAATTCACAGAGTTGAACCTTTCTTTGATAGTTCAGGTTTGAAACACTCTTTTTGTAGAAACTGCAAGTGGATATTTGAAACTCTCTGAGGATTTCGTTCGAAACGGGATAAACAGCACAGAACTCAACTGAAGCATTCTCAGAACTTTCTTCGTGATGTTTGAATTCAACTCACAGTGTTGAACCATTCTTTGATAGCTGAGGTTTGAAACACTCTTTTTGTAGAAACTGCCAGTGGATATTTGTACCTCTCTGAGGATTTCGTTGGAAACGGGATAAACCACACGAAACTAAACAGAAGCATTCTCAGAACATTCTTCGTGATGTTTGCATTCAACTCACAGTGTTGAACCTTTCTTTGATAGTTCAGGTTTGAAACACTCTTTTTGTAGAAACTGCAAGTGGATATTTGGACCTCTCTGAGGATTTCGTTGGAAAGGGGATAAGCCGCACGTAACTGAACAGAAGCATTCTCAGAACCTTCTCCCTGATGTTTGCATTCAGCTCACAGTGTTGAACCTTTCTTTGATAGTTCAGGTTTGAAACACTCTTTTTGTAGAAACTGCAAGTGGATATTTGGACCTCTTTGAGGCCTATCGTAGTAAAGGTAATAACTTCATATAAAAACAAGACAGAAGCTTTCTCAGAAAATTCTTGGAGATCATTGAGTTTACCTCACAGAGCTGAACATTCCTTTGGATGGAGCAGGTTTGAAACACTCTTTTTGTTGGTTCTGCAAGTGGATATTTGGACCACTCTGTGGCATTCGTTCGAAACTGGTATATCTTCACATAAAATCTAGACAGTAGCTTTCACAGAACCTTCTCTGTGATGATTGCATTCAACTCACAGAGTTGAAGGTTCCTTTTGAAACAGCAGTTTCCAAACACTCTTTCTGTGGAATCTGCAAGTGGATATTTGGACCGCTTTGAAGATTTCGTTGGAAATGGGATAATCTTCACAGAATAACTAAACAGAAGCGTTCTCAGAAACCTCTTTGTGATGTTTGCATTCAACTCACAGAGTTGAACTTTCCTTTTGAGAGAGAAGCTTTGCAACACTCTTTTTCTAAAATCTGCAAGTGGACATTTGGAGGGCTTTGAGGCCTGTGGTGGAAAAGGAAATATCTTCCCGTAGAAATTAGATAGAAGCATTCTCAGAAACTACTTTGGGATGATTGCATTCAAGTCTCAGAGTTGAATATTCTCTTTGACAGAGCAGTTTGGAAACTCTCTTTTTGTAGAATCTGCAAGTGGAGACATGGACCACATTGAGGCCCATGGTAATAAAGGAAATAACTGCCTATAAAAACTAGACAGTAGGATTCTCAGAGCCTTCTTCGTGATGCTTGCATTCAACTCACAGTGTTGAACCATTCTTTGATAGTTCAGGTTTGAAACACTGTTTCTGGAGAAACTGCAAGTGGATATTTGGACCTCTCTGAGGATTTCGTTGGAAACGGGATAAACAGCACAGAACTAAACTGAAGCATTCTCAGAACTTTCTTCGTGATGTTTGTATTCAACTCACTGTGTTGAACCATTCTTTGATAGTTGAGGTTTGAAACACTCTTTTTGTAGAAACTGCAAGTGGATATTTGGACCTCTCTGAGGATTTCGTTGGAAAGGGGATAAGCCGCACGTAACTGAACAGAAGCATTCTCAGAACCTTCTCCCTGATGTTTGCATTCAGCTCACAGTGTTGAACCTTTCTTTGATAGTTCAGGTTTGAAACACTCTTTTTGTAGAAACTGCAAGTGGATATTTGGACCTCTTTGAGGCCTATCGTAGTAAAGGTAATAACTTCATATAAAAACAAGACAGAAGCTTTCTCAGAAAATTCTTGGAGATCATTGAGTTTACCTCACAGAGCTGAACATTCCTTTGGATGGAGCAGGTTTGAAACACACTTTTTGAAGAATCTGCAAGTGGATATTTGGACCTCTCTGAGGATTTCGTTGGAAACGGGATAACTGCACCTAACTAAACAGAAGCATTCTCAGAAACTTCTTTGTGATGTTTGCAATCAAATCCCAGAGTTGAATCTTGCTTTGATAGTTCAAGTTTGAAACACTCTTTTTGTTGGTTCTGCAAGTGGATATTTGGACCACTCTGTCGCCTTCGTTCGAAACTGGTATATCTTCACATAAAATCTAGACAGTAGCTTTCACAGAACCTTCTCTGTGATGATTGCATTCAACTCACAGAGTTGAAGGTTCCTTTTGAAACAGCAGTTTCCAAACACTCTTTCTGTGGAATCTGCAAGTGGATATTTGGACCGCTTTGAAGATTTCGTTGGAAATGGGATAATCTTCACAGAATAACTAAACAGAAGCATTCTCAGAAACCTCTTTGTGATGTTTGCATTCAACTCACAGAGTTGAACTTTCCTTTTGAGAGAGAAGCTTTGCAACACTCTTTTTCTAGAATCTGCAAGTGGACATTTGGAGGGCTTTGAGGCCTGTGGTGGAAAAGGAAATATCTTCCCGTAGAAACTAGATAGAAGCATTCTCAGAAACTACTTTGGGATGATTGCATTCAAGTCTCAGAGTTGAATATTCTCTTTGACAGAGCAGTTTGGAAACTCTCTTTTTGTAGAATCTGCAAGTGGAGAGATGGACCACATTGAGGCCCATGGTAATAAAGGAAATAACTGCCTATAAAAACTAGACAGTAGGATTCTCAGAGCCTTCTTCGTGATGCTTGCATTCAACTCACAGTGTTGAACCATTCTTTGATAGTTCAGGTTTGAAACACTGTTTCTGGAGAAACTGCAAGTGGATATTTGGACCTCTCTGAGGATTTCGTTGGAAACGGGATAAACAGCACAGAACTAAACTGAAGCATTCTCAGAACTTTCTTCGTGATGTTTGTATTCAACTCACTGTGTTGAACCATTCTTTGATAGTTGAGGTTTGAAACACTCTTTTTGTAGAAACTGCAAGTGGATATTTGGACCTCTCTGAGGATTTCGTAGGAAACGGGATAAAACACACGTAACTAATCAGAAGCATTCTCAGAGCTTTCTTCGTGATGTTTGCATTCAATTCACAGTGTTGAACCTTTCTTTGATAGTTCAGGTTTGAAACACTCTTTTTGTAGAAACTGCAAGTGGATATTTGAAACTCCCTGAGGATTTCGTTGGAAACGGGATAAACAGCACAGAACTCAACTGAAGCATTCTCAGAACTTTCTTCTTGATGTTTGAATTCAACTCACAGTGTTAAACCATTCTTTGATAGCTGAGGTTTGAAACACTCTTTTTGTAGAAACTGCCAGTGGATATTTGGACCTCTCTGAGGATTTCGTTGGAAACGGGATAAACCACACGTTACTTAACAGAAGCATTCTCAGAACATTCTTCGTGATGTTTGCATTCAACTCACAGTGTTGAACCTTTCTTTGATAGTTCAGGTTTGAAACACTCTTTTTGTAGAAACTGCAAGTGGATATTTGGACCTCTCTGAGGATTTCGTTGGAAAGGGGATAAGCCGCACGTAACTGAACAGAAGCATTCTCAGAACCTTCTCCCTGATGTTTGCATTCAGCTCACAGTGTTGAACCTTTCTTTGATAGTTCAGGTTTGAAACACTCTTTTTGTAGAAACTGCAAGTGGATATTTGGACCTCTTTGAGGCCTATCGTAGTAAAGGTAATAACTTCATATAAAAACAAGACAGAAGCTTTCTCAGAAAATTCTTGGAGGTCATTGAGTTTACCTCACAGAGCTGAACATTCCTTTGGATGGAGCAGGTTTGAAACACACTTTTTGTAGAATCTGCAAGTGGATATTTGGACCTCTCTGAGGATTTCGTTGGAAACGGGATAACTGCACCTAACTAAACAGAAGCATTCTCAGAAACTTCTTTGTGATGTTTGCAATCAAATCCCAGAGTTGAATCTTGCTTTGATAGTTCAAGTTTGAAACACTCTTTTTGTTGGTTCTGCAAGTGGATATTTGGACCACTCTGTGGCATTCGTTCGAAACTGGTATATCTTCACATAAAATCTAGACAGTAGCTTTCACAGAACCTTCTCTGTGATGATTGCATTCAACTCACAGAGTTGAAGGTTCCTTTTGAAACAGCAGTTTCCAAACACTCTTTCTGTGGAATCTGCAAGTGGATATTTGGACCGCTTTGAAGATTTCGTTGGAAACGGGATAATCTTCACAGAATAACTAAACAGAAGCATTCTCAGAAACCTCTTTGTGATGTTTGCATTCAACTCACAGAGTTGAAATTTCCTTTTGAGAGAGAAGCTTTGCAACACTCTTTTTCTAGAATCTGCAAGTGGACATTTGGAGGGCTTTGAGGCCTGTGGTGGAAAAGGAAATATCTTCCCGTAGAAACTAGATAGAAGCATTCTCAGAAACTACTTTGGGATGATTGCATTCAAGTCTCAGAGTTGAATATTCTCTTTGACAGAGCAGTTTGGAAACTCTCTTTTTGTAGAATCTGCAAGTGGAGACATGGACCGCATTGAGGCCCATGGTAATAAAGGAAATAACTGCCTATAAAAACTAGACAGTAGCATTCTCAGAGCCTTCTTCGTGATGCTTGCATTCAACTCACAGTGTTGAACCATTCTTTGATAGTTCAGGTTTGAAACACTGTTTCTGGAGAAACTGCAAGTGGATATTTGGACCTCTCTGAGGATTTCGTTGGAAACGGGATAAACAGCACAGAACTAAACTGAAGCATTCTCAGAACTTTCTTCGTGATGTTTGTATTCAACTCACTGTGTTGAACCATTCTTTGATAGTTGAGGTTTGAAACACTCTTTTTGTAGAAACTGCAAGTGGATATTTGGACCTCTCTGAGGATTTCGTAGGAAACGGGATAAAACACACGTAACTAATCAGAAGCATTCTCAGAGCTTTCTTCGTGATGTTTGCATTCAATTCACAGTGTTGAACCTTTCTTTGATAGTTCAGGTTTGAAACACTCTTTTTGTAGAAACTGCAAGTGGATATTTGAAACTCCCTGAGGATTTCGTTGGAAACGGGATAAACAGCACAGAACTCAACTGAAGCATTCTCAGAACTTTCTTCTTGATGTTTGAATTCAACTCACAGTGTTAAACCATTCTTTGATAGCTGAGGTTTGAAACACTCTTTTTGTAGAAACTGCCAGTGGATATTTGGACCTCTCTGAGGATTTCGTTGGAAACGGGATAAACCACACGTTACTTAACAGAAGCATTCTCAGAACATTCTTCGTGATGTTTGCATTCAACTCACAGTGTTGAACCTTTCTTTGATAGTTCAGGTTTGAAACACTCTTTTTGTAGAAACTGCAAGTGGATATTTGGACCTCTCTGAGGATTTCGTTGGAAAGGGGATAAGCCGCACGTAACTGAACAGAAGCATTCTCAGAACCTTCTCCCTGATGTTTGCATTCAGCTCACAGTGTTGAACCTTTCTTTGATAGTTCAGGTTTGAAACACTCTTTTTGTAGAAACTGCAAGTGGATATTTGGACCTCTTTGAGGCCTATCGTAGTAAAGGTAATAACTTCATATAAAAACAAGACAGAAGCTTTCTCAGAAAATTCTTGGAGGTCATTGAGTTTACCTCACAGAGCTGAACATTCCTTTGGATGGAGCAGGTTTGAAACACACTTTTTGTAGAATCTGCAAGTGGATATTTGGACCTCTCTGAGGATTTCGTTGGAAACGGGATAACTGCACCTAACTAAACAGAAGCATTCTCAGAAACTTCTTTGTGATGTTTGCAATCAAATCCCAGAGTTGAATCTTGCTTTGATAGTTCAAGTTTGAAACACTCTTTTTGTTGGTTCTGCAAGTGGATATTTGGACCACTCTGTGGCATTCGTTCGAAACTGGTATATCTTCACATAAAATCTAGACAGTAGCTTTCACAGAACCTTCTCTGTGATGATTGCATTCAACTCACAGAGTTGAAGGTTCCTTTTGAAACAGCAGTTTCCAAACACTCTTTCTGTGGAATCTGCAAGTGGATATTTGGACCGCTTTGAAGATTTCGTTGGAAACGGGATAATCTTCACAGAATAACTAAACAGAAGCATTCTCAGAAACCTCTTTGTGATGTTTGCATTCAACTCACAGAGTTGAAATTTCCTTTTGAGAGAGAAGCTTTGCAACACTCTTTTTCTAGAATCTGCAAGTGGACATTTGGAGGGCTTTGAGGCCTGTGGTGGAAAAGGAAATATCTTCCCGTAGAAACTAGATAGAAGCATTCTCAGAAACTACTTTGGGATGATTGCATTCAAGTCTCAGAGTTGAATATTCTCTTTGACAGAGCAGTTTGGAAACTCTCTTTTTGTAGAATCTGCAAGTGGAGACATGGACCGCATTGAGGCCCATGGTAATAAAGGAAATAACTGCCTATAAAAACTAGACAGTAGCATTCTCAGAGCCTTCTTCGTGATGCTTGCATTCAACTCACAGTATTGAACCATTCTTTGATAGTTCAGGTTTGAAACACTGTTTCTGGAGAAACTGCAAGTGGATATTTGGACCTCTCTGAGGATTTCGTTGGAAACGGGATAAACAGCATGTAACTAAACTGAAGCATTCTCAGAACTTTCTTCGTGATGTTTGTATTCAACTCACTGTGTTGAACCATTCTTTGATAGTTGAGGTTTGAAACACTCTTTTTGTAGAAACTGCAAGTGGATATTTGGACCTCTCTGAGGATTTCGTAGGAAACGGGATAAAACACACGTAACTAATCAGAAGCATTCTCAGAGCTTTCATCGTGATGTTTGCATTCAATTCACAGTGTTGAACCTTTCTTTGATAGTTCAGGTTTGAAACACTCTTTTTGTAGAAACTGCAAGTGGATATTTGAAACTCTCTGAGGATTTCGTTGGAAACGGGATAAACAGCACAGAACTCAACTGAAGCATTCTCAGAACTTTCTTCGTGATGTTTGAATTCAACTCACAGTGTTGAACCATTCTTTGATAGCTGAGGTTTGAAACACTCTTTTTGTAGAAACTGCCAGTGGATATTTGGACCTCTCTGAGGATTTCGTTGGAAACGGGATAAACCACACGAAACTAAACAGAAGCATTCTCAGAACATTCTTCGTGATGTTTGCATTCAACTCACAGTGTTGAACCTTTCTTTGATAGTTCAGGTTTGAAACACTCTTTTTGTAGAAACTGCAAGTGGATATTTGGACCTCTCTGAGGATTTCGTTGGAAAGGGGATAAGCCGCACGTAACTGAACAGAAGCATTCTCAGAACCTTCTCCCTGATGTTTGCATTCAGCTCACAGTGTTGAACCTTTCTTTGATAGTTCAGGTTTGAAACACTCTTTTTGTAGAAACTGCAAGTGGATATTTGGACCTCTTTGAGGCCTATCGTAGTAAAGGTAATAACTTCATATAAAAACAAGACAGAAGCTTTCTCAGAAAATTCTTGGAGATCATTGAGTTTACCTCACAGAGCTGAACATTCCTTTGGATGGAGCAGGTTTGAAACACTCTTTTTGTTGGTTCTGCAAGTGGATATTTGGACCACTCTGTGGCATTCGTTCGAAACTGGTATATCTTCACATAAAATCTAGACAGTAGCTTTCACAGAACCTTCTCTGTGATGATTGCATTCAACTCACAGAGTTGAAGGTTCCTTTTGAAACAGCAGTTTCCAAACACTCTTTCTGTGGAATCTGCAAGTGGATATTTGGACCGCTTTGAAGATTTCGTTGGAAATGGGATAATCTTCACAGAATAACTAAACAGAAGCATTCTCAGAAACCTCTTTGTGATGTTTGCATTCAACTCACAGAGTTGAACTTTCCTTTTGAGAGAGAAGCTTTGCAACACTCTTTTTCTAAAATCTGCAAGTGGACATTTGGAGGGCTTTGAGGCCTGTGGTGGAAAAGGAAATATCTTCCCGTAGAAACTAGATAGAAGCATTCTCAGAAACTACTTTGGGATGATTGCATTCAAGTCTCAGAGTTGAATATTCTCTTTGACAGAGCAGTTTGGAAACTCTCTTTTTGTAGAATCTGCAAGTGGAGACATGGACCACATTGAGGCCCATGGTAATAAAGGAAATAACTGCCTATAAAAACTAGACAGTAGGATTCTCAGAGCCTTCTTCGTGATGCTTGCATTCAACTCACAGTGTTGAACCATTCTTTGATAGTTCAGGTTTGAAACACTGTTTCTGGAGAAACTGCAAGTGGATATTTGGACCTCTCTGAGGATTTCGTTGGAAACGGGATAAACAGCACAGAACTAAACTGAAGCATTCTCAGAACTTTCTTCGTGATGTTTGTATTCAACTCACTGTGTTGAACCATTCTTTGATAGTTGAGGTTTGAAACACTCTTTTTGTAGAAACTGCAAGTGGATATTTGGACCTCTCTGAGGATTTCGTAGGAAACGGGATAAAACACACGTAACTAATCAGAAGCATTCTCAGAGCTTTCTTCGTGATGTTTGCATTCAATTCACAGTGTTGAACCTTTCTTTGATAGTTCAGGTTTGAAACACTCTTTTTGTAGAAACTGCAAGTGGATAGTTGAAACTCTCTGAGGATTTCGTTGGAAACGGGATAAACAGCACAGAACTCAACTGAAGCATTCTCAGAACTTTCTTCGTGATGTTTGCATTCAACTCACAGTGTTGAACGTTTCTTTGATAGTTCAGGTTTGAAACACTCTTTTTGTAGAAACTGCAAGTGGATATTTGGACCTCTCTGAGGATTTCGTTGGAAAGGGGATAAGCCGCACGTAACTGAACAGAAGCATTCTCAGAACCTTCTCCCTGATGTTTGCATTCAGCTCACAGTGTTGAACCCTTCTTTGATAGTTCAGGTTTGAAACACTCTTTTTGTAGAAACTGCAAGTGGATATTTGAACCTCTTTGAGGCCTATCGTAGTAAAGGTAATAACTTCATATAAAAACAAGACAGAAGATTTCTCAGAAAATTCTTGGAGATCATTGAGTTTACCTCACAGAGCTGAACATTCCTTTGGATGGAGCAGGTTTGAAACACTCTTTTTGTTGGTTCTGCAAGTGGATATTTGGACCACTCTGTGGCATTCGTTCGAAACTGGTATATCTTAACATAAAATCTAGACAGTAGCTTTCACAGAACCTTCTCTGTGATGATTGCATTCAACTCACAGAGTTGAAGGTTCCTTTTGAAACAGCAGTTTCCAAACACTCTTTCTGTGGAATCTGCAAGTGGATATTTGGACCGCTTTGAAGATTTCGTTGGAAATGGGATAATCTTCACAGAATAACTAAACAGAAGCATTCTCAGAAACCTCTTTGTGATGTTTGCATTCAACTCACAGAGTTGAAATTTCCTTTTGAGAGAGAAGCTTTGCAACACTCTTTTTCTAGAATCTGCAAGTGGACATTTGGAGGGCTTTGAGGCCTGTGGTGGAAAAGGAAATATCTTCCCGTAGAAACTAGATAGAAGCATTCTCAGAAACTACTTTGGGATGATTGCATTCAAGTCTCAGAGTTGAATATTCTCTTTGACAGAGCAGTTTGGAAACTCTCTTTTTGTAGAATCTGCAAGTGGAGACATGGACCACATTGAGGCCCATGGTAATAAAGGAAATAACTGCCTATAAAAACTAGACAGTAGGATTCTCAGAGCCTTCTTCGTGATGCTTGCATTCAACTCACAGTGTTGAACCATTCTTTGATAGTTCAGGTTTGAAACACTGTTTCTGGAGAAACTGCAAGTGGATATTTGGACCTCTCTGAGGATTTCGTTGGAAACGGGATAAACAGCACAGAACTAAACTGAAGCATTCTCAGAACTTTCTTCGTGATGTTTGTATTCAACTCACTGTGTTGAACCATTCTTTGATAGTTGAGGTTTGAAACACTCTTTTTGTAGAAACTGCAAGTGGATATTTGGACCTCTCTGAGGATTTCGTAGGAAACGGGATAAAACACACGTAACTAATCAGAAGCATTCTCAGAGCTTTCTTCGTGATGTTTGCATTCAATTCACAGTGTTGAACCTTTCTTTGATAGTTCAGGTTTGAAACACTCTTTTTGTAGAAACTGCAAGTGGATATTTGAAACTCCCTGAGGATTTCGTTGGAAACGGGATAAACAGCACAGAACTCAACTGAAGCATTCTCAGAACTTTCTTCTTGATGTTTGAATTCAACTCACAGTGTTAAACCATTCTTTGATAGCTGAGGTTTGAAACACTCTTTTTGTAGAAACTGCCAGTGGATATTTGGACCTCTCTGAGGATTTCGTTGGAAACGGGATAAACCACACGTTACTTAACAGAAGCATTCTCAGAACATTCTTCGTGATGTTTGCATTCAACTCACAGTGTTGAACCTTTCTTTGATAGTTCAGGTTTGAAACACTCTTTTTGTAGAAACTGCAAGTGGATATTTGGACCTCTCTGAGGATTTCGTTGGAAAGGGGATAAGCCGCACGTAACTGAACAGAAGCATTCTCAGAACCTTCTCCCTGATGTTTGCATTCAGCTCACAGTGTTGAACCTTTCTTTGATAGTTCAGGTTTGAAACACTCTTTTTGTAGAAACTGCAAGTGGATATTTGGACCTCTTTGAGGCCTATCGTAGTAAAGGTAATAACTTCATATAAAAACAAGACAGAAGCTTTCTCAGAAAATTCTTGGAGGTCATTGAGTTTACCTCACAGAGCTGAACATTCCTTTGGATGGAGCAGGTTTGAAACACACTTTTTGTAGAATCTGCAAGTGGATATTTGGACCTCTCTGAGGATTTCGTTGGAAACGGGATAACTGCACCTAACTAAACAGAAGCATTCTCAGAAACTTCTTTGTGATGTTTGCAATCAAATCCCAGAGTTGAATCTTGCTTTGATAGTTCAAGTTTGAAACACTCTTTTTGTTGGTTCTGCAAGTGGATATTTGGACCACTCTGTGGCATTCGTTCGAAACTGGTATATCTTCACATAAAATCTAGACAGTAGCTTTCACAGAACCTTCTCTGTGATGATTGCATTCAACTCACAGAGTTGAAGGTTCCTTTTGAAACAGCAGTTTCCAAACACTCTTTCTGTGGAATCTGCAAGTGGATATTTGGACCGCTTTGAAGATTTCGTTGGAAACGGGATAATCTTCACAGAATAACTAAACAGAAGCATTCTCAGAAACCTCTTTGTGATGTTTGCATTCAACTCACAGAGTTGAAATTTCCTTTTGAGAGAGAAGCTTTGCAACACTCTTTTTCTAGAATCTGCAAGTGGACATTTGGAGGGCTTTGAGGCCTGTGGTGGAAAAGGAAATATCTTCCCGTAGAAACTAGATAGAAGCATTCTCAGAAACTACTTTGGGATGATTGCATTCAAGTCTCAGAGTTGAATATTCTCTTTGACAGAGCAGTTTGGAAACTCTCTTTTTGTAGAATCTGCAAGTGGAGACATGGACCGCATTGAGGCCCATGGTAATAAAGGAAATAACTGCCTATAAAAACTAGACAGTAGCATTCTCAGAGCCTTCTTCGTGATGCTTGCATTCAACTCACAGTGTTGAACCATTCTTTGATAGTTCAGGTTTGAAACACTGTTTCTGGAGAAACTGCAAGTGGATATTTGGACCTCTCTGAGGATTTCGTTGGAAACGGGATAAACAGCACAGAACTAAACTGAAGCATTCTCAGAACTTTCTTCGTGATGTTTGTATTCAACTCACTGTGTTGAACCATTCTTTGATAGTTGAGGTTTGAAACACTCTTTTTGTAGAAACTGCAAGTGGATATTTGGACCTCTCTGAGGATTTCGTAGGAAACGGGATAAAACACACGTAACTAATCAGAAGCATTCTCAGAGCTTTCTTCGTGATGTTTGCATTCAATTCACAGTGTTGAACCTTTCTTTGATAGTTCAGGTTTGAAACACTCTTTTTGTAGAAACTGCAAGTGGATATTTGAAACTCCCTGAGGATTTCGTTGGAAACGGGATAAACAGCACAGAACTCAACTGAAGCATTCTCAGAACTTTCTTCTTGATGTTTGAATTCAACTCACAGTGTTAAACCATTCTTTGATAGCTGAGGTTTGAAACACTCTTTTTGTAGAAACTGCCAGTGGATATTTGGACCTCTCTGAGGATTTCGTTGGAAACGGGATAAACCACACGTTACTTAACAGAAGCATTCTCAGAACATTCTTCGTGATGTTTGCATTCAACTCACAGTGTTGAACCTTTCTTTGATAGTTCAGGTTTGAAACACTCTTTTTGTAGAAACTGCAAGTGGATATTTGGACCTCTCTGAGGATTTCGTTGGAAAGGGGATAAGCCGCACGTAACTGAACAGAAGCATTCTCAGAACCTTCTCCCTGATGTTTGCATTCAGCTCACAGTGTTGAACCTTTCTTTGATAGTTCAGGTTTGAAACACTCTTTTTGTAGAAACTGCAAGTGGATATTTGGACCTCTTTGAGGCCTATCGTAGTAAAGGTAATAACTTCATATAAAAACAAGACAGAAGCTTTCTCAGAAAATTCTTGGAGGTCATTGAGTTTACCTCACAGAGCTGAACATTCCTTTGGATGGAGCAGGTTTGAAACACACTTTTTGTAGAATCTGCAAGTGGATATTTGGACCTCTCTGAGGATTTCGTTGGAAACGGGATAACTGCACCTAACTAAACAGAAGCATTCTCAGAAACTTCTTTGTGATGTTTGCAATCAAATCCCAGAGTTGAATCTTGCTTTGATAGTTCAAGTTTGAAACACTCTTTTTGTTGGTTCTGCAAGTGGATATTTGGACCACTCTGTGGCATTCGTTCGAAACTGGTATATCTTCACATAAAATCTAGACAGTAGCTTTCACAGAACCTTCTCTGTGATGATTGCATTCAACTCACAGAGTTGAAGGTTCCTTTTGAAACAGCAGTTTCCAAACACTCTTTCTGTGGAATCTGCAAGTGGATATTTGGACCGCTTTGAAGATTTCGTTGGAAACGGGATAATCTTCACAGAATAACTAAACAGAAGCATTCTCAGAAACTTCTTTGTGATGTTTGCATTCAACTCACAGAGTTGAAATTTCCTTTTGAGAGAGAAGCTTTGCAACACTCTTTTTCTAGAATCTGCAAGTGGACATTTGGAGGGCTTTGAGGCCTGTGGTGGAAAAGGAAATATCTTCCCGTAGAAACTAGATAGAAGCATTCTCAGAAACTACTTTGGGATGATTGCATTCAAGTCTCAGAGTTGAATATTCTCTTTGACAGAGCAGTTTGGAAACTCTCTTTTTGTAGAATCTGCAAGTGGAGACATGGACCGCATTGAGGCCCATGGTAATAAAGGAAATAACTGCCTATAAAAACTAGACAGTAGCATTCTCAGAGCCTTCTTCGTGATGCTTGCATTCAACTCACAGTATTGAACCATTCTTTGATAGTTCAGGTTTGAAACACTGTTTCTGGAGAAACTGCAAGTGGATATTTGGACCTCTCTGAGGATTTCGTTGGAAACGGGATAAACAGCATGTAACTAAACTGAAGCATTCTCAGAACTTTCTTCGTGATGTTTGTATTCAACTCACTGTGTTGAACCATTCTTTGATAGTTGAGGTTTGAAACACTCTTTTTGTAGAAACTGCAAGTGGATATTTGGACCTCTCTGAGGATTTCGTAGGAAACGGGATAAAACACACGTAACTAATCAGAAGCATTCTCAGAGCTTTCATCGTGATGTTTGCATTCAATTCACAGTGTTGAACCTTTCTTTGATAGTTCAGGTTTGAAACACTCTTTTTGTAGAAACTGCAAGTGGATATTTGAAACTCTCTGAGGATTTCGTTGGAAACGGGATAAACAGCACAGAACTCAACTGAAGCATTCTCAGAACTTTCTTCGTGATGTTTGAATTCAACTCACAGTGTTGAACCATTCTTTGATAGCTGAGGTTTGAAACACTCTTTTTGTAGAAACTGCCAGTGGATATTTGGACCTCTCTGAGGATTTCGTTGGAAACGGGATAAACCACACGAAACTAAACAGAAGCATTCTCAGAACATTCTTCGTGATGTTTGCATTCAACTCACAGTGTTGAACCTTTCTTTGATAGTTCAGGTTTGAAACACTCTTTTTGTAGAAACTGCAAGTGGATATTTGGACCTCTCTGAGGATTTCGTTGGAAAGGGGATAAGCCGCACGTAACTGAACAGAAGCATTCTCAGAACCTTCTCCCTGATGTTTGCATTCAGCTCACAGTGTTGAACCTTTCTTTGATAGTTCAGGTTTGAAACACTCTTTTTGTAGAAACTGCAAGTGGATATTTGGACCTCTTTGAGGCCTATCGTAGTAAAGGTAATAACTTCATATAAAAACAAGACAGAAGCTTTCTCAGAAAATTCTTGGAGATCATTGAGTTTACCTCACAGAGCTGAACATTCCTTTGGATGGAGCAGGTTTGAAACACTCTTTTTGTTGGTTCTGCAAGTGGATATTTGGACCACTCTGTGGCATTCGTTCGAAACTGGTATATCTTCACATAAAATCTAGACAGTAGCTTTCACAGAACCTTCTCTGTGATGATTGCATTCAACTCACAGAGTTGAAGGTTCCTTTTGAAACAGCAGTTTCCAAACACTCTTTCTGTGGAATCTGCAAGTGGATATTTGGACCGCTTTGAAGATTTCGTTGGAAATGGGATAATCTTCACAGAATAACTAAACAGAAGCATTCTCAGAAACCTCTTTGTGATGTTTGCATTCAACTCACAGAGTTGAACTTTCCTTTTGAGAGAGAAGCTTTGCAACACTCTTTTTCTAAAATCTGCAAGTGGACATTTGGAGGGCTTTGAGGCCTGTGGTGGAAAAGGAAATATCTTCCCGTAGAAACTAGATAGAAGCATTCTCAGAAACTACTTTGGGATGATTGCATTCAAGTCTCAGAGTTGAATATTCTCTTTGACAGAGCAGTTTGGAAACTCTCTTTTTGTAGAATCTGCAAGTGGAGACATGGACCACATTGAGGCCCATGGTAATAAAGGAAATAACTGCCTATAAAAACTAGACAGTAGGATTCTCAGAGCCTTCTTCGTGATGCTTGCATTCAACTCACAGTGTTGAACCATTCTTTGATAGTTCAGGTTTGAAACACTGTTTCTGGAGAAACTGCAAGTGGATATTTGGACCTCTCTGAGGATTTCGTTGGAAACGGGATAAACAGCACAGAACTAAACTGAAGCATTCTCAGAACTTTCTTCGTGATGTTTGTATTCAACTCACTGTGTTGAACCATTCTTTGATAGTTGAGGTTTGAAACACTCTTTTTGTAGAAACTGCAAGTGGATATTTGGACCTCTCTGAGGATTTCGTAGGAAACGGGATAAAACACACGTAACTAATCAGAAGCATTCTCAGAGCTTTCTTCGTGATGTTTGCATTCAATTCACAGTGTTGAACCTTTCTTTGATAGTTCAGGTTTGAAACACTCTTTTTGTAGAAACTGCAAGTGGATAGTTGAAACTCTCTGAGGATTTCGTTGGAAACGGGATAAACAGCACAGAACTCAACTGAAGCATTCTCAGAACTTTCTTCGTGATGTTTGCATTCAACTCACAGTGTTGAACGTTTCTTTGATAGTTCAGGTTTGAAACACTCTTTTTGTAGAAACTGCAAGTGGATATTTGGACCTCTCTGAGGATTTCGTTGGAAAGGGGATAAGCCGCACGTAACTAAACAGAAGCATTCTCAGAACCTTCTCCCTGATGTTTGCATTCAGCTCACAGTGTTGAACCCTTCTTTGATAGTTCAGGTTTGAAACACTCTTTTTGTAGAAACTGCAAGTGGATATTTGGACCTCTTTGAGGCCTATCGTAGTAAAGGTAATAACTTCATATAAAAACAAGACAGAATCTTTCTCAGAAAATTCTTGGAGATCATTGAGTTTACCTCACAGAGCTGAACATTCCTTTGGATGGAGCAGGTTTGAAACACTCTTTTTGTTGGTTCTGCAAGTGGATATTTGGACCACTCTGTGGCATTCGTTCGAAACTGGTATATCTTAACATAAAATCTAGACAGTAGCTTTCACAGAACCTTCTCTGTGATGATTGCATTCAACTCACAGAGTTGAAGGTTCCTTTTGAAACAGCAGTTTCCAAACACTCTTTCTGTGGAATCTGCAAGTGGATATTTGGACCGCTTTGAAGATTTCGTTGGAAATGGGATAATCTTCACAGAATAACTAAACAGAAGCATTCTCAGAAACCTCTTTGTGATGTTTGCATTCAACTCACAGAGTTGAACTTTCCTTTTGAGAGAGAAGCTTTGCAACACTCTTTTTCTAGAATCTGCAAGTGGACATTTGGAGGGCTTTGAGGCCTGTGGTGGAAAAGGAAATATCTTCCCGTAGAAACTAGATAGAAGCATTCTCAGAAACTACTTTGGGATGATTGCATTCAAGTCTCAGAGTTGAATATTCTCTTTGACAGAGCAGTTTGGAAACTCTCTTTTTGTAGAATCTGCAAGTGGAGACATGGACCACATTGAGGCCCATGGTAATAAAGGAAATAACTCCCTATAAAAACTAGACAGTAGGATTCTCAGAGCCTTCTTCGTGATGCTTGCATTCAACTCACAGTGTTGAACCATTCTTTGATAGTTCAGGTTTGAAACACTGTTTCTGGAGAAACTGCAAGTGGATATTTGGACCTCTCTGAGGATTTCGTTGGAAACGGGATAAACAGCACAGAACTAAACTGAAGCATTCTCAGAACTTTCTTCGTGATGTTTGTATTCAACTCACTGTGTTGAACCATTCTTTGATAGTTGAGGTTTGAAACACTCTTTTTGTAGAAACTGCAAGTGGATATTTGGACCTCTCTGAGGATTTCGTAGGAAACGGGATAAAACACACGTAACTAATCAGAAGCATTCTCAGAGCTTTCTTCGTGATGTTTGCATTCAATTCACAGTGTTGAACCTTTCTTTGATAGTTCAGGTTTGAAACACTCTTTTTGTAGAAACTGCAAGTGGATATTTGAAACTCCCTGAGGATTTCGTTGGAAACGGGATAAACAGCACAGAACTCAACTGAAGCATTCTCAGAACTTTCTTCTTGATGTTTGAATTCAACTCACAGTGTTAAACCATTCTTTGATAGCTGAGGTTTGAAACACTCTTTTTGTAGAAACTGCCAGTGGATATTTGGACCTCTCTGAGGATTTCGTTGGAAACGGGATAAACCACACGTTACTTAACAGAAGCATTCTCAGAACATTCTTCGTGATGTTTGCATTCAACTCACAGTGTTGAACCTTTCTTTGATAGTTCAGGTTTGAAACACTCTTTTTGTAGAAACTGCAAGTGGATATTTGGACCTCTCTGAGGATTTCGTTGGAAAGGGGATAAGCCGCACGTAACTGAACAGAAGCATTCTCAGAACCTTCTCCCTGATGTTTGCATTCAGCTCACAGTGTTGAACCTTTCTTTGATAGTTCAGGTTTGAAACACTCTTTTTGTAGAAACTGCAAGTGGATATTTGGACCTCTTTGAGGCCTATCGTAGTAAAGGTAATAACTTCATATAAAAACAAGACAGAAGCTTTCTCAGAAAATTCTTGGAGGTCATTGAGTTTACCTCACAGAGCTGAACATTCCTTTGGATGGAGCAGGTTTGAAACACACTTTTTGTAGAATCTGCAAGTGGATATTTGGACCTCTCTGAGGATTTCGTTGGAAACGGGATAACTGCACCTAACTAAACAGAAGCATTCTCAGAAACTTCTTTGTGATGTTTGCAATCAAATCCCAGAGTTGAATCTTGCTTTGATAGTTCAAGTTTGAAACACTCTTTTTGTTGGTTCTGCAAGTGGATATTTGGACCACTCTGTGGCATTCGTTCGAAACTGGTATATCTTCACATAAAATCTAGACAGTAGCTTTCACAGAACCTTCTCTGTGATGATTGCATTCAACTCACAGAGTTGAAGGTTCCTTTTGAAACAGCAGTTTCCAAACACTCTTTCTGTGGAATCTGCAAGTGGATATTTGGACCGCTTTGAAGATTTCGTTGGAAACGGGATAATCTTCACAGAATAACTAAACAGAAGCATTCTCAGAAACTTCTTTGTGATGTTTGCATTCAACTCACAGAGTTGAAATTTCCTTTTGAGAGAGAAGCTTTGCAACACTCTTTTTCTAGAATCTGCAAGTGGACATTTGGAGGGCTTTGAGGCCTGTGGTGGAAAAGGAAATATCTTCCCGTAGAAACTAGATAGAAGCATTCTCAGAAACTACTTTGGGATGATTGCATTCAAGTCTCAGAGTTGAATATTCTCTTTGACAGAGCAGTTTGGAAACTCTCTTTTTGTAGAATCTGCAAGTGGAGACATGGACCGCATTGAGGCCCATGGTAATAAAGGAAATAACTGCCTATAAAAACTAGACAGTAGCATTCTCAGAGCCTTCTTCGTGATGCTTGCATTCAACTCACAGTATTGAACCATTCTTTGATAGTTCAGGTTTGAAACACTGTTTCTGGAGAAACTGCAAGTGGATATTTGGACCTCTCTGAGGATTTCGTTGGAAACGGGATAAACAGCATGTAACTAAACTGAAGCATTCTCAGAACTTTCTTCGTGATGTTTGTATTCAACTCACTGTGTTGAACCATTCTTTGATAGTTGAGGTTTGAAACACTCTTTTTGTAGAAACTGCAAGTGGATATTTGGACCTCTCTGAGGATTTCGTAGGAAACGGGATAAAACACACGTAACTAATCAGAAGCATTCTCAGAGCTTTCATCGTGATGTTTGCATTCAATTCACAGTGTTGAACCTTTCTTTGATAGTTCAGGTTTGAAACACTCTTTTTGTAGAAACTGCAAGTGGATATTTGAAACTCTCTGAGGATTTCGTTGGAAACGGGATAAACAGCACAGAACTCAACTGAAGCATTCTCAGAACTTTCTTCGTGATGTTTGAATTCAACTCACAGTGTTGAACCATTCTTTGATAGCTGAGGTTTGAAACACTCTTTTTGTAGAAACTGCCAGTGGATATTTGGACCTCTCTGAGGATTTCGTTGGAAACGGGATAAACCACACGAAACTAAACAGAAGCATTCTCAGAACATTCTTCGTGATGTTTGCATTCAACTCACAGTGTTGAACCTTTCTTTGATAGTTCAGGTTTGAAACACTCTTTTTGTAGAAACTGCAAGTGGATATTTGGACCTCTCTGAGGATTTCGTTGGAAAGGGGATAAGCCGCACGTAACTGAACAGAAGCATTCTCAGAACCTTCTCCCTGATGTTTGCATTCAGCTCACAGTGTTGAACCTTTCTTTGATAGTTCAGGTTTGAAACACTCTTTTTGTAGAAACTGCAAGTGGATATTTGGACCTCTTTGAGGCCTATCGTAGTAAAGGTAATAACTTCATATAAAAACAAGACAGAAGCTTTCTCAGAAAATTCTTGGAGATCATTGAGTTTACCTCACAGAGCTGAACATTCCTTTGGATGGAGCAGGTTTGAAACACTCTTTTTGTTGGTTCTGCAAGTGGATATTTGGACCACTCTGTGGCATTCGTTCGAAACTGGTATATCTTCACATAAAATCTAGACAGTAGCTTTCACAGAACCTTCTCTGTGATGATTGCATTCAACTCACAGAGTTGAAGGTTCCTTTTGAAACAGCAGTTTCCAAACACTCTTTCTGTGGAATCTGCAAGTGGATATTTGGACCGCTTTGAAGATTTCGTTGGAAATGGGATAATCTTCACAGAATAACTAAACAGAAGCATTCTCAGAAACCTCTTTGTGATGTTTGCATTCAACTCACAGAGTTGAACTTTCCTTTTGAGAGAGAAGCTTTGCAACACTCTTTTTCTAAAATCTGCAAGTGGACATTTGGAGGGCTTTGAGGCCTGTGGTGGAAAAGGAAATATCTTCCCGTAGAAACTAGATAGAAGCATTCTCAGAAACTACTTTGGGATGATTGCATTCAAGTCTCAGAGTTGAATATTCTCTTTGACAGAGCAGTTTGGAAACTCTCTTTTTGTAGAATCTGCAAGTGGAGACATGGACCACATTGAGGCCCATGGTAATAAAGGAAATAACTGCCTATAAAAACTAGACAGTAGGATTCTCAGAGCCTTCTTCGTGATGCTTGCATTCAACTCACAGTGTTGAACCATTCTTTGATAGTTCAGGTTTGAAACACTGTTTCTGGAGAAACTGCAAGTGGATATTTGGACCTCTCTGAGGATTTCGTTGGAAACGGGATAAACAGCACAGAACTAAACTGAAGCATTCTCAGAACTTTCTTCGTGATGTTTGTATTCAACTCACTGTGTTGAACCATTCTTTGATAGTTGAGGTTTGAAACACTCTTTTTGTAGAAACTGCAAGTGGATATTTGGACCTCTCTGAGGATTTCGTAGGAAACGGGATAAAACACACGTAACTAATCAGAAGCATTCTCAGAGCTTTCTTCGTGATGTTTGCATTCAATTCACAGTGTTGAACCTTTCTTTGATAGTTCAGGTTTGAAACACTCTTTTTGTAGAAACTGCAAGAGGATAGTTGAAACTCTCTGAGGATTTCGTTGGAAACGGGATAAACAGCACAGAACTCAACTGAAGCATTCTCAGAACTTTCTTCGTGATGTTTGCATTCAACTCACAGTGTTGAACGTTTCTTTGATAGTTCAGGTTTGAAACACTCTTTTTGTAGAAACTGCAAGTGGATATTTGGACCTCTCTGAGGATTTCGTTGGAAAGGGGATAAGCCGCACGTAACTAAACAGAAGCATTCTCAGAACCTTCTCCCTGATGTTTGCATTCAGCTCACAGTGTTGAACCCTTCTTTGATAGTTCAGGTTTGAAACACTCTTTTTGTAGAAACTGCAAGTGGATATTTGGACCTCTTTGAGGCCTATCGTAGTAAAGGTAATAACTTCATATAAAAACAAGACAGAAGCTTTCTCAGAAAATTCTTGGAGATCATTGAGTTTACCTCACAGAGCTGAACATTCCTTTGGATGGAGCAGGTTTGAAACACTCTTTTTGTTGGTTCTGCAAGTGGATATTTGGACCACTCTGTGGCATTCGTTCGAAACTGGTATATCTTAACATAAAATCTAGACAGTAGCTTTCACAGAACCTTCTCTGTGATGATTGCATTCAACTCACAGAGTTGAAGGTTCCTTTTGAAACAGCAGTTTCCAAACACTCTTTCTGTGGAATCTGCAAGTGGATATTTGGACCGCTTTGAAGATTTCGTTGGAAATGGGATAATCTTCACAGAATAACTAAACAGAAGCATTCTCAGAAACCTCTTTGTGATGTTTGCATTCAACTCACAGAGTTGAACTTTCCTTTTGAGAGAGAAGCTTTGCAACACTCTTTTTCTAGAATCTGCAAGTGGACATTTGGAGGGCTTTGAGGCCTGTGGTGGAAAAGGAAATATCTTCCCGTAGAAACTAGATAGAAGCATTCTCAGAAACTACTTTGGGATGATTGCATTCAAGTCTCAGAGTTGAATATTCTCTTTGACAGAGCAGTTTGGAAACTCTCTTTTTGTAGAATCTGCAAGTGGAGACATGGACCACATTGAGGCCCATGGTAATAAAGGAAATAACTCCCTATAAAAACTAGACAGTAGGATTCTCAGAGCCTTCTTCGTGATGCTTGCATTCAACTCACAGTGTTGAACCATTCTTTGATAGTTCAGGTTTGAAACACTGTTTCTGGAGAAACTGCAAGTGGATATTTGGACCTCTCTGAGGATTTCGTTGGAAACGGGATAAACAGCACAGAACTAAACTGAAGCATTCTCAGAACTTTCTTCGTGATGTTTGTATTCAACTCACTGTGTTGAACCATTCTTTGATAGTTGAGGTTTGAAACACTCTTTTTGTAGAAACTGCAAGTGGATATTTGGACCTCTCTGAGGATTTCGTTGGAAAGGGGATAAGCCGCACGTAACTGAACAGAAGCATTCTCAGAACCTTCTCCCTGATGTTTGCATTCAGCTCACAGTGTTGAACCTTTCTTTGATAGTTCAGGTTTGAAACACTCTTTTTGTAGAAACTGCAAGTGGATATTTGGACCTCTTTGAGGCCTATCGTAGTAAAGGTAATAACTTCATATAAAAACAAGACAGAAGCTTTCTCAGAAAATTCTTGGAGATCATTGAGTTTACCTCACAGAGCTGAACATTCCTTTGGATGGAGCAGGTTTGAAACACTCTTTTTGTTGGTTCTGCAAGTGGATATTTGGACCACTCTGTGGCATTCGTTCGAAACTGGTATATCTTCACATAAAATCTAGACAGTAGCTTTCACAGAACCTTCTCTGTGATGATTGCATTCAACTCACAGAGTTGAAGGTTCCTTTTGAAACAGCAGTTTCCAAACACTCTTTCTGTGGAATCTGCAAGTGGATATTTGGACCGCTTTGAAGATTTCGTTGGAAACGGGATAATCTTCACAGAATAACTAAACAGAAGCATTCTCAGAAACCTCTTTGTGATGTTTGCATTCAACTCACAGAGTTGAACTTTCCTTTTGAGAGAGAAGCTTTGCAACACTCTTTTTCTAGAATCTGCAAGTAGACATTTGGAGGGCTTTGAGGCCTGTGGTGGAAAAGGAAATATCTTCCCGTAGAAACTAGATAGAAGCATTCTCAGAAACTACTTTGGGATGATTGCATTCAAGTCTCAGAGTTGAATATTCTCTTTGACAGAGCAGTTTGGAAACTCTCTTTTTGTAGAATCTGCAAGTGGAGACATGGACCGCATTGAGGCCCATGGTAATAAAGGAAATAACTGCCTATAAAAACTAGACAGTAGCATTCTCAGAGCCTTCTTCGTGATGCTTGCATTCAACTCACAGTATTGAACCATTCTTTGATAGTTCAGGTTTGAAACACTGTTTCTGGAGAAACTGCAAGTGGATATTTGGACCTCTCTGAGGATTTCGTTGGAAACGGGATAAACAGCATGTAACTAAACTGAAGCATTCTCAGAACTTTCTTCGTGATGTTTGTATTCAACTCACTGTGTTGAACCATTCTTTGATAGTTGAGGTTTGAAACACTCTTTTTGTAGAAACTGCAAGTGGATATTTGAACCTCTCTGAGGATTTCGTAGGAAACGGGATAAAACACACGTAACTAATCAGAAGCATTCTCAGAGCTTTCTTCGTGATGTTTGCATTCAATTCACAGTGTTGAACCTTTCTTTGATAGTTCAGGTTTGAAACACTCTTTTTGTAGAAACTGCAAGTGGATAGTTGAAACTCTCTGAGGATTTCGTTGGAAACGGGATAAACAGCACAGAACTCAACTGAAGCATTCTCAGAACTTTCTTCGTGATGTTTGCATTCAACTCACAGTGTTGAACGTTTCTTTGATAGTTCAGGTTTGAAACACTCTTTTTGTAGAAACTGCAAGTGGATATTTGGACCTCTCTGAGGATTTCGTTGGAAAGGGGATAAGCCGCACGTAACTGAACAGAAGCATTCTCAGAACCTTCTCCCTGATGTTTGCATTCAGCTCACAGTGTTGAACCCTTCTTTGATAGTTCAGGTTTGAAACACTCTTTTTGTAGAAACTGCAAGTGGATATTTGGACCTCTTTGAGGCCTATCGTAGTAAAGGTAATAACTTCATATAAAAACAAGACAGAAGCTTTCTCAGAAAATTCTTGTAGATCATTGAGTTTACCTCACAGAGCTGAACATTCCTTTGGATGGAGCAGGTTTGAAACACACTTTTTGAAGAATCTGCAAGTGGATATTTGGACCTCTCTGAGGATTTCGTTGGAAACGGGATAACTGCACCTAACTAAACAGAAGCATTCTCAGAAACTTCTTTGTGATGTTTGCAATCAAATCCCAGAGTTGAATCTTGCTTTGATAGTTCAAGTTTGAAACACTCTTTTTGTTGGTTCTGCAAGTGGATATTTGGACCACTCTGTCGCCTTCGTTCGAAACTGCTATATCTTCACATAAAATCTAGACAGTAGCTTTCACAGAACCTTCTCTGTGATGATTGCATTCATCTCACAGAGTTGAAGGTTCCTTTTGAAACAGCAGTTTCCAAACACTCTTTCTGTGGAATCTGCAGGTGGATATTTGGACCGCTTTGAAGATTTCGTTGGAAACGGGATAATCTTCACAGACTAACTAAACAGAAGCATTCTCAGAAACTTCTTTGTGATGTTTGCATTCAACTCACAGAGTTGAACTTTCCTTTTGAGAGAGAAGCTTTGCAACACTCTTTTTCTAGAATCTGCAAGTGGACATTTGGAGGGCTTTGAGGCCTGTGGTGGAAAAGGAAATATCTTCCCGTAGAAACTAGATAGAAGCATTCTCAGAAACTACTTTGGGATGATTGCATTCAAGTCTCAGAGTTGAATATTCTCTTTGACAGAGCAGTTTGGAAACTCTCTTTTTGTAGAATCTGCAAGTGGAGACATGGACCGCATGGAGGCCCATGGTAAGAAAGGAAATTACTGCCTATAAAAACTAGACAGTAGCATTCTCAGAGCCTTCTTCGTGATGTTTGTATTCAACTCTCTGTGTTGAACCATTCTTTGATAGTTGAGGTTTGAAACACTCTTTTTGTAGAAACTGCAAGTGGATATTTGGACCTCTCTGAGGATATCGTAGGAAACGGGATAAACCACACGTAACTAAACAGAATCATTCTCAGAGCTTTCTTCGTGATGTTTGCATTCAATTCACAGTGTTGAAACTTTCTTTGATAGTTCAGGTTTGAAACACTCTTTTTGTAGAAACTGCAAGTGGATATTTGGACCTCTCTGAGGATTTCGTTGGAAACGGGAGAAACCGAACGTAACTGAACAGGAGCATTCTCAGAACTTTCTTCCTGATGTTTGCATTCAGCTCACAGTGTTGAACCTTTCTATGATAGTTCAGGTTTGAAACACTCTTTTTGTAGAAACTGCAAGTGGATATTTGGACCTCTTTGAGGCCTATCGTAGTAAAGGTAACAACTTCATATAAAAACAAGACAGAAGCTTTCTCAGAAAATTCTTGGAGATCATTGAGTTTACCTCACAGAGCTGAACATTCCTTTGGATGGAGCAGGTTTGAAACACACTTTTTGTAGAATCTGCAAGTGGATATTTGGACCTCTCTGAGGATTTCGTTGGAAACGGGATAACTGCACCTAACTAAACAGAAGCATTCTCAGAAACTTCTTTGTGATGTTTGCAATCAAATCGCAGAGTTGAATCTTGCTTTGATAGTTCATGTTTGAAACACTCTTTTTGTTGGTTCTGCAAGTGAATATTTGGACCACTCTGTGGCCTTCGTTCGAAACTAGTATATCTTTACCTAAAATCTAGACAGTAGCTTTCACAGAACCTTCTCTGTGATGATAGAATTCAACTCACAGAGTTGAAGGTTCCTTTTGAAACAGCAGTTTCCAAACACTCTTTTTGAAGAAACTGCCAGTGGATATTTGGAACTCTCTGAGGATTTCGTTGGAAACAGGATAAACCACACGTAAATAAACAGCAGCATTCTCAGAACTTTCTTCGTTATGTTTGCATTCAACTCACAGTGTTGAACCTTTCTTTGATAGTTCAGGTTTGAAACACCCTTTTTGCAGAAACTGCAAGTGGATATTTGGACTTCTCTGAGGATTTCGTTGGAAACGGGATAAACCGCACCTAACTGAACAGAAGAATTCTCAGAACCTTCTTCCTGATGTTTGCATTCAGCTCACAGTGCTGAACCTTTCTTTGATAGTTCACGTTTGAAACACTCTTTTTGTAGAAACTGCAAGTGGATATTTGGACCTCTTTTAGGCCTATCGTAGTAAAGGTAATAACTTCATATAAAAACAAGACAGAAGCTTTCTCAGAAAATTCTTGGGGATCATTGAGTTGAACTCACAGAGCTGAACATTCCTTTGGATGGAGCAGGTTTGAAACACACGTTTTGTAGAATCTGCAAGTGGATATTTGGACCTCTCTGAGGATTTCGTTGGAAAAGGGATAACTAGCACAGAACTCAACTGAAGCATTCTCAGAACTTTCTTCATGATGTTTGAATTCAACAGAAGCATTCTCAGAACCTTCTTTGTGATGTTTGCAATCAAATCCCAGAGTTGAATCTTGCTTTGATAGTTTAAGTTTGAAACACTCTTTTTGTTGGTTCTGCAAGTGGATATTTGGACCACTGTGTGGCCTTCGTTCGAAACTGGTATATCTTCACATAAAATCTAGTCAGTAGCTTTCACAGAACCTTCTCTGTGATGATTGCATTGAACTCACAGAGTTGAAGGTTCCTTTTGAAACAGCAGTTTCCAAACACTCTTTCTGTGGAATCTGCAAGTGGATATTTGTACCGCTTTGAAGATTTCGTTGGAAACGGGATAATCTTCACAGAATAGCTAAACAGAAACATTCTCAGAAACTTCTTTGTGATGTTTGCTTTCAACTCACACAGTTGAACATTCCTTTTGAGAGAGAAGCTTTGCAACACTCTTTTTCTAGAATCTGCAAGTGGACATTTGGAGGGCTTTGAGGCCTGTGGTGGAAAAGGAAATATCTTCCCGTAGAAACTAGATAGAAGCATTCTCAGAAACTACTTTGGGATGATTGCATTCAAGTCTCAGAGTTGAACATTCTCTTTGACAGAGCAGTTTGGAAACTCTCTTTTTGTAGAATCTGCAAGTGGAGACATGGACCACATTGAGGCCCATGGTAATAAAGGAAATAACTGCCTATAAAAACTAGACAGTAGCATTCTCAGAGCCTTCTTCGTGATGCTTGCATTCAACTCACAGTGTTGAACCATTCTTTGATAGTTCAGGTTTGAAACACTGTTTCTGTAGAAACTGCAAGTGGATATTTGGACCTCTCTGAGGATTTCGTTGGAAACGGGATAAACAGCACAGAACTCAACTGAAGCATTCTCAGAACTTTCTTCATGATGTTTGAATTCAACTCACAATGTTGAACCATTCTTTGATAGTTGAGGTTTGAAACACTCTTTTTGTACAAACTGCCAGTGGATATTTGGACCTCTCTGAGGATTTCGTTGGAAAAGGGATAAACCGCACGTAACTAAACAGAAGCATTCTCAGAACTTTCTTCGTGATGTTTGCATTCAACTCACAGTGTTGAACCTTTCTTTGATAGTTCAGGTTTAAAACACTCTTTTTGTAGAAACTGCAAGTGGATATTTGGACCTCTCTGAGGATTTCGTTGTAACGGGATAACTGCACCTAACTGAACAGAAGCATTCTCAGAAACTTCTTTGTGATGTTTGCAATCAAATCCCAGAGTTGAATCTTGCTTTGATAGTTCATGTTTGAAACACTCTTTTTGTTGGTTCTGCAAGTGAATCTTTGGACCACTCTGTGGCCTTCGTTCGAAACTGGTATATCTTTACCTAAAATCTAGACAGTAGCTTTCACAGAAACTTCTCTGTGATGATAGAATTCAACTCACAGAGTTGAAGGTTCCTTTTGAAACAGCAGTTTCCAAACACTCTTTTTGTAGAAACTGCCAGTGGATATTTGGACCTCTCTGAGGATTTCGTTGGAAACGGGATAAACCACACGTAAATAAACAGCAGCATTCTCAGAACTTTCTTCGTCATGTTTGCATTCAACACACAGTGTTGAACCTTTCTTTGATAGTTCAGGTTTGAAACACTCTTTTTGCAGAAACTGCAAGTGGATATTTGGACCTCTCTGAGGATTTCGTAGGAAACGGGATAAAACACACGTAACTAATCAGAAGCATTCTCAGAGCTTTCTTCGTGATGTTTGCATTCAATTCACAGTGTTGAACCTTTCTTTGATAGTTCAGGTTTGAAACACTCTTTTTGTAGAAACTGCAAGTGGATAGTTGAAACTCTCTGAGGATTTCGTTGGAAACGGGATAAACAGCACAGAACTCAACTGAAGCATTCTCAGAACTTTCTTCGTGATGTTTGCATTCAACTCACAGTGTTGAACGTTTCTTTGATAGTTCAGGTTTGAAACACTCTTTTTGTAGAAACTGCAAGTGGATATTTGGACCTCTCTGAGGATTCCGTTGGAAAGGGGATAAGCCGCACGTAACTGAACAGAAGCATTCTCAGAACCTTCTCCCTGATGTTTGCATTCAGCTCACAGTGTTGAACCCTTCTTTGATAGTTCAGGTTTGAAACACTCTTTTTGTAGAAACTGCAAGTGGATATTTGGACCTCTTTGAGGCCTATCGTAGTAAAGGTAATAACTTCATATAAAAACAAGACAGAAGCTTTCTCAGAAAATTCTTGGAGATCATTCAGTTTACCTCACAGAGCTGAACATTCCTTTGGATGCAGCAGGTTTGAAACACACTTTTTGAAGAATCTGCAAGTGGATATTTGGACCTCTTTGAGGATTTCGTTGGAAACGGGATAACTGCACCTAACTAAACAGAAGCATTCTCAGAAACTTCTTTGTGATGTTTGCAATCAAATCCCAGAGTTGAATCTTGCTTTGATAGTTCAAGTTTGAAACACTCTTTTTGTTGGTTCTGCAAGTGGATATTTGGACCACTCTGTCGCCTTCGTTCGAAACTGGTATATCTTCACATAAAATCTAGACAGTAGCTTTCACAGAACCTTCTCTGTGATGATAGAATTCAACTCACAGAGTTGAAGGTTCCTTTTGAAACAGCAGTTTCCAAACACTCTTTTTGTAGAAACTGCCAGTGGATATTTGGACCTCTCTGAGGATTTCGTTGGAAACGGGATAAACCACACGTAAATAAACAGCAGCATTCTCAGAGCTTTCTTCGTCATGTTTGCATTCAACACACAGTGTTGAACCTTTCTTTGATAGTTCAGGTTTGAAACACTCTTTTTGCAGAAACTGCAAGTGGATATTTGGACCTCTCTGAGGATTTCGTAGGAAACGGGATAAAACACACGTAACTAATCAGAAGCATTCTCAGAGCTTTCTTCGTGATGTTTGCATTCAATTCACAGTGTTGAACCTTTCTTTGATAGTTCTGGTTTGAAACACTCTTTTTGTAGAAACTGCAAGTGGATAGTTGAAACTCTCTGAGGATTTCGTTGGAAACGGGATAAACAGCACAGAACTCAACTGAAGCATTCTCAGAACTTTCTTCGTGATGTTTGCATTCAACTCACAGTGTTGAACGTTTCTTTGATAGTTCAGGTTTGAAACACTCTTTTTGTAGAAACTGCAAGTGGATATTTGGACCTCTCTGAGGATTCCGTTGGAAAGGGGATAAGCCGCACGTAACTGAACAGAAGCATTCTCAGAACCTTCTCCCTGATGTTTGCATTCAGCTCACAGTGTTGAACCCTTCTTTGATAGTTCAGGTTTGAAACACTCTTTTTGTAGAAACTGCAAGTGGATATTTGGACCTCTTTGAGGCCTATCGTAGTAAAGGTAATAACTTCATATAAAAACAAGACAGAAGCTTTCTCAGAAAATTCTTGGAGATCATTCAGTTTACCTCACAGAGCTGAACATTCCTTTGGATGCAGCAGGTTTGAAACACACTTTTTGAAGAATCTGCAAGTGGATATTTGGACCTCTTTGAGGATTTCGTTGGAAACGGGATAACTGCACCTAACTAAACAGAAGCATTCTCAGAAACTTCTTTGTGATGTTTGCAATCAAATCCCAGAGTTGAATCTTGCTTTGATAGTTCAAGTTTGAAACACTCTTTTTGTTGGTTCTGCAAGTGGATATTTGGACCACTCTGTCGCCTTCGTTCGAAACTGGTATATCTTCACATAAAATCTAGACAGTAGCTTTCACAGAACCTTCTCTGTGATGATTGAATTCAACTCACAGAGTTGAAGGTTCCTTTTGAAACAGCAGTTTCCAAACACTCTTTCTGTGGAATCTGCAAGTGGATATTTGGACCGCTTTGAAGATTTCGTTGGAAATGGGATAATCTTCACAGAATAACTAAACAGAAGCATTCTCAGAAACCTCTTTGTGATGTTTGCATTCAACTCACAGAGTTGAACTTTCCTTTTGAGAGAGAAGCTTTGCAACACTCTTTTTCTAGAATCTGCAAGTGGACATTTGGAGGGCTTTGAGGCCTGTGGTGGAAAAGGAAATATCTTCCCGTAGAAACTAGATAGAAGCATTCTCAGAAACTACTTTGGGATGATTGCATTCAAGTCTCAGAGTTGAATATTCTCTTTGACAGAGCAGTTTGGAAACTCTCTTTTTGTAGAATCTGCAAGTGGAGACATGGACCACATTGAGGCCCATGGTAATAAAGGAAATAACTGCCTATAAAAACTAGACAGTAGGATTCTCAGAGCCTTCTTCGTGATGCTTGCATTCAACTCACAGTGTTGAACCATTCTTTGATAGTTCAGGTTTGAAACACTGTTTCTGGAGAAACTGCAAGTGGATATTTGGACCTCTCTGAGGATTTCGTTGGAAACGGGATAAACAGCACAGAACGAAACTGAAGCATTCTCAGAACTTTCTTCGTGATGTTTGTATTCAACTCACTGTGTTGAACCATTCTTTGATAGTTGAGGTTTGAAACACTCTTTTTGTAGAAACTGCAAGTGGATATTTGGACCTCTCTGAGGATTTCGTAGGAAACGGGATAAAACACACGTAACTAATCAGAAGCATTCTCAGAGCTTTCTTCGTGATGTTTGCATTCAATTCACAGTGTTGAACCTTTCTTTGATAGTTCAGGTTTGAAACACTCTTTTTGTAGAAACTGCAAGTGGATATTTGGACCTCTCTGAGGATTTCGTTGGAAAGGGGATAAGCCGCACGTAACTGAACAGAAGCATTCTCAGAACCTTCTCCCTGATGTTTGCATTCAGCTCACAGTGTTGAACCTTTCTTTGATAGTTCAGGTTTGAAACACTCTTTTTTTAGAAACTGCAAGTGGATATTTTGACCTCTTTGAGGCCTATCGTAGTAAAGGTAATAACTTCATATAAAAACAAGACAGAAGCTTTCTCAGAAAATTCTTGGAGGTCATTGAGTTTACCTCACAGAGCTGAACATTCCTTTGGATGGAGCAGGTTTGAAACACACTTTTTGTAGAATCTGCAAGTGGATATTTGGACCTCTCTGAGGATTTCGTTGGAAACGGGATAACTGCACCTAACTAAACAGAAGCATTCTCAGAAACTTCTTTGTGATGTTTGCAATCAAATCCCAGAGTTGAATCTTGCTTTGATAGTTCAAGTTTGAAACACTCTTTTTGTTGGTTCTGCAAGTGGATATTTGGACCACTCTGTGGCATTCGTTCGAAACTGGTATATCTTCACATAAAATCTAGACAGTAGCTTTCACAGAACCTTCTCTGTGATGATTGCATTCAACTCACAGAGTTGAAGGTTCCTTTTGAAACAGCAGTTTCCAAACACTCTTTCTGTGGAATCTGCAAGTGGATATTTGGACCGCTTTGAAGATTTCGTTGGAAATGGGATAATCTTCACAGAATAACTAAACAGAAGCATTCTCAGAAACTTCTTTGTGATGTTTGCATTCAACTCACAGAGTTGAACTTTCCTTTTGAGAGAGAAGCTTTGCAAAACTCTTTTTCTAGAATCTGCAAGTGGACATTTGGAGGGCTTTGAGGCCTGTGGTGGAAAAGGAAATATCTTCCCGTAGAAACTAGATAGAAGCATTCTCAGAAACTACTTTGGGATGATTGCATTCAAGTCTCAGAGTTGAATATTCTCTTTGACAGAGCAGTTTGGAAACTCTCTTTTTGTAGAATCTGCAAGTGGAGACATGGACCGCATTGAGGCCCATGGTAATAAAGGAAATAACTGCCTTTAAAAACTAGACAGTAGCATTCTCAGAGCCTTCTTCGTGATGCTTGCATTCAACTCACAGTGTTGAACCATTCTTTGATAGTTCAGGCTTGAAACACTGTTTCTGGAGAAACTGCAAGTGGATATTTGGACCTCTCTGAGGATTTCGTTGGAAACGGGATAAACAGCATGTAACTAAACTGAAGCATTCTAAGAACTTTCTTCGTGATGTTTGTATTCAACTCACTGTGTTGAACCATTCTTTGATAGTTGAGGTTAGAAACACTCTTTTTGTAGAAACTGCAAGTGGATATTTGGACCTCTCTGAGGATTTCGTAGGAAACGGGATAAACCTCACGTAACTAATCAGAAGCATTCTCAGAGCTTTCTTCGTGATGTTTGCATTCAATTCACAGTGTTGAACCTGTCTTTGATAGTTCAGGTTTGAAACACTCTTTTTGTAGAAACTGCAAGTGGGTATTTGAAACTCTCTGAGGATTTCGTTGGAAACGGGATAAACAGCACAGAACTCAACTGAAGCATTCTCAGAACTTTCTTCGTGATGTTTGAATTCAACTCACAGTGTTGAACCATTCTTTGATAGTTGAGGTTTGAAACACTCTTTTTGTAGAAACTGGCAGTGGATATTTGGACCTCTCTGAGGATTTCGTTGGAAACGGGATAAACCGCCCGTAACTGAACAGAAGCATTCTCAGAACCTTCTTCCTGATGTTTGCATTCAGCTCACAGTGTTGAACTTTTCTATTATAGTTCAGGTTTGAAACACTCTTTTTGTAGAAACTGCAAGTGGATATTTGGACCTCTTTGAGGCCTATCGTAGTAAAGGTAACAACTTCATATAAAAACAAGACAGAAGCTTTCTCAGAAAATTCTTGGAGATCATTGAGTTTACCTCACAGAGCTGAACATTCCTTTGGATGGAGCAGGTTTGAAACACACCTTTTGTAGAATCTGCAAGTGGATATTTGGACCTCTCTGAGGATTTCGTTGGAAACGGGATCACTGCACCTAACTAAACAGAAGCATTCTCAGAAATTTCTTTGTCATGATTGCAATCAAATCCCAGAGTTGAATCTTGGTTTGATAGTTCAAGTTTGAAACACTCTTTTTGTTGGTTCTGCAAGTGGATATTTGGACCTCTCTGTGGCCATCGTTCGAAACTGGTATATCTTCACATAAAATCTAGACAGTAGCTTTCACAGAAACTTCTCTGTGATGATTGCATTCAACTCACAGAGTTGAAGGTTCCTTTTGAAACAGCAGTTTCCAAACACTCTTTCTGTGGAATATGCAAGTGGATATTTGGACCGCTTTGCTAAACAGAAGCATTCTCAGAAACTTCTTTGTGATGTTTGCTTTCAACTCACAGACTTGAACTTTCCTTTTGAGAGAGAAGCTTTGCAACACTCTTTTTCTAGAATCTGCAAGTGGACATTTGGAGGGCTTTGAGGCCTGTGGTGGAAAAGGAAATATCTTCCCGTAGAAACTAGATAGAAGCATTCTCAGAAACTACTTTGGGATGATTGCATAAAAGTCTCAGAGTTGAGCAGTCTCTTTGACAGAGCAGTTTGGAAACCCTCTTTTTGTAGAATCTGCAAGTGGAGACATGGACCGCATTGAGGCCCATGGTAATAAAGGAAATCACTGACTATAAAAACTAGACAGTGGCATTCTCAGAGCCTTCTTCGTGATGCTTGCATTCAACTCACAGTGTTGAACCATTCTTTGATAGTTGAGGTTTGAAACACTCTTTTTGTAGAAACTGCCAGTGGATATTTGGACTTCTCTGAGGATTTCGTTGGAAACGGGATAAACCACGCGTAACTAAACAGACGCATTCTCAGAACTTTCTTCGTGATGTTTGCATTCAACTCACAGTGTTGAACCTTTCTTTGATAGTTCAGGTTTGAAACACTCTTTTTGTAGAAACTGCAAGTGGATATTTGGACCTCTCTGAGGATTTCGTTGGAAACGGGATAACTGCATCTAACTAAACAGAAGCATTCTCAGAAACTTCTTTGTGATGTTTGCAATCAAATCCCAGAGTTGAATCTTGCTTTGATAGTTCAAGTTTGAAACACTCTTTTTGTTGGTTCTGCAAGTGGATATTTGGACCACTCTGTGGCCATCTTTTGAAACAGGTATATCTTCACATAAAATCTAGACAGTAGCTTTCACAGAACCTTCTCTGTGATGATAGAATTCAACTCACAGAGTTGAAGGTACCTTTTGAAACAGCAGTTTCCAAACACTCTTTCTGTGGAATCTGCAAGTGGATATTTGGACCGCTTTGAAGATTTCGTTGGAAACGGGATAATCTTCACAGAATAACTAAACAGAAGCATTCTCAGAAACTTCTTTGTGATGTTTGCATTCAACTCACAGAGTTGAACTTTCCTTTTCAGAGAGAAGCTTTGCAACACTCTTTTTCTAGAATCTGCAAGTGGACATTTGGAGGGCTTTGAGGCCTGTGGTGGAAAAGGAAATATCTTTCCGTAGAAACTAGATAGAAGCATTCTCAGAAACTACTTTGGGATGATTGCATTCAAGTCTCAGAGTTGAATATTCTCTTTGACAGAGCAGTTTGGAAACTCTCTTTTTGTAGAATCTGCAAGTGGAGACATGGACCGCATTGAGGCCCATGGTAATAAAGGAAATAACTGCCTATGAAAACTAGACAGTAGCATTCTCAGAGCCTTCTTCGTGATGCTTGCATTCAACACACAGTGTTGAACCATTCTTTGATTGTTCAGGTTTGAAACACTGTTTCTGGAGAAACTGCAAGTGGATATTTGGACCTCTCTGAGGATATCGGTGGAAACGGGATAAACAGCACAGAACTAAACTGAAGCATTCTCAGAACATTCTTCGTGATGTTTGTATTCAACTCACTGTGTTGAACCATTCTTTGATAGTTGAGGTTTGAAACACTCTTTTTGTAGAAACTGCAAGTGGATATTTGGACCTCTCTGAGGATTTCGTAGGAAACGGGATAAAACACACGGAACTAAACAGAAGCATTCTCAGAACTTTCTTCGTGATGTTTGCATTCAATTCACAGTGTTGAACCTTTCTTTGATAGTTGAGGTTTGAAACACTCTTTTTGTAGAAACTGCAAATGGATATTTGAAACTCTCTAAGGATTTCGTTGGAAACGGTATAAACAGAACAGAACTCAACTGAAGCATTCTCAGAACTTTCTTCGTGATGTTTGAATTCAACTCACAGTGTTGAACCATTCTTTGATAGGTGAGGTTTGAAACACTCTTTTTGTAGAAACTGCCAGTGGATATTTGGACCTCTCTGAGGATTTCGTTGGAAACGGGATAAACCACACGTAAGTAAACAGAAGCATTCTCAGAACATTCTTCGTGATGTTTGCATTCAACTCACAGTGTTGAATCTTTCTTTGACAGTTCAGGTTTGAAACACTCTTTTTGTAGAAACTGCAAGTGGATATTTGGACCTCTCTGAGGATTTCGTTGGAAAGGTGATAAGCCGCACGTAACTGAACAGAAGCATTTTCAGAACCTTCTTCCTGATGTTTGCATTCAGCTCACAGTGTTGAACCTTTCTTTGATAGTTCAGGTTTGAAACACTCTTTTTGTAGAACCGGCAAGTGGATATTTGGACCTCTTTGAGGCCTATCGTAGTAAAGGTAATAACTTCATATAAAAACAAGTCAGAAGCTTTCTCAGAAAATTCTTGGAGATCATTGAGTTTACCTCACAGAGCTGAACATTCCTTTGGATGGAGCAGGTTTGAAACACACTTTTTGTAGAATCTGCAAGTGGATATTTGGACCTCTCTGAGGATTTCGTTGGAAACGGGATAACTGCACCTAACTAAACAGAAGCATTCTCAGAAACTTCTTTGTGATGTTTGCAATCAAATCCCAGAGTTGAATCTTGCTTTGATAGTTCAAGTTTGAAACACTCTTTTTGTTGGTTCTGCAAGTGGATATTTGTACCACTCTGTGGCATTCGTTCGAAACTGGTATATCTTCACATAAAATCTAGACAGTAGCTTTCACAGAAACTTCTCTGTGATGATTGCATTCAACTCACAGAGTTGAAGGTTCCTTTTGAAACAGCAGTTTCCAAACACTCTTTCTGTGGAATCTGCAAGTGGATATTTGGACCGCTTTGAAGATTTCGTTGGAAACGGGATAATCTTCACAGAATAACTAAACAGAAGCATTCTCAGAAACTTCTTTGTGATGTTTGCATTCAACTCACAGAGTTGAACTTTCCTTTTCAGAGAGAAGCTTTGCAACACTCTTTTTCTAGAATCTGCAAGTGGACATTTGGAGGGCTTTGAGGCCTGTGGTGGAAAAGGAAATATCTTTCCGTAGAAACTAGATAGAAGCATTCTCAGAAACTACTTTGGGATGATTGCATTCAAGTCTCAGAGTTGAATATTCTCTTTGACAGAGCAGTTTGGAAACTCTCTTTTTGTAGAATCTGCAAGTGGAGACATGGACCGCATTGAGGCCCATGGTAATAAAGGAAATAACTGCCTATAAAAACTAGACAGTAGCATTCTCAGAGCCTTCTTCGTGATGCTTGCATTCAACTCACAGTGTTGAACCATTCTTTGATAGTTCAGGTTTGAAACACTATTTCTGTAGAAACTGCAAGTGGATATTTGGACCTCTCTGAGGATTTCGTTGGAAACGGGATAAACAGCATGTAACTAAACTGAAGCATTCTCAGAACTTTCTTCGTGATGTTTGTATTCAACTCACTGTGTTGAACCATTCTTTGATAGTTGAGGTTTGAAACACTCTTTTTGTAGAAACTGCAAGTGGATATTTGGACCTCTCTGAGGATTTCGTAGGAAACGGGATAAACCACACGTAACTAATCAGAAGCATTCTCAGAGCTTTCCTCGTGATGTTTGCATTCAATTCACAGTGTTGAACCTTTCTTTGATAGTTCAGGTTTGAAACACTCTTTTTGTAGAAACTGCAAGTGGATATTTGAAGCTCTCTGAGGATTTCGTTGGAAACGGGATAAACAGCACAGAACTCAACTGAAGCATTCTCAGAACTTTCTTCGTGATGTTTGCATTCAACTCACAGTGTTGAACCATTCTTTGATAGTTGAGGTTTGAAACACTCTTTTTGTAGAAACTGCCAGTGGATATTTGGACCTCTCTGAGGATTTCGTTGGAAACGGGATAAACCACACGTAACTAAACAGAAGCATTCTCAGATCTTTCTTCGTGATGTTTGCATTCAACTCACAGTGTTGAACCTTTCTTTGATAGTTCAGGTTTGAAACACTCTTTTTGTAGAAACTGCAAGTGGATATTTGTACCTCTCTGAGGATTTCGTTGGAAACGGGATAACTGCATCTAACTAAACAGAAGCATACTCAGAAACTTCTTTGTGATGTTTGCAATCAAATCCCAGAGTTGAATCTTGCTTTGATAGTTCAAGTTTGAAACACTCTTTTTGTTGGTTCTGCAAGTGGATATTTGGACCACTCTGTGGCCATCTTTTGAAACTGGTATATCTTCACATAAAATCTAGACAGTAGCTTTCACAGAACCTTCTCTGTGATGATAGAATTCAACTCACAGAGTTGAAGGTACCTTTTGAAACAGCAGTTTCCAAACACTCTTTCTGTGGAATCTGCAAGTGGATATTTGGACCGCTTTGACGATTTCGTTGGAAACGGGATAATCTTCACAGAATAACTAAACAGAAGCATTCTCAGAAACTTCTTTGTGATGTTTGCATTCAACTCACAGAGTTGAACTTTCCTTTTCAGAGAGAAGCTTTGCAACACTCTTTTTCTAGAATCTGCAAGTGGACATTTGGAGGGCTTTGAGGCCTGTGGTGGAAAAGGAAATATCTTCCCGTAGAAACTAGATAGAAGCATTCTCAGAAACTACTTTGGGATGATTGCATTCAAGTCTCAGAGTTGAATATTCTCTTTGACAGAGCAGTTTGGAAACTCTCTTTTTGTAGAATCTGCAAGTGGAGACATGGACCGCATTGAGGCCCATGGTAACAAAGGAAATAACTGCCTATAAAAACTAGACAGTAGCATTCTCAGAGCCTTCTTCGTGATGCTTGCATTCAACACACAGTGTTGAACCATTCTTTGATTGTTCAGGTTTGAAGCACTGTTTCTGGAGAAACTGCAAGTGGATATTTGGACCTCTCTGAGGATATCGGTGGAAACGGGATAAACAGCACAGAACTAAACTGAAGCATTCTCAGAGCATTCTTCGTGATGTTTGTATTCAACTCACTGTGTTGAACCATTCTTTGATAGTTGAGGTTTGAAACACTCTTTTTGTAGAAACTGCAAGTGGATATTTGGACCTCTCTGAGGATTTCGTAGGAAACGGGTAAAACACACGGAACTAAACAGAAGCATTCTCAGAACTTTCTTCGTGATGTTTGCATTCAATTCACAGTGTTGAACCTTTCTTTGATAGTTGAGGTTTGAAACACTCTTTTTGTAGAAACTGCAAATGGATATTTGAAACTCTCTAAGGATTTCGTTGGAAACGGGATAAACAGCACAGAACTCAACTGAAGCATTCTCAGAACTTTCTTCGTGATGTTTGAATTCAACTCACAGTGTTGAACCATTCTTTGATAGGTGAGGTTTGAAACACTCTTTTTGTAGAAACTGCCAGTGGATATTTGGACCTCTCTGAGGATTTCGTTGGAAACGGGATAAACCACACGTAAGTAAACAGAAGCATTCTCAGAACATTCTTCGTGATGTTTGCATTCAACTCACAGTGTTGAATCTTTCTTTGACAGTTCAGGTTTGAAACACTCTTTTTGTAGAAACTGCAAGTGGATATTTGGACCTCTCTGAGGATTTCGTTGGAAAGGTGATAAGCCACACGTAACTGAACAGAAGCATTTTCAGAACCTTCTTCCTGTTGTTTGCATTCAGCTCACAGTGTTGAACCTTTCTTTGATAGTTCAGGTTTGAAACACTCTTTTTGTAGAAACTGCAAGTGGATATTTGGACCTCTTTGAGGCCTATCGTAGTAAAGGTAATAACTTCATATAAAAACAAGTCAGAAGCTTTCTCAGAAAATTCTTGGAGATCATTGAGTTTACCTCACAGAGCTGAACATTCCTTTGGATGGAGCAGGTTTGAAACACACTTTTTGTAGAATCTGCAAGTGGATATTTGGACCTCTCTGAGGATTTCGTTGGAAACGGGATAACTGCACCTAACTAAACAGAAGCATTCTCAGAAACTTCTTTGTGATGTTTGCAATCAAATCCCAGAGTTGAATCTTGCTTTGATAGTTCAAGTTTGAAACACTCTTTTTGTTGGTTCTGCAAGTGGATATTTGGACCACTCTGTCGCCTTCGTTCGAAACTGGTATATCTTCACATAAAATCTAGACAGTAGCTTTCACAGAACCTTCTCTGTGATGATTGCATTCAACTCACAGAGTTGAAGGTTCCTTTTGAAACAGCAGTTTCCAAACACTCTTTCTGTGGAATCTGCAAGTGGATATTTGGACCGCTTTGAAGATTTCGTTGGAAACGGGATAATCTTCACAGAATAACTAAACAGAAGCATTCTCAGAAACTCCTTTGTGATGTTTGCATTCAACTCACAGAGTTGAACTTTCCTTTTCAGAGAGAAGCTTTGCAACACTCTTTTTCTAGAATCTGCAAGTGGACATTTGGAGGGCTTTGAGGCCTGTGGTGGAAAAGGAAATATCTTCCCGTAGAAACTAGATAGAAGCATTCTCAGAAACTACTTTGGGATGATTGCATTCAAGTCTCAGAGTTGAATATTCTCTTTGACAGAGCAGTTTGGAAACTCTCTTTTTGTAGAATCTGCAAGTGGAGACATGGACCGCATTGAGGCCCATGGTAATAAAGGAAATAACTGCCTATAAAAACTAGACAGTAGCATTCTCAGAGCCTTCTTCGTGATGCTTACATTCAACTCACAGTGTTGAACCATTCTTTGATAGTTCAGGCTTGAAACACTGTTTCTGGAGAAACTGCAAGTGGATATTTGGACCTCTCTGAGGATTTCGTTGGAAACGGGATAAACAGCATGTAACTAAACTGAAGCATTCTAAGAACTTTCTTCGTGATGTTTGTATTCAACTCACTGTGTTGAACCATTCTTTGATAGTTGAGGTTAGAAACACTCTTTTTGTAGAAACTGCAAGTGGATATTTGGACCTCTCTGAGGATTTCGTAGGAAACGGGATAAACCTCACGTAACTAATCAGAAGCATTCTCAGAGCTTTCTTCGTGATGTTTGCATTCAATTCACAGTGTTGAACCTGTCTGTGATAGTTCAGGTTTGAAACACTCTTTTTGTAGAAACTGCAAGTGGGTATTTGAAACTCTCTGAGGATTTCGTTGGAAACGGGATAAACAGCACAGAACTCAACTGAAGCATTCTCAGAACTTTCTTCGTGATGTTTGAATTCAACTCACAGTGTTGAACCATTCTTTGATAGTTGAGGTTTGAAACACTCTTTTTGTAGAAACTGGCAGTGGATATTTGGACCTCTCTGAGGATTTCGTTGGAAACGGGATAAACCGCCCGTAACTGAACAGAAGCATTCTCAGAACCTTCTTCCTGATGTTTGCATTCAGCTCACAGTGTTGAACTTTTCTATGATATTTCAGGTTTGAAACACTCTTTTTGTAGAAACTGCAAGTGGATATTTGGACCTCTTTGAGGCCTATCGTAGTAAAGGTAACAACTTCATATAAAAACAAGACAGAAGCTTTCTCACAAAATTCTTGGAGATCATTGAGTTTACCTCACAGAGCTGAACATTCCTTTGGATGGAGCAGGTTTGAAACACACCTTTTGTAGAATATGCAAGTGGATATTTGGACCTCTCTGAGGATTTCGTTGTAAACGGGATCACTGCACCTAACTAAACAGAAGCATTCTCAGAAACTTCTTTGTCATGTTTGCAATCAAATCCCAGAGTTGAATCTTGCTTTGATAGTTCAAGTTTGAAACACTCTTTTTGTTGGTTCTGCAAGTGGATATTTGGACCTCTCTGTGGCCATCGTTCGAAACTGGTATATCTTCACATAAAATCTAGACAGTAGCTTTCACAGAAACTTCTCTGTGATGATTGCATTCAACTCACAGAGTTGAAGGTTCCTTTTGAAACAGCAGTTTCCAAACACTCTTTCTGTGGAATCTGCAAGTGGATATTTGGACCGCTTTGCTAAACAGAAGCATTCTCAGAAACTTCTTTGTGATGTTTGCTTTCAACTCACAGACTTGAACTTTCCTTTTGAGAGAGAAGCTTTGCAACACTCTTTTTCTAGAATCTGCAAGTGGACATTGGGAGGGCTTTGAGGCCTGTGGTGGAAAAGGAAATATCTTCCCTTAGAAACTAGATAGAAGCATTCTCAGAAACTACTTTGGGATGATTGCATACAAGTCTCACAGTTGAGCACTCTCTTTGACAGAGCAGTTTGGAAACCCTCTTTTTGTAGAATCTGCAAGTGGAGACATGGACCGCATTGAGGCCCATGGTAATAAAGGAAATAACTGCCTATAAAAACTAGACAGTGGCATTCTCAGAGCCTTCTTCGTGATGCTTGCATTCAACTCACAGTGTTGAACCATTCTTTGATAGTTGAGGTTTGAAACACTCTTTTTGTAGAAACTGCCAGTGGATATTTGGACCTCTCTGAGGATTTCGTTGGAAACGGGATAAACCACGCGTAACTAAACAGACGCATTCTCAGAACTTTCTTCGTGATGTTTGCATTCAACTCACAGTGCTGAATCTTTCTTTGATAGTTCAGGTTTGAAACACTCTTTTTGTAGAAACTGCAAGTGGATATTTGGACCTCTCTAAGGATTTCATTGGAAACGGGATAACTGCATCTAACTAAACAGAAGCATTCTCAGAAACTTCTTTGTGATGTTTGCAATCAAATCCCAGAGTTGAATCTTGCTTTGATAGTTCAAGTTTGAAACACTCTTTTTGTTGGTTCTGCAAGTGGATATTTGGACCACTCTGTGGCCATCTTTCGAAACAGGTATATCTTCACATAAAATCTAGACAGTAGCTTTCACAGAACCTTCTCTGTGATGATAGAATTCAACTCACAGAGTTGAAGGTACCTTTTGAAACAGCAGTTTCCAAACACTCTTTCTGTGGAATCTGCAAGTGGATATTTGGACCGCTTTGAAGATTTCGTTGGAAACGGGATAATCTTCACAGAATAACTAAACAGAAGCATTCTCAGAAACTTCTTTGTGATGTTTGCATTCAACTCACAGAGTTGAACTTTCCTTTTCAGAGAGAAGCTTTGCAACACTCTTTTTCTAGAATCTGCAAGTGGACATTTGGAGGGCTTTGAGGCCTGTGGTGGAAAAGGAAATATCTTTCCGTAGAAACTAGATAGAAGCATTCTCAGAAACTACTTTGGGATGATTGCATTCAAGTCTCAGAGTTGAATATTCTCTTTGACAGAGCAGTTTGGAAACTCTCTTTTTGTAGAATCTGCAAGTGGAGACATGGACCGCATTGAGGCCCATGGTAACAAAGGAAATAACTGCCTATAAAAACTAGACAGTAGCATTCTCAGAGCCTTCTTCGTGATGCTTGCATTCAACACACAGTGTTGAACAATTCTTTGATTGTTCAGGTTTGAAACACTGTTTCTGGAGAAACTGCAAGTGGATATTTGGACCTCTCTGAGGATATCGGTGGAAACGGGATAAACAGCACAGAACTAAACTGAAGCATTCTCAGAACATTCTTCCTGATGTTTGTATTCAACTCACTGTGTTGAACCATTCTTTGATAGTTGAGGTTTGAAACACTCTTTTTGTAGAAACTGCAAGTGGATATTTGGACCTCTCTGAGGATTTCGTAGGAAACGGGATAAAACACACGGAACTAAACAGAAGCATTCTCAGAACTTTCTTCGTGATGTTTGCATTCAATTCACAGTGTTGAACCTTTCTTTGATAGTTGAGGTTTGAAACACTCTTTTTGTAGAAACTGCAAATGGATATTTGAAACTCTCTAAGGATTTCGTTGGAAACGGGATAAACAGCACAGAACTCAACTGAAGCATTCTCAGAACTTTCTTCGTGATGTTTGAATTCAACTCACAGTGTTGAACCATTCTTTGATAGGTGAGGTTTGAAACACTCTTTTTGTAGAAACTGCCAGTGGATATTTGGACCTCTCTGAGGATTTCGTTGGAAACGGGATAAACCACACGTAAGTAAACAGAAGCATTCTCAGAACATTCTTCGTGATGTTTGCATTCAACTCACAGTGTTGAATCTTTCTTTGACAGTTCAGGTTTGAAACACTCTTTTTGTAGAAACTGCAAGTGGATATTTGGACCTCTCTGAGGATTTCGTTGGAAAGGTGATAAGCCGCACGTAACTGAACAGAAGCATTTTCAGAACCTTCTTCCTGATGTTTGCATTCAGCTCACAGTTTTGAACCTTTCTTTGATAGTTCAGGTTTGAAACACTCTTTTTGTAGAACCGGCAAGTGGATATTTGGACCTCTTTGAGGCCTATCGTAGTAAAGGTAATAACTTCATATAAAAACAAGTCAGAAGCTTTCTCAGAAAATTCTTGGAGATCATTGAGTTTACCTCACAGAGCTGAACATTCCTTTGGATGGAGCAGGTTTGAAACACACTTTTTGTAGAATCTGCAAGTGGATATTTGGACCTCTCTGAGGATTTCGTTGGAAACGGGATAACTGCACCTAACTAAACAGAAGCATTCTCAGAAACTTCTTTGTGATGTTTGCAATCAAATCCCAGAGTTGAATCTTGCTTTGATAGTTCAAGTTTGAAACACTCTTTTTGTTGGTTCTGAAAGTGGATATTTGGACCACTCTGTGGCATTCGTTCGAAACTGGTATATCTTCACATAAAATCTAGACAGTAGCTTTCACAGAACCTTCTCTGTGATGATTGAATTCAACTCACAGAGTTGAAGGTTCCTTTTGAAACAGCAGTTTCCAAACACTCTTTCTGTGGAATCTGCAAGTGGATATTTGGACCGCTTTGAAGATTTCGTTGGAAACGGGATAATCTTCACAGAATAACTAAACAGAAGCATTCTCAGAAACTCCTTTGTGATGTTTGCATTCAACTCACAGAGTTGAACTTTCCTTTTCAGAGAGAAGCTTTGCAACACTCTTTTTCTAGAATCTGCAAGTGGACATTTGGAGGGCTTTGAGGCCTGTGGTGGAAAAGGAAATATCTTTCCGTAGAAACTAGATAGAAGCATTCTCAGAAACTACTTTGGGATGATTGCATTCAAGTCTCAGAGTTGAATATTCTCTTTGACAGAGCAGTTTGGAAACTCTCTTTTTGTAGAATCTGCAAGTGGAGACATGGACCGCATTGAGGCCCATGGTAATAAAGGAAATAACTGCCTATAAAAACTAGACAGTAGCATTCTCAGAGCCTTCTTCGTGATGCTTGCATTCAACTCACAGTGTTGAACCATTCTTTGATAGTTCAGGTTTGAAACACTGTTTCTGTAGAAACTGCAAGTGGATATTTGGACCTCTCTGAGGATTTCGTTGGAAACGGGATAAACAGCATGTAACTAAACTGAAGCTTTCTCAGAACTTTCTTCGTGATGTTTGTATTCAACTCACTGTGTTGAACCATTCTTTGATAGTTGAGGTTTGAAACACTCTTTTTGTAGAAACTGCAAGTGGATATTTGGACCTCTCTGAGGATTTCGTAGGAAAAGTGATAAACCACACGTAACTAATCAGAAGCATTCTCAGAGCTTTCCTCGTGATGTTTGCATTCAATTCACAGTGTTGAACCTTTCTTTGATAGTTCAGGTTTGAAACACTCTTTTTGTAGAAACTGCAAGTGGATATTTGATGCTCTCTGAGGATTTCGTTGGAAACGGGATAAACAGCACAGAACTCAACTGAAGCATTCTCAGAACTTTCTTCGTGATGTTTGCATTCAACTCACAGTGTTGAACCATTCTTTGATAGTTGAGGTTTGAAACACTCTTTTTGTAGAAACTGCCAGTGGATATTTGGACCTCTCTGAGGATTTCGTTGGAAACGGGATAAACCACACGTAACTAAACAGAAGCATTCTCAGAACTTTCTTCGTGATGTTTGCATTCAACTCACAGTGTTGAACCTTTCTTTGATAGTTCAGGTTTGAAACACTCTTTTTGTAGAAACTGCAAGTGGATATTTGGACCTCTCTGAGGATTTCGTTGGAAACGGGATAACTGCATCTAACTAAACAGAAGCATACTCAGAAACTTCTTTGTGATGTTTGCAATCAAACCCCAGAGTTGAATCTTGCTTTGATAGTTCAAGTTTGAAACACTCTTTTTGTTGGTTCTGCAAGTGGATATTTGGACCACTCTGTCGCCTTCGTTCGAAACTGGTATATCTTCACATAAAATCTAGACAGTAGCTTTCACAGAACCTTCTCTGTGATGATTGCATTCAACTCACAGAGTTGAAGGTACCTTTTGAAACAGCAGTTTCCAAACACTCTTTCTGTGGAATCTGCAAGTGGATATTTGGACCGCTTTGACGATTTCGTTGGAAACGGGATAATCTTCACAGAATAACTAAACAGAAGCATTCTCAGAAACTTCTTTGTGATGTTTGCATTCAACTCACAGAGTTGAACTTTCCTTTTCAGAGAGAAGCTTTGCAACACTCTTTTTCTAGAATCTGCAAGTGGACATTTGGAGGGCTTTGAGGCCTGTGGTGGAAAAGGAAATATCTTCCCGTAGAAACTAGATAGAAGCATTCTCAGAAACTACTTTGGGATGATTGCATTCAAGTCTCAGAGTTGAATATTCTCTTTGACAGAGCAGTTTGGAAACTCTCTTTTTGTAGAATCTGCAAGTGGAGACATGGACCGCATTGAGGCCCATGGTAACAAAGGAAATAACTGCCTATAAAAACTAGAGAGTAGCATTCTCAGAGCCTTCTTCGTGATGCTTGCATTCAACACACAGTGTTGAACCATTCTTTGATTGTTCAGGTTTGAAGCACTGTTTCTGGAGAAACTGCAAGTGGATATTTGGACCTCTCTGAGGATATCGGTGGAAACGGGATAAACAGCACAGAACTAAACTGAAGCATTCTCAGAACATTCTTCGTGATGTTTGTATTCAACTCACTGTGTTGAACCATTCTTTGATAGTTGAGGTTTGAAACACTCTTTTTGTAGAAACTGCAAGTGGATATTTGGACCTCTCTGAGGATTTCGTAGGAAACGGGTAAAACACACGGAACTAAACAGAAGCATTCTCAGAACTTTCTTCGTGATGTTTGCATTCAATTCACAGTGTTGAACCTTTCTTTGATAGTTGAGGTTTGAAACACTCTTTTTGTAGAAACTGCAAATGGATATTTGAAACTCTCTAAGGATTTCGTTGGAAACGGGATAAACAGCACAGAACTCAACTGAAGCATTCTCAGAACTTTCTTCGTGATGTTTGAATTCAACTCACAGTGTTGAACCATTCTTTGATAGGTGAGGTTTGAAACACTCTTTTTGTAGAAACTGCCAGTGGATATTTGGACCTCTCTGAGGATTTCGTTGGAAACGGGATAAACCACACGTAAGTAAACAGAAGCATTCTCAGAACATTCTTCGTGATGTTTGCATTCAACTCACAGTGTTGAATCTTTCTTTGACAGTTCAGGTTTGAAACACTCTTTTTGTAGAAACTGCAAGTGGATATTTGGACCTCTCTGAGGATTTCGTTGGAAAGGTGATAAGCCACACGTAACTGAACAGAAGCATTTTCAGAACCTTCTTCCTGATGTTTGCATTCAGCTCACAGTGTTGAACCTTTCTTTGATAGTTCAGGTTTGAAACACTCTTTTTGTAGAAACTGCAAGTGGATATTTGGACCTCTTTGAGGCCTATCGTAGTAAAGGTAATAACTTCATATAAAAACAAGTCAGAAGCTTTCTCAGAAAATTCTTGGAGATCATTGAGTTTACCTCACAGAGCTGAACATTCCTTTGGATGGAGCAGGTTTGAAACACACTTTTTGTAGAATCTGCAAGTGGATATTTGGACCTCTCTGAGGATTTCGTTGGAAACGGGATAACTGCACCTAACTAAACAGAAGCATTCTCAGAAACTTCTTTGTGATGTTTGCAATCAAATCCCAGAGTTGAATCTTGCTTTGATAGTTCAAGTTTGAAACACTCTTTTTGTTGGTTCTGCAAGTGGATATTTGGACCACTCTGTGGCATTCGTTCGAAACTGGTATATCTTCACATAAAATCTAGACAGTAGCTTTCACAGAACCTTCTCTGTGATGATTGAATTCAACTCACAGAGTTGAAGGTTCCTTTTGAAACAGCAGTTTCCAAACACTCTTTCTGTGGAATCTGCAAGTGGATATTTGGACCGCTTTGAAGATTTCGTTGGAAACGGGATAATCTTCACAGAATAACTAAACAGAAGCATTCTCAGAAACTCCTTTGTGATGTTTGCATTCAACTCACAGAGTTGAACTTTCCTTTTCAGAGAGAAGCTTTGCAACACTCTTTTTCTAGAATCTGCAAGTGGACATTTGGAGGGCTTTGAGGCCTGTGGTGGAAAAGGAAATATCTTTCCGTAGAAACTAGATAGAAGCATTCTCAGAAACTACTTTGGGATGATTGCATTCAAGTCTCAGAGTTGAATATTCTCTTTGACAGAGCAGTTTGGAAACTCTCTTTTTGTAGAATCTGCAAGTGGAGACATGGACCGCATTGAGGCCCATGGTAATAAAGGAAATAACTGCCTATAAAAACTAGACAGTAGCATTCTCAGAGCCTTCTTCGTGATGCTTGCATTCAACTCACAGTGTTGAACCATTCTTTGATAGTTCAGGTTTGAAACACTGTTTCTGTAGAAACTGCAAGTGGATATTTGGACCTCTCTGAGGATTTCGTTGGAAACGGGATAAACAGCATGTAACTAAACTGAAGCATTCTCAGAACTTTCTTCGTGATGTTTGTATTCAACTCACTGTGTTGAACCATTCTTTGATAGTTGAGGTTTGAAACACTCTTTTTGTAGAAACTGCAAGTGGATATTTGGACCTCTCTGAGGATTTCGTAGGAAACGGGATAAACCACACGTAACTAATCAGAAGCATTCTCAGAGCTTTCCTCGTGATGTTTGCATTCAATTCACAGTGTTGAACCTTTCTTTGATAGTTCAGGTTTGAAACACTCTTTTTGTAGAAACTGCAAGTGGATATTTGAAACTCTCTGAGGATTTCGTTGGAAACGGGATAAACAGCACAGAACTCAACTGAAGCATTCTCAGAAATTTCTTTGTGATGTTTGCACTCAACTCACAGTGTTGAACCATTCTTTGATAGTTGAGGTTTGAAACACTCTTTTTGTAGAAACTGCCAGTGAATATTTGGACCTCTCTGAGGATTTCGTTGGACACGGGATAAACCACACGTAACTAAACAGAAGCATTCTCAGAACTTTCTTCGTGATGTTTGCATTCAACTCACAGTGTTGAATCTTTCTTTGATAGTTCAGGTTTGAAACACTCTTTTTGTAGAAACTGCAAGTGGATATTTGGACCTCTCTGAGGATTTCGTTGGAAACGGGATAACTGCATCTAACTAAACAGAAGCATACTCAGAAACTTCTTTGTGATGTTTGCAATCAAATCCCAGAGTTGAATCTTGCTTTGATAGTTCAAGTTTGAAACACTCTTTTTGTTCGTTCTGCAAGTGGATATTTGGACCACTCTGTGGCCTTCGTTCTAAACTGGTATATCTTCACATAAAATCTAGACAGTAGCTTTCACAGAAACTTCTCTGTGATGATTGCATTCAACTCACAGAGTTGAAGGTTCCTTTTGAAACAGCAGTTTCCAAACACTCTTTCTGTGGAATCTGCAAGTGGATATTTGGACCGCTTTGAAGATTTCGTTGGAAACGGGATAATCTTCACAGAATAACTAAACAGAAGCATTCTCAGAAACTTCTTTGTGATGTTTGCATTCAACTCACAGAGTTGAACTTTCCTTTTCAGAGAGAAGCTTTGCAACACTCTTTTTCTAGAATCTGCAAGTGGACATTTGGAGGGCTTTGAGGCCTGTGGTGGAAAAGGAAATATCTTTCCGTAGAAACTAGATAGAAGCATTCTCAGAAACTACTTTGGGATGATTGCATTCAAGTCTCAGAGTTGAATATTCTCTTTGACAGAGCAGTTTGGAAACTCTCTTTTTGTAGAATCTGCAAGTGGAGACATGGACCGCATTGAGGCCCATGGTAATAAAGGAAATAACTGCCTATAAAAACTAGACAGTAGCATTCTCAGAGCCTTCTTCGTGATGCTTGCATTCAACACACAGTGTTGAACCATTCTTTGATTGTTCAGGTTTGAAACACTGTTTCTGGAGAAACTGCAAGTGGATATTTGGACCTCTCTGAGGATATCGGTGGAAACGGGATAAACAGCACAGAACTAAACTGAAGCATTCTCAGAACATTCTTCGTGATGTTTGTATTCAACTCACTGTGTTGAACCGTTCTTTGATAGTTGAGGTTTGAAACACTCTTTTTGTAGAAACTGCAAGTGGATATTTGGACCTCTCTGAGGATTTCGTCGGAAACGGGATAAAACACACGGAATTAAACAGAGGCATTCTCAGAACTTTCTTCGTGATGTTTGCATTCAATTCACAGTGTTGAACCTTTGTTTTATAGTTGAGGTTTGAAACACTCTTTTTGTAGAAACTGCAAGTGGATATTTGAAACTCTCTGAGGATTTCGTTGGAAACGGGATAAACAGCACAGAACTCAACTGAAGCATTCTCAGAACTATCTTCGTGATGTTTGAATTCAACTCACAGTGTTGAACCATTCTTTGATAGCTGAGGTTTGAAACACTCTTTTTGTAGAAACTGCCAGTGGATATTTGGACCTCTCTGAGGATTTCGTTGGAAACGGGATAAACCACACGTAACTAAACAGAAGCATTCTCAGAACTTTCTTCGTGATGTTTGCATTCAACTCACAGTGTTGAAATTTTCTTTGATAGTTCAGGTTTGAAACACTCTTTTTGTAGAAACTGCAAGTGGATATTTGGACCTCTCTGAGGATTTCGTTGGAAACGGGATAAACCGCAAGTAACTGAACAGAAGCATTCTCAGAACCTTCTTCCTGATGTTTGCATTCAGCTCACAGTGTTGAACCTTTCTTTGATAGTTCAGGTTTGAAACACTCTTTTTGTAGAAACTGCAAGTGGATATTTGGACCTCTTTGAGGCCTATCGTAGTAAAGGTAATAACTTCATATAAAAACAAGTCAGAAGCTGTCTCAGAAAATTCTTGGAGATCATTGAGTTTACCTCACAGAGCTGAACATTCCTTTGGATGGAGCAGGTTTGAAACACACTTTTTGTAGAATCTGCAAGTGGATATTTGGACCCTCTGAGGATTTCGTTGGAAACGGGATAACTGCACCTAACTAAACAGAAGCATTCTCAGAAACTTCTTTGTGATGTTTGCAATCAAATCCCAGAGTTGAATCTTGCTTTGATAGTTCAAGTTTGAAACACTCTTTTTGTTGGTTCTGCAAGTGGATATTTGGACCACTCTGTCGCCTTCGTTCGAAACTGGTATATCTTCACATAAAATCTAGACAGTAGCTTTCACAGAACCTTCTCTGTGATGATTGCATTCAACTCACAGAGTTGAAGGTTCCTTTTGAAACAGCAGTTTCCAAACACTCTTTCTGTGGAATCTGCAAGTGGATATTTGGACCGCTTTGAAGATTTCGTTGGAAACGGGATAATCTTCACAGAATAACTAAACAGAAGCATTCTCAGAAACTTCTTTGTGATGTTTGCATTCAACTCACAGAGTTGAACTTTCCTTTTGAGAGAGAAGCTTTGCAACACTCTTTTTCTAGAATCTGCAAGTGGACATTTGGAGGGCTTTGAGGCCTGTGGTGGAAAAGGAAATATCTTCCCGTAGAAACTAGATAGAAGCATTCTCAGAAACTACTTTGGGATGATTGCATTCAAGTCTCAGAGTTGAATATTCTCTTTGACAGAGCAGTTTGGAAACTCTCTTTTTGTAGAATCTGCAAGTGGAGACATGGACCGCATTGAGGCCCATGGTAACAAAGGAAATAACTGCCTATAAAAACTAGACAGTAGCATTCTCAGAGCCTTCTTCGTGATGCTTGCATTCAACTCACAGTGTTGAACCTTTCTTTGATAGTTCAGGTTTGAGACACTGTTTCTGGAGAAACTGCAAGTGGATATTTGGAACTCTCTGAGGATTTGGTTGGAAACGGGATAAACAGCATGTAACTAAACTGAAGCATTCTCAGAACTTTCTTCGTGATGTTTGTATTCAACTCACTGTGTTGAACCATTCTTTGATAGTTGAGGTTTGAAACACTCTTTTTGTAGAAACTGCAGGTGGATATTTGGACCTCTCTGAGGATTTCGTAGGAAACGGGATAAACCACACGTAACTAAACAGAAGCATTCTCAGAGCTTTCTTCGTGATGTTTGCATTCAATTCACAGTGTTGAACCTTTCTTTGATAGTTCAGGTTTGAAACACTCTTTTTGCAGAAACTGCAAGTGGATATTTGAAACTCTCTGTGGATTTCGTTTGGAAACGGGATAAACAGCACAGAACTCAACTGAAGCATTCTCAGAACTTTCTTCGTGATGTTTGAATTCAACACACAGTGTTGAACCATTCTTTGATAGTTGAGGTTTGAAACAGTCTTTTTGTAGAAACTGCCAGTGGATATTTGGACCTCTCTGAGGATTTCGTTGGAAAGGGGATAAACCGAACGTAACTGAACAGGAGCATTCTCAGAACCTTCTTCCTGATGTTTGCATTCAGCTCACAGTGTTGAAACTTTCTATGATAGTTCAGGTTTGAAACACTCTTTTTGTAGAAACTGCAAGTGGATATTTGGACCTCTTTGAGGCCTATCATAGTAAAGGTAACAACTTCATATAAAAACAAGACAGAAGCTTTCTCAGAAAATTCTGGGAGATCATTGAGTTTACCTCACAGAGCTGAACATTCCTTTGGATGGAGCAGGTTTGAAACACACTTTTTGTAGAGTCTGCAAGTGGATATTTGGAACTCTCTGAGGATTTCGTCCGAAACGGGATCACTGCACCTAAATAAAAAGAGGCATTCTCAGAAATTTCTTTGTGATGTTTGCAATCAAATCCCAGAGTTGGATCTTGCTTTGATAGTTCAAGTTTGAAACACTCTTTTTGTTGGTTCTGCAAGTGGATATTTGGAACACTATGTGGCCTTCGTTCGAAACTGGTATATCTTCACATAAAATCTGGACAGTAGCATTCACAGAAACTTCTCTGTGATGATTGCATTCAACTCACAGAGTTGAAGGTTCCTTTTGAAACAGCAGTTTCCAAACACTCTTTCTGTGGAATCTGCAAGTGGATATTTGGACCGCCTTGATAAACAGAAGCATTCTCAGAAACTTCTTTGTGATGTTTGCTTTCAACTCACACAGTTGAACTTTCCTTTTGAGAGAGAAGCTTTGCAACACTCTTTTTCTAGAATCTGCAAGTGGACATTTGGAGGGCTTTGAGGCCTTTGGTGGAAAAGGAAATATCTTCCCGTAGAAACTAGATAGAAGCATTCTCAGAAACTACTTAGGGATGATTGCATTCAAGTCTCAGAGTTGAATATTCTCTTTGACAGAGCAGTTTGGAAACTCTCTTTTTGTAGAATCTGCAAGTGGAGACATGGACCGCATGGAGGCCCATGGTAATAAAGGAAATTACTGCCAATAAAAACTAGACAGTAGCATTCTCAGAGCCTTCTTCGTGATGCTTGCATTCAACTCACAGTGTTCAACCATTCTTTGATAGTTCAGGTTTGAAACACTGTTTCTGGAGAAACTGCAAGTGGATATTTGGACCTCTCTGACGATTTCGTTGGAAACGGGATAAAACACACGTAACTAAACAGAAGCATTCTCAGAACTCTCTTCGTGATGTTTGCATTCAACTCACAGTGTTGAACCTTTCTTTGATAGTTCAGGTTTGAAACACTCTTTTTGTAGAAACTGCAAGTGGATATTTGGACCTCTTTGAGGCCTATCGTAGTAAAGGTAATAACTTCATATAAAAACAAGACAGAAGCTTTCTCAGAAAATTCTTGGAGATCATTGAGTTTACCTCACAGAGCTGAACATTTCTTTGGATGGAGCAGGTTTGAAACATACTTTTTGTAGAATCTGCAAGTGGATATTTGGACCTCTCTGAGGATTTCGTTGGAAACGGTATAACTGCACCTAACTAAACAGAAGCATTCTCAGAAACTTCTTTGTGATGTTTGCAATCATATCCCAGAGTTGAATCTTGCTTTGATAGTTCAAGTTTGAAACACTCTTTTTGTTGGTTCTGCAAGTGGATATTTGTACCACTCTGTGGCATTCGTTCGAAACTGGTATATCTTCACATAAAATCTAGACAGTAGCTTTCACAGAACCTTCTCTGTGATGATTGAATTCAACTCACAGAGTTGAAGGTTCCTTTTGAAACAGCAGTTTCCAAACACTCTTTCTGTGGAATCTGCAAGTGGATATTTGGACCGCTTTGAAGATTTCGTTGGAAACGGGATAATCTTCACAGAATAGCTAAACAGAAGCATTCTCAGAAACTTCTTTGTGATGTTTGCATTCAACTCACAGAGTTGAACTTTTCTTTTGAGAGAGAAGCTTTGCAACACTCTTTTTCTAGAATCTGCAAGTGGAAATTTGGAGGGCTTTGAGGCCTGTGGTGGAAAAGGAAATATCTTTCCGTAGAAACTAGATAGAAGCATTCTCAGAAACTGCTTTGGGATGACTGCATTCAAGTCTCAGAGTTGAATATTCTCTTTGACAGAGCAGTTTGGAAACTCTCTTTTTGTAGAATCTGCAAGTGGAGACATGGACGGCATTGAGGCCCATGGTAATAAAGGAAATAACTGCCAATAAAAACTAGACAGTAGCATTCTCAGAGCCTTCTTCGTGATGCTTGCATTCAACACACAGTGTTGAACCACTCTTTGATAGTTCAGGTTTGAAACACTGTTTCTGGAGAAACTGCAAGTGGATATTTGGACCTCTCTGAGGATATCTGTGGAAACGGGATAAACAGCACAGAAATAAACTGAAGCATTCTCAGAACATTCTTCGTGATGTTTGTATTCAACTCACTGTGTTGAACCATTCTTTGATAGTTGAGGTTTGAAACTCTGTTTCTGGAGAAACTGTAAGTGGATATTTGGAGCTCTCTGAGGATATCGGTGGAAACGGTATAAACAGCACAGAACTAAACTGAAGCATTCTCAGAACATTCTTCGTGATGTTTGTACTCAACTCACTGTGTTGAACCAATCTTTGATAGTTGAGGTTTGAAACACTCTTTTTGTAGAAACTGCAAGTGGATATTTGGACCTCTCTGAGGATTTCGTAGGAAACGGGATAAACCACACGGAACTAAACAGAAGGATTCTCAGAACTTTCTTCGTGATGTTTGCATTCAATTCACAGTTTTGAACCATTCTTTGATAGGTGAGGTTTGAAACACTCTTTTTGTAGAAACTGCAAGTGGATATTTGGACCTCTCTGAGGATTTCGTTGGAAACGGGATAAACCACACGTAACTAAACAGAAGCATTCTCAGAATATTCTTCGTGATGTTTGCATTCAACTCACAGTGTTGAACCTTTCTTTGATAGTTCAGGTTTGAAACACTCTTTTTGTAGAAACTGCAAGTGGATATTTGGACCTCTCTGAGGATTTCGTTGGAAAGGGGATAAGCCGCACGTAACTGAACAGAAGCATTCTCAGAACCTTCTCCCTGATGTTTGCATTCACCTCACAGTGTTGAACCTTTCTTTGATAGTTCAGGTTTGAAACACTCTTTTTGTAGAAACTGCAAGTGGATATTTGGACCTCTTTGAGGCCTATAGTAGTAAAGGTAATAACTTCATATAAAAACAAGAGAGAAGCTTTCTCAGAAACTTCTTGGAGATGATTGAGTTTACCTCACAGAGCTGAACATTCCTTTGGATGGTGCAGGTTTGAAAGACACTTTTTGTAGAATCTGCAAGTGGATATTTGGACCTCTCTGAGGATTTCGTTGGAAACGGGATAACTGCACCTAACTAAACAGAAGCATTCTCAGAAACTTCTTTGTGATGTTTGCAATCAAATCCCAGAGTTGAATCTTGCTTTGATAGTTCAAGTTTGAAACACTCTTTTTGTTGGATCTGCAAGTGGATATTTGGACCACTCTGTGGCATTTGTTCGAAACTGGTATATCTTCACATAAAATCTAGACAGTAGCTTTCCCAGAAACTTCTCTGTGATGATTGCATTCAACTCACAGAGTTGAAGGTTCCTTTTGAAACAGCAGTTTCCAAACACTCTTTCTGTGGAATCTGCAAGTGGATATTTGGACCGCTTTGAAGATTTCGTTGGAAACGGGATAATCTTCACAGAATAACTAAACAGAAGCATTCTCAGAAACTTCTTTGTGATGTTTGCATTCAACTCACAGAGTTGAACTTTCCTTTTGAGAGAGAAGCTTTGCAACACTCTTTTTCTAGAATCTGCAAGTGGACATTTGGAGGGCTTTGAGGCCTGTGGTGGAAAAGGAAATATCTTCCCGTAGAAACTAGATAGAAGCATTCTCAGAAACTACTTAGGGATGATTGCATTCAAATCTCAGAGTTGAATATTCTCTTTGACAGAGCAGTTTGGAAACTCTCTTTTTGTAGAATCTGCAAGTGGAGACATGGACCGCATTGAGGCCCATGGTAATAAAGGAAATAACTGCCTATAAAAACTAGACAGTAGCATTCTCAGAGCCTTCTTCGTGATGCTTGCATTCAACTCACAGTGTTGAACCATTCTTTGATAGTTCAGGTTTGAAACACTGTTTCTGGAGAAACTGCAAGTGGATATTTGGACCTCTCTGAGGATTTCGTTGGAAACGGAATAAACAGCATGTAACTAAACTGAAGCATTCTCAGAAGTTTCTTCGTGATGTTTGTATTCAACTCACTGTGTTGAACCATTCTTTGATAGTTGAGGTTTGAAACACTCTTTTTGTAGAAACTGCAAGTGGATATTTGGACCTCTCTGAGGATTTCGTAGGAAACGGGATAAACCACACGTAACTAATCAGAAGCATTCTCAGAGCTTTCCTCGTGATGTTTGCATTCAATTCACAGTGTTGAACCTTTCTTTGATAATTCAGGTTTGAAACACTCTTTTTGTAGAAACTGCAAGTGGATATTTGAAACTCTCTGAGGATTTCGTTGGAAACGCGATAAACAGCACAGAACTCAACTGAAGCCTTCTCAGAACTTTCTTCGTGATGTTTGAATTCAACTCACAGTGTTGAACCATTCTTTGATAGTTGAGGTTTGAAACACTCTTTTTGTAGAAACTGCAAGTGGATATTTGGACCTCTCTGAGGATTTCGTTGGAAACGGGATAAACCACACGGAACTAAACAGAAGCATTCTCAGAACTTTCTTCGTGATGTTTGCATTCAACTCACAGTGTTGAACCTCTCTTTGATAGTTCAGGTTTGAAACACTCTTTTTGTAGAATCTGCAAATGGATATTTGAAACTCTCTGTGGATTTCGTTGGAAACGGGATAAACAGCACAGAACTCAACTGAAGCATTCTCAGAACATTCTTCGTGATGTTTGAGTTCAGCTCACAGTGTTGAACCATTCTTTGATAGGTGAGGTTTGAAACACTCTTTTTGTAGAAACTGCAAGTGGATATTTGGACCTCTCTGAGGATTTCGTTGGAAACGGGATAAACCACACGTAACTAAACAGAAGCATTCTCAGAACTTTCTTCGTGATGTTTGCATTCAACTCACAGTGTTGAACCTTTCTTTGATAGATCAGGTTTGAAACACTCTTTTTGCAGAAACTGCAAGTGGATATTTGGACCTCTCTGAGGATTTCGATGGAAACGGGATAACTGAACCTAACTAAACAGAAGCATTCTCAGAACTTTCTTCGTGATGTTTGCATTCAATTCACAGTGTTGAACCTTTCTTTGATAGTTGAGGTTTGAAACACTCTTTTTGTAGAAACTGCAAATGGATATTTGAAACTCTCTAAGGATTTCGTTGGAAACGGGATAAACAGCACAGAACTCAACTGAAGCATTCTCAGAACTTTCTTCGTGATGTTTGAATTCAACTCACAGTGTTGAACCATTCTTTGATAGGTGAGGTTTGAAACACTCTTTTTGTAGAAACTGCCAGTGGATATTTGGACCACTCTGAGGATTTCGTTGGAAACGGGATAAACCACACGTAAGTAAACAGAAGCATTCTCAGAACATTCTTCGTGATGTTTGCATTCAACTCACAGTGTTGAATCTTTCTTTGATAGTTCAGGTTTGAAACACTCTTTTTGTAGAAACTGCAAGTGGATATTTGGACCTCTCTGAGGATTTCGTTGGAAAGGGGATAAGCCGCACGTAACTGAACAGAAGCATTCTCAGAACCTTCTTCCTGATGTTTGCATTCAGCTCACAGTGTTGAACCTTTCTTTGATAGTTCAGGTTTGAAACACTCTTTTTGTAGAAACTGCAAGTGGATATTTGGACCTCTTTGAGGCCTGTCGTAGTAAAGGTAATAACTTCATATAAAAACAAGTCAGAAGCTTTCTCAGAAAATTCTTTGAGATCATTGAGTTTACCTCACAGAGCTGAACATTCCTTTGGATGGAGCAGGTTTGAAACACACTTTTTGTAGAATCTGCAAGTGGATATTTGGACCTCTCTGAGGATTTCGTTGGAAACGGGATAACTGCACCTATCTAAACAGAAGCATTCTCAGAAACTTTTTGTGATGTTTGCAATCAAATCCCAGAGTTGAATCTTGCTTTGATAGTTCAAGTTTGAAACACTCTTTTTGTTGGTTCTGCAAGTGGATATTTGGACCACTCTGTCGCCTTCGTTCGAAACTGCTATATCTTCACATAAAATCTAGACAGTAGCTTTCACAGAACCTTCTCTGTGATGATTGCATTCATCTCACAGAGTTGAAGGTTCCTTTTGAAACAGCAGTTTCCAAACACTCTTTCTGTGGAATCTGCATGTGGATATTTGGACCGCTTTGAAGATTTCGTTGCAAACGGGATAATCTTCACAGACTAACTAAACAGAAGCATTCTCAGAAACTTCTTTGTGATGTTTGCATTCAACTCACAGAGTTGAACTTTCCTTTTGAGAGAGAAGCTTTGCAACACTCTTTTTCTAGAATCTGCAAGTGGACATTTGGAGGGCTTTGAGGCCTGTGGTGGAAAAGGAAATATCTTCCCGTAGAAACTAGATAGAAGCATTCTCAGAAACTACTTTGGGATGATTGCATTCAAGTCTCAGAGTTGAATATTCTCTTTGACAGAGCAGTTTGGAAACTCTCTTTTTGTAGAATCTGCAAGTGGAGACATGGACCGCATTGAGGCCCATGGTAATAAAGGAAATAACTGCCTATAAAAACTAGACAGTAGCATTCTCAGAGCCTTCTTCGTGATGCTTGCATTCAACTCACAGTGTTGAACCTTTCTTTGATAGTTCAGGTTTGAAACACTGTTTCTGTAGAAACTGCAAGTGGATATTTGGACCTCTCTGAGGATTTCGTTGGAAACGGGATAAACAGCATGTAACTAAACTGAAGCATTCTCAGAACTTTCTTCGTGATGTTTGTATTCAACTCACTGTGTTGAACCATTCTTTGATAGTTGAGGTTTGAAACACTCTTTTTGTAGAAACTGCAAGTGGATATTTGGACCTCTCTGAGGATTTCGTAGGAAACGGGATAAACCACACGTAACTAATCAGAAGCATTCTCAGAGCTTTCCTCGTGATGTTTGCATTCAATTCACAGTGTTGAACCTTTCTTTGATAGTTCAGGTTTGAAACACTCTTTTTGTAGAAACTGCAAGTGGATATTTGAAGCTCTCTGAGGATTTCGTTGGAAACGGGATAAACAGCACAGAACTCAACTGAAGCATTCTCAGAACTTTCTTCGTGATGTTTGCATTCAACTCACAGTGTTGAACCATTCTTTGATAGTTGAGGTTTGAAACACTCTTTTTGTAGAAACTGCCAGTGGATATTTGGACCTCTCTGAGGATTTCGTTGGAAACGGGATAAACCACACGGAACTAAACAGAAGCATTCTCAGAACTTTCTTCGTGATGTTTGCATTCAACTCACAGTGTTGAACCTCTCTTTGATAGTTCAGGTTTGAAACACTCTTTTTGTAGAATCTGCAAATGGATATTTGAAACTCTCTGTGGATTTCGTTGGAAACGGGATAAACAGCACAGAACTCAACTGAAGCATTCTCAGAACATTCTTCGTGATGTTTGAGTTCAGCTCACAGTGTTGAACCATTCTTTGATAGGTGAGGTTTGAAACACTCTTTTTGTAGAAACTGCAAGTGGATATTTGGACCTCTCTGAGGATTTCGTTGGAAACGGGATAAACCACACGTAACTAAACAGAAACATTCTCAGAACTTTCTTCGTGATGTTTGCATTCAACTCACAGTGTTGAACCTTTCTTTGATAGATCAGGTTTGAAACACTCTTTTTGCAGAAACTGCAAGTGGATATTTGGACCTCTCTGAGGATTTCGATGGAAACGGGATAACTGAACCTAACTAAACAGAAGCATTCTCAGAACTTTCTTCGTGATGTTTGCATTCAATTCACAGTGTTGAACCTTTCTTTGATAGTTGAGGTTTGAAACACTCTTTTTGTAGAAACTGCAAATGGATATTTGAAACTCTCTAAGGATTTCGTTGGAAACGGGATAAACAGCACAGAACTCAACAGAAGCATTCTCAGAACTTTCTTCGTGATGTTTGAATTCAACTCACAGTGTTGAACCATTCTTTGATAGGTGAGGTTTGAAACACTCTTTTTGTAGAAACTGCCGGTGGATATTTGGACCTCTCTGAGGATTTCGTTGGAAACGGGATAAACCACACGTAAGTAAACAGAAGCATTCTCAGAACATTCTTCGTGATGTTTGCATTCAACTCACAGTGTTGAATCTTTCTTTGATAGTTCAGGTTTGAAACACTCTTTTTGTAGAAACTGCAAGTGGATATTTGGACCTCTCTGAGGATTTCGTTGGAAAGGGGATAAGCCGCACGTAACTGAACAGAAGCATTCTCAGAACCTTCTTCCTGATGTTTGCATTCAGCTCACAGTGTTGAACCTTTCTTTGATAGTTCAGGTTTGAAACACTCTTTTTGTAGAAACTGCAAGTGGATATTTGGACCTCTTTGAGGCCTGTCGTAGTAAAGGTAATAACTTCATATAAAAACAAGTCAGAAGCTTTCTCAGAAAATTCTTTGAGATCATTGAGTTTACCTCACAGAGCTGAACATTCCTTTGGATGGAGCAGGTTTGAAACACACTTTTTGTAGAATCTGCAAGTGGATATTTGGACCTCTCTGAGGATTTCGTTGGAAACGGGATAACTGCACCTATCTAAACAGAAGCATTCTCAGAAACTTTTTGTGATGTTTGCAATCAAATCCCAGAGTTGAATCTTGCTTTGATAGTTCAAGTTTGAAACACTCTTTTTGTTGGTTCTGCAAGTGGATATTTGGACCACTCTGTCGCCTTCGTTCGAAACTGCTATATCTTCACATAAAATCTAGACAGTAGCTTTCACAGAACCTTCTCTGTGATGATTGCATTCATCTCACAGAGTTGAAGGTTCCTTTTGAAACAGCAGTTTCCAAACACTCTTTCTGTGGAATCTGCATGTGGATATTTGGACCGCTTTGAAGATTTCGTTGCAAACGGGATAATCTTCACAGACTAACTAAACAGAAGCATTCTCAGAAACTTCTTTGTGATGTTTGCATTCAACTCACAGAGTTGAACTTTCCTTTTGAGAGAGAAGCTTTGCAACACTCTTTTTCTAGAATCTGCAAGTGGACATTTGGAGGGCTTTGAGGCCTGTGGTGGAAAAGGAAATATCTTCCCGTAGAAACTAGATAGAAGCATTCTCAGAAACTACTTTGGGATGATTGCATTCAAGTCTCAGAGTTGAATATTCTCTTTGACAGAGCAGTTTGGAAACTCTCTTTTTGTAGAATCTGCAAGTGGAGACATGGACCGCATTGAGGCCCATGGTAATAAAGGAAATAACTGCCTATAAAAACTAGACAGTAGCATTCTCAGAGCCTTCTTCGTGATGCTTGCATTCAACTCACAGTGTTGAACCTTTCTTTGATAGTTCAGGTTTGAAACACTGTTTCTGTAGAAACTGCAAGTGGATATTTGGACCTCTCTGAGGATTTCGTTGGAAACGGGATAAACAGCATGTAACTAAACTGAAGCATTCTCAGAACTTTCTTCGTGATGTTTGTATTCAACTCACTGTGTTGAACCATTCTTTGATAGTTGAGGTTTGAAACACTCTTTTTGTAGAAACTGCAAGTGGATATTTGGACCTCTCTGAGGATTTCGTAGGAAACGGGATAAAACACACGTAACTAATCAGAAGCATTCTCAGAGCTTTCCTCGTGATGTTTGCATTCAATTCACAGTGTTGAACCTTTCTTTGATAGTTCAGGTTTGAAACACTCTTTTTGTAGAAACTGCAAGTGGATATTTGAAGCTCTCTGAGGATTTCGTTGGAAACGGGATAAACAGCACAGAACTCAACTGAAGCATTCTCAGAACTTTCTTCGTGATGTTTGCATTCAACTCACAGTGTTGAACCATTCTTTGATAGTTGAGGTTTGAAACACTCTTTTTGTAGAAACTGCCAGTGGATATTTGGACCTCTCTGAGGATTTCGTTGGAAATGGGATAAACCACACGTAACTAAACAGAAGCATTCTCAGAACTTTCTTCGTGATGTTTGCATTCAACTCACAGTGTTGAACCTTTCTTTGATAGTTCAGGTTTGAAACACTCTTTTTGTAGAAACTGCAAGTGGATATTTGGACCTCTCTGAGGATTTCGTTGGAAACGGGATAACTGCATCTAACTAAACAGAAGCATACTCAGAAACTTCTTTGTGATGTTTGCAATCAAATCCCAGAGTTGAATCTTGCTTTGATAGTTCAAGTTTGAAACACTCTTTTTGTTGGTTCTGCAAGTGGATATTTGGACCACTCTGTGGCCATCTTTTGAAACTGGTATATCTTCACATAAAATCTAGACAGTAGCTTTCACAGAACCTTCTCTGTGATGATAGAATTCAACTCACAGAGTTGAAGGTACCTTTTGAAACAGCAGTTTCCAAACACTCTTTCTGTGGAATCTGCAAGTGGATATTTGGACCGCTTTGAAGATTTCGTTGGAAACGGGATAATCTTCACAGAATAACTAAACAGAAGCATTCTCAGAAACTTCTTTGTGATGTTTGCATTCAACTCACAGAGTTGAACTTTCCTTTTGAGAGAGAAGCTTTGCAACACTCTTTTTCTAGAATCTGCAAGTGGACATGTGGAGGGCTTTGAGGCCTGTGGTGGAAAAGGAAATATCTTCCCGTAGAAACTAGATAGAAGCATTCTCAGAAACTACTTTGGGATGATTGCATTCAAGTCTCAGAGTTGAATATTCTCTTTGACAGAGCAGTTTGGAAACTCTCTTTTTGTAGAATCTGCAAGTGGAGACATGGACCGCATTGAGGCCCATGGTAACAAAGGAAATAACTGCCTATAAAAACTAGACAGTAGCATTCTCAGAGCCTTCTTCGTGATGCTTGCATTCAACACACAGTGTTGAACCATTCTTTGATTGTTCAGGTTTGAAGCACTGTTTCTGGAGAAACTGCAAATGGATATTTGGACCTCTCTGAGGATATCGGTGGAAACGGGATAAACAGCACAGAACTAAACTGAAGCATTCTCAGAACATTCTTCGTGATGTTTGTATTCAACTCACTGTGTTGAACCATTCTTTGATAGTTGAGGTTTGAAACACTCTTTTTGTAGAAACTGCAAGTGGATATTTGGACCTCTCTGAGGATTTCGTAGGAAACGGGTAAAACACACGGAACTAAACAGAAGCATTCTCAGAACTTTCTTCGTGATGTTTGCATTCAATTCACAGTGTTGAACCTTTCTTTGATAATTCAGGTTTGAAACACTCTTTTTGTAGAAACTGCAAGTGGATATTTGAAACTCTCTGAGGATTTCGTTGGAAACGGGATAAACAGCACAGAACTCAACTGAAGCATTCTCAGAACATTCTTCGTGATGTTTGAATTCAACTCACAGTGTTGAACCATTCTTTGATAGTTGAGGTTTGAAACACTCTTTTTGTAGAAACTGCAAGTGGATATTTGGACCTCTCTGAGGATTTCGTTGGAAACGGGATAAACCACACGGAACTAAACAGAAGCATTCTCAGAACTTTCTTCGTGATGTTTGCATTCAACTCACAGTGTTGAACCTCTCTTTGATAGTTCAGGTTTGAAACACTCTTTTTGTAGAATCTGCAAATGGATATTTGAAACTCTCTGTGGATTTCGTTGGAAACGGGATAAACAGCACAGAACTCAACTGAAGCATTCTCAGAACATTCTTCGTGATGTTTGAGTTCAGCTCACAGTGTTGAACCATTCTTTGATAGGTGAGGTTTGAAACACTCTTTTTGTAGAAACTGCAAGTGGATATTTGGACCTCTCTGAGGATTTCGTTGGAAACGGGATAAACCACACGTAACTAAACAGAAGCATTCTCAGAACTTTCTTCGTGATGTTTGCATTCAACTCACAGTGTTGAACCTTTCTTTGATAGATCAGGTTTGAAACACTCTTTTTGCAGAAACTGCAAGTGGATATTTGGACCTCTCTGAGGATTTCGATGGAAACGGGATAACTGAACCTAACTAAACAGAAGCATTCTCAGAACTTTCTTCGTGATGTTTGCATTCAATTCACAGTGTTGAACCTTTCTTTGATAGTTGAGGTTTGAAACACTCTTTTTGTAGAAACTGCAAATGGATATTTGAAACTCTCTAAGGATTTCGTTGGAAACGGGATAAACAGCACAGAACTCAACAGAAGCATTCTCAGAACTTTCTTCGTGATGTTTGAATTCAACTCACAGTGTTGAACCATTCTTTGATAGGTGAGGTTTGAAACACTCTTTTTGTAGAAACTGCCGGTGGATATTTGGACCTCTCTGAGGATTTCGTTGGAAACGGGATAAACCACACGTAAGTAAACAGAAGCATTCTCAGAACATTCTTCGTGATGTTTGCATTCAACTCACAGTGTTGAATCTTTCTTTGATAGTTCAGGTTTGAAACACTCTTTTTGTAGAAACTGCAAGTGGATATTTGGACCTCTCTGAGGATTTCGTTGGAAAGGGGATAAGCCGCACGTAACTGAACAGAAGCATTCTCAGAACCTTCTTCCTGATGTTTGCATTCAGCTCACAGTGTTGAACCTTTCTTTGATAGTTCAGGTTTGAAACACTCTTTTTGTAGAAACTGCAAGTGGATATTTGGACCTCTTTGAGGCCTGTCGTAGTAAAGGTAATAACTTCATATAAAAACAAGTCAGAAGCTTTCTCAGAAAATTCTTTGAGATCATTGAGTTTACCTCACAGAGCTGAACATTCCTTTGGATGGAGCAGGTTTGAAACACACTTTTTGTAGAATCTGCAAGTGGATATTTGGACCTCTCTGAGGATTTCGTTGGAAACGGGATAACTGCACCTATCTAAACAGAAGCATTCTCAGAAACTTTTTGTGATGTTTGCAATCAAATCCCAGAGTTGAATCTTGCTTTGATAGTTCAAGTTTGAAACACTCTTTTTGTTGGTTCTGCAAGTGGATATTTGGACCACTCTGTCGCCTTCGTTCGAAACTGCTATATCTTCACATAAAATCTAGACAGTAGCTTTCACAGAACCTTCTCTGTGATGATTGCATTCATCTCACAGAGTTGAAGGTTCCTTTTGAAACAGCAGTTTCCAAACACTCTTTCTGTGGAATCTGCATGTGGATATTTGGACCGCTTTGAAGATTTCGTTGCAAACGGGATAATCTTCACAGACTAACTAAACAGAAGCATTCTCAGAAACTTCTTTGTGATGTTTGCATTCAACTCACAGAGTTGAACTTTCCTTTTGAGAGAGAAGCTTTGCAACACTCTTTTTCTAGAATCTGCAAGTGGACATTTGGAGGGCTTTGAGGCCTGTGGTGGAAAAGGAAATATCTTCCCGTAGAAACTAGATAGAAGCATTCTCAGAAACTACTTTGGGATGATTGCATTCAAGTCTCAGAGTTGAATATTCTCTTTGACAGAGCAGTTTGGAAACTCTCTTTTTGTAGAATCTGCAAGTGGAGACATGGACCGCATTGAGGCCCATGGTAATAAAGGAAATAACTGCCTATAAAAACTAGACAGTAGCATTCTCAGAGCCTTCTTCGTGATGCTTGCATTCAACTCACAGTGTTGAACCTTTCTTTGATAGTTCAGGTTTGAAACACTGTTTCTGTAGAAACTGCAAGTGGATATTTGGACCTCTCTGAGGATTTCGTTGGAAACGGGATAAACAGCATGTAACTAAACTGAAGCATTCTCAGAACTTTCTTCGTGATGTTTGTATTCAACTCACTGTGTTGAACCATTCTTTGATAGTTGAGGTTTGAAACACTCTTTTTGTAGAAACTGCAAGTGGATATTTGGACCTCTCTGAGGATTTCGTAGGAAACGGGATAAAACACACGTAACTAATCAGAAGCATTCTCAGAGCTTTCCTCGTGATGTTTGCATTCAATTCACAGTGTTGAACCTTTCTTTGATAGTTCAGGTTTGAAACACTCTTTTTGTAGAAACTGCAAGTGGATATTTGAAGCTCTCTGAGGATTTCGTTGGAAACGGGATAAACAGCACAGAACTCAACTGAAGCATTCTCAGAACTTTCTTCGTGATGTTTGCATTCAACTCACAGTGTTGAACCATTCTTTGATAGTTGAGGTTTGAAACACTCTTTTTGTAGAAACTGCCAGTGGATATTTGGACCTCTCTGAGGATTTCGTTGGAAACGGGATAAACCACACGTAACTAAACAGAAGCATTCTCAGAACTTTCTTCGTGATGTTTGCATTCAACTCACAGTGTTGAACCTTTCTTTGATAGTTCAGGTTTGAAACACTCTTTTTGTAGAAACTGCAAGTGGATATTTGGACCTCTCTGAGGATTTCGTTGGAAACGGGATAACTGCATCTAACTAAACAGAAGCATACTCAGAAACTTCTTTGTGATGTTTGCAATCAAATCCCAGAGTTGAATCTTGCTTTGATAGTTCAAGTTTGAAACACTCTTTTTGTTGGTTCTGCAAGTGGATATTTGGACCACTCTGTGGCCATCTTTTGAAACTGGTATATCTTCACATAAAATCTAGACAGTAGCTTTCACAGAACCTTCTCTGTGATGATAGAATTCAACTCACAGAGTTGAAGGTACCTTTTGAAACAGCAGTTTCCAAACACTCTTTCTGTGGAATCTGCAAGTGGATATTTGGACCGCTTTGAAGATTTCGTTGGAAACGGGATAATCTTCACAGAATAACTAAACAGAAGCATTCTCAGAAACTTCTTTGTGATGTTTGCATTCAACTCACAGAGTTGAACTTTCCTTTTGAGAGAGAAGCTTTGCAACACTCTTTTTCTAGAATCTGCAAGTGGACATGTGGAGGGCTTTGAGGCCTGTGGTGGAAAAGGAAATATCTTCCCGTAGAAACTAGATAGAAGCATTCTCAGAAACTACTTTGGGATGATTGCATTCAAGTCTCAGAGTTGAATATTCTCTTTGACAGAGCAGTTTGGAAACTCTCTTTTTGTAGAATCTGCAAGTGGAGACATGGACCGCATTGAGGCCCATGGTAACAAAGGAAATAACTGCCTATAAAAACTAGACAGTAGCATTCTCAGAGCCTTCTTCGTGATGCTTGCATTCAACACACAGTGTTGAACCATTCTTTGATTGTTCAGGTTTGAAGCACTGTTTCTGGAGAAACTGCAAATGGATATTTGGACCTCTCTGAGGATATCGGTGGAAACGGGATAAACAGCACAGAACTAAACTGAAGCATTCTCAGAACATTCTTCGTGATGTTTGTATTCAACTCACTGTGTTGAACCATTCTTTGATAGTTGAGGTTTGAAACACTCTTTTTGTAGAAACTGCAAGTGGATATTTGGACCTCTCTGAGGATTTCGTAGGAAACGGGTAAAACACACGGAACTAAACAGAAGCATTCTCAGAACTTTCTTCGTGATGTTTGCATTCAATTCACAGTGTTGAACCTTTCTTTGATAATTCAGGTTTGAAACACTCTTTTTGTAGAAACTGCAAGTGGATATTTGAAACTCTCTGAGGATTTCGTTGGAAACGGGATAAACAGCACAGAACTCAACTGAAGCATTCTCAGAACATTCTTCGTGATGTTTGAATTCAACTCACAGTGTTGAACCATTCTTTGATAGTTGAGGTTTGAAACACTCTTTTTGTAGAAACTGCAAGTGGATATTTGGACCTCTCTGAGGATTTCGTTGGAAACGGGATAAACCACACGTAACTAAACAGAAGCATTCTCAGAACTTTTTCGTGATGTTTGCATTCAACTCACAGTGTTGAACCTCTCTTTGATAGTTCAGGTTTGAAACACTCTTTTTGTAGAATCTGCAAATGGATATTTGAAACTCTCTGTGGATTTCGTTGGAAACGGGATAAACAGCACAGAACTCAACTGAAGCATTCTCAGAACATTCTTCGTGATGTTTGAGTTCAGCTCACAGTGTTGAACCATTCTTTGATAGGTGAGGTTTGAAACACTCTTTTTGTAGAAACTGCAAGTGGATATTTGGACCTCTCTGAGGATTTCGTTGGAAATGGGATAAACCACACGTAACTAAACAGAAGCATTCTCAGAACTTTCTTCGTGATGTTTGCATTCAACTCACAGTGTTGAACCTTTCTTTGATAGATCAGGTTTGAAACACTCTTTTTGCAGAAACTGCAAGTGGATATTTGGACCTCTCTGAGGATTTCGTTGGAAACGGGATAACTGCACCTAACTAAACAGAAGCATTCTCAGAACTTTCTTCGTGATGTTTGCATTCAATTCACAGTGTTGAACCTTTCTTTGATAGTTGAGGTTTGAAACACTCTTTTTGTAGAAACTGCAAATGGATATTTGAAACTCTCTAAGGATTTCGTTGGAAACGGGATAAACAGCACAGAACTCAACTGAAGCATTCTCAGAACTTTCTTCGTGATGTTTGAATTCAACTCACAGTGTTGAACCATTCTTTGATAGGTGAGGTTTGAAACACTCTTTTTGTAGAAACTGCCAGTGGATATTTGGACCTCTCTGAGGATTTCGTTGGAAACGGGATAAACCACACGTAAGTAAACAGAAGCATTCTCAGAACATTCTTCGTGATGTTTGCATTCAACTCACAGTGTTGAATCTTTCTTTGATAGTTCAGGTTTGAAACACTCTTTTTGTAGAAACTGCAAGTGGATATTTGGACCTCTCTGAGGATTTCGTTGGAAAGGGGATAAGCCGCACGTAACTGAACAGAAGCATTCTCAGAACCTTCTTCCTGATGTTTGCATTCAGCTCACAGTGTTGAACCTTTCTTTGATAGTTCAGGTTTGAAACACTCTTTTTGTAGAAACTGCAAGTGGATATTTGGACCTCTTTGAGGCCTGTCGTAGTAAAGGTAATAACTTCATATAAAAACAAGTCAGAAGCTTTCTCAGAAAATTCTTTGAGATCATTGAGTTTACCTCACAGAGCTGAACATTCCTTTGGATGGAGCAGGTTTGAAACACACTTTTTGTAGAATCTGCAAGTGGATATTTGGACCTCTCTGAGGATTTCGTTGGAAACGGGATAACTGCACCTATCTAAACAGAAGCATTCTCAGAAACTTTTTGTGATGTTTGCAATCAAATCCCAGAGTTGAATCTTGCTTTGATAGTTCAAGTTTGAAACACTCTTTTTGTTGGTTCTGCAAGTGGATATTTGGACCACTCTGTCGCCTTCGTTCGAAACTGCTATATCTTCACATAAAATCTAGACAGTAGCTTTCACAGAACCTTCTCTGTGATGATTGCATTCATCTCACAGAGTTGAAGGTTCCTTTTGAAACAGCAGTTTCCAAACACTCTTTCTGTGGAATCTGCATGTGGATATTTGGACCGCTTTGAAGATTTCGTTGCAAACGGGATAATCTTCACAGACTAACTAAACAGAAGCATTCTCAGAAACTTCTTTGTGATGTTTGCATTCAACTCACAGAGTTGAACTTTCCTTTTGAGAGAGAAGCTTTGCAACACTCTTTTTCTAGAATCTGCAAGTGGACATTTGGAGGGCTTTGAGGCCTGTGGTGGAAAAGGAAATATCTTCCCGTAGAAACTAGATAGAAGCATTCTCAGAAACTACTTTGGGATGATTGCATTCAAGTCTCAGAGTTGAATATTCTCTTTGACAGAGCAGTTTGGAAACTCTCTTTTTGTAGAATCTGCAAGTGGAGACATGGACCGCATTGAGGCCCATGGTAATAAAGGAAATAACTGCCTATAAAAACTAGACAGTAGCATTCTCAGAGCCTTCTTCGTGATGCTTGCATTCAACTCACAGTGTTGAACCATTCTTTGATAGTTCAGGTTTGAAACACTGTTTCTGGAGAAACTGCAAGTGGATATTTGGACCTCTCTGAGGATTTCGTTGGAAACGGGATAAACAGCATGTAACTAAACTGAAGCATTCTCAGAACTTTCTTCGTGATGTTTGTATTCAACTCACTGTGTTGAACCATTCTTTGATAGTTGAGGTTTGAAACACTCTTTTTGTAGAAACTGCAAGTGGATATTTGGACCTCTCTGAGGATTTCGTAGGAAACGGGATAAACCACACGTAACTAATCAGAAGCATTCTCAGAGCTTTCCTCGTGATGTTTGCATTCAATTCACAGTGTTGAACCTTTCTTTGATAGTTCAGGTTTGAAACACTCTTTTTGTAGAAACTGCAAGTGGATATTTGAAGCTCTCTGAGGATTTCGTTGGAAACGGGATAAACAGCACAGAACTCAACTGAAGCATTCTCAGAACTTTCTTCGTGATGTTTGCATTCAACTCACAGTGTTGAACCATTCTTTGATAGTTGAGGTTTAAAACACTCTTTTTGTAGAAACTGCCAGTGGATATTTGGACCTCTCTGAGGATTTCGTTGGAAACGGGATAAACCACACGTAACTAAACAGAAGCATTCTCAGAACTTTCTTCGTGATGTTTGCATTCAACTCACAGTGTTGAATCTTTCTTTGATAGTTCAGGTTTGAAACACTCTTTTTGTAGAAACTGCAAGTGGATATTTGGACCTCTCTGAGGATTTCGTTGGAAACGGGATAAACAGCACAGAACTCAACTGAAGCATTCTCAGAACTTTCTTCGTGATGTTTGAATTCAACTCACAGTGTTGAACCATTCTTTGATAGTTGAGGTTTGAAACACTCTTTTTGTAGAAACTGCAAGTGGATATTTGGACCTCTCTGAGGATTTCGTTGGAAACGGGATAAACCACACGTAACTAAACAGAAGCATTCTCAGAACTTTCTTCGTGATGTTTGCATTCAACTCACAGTGTTGAACCTCTCTTTGATAGTTCAGGTTTGAAACACTCTTTTTGTAGAATCTGCAAATGGATATTTGAAACTCTCTGTGGATTTCGTTGGAAACGGGATAAACAGCACAGAACTCAACTGAAGCATTCTCAGAACATTCTTCGTGATGTTTGAGTTCAGCTCACAGTGTTGAACCATTCTTTGATAGGTGAGGTTTGAAACACTCTTTTTGTAGAAACTGCAAGTGGATATTTTGACCTCTCTGAGGATTTCGTTGGAAACGGGATAAACCACACGTAACTAAACAGAAGCATTCTCAGAACTTTCTTCGTGATGTTTGCATTCAACTCACAGTGTTGAACCTTTCTTTGATAGATCAGGTTTGAAACACTCTTTTTGCAGAAACTGCAAGTGGATATTTGGACCTCTCTGAGGATTTCGTTGGAAACGGGATAACTGCACCTAACTAAACAGAAGCATTCTCAGAACTTTCTTCGTGATGTTTGCATTCAATTCACAGTGTTGAACCTTTCTTTGATAGTTGAGGTTTGAAACACTCTTTTTGTAGAAACTGCAAATGGATATTTGAAACTCTCTAAGGATTTCGTTGGAAACGGGATAAACAGCACAGAACTCAACTGAAGCATTCTCAGAACTTTCTTCGTGATGTTTGAATTCAACTCACAGTGTTGAACCATTCTTTGATAGGTGAGGTTTGAAACACTCTTTTTGTAGAAACTGCCAGTGGATATTTGGACCTCTCTGAGGATTTCGTTGGAAACGGGATAAACCACACGTAAGTAAACAGAAGCATTCTCAGAACATTCTTCGTGATGTTTGCATTCAACTCACAGTGTTGAATCTTTCTTTGATAGTTCAGGTTTGAAACACTCTTTTTGTAGAAACTGCAAGTGGATATTTGGACCTCTCTGAGGATTTCGTTGGAAAGGGGATAAGCCGCACGTAACTGAACAGAAGCATTCTCAGAACCTTCTTCCTGATGTTTGCATTCAGCTCACAGTGTTGAACCTTTCTTTGATAGTTCAGGTTTGAAACACTCTTTTTGTAGAAACTGCAAGTGGATATTTGGACCTCTTTGAGGCCTGTCGTAGTAAAGGTAATAACTTCATATAAAAACAAGTCAGAAGCTTTCTCAGAAAATTCTTTGAGATCATTGAGTTTACCTCACAGAGCTGAACATTCCTTTGGATGGAGCAGGTTTGAAACACACTTTTTGTAGAATCTGCAAGTGGATATTTGGACCTCTCTGAGGATTTCGTTGGAAACGGGATAACTGCACCTATCTAAACAGAAGCATTCTCAGAAACTTTTTGTGATGTTTGCAATCAAATCCCAGAGTTGAATCTTGCTTTGATAGTTCAAGTTTGAAACACTCTTTTTGTTGGTTCTGCAAGTGGATATTTGGACCACTCTGTCGCCTTCGTTCGAAACTGCTATATCTTCACATAAAATCTAGACAGTAGCTTTCACAGAACCTTCTCTGTGATGATTGCATTCATCTCACAGAGTTGAAGGTTCCTTTTGAAACAGCAGTTTCCAAACACTCTTTCTGTGGAATCTGCATGTGGATATTTGGACCGCTTTGAAGATTTCGTTGCAAACGGGATAATCTTCACAGACTAACTAAACAGAAGCATTCTCAGAAACTTCTTTGTGATGTTTGCATTCAACTCAAAGAGTTGAACTTTCCTTTTGAGAGAGAAGCTTTGCAACACTCTTTTTCTAGAATCTGCAAGTGGACATTTGGAGGGCTTTGAGGCCTGTGGTGGAAAAGGAAATATCTTCCCGTAGAAACTAGATAGAAGCATTCTCAGAAACTACTTTGGGATGATTGCATTCAAGTCTCAGAGTTGAATATTCTCTTTGACAGAGCAGTTTGGAAACTCTCTTTTTGTAGAATCTGCAAGTGGAGACATGGACCGCATTGAGGCCCATGGTAATAAAGGAAATAACTGCCTATAAAAACTAGACAGTAGCATTCTCAGAGCCTTCTTCGTGATGCTTGCATTCAACTCACAGTGTTGAACCATTCTTTGATAGTTCAGGTTTGAAACACTGTTTCTGGAGAAACTGCAAGTGGATATTTGGACCTCTCTGAGGATTTCGTTGGAAACGGGATAAAGAGCATGTAACTAAACTGAAGCATTCTCAGAACTTTCTTCGTGATGTTTGTATTCAACTCACTGTGTTGAACCATTCTTTGATAGTTGAGGTTTGAAACACTCTTTTTGTAGAAACTGCAAGTGGATATTTGGACCTCTCTGAGGATTTCGTAGGAAACGGGATAAACCACACGTAACTAATCAGAAGCATTCTCAGAGCTTTCCTCGTGATGTTTGCATTCAATTCACAGTGTTGAACCTTTCTTTGATAGTTCAGGTTTGAAACACTCTTTTTGTAGAAACTGCAAGTGGATATTTGATGCTCTCTGAGGATTTCGTTGGAAACGGGATAAACAGCACAGAACTCAACTGAAGCATTCTCAGAACTTTCTTCGTGATGTTTGCATTCAACTCACAGTGTTGAACCATTCTTTGATAGTTGAGGTTTGAAACACTCTTTTTGTAGAAACTGCCAGTGGATATTTGGACCTCTCTGAGGATTTCGTTGGAAACGGGATAAACCACACGTAACTAAACAGAAGCATTCTCAGAACTTTCTTCGTGATGTTTGCATTCAACTCACAGTGTTGAACCTTTCTTTGATAGTTCAGGTTTGAAACACTCTTTTTGTAGAAACTGCAAGTGGTTATTTGGACCTCTCTGAGGATTTCGTTGGAAACGGGATAACTGCATCTAACTAAACAGAAGCATACTCAGAAACTTCTTTGTGATGTTTGCAATCAAATCCCAGAGTTGAATCTTGCTTTGATAGTTCAAGTTTGAAACACTCTTTTTGTTCGTTCTGCAAGTGGATATTTGGACCACTCTGTGGCCATCTTTTGAAACTGGTATATCTTCACATAAAATCTAGACAGTAGCTTTCACAGAACCTTCTCTGTGATGATAGAATTCAACTCACAGAGTTGAAGGTACCTTTTGAAACAGCAGTTTCCAAACACTCTTTCTGTGGAATCTGCAAGTGGATATTTGGACCGCTTTGAAGATTTCGTTGGAAACGGGATAATCTTCACAGAATAACTAAACAGAAGCATTCTCAGAAACTTCTTTGTGATGTTTGCATTCAACTCACAGAGTTGAACTTTCCTTTTGAGAGAGAAGCTTTGCAACACTCTTTTTCTAGAATCTGCAAGTGGACATTTGGAGGGCTTTGAGGCCTGTGGTGGAAAAGGAAATATCTTCCCGTAGAAACTAGATAGAAGCATTCTCAGAAACTACTTTGGGATGATTGCATTCAAGTCTCAGAGTTGAATATTCTCTTTGACAGAGCAGTTTGGAAACTCTCTTTTTGTAGAATCTGCAAGTGGAGACATGGACCGCATTGAGGCCCATGGTAACAAAGGAAATAACTGCCTATAAAAACTAGACAGTAGCATTCTCAGAGCCTTCTTCGTGATGCTTGCATTCAACACACAGTGTTGAACCATTCTTTGATTGTTCAGGTTTGAAGCACTGTTTCTGGAGAAACTGCAAGTGGATATTTGGACCTCTCTGAGGATATCGGTGGAAACGGGATAAACAGCACAGAACTAAACTGAAGCATTCTCAGAACATTCTTCGTGATGTTTGTATTCAACTCACTGTGTTGAACCATTCTTTGATAGTTGAGGTTTGAAACACTCTTTTTGTAGAAACTGCAAGTGGATATTTGGACCTCTCTGAGGATTTCGTAGGAAACGGGTAAAACACACGGAACTAAACAGAAGCATTCTCAGAACTTTCTTCGTGATGTTTGCATTCAATTCACAGTGTTGAACCTTTCTTTGATAATTCAGGTTTGAAACACTCTTTTTGTAGAAACTGCAAGTGGATATTTGAAACTCTCTGAGGATTTCGTTGGAAACGGGATAAACAGCACAGAACTCAACTGAAGCATTCTCAGAACTTTCTTCGTGGTGTTTGAATTCAACTCACAGTGTTGAACCATTCTTTGATAGTTGAGGTTTGAAACACTCTTTTTGTAGAAACTGCAAGTGGATATTTGGACCTCTCTGAGGATTTCGTTGGAAACGGGATAAACCACACGTAACTAAACAGAAGCATTCTCAGAACTTTCTTCGTGATGTTTGCATTCAACTCACAGTGTTGAACCTCTCTTTGATAGTTCAGGTTTGAAACACTCTTTTTGTAGAATCTGCAAATGGATATTTGAAACTCTCTGTGGATTTCGTTGGAAACGGGATAAACAGCACAGAACTCAACTGAAGCATTCTCAGAACATTCTTCGTGATGTTTGAGTTCAGCTCACAGTGTTGAACCATTCTTTGATAGGTGAGGTTTGAAACACTCTTTTTGTAGAAACTGCAAGTGGATATTTGGACCTCTCTGAGGATTTCGTTGGAAACGGGATAAACCACACGTAACTAAACAGAAGCATTCTCAGAACTTTCTTCGTGATGTTTGCATTCAACTCACAGTGTTGAACCTTTCTTTGATAGATCAGGTTTGAAACACTCTTTTTGCAGAAACTGCAAGTGGATATTTGGACCTCTCTGAGGATTTCGTTGGAAACGGGATAACTGCACCTAACTAAACAGAAGCATTCTCAGAACTTTCTTCGTGATGTTTGCATTCAATTCACAGTGTTGAACCTTTCTTTGATAGTTCAGGTTTGAAACACTCTTTTTGTAGAAACTGCAAGTGGATATTTGAAGCTCTCTGAGGATTTCGTTGGAAACGGGATAAACAGCACAGAACTCAACTGAAGCATTCTCAGAACTTTCTTCGTGATGTTTGCATTCAACTCACAGTGTTGAACCATTCTTTGATAGTTGAGGTTTGAAACACTCTTTTTGTAGAAACTGCCAGTGGATATTTGGACCTCTCTGAGGATTTCGTTGGAAACGGGATAAACCACACGTAACTAAACAGAAGCATTCTCAGAACTTTCTTCGTGATGTTTGCATTCAACTCACAGTGTTGAACCTTTCTTTGATAGTTCAGGTTTGAAACACTCTTTTTGTAGAAACTGCAAGTGGATATTTGGACCTCTCTGAGGATTTCGTTGGAAACGGGATAACTGCATCTAACTAAACAGAAGCATACTCAGAAACTTCTTTGTGATGTTTGCAATCAAATCCCAGAGTTGAATCTTGCTTTGATAGTTCAAGTTTGAAACACTCTTTTTGTTGGTTCTGCAAGTGGATATTTGGACCACTCTGTGGCATTCGTTCGAAACTGGTATATCTTCACATAAAATCTAGACAGTAGCTTTCACAGAACCTTCTCTGTGATGATTGAATTCAACTCACAGAGTTGAAGGTTCCTTTTGAAACAGCAGTTTCCAAACACTCTTTCTGTGGAATCTGCAAGTGGATATTTGGACCGCTTTGAAGATTTCGTTGGAAACGGGATAATCTTGACAGAATAACTAAACAGAAGCATTCTCAGAAACTCCTTTGTGATGTTTGCATTCAACTCACAGAGTTGAACTTTCCTTTTCAGAGAGAAGCTTTGCAACACTCTTTTTCTAGAATCTGCAAGTGGACATTTGGAGGGCTTTGAGGCCTGTGGTGGAAAAGGAAATATCTTCCCGTAGAAACTAGATAGAAGCATTCTCAGAAACTACTTTGGGATGATTGCATTCAAGTCTCAGAGTTGAATATTCTCTTTGACAGGGCAGTTTTGAAACTCTCTTTTTGTAGAATCTGCAAGTGGAGACATGGACCGCATTGAGGCCCATGGTAATAAAGGAAATAACTGCCTATAAAAACTAGACAGTAGCATTCTCAGAGCCTTCTTCGTGATGCTTGCATTCAACTCACAGTGTTGAACCATTCTTTGATAGTTCAGGCTTGAAACACTGTTTCTGGAGAAACTGCAAGTGGATATTTGGACCTCTCTGAGGATTTCGTTGGAAACGGGATAAACAGCATGTAACTAAACTGAAGCATTCTAAGAACTTTCTTCGTGATGTTTGTATTCAACTCACTGTGTTGAACCATTCTTTGATAGTTGAGGTTAGAAACACTCTTTTTGTAGAAACTGCAAGTGAATATTTGGACCTCTCTGAGGATTTCGTAGGAAACGGGATAAACCTCACGTAACTAATCAGAAGCATTCTCAGAGCTTTCTTCGTGATGTTTGCATTCAATTCACAGTGTTGAACCTGTCTTTGATAGTTCAGGTTTGAAACACTCTTTTTGTAGAAACTGCAAGTGGGTATTTGAAACTCTCTGAGGATTTCGTTGGAAACGGGATAAACAGCACAGAACTCAACTGAAGCATTCTCAGAACTTTCTTCGTGATGTTTGAATTCAACTCACAGTGTTGAACCATTCTTTGATAGTTGAGGTTTGAAACACTCTTTTTGTAGAAACTGGCAGTGGATATTTGGACCTCTCTGAGGATTTCGTTGGAAACGGGATAAACCGCCCGTAACTGAACAGAAGCATTCTCAGAACCTTCTTCCTGATGTTTGCATTCAGCTCACAGTGTTGAACTTTTCTATGATAGTTCAGGTTTGAAACACTCTTTTTGTAGAAACTGCAAGTGGATATTTGGACCTCTTTGAGGCCTATCGTAGTAAAGGTAACAACTTCATATAAAAACAAGACAGAAGCTTTCTCAGAAAATTCTTGGAGATCATTGAGTTTACCTCACAGAGCTGAACATTCCTTTGGATGGAGCAGGTTTGAAACACACCTTTTGTAGAATCTGCAAGTGGATATTTGGACCTCTCTGAGGATTTCGTTGGAAACGGGATCACTGCACCTAACTAAACAGAAGCATTCTCAGAAATTTCTTTGTCATGTTTGCAATCAAATCCCAGAGTTGAATCTTGCTTTGATAGTTCAAGTTTGAAACACTCTTTTTGTTGGTTCTGCAAGTGGATATTTGGACCTCTCTGTGGCCATCGTTCGAAACTGGTATATCTTCACATAAAATCTAGACAGTAGCTTTCACAGAAACTTCTCTGTAATGATTGCATTCAACTCACAGAGTTGAAGGTTCCTTTTGAAACAGCAGTTTCCAAACACTCTTTCTGTGGAATATGCAAGTGGATATTTGGACCGCTTTGCTAAACAGAAGCATTCTCAGAAACTTCTTTGTGATGTTTGCTTTCAACTCACAGACTTGAACTTTCCTTTTGAGAGAGAAGCTTTGCAACACTCTTTTTCTAGAATCTGCAAGTGGACATTGGGAGGGCTTTGAGGCCTGTGGTGGAAAAGGAAATATCTTCCCTTAGAAACTAGATAGAAGCATTCTCAGAAACTACTTTGGGATGATTGCATACAAGTCTCACAGTTGAGCACTCTCTTTGACAGAGCAGTTTGGAAACCCTCTTTTTGTAGAATCTGCAAGTGGAGACATGGACCGCATTGAGGCCCATGGTAATAAAGGAAATAACTGCCTATAAAAACTAGACAGTGGCATTCTCAGAGCCTTCTTCGTGATGCTTGCATTCAACTCACAGTGTTGAACCATTCTTTGATAGTTGAGGTTTGAAACACTCTTTTTGTAGAAACTGCCAGTGGATATTTGGACCTCTCTGAGGATTTCGTTGGAAACGGGATAAACCACGCGTAACTAAACAGACGCATTCTCAGAACTTTCTTCGTGATGTTTGCATTCAACTCACAGTGTTGAACCTTTCTTTGATAGTTCAGGTTTGAAACACTCTTTTTGTAGAAACTGCAAGTGGATATTTGGACCTCTCTGAGGATTTCGTTGGAAACGGGATAACTGCATCTAACTAAACAGAAGCATTCTCAGAAACTTCTTTGTGATGTTTGCAATCAAATCCCAGAGTTGAATCTTGCTTTGATAGTTCAAGTTTGAAACACTCTTTTTGTTGGTTCTGCAAGTGGATATTTGGACCACTCTGTGGCCATCTTTCAAAACAGGTATATCTTCACATAAAATCTAGACAGTAGCTTTCACAGAACCTTCTCTGTGATGATAGAATTCAACTCACAGAGTTGAAGGTACCTTTTGAAACAGCAGTTGCCAAACACTCTTTCTGTGGAATCTGCAAGTGGATATTTGGACCGCTTTGAAGATTTCGTTGGAAACGGGATAATCTTCACAGAATAACTAAACAGAAGCATTCTCAGAAACTTCTTTGTGATGTTTGCATTCAACTCACAGAGTTGAACTTTCCTTTTCAGAGAGAAGCTTTGCAACACTCTTTTTCTAGAATCTGCAAGTGGACATTTGGAGGGCTTTGAGGCCTGTGGTGGAAAAGGAAATATCTTTCCGTAGAAACTAGATAGAAGCATTCTCAGAAACTACTTTGGGATGATTGCATTCAAGTCTCAGAGTTGAATATTCTCTTTGACAGAGCAGTTTGGAAACTCTCTTTTTGTAGAATCTGCAAGTGGAGACATGGACCGCATTGAGGCCCATGGTAATAAAGGAAATAACTGCCTATAAAAACTAGACAGTAGCATTCTCAGAGCCTTCTTCGTGATGCTTGCATTCAACACACAGTGTTGAACCATTCTTTGATTGTTCAGGTTTGAAACACTGTTTCTGGAGAAACTGCAAGTGGATATTTGGACCTCTCTGAGGATATCGGTGGAAACGGGATAAACAGCACAGAACTAAACTGAAGCATTCTCAGAACATTCTTCGTGATGTTTGTATTCAACTCACTGTGTTGAACCATTCTTTGATAGTTGAGGTTTGAAACACTCTTTTTGTAGAAACTGCAAGTGGATATTTGGACCTCTCTGAGGATTTCGTTGGAAACGGGATAAACCACACGGAACTAAACAGAAGCATTCTCAGAACTTTCTTCGTGATGTTTGCATTCAACTCACAGTGTTGAACCTCTCTTTGATAGTTCAGGTTTGAAACACTCTTTTTGTAGAATCTGCAAATGGATATTTGAAACTCTCTGTGGATTTCGTTGGAAACGGGATAAACAGCACAGAACTCAACTGAAGCATTCTCAGAACATTCTTCGTGATGTTTGAGTTCAGCTCACAGTGTTGAACCATTCTTTGATAGGTGAGGTTTGAAACACTCTTTTTGTAGAAACTGCCAGTGGATATTTGGACCTCTCTGAGGATTTCGTTGGAAACGGGATAAACCACACGTAACTAAACAGAAGCATTCTCAGAACTTTCTTCGTGATGTTTGCATTCAACTCACAGTGTTGAACCTTTCTTTGATAGATCAGGTTTGAAACACTCTTTTTGCAGAAACTGCAAGTGGATATTTGGACCTCTCTGAGGATTTCGTTGGAAACGGGATAACTGCACCTAACTAAACAGAAGCATTCTCAGAACTTTCTTCGTGATGTTTGCATTCAATTCACAGTGTTGAACCTTTCTTTGATAGTTGAGGTTTGAAACACTCTTTTTGTAGAAACTGCAAATGGATATTTGAAACTCTCTAAGGATTTCGTTGGAAACGGGATAAACAGCACAGAACTCAACTGAAGCATTCTCAGAACGTTCTTCGTGATGTTTGAATTCAACTCACAGTGTTGAACCATTCTTTGATAGGTGAGGTTTGAAACACTCTTTTTGTAGAAACTGCCAGTGGATATTTGGACCTCTCTGAGGATTTCGTTGGAAACGGGATACACCACACGTAAGTAAACAGAAGCATTCTCAGAACATTCTTCGTGATGTTTGCATTCAACTCACAGTGTTGAATCTTTCTTTGATAGTTCAGGTTTGAAACACTCTTTTTGTAGAAACTGCAAGTGGATATTTGGACCTCTCTGAGGATTTCGTTGGAAAGGGGATAAGCCGCACGTAACTGAACAGAAGCATTCTCAGAACCTTCTTCCTGATGTTTGCATTCAGCTCACAGTGTTGAACCTTTCTTTGATAGTTCAGGTTTGAAACACTCTTTTTGTAGAAACTGCAAGTGGATATTTGGACCTCTTTGAGGCCTCTCGTAGTAAAGGTAATAACTTCATATAAAAACAAGTCAGAAGCTTTCTCAGAAAATTCTTGGAGATCATTGAGTTTACCTCACAGAGCTGAACATTCCTTTGGATGGAGCAGGTTTGAAACACACTTTTTGTAGAATCTGCAAGTGGATATTTGGACCTCTCTGAGGATTTCGTTGGAAACGGGATAACTGCACCTATCTAAACAGAAGCATTCTCAGAAACTTTTTGTGATGTTTGCAATCAAATCCCAGAGTTGAATCTTGCTTTGATAGTTCAAGTTTGAAACACTCTTTTTGTTGGTTCTGCAAGTGGATATTTGGACCACTCTGTCGCCTTCGTTCGAAACTGCTATATCTTCACATAAAATCTAGACAGTAGCTTTCACAGAACCTTCTCTGTGATGATTGCATTCATCTCACAGAGTTGAAGGTTCCTTTTGAAACAGCAGTTTCCAAACACTCTTTCTGTGGAATCTGCATGTGGATATTTGGACCGCTTTGAAGATTTCGTTGCAAACGGGATAATCTTCACAGACTAACTAAACAGAAGCATTCTCAGAAACTTCTTTGTGATGTTTGCATTCAACTCACAGAGTTGAACTTTCCTTTTGAGAGAGAAGCTTTGCAACACTCTTTTTCTAGAATCTGCAAGTGGACATTTGGAGGGCTTTGAGGCCTGTGGTGGAAAAGGAAATATCTTCCCGTAGAAACTAGATAGAAGCATTCTCAGAAACTACATTGGGATGATTGCATTCAAGTCTCAGAGTTGAATATTCTCTTTGACAGAGCAGTTTGGAAACTCTCTTTTTGTAGAATCTGCAAGTGGAGACATGGACCGCATTGAGGCCCATGGTAATAAAGGAAATAACTGCCTATAAAAACTAGACAGCAGCATTCTCAGAGCCTTCTTCGTGATGCTTGCATTCAACTCACAGTGTTGAACCATTCTTTGATAGTTCAGGTTTGAAACACTGTTTCTGGAGAAACTGCAAGTGGATATTTGGACCTCTCTGAGGATTTCGTTGGAAACGGGATAAACAGCATGTAACTAAACTGAAGCATTCTCAGAACTTTCTTCGTGATGTTTGTATTCAACTCACTGTGTTGAACCATTCTTTGATAGTTGAGGTTTGAAACACTCTTTTTGTAGAAACTGCAAGTGGATATTTGGACCTCTCTGAGGATTTCGTAGGAAACGGGATAAACCACACGTAACTAATCAGAAGCATTCTCAGAGCTTTCCTCGTGATGTTTGCATTCAATTCACAGTGTTGAACCTTTCTTTGATAGTTCAGGTTTGAAACACTCTTTTTGTAGAAACTGCAAGTGGATATTTGAAGCTCTCTGAGGATTTCGTTGGAAACGGGATAAACAGCACAGAACTCAACTGAAGCATTCTCAGAACTTTCTTCGTGATGTTTGCATTCAACTCACAGTGTTGAACCATTCTTTGATAGTTGAGGTTTGAAACACTCTTTTTGTAGAAACTGCCAGTGGATATTTGGACCTCTCTGAGGATTTCGTTGGAAACGGGATAAACCACACGTAACTAAACAGAAGCATTCTCAGAACTTTCTTCGTGATGTTTGCATTCAACTCACAGTGTTGAACCTTTCTTTGATAGTTCAGGTTTGAAACACTCTTTTTGTAGAAACTGCAAGTGGATATTTGGACCTCTCTGAGGATTTCGTTGGAAACGGGATAACTGCATCTAACTAAACAGAAGCATACTCAGAAACTTCTTTGTGATGTTTGCAATCAAATCCCAGAGTTGAATCTTGCTTTGATAGTTCAAGTTTGAAACACTCTTTTTGTTGGTTCTGCAAGTGGATATTTGGACCACTCTGTGGCATTCGTTCGAAACTGGTATATCTTCACATAAAATCTAGACAGTAGCTTTCACAGAACCTTCTCTGTGATGATTGAATTCAACTCACAGAGTTGAAGATTCCTTTTGAAACAGCAGTTTCCAAACACTCTTTCTGTGGAATCTGCAAGTGGATATTTGGACCGCTTTGAAGATTTCGTTGGAAACGGGATAATCTTCACAGAATAACTAAACAGAAGCATTCTCAGAAACTCCTTTGTGATGTTTGCATTCAACTCACAGAGTTGAACTTTCCTTTTCAGAGAGAAGCTTTGCAACACTCTTTTTCTAGAATCTGCAAGTGGACATTTGGAGGGCTTTGAGGCCTGTGGTGGAAAAGGAAATATCTTCCCGTAGAAACTAGATAGAAGCATTCTCAGAAACTACTTTGGGATGATTGCATTCAAGTCTCAGAGTTGAATATTCTCTTTGACAGAGCAGTTTGGAAACTCTCTTTTTGTAGAATCTGCAAGTGGAGACATGGACCGCATTGAGGCCCATGGTAATAAAGGAAATAACTGCCTATAAAAACTAGACAGTAGCATTCTCAGAGCCTTCTTTGTGATGCTTGCATTCAACTCACAGTGTTGAACCATTCTTTGATAGTTCAGGCTGACAACACTGTTTCTGGAGAAACTGCAAGTGGATATTTGGACCTCTCTGAGGATTTCGTTGGAAACGGGATAAACAGCATGTAACTAAACTGAAGCATTCTAAGAACTTTCTTCGTGATGTTTGTATTCAACTCACTGTGTTGAACCATTCTTTGATAGTTGAGGTTAGAAACACTCTTTTTGTAGAAACTGCAAGTGGATATTTGGACCTCTCTGAGGATTTCGTAGGAAACGGGATAAACCTCACGTAACTAATCAGAAGCATTCTCAGAGCTTTCTTCGTGATGTTTGCATTCAATTCACAGTGTTGAACCTGTCTGTGATAGTTCAGGTTTGAAACACTCTTTTTGTAGAAACTGCAAGTGGGTATTTGAAACTCTCTGAGGATTTCGTTGGAAACGGGATAAACAGCACAGAACTCAACTGAAGCATTCTCAGAACTTTCTTCGTGATGTTTGAATTCAACTCACAGTGTTGAACCATTCTTTGATAGTTGAGGTTTGAAACACTCTTTTTGTAGAAACTGGCAGTGGATATTTGGACCTCTCTGAGGATTTCGTTGGAAACGGGATAAACCGCCCGTAACTGAACAGAAGCATTCTCAGAACCTTCTTCCTGATGTTTGCATTCAGCTCACAGTGTTGAACTTTTCTATGATAGTTCAGGTTTGAAACACTCTTTTTGTAGAAACTGCAAGTGGATATTTGGACCTCTTTGAGGCCTATCGTAGTAAAGGTAACAACTTCATATAAAAACAAGACAGAAGCTTTCTCAGAAAATTCTTGGAGATCATTGAGTTTACCTCACAGAGCTGAACATTCCTTTGGATGGAGCAGGTTTGAAACACACCTTTTGTAGAATCTGCAAGTGGATATTTGGACCTCTCTGAGGATTTCGTTGGAAACGGGATCACTGCACCTAACTAAACAGAAGCATTCTCAGAAATTTCTTTGTCATGATTGCAATCAAATCCCAGAGTTGAATCTTGCTTTGATAGTTCAAGTTTGAAACACTCTTTTTGTTGGTTCTGCAAGTGGATATTTGGACCTCTCTGTGGCCATCGTTCGAAACTGGTATATCTTCACATAAAATCTAGACAGTAGCTTTCACAGAAACTTCTCTGTAATGATTGCATTCAACTCACAGAGTTGAAGGTTCCTTTTGAAACAGCAGTTTCCAAACACTCTTTCTGTGGAATATGCAAGTGGATATTTGGACCGCTTTGCTAAACAGAAGCATTCTCAGAAACTTCTTTGTGATGTTTGCTTTCAACTCACAGACTTGAACTTTCCTTTTGAGAGAGAAGCTTTGCAACACTCTTTTTCTAGAATCTGCAAGTGGACATTGGGAGGGCTTTGAGTCCTGTGGTGGAAAAGGAAATATCTTCCCTTAGAAACTAGATAGAAGCATTCTCAGAAACTACTTTGGGATGATTGCATACAAGTCTCACAGTTGAGCACTCTCTTTGACAGAGCAGTTTGGAAACCCTCTTTTTGTAGAATCTGCAAGTGGAGACATGGACCGCATTGAGGCCCATGGTAATAAAGGAAATAACTGCCTATAAAAACTAGACAGTGGCATTCTCAGAGCCTTCTTCGTGATGCTTGCATTCAACTGACAGTGTTGAACCATTCTTTGATAGTTGAGGTTTGAAACACTCTTTTTGTAGAAACTGCAAGTGGATATTTGGACCTCTCTGAGGATTTCGTTGGAAACGGGATAAACCACGCGTAACTAAACAGACGCATTCTCAGAACTTTCTACGTGATGTTTCCATTCAACTCACAGTGTTGAACCTTTCTTTGATAGTTCAGGTTTGAAACACTCATTTTGTAGAAACTGCAAGTGGATATTTGGACCTCTCTGAGGATTTCGTTGGAAACGGGATAACTGCATCTAACTAAACAGAAGCATTCTCAGAAACTTCTTTGTGATGTTTGCAATCAAATCCCAGAGTTGAATCTTGCTTTGATAGTTCAAGTTTGAAACACTCTTTTTGTTGGTTCTGCAAGTGGATATTTGGACCACTCTGTGGCCATCTTTCGAAACAGGTATATCTTCACATAAAATCTAGACAGTAGCTTTCACAGAACCTTCTCTGTGATGATAGAATTCAACTCACAGAGTTGAAGGTACCTTTTGAAACAGCAGTTTCCAAACACTCTTTCTGTGGAATCTGCAAGTGGATATTTGGACCGCTTTGAAGAATTCGTTGGAAACGGGATAATCTTCACAGAATAACTAAACAGAAGCATTCTCAGAAACTTCTTTGTGATGTTTGCATTCAACTCACAGAGTTGAACTTTCCTTTTCAGAGAGAAGCTTTGCAACACTCTTTTTCTAGAATCTGCAAGTGGACATTTGGAGGGCTTTGAGGCCTGTGGTGGAAAAGGAAATATCTTTCCGTAGAAACTAGATAGAAGCATTCTCAGAAACTACTTTGGGATGATTGCATTCAAGTCTCAGAGTTGAATACTCTCTTTGACAGAGCAGTTTGGAAACTCTCTTTTTGTAGAATCTGCAAGTGGAGACATGGACCGCATTGAGGCCCATGGTAATAAAGGAAATAACTGCCTATAAAAACTAGACAGTAGCATTCTCAGAGCCTTCTTCGTGATGCTTGCATTCAACACACAGTGTTGAACCATTCTTTGATTGTTCAGGTTTGAAACACTGTTTCTGGAGAAACTGCAAGTGGATATTTGGACCTCTCTGAGGATATCGGTGGAAACGGGATAAACAGCACAGAACTAAACTGAAGCATTCTCAGAACATTCTTCGTGATGTTTGTATTCAACTCACTGTGTTGAACCATTCTTTGATAGTTGAGGTTTGAAACACTCTTTTTGTAGAAACTGCAAGTGGATATTTGGACCTCTCTGAGGATTTCGTAGGAAACGGGATAAAACACACGGAACTAAACAGAAGCATTCTCAGAACTTTCTTCGTGATGTTTGCATTCAATTCACAGTGTTGAACCTTTCTTTGATAGTTGAGGTTTGAAACACTCTTTTTGTAGAAACTGCAAATGGATATTTGAAACTCTCTAAGGATTTCGTTGGAAACGGGATAAACAGCACAGAACTCAACTGAAGCATTCTCAGAACTTTCTTCGTGATGTTTGAATTCAACTCACAGTGTTGAACCATTCTTTGATAGGTGAGGTTTGAAACACTCTTTTTGTAGAAACTGCCAGTGGATATTTGGACCTCTCTGAGGATTTCGTTGGAAACGGGATAAACCACACGTAAGTAAACAAAAGCATTCTCAGAACATTCTTCGTGATGTTTGCATTCAACTCACAGTGTTGAATCTTTCTTTGACAGTTCAGGTTTGAAACACTCTTTTTGTAGAAACTGCAAGTGGATATTTGGACCTCTCTGAGGATTTCGTTGGAAAGGTGATAAGCCGCACGTAACTGAACAGAAGCATTTTCAGAACCTTCTTCCTGATGTTTGCATTCAGCTCACAGTGTTGAACCTTTCTTTGATAGTTCAGGTTTGAAACACTCTTTTTGTAGAACCGGCAAGTGGATATTTGGACCTCTTTGAGGCCTATCGTAGTAAAGGTAGTAACTTCATATAAAAACAAGTCAGAAGCTTTCTCAGAAAATTCTTGGAGATCATTGAGTTTACCTCACAGAGCTGAACATTCCTTTGGATGGAGCAGGTTTGAAACACACTTTTTGTAGAATCTGCAAGTGGATATTTGGACCTCTCTGAGGATTTCGTTGGAAACGGGATAACTGCACCTAACTAAACAGAAGCATTCTCAGAAACTTCTTTGTGATGTTTGCGATCAAATCCCAGAGTTGAATCTTGCTTTGATAGTTCAAGTTTGAAACACTCTTTTTGTTGGTTCTGCAAGTGGATATTTGGACCACTCTGTGGCATTCGTTCGAAACTGGTATATCTTCACATAAAATCTAGACAGTAGCTTTCACAGAACCTTCTCTGTGATGATTGAATTCAACTCACAGAGTTGAAGGTTCCTTTTGAAACAGCAGTTTCCAAACACTCTTTCTGTGGAATCTGCAAGTGGATATTTGGACCGCTTTGAAGATTTCGTTGGAAACGGGATAATCTTCACAGAATAACTAAACAGAAGCATTCTCAGAAACTTCTTTGTGATGTTTGCATTCAACTCACAGAGTTGAACTTTCCTTTTCAGAGAGAAGCTTTGCAACACTCTTTTTCTAGAATCTGCAAGTGGACATTTGGAGGGCTTTGAGGCCTGTGGTGGAAAAGGAAATATCTTTCCGTAGAAACTAGGTAGAAGCATTCTCAGAAACTACTTTGGGATGATTGCATTCAAGTCTCAGAGTTGAATATTCTCTTTGACAGAGCAGTTTGGAAACTCTCTTTTTGTAGAATCTGCAAGTGGAGACATGGACCGCATTGAGGCCCATGGTAATAAAGGAAATATCTGCGTATAAAAACTAGACAGTAGCATTCTCAGAGCCTTCTTCGTGATGCTTGCATTCAACTCACAGTGTTGAACCATTCTTTGATAGTTCAGGTTTGAAACACTGTTTCTGTAGAAACTGCAAGTGGATATTTGGACCTCTCTGAGGATTTCGTTGGAAACGGGATAAACAGCATGTAACTAAACTGAAGCATTCTCAGAACTTTCTTCGTGATGTTTGTATTCAACTCACTGTGTTGAACCATTCTTTGATAGTTGAGGTTTGAAACACTCTTTTTGTAGAAACTGCAAGTGGATATTTGGACCTCTCTGAGGATTTCGTAGGAAACGGGATAAACCACACGTAACTAATCAGAAGCATTCTCAGAGCTTTCCTCGTGATGTTTGCATTCAATTCACAGTGTTGAACCTTTCTTTGATAGTTCAGGTTTGAAACACTCTTTTTGTAGAAACTGCAAGTGGATATTTGAAGCTCTCTGAGGATTTCGTTGGAAACGGGATAAAGAGCACAGAACTCAACTGAAGCATTCTCAGAACTTTCTTCGTGATGTTTGAATTCAACTCACAGTGTTGAACCATTCTTTGATAGTTGAGGTTTGAAACACTCTTTTTGTAGAAACTGCCAGTGGATATTTGGACCTCTCTGAGGATTTCGTTGGAAACGGGATAAACCACACGTAACTAAACAGAAGCATTCTCAGAACTTTCTTCGTGATGTTTGCATTCAACTCACAGTGTTGAACCTTTCTTTGATAGTTCACGTTTGAAACACTCTTTTTGTAGAAACTGCAAGTGGATATTTGGACCTCTCTGAGGATTTCGTTGGAAACGGGATAACTGCATCTAACTAAACAGAAGCATACTCAGAAACTTCTTTGTGATGTTTGCAATCAAATCCCAGAGTTGAATCTTGCTTTGATAGTTCAAGTTTGAAACACTCTTTTTGTTGGTTCTGCAAGTGGATATTTGGACCACTCTGTGGCCATCTTTTGAAACTGGTATATCTTCACATAAAATCTAGACAGTAGCTTTCACAGAACCTTCTCTGTGATGATAGAATTCAACTCACAGAGTTGAAGGTACCTTTTGAAACAGCAGTTTCCAAACACTCTTTCTGTGGAATCTGCAAGTGGATATTTGGACCGCTTTGAAGATTTCGTTGGAAACGGGATAATCTTCACAGAATAACTAAACAGAAGCATTCTCAGAAACTTCTTTGTGATGTTTGCATTCAACTCACAGAGTTGAACTTTCCTTTTCAGAGAGAAGCTTTGCAACACTCTTTTTCTAGAATCTGCAAGTGGACATTTGGAGGGCTTTGAGGCCTGTGGTGGAAAAGGAAATATCTTTCCATAGAAACTAGATAGAAGCATTCTCAGAAACTACTTTGGGATGATTGCATTCAAGTCTCAGAGTTGAATACTCTCTTTGACAGAGCAGTTTGGAAACTCTCTTTTTGTAGAATCTGCAAGTGGAGACATGGACCGCATTGAGGCCCATGGTAATAAAGGAAATAACTGCCTATAAAAACTAGACAGTAGCATTCTCAGAGCCTTCTTCGTGATGCTTGCATTCAACACACAGTGTTGAACCATTCTTTGATTGTTCAGGTTTGAAACACTGTTTCTGGAGAAACTGCAAGTGGATATTTGGACCTCTCTGAGGATATCGGTGGAAACGGGATAAACAGCACAGAACTAAACTGAAGCATTCTCAGAACATTCTTCGTGATGTTTGTATTCAACTCACTGTGTTGAACCATTCTTTGATAGTTGAGGTTTGAAACACTCTTTTTGTAGAAACTGCAAGTGGATATTTGGACCTCTCTGAGGATTTCGTAGGAAACGGGATAAAACACACGGAACTAAACAGAAGCATTCTCAGAACTTTCTTCGTGATGTTTGCATTCAATTCACAGTGTTGAACCTTTCTTTGATAGTTGAGGTTTGAAACACTCTTTTTGTAGAAACTGCAAATGGATATTTGAAACTCTCTAAGGATTTCGTTGGAAACGGGATAAACAGCACAGAACTCAACTGAAGCATTCTCAGAACTTTCTTCGTGATGTTTGAATTCAACTCACAGTGTTGAACCATTCTTTGATAGGTGAGGTTTGAAACACTCTTTTTGTAGAAACTGCCAGTGGATATTTGGACCTCTCTGAGGATTTCGTTGGAAACGGGATAAACCACACGTAAGTAAACAAAAGCATTCTCAGAACATTCTTCGTGATGTTTGCATTCAACTCACAGTGTTGAATCTTTCTTTGACAGTTCAGGTTTGAAACACTCTTTTTGTAGAAACTGCAAGTGGATATTTGGACCTCTCTGAGGATTTCGTTGGAAAGGTGATAAGCCGCACGTAACTGAACAGAAGCATTTTCAGAACCTTCTTCCTGATGTTTGCATTCAGCTCACAGTGTTGAACCTTTCTTTGATAGTTCAGGTTTGAAACACTCTTTTTGTAGAACCGGCAAGTGGATATTTGGACCTCTTTGAGGCCTATCGTAGTAAAGGTAATAACTTCATATAAAAACAAGTCAGAAGCTTTCTCAGAAAATTCTTGGAGATCATTGAGTTTACCTCACAGAGCTGAACATTCCTTTGGATGGAGCAGGTTTGAAACACACTTTTTGTAGAATCTGCAAGTAGATATTTGGACCTCTCTGAGGATTTCGTTGGAAACGGGATAACTGCACCTAACTAAACAGAAGCATTCTCAGAAACTTCTTTGTGATGTTTGCAATCAAATCCCAGAGTTGAATCTTGCTTTGATAGTTCAAGTTTGAAACACTCTTTTTGTTGGTTCTGCAAGTGGATATTTGGACCACTCTGTGGCATTCGTTCGAAACTGGTATATCTTCACATAAAATCTAGACAGTAGCTTTCACAGAACCTTCTCTGTGATGATTGAATTCAACTCACAGAGTTGAAGGTTCCTTTTGAAACAGCAGTTTCCAAACACTCTTTCTGTGGAATCTGCAAGTGGATATTTGGACCGCTTTGAAGATTTCGTTGGAAACGGGATAATCTTCACAGAATAACTAAACAGAAGCATTCTCAGAAACTTCTTTGTGATGTTTGCATTCAACTCACAGAGTTGAACTTTCCTTTTCAGAGAGAAGCTTTGCAACACTCTTTTTCTAGAATCTGCAAGTGGACATTTGGAGGGCTTTGAGGCCTGTGGTGGAAAAGGAAATATCTTTCCGTAGAAACTAGGTAGAAGCATTCTCAGAAACTACTTTGGGATGATTGCATTCAAGTCTCAGAGTTGAATATTCTCTTTGACAGAGCAGTTTGGAAACTCTCTTTTTGTAGAATCTGCAAGTGGAGACATGGACCGCATTGAGGCCCATGGTAATAAAGGAAATATCTGCGTATAAAAACTAGACAGTAGCATTCTCAGAGCCTTCTTCGTGATGCTTGCATTCAACTCACAGTGTTGAACCATTCTTTGATAGTTCAGGTTTGAAACACTGTTTCTGTAGAAACTGCAAGTGGATATTTGGACCTCTCTGAGGATTTCGTTGGAAACGGGATAAACAGCATGTAACTAAACTGAAGCATTCTCAGAACTTTCTTCGTGATGTTTGTATTCAACTCACTGTGTTGAACCATTCTTTGATAGTTGAGGTTTGAAACACTCTTTTTGTAGAAACTGCAAGTGGATATTTGGACCTCTCTGAGGATTTCGTAGGAAACGGGATAAACCACACGTAACTAATCAGAAGCATTCTCAGAGCTTTCCTCGCGATGTTTGCATTCAATTCACAGTGTTGAACCTTTCTTTGATAGTTCAGGTTTGAAACACTCTTTTTGTAGAAACTGCAAGTGGATATTTGAAGCTCTCTGAGGATTTCGTTGGAAACGGGATAAAGAGCACAGAACTCAACTGAAGCATTCTCAGAACTTTCTTCGTGATGTTTGAATTCAACTCACAGTGTTGAACCATTCTTTGATAGTTGAGGTTTGAAACACTCTTTTTGTAGAAACTGCCAGTGGATATTTGGACCTCTCTGAGGATTTCGTTGGAAACGGGATAAACCACACGTAACTAAACAGAAGCATTCTCAGAACTTTCTTCGTGATGTTTGCATTCAACTCACAGTGTTGAACCTTTCTTTGATAGTTCACGTTTGAAACACTCTTTTTGTAGAAACTGCAAGTGGATATTTGGACCTCTCTGAGGATTTCGTTGGAAACGGGATAACTGCATCTAACTAAACAGAAGCATACTCAGAAACTTCTTTGTGATGTTTGCAATCAAATCCCAGAGTTGAATCTTGCTTTGATAGTTCAAGTTTGAAACACTCTTTTTGTTGGTTCTGCAAGTGGATATTTGGACCACTCTGTGGCCATCTTTTGAAACTGGTATATCTTCACATAAAATCTAGACAGTAGCTTTCACAGAACCTTCTCTGTGATGATAGAATTCAACTCACAGAGTTGAAGGTACCTTTTGAAACAGCAGTTTCCAAACACTCTTTCTGTGGAATCTGCAAGTGGATATTTGGACCGCTTTGAAGATTTCGTTGGAAACGGGATAATCTTCACAGAATAACTAAACAGAAGCATTCTCAGAAACTTCTTTGTGATGTTTGCATTCAACTCACAGAGTTGAACTTTCCTTTTCAGAGAGAAGCTTTGCAACACTCTTTTTCTAGAATCTGCAAGTGGACATTTGGAGGGCTTTGAGGCCTGTGGTGGAAAAGGAAATATCTTTCCATAGAAACTAGATAGAAGCATTCTCAGAAACTACTTTGGGATGATTGCATTCAAGTCTCAGAGTTGAATACTCTCTTTGACAGAGCAGTTTGGAAACTCTCTTTTTGTAGAATCTGCAAGTGGAGACATGGACCGCATTGAAGCCCATGGTAATAAAGGAAATAACTGCCTATAAAAACTAGACAGTAGCATTCTCAGAGCCTTCTTCGTGATGCTTGCATTCAACACACAGTGTTGAACCATTCTTTGATTGTTCAGGTTTGAAACACTGTTTCTGGAGAAACTGCAAGTGGATATTTGGACCTCTCTGAGGATATCGGTGGAAACGGGATAAACAGCACAGAACTAAACTGAAGCATTCTCAGAACATTCTTCGTGATGTTTGTATTCAACTCACTGTGTTGAACCATTCTTTGATAGTTGAGGTTTGAAACACTCTTTTTGTAGAAACTGCAAGTGGATATTTGGACCTCTCTGAGGATTTCGTAGGAAACGGGATAAAACACACGGAACTAAACAGAAGCATTCTCAGAACTTTCTTCGTGATGTTTGCATTCAATTCACAGTGTTGAACCTTTCTTTGATAGTTGAGGTTTGAAACACTCTTTTTGTAGAAACTGCAAATGGATATTTGAAACTCTCTAAGGATTTCGTTGGAAACGGGATAAACAGCACAGAACTCAACTGAAGCATTCTCAGAACTTTCTTCGTGATGTTTGAATTCAACTCACAGTGTTGAACCATTCTTTGATAGGTGAGGTTTGAAACACTCTTTTTGTAGAAACTGCCAGTGGATATTTGGACCTCTCTGAGGATTTCGTTGGAAACGGGATAAACCACACGTAAGTAAACAAAAGCATTCTCAGAACATTCTTCGTGATGTTTGCATTCAACTCACAGTGTTGAATCTTTCTTTGACAGTTCAGGTTTGAAACACTCTTTTTGTAGAAACTGCAAGTGGATATTTGGACCTCTCTGAGGATTTCGTTGGAAAGGTGATAAGCCGCACGTAACTGAACAGAAGCATTTTCAGAACCTTCTTCCTGATGTTTGCATTCAGCTCACAGTGTTGAACCTTTCTTTGATAGTTCAGGTTTGAAACACTCTTTTTGTAGAACCGGCAAGTGGATATTTGGACCTCTTTGAGGCCTATCGTAGTAAAGGTAATAACTTCATATAAAAACAAGTCAGAAGCTTTCTCAGAAAATTCTTGGAGATCATTGAGTTTACCTCACAGAGCTGAACATTCCTTTGGATGGAGCAGGTTTGAAACACACTTTTTGTAGAATCTGCAAGTGGATATTTGGACCTCTCTGAGGATTTCGTTGGAAACGGGATAACTGCACCTAACTAAACAGAAGCATTCTCAGAAACTTCTTTGTGATGTTTGCTATCAAATCCCAGAGTTGAATCTTGCTTTGATAGTTCAAGTTTGAAACACTCTTTTTGTTGGTTCTGCAAGTGGATATTTGGACCACTCTGTGGCATTCGTTCGAAACTGGTATATCTTCACATAAAATCTAGACAGTAGCTTTCACAGAACCTTCTCTGTGATGATTGAATTCAACTCACAGAGTTGAAGGTTCCTTTTGAAACAGCAGTTTCCAAACACTCTTTCTGTGGAATCTGCAAGTGGATATTTGGACCGCTTTGAAGATTTCGTTGGAAACGGGATAATCTTCACAGAATAACTAAACAGAAGCATTCTCAGAAACTTCTTTGTGATGTTTGCATTCAACTCACAGAGTTGAACTTTCCTTTTCAGAGAGAAGCTTTGCAACACTCTTTTTCTAGAATCTGCAAGTGGACATTTGGAGGGCTTTGAGGCCTGTGGTGGAAAAGGAAATATCTTTCCGTAGAAACTAGGTAGAAGCATTCTCAGAAACTACTTTGGGATGATTGCATTCAAGTCTCAGAGTTGAATATTCTCTTTGACAGAGCAGTTTGGAAACTCTCTTTTTGTAGAATCTGCAAGTGGAGACATGGACCGCATTGAGGCCCATGGTAATAAAGGAAATATCTGCGTATAAAAACTAGACAGTAGCATTCTCAGAGCCTTCTTCGTGATGCTTGCATTCAACTCACAGTGTTGAACCATTCTTTGATAGTTCAGGTTTGAAACACTGTTTCTGTAGAAACTGCAAGTGGATATTTGGACCTCTCTGAGGATTTCGTTGGAAACGGGATAAACAGCATGTAACTAAACTGAAGCATTCTCAGAACTTTCTTCGTGATGTTTGTATTCAACTCACTGTGTTGAACCATTCTTTGATAGTTGAGGTTTGAAACACTCTTTTTGTAGAAACTGCAAGTGGATATTTGGACCTCTCTGAGGATTTCGTAGGAAACGGGATAAACCACACGTAACTAATCAGAAGCATTCTCAGAGCTTTCCTCGTGATGTTTGCATTCAATTCACAGTGTTGAACCTTTCTTTGATAGTTCAGGTTTGAAACACTCTTTTTGTAGAAACTGCAAGTGGATATTTGAAGCTCTCTGAGGATTTCGTTGGAAACGGGATAAAGAGCACAGAACTCAACTGAAGCATTCTCAGAACTTTCTTCGTGATGTTTGAATTCAACTCACAGTGTTGAACCATTCTTTGATAGTTGAGGTTTGAAACACTCTTTTTGTAGAAACTGCCAGTGGATATTTGGACCTCTCTGAGGATTTCGTTGGAAACGGGATAAACCACACGTAACTAAACAGAAGCATTCTCAGAACTTTCTTCGTGATGTTTGCATTCAACTCACAGTGTTGAACCTTTCTTTGATAGTTCACGTTTGAAACACTCTTTTTGTAGAAACTGCAAGTGGATATTTGGACCTCTCTGAGGATTTCGTTGGAAACGGGATAACTGCATCTAACTAAACAGAAGCATACTCAGAAACTTCTTTGTGATGTTTGCAATCAAATCCCAGAGTTGAATCTTGCTTTGATAGTTCAAGTTTGAAACACTCTTTTTGTTGGTTCTGCAAGTGGATATTTGGACCACTCTGTGGCCATCTTTTGAAACTGGTATATCTTCACATAAAATCTAGACAGTAGCTTTCACAGAACCTTCTCTGTGATGATAGAATTCAACTCACAGAGTTGAAGGTACCTTTTGAAACAGCAGTTTCCAAACACTCTTTCTGTGGAATCTGCAAGTGGATATTTGGACCGCTTTGAAGATTTCGTTGGAAACGGGATAATCTTCACAGAATAACTAAACAGAAGCATTCTCAGAAACTTCTTTGTGATGTTTGCATTCAACTCACAGAGTTGAACTTTCCTTTTCAGAGAGAAGCTTTGCAACACTCTTTTTCTAGAATCTGCAAGTGGACATTTGGAGGGCTTTGAGGCCTGTGGTGGAAAAGGAAATATCTTCCCGTAGAAACTAGATAGAAGCATTCTCAGAAACTACTTTGGGATGATTGCATTCAAGTCTCAGAGTTGAATATTCTCTTTGACAGAGCAGTTTGGAAACTCTCTTTTTGTAGAATCTGCAAGTGGAGACATGGACCGCATTGAGGCCCATGGTAACAAAGGAAATAACTGCCTATAAAAACTAGACAGTAGCATTCTCAGAGCCTTCTTCGTGATGCTTGCATTCAACACACAGTGTTGAACCATTCTTTGATTGTTCAGGTTTGAAGCACTGTTTCTGGAGAAACTGCAAGTGGATATTTGGACCTCTCTGAGGATATCGGTGGAAGCGGGATAAACAGCACAGAACTAAACTGAAGCATTCTCAGAACATTCTTCGTGATGTTTGTATTCAACTCACTGTGTTGAACCATTCTTTGATAGTTGAGGTTTGAAACACTCTTTTTGTAGAAACTGCAAGTGGATATTTGGACCTCTCTGAGGATTTCGTCGGAAACGGGATAAAACACACGGAATTAAACAGAGGCATTCTCAGAACTTTCTTCGTGATGTTTGCATTCAATTCACAGTGTTGAACCTTTGTTTTATAGTTGAGGTTTGAAACACTCTTTTTGTAGAAACTGCAAGTGGATATTTGAAACTCTCTGAGGATTTCGTTGGAAACGGGATAAACAGCACAGAACTCAACTGAAGCATTCTCAGAACTATCTTCGTGATGTTTGAATTCAACTCACAGTGTTAAACCATTCTTTGATAGCTGAGGTTTGAAACACTCTTTTTGTAGAAACTGCCAGTGGATATTTGGACCTCTCTGAGGATTTCGTTGGAAACGGGATAAACCACACGTAACTAAACAGAAGCATTCTCAGAACTTTCTTCGTGATGTTTGCATTCAACTCACAGTGTTGAACTTTTCTTTGATAGTTCAGGTTTGAAACACTCTTTTTGTAGAAACTGCAAGTGGATATTTGGACCTCTCTGAGGATTTCGTTGGAAAAGGGATAAACCGCAAGTAACCGAACAGAAGCATTCTCAGAACCTTCTTCCTGATGTTTGCATTCAGCTCACAGTGTTGAACCTTTCTTTGATAGTTCAGGTTTGAAACACTCTTTTTGTAGAAACTGCAAGTGGATATTTGGACCTCTTTGAGGCCTATCGTAGTAAAGGTAATAACTTCATATAAAAACAAGTCAGAAGCTTTCTCAGAAAATTCTTGGAGATCATTGAGTTTACCTCACAGAGCTGAACATTCCTTTGGATGGAGCAGGTTTGAAACACACTTTTTGTAGAATCTGCAAGTGGATATTTGGACCCTCTGAGGATTTCGTTGGAAACGGGATAACTGCACCTAACTAAACAGAAGCATTCTCAGAAACTTCTTTGTGATGTTTGCAATCAAATCCCAGAGTTGAATCTTGCTTTGATAGTTCAAGTTTGAAACACTCTTTTTGTTGGTTCTGCAAGTGGATATTTGGACCACTCTGTCGCCTTCGTTCGAAACTGGTATATCTTCACATAAAATCTAGACAGTAGCTTTCACAGAACCTTCTCTGTGATGATTGCATTCAACTCACAGAGTTGAAGGTTCCTTTTGAAACAGCAGTTTCCAAACACTCTTTCTGTGGAATCTGCAAGTGGATATTTGGACCGCTTTGAAGATTTCGTTGGAAACGGGATAATCTTCACAGAATAACTAAACAGAAGCATTCTCAGAAACTTCTTTGTGATGTTTGCATTCAACTCACAGAGTTGAACTTTCCTTTTGAGAGAGAAGCTTTGCAACACTCTTTTTCTAGAATCTGCAAGTGGACATTTGGAGGGCTTTGAGGCCTGTGGTGGAAAAGGAAATATCTTCCCGTAGAAACTAGATAGAAGCATTCTCAGAAACTACTTTGGGATGATTGCATTCAAGTCTCAGAGTTGAACATTCTCTTTGACAGAGCAGTTTGGAAACTCTCTTTTTGTAGAATCTGCAAGTGGAGACATGGACCGCATTGAGGCCCATGGTAACAAAGGAAATAACTGCCTATAAAAACTAGACAGTAGCATTCTCAGAGCCTTCTTCGTGATGCTTGCATTCAACTCACAGTGTTGAACCTTTCTTTGATAGTTCAGGTTTGAAACACTGTTTCTGGAGAAACTGCAAGTGGATATTTGGAACTCTCTGAGGATTTGGTTGGAAACGGGATAAACAGCATGTAACTAAACTGAAGCATTCTCAGAACTTTCTTCGTGATGTTTGTATTCAACTCACTGTGTTGAACCATTCTTTGATAGTTGAGGTTTGAAACACTCTTTTTGTAGAAACTGCAGGTGGATATTTGGACCTCTCTGAGGATTTCGTAGGAAACGGGATAAACCACACGTAACTAAACAGAAGCATTCTCAGAGCTTTCTTCGTGATGTTTGCATTCAATTCACAGTGTTGAACCTTTCTTTGATAGTTCAGGTTTGAAACACTCTTTTTGTAGAAACTGCAAGTGGATATTTGAAACTCTCTGTGGATTTCGTTTGGAAACGGGATAAACAGCACAGAACTCAACTGAAGCATTCTCAGAACTTTCTTCGGGATGTTTGAATTCAACACACAGTGTTGAACCATTCTTTGATAGTTGAGGTTTGAAACAGTCTTTTTGTAGAAACTGCCAGTGGATATTTGGACCTCTCTGAGGATTTCGTTGGAAACGGGATAAACCGAACGTAACTGAACAGGAGCATTCTCAGAACCTTCTTCCTGATGTTTGCATTCAGCTCACAGTGTTGAAACTTTCTATGATAGTTCAGGTTTGAAACACTCTTTTTGTAGAAACTGCAAGTGGATATTTGGACCTCTTTGAGGCCTATCGTAGTAAAGGTAACAACTTCATATAAAAACAAGACAGAAGCTTTCTCAGAAAATTCTGGGAGATCATTGAGTTTACCTCACAGAGCTGAACATTCCTTTGGATGGAGCAGGTTTGAAACACACTTTTTGTAGAGTCTGCAAGTGGATATTTGGACCTCTCTGAGGATTTCGTCCGAAACGGGATCACTGCACCTAACTAAAAAGAGGCATTCTCAGAAATTTCTTTGTGATGTTTGCAATCAAATCCCAGAGTTGGATCTTGCTTTGATAGTTCAAGTTTGAAACACTCTTTTTGTTGGTTCTGCAAGTGGATATTTGGAACACTATGTGGCCTTCGTTCGAAACTGGTATATCTTCACATAAAATCTGGACAGTAGCATTCACAGAAACTTCTCTGTGATGATTGCATTCAACTCACAGAGTTGAAGGTTCCTTTTGAAACAGCAGTTTCCAAACACTCTTTCTGTGGAATCTGCAAGTGGATATTTGGACCACCTTGATAAACAGAAGCATTCTCAGAAACTTCTTTGTGATGTTTGCTTTCAACTCACACAGTTGAACTTTCCTTTTGAGAGAGAAGCTTTGCAACACTCTTTTTCTAGAATCTGCAAGTGGACATTTGGAGGGCTTTGAGGCCTTTGGTGGAAAAGGAATTATCTTCCGGTAGAAACTAGATAGAAGCATTCTCAGAAACTACTTAGGGATGATTGCATTCAAGTCTCAGAGTTGAATATTCTCTTTGACAGAGCAGTTTGGAAACTCTCTTTTTGTAGAATCTGCAAGTGGAGACATGGACCGCATGGAGGCCCATGGTAATAAAGGAAATTACTGCCAATAAAAACTAGACAGTAGCATTCTCAGAGCCTTCTTCGTGATGCTTGCATTCAACTCACAGTGTTGAACCATTCTTTGATAGTTCAGGTTTGAAACACTGTTTCTGGAGAAACTGCAAGTGGATATTTGGACCTCTCTGAGGATTTCGTTGGAAACGGGATAAAACACACGTAACTAAACAGAAGCATTCTCAGAACTCTCTTCGTGATGTTTGCATTCAACTCACAGTGTTGAACCTTTCTTTGATAGTTCAGGTTTGAAACACTCTTTTTGTAGAAACTGCAAGTGGATATTTGGACCTCTTTGAGGCCTATCGTAGTAAAGGTAATAACTTCATATAAAAACAAGACAGAAGCTTTCTCAGAAAATTCTTGGAGATCCTTGAGTTTACCTCACAGAGCTGAACATTCCTTTGGATGGAGCAGGTTTGAAACATACTTTTTGTAGAATCTGCAAGTGGATATTTGGACCTCTCTGAGGATTTCGTTGGAAACGGTATAACTGCACCTAACTAAACAGAAGCATTCTCAGAAACTTCTTTGTGATGTTTGCAATCATATCCCAGAGTTGAATCTTGCTTTGATAGTTCAAGTTTGAAACACTCTTTTTGTTGGTTCTGCAAGTGGATATTTGTACCACTCTGTGGCATTCGTTCGAAACTGGTATATCTTCACATAAAATCTAGACAGTAGCTTTCACAGAACCTTCTCTGTGATGATTGAATTCAACTCACAGAGTTGAAGGTTCCTTTTGAAACAGCAGTTTCCAAACACTCTTTCTGTGGAATCTGCAAGTGGATATTTGGACCGCTTTGAAGATTTCGTTGGAAACGGGATAATCTTCACAGAATAGCTAAACAGAAGCATTCTCAGAAACTTCTTTGTGATGTTTGCATTCAACTCACAGAGTTGAACTTTTCTTTTGAGAGAGAAGCTTTGCAACACTCTTTTTCTAGAATCTGCAAGTGGAAATTTGGAGGGCTTTGAGGCCTGTGGTGGAAAAGGAAATATCTTTCTGTAGAAACTAGATAGAAGCATTCTCAGAAACTGCTTTGGGATGACTGCATTCAAGTCTCAGAGTTGAATATTCTCTTTGACAGAGCAGTTTGGAAACTCTCTTTTTGTAGAATCTGCAAGTGGAGACATGGACGGCATTGAGGCCCATGGTAATAAAGGAAATAACTGCCAATAAAAACTAGACAGTAGCATTCTCAGAGCCTTCTTCGTGATGCTTGCATTCAACACACAGTGTTGAACCACTCTTTGATAGTTCAGGTTTGAAACACTGTTTCTGGAGGAACTGCAAGTGGATATTTGGACCTCCCTGAGGATATCTGTGGAAAAGGGATAAACAGCACAGAAATAAACTGAAGCATTCTCAGAACATTCTTCGTGATGTTTGTATTCAACTCACTGTGTTGAACCATTCTTTGATAGTTGAGGTTTGAAACTCTGTTTCTGGAGAAACTGTAAGTGGATATTTGGAGCTCTCTGTGGATATCGGTGGAAACGCTATAAACAGCACAGAACTAAACTGAAGCATTCTCAGAACATTCTTCGTGATGTTTGTACTCAACTCACTGTGTTGAACCAATCTTTGATAGTTGAGGTTTGAAACACTCTTTTTGTAGAAACTGCAAGTGGATATTTGGACCTCTCTGAGGATTTCGTAGGAAACGGGATAAACCACACGGAACTAAACAGAAGGATTCTCAGAACTTTCTTCGTGATGTTTGCATTCAATTCACAGTTTTGAACCATTCTTTGATAGGTGAGGTTTGAAACACTCTTTTTGTAGAAACTGCAAGTGGATATTTGGACCTCTCTGAGGATTTCGTTGGAAACGGGATAAACCACACGTAACTAAACAGAAGCATTCTCAGAATATTCTTCGTGATGTTTGCATTCAACTCACAGTGTTGAACCTTTCTTTGATAGTTCAGGTTTGAAACACTCTTTTTGTAGAAACTGCAAGTGGATATTTGGACCTCTCTGAGGATTTCGTTGGAAAGGGGATAAGCCGCACGTAACTGAACAGAAGCATTCTCAGAACCTTCTCCCTGATGTTTGCATTCACCTCACAGTGTTGAACTTTTCTTTAATAGTTCAGGTTTGAAACACTCTTTTTGTAGAAACTGCAAGTGGATATTTGGACCTCTTTGAGGCCTATAGTAGTAAAGGTAATAACTTCATATAAAAACAAGAGAGAAGCTTTCTCAGAAACTTCTTGGAGATCATTGAGTTTACCTCACAGAGCTGAACATTCCTTTGGATGGTGCAGGTTTGAAAGACACTTTTTGTAGAATCTGCAAGTGGATATTTGGACCTCTCTGAGGATTTCGTTGGAAACGGGATAACTGCACCTAACTAAACAGAAGCATTCTCAGAAACTTCTTTGTGATGTTTGCAATCAAATCCCAGAGTTGAATCTTGCTTTGATAGTTCAAGTTTGAAACACTCTTTTTGTTGGTTCTGCAAGTGGATATTTGGACCACTCTGTGGCATTCGTTCGAAACTGGTATATCTTCACATAAAATCTAGACAGTAGCTTTCCCAGAAACTTCTCTGTGATGATTGCATTCAACTCAGAGAGTTGAAGGTTCCTTTTGAAACAGCAGTTTCCAAACACTCTTTCTGTGGAATCTGCAAGTGGATATTTGGACCGCTTTGAAGATTTCGTTGGAAACGGGATAATCTTCACAGAATAACTAAACAGAAGCATTCTCAGAAACTTCTTTGTGATGTTTGCATTCAACTCACAGAGTTGAACTTTCCTTTTGAGAGAGAAGCTTTGCAACACTCTTTTTCTAGAATCTGCAAGTGGACATTTGGAGGGCTTTGAGTCCTGTGGTGGAAAAGGAAATATCTTCCCGTAGAAACTAGATAGAAGCATTCTCAGAAACTACTTAGGGATGATTGCATTCAAGTCTCAGAGTTGAATATTCTCTTTGACAGAGCAGTTTGGAAACTCTCTTTTTGTAGAATCTGCAAGTGGAGACATGGACCGCATTGAGGCCCATGGTAATAAAGGAAATAACTGCCTATAAAAACTAGACAGTAGCATTCTCAGAGCCTTCTTCGTGATGCTTGCATTCAACTCACAGTGTTGAACCATTCTTTGATAGTTCAGGTTTGAAACACTGTTTCTGGAGAAACTGCAAGTGGATATTTGGACCTCTCTGAGGATTTCGCTGGAAACGGAATAAACAGCATGTAACTAAACTGAAGCATTCTCAGAAGTTTCTTCGTGATGTTTGTATTCAACTCACTGTGTTGAACCATTCTTTGATAGTTGAGGTTTGAAACACTCTTTTTGTAGAAACTGCAAGTGGATATTTGGACCTCTCTGAGGATTTCTTATGAAACGGTATAAACCACACGTAACTAATCAGAAGCATTCTCAGAGCTTTCCTCGTGATGTTTGCATTCAATTCACAGTGTTGAACCTTTCTTTGATAATTCAGGTTTGAAACACTCTTTTTGTAGAAACTGCAAGTGGATATTTGAAACTCTCTGAGGATTTCGTTGGAAACGGGATAAACAGCACAGAACTCAACTGAAGCATTCTCAGAACTTTCTTCGTGATGTTTGAATTCAACTCACAGTGTTGAACCATTCTTTGATAGTTGAGGTTTGAAACACTCTTTTTGTAGAAACTGCAAGTGGATATTTGGACCTCTCTGAGGATTTCGTTGGAAACGGGATAAACCACACGTAACTAAACAGAAGCATTCTCAGAACTTTCTTCGTGATGTTTGCATTCAACTCACAGTGTTGAACCTCTCTTTGATAGTTCAGGTTTGAAACACTCTTTTTGTAGAATCTGCAAATGGATATTTGAAACTCTCTGTGGATTTCGTTGGAAACGGGATAAACAGCACAGAACTCAACTGAAGCATTCTCAGAACATTCTTCGTGATGTTTGAGTTCAGCTCACAGTGTTGAACCATTATTTGATAGGTGAGGTTTGAAACACTCTTTTTGTAGAAACTGCAAGTGGATATTTGGACCTCTCTGAGGATTTCGTTGGAAACGGGATAAACCACACGTAACTAAACAGAAGCATTCTCAGAACTTTCTTCGTGATGTTTGCATTCAACTCACAGTGTTGAACCTTTCTTTGATAGATCAGGTTTGAAACACTCTTTTTGCAGAAACTGCAAGTGGATATTTGGACCTCTCTGAGGATTTCGTTGGAAACGGGATAACTGCACCTAACTAAACAGAAGCATTCTCAGAACTTTCTTCGTGATGTTTGAATTCAACTCACAGTGTTGAACCATTCTTTGATAGGTGAGGTTTGAAACACTCTTTTTGTAGAAACTGCCAGTGGATATTTGGACCTCTCTGAGGATTTCGTTGGAAACGGGATAAACCACACGTAAGTAAACAGAAGCATTCTCAGAACATTCTTCGTGATGTTTGCATTCAACTCACAGTGTTGAATCTTTCTTTGATAGTTCAGGTTTGAAACACTCTTTTTGTAGAAACTGCAAGTGGATATTTGGACCTCTCTGAGGATTTCGTTGGAAAGGGGATAAGCCGCACGTAACTGAACAGAAGCATTCTCAGAACCTTCTTCCTGATGTTTGCATTCAGCTCACAGTGTTGAACCTTTCTTTGATAGTTCAGGTTTGAAACACTCTTTTTGTAGAAACTGCAAGTGGATATTTGGACCTCTTTGAGGCCTGTCGTAGTAAAGGTAATAACTTCATATAAAAACAAGTCAGAAGCTTTCTCAGAAAATTCTTGGAGATCATTGAGTTTACCTCAAAGAGCTGAACATTCCTTTGGATGGAGCAGGTTTGAAACACACTTTTTGTAGAATCTGCAAGTGGATATTTGGACCTCTCTGAGGATTTCGTTGGAAACGGGATAACTGCACCTATCTAAACAGAAGCATTCTCAGAAACTTTTTGTGATGTTTGCAATCAAATCCCAGAGTTGAATCTTGCTTTGATAGTTCAAGTTTGAAACACTCTTTTTGTTGGTTCTGCAAGTGGATATTTGGACCACTCTGTCGCCTTCGTTCGAAACTGCTATATCTTCACATAAAATCTAGACAGTAGCTTTCACAGAACCTTCTCTGTGATGATTGCATTCATCTCACAGAGTTGAAGGTTCCTTTTGAAACAGCAGTTTCCAAACACTCTTTCTGTGGAATCTGCATGTGGATATTTGGACCGCTTTGAAGATTTCGTTGCAAACGGGATAATCTTCACAGACTAACTAAACAGAAGCATTCTCAGAAACTTCTTTGTGATGTTTGCATTCAACTCACAGAGTTGAACTTTCCTTTTGAGAGAGAAGCTTTGCAACACTCTTTTTCTAGAATCTGCAAGTGGACATTTGGAGGGCTTTGAGGCCTGTGGTGGAAAAGGAAATATCTTCCCGTAGAAACTAGATAGAAGCATTCTCAGAAACTACTTTGGGATGATTGCATTCAAGTCTCAGAGTTGAATATTCTCTTTGACAGAGCAGTTTGGAAACTCTCTTTTTGTAGAATCTGCAAGTGGAGACATGGACCGCATGGAGGCCCATGGTAAGAAAGGAAATTACTGCCTATAAAAACTAGACAGTAGCATTCTCAGAGCCTTCTTCGTGATCTTTGTATTCAACTCTCTGTGTTGAACCATTCTTTGATAGTTGAGGTTTGAAACACTCTTTTTGTAGAAACTGCAAGTGGATATTTGGACCTCTCTGAGGATATCGTAGGAAACGGGATAAACCACACGTAACTAAACAGAATCATTCTCACAGCTTTCTTCGTGATGTTTGCATTCAATTCACAGTGTTGAACCTTTCTTTGATAGTTGAGGTTTGAAACACTCTTTTTGTAGAAACTGCAAGTGGATATTTGAAACTCTCTGAGGATTTCGTTTGGAAACGGGATAAACAGCACAGAACTCAACTGAAGCATTCTCAGAACTATCTTCGTGATGTTTGCATTCAACTCACAGTGTTGAACCTTTCTTTGATAGTTCAGGTTTGAAACACTCTTTTTGTAGAAACTGCAAGTGGATATTTGGACCTCTCTGAGGATTTCGTTGGAAACGGGAGAAACCGAACGTAACTGAACAGGAGCATTCTCAGAACCTTCTTCCTGATGTTTGCATTCAGCTCACAGTGTTGAACCTTTCTATGATAGTTCAGGTTTGAAACACTCTTTTTGTAGAAACTGCAAGTGGATATTTGGACCTCTTTGAGGCCTATCGTAGTAAAGGTAACAACTTCATATAAAAACAAGACAGAAGATTTCTCAGAAAATTCTTGGAGATCATTGAGTTTACCTCACAGAGCTGAACATTCCTTTGGATGGAGCAGGTTTGAAACACACTTTCTGTAGAATCTGCAAGTGGATATTTGGACCTCTCTGAGAATTTCGTTGGAAACGGGATAACTGCACCTAACTAAACAGAAGCATTCTCAGAAACTTCTTTGTGATGTTTGCAATCAAATCCCAGAGTTGAATCTTGCTTTGATAGTTCATGTTTGAAACACTCTTTTTGTTGGTTCTGCAAGTGAATATTTGGACCACTCTGTGGCCTTCGTTCGAAACTGGTATATCTTTACCTAAAATCTAGACAGTAGCTTTCACAGAACCTTCTCTGTGATGATAGAATTCAACTCACAGAGTTGAAGGTTCCTTTTGAAACAGCAGTTTCCAAACACTCTTTTTGTAGAAACTGCCAGTGGATATTTGGAACTCTCTGAGGATTTCGTTGGAAACGGGATAAACCACACGTAAATAAACAGCAGCATTCTCAGAACTTTCTTCGTTATGTTTGCATTCAACTCACAGTGTTGAACCTTTCTTTGATAGTTCAGGTTTGAAACACTCTTTTTGCAGAAACTGCAAGTGGATATTTGGACCTCTCTGAGGATTTCGTTGGAAACGGGATAAACCGCACCTAACTGAACAGAAGCATTCTCAGAACCTTCTTCCTGATGTTTGCATTCAGCTCACAGTGTTGAACCTTTCTTTGATAGTTCACGTTTGAAACACTCTTTTTGTAGAAACTGCAAGTGGATATTTGGACCTCTTTTAGGCCTATCGTAGTAAAGGTAATAACTTCATATAAAAACAAGACAAAAGCTTTCTCAGAAAATTCTTGGGGATCATTGAGTTGAACTCACAGAGCTGAACATTCCTTTGGATGGAGCAGGTTTGAAACACACTTTTTGTAGAATCTGCAAGTGGATATTTGGACCTCTCTGAGGATTTCGTTGGAAAAGGGATAACTAGCACAGAACTCAACTGAAGCATTCTCAGAACATTCTTCATGATGTTTGAATTCAACAGAAGCATTCTCAGAACCTTCTTTGTGATGTTTGCAATCAAATCCCTGAGTTGAATCTTGCTTTGATAGTTCAAGTTTGAAACACTCTTTTTGTTGGTTCTGCAAGTGGATATTTGGACCACTGTGTGGCCTTCGTTCGAAACTGGTATATCTTCACATAAAATCTAGTCAGTAGCTTTCACAGAAACTTCTCTGTGATGATTGCATTGAACTCACAGAGTTGAAGGTTCCTTTTGAAACAGCAGTTTCCAAACACTCTTTCTGTGGAATCTGCAAGTGGATATTTGGACCGCTTTGAAGATTTCGTTGGAAACGGGATAATCTTCACAGAATAGCTAAACAGAAACATTCTCAGAAACTTCTTTGTGATGTTTGCTTTCAACTCACACAGTTGAACATTCCTTTTGAGAGAGAAGCTTTGCAACACTCTTTTTCTAGAATCTGCAAGTGGACATTTGGAGGGCTTTGAGGCCTGTGGTGGAAAAGGAAATATCTTCCCGTAGAAACTAGATAGAAGCATTCTCAGAAACTACTTTGGGATGATTGCATTCAAGTCTCAGAGTTGAACATTCTCTTTGACAGAGAAGTTTGGAAACTCTCTTTTTGTAGAATCTGCAAGTGGAGACATGGACCACATTGAGGCCCATGGTAATAAAGGAAATAACTGCCTATAAAAACTAGACAGTAGCATTCTCAGAGCCTTCTTCGTGATGCTTGCATTCAACTCACAGTGTTGAACCATTCTTTGATAGTTCAGGTTTGAAACACTGTTTCTGTAGAAACTGCAAGTGGATATTTGGACCTCTCTGAGGATTTCGTTGGAAACGGGATAAACAGCACAGAACTCAACTGAAGCATTCTCAGAACTTTCTTCATGATGTTTGAATTCAACTCACAATGTTGAACCATTCTTTGATAGTTGAGGTTTGAAACACTCTTTTTGTACAAACTGCCAGTGGATATTTGGACCTCTCTGAGGATTTCGTTGGAAAAGGTATAAACCGCACGTAACTAAACAGAAGCATTCTCAGAACTTTCTTCGTGATGTTTGCATTCAACTCACAGTGTTGAACCTTTCTTTGATAGTTCAGGTTTGAAACACTCTTTTTGTAGAAACTGCAAGTGGATATTTGGACCTCTCTGAGGATTTCGTTGTAACGGGATAACTGCACCTAACTGAACAGAAGCATTCTCAGAAACTTCTTTGTGATGTTTGCAATCAAATCCCAGAGTTGAATCTTGCTTTGATAGTTCATGTTTGAAACACTCTTTTTGTTGGTTCTGCAAGTGAATATTTGGACCACTCTGTGGCCTTCGTTCAAAACTGGTATATCTTTACCTAAAATCTAGACAGTAGTTTTCACAGAACCTTCTCTGTGATGATAGAATTCAACTCACAGAGTTGAAGGTTCCTTTTGAAACAGCAGTTTCCAAACACTCTTTTTGTAGAAACTGCCAGTGGATATTTGGACCTCTCTGAGGATTTTGTTGGAAACGGGATAAACCACACGTAAATAAACAGCAGCATTCTCAGAACTTTCTTCGTCATGTTTGCATTCAACTCACAGTGTTGAACCTTTCTTTGATAGTTCAGGTTTGAAACACTCTTTTTGCAGAAACTGCAAGTGGATATTTGGACCTCTCTGAGGATTTCGTTGGAAACGGGATAAACCGCACGTAACTGAACAGAAGCATTCTCAGAACCTTCTTCCTGATGTTTGCATTCAGCTCACAGAGTTGAAGCTTTCTTTGATAGTTCACGTTTGAAACACTCTTTTTGTAGAAACTGCAAGTGGATATTTGGACCTCTTTTAGGCCTATCGTAGTAAAGGTAATAACTTCATATAAAAACAAGACAGAAGCTTTCTCAGAAAATTCTTGGGGATCATTGAGTTGAACTCACAGAGCTGAACATTCCTTTGGATGGAGCAGGTTTGAAACACACTTTTTGTAGAATCTGCAAGTGGATATTTGGACCTCTCTGAGGATTTCGTTGGAAAAGGGATAACTGAACCTAACTAAACAGAAGCATTCTCAGAAACTTTTTGTGATGTTTGCAATCAAATCCCAGAGTTGAATCTTGCTTTGATAGTTCAAGTTTGAAACACTCTTTTTGTTGGTTCTGCAAGTGGATATTTGGACCACTGTGTGGCCTTCGTTCGAAACTGGTATATCTTCACATAAAATCTAGTCAGTAGCTTTCACAGAACCTTCTCTGTGATGATTGCATTGAACTCACAGAGTTGAAGGTTCCTTTTGAAACAGCAGTTTCCAAACACTCTTTCTGTGGAATCTGCAAGTGGATATTTGGACCGCTTTGAAGATTTCGTTGGAAACGGGATAATCTTCACAGAATAGCTAAACAGAAACATTCTCAGAAACTTCTTTGTGATGTTTGCTTTCAACTCACACAGTTGAACATTCCTTTTGAGAGAGAAGCTTTGCAACACTCTTTTTCTAGAATCTGCAAGTGGACATTTGGAGGGCTTTGAGGCCTGTGGTGGAAAAGGAAATATCTTCCCGTAGAAACTAGATAGAAGCATTCTCAGAAACTACTTTGGGATGATTGCATTCAAGTCTCAGAGTTGAACATTCTCTTTGACAGAGAAGTTTGGAAACTCTCTTTTTGTAGAATCTGCAAGTGGAGACATGGACCACATTGAGGCCCATGGTAATAAAGGAAATAACTGCCTATAAAAACTAGACAGTAGCATTCTCAGAGCCTTCTTCGTGATGCTTGCATTCAACTCACAGTGTTGAACCTTTCTTTGATAGTTCAGGTTTGAAACACTGTTTCTGTAGAAACTGCAAGTGGATATTTGGATCTCAATGAGGATTTCTTTGGAAACGGGATAAACAGCACAGAACTAAACTGAAGCATTCTCAGAACTTTCTACGTGATGTTTGTATTCAACTCACTGTGTTGAACCATTCTTTGATAGTTGAGGTTTGAAACACTCTTTTTGTAGAAACTGCAAGTGGATATTTGGACCTCTCTGAGGATTTCTTACAAAACGGGATAAACCACACGTAACTAAACAGAAGCATTCTCAGAGCTTTCTTCGTGATGTTTGCATTCAATTCACAGTGTTGAACCTTTCTTTGATAGTTCAGGTTTGAAACACTGTTTTTGTAGAAACTGCAAGTGGATAATTGAAACTCTTTGAGGATTTCGTTGGAAACGGGATAAACACCACAGAACTAAACAGAAGCATTCTCAGAACTTTCTTCGTGATGTTTGCATTCAACTCACAGTGTTGAACCTTTCTTTAATAGTTCAGGTTTGAAACACTCTTTTTGTAGAAACTGCCAGTTGATATTTTGACCTCTCTGAGGATATCGTTGGAAACGGGATAAACCGCACGTAACTGAACAGAAGCATCCTCAGAACCTTCTTCCTGATGTTTGCATTCAGCTCACAGTGTTGAACCTTTCTTTGATAGTTCAGGTTTGAAACACTCTTTTTGTAGAAACTGCAAGTGGATATTTCGACCTCTTTGAGGCCTATCGTAGTAAAGGTAATAACTTCATATAAAAACAAGACAAAAGTTTTCTCAGAAAATTCTTGGGGATCATTGAGTTGAACTCACAGAGCTGAACATTCCTTTGGATGGAGCAGGTTTGAAACACACTTTTTGTAGAATCTGCAAGTGGATATTTGGACGTCTCTGAGGATTTCGTTGGAAACGGGGTAACTGCACCTAACTAAACAGAAGCATTCTCAGAAACTTCTTTGTGATGTTTGCATTCAAATCCCAGAGTTGAATCTTCCTTTGATAGTTCAAGTTTGAAACACTCTTTTTGTTGGATCTGCAAGTGGATATTTGGACGACTCTGTGGCCTTCGTTTAAAACTGTTATATCTTCACATAAAATCTAGACAGTAGCTTTCACAGAAACTTCTCTGTGATGATTGCATTCAACTCACAGAGTTGAAGGTTCCTTTTGAAACAGCAGTTTCCAAACACTCTTTCTGTGGAATCTGCAAGTGGATATTTGGACCGCTTTGAAGATTTCGTTGGAAACGGGATAATCTTCACAGAATAGCTAAACAGAAACACTCTCAGAAACTTCTTTGTGATGTTTGCTTTCAACTCACAAAGTTGAACATTCCTTTTGAGAGAGAAGCTTTGCAACACTCTTTTTCTAGAATCTGCAAGTGGACATTTGGAGGGCTTTGAGGCCTGTGGTGGAAAAGGAAATATCTTCCCGTAGAAACTAGATAGAAGCATTCTCAGAAACTACTTTGGGATGATTGCATTCAAGTCTCAGAGTTGAACATTCTCTTTGACAGAGTAGTTTAGAAACTCTCTTTTTGTAGAATCTGCAAGTGGAGACATGGACCGCATTGAGGCCCATGGTAACAAAGGAAATAACTGCCTATAAAAACTAGACAGTAGCATTCTCAGAGCCTTCTTCGTGATGCTTGCATTCAACTCACAGTGTTGAACCTTTCTTTGATAGTTCAGGTTTGAAACACTATTTCTATAGAAACTGCAAGTGGATATTTGGATCTCTCTGAGGATTTCTTTGGAAACGGGATAAACAGCACAGAACTAAACTGAAGCATTCTCAGAACATTCTACGTGATGTTTGTATTCAACTCACTGTGTTGAACCATTCTTTGATAGTTGAGGTTTGAAACACTCTTTTTGTAGAAACTGCAAGTGCATATTTGGACCTCTCTGAGGATTTCGTTGGAAACGGGATAAACCTCACGTAAGTAAACTGAAGAATTCTCAGAACTTTCTTCGTGGTATTTGTATTCAACTCACTCTGTTGAACCATTCTTTGATAGTTGAGGTTTGTAACACTCTTTTTGTAGAAACTGCCAGTGGATATTTGGACCTCTCTGAGGATTTTGTTGGAAACGGGATAAACCACACGAATCTAAACAGAAGCATTCTCAGAACATTCTTCGTGATGTTTGCATTCAACTCACAGTGTTGAACCTTTCTTTGATAGTTCAGGTTTGAAGCACTCTTTTTGTAGAAACTGCAAGTGGATAATTGGACCTCTGTGAGGATTTCGTTGGAAACGGGATAAACCGCACGTAACTGAACAGAAGCATTCTCAGAACTTTCTTCCTGACGTTTGCATTCAGCTCACAGTGTTCAACCTTTCTTTGATAGTTCACGTTTGAAACACTCTTTTTGTAGAAACTGCAAGTGGATATTTGGACCTCTTTGGAGCCTATCGTAGTAAAGGTAATAACTTCATATAAAAACAAGACAGAAGCATTCTCAGAAAATTCTTGGGGATCATTGAGTTGAACTCACAGAGCTGAACATTCCTTTGGATGGAGCAGGTTTGAAACACACTTTTTGTAGAATCTGCAAGTGGATATTTGGACCTCTCTGAGGATTTCGTTGGAAACGGGATAAACCGCACGTAACTGAACAGAAGCATTCTCAGAACCTTCTTCCTGATGTTTGCATTCAGCTCACAGTGTTGAACCTTTCTTTGATAGTTCACGTTTGAAACACTCTTTTTGTAGAAACTGCAAGTGGATATTTGGACCTCTTTTAGGCCTATCGTAGTAAAGGTAATAACTTCATATAAAAACAAGACAGAAGCTTTCTCAGAAAATTCTTGGGGATCATTGAGTTGAACTCACAGAGCTGAACATTCCTTTGGATGGAGCAGGTTTGAAACACACTTTTTGTAGAATCTGCAAGTGGATATTTGGACCTCTCTGAGGATTTCGTTGGAAAAGGGATAACTGCACCTAACTAAACAGAAGCATTCTCAGAAACTTCTTTGTGATGTTTGCAATCAAATCCCAGAGTTGAATCTTGCTTTGATAGTTCAAGTTTGAAACACTCTTTTTGTTGGTTCTGCAAGTGGATATTTGTACCACTCTGTGGCATTCGTTCGAAACTGGTATATCTTCACATAAAATCTAGACAGTAGCTTTCACAGAACCTTCTCTGTGATGATTGAATTCAACTCACAGAGTTGAAGGTTCCTTTTGAAACAGCAGTTTCCAAACACTCTTTCTGTGGAATCTGCAAGTGGATATTTGGACCGCTTTGAAGATTTCGTTGGAAACGGGATAATCTTCACAGAATAGCTAAACAGAAGCATTCTCAGAAACTTCTTTGTGATGTTTGCATTCAACTCACAGAGTTGAACTTTTCTTTTGAGAGAGAAGCTTTGCAACACTCTTTTTCTAGAATCTGCAAGTGGACATTTGGAGGGCTTTGAGGCCTGTGGTGGAAAAGGAAATATCTTCCCGTAGAAACTAGATAGAAGCATTCTCAGAAACTACTTTGGGATGATTGCATTCAAGTCTCAGAGTTGAACATTCTCTTTGACAGAGTAGTTTGGAAACTCTCTTTTTGTAGAATCTGCAAGTGGAGACATGGACCGCATTGAGGCCCATGGTAACAAAGGAAATAACTGCCTATAAAAACTAGACAGTAGCATTCTCAGAGCCTTCTTCGTGATGCTTGCATTCAACTCACAGTGTTGAACCTTTCTTTGATAGTTCAGGTTTGAAACACTGTTTCTGTAGAAACTGCAAGTGGATATTTGGATCTCTCTGAGGATTTCTTTGGAAACGGGATAAACAGCACAGAACTAAACTGAAGCATTCTCAGAACATTCTACGTGATGTTTGTATTCAACTCACTGTGTTGAACCATTCTTTGATAGTTGAGGTTTGAAACACTCTTTTTGTAGAAACTGCAAGTGCATATTTGGACCTCTCTGAGGATTTCGTTGGAAACGGGATAAACCTCATGTAACTAAACTGAAGAATTCTCAGAACTTTCTTCGTGATGTTTGTATTCAACTCACTGTGTTGAACCATTCTTTGATAGTTGAGGTTTGTAACACTCTTTTTGTAGAAACTGCCAGTGGATATTTGGACCTCTCTGAGGATTTTGTTGGAAACGGGATAAACCACACGAATCTAAACAGAAGCATTCTCAGAACATTCTTCGTGATGTTTGCATTCAACTCACAGTGTTGAACCTTTCTTTGATAGTTCAGGTTTGAAGCACTCTTTTTGTAGAAACTGCAAGTGGATAATTGGACCTCTGTGAGGATTTCGTTGGAAACGGGATAAACCGCACGTAACTGAACAGAAGCATTCTCAGAACCTTCTTCCTGATGTTTGCATTCAGCTCACAGTGTTCAACCTTTCTTTGATAGTTCAGGTTTGAAACACTCTTTTTGTAGAAACTGCAAGTGGATATTTGGACCTCTTTGGAGCCTATCGTTGTAAAGGTAATAACTTCATATTAAAACAAGACAGAAGCTTTCTCAGAAAATTCTTGGGGATCATTGAGTTGAACTCACAGAGCTGAACATTCCTTTGGATGGAGCAGGTTTGAAACACACTTTTTGTAGAATCTGCAAGTGGATATTTGGACCTCTCTGAGGATTTCGTTGGAAACGGGATAAACCGCACGTAACTGAACAGAAGCATTCTCAGAACCTTCTTCCTGATGTTTGCATTCAGCTCACAGTGTTGAACCTTTCTTTGATAGTTCACGTTTGAAACACTCTTTTTGTAGAAACTGCAAGTGGATATTTGGACCTCTTTTAGGCCTATCGTAGTAAAGGTAATAACTTCATATAAAAACAAGACAGAAGCTTTCTCAGAAAATTCTTGGGGATCATTGAGTTGAACTCACAGAGCTGAACATTCCTTTGGATGGAGCAGGTTTGAAACACACTTTTTGTAGAATCTGCAAGTGGATATTTGGACCTCTCTGAGGATTTCGTTGGAAAAGGGATAACTGCACCTAACTAAACAGAAGCATTCTCAGAAACTTCTTTGTGATGTTTGCAATCAAATCCCAGAGTTGAATCTTGCTTTGATAGTTCAAGTTTGAGACACTCTTTTTGTTGGTTCTGCAAGTGGATATTTGGACCACTCTGTGGCCTTCGTTCGAAACTGGTATATCTTCACATAAAATCTAGTCAGTAGCTTTCACAGAACCTTCTCTGTGATGATTGCATTGAACTCACAGAGTTGAAGGTTCCTTTTGAAACAGCAGTTTCCAAACACTCTTTCTGTGGAATCTGCAAGTGGATATTTGGACCGCTTTGAAGATTTCGTTGGAAACGGGATAATCTTCACAGAATAGCTAAACAGAAACATTCTCAGAAACTTCTTTGTGATGTTTGCTATCAACTCACACAGTTGAACATTCCTTTTGAGAGAGAAACTTTGCAACACTCTTTTTCTAGAATCTGCAAGTGGACATTTGGAGGGCTTTGAGGCCTGTGGTGGAAAAGGAAATATCTTCCCGTAGAAACTAGATAGAAGCATTCTCAGAAACTACTTTGGGATGATTGCATTCAAGTCTCAGAGTTGAACATTCTCTTTGACAGAGCAGTTTGGAAACTCTCTTTTTGTAGAATCTGCAAGTGGAGACATGGACCGCATTGAGGCCCATGGTAACAAAGGAAATAACTGCCTATAAAAACTAGACAGTAGCATTCTCAGAGCCTTCTTCGTGATGCTTGCATTCAACTCACAGTGTTGAACCTTTCTTTGATAGTTCAGGTTTGAAACACTGTTTCTGTAGAAACTGCAAGTGGATATTTGGATCTCAATGAGGATTTCTTTGGAAACGGGATAAACAGCACAGAACTAAACTGAAGCATTCTCAGAACTTTCTACGTGATGTTTGTATTCAACTCACTGTTTTGAACCATTCTTTGATAGTTGAGGTTTGAAACACTCTTTTTGTAGAAACTGCAAGTGGATATTTGGACCTCTCTGAGGATTTCTTACAAAACGGGATAAACCACACGTAACTAAACAGAAGCATTCTCAGAGCTTTCTTCGTGATGTTTGCATTCAATTCACAGTGTTGAACCTTTCTTTGATAGTTCAGGTTTGAAACACTGTTTTTGTAGAAACTGCAAGTGGATAATTGAAACTCTTTGAGGATTTCGTTGGAAACGGGATAAACACCACAGAACTAAACAGAAGCATTCTCAGAACTTTCTTCGTGATGTTTGCATTCAACTCACAGTGTTGAACCTTTCTTTAATAGTTCAGGTTTGAAACACTCTTTTTGTAGAAACTGCCAGTTGATATTTTGACCTCTCTGAGGATATCGTTGGAAACGGGATAAACCGCACGTAACTGAACAGAAGCATCCTCAGAACCTTCTTCCTGATGTTTGCATTCAGCTCACAGTGTTGAACCTTTCTTTGATAGTTCAGGTTTGAAACACTCTTTTTGTAGAAACTGCAAGTGGATATTTCGACCTCTTTGAGGCCTATCGTAGTAAAGGTAATAACTTCATATAAAAACAAGACAAAAGTTTTCTCAGAAAATTCTTGGGGATCATTGAGTTGAACTCACAGAGCTGAACATTCCTTTGGATGGAGCAGGTTTGAAACACACTTTTTGTAGAATCTGCAAGTGGATATTTGGACGTCTCTGAGGATTTCATTGGAAACGGGGTAACTGCACCTAACTAAACAGAAGCATTCTCAGAAACTTCTTTGTGATGTTTGCATTCAAATCCCAGAGTTGAATCTTCCTTTGATAGTTCAAGTTTGAAACACTCTTTTTGTTGGATCTGCAAGTGGATATTTGGACGACTCTGTGGCCTTCGTTTAAAACTGTTATATCTTCACATAAAATCTAGACAGTAGCTTTCACAGAAACTTCTCTGTGATGATTGCATTCAACTCACAGAGTTGAAGGTTCCTTTTGAAACAGCAGTTTCCAAACACTCTTTCTGTGGAATCTGCAAGTGGATATTTGGACCGCTTTGAAGATTTCGTTGGAAACGGGATAATCTTCACAGAATAGCTAAACAGAAACACTCTCAGAAACTTCTTTGTGATGTTTGCTTTCAACTCACAAAGTTGAACATTCCTTTTGAGAGAGAAGCTTTGCAACACTCTTTTTCTAGAATCTGCAAGTGGACATTTGGAGGGCTTTGAGGCCTGTGGTGGAAAAGGAAATATCTTCCCGTAGAAACTAGATAGAAGCATTCTCAGAAACTACTTTGGGATGATTGCATTCAAGTCTCAGAGTTGAACATTCTCTTTGACAGAGTAGTTTGGAAACTCTCTTTTTGTAGAATCTGCAAGTGGAGACATGGACCGCATTGAGGCCCATGGTAACAAAGGAAATAACTGCCTATAAAAACTAGACAGTAGCATTCTCAGAGCCTTCTTCGTGATGCTTGCATTCAACTCACAGTGTTGAACCTTTCTTTGATAGTTCAGGTTTGAAACACTGTTTCTATAGAAACTGCAAGTGGATATTTGGATCTCTCTGAGGATTTCTTTGGAAACGGGATAAACAGCACAGAACTAAACTGAAGCATTCTCAGAACATTCTACGTGATGTTTGTATTCAACTCACTGTGTTGAACCATTCTTTGATAGTTGAGGTTTGAAACACTCTTTTTGTAGAAACTGCAAGTGCATATTTGGACCTCTCTGAGGATTTCGTTGGAAACGGGATAAACCTCACGTAAGTAAACTGAAGAATTCTCAGAACTTTCTTCGTGGTGTTTGTATTCAACTCACTCTGTTGAACCATTCTTTGATAGTTGAGGTTTGTAACACTCTTTTTGTAGAAACTGCCAGTGGATATTTGGACCTCTCTGAGGATTTTGTTGGAAACGGGTAAACCACACGAATCTAAACAGAAGCATTCTCAGAACATTCTTCGTGATGTTTGCATTCAACTCACAGTGTTGAACCTTTCTTTGATAGTTCAGGTTTGAAGCACTCTTTTTGTAGAAACTGCAAGTGGATAATTGGACCTCTGTGAGGATTTCGTTGGAAACGGGATAAACCGCACGTAACTGAACAGAAGCATTCTCAGAACTTTCTTCCTGATGTTTGCATTCAGCTCACAGTGTTCAACCTTTCTTTGATAGTTCAGGTTTGAAACACTCTTTTTGTAGAAACTGCAAGTGGATATTTGGACCTCTTTGGAGCCTATCGTAGTAAAGGTAATAACTTCATATAAAAACAAGACAGAAGCATTCTCAGAAAATTCTAGGGGATCATTGAGTTGAACTCACAGAGCTGAACATTCCTTTGGATGGAGCAGGTTTGAAGCACACTTTTTGTAGAATCTGCAAGTGGATATTTGGACCTCTCTGAGGATTTCGTTGGAAACGGGATAAACCGCACGTAACTGAACAGAAGCATTCTCAGAACCTTCTTCCTGATGTTTGCATTCAGCTCACAGTGTTGAACCTTTCTTTGATAGTTCACGTTTGAAACACTCTTTTTGTAGAAACTGCAAGTGGATATTTGGACCTCTTTTAGGCCTATCGTAGTAAAGGTAATAACTTCATATAAAAACAAGACAGAAGCTTTCTCAGAAAATTCTTGGGGATCATTGAGTTGAACTCACAGAGCTGAACATTCCTTTGGATGGAGCAGGTTTGAAACACACTTTTTGTAGAATCTGCAAGTGGATATTTGGACCTCTCTGAGGATTTCGTTGGAAAAGGGATAACTGCACCTAACTAAACAGAAGCATTCTCAGAAACTTCTTTGTGATGTTTGCAATCAAATCCCAGAGTTGAATCTTGCTTTGATAGTTCAAGTTTGAAACACTCTTTTTGTTGGTTCTGCAAGTGGATATTTGTACCACTCTGTGGCATTCGTTCGAAACTGGTATATCTTCACATAAAATCTAGACAGTAGCTTTCACAGAACCTTCTCTGTGATGATTGAATTCAACTCACAGAGTTGAAGGTTCCTTTTGAAACAGCAGTTTCCAAACACTCTTTCTGTGGAATCTGCAAGTGGATATTTGGACCGCTTTGAAGATTTCGTTGGAAACGGGATAATCTTCACAGAATAGCTAAACAGAAGCATTCTCAGAAACTTATTTGTGATGTTTGCATTCAACTCACAGAGTTGAACTTTTCTTTTGAGAGAGAAGCTTTGCAACACTCTTTTTCTAGAATCTGCAAGTGGAAATATGGAGGGCTTTGAGGCCTGTGGTGGAAAAGGAAATATCTTTCCGTAGAAACTAGATAGAAGCATTCTCAGAAACTGCTTTGGGATGACTGCATTCAAGTCTCAGAGTTGAATATTCTCTTTGACAGAGCAGTTTGGAAACTCTCTTTTTGTAGAATCTGCAAGTGGAGACATGGACGGCATTGAGGCCCATGGTAATAAAGGAAATAACTGCCAATAAAAACTAGACAGTAGCATTCTCAGAGCCTTCTTCGTGATGCTTGCATTCAACACACAGTGTTGAACCACTCTTTGATAGTTCAGGTTTGAAACACTGTTTCTGGAGAAACTGCAAGTGGATATTTGGACCTCTCTGAGGATATCTGTGGAAACGGGATAAACAGCACAGAAATAAACTGAAGCATTCTCAGAACATTCTTCGTGATGTTTGTATTCAAATCACTGTGTTGAACCGTTCTTTGATAGTTGAGGTTTGAAACTCTGTTTCTGGAGAAACTGTAAGTGGATATTTGGAGCTCTCTGAGGATATCGGTGGAAACGGTATAAACAGCACAGAACTAAACTGAAGCATTCTCAGAACATTCTTCGTGATGTTTGTACTCAACTCACTGTGTTGAACCAATCTTTGATAGTTGAGGTTTGAAAAACTCTTTTTGTAGAAACTGCAAGTGGATATTTGGACCTCTCTGAGGATTTCGTAGGAAACGGGATAAACCACACGGAACTAAACAGAAGGATTCTCAGAACTTTCTTCGTGATGTTTGCATTCAATTCACAGTTTTGAACCATTCTTTGATAGGTGAGGTTTGAAACACTCTTTTTGTAGAAACTGCAAGTGGATATTTGGACCTCTCTGAGGATTTCGTTGGAAACTGGATAAACCACACGTAACTAAACAGAAGCATTCTCAGAATATTCTTCGTGATGTTTGCATTCAACTCACAGTGTTGAACCTTTCTTTGATAGTTCAGGTTTGAAACACTCTTTTTGTAGAAACTGCAAGTGGATATTTGGACCTCTCTGAGGATTTCGTTGGAAAGGGGATAAGCCGCACGTAACTGAACAGAAGCATTCTCAGAACCTTCTCCCTGATGTTTGCATTCAGCTCACAGTGTTGAACTTTTCTTTGATAGTTCAGGTTTGAAACACTCTTTTTGTAGAAACTGCAAGTGGATATTTGGACCTCTTTGAGGCCTATAGTAGTAAAGGTAATAACTTCATATAAAAACAAGAGAGAAGCTTTCTCAGAAACTTCTTGGAGATCATTGAGTTTACCTCACAGAGCTGAACATTCCTTTGGATGGTGCAGGTTTGAAAGACACTTTTTGTAGAATCTGCAAGTGGATATTTGGACCTCTCTGAGGATTTCGTTGGAAACGGGATAAACCACACGTAACTAAACAGAAGCATTCTCAGAACTTTCTTCGTGATGTTTGCATTCAACTCACAGTGTTGAACCTTTCTTTGATAGTTCAGGTTTGAAACACTCTTTTTGTAGAATCTGCAAATGGATATTTGAAACTCTCTGTGGATTTCGTTGGAAACGGGATAAACAGCACAGAACTCAACTGAAGCATTCTCAGAACATTCTTCGTTCTGTTTGAATTCAGCTCACAGTGTTGAACCATTCTTTGATAGGTGAGGTTTGAAACACTCTTTTTGTAGAAACTGCAAGTGGATATTTGGACCTCTCTGAGGATTTCGTTGGAAACGGGATAAACCACACGTAACTAAACAGAAGCATTCTCAGAACTTTCTTCGTGATGTTTGCATTCAACTCACAGTGTTGAACCTTTCTTTGATAGATCAGGTTTGAAACACTCTTTTTGCAGAAACTGCAAGTGGATATTTGGACCTCTCTGAGGATTTCGTTGGAAACGGGATAACTGCACCTAACTAAACAGAAGCATTCTCAGATCTTTCTTCGTGATGTTTGCATTCAATTCACAGTGTTGAACCTTTCTTTGATAGTTGAGGTTTGAAACACTCTTTTTGTGGAAACTGCAAATGGATATTTGAAACTCTCTAATTATTTCTTTGGAAACGGGATAAACAGCACAGAACTCAACTGAAGCATTCTCAGAACTTTCTTCGTGATGTTTGAATTCAACTCACAGTGTTGAACCATTCTGTGATAGCTGAGGTTTGAAACACTCTTTTTGTAGAAACTGCCAGTGGATATTTGGACCTCTCTGAGGATTTCGTTGGAAACGGGATAAACCACACGTAAGTAAACAGAAGCATTCTCAGAACATTCTTCGTGATGTTTGCATTCAACTCACAGTGTTGAACCTTTCTTTGATAGTTCAGGTTTGAAACACTCTTTTTGTAGAAACTGCAAGTGGATATTTGGACCTCTCTGAGGATTTCGTTGGAAAGGGGATAAGCCGCACGTAACTGAACAGAAGCATTCTCAGAACCTTCTTCCTGATGTTTGCATTCAGCTCACAGTGTTGAACCTTTCTTTGATAGTTCAGGTTTGAAACACTCTTTTTGTAGAAACTGCAAGTGGATATTTGGACCTCTTTGAGGCCTGTCGTAGTAAAGGTAATAACTTCATATAAAAACAAGACAGAAGCTTTCTCAGAAAATTCTTGGAGATCATTGAGTTTACCTCACAGAGCTGAACATTCCTTTGGATGGAGCAGGTTTGAAACACACTTTTTGTAGAATCTGCAAGTGGATATTTGGACCTCTCTGAGGATTTCGTTGGAAACGGGATAACTGCACCTATCTAAACAGAAGCATTCTCAGAAACTTTTTGTGATGTTTGGAATCAAATCCCAGAGTTGAACCTTGCTTTGATAGTTCAAGTTTGAAACACTCTTTTTGTTGGTTCTGCAAGTGGATATTTGGACCACTCTGTCGCCTTCGTTCGAAACTGCTGTATCTTCACATAAAATCTAGACAGTAGCTTTCACAGAACCTTCTCTGTGATGATTGCATTCAACTCACAGAGTTGAAGGTTCCTTTTGAAACAGCAGTTTCCAAACACTCTTTCTGTGGAATCTGCAAGTGGATATTTGGACCGCTTTGAAGATTTCGTTGGAAACGGGATAATCTTCACAGAATAACTAAACAGAAGCATTCTTAGAAACTTCTTTGTGATGTTTGCATTCAACTCACAGAGTTGAACTTTCCTTTTGAGAGAGAAGCTTTGCAACACTCTTTTTCTAGAATCTGCAAGTGGACATTTGGAGGGCTTCGAGGCCTTTGGTGGAAAAGGAAATATCTTCCCGTGGAAACTAGATAGAAGCATTCTCAGAAACTACTTTGGGATGATTGCATTCAAGTATCAGAGTTGAATATTCTCTTTGACAGAGCAGTTTGGAAACTCTCTTTTTGTAGAATCTGCAAGTGGAGACATGGACCGCATTGAGACCCATGGTAATAAAGGTAATAACTGCCTATAAAAACTAGACAGTAGCATTCTCAGAGCCTTCTTCGTGATGCTTGCATTCAACTCACAGTGTTGAACCATTTTTTGATAGTTCAGGTTTGAAACACTGTTTCTGTAGAAACTGCAAGTGGATAATTGGACCTCTCTGAGGATTTCGTTGGAAACGGGATAAACAGCATGTAACTAAACTGAAGCATTCTCAGAACTTTCTTCGTGATGTTTGTATTCAACTCACTGTGTTGAACCATTCTTTGATAGTTGAGTTTTGAAACACTCTTTTTGTAGAAACTGCAAGTGGATATTGGGACCTCTCTGAGGATTTCGTAGGAAACGGGATACACCACACGTAACTAATCAGAAGCATTCTCAGAGCTTTCTTCGTGATGTTTGCATTCTATTCACAGTGTTGAAACTTTCTTTGATAGTTCAGGTTTGAAACACTCTTTTTGTAGAAACTGCAAGTGGATATTTGAAACTCTCTGAGGATTTCGTTGGAAACGGGATAAACAGCACAGAACTCAACTGAAGCATTCTCAGAACTTTCTTCGTGATGTTTGAATTCAAATCACAGTATTGAAACATTCTTTGATAGTTGAGGTTTGAAACACTCTTTTTGTAGAAACTGCAATTGGATATTTGGGCCTCTCTTAGGATTTCTTGGGAAACGGGATAAACCACAGGTAAATAAACAGAAGCATTCTCAGAACTTTCTTCGTGATGTTTGCATTCAACTCACAGTGTTGAACCTTTCTTTGATAGTTCAGGTTTGAAACACTCTTTTTGTAGAAACTGCAAGTGGATATTTGGACCACTCTGTCGCCTTCGTTCGAAACTGCTATATCTTCACATAAAATCTAGACAGTAGCTTTCACAGAACCTTCTCTGTGATGATTGCATTCATCTCACAGAGTTGAAGGTTCCTTTTGAAACAGCAGTTTCCAAACACTCTTTCTGTGGAATCTGCAGGTGGATACTTGGACCGCTTTGAAGATTTCGTTGGAAACGGGATAATCTTCACAGACTAACTAAACAGAAGCATTCTCAGAAACTTCTTTGTGATGTTTGCATTCAACTCACAGAGTTGAACTTTCCTTTTGAGAGAGAAGCTTTGCAACACTCTTTTTCTAGAATCTGCAAGTGGACATTTGGAGGGCTTTGAGGCCTGTGGTGGAAAAGGAAATATCTTCCCGTAGAAACTAGATAGAAGCATTCTCAGAAACTACTTTGGGATGATTGCATTCAAGTCTCAGAGTTGAATATTCTCTTTGACAGAGCAGTTTGGAAACTCTCTTTTTGTAGAATCTGCAAGTGGAGATATGGACCGCATGGAGGCCCATGGTAATAAAGGAAATTACTGCCTATAAAAACTAGACAGTAGCATTCTCAGAGCCTTCTTCGTGATGTTTGTATTCAACTCTCTGTGTTGAACCATTCTTTGATAGTTGAGGTTTGAAACACTCTTTTTGTAGAAACTGCAAGTGGATATTTGGACCTCTCTGAGGATATCGTAGGAAACGGGATAAACCACACGTAACTAAACAGAATCATTCTCAGAGCTTTCTTCGTGATGTTTGCATTCAATTCACAGTGTTGAACCTTTCTTTGATAGTTCAGGTTTGAAACACTCTTTTTGTAGAAACTGCAAGTGGATATTTGAAACTCTCTGAGGATTTCGTTTGGAAACGGGATAAACAGCACAGAACTCAACTGAAGCATTCTCAGAACTTTCTTCGTGATGTTTGAATTCAACACACACTGTTGAACCATTCTTTGATAGTTGAGGTTTGAAACACTCTTTTTGTAGAAACTGCCAGTGGATATTTGGACCTCTTTGAGGATTTCATTGGAAACGGGATAAACCACACGTAACTTAACAGAAGCATTCTCAGAACTTTCTTCGTGATGTTTGCATTCAACTCACAGTGTTGAACCTTTCTTTGATAGTTCAGGTTTGAAACACTCTTTTTGTAGAAACTGCAAGTGGATATTTGGACCTCTCTGAGGATTTCGTTGGAAACGGGAGAAACCGAACGTAACTGAACAGGAGCATTCTCAGAACCTTCTTCCTGATGTTTGCATTCAGCTCACAGTGTTGAACCTTTCTATGATAGTTCAGGTTTGAAACACTCTTTTTGTAGAAACTGCAAGTGGATATTTGGACCTCTTTGAGGCCTATCGTAGTAAAGGTAACAACTTCATATAAAAACAAGACAGAAGCTTTCTCAGAAAATTCTTGGAGATCATTGAGTTTACCTCACAGAGCTGAACATTCCTTTGGATGGAGCAGGTTTGAAACACACTTTTTGTAGAATCTGCAAGTGGATATTTGGACCTCTCTGAGGATTTCGTTGGAAACGGGATAACTGCACCTAACTAAACAGAAGGATTCTCAGAAAATTCTTTGTGATGTTTTCAATCAAATCCCAGAGTTGAATCTTGCTTTGATAGTTCATGTTTGAAACACTCTTTTTGTTGGTTCTGCAAGTGAATATTTGGACCACTCTGTGGCCTTCGTTCGAAACTGGTATATCTTTACCTAAAATCTAGACAGTAGCTTTCACAGAACCTTCTCTGTGATGATAGAATTCAACTCACAGAGTTGAAGGTTCCTTTTGTAACAGCAGTTTCCAAACACTCTTTTTGTAGAAACTGCCAGTGGATATTTGGAACTCTCTGAGGATTTCGTTGGAAACGGGATAAACCACACGTAAATAAACAGCAGCATTCTCAGAACTTTCTTCGTTATGTTTGCATTCAACTCACAGTGTTGAACCTTTCTTTGATAGTTCAGGTTTGAAACACTCTTTTTGCAGAAACTGCAAGTGGATATTTGGACCTCTCTGAGGATTTCGTTGGAAACGGGGTAAACCGCACCTAACTGAACAGAAGCATTCTCAGAACCTTCTTCCTGATGTTTGCATTCAGCTCACAGTGTTGAACCTTTCTTTGATAGTTCACGTTTGAAACACTCTTTTTGTAGAAACTGCAAGTGGATATTTGGACCTCTTTTAGGCCTATCGTAGTAAAGGTAATAACTTCATATAAAAACAAGACAGAAGCTTTCTCAGAAAATTCTTGGGGATCATTGAGTTGAACTCACAGAGCTGAACATTCCTTTGGATGGAGCAGGTTTGAAACACACTTTTTGTAGAATCTGCAAGTGGATATTTGGACCTCTCTGAGGATTTCGTTGGAAAAGGGATAACTGCACCTAACTAAACAGAAGGATTCTCAGAAACTTCTTTGTGATGTTTGCAATCAAATCCCAGATTTGAATCTTGCTTTGATAGTTCAAGTTTGAAACACTCTTTTTGTTGGTTCTGCAAGTGGATATTTGGACCACTGTGTGGCCTTCGTTCGAAACTGGTATATCTTCACATAAAATCTAGTCAGTAGCTTTCACAGAACCTTCTCTGTGATGATTGCATTGAACTCACAGAGTTGAAGGTTCCTTTTGAAACAGCAGTTTCCAAACACTCTTTCTGTGGAATCTGCAAGTGGATATTTGGACCGCTTTGAAGATTTCGTTGGAAACGGGATAATCTTCACAGAATAGCTAAACAGAAACACTCTGAGAAACTTCTTTGTGATGTTTGCTTTCAACTCACAAAGTTGAACATTCCTTTTGAGAGAGAAGCTTTGCAACACTCTTTTTCTAGAATCTGCAAGTGGACATTTGGAGGGCTTTGAGGCCTGTGGTGGAAAAGGAAATATCTTCCCGTAGAAACTAGATAGAAGCATTCTCAGAAACTACTTTGGGATGATTGCATTCAAGTCTCAGAGTTGAACATTCTCTTTGACAGAGTAGTTTGGAAACTCTCTTTTTGTAGAATCTGCAAGTGGAGACATGGACCGCATTGAGGCCCATGGTAACAAAGGAAATAACTGCCTATAAAAACTAGACAGTAGCATTCTCAGAGCCTTCTTCGTGATGCTTGCATTCAACTCACAGTGTTGAACCTTTCTTTGATAGTTCAGGTTTGAAACACTGTTTCTGTAGAAACTGCAAGTGGATATTTGGATCTCTCTGAGGATTTCTTTGGAAACGGGATAAACAGCACAGAACTAAACTGAAGCATTCTCAGAACATTCTACGTGATGTTTGTATTCAACTCACTGTGTTGAACCATTCTTTGATAGTTGAGGTTTGAAACACTCTTTTTGTAGAAACTGCAAGTGCATATTTGGACCTCTCTGAGGATTTCGTTGGAAACGGGATAAACCTCATGTAACTAAACTGAAGAATTCTCAGAACTTTCTTCGTGATGTTTGTATTCAACTCACTGTGTTGAACCATTCTTTGATAGTTGAGGTTTGTAACACTCTTTTTGTAGAAACTGCCAGTGGATATTTGGACCTCTCTGAGGATTTTGTTGGAAACGGGATAGACCACACGAATCTAAACAGAAGCATTCTCAGAACATTCTTCGTGATGTTTGCATTCAACTCACAGTGTTGAACCTTTCTTTGATAGTTCAGGTTTGAAGCACTCTTTTTGTAGAAACTGCAAGTGGATAATTGGACCTCTGTGAGGATTTCGTTGGAAACGGGATAAACCGCACGTAACTGAACAGAAGCATTCTCAGAACCTTCTTCCTGATGTTTGCATTCAGCTCACAGTGTTCAACCTTTCTTTGATAGTTCAGGTTTGAAACACTCTTTTTGTAGAAACTGCAAGTGGATATTTGGACCTCTTTGGAGCCTATCGTAGTAAAGGTAATTACTTCATATTAAAACAAGACAGAAGCTTTCTCAGAAAATTCTTGGGGATCATTGAGTTGAACTCACAGAGCTGAACATTCCTTTGGATGGAGCAGGTTTGAAACACACTTTTTGTAGAATCTGCAAGTGGATATTTGGACCTCTCTGAGGATTTCGTTGGAAACGGGATAAACCGCACGTAACTGAACAGAAGCATTCTCAGAACCTTCTTCCTGATGTTTGCATTCAGCTCACAGTGTTGAACCTTTCTTTGATAGTTCACGTTTGAAACACTCTTTTTGTAGAAACTGCAAGTGGATATTTGGACCTCTTTTAGGCCTATCGTAGTAAAGGTAATAACTTCATATAAAAACAAGACAGAAGCTTTCTCAGAAAATTCTTGGGGATCATTGAGTTGAACTCACAGAGCTGAACATTCCTTTGGATGGAGCAGGTTTGAAACACACTTTTTGTAGAATCTGCAAGTGGATATTTGGACCTCTCTGAGGATTTCGTTGGAAAAGGGATAACTGCACCTAACTAAACAGAAGGATTCTCAGAAACTTCTTTGTGATGTTTGCAAACAAATCCCAGATTTGAATCTTGCTTTGATAGTTCAAGTTTGAAACACTCTTTTTGTTGGTTCTGCAAGTGGATATTTGGACCACTGTGTGGCCTTCGTTCGAAACTGGTATATCTTCACATAAAATCTAGTCAGTAGCTTTCACAGAACCTTCTCTGTGATGATTGCATTGAACTCACAGAGTTGAAGGTTCCTTTTGAAACAGCAGTTTCCAAACACTCTTTCTGTGGAATCTGCAAGTGGATATTTGGACCGCTTTGAAGATTTCGTTGGAAACGGGATAATCTTCACAGAATAGCTAAACAGAAACACTCTCAGAAACTTCTTTGTGATGTTTGCTTTCAACTCACAAAGTTGAACATTCCTTTTGAGAGAGAAGCTTTGCAACACTCTTTTTCTAGAATCTGCAAGTGGATATTTGGAGGGCTTTGAGGCCTGTGGTGGAAAAGGAAATATCTTCCCGTAGAAACTAGATAGAAGCATTCTCAGAAACTACTTTGGGATGATTGCATTCAAGTCTCAGAGTTGAACATTCTCTTTGACAGAGTAGTTTGGAAACTCTCTTTTTGTAGAATCTGCAAGTGGAGACATGGACCGCATTGAGGCCCATGGTAACAAAGGAAATAACTGCCTATAAAAACTAGACAGTAGCATTCTCAGAGCCTTCTTCGTGATGCTTGCATTCAACTCACAGTGTTGAACCTTTCTTTGATAGTTCAGGTTTGAAACACTGTTTCTGTAGAAACTGCAAGTGGATATTTGGATCTCTCTGAGGATTTCTTTGGAAACGGGATAAACAGCACAGAACTAAACTGAAGCATTCTCACAACATTCTACGTGATGTTTGTATTCAACTCACTGTGTTGAACCATTCTTTGATAGTTGAGGTTTGAAACACTCTTTTTGTAGAAACTGCAAGTGCATATTTGGACCTCTCTGAGGATTTCGTTGGAAACGGGATAAACCTCATGTAACTAAACTGAAGAATTCTCAGAACTTTCTTCGTGATGTTTGTATTCAACTCACTGTGTTGAACCATTCTTGGTAGTTGAGGTTTGTAACACTCTTTTTGTAGAAACTGCCAGTGGATATTTGGACCTCTCTGAGGATTTTGTTGGAAACGGGATAAACCACACGAATCTAAACAGAAGCATTCTCAGAACATTCTTCGTGATGTTTGCATTCAACTCACAGTGTTGAACCTTTCTTTGATAGTTCAGGTTTGAAGCACTCTTTTTGTAGAAACTGCAAGTGGATAATTGGACCTCTGTGAGGATTTCGTCGGAAACGGGATAAACCGCACGTAACTGAAGAGAAGCATTCTCAGAACCTTCTTCCTGATGTTTGCATTCAGCTCACAGTGTTCAACCTTTCTTTGATAGTTCAGGTTTGAAACACTCTTTTTGTAGAAACTGCAAGTGGATATTTGGACCTCTTTGGAGCCTATCGTAGTAAAGGTAATTACTTCATATTAAAACAAGACAGAAGCTTTCTGAGAAAATTCTTGGGGATCATTGAGTTGAACTCACAGAGCTGAACATTCCTTTGGATGGAGCAGGTTTGAAACACACTTTTTGTAGAATCTGCAAGTGGATATTTGGACCTCTCTGAGGATTTCGTTGGAAACGGGATAAACCGCACGTAACTGAACAGAAGCATTCTCAGAACCTTCTTCCTGATGTTTGCATTCAGCTCACAGTGTTGAACCTTTCTTTGATAGTTCACGTTTGAAACACTCTTTTTGTAGAAACTGCAAGTGGATATTTGGACCTCTTTTAGGCCTATCGTAGTAAAGGTAATAACTTCATATAAAAACAAGGCAGAAGCTTTCTCAGAAAATTCTTGGGGATCATTGAGTTGAACTCACAGAGCTGAACATTCCTTTGGATGGAGCAGGTTTGAAACACACTTTTTGTAGAATCTGCAAGTGGATATTTGGACCTCTCTGAGGATTTCGTTGGAAAAGGGATAACTGCACCTAACTAAACAGAAGGATTCTCAGAAACTTCTTTGTGATGTTTGCAATCAAATCCCAGATTTGAATCTTGCTTTGATAGTTCAAGTTTGAAACACTCTTTTTGTTGGTTCTGCAAGTGGATATTTGGACCACTGTGTGGCCTTCGTTCGAAACTGGTATATCTTCACATAAAATCTAGTCAGTAGCTTTCACAGAACCTTCTCTGTGATGATTGCATTGAACTCACAGAGTTGAAGGTTCCTTTTGAAACAGCAGTTTCCAAACACTCTTTCTGTGGAATCTGCAAGTGGATATTTGGACCGCTTTGAAGATTTCGTTGGAAACGGGATAATCTTCACAGAATAGCTAAACAGAAACACTCTGAGAAACTTCTTTGTGATGTTTGCTTTCAACTCACAAAGTTGAACATTCCTTTTGAGAGAGAAGCTTTGCAACACTCTTTTTCTAGAATCTGCAAGTGGATATTTGGAGGGCTTTGAGGCCTGTGGTGGAAAAGGAAATATCTTCCCGTACAAACTAGATAGAAGCATTCTCAGAAACTACTTTGGGATGATTGCATTCAAGTCTCAGAGTTGAACATTCTCTTTGACAGAGTAGTTTGGAAACTCTCTTTTTGTAGAATCTGCAAGTGGAGACATGGACCTCATTGAGGCCCATGGTAACAAAGGAAATAACTGCCTATAAAAACTAGACAGTAGCATTCTCAGAGCCTTCTTCGTGATGCTTGCATTCAACTCACAGTGTTGAACCTTTCTTTGATAGTTCAGGTTTGAAACACTGTTTCTGTAGAAACTGCAAGTGGATATTTGGATCTCTCTGAGAATTTCTTTGGAAACGGGATAAACAGCACAGAACTAAACTGAAGCATTCTCAGAACATTCTACGTGATGTTTGTATTCAACTCACTGTGTTGAACCATTCTTTGATAGTTGAGGTTTGAAACACTCTTTTTGTAGAAACTGCAAGTGCATATTTGGACCTCTCTGAGGATTTCGTTGGAAACGGGATAAACCTCATGTAACTAAACTGAAGAATTCTCAGAACTTTCTTCGTGATGTTTGTATTCAACTCACTGTGTTGAACCATTCTTTGATAGTTGAGGTTTGTAACACTCTTTTTGTAGAAACTGCCAGTGGATATTTGGACCTCTCTGAGGATTTTGTTGGAAACGGGATAAACCACACGAATCTAAACAGAAGCATTCTCAGAACATTCTTCGTGATGTTTGCATTCAACTCACAGTGTTGAACCTTTCTTTGATAGTTCAGGTTTGAAGCACTCTTTTTGTAGAAACTGCAAGTGGATAATTGGACCTCTGTGAGGATTTCGTCGGAAACGGGATAAACCGCACGTAACTGAAGAGAAGCATTCTCAGAACCTTCTTCCTGATGTTTGCATTCAGCTCACAGTGTTGAACCTTTCTTTGATAGTTCAGGTTTGAAACACTCTTTTTGTAGAAACTGCAAGTGGATATTTGGACCTCTTTGGAGCCTATCGTAGTAAAGGTAATTACTTCATATTAAAACAAGACAGAAGCTTTCTCAGAAAATTCTTGGGGATCATTGAGTTGAACTCACAGAGCTGAACATTCCTTTGGATGGAGCAGGTTTGAAACACACTTTTTGTAGAATCTGCAAGTGGATATTTGGACCTCTCTGAGGATTTCGTTGGAAACGGGATAAACCGCACGTAACTGAACAGAAGCATTCTCAGAACCTTCTTCCTGATGTTTGCATTCAGCTCACAGTGTTGAACCTTTCTTTGATAGTTCACGTTTGAAACACTCTTTTTGTAGAGACTGCAAGTGGATATTTGGACCTCTTTTAGGCCTATCGTAATAAAGGTAATAACTTCATATGAAATCAAGACAGAAGCTTTCTCAGAAAATTCTTGGGGATCATTGAGTTGAACTCACAGAGCTGAACATACCTTTGGATGGAGCAGGTTTGAAACACACTTTTTGTAGAATCTGCAAGTGGATATTTGGACCTCTCTGAGGATTTCGTTTGAAAAGGGATAACTGCACCTAACTAAACAGAAGGATTCTCAGAAACTTCTTTGTGATGTTTGCAATCAAATCCCAGATTTGAATCTTGCTTTGATAGTTCAAGTTTGAAACACTCTTTTTGTTGGTTCTGCAAGTGGATATTTGGACCACTGTGTGGCCTTCGTTCGAAACTGGTATATCTTCACATAAAATCTAGTCAGTAGCTTTCACAGAACCTTCTCTGTGATGATTGCATTGAACTCACAGAGTTGAAGGTTCCTTTTGAAACAGCAGTTTCCAAACACTCTTTCTGTGGAATCTGCAAGTGGATATTTGGACCGCTTTGAAGATTTCGTTGGAAACGGGATAATCTTCACAGAATAGCTAAACAGAAACACTCTGAGAAACTTCTTTGTGATGTTTGCTTTCAACTCACAAAGTTGAACATTCCTTTTGAGAGAGAAGCTTTGCAACACTCTTTTTCTAGAATCTGCAAGTGGACATTTGGAGGGCTTTGAGGCCTGTGGTGGAAAAGGAAATATCTTCCCGTAGAAACTAGATAGAAGCATTCTCAGAAACTACTTTGGGATGATTGCATTCAAGTCTCAGAGTTGAACATTCTCTTTGACAGAGTAGTTTGGAAACTCTCTTTTTGTAGAATCTGAAAGTGGAGACATGGAACGCATTGAGGCCCATGGTAACAAAGGAAATAACTGCCTATAAAAACTAGACAGTAGCATTCTCAGAGCCTTCTTCGTGATGCTTGCATTCAACTCACAGTGTTGAACCTTTCTTTGATAGTTCAGGTTTGAAACACTGTTTCTGTAGAAACTGCAAGTGGATATTTGGATCTCTCTGAGGATTTCTTTGGAAACGGGATAAACAGCACAGAACTAAACTGAAGCATTCTCAGAACATTCTACGTGATGTTTGTATTCAACTCACTGTGTTGAACCATTCTTTGATAGTTGAGGTTTGAAACACTCTTTTTGTAGAAACTGCAAGTGCATATTTGGACCTCTCTGAGGATTTCGTTGGAAACGGGATAAACCTCATGTAACTAAACTGAAGAATTCTCAGAACTTTCTTCGTGATGTTTGTATTCAACTCACTGTGTTGAACCATTCTTTGATAGTTGAGGTTTGTAACACTCTTTTTGTAGAAACTGCCAGTGGATATTTGGACCTCTCTGAGGATTTTGTTGGAAACGGGATAAACCACACGAATCTAAACAGAAGCATTCTCAGAACATTCTTCGTGATGTTTGCATTCAACTCACAGTGTTGAACCTTTCTTTGATAGTTCAGGTTTGAAGCACTCTTTTTGTAGAAACTGCAAGTGGATAATTGGACCTCTGTGAGGATTTCGTTGGAAACGGGATAAACCGCACGTAACTGAACAGAAGCATTCTCAGAACTTTCTTCCTGATGTTTGCATTCAGCTCACAGTGTTCAACCTTTCTTTGATAGTTCAGGTTTGAAACACTCTTTTTGTAGAAACTGCAAGTGGAGACATGGACCGCATTGAGGCCCATGGTAACAAAGGAAATAACTGCCTATAAAAACTAGACAGTAGCATTCTCAGAGCCTTCTTCGTGATGCTTGCATTCAACTCACAGTGTTGAACCTTTCTTTGATAGTTCAGGTTTGAAACACTGTTTCTCTAGAAACTGCAAGTGGATATTTGGATCTCAATGAGGATTTCTTTGGAAACGGGATAAACAGCACAGAACTAAACTGAAGCATTCTCAGAACTTTCTACGTGATGTTTGTATTCAACTCACTGTGTTGAACCGTTCTTTGATAGTTGAGGTTTGAAAGACTCTTTTTGTAGAAACTGCAAGTGGATATTTGGACCTCTCTGAGGAATTCTTACGAAACGGGATAAACCACACGTAACTAAACAGAAGCATTCTCAGAGCTTTCTTCGTGATGTTTGCATTCAATTCACAGTGTTGAACCTTTCTTTGATAGTTCAGGTTTGAAACACTGTTTTTGTAGAAACTTCAAGTGGATAATTGAAACTCTTTGAGGATTTCGTTGGAAACGGGATAAACACCACAGAACTAAACAGAAGCATTCTCAGAACTTTCTTCGTGATGTTTGCATTCAGCTCACAGTGTTGAACCTTTCTTTAATAGTTCAGGTTTGAAACACTCTTTTTGTAGAAACTGCCAGTTGATATTTTGACCTCTCTGAGGATTTCGTTGGAAACGGGATAAACCGCACGTAACTGAACAGAAGCATCCTCAGAACCTTCTTCCTGATGTTTGCATTCAGCTCACAGTGTTGAACCTTTCTTTGATAGTTCAGGTTTGAAACACTCTTTTTGTAGAAACTGCAAGTGGATATTTCGACCTCTTTGAGGCCTATCGTAGTAAAGGTAATAACTTCATATAAAAACAAGACAAAAGTTTTCTCAGAAAATTCTTGGGGATCATTCAGTTGAACTCACAGAGCTGAACATTCCTTTGGATGGAGCAGGTTTGAAACACACTTTTTGTAGAATCTGCAAGTGGATATTTGGACGTCTCTGAGGATTTCGTTGGAAACGGGGTAACTGCACCTAACTAAACAGAAGCATTCTCAGAAACTTCTTTGTGATGTTTGCATTCAAATCCCAGAGTTGAATCTTCCTTTGATAGTTCAAGTTTGAAACACTCTTTTTGTTGGATCTGCAAGTGGATATTTGGACGACTCTGTGGCCTTCGTTTAAAACTGTTATATCTTCACATAAAATCTAGACAGTAGCTTTCACAGAAACTTCTCTGTGATGATTGCATTCAACTCACAGAGTTGAAGGTTCCTTTTGAAAAAGCAGTTTCCAAACACTCTTTCTGTGGAATCTGCAAGTGGATATTTGGACCGCTTTGAAGATTTCGTTGGAAACGGGATAATCTTCACAGAATAGCTAAACAGAAACACTCTCAGAAACTTCTTTGTGATGTTTGCTTTCAACTCACAAAGTTGAACATTCCTTTTGAGAGAGAAGCTTTGCAACACTCTTTTTCTAGAATCTGCAAGTGGACATTTGGAGGGCTTTGAGGCCTGTGGTGGAAAAGGAAATATCTTCCCGTAGAAACTAGATAGAAGCATTCTCAGAAACTACTTTGGGATGATTGCATTCAAGTCTCAGATTTGAACATTCTCTTTGACAGAGTAGTTTGGAAACTCTCTTTTTGTAGAATCTGCAAGTGGAGACATGGACCGCATTGAGGCCCATGGTAACAAAGGAAATAACTGCCTATAAAAACTAGACAGTAGCATTCTCAGAGCCTTCTTCGTGATGCTTGCATTCAACTCACAGTGTTGAACCTTTCTTTGATAGTTCAGGTTTGAAACACTGTTTCTGTAGAAACTGCAAATGGATATTTGGATCTCTCTGAGGATTTCTTTGGAAACGGGATAAACAGCACAGAACTAAACTGAAGCATTCTCAGAACATTCTACGTGATGTTTGTATTCAACTCACTGTGTTGAACCATTCTTTGATAGTTGAGGTTTGAAACACTCTTTTTGTAGAAACTGCAAGTGCATATTTGGACCTCTCTGAGGATTTCGTTGGAAACGGGATAAACCTCACGTAACTAAACTGAAGAATTCTCAGAACTTTCTTCGTGATGTTTGTATTCAACTCACTGTGTTGAACCATTCTTTGATAGTTGAGGTTTGTAACACTCTTTTTGTAGAAACTGCCAGTGGATATTTGGTCCTCTCTGAGGATTTTGTTGGAAACGGGATAAACCACACGAATCTAAACAGAAGCATTCTCAGAACATTCTTCGTGATGTTTGCATTCAACTCACAGTGTTGAACCTTTCTTTGATAGTTCAGGTTTGAAGCACTCTTTTTGTAGAAACTGCAAGTGGATAATTGGACCTCTGTGAGGATTTCGTTGGAAACGGGATAAACCGCACGTAACTGAACAGAAGCATTCTCAGAACCTTCTTCCTGATGTTTGCATTCAGCTCACAGTGTTCAACCTTTCTTTGATAGTTCAGGTTTGAAACACTCTTTTTGTAGAAACTGCAAGTGGATATTTGGACCTCTTTGGAGCCTATCGTAGTAAAGGTAATAACTTCATATAAAAACTAGACAGAAGCTTTCTCAGAAAATTCTTGGGGATCATTGAGTTGAACTCACAGAGCTGAACATTCCTTTGGATGGAGCAGGTTTGAAACACACTTTTTGTAGAATCTGCAAGTGGATATTTGGACCTCTCTGAGGATTTCGTTGGAAACGGGGTAACTGCACCTAACTAAACAGAAGCATTCTCAGAAACTTCTTTGTGATGTTTGCATTCAAATCCCAGAGTTGAATCTTCCTTTGATAGTTCAAGTTTGAAACACTCTTTTTGTTGGATCTGCAAGTGGATATTTGGACCACTCTGTGGCCTTCGTTCGAAACTGGTATATCTTCACATAAAATCTAGACAGTAGCTTTCACAGAAACTTCTCTGTGATGATTGCATTCAACTCACAGAGTTGAAGGTTTCTTTTAAGCAGCAGTTTCCAAACACTCTTTCTGTGGAATCTGCAAGTGGATATTTGGACCGCTTTGAAGATTTCATTGGAAACCGGAGAAACTTCACAGAAAAACTAAACAGAAACATTCTCAGAAACTTCTTTGTGATGTTTGCATTCAACTCACAGAGTTGAACTTTCCTTTTGAGAGAGAAGATTTGCAACAATCTTTTTCTAGAATCTGCAAGTGGACATTTGAAGGGCTTTGAGGCCTGGGGTGGAAAAGGAAATATCTTCCCATAGAAACTAGATAGAAGCATTCTCAGAAACTACTTTGGGATGATTGCATTCAAGTCTCAGAGTTGAACATTCTCTTTGACAGAGCAGTTTGGAAACTCTCTTTTTGTAGAATCTGCAAGTGGAAACATGGACCGCATTGAAGCCCATGGTAACAAAGGAAATAACTGACTATAAAAACTAGACAGTAGCATTTTCAGAGCCTTCTTCGTGATGCTTGCATTCAACCCACAGTGTTGAACCTTTCTTTGAAAGTTCAGGTTTGAAACACTGTTTCTGTAGAAACTGCAAGTGGATATTTGGACCTCTCTGAGGATTTCGTTGGAAATGGGATAAACCGCACGTAACTAAACTGAAGCATTCTCAGAACTTTCTTCGTGATGTTTGAATTCAATTCACAGTGTTGAACGTTTCTTTGAAAGTTCAGGTTTGAAACACTGTTTCTGTAGAAACTCCAAGTGGATATTTGAAACTCTCTGTGGATTTCGTTGGAAACGGTATAAACAGCACAGAACTAAACTGAAGCATTCTCAGAACTTTCTTCGTGATGTTTGAATTCAACTCACAGTGTTGAACCATTCTTTGATAGTTGAGGCTTGAAACACTTTTTTGTAGAAACTGCCAGTGGATATTTGGACCTCTCTGAGGATTTCGTTGGAAACGGGATAAAACACACGTAACTAAACAGAAGCATTCTCAGATCTTTCTTCGTGATGTTTGCATTCAACACACAGTGTTGAAACTTTCTTTGATAGTTCAGGTTTGAAACACTCTTTTTGTCGAAACTGCAAGTCGATATTTGGACCTCTTTGAGGCCTATCGTAGTAAAGGTAATAACTTCATATAAAAACAAGACAGAAGCTTTCTCAGAAAATTCTTGGGGATCATTGAGTTTACCTCACAGAGCTGAACATTCCTTTGGATGGAGCAGGTTTGAAACACACTTTTTGTAGAATCTGCAAGTGGATATTTGGACCTCTCTGAGGATTTCGTTGGAAACGGGATAACTGCACCTAACTAAACAGAAGCATTCTCAGAAACTTCTTTGTGATGTTTGCAATCAAATCCCAGAGTTGAACTTTCCTTTTGAGAGAGAAGCTTTGCAACACTCTTTTTCTAGAATCTGCAAGTGGACATTTGGAGGGCTTTGAGGCCTGTGGTGGAAAAGGAAATATCTTCCCGTAGAAACTAGATAGAAGCATTCTCAGAAACTACTTTGGGATGATTGCATTCAAGTCTCAGAGTTGAACATTCTCTTTGACAGAGCAGTTTGGAAACTCTCTTTTTGTAGAATCTGCAAGTGGAGACATGGACCGCATTGAGGCCCATGGTAATAAAGGAAATAACGGCCTATAAAAACTAGACAGTAGCATTCTCAGAGCCTTCTTCGTGATGCTTGCATTCTACTCACAGTGTTGAACATTTCTTTGATAGTTCAGGTTTGAAACACTGTTTCTGTAGAAACTGCAAGTGGATTTTTAGACCTCTCTGAGGATTTCGTTGGAAATGGGATAAACCGCACGAAACTAAACAGAAGCATTCTCAGAACTTTCTTCGTGATGTTTGTATTCAACTCACTGTGTTGAACCATTCTTTGATAGTTGAGGTTTGAAACACTCTTTTTGTAGAAACTGCAAGTGGATATTTGGACCTCTCTGAGGATTTCGTAGGAAACGGGATAAACCACATGTAACAAAACAGAAGCACTCTCAGAGCTTTCTTCGTGATGTTTGCATTCAATTCACAGTGTTGAACCTTTCTTTGATAGTTCAGGTTTGAAACACTCTTTTTGTAGAAACTGCCAGTGCATATTTGGACCTCTCTGAGGATTTCGTTGGAAACGGGATAAACCACACGTAAATAAACAGAAGCATTCTCAGAACTTTCTCCATGATGTTTGCATTCAACTCACAGTGTTGAAACTTTCTTTGATAGTTCAGGTTTGAAACACTCTTTCTGTGGAAACTGCAAGTGGATATTTGGACCTCTCTGAGGATTTCGTTGGAAACGGGATAAACCGCACGTAACTGAACAGAAGCATTCTCGGAGACTTCTTCCTGATGTTTGCATTCAGCTCACAGTGTTGAACCTTTCTTTGATAGTTCAGGTTTGAAACACTCTTTTTGTAGAAACTGCAAGTGGATATTTGGACCTCTTTGAGGCCTGTAGTAGTAAAGGTAATAACTTCATATAAAAACAAGACAGAAGCATTCTCAGAAAATTCTTGGGGATCATTGAGTTTAACTCACAGAGCTGAACATTCCTTTGGATGGAGCAGGTTTGAAACATACTTTTTGTAGAATCTGCAAGTGGATATTTGGAGCTCTCTGAGGATTTCGTTGGAAACGGGATAAACCGCACGTAACTGAACAGAAGCATTCTCAGAACCTTCTTCCTGATGTTTGCATTCAGCTAGCAGTGTTGAACCTTTCTTTGATAGTTCACCTTTGAAACACTCTTTCTGTTGAAACTGCAAGTGGATATTTGGACCTCTTTGAGGCCTTTAGTACTAAAGGTAATAACTTCATATAAAAACAAGACAGAAGCTTTCTCAGAAAATTCTTGGGGATCATTGAGTTCAACTCACAGAGCTGAACATTCCTTTGGATGGAGCAGGTTTGAAACACACTTTTTGTAGAATCTGCAAGTGGATATTTGGACCTCTCTGAGGATTTCGTTGGAAACGGGATAACTGCACCTAACTAAACAGAAGCATTCTCAGAAACTTCTTTGTGATATTTGCAATCAAATCCCCGAGTTGAATCTTGCTTTGATAGTTCAAGTTTGAAACACTCTTTTTGTTGTATCTGCAAGTGGATATTTGGACCACTCGATGGCCTTCGTTTGAAACTGCTATATCTACACATAAAATCTAGACAGTAGCTTTCACAGAAACTTCTCTGTGATGATTGCATTCAACTCACAGCGTTGAAGGTTCCTTTTGAAACAGCAGTTTCCAAACACTCTTTCTGTGGAATCTGCAAGTGGATATTTGGACCGCTTTGAAGATTTCATTGGAAATGGGATAATCTTCACAGAAAAACTAAACAGAATCATTCTCAGAAACTTCTTTGTGATGTTTGCATTCAACTCACAGAGTTGAACTTTCCTTTTGAGAGAGAAGCTTTGCAACACTCTTTTTCTAGTATCTGCGAGTGGACATTTGGAGGGCTTTGAGGCCTGTGGTGGAAAAGGAAATATCTTCCCGTAGACACTAGATAGAAGCATTCTCAGAAACTACTTTGGGATGATTGCATTCAAGTCTCAGAGTTGAACATTCTCTTTGACAGAGCAGTTTGGAAACTCTCTTTTTGTAGAATCTGCAAGTGGAGACATGGACCGCATTGAGGCCCATGGTAACAAAGGAAATAACTGCCTATAGAAGCTAGACAGTAGAATTCTCAGAGCCTTCTTCGTGATGCTTACACTCAACTCACAGTGTTGAACATTTCTTTGATAGTTCAGGTTTGAAACACTGTTTCTGTAGAAACTGCAAGTGGATATTTGGACCTCTCTGAGGATTTCGTTGGAAAAGGAATAAACCGCACGTAACTAAACTGAAGCATTCTCAGAGCTTTCTTCGTGAAGTTTGCATTCAATTCACAGTGTTGAACCTTTCTTTGATAGTTCAGGTTTGAAACACTCTTTCTGTAGAAACTTCAAGTGGATATTTAAAACTCTCTGAGGATTTCGTTGGAAACGGGATAAACAGCACAGAACTAAACTGAAGCATTCTCAGAACTTTCTTCGTGATGTTTGAATTCAACTCACAGTGTTGAACCATTCTTTGATAGTTGAGGTTTGAAACACTCTTTTTGTAGAAACTGCCAGTGGATATTTGGACCTCTCTGAGTATTTCGTTGGAAATGGGATAAACCACACGTAACTAAAGAGAAGCATTCTCAGAACTTTCTTCCTGACGTTTGCATTCAACTGACAGTGTTGAACCTTTCTTTGATAGTTCAGGTTTGAAACACTCTTTTTGTAGAAACTGCAAGTGGATATTTGGACCTCTCTGAGGATTTCGTTGGAAACGGGATAAACCGCACGTAACTGAACAGAAGCATTCTCAGAACCTTCTTCCTGATGTTTGCATTCAGCTCACAGTGTTGAACCTTTCTTTGATAGTTCAGGTTTGAAACACTCTTTTTGTAGAAACTGCAAGTGGATATTTGGACCTCTTTGAGGCCTATAGTAGTAAAGGTAATAACTTCATATAAAAACAAGACAGAAGCTTTCTCAGAAAATTCTTGGGGATCATTGAGTTTAACTCACAGAGCTGAACATTCCTTTGGATGGAGCAGGTTTGAAACACACTTTTTGTAGAATCTGCAAGTGGATATTTGGAGATCTCGGAGGATTTCGTTGGAAGCGGGATAACTGCACCTAACTAAACAGAAGCATTCTCAGAAACTTCTTTGTGATGTTTGCAATCAAATCCCAGAGTTGAATCTTCCTTTGATAGTTCAAGTTTGAAACCCTCTTTTTGTTGGATCTGCAAGTGGATATTTGGACCACTCTGGGGCCTTCGTTCGAAACTGCTATATCTTCACATAAAATCTAGACAGTAGCTTTCACAGAAACTTCTCTGTGATGATTGCATTCAACTCACAGCGTTGAAGGTTCCTTTTGAAACAGCAGTTTCCAAACACTCTTTCTGTGGAATCTGCAAGTGGATATTTGGACCGCTTTGAAGATTTCATTGGAAATGGGATAATCTTCACAGAAAAACTAAACAGAAACATTCTCAGAAACTTCTTTGTGATGTTTGCATTCAACTCACAGAGTTGAACTTTCCTTTTGAGAGAGAAGCTTTGCAACTCTCTTTTTCTAGAATCTGCAAGTGGACATTTGGAGGGCTTTGAGGCCTGTGGTGGAAAAGGAAATATCTTCCCGTAGAAACTAGATAGAAGCATTCTCAGAAACTACTTTGGGATGATTGCATTCAAGTCTCAGAGTTGAACATTCTCTTTGACAGAGTAGTTTGGAATCTCTCTTTTTGTAGAATCTGCAAGTGGAGACATGGACCGCATTGAGGCCCATGGTAACAAAGGAAATAACTGCCTATAAAAACTAGACAGTAGCATTCTCAGAGCCTTCTTCGTGATGCTTGCATTCAACTCACAGTGTTGAACCTTTCTTTGATAGTTCAGGTTTGAAACACTGTTTCTGTAGAAACTGCAAGTGGATATTTGGATCTCTCTGAGGATTTCTTTGGAAACGGGATAAACAGCACAGAACTAAACTGAAGCATTCTCAGAACATTCTACGTGATGTTTGTATTCAACTCACTGTGTTGAACCATTCTTTGATAGTTGAGGTTTGAAACACTCTTTTTGTAGAAACTGCAAGTGCATATTTGGACCTCTCTGAGGATTTCGTTGGAAACGGGATAAACCTCATGTAACTAAACTGAAGAATTCTCAGAACTTTCTTCGTGATGTTTGTATTCAACTCACTGTGTTGAACCATTCTTTGATAGTTGAGGTTTGTAACACTCTTTTTGTAGAAACTGCCAGTGGATATTTGGACCTCTCTGAGGATTTTGTTGGAAACGGGATAAACCACACGAATCTAAACAGAAGCATTCTCAGAACATTCTTCGTGATGTTTGCATTCAACTCACAGTGTTGAACCTTTCTTTGATAGTTCAGGTTTGAAGCACTCTTTTTGTAGAAACTGCAAGTGGATAATTGGACCTCTGTGAGGATTTCTTTGGAAACGGGATAAACCGCACGTAACTGAACAGAAGCATTCTCAGAACCTTCTTCCTGATGTTTGCATTCAGCTCACAGTGTTCAACCTTTCTTTGATAGTTCAGGTTTGAAACACTCTTTTTGTAGAAACTGCAAGTGGATATTTGGACCTCTTTGGAGCCTATCGTAGTAAAGGTAATTACTTCATATTAAAACAAGACAGAAGCTTTCTCAGAAAATTCTTGGGGATCATTGAGTTGAACTCACAGAGCTGAACATTCCTTTGGATGGAGCAGGTTTGAAACACACTTTTTGTAGAATCTGCAAGTGGATATTTGGACCTCTCTGAGGAATTCGTTGGAAACGGGATAAACCGCACGTAACTGAATAGAAGCATTCTCAGAACCTTCTTCCTGATGTTTGCATTCAGCTCACAGTGTTGAACCTTTCTTTGATAGTTCACGTTTGAAACACTCTTTTTGTAGAAACTGCAAGTGGATATTTGGACCTCTTTTAGGCCTATCGTAGTAAAGGTAATAACTTCATATAAAAACAAGACAGAAGCTTTCTCAGAAAATTCTTGGGGATCATTGAGTTGAACTCACAGAGCTGAACATTCCTTTGGATGGAGCAGGTTTGAAACACACTTTTTGTAGAATCTGCAAGTGGATATTTGGACCTCTCTGAGGATTTCGTTGGAAAAGGGATAACTGCACCTAACTAAACAGAAGGATTCTCAGAAACTTCTTTGTGATGTTTGCAATCAAATCCCAGATTTGAATCTTGCTTTGATAGTTCAAGTTTGAAACACTCTTTTTGTTGGTTCTGCAAGTGGATATTTGGACCACTGTGTGGCCTTCGTTCGAAACTGGTATATCTTCACATAAAATCTAGTCAGTAGCTTTCACAGAACCTTCTCTGTGATGATTGCATTGAACTCACAGAGTTGAAGGTTCCTTTTGAAACAGCAGTTTCCAAACACTCTTTCTGTGGAATCTGCAAGTGGATATTTGGACCGCTTGGAAGATTTCGTTGGAAATGGGATAATCTTCACAGAATAGCTAAACAGAAACACTCTCAGAAACTTCTTTGTGATGTTTGCTTTCAACTCACAAAGTTGAACATTCCTTTTGATAGAGAAGCTTTGCAACACTCTTTTTCTAGAATCTGCAAGTGGATATTTGCAGGGCTTTGAGGCCTGTGGTGGAAAAGGAAATATCTTCCCGTTGAAACTAGATAGAAGCATTCTCAGAAACTACTTTGGGATGATTGCATTCAAGTCTCAGAGTTGAACATTCTCTTTGACAGAGTAGTTTGGAAACTCTCTTTTTGTAGAATCTGCAAGTGGAGACATGGACCTCATTGAGGCCCATGGTAACAAAGGAAATAACTGCCTATAAAAACTAGACAGTAGCATTCTCAGAGCCTTCTTCGTGATGCTTGCATTCAACACACAGTGTTGAACCTTTCTTTGATAGTTCAGGTTTGAAACACTGTTTCTGTAGAAACTGCAAGTGGATATTTGTATCTCTCTGAGGATTTCTTTGGAAACGGGATAAACAGCACAGAACTAAACTGAAGCATTCTCACAACATTCTACGTGATGTTTGTATTCAACACACTGTGTTGAACCATTCTTTGATAGTTGAGGTTTGAAACACTCTTTTTGTAGAAACTGCAAGTGCATATTTGGACCTCTCTGAGGATTTCGTTGGAAACGGGATAAACCTCATGTAACTAAACTGAAGAATTCTCAGAACTTTCTTCGTGATGTTTGTATTCAACTCACTGTGTTGAACCATATTTTGATAGTTGAGGTTTGTAACACTCTTTTTGTAGAAACTGCCAGTGGATATTTGGACCTCTCTGAGGATTTTGTTGGAAACGGGATAAACCACACGAATCTAAACAGAAGCATTCTCAGAACATTCTTCGTGATGTTTGCATTCAACTCACAGTGTTGAACCTTTCTTTGATAGTTCAGGTTTGAAGCACTCTTTTTGTAGAAACTGCAAGTGGATAATTGGACCTCTGTGAGGATTTCTTTGGAAAAGGGATAAACCGCACGTAACTGAACAGAAGCATTCTCAGAACCTTCTTCCTGATGTTTGCATTCAGCTCACAGTGTTCAACCTTTCTTTGATAGTTCAGGTTTGAAACACTCTTTTTGTAGAAACTGCAAGTGGATATTTGGACCTCTTTGGAGCCTATCGTAGTAAAGGTAATTACTTCATATTAAAACAAGACAGAAGCTTTCTCAGAAAATTCTTGGGGATCATTGAGTTGAACTCACAGAGCTGAACATTCCTTTGGATGGAGCAGGTTTGAAACACACTTTTTGTAGAATCTGCAAGTGGATATTTGGACCTCTCTGAGGATTTCGTTGGAAACGGGATAAACCGCACGTAACTGAACAGAAGCATTCTCAGAACCTTCTTCCTGATGTTTGCATTCAGCTCACAGTGTTGAACCTTTCTTTGATAGTTCACGTTTGAAACACTCTTTTTGTAGAAACTGCAAGTGGATATTTGGACCTCTTTTAGGCCTATCGTAGTAAAGGTAATAACTTCATATAAAAACAAGACAGAAGCTTTCTCAGAAAATTCTTGGGGATCATTGAGTTTAACTCACAGAGCTGAACATTCCTTTGGATGGAGCAGGTTTGAAACACACTTTTTGTAGAATCTGCAAGTGGATATTTGGACCTCTCTGAGGATTTCGTTGGAAAAGGGATAACTGCACCTAACTAAACAGAAGGATTCTCAGAAACTTCTTTGTGACGTTTGCAATCAAATCCCAGATTTGAATCTTGCTTTGATAGTTCAAGTTTGAAACACTCTTTTTGTTGGTTCTGCAAGTGGATATTTGGACCACTGTGTGGCCTTCGTTCGAAACTGGTATATCTTCACATAAAATCTAGTCAGTAGCTTTCACAGAACCTTCTCTGTGATGATTGCATTGAACTCACAGAGTTGAAGGTTCCTTTTGAAACAGCAGTTTCCAAACACTCTTTCTGTGGAATCTGCAAGTGGATATTTGGACCGCTTTGAAGATTTCGTTGGAAACGGGATAATCTTCACAGAATAGCTAAACAGAAACACTCTCAGAAACTTCTTTGTGATGTTTGCTTTCAACTCACAAAGTTGAACATTCCTTTTGAGAGAGAAGCTTTGCAACACTCTTTTTCTAGAATCTGCAAGTGGACATTTGGAGGGCTTTGAGGCCTGTGGTGGAAAAGGAAATATCTTCCCGTAGAAACTATATAGAAGCATTCACAGAAACTACTTTGGGATGATTGCATTCAAGTCTCAGAGTTGAACATTCTCTTTGACAGAGTAGTTTGGAAACTCTCTTTTTGTAGAATCTGCAAGTGGAGACATGGACCGCATTGAGGCCCATGGTAACAAAGGAAATAACTGCCTATAAAAACTAGACAGTAGCATTCTCAGAGCCTTCTTCGTGATGCTTGCATTCAACTCACAGTGTTGAACCTTTCTTTGATAGTTCAGGTTTGAAACACTGTTTCTGTAGAAACTGCAAGTGGATATTTGGATCTCTCTGAGGATTTCTTTGGAAACGGGATAAACAGCACAGAACTAAACTGAAGCATTCTCAGAACATTCTACGTGATGTTTGTATTCAACTCACTGTGTTGAACCATTCTTTGATAGTTGAGGTTTGAAACACTCTTTTTGTAGAAACTGCAAGTGCATATTTGGACCTCTCTGAGGATTTCGTTGGAAACGGGATAAACCTCATGTAACTAAACTGAAGAATTCTCAGAACATTCTTCGTGATGTTTGCATTCAACTCACAGTGTTGAACCTTTCTTTGATAGTTCAGGTTTGAAGCACTCTTTTTGTAGAAACTGCAAGTGGATAATTGGACCTCTGTGAGGATTTCGTTGGAAACGGGATAAACCGCACGTAACTGAACAGAAGCATTCTCAGAACCTTCTTCCTGATGTTTGCATTCAGCTCACAGTGTTCAACCTTTCTTTGATAGTTCAGGTTTGAAACACTCTTTTTGTAGAAACTGCAAGTGGATATTTGGACCTCTTTGGAGCCTATCGTAGTAAAGGTAATAACTTCATATTAAAACAAGACAGAAGCTTTCTCAGAAAATTCTTGGGGATCATTGAGTTGAACTCACAGAGCTGAACATTCCTTTGGATGGAGCAGGTTTGAAACACACTTTTTGTAGAATCTGCAAGTGGATATTTGGACCTCTCTGAGGATTTCGTTGGAAACGGGATAAACCGCACGTAACTGAACAGAAGCATTCTCAGAACCTTCTTCCTGATGTTTGCATTCAGCTCACAGTGTTGAACCTTTCTTTGATAGTTCACGTTTGAAACACTCTTTTTGTAGAAACTGCAAGTGGATATTTGGACCTCTTTTAGGCCTATCGTAGTAAAGGTAATAACTTCATATAAAAACAAGACAGAAGCTTTCTCAGAAAATTCTTGGGGATCATTGAGTTTAACTCACAGAGCTGAACATTCCTTTGGATGGAGCAGGTTTGAAACACACTTTTTGTAGAATCTGCAAGTGGATATTTGGACCTCTCTGAGGATTTCGTTGGAAAAGGGATAACTGCACCTAACTAAACAGAAGGATTCTCAGAAACTTCTTTGTGACGTTTGCAATCAAATCCCAGATTTGAATCTTGCTTTGATATTTCAAGTTTGAAACACTCTTTTTGTTGGTTCTGCAAGTGGATATTTGGACCACTGTGTGGCCTTCGTTCGAAACTGGTATATCTTCACATAAAATCTAGTCAGTAGCTTTCACAGAACCTTCTCTGTGATGATTGCATTGAACTCACAGAGTTGAAGGTTCCTTTTGAAACAGCAGTTTCCAAACACTCTTTCTGTGGAATCTGCAAGTGGATATTTGGACCGCTTTGAAGATTTCGTTGGAAACGGGATAATCTTCACAGAATAGCTAAACAGAAACACTCTCAGAAACTTCTTTGTGATGTTTGCTTTCAACTCACAAAGTTGAACATTCCTTTTGAGAGAGAAGCTTTGCAACACTCTTTTTCTAGAATCTGCAAGTGGACATTTGGAGGGATTTGAGGCCTGTGGTGGAAAAGGAAATATCTTCCCGTAGAAACTATATAGAAGCATTCACAGAAACTACTTTGGGATGATTGCATTCAAGTCTCAGAGTTGAACATTCTCTTTGACAGAGTAGTTTGGAAACTCTCTTTTTGTAGAATCTGCAAGTGGAGACATGGACCGCATTGAGGCCCATGGTAACAAAGGAAATAACTGCCTATAAAAACTAGACAGTAGCATTCTCAGAGCCTTCTTCGTGATGCTTGCATTCAACTCACAGTGTTGAACCTTTCTTTGATAGTTCAGGTTTGAAACACTGTTTCTGTAGAAACTGCAAGTGGATATTTGGATCTCTCTGAGGATTTCTTTGGAAACGGGATAAACAGCACAGAAATAAACTGAAGCATTCTCAGAACATTCTACGTGATGTTTGTATTCAACTCACTGTGTTGAACCATTCTTTGATAGTTGAGGTTTGAAAAACTCTTTTTGTAGAAACTGCAAGTGCATATTTGGACCTCTGTGAGGATTTCGTTGGAAACGGGATAAACCGCCCGTAACTGAACAGAAGCATTCTCAGAACCTTCTTCCTGATGTTTGCATTCAGCTCACAGTGTTCAACCTTTCTTTGATAGTTCAGGTTTGAAACACTCTTTTTGTAGAAACTGCAAGTGGATATTTGGACCTCTTTGGAGCCTATCGTAGTAAAGGTAATAACTTCATATTAAAACTAGACAGAAGCTTTCTCAGAAAATTCTTGGGGATCATTGAGTTGAACTCACAGAGCTGAACATTCCTTTGGATGGAGCAGGTTTGAAACACACTTTTTGTAGAATCTGCAAGTGGATATTTGGACCTCTCTGAGGATTTCGTTGGAAACGGGATAAACCGCACGTAACTGAACAGAAGCATTCTCAGAACCTTCTTCCTGATGTTTGCATTCAGCTCACAGTGTTGAACCTTTCTTTGATAGTTCACGTTTGAAACACTCTTTTTGTAGAAACTGCAAGTGGATATTTGGACCTCTTTTAGGCCTATCGTAGTAAAGGTAATAACTTCATATAAAAACAAGACAGAAGCTTTCTCAGAAAATTCTTGGGGATCATTGAGTTGAACTCACAGAGCTGAACATTCCTTTGGATGGAGCAGGTTTGAAACACACTTTTTGTAGAATCTGCAAGTGGATATTTGGACCTCTCTGAGGATTTCGTTGGAAAAGGGATAACTGCACCTAACTAAACAGAAGCATTCTCAGAAACTTCTTTGTGATGTTTGCAATCAAATCCCAGAATTGAATCTTGCTTTGATAGTTCAAGTTTGAGACACTCTTTTTGTTGGTTCTGCAAGTGGATATTTGGACCACTGTGTGGCCTTCGTTCGAAACTGGTATATCTTCACATAAAATCTAGTCAGTAGCTTTCACAGAACCTTCTCTGTGATGATTGCATTGAACTCACAGAGTTGAAGGTTCCTTTTGAAACAGCAGTTTCCAAACACTCTTTCTGTGGAATCTGCAAGTGGATATTTGGACCGATTTGAAGATTTCGTTGGAAACGGGATAATCTTCACAGAATAGCTAAACAGAAACATTCTCAGAAACTTCTTTGTGATGTTTGCTTTCAACTCACACAGTTGAACATTCCTTTTGAGAGAGAAACTTTGCAACACTCTTTTTCTAGAATCTGCAAGAGGACATTTGGAGGGCTTTGAGGCCTGTGGTGGAAAAGGAAATATCTTCCCGTAGAAACTAGATAGAAGCATTCTCAGAAACTACTTTGGGATGATTGCATTCAAGTCTCAGAGTTGAACATTCTCTTTGACAGAGCAGTTTGGAAACTCTCTTTTTGTAAAATCTGCAAGTGGAGACATGGACCGCATTGAGGCCCATGGTAACAAAGGAAATAACTGCCTATAAAAACTAGACAGTAGCATTCTCAGAGCCTTCTTCGTGATGCTTGCATTCAACTCACAGTGTTGAACCTTTCTTTGATAGTTGAGGTTTGAAACACTCTTTTTGTAGAAACTGCAAGTGGATATTTGGACCTCTCTGAGGATTTCTTACAAAACGGGATAAACCACACGTAACTAAACAGAAGCATTCTCAGAGCTTTCTTCGTGATGTTTGCATTCAATTCACAGTGTTGAACCTTTCTTTGATAGTTCAGGTTTGAAACACTGTTTTTGTAGAAACTGCAAGTGGATAATTGAAACTCTTTGAGGATTTCGTTGGAAACGGGATAAACACCACAGAACTAAACAGAAGCATTCTCAGAACTTTCTTCGTGATGTTTGCATTCAACTCACAGTGTTGAAACTTTCTTTAATAGTTCAGGTTTGAAACACTCTTTTTGTAGAAACTGCCAGTTGATATTTTGACCTCTCTGAGGATTTCGTTGGAAACGGTATAAACCGCACGTAACTGAACAGAAGCATTCTCAGAACCTTCTTCCTGATGTTTGCATTCAGCTCACAGTGTTGAACATTTCTTTGATAGTTCAGGTTTGAAACACTCTTTTTGTAGAAACTGCAAGTGGATATTTGGACCTCTTTGAGGCCTGTAGTAGTAAAGGTAATAACTTCATATAAAAACAAGACAGAAGCATTCTCAGAAAATTCTTGGGGATCATTGAGTTTAACTCACAGAGCTGAACATTCCTTTGGAAGGAGCAGGTTTGAAACACACTTTTTGTAGAATCTGCAAGTGGATATTTGGAGCTCTCTGAGGATTTCGTTGGAAACGGGATAAACCACACGTAACTGAACAGAAGCATTCTCAGAACCTTCTTCCTGATGTTTGCATTCAGCTAGCAGTGTTGAACCTTTCTTTGATAGTTCACCTTTGAAACACTCTTTCTGTTGAAACTGCAAGTGGATATTTGGACCTCTTTGAGGCCTTTAGTACTAAAGGTAATAACTTCATATAAAAACAAGACAGAAGCTTACTCAGAAAATTCTTGGGGATCATTGAGTTCAACTCACAGAGCTGAACATTCCTTTGGATGGAGCAGGTTTGAAACACACTTTTTGTAGAATCTGCAAGTGGATATTTGGACCTCTCTGAGGATTTCGTTGGAAACGGGATAACTGCACCTAACTAAACAGAAGCATTCTCAGAAACTTCTTTGTGATATTTGCAATCAAATCCCCGAGTTGAATCTTGCTTTGATAGTTCAAGTTTGAAACACTCTTTTTGTTGTATCTGCAAGTGGATATTTGGACCACTCGATGGCCTTCGTTCGAAACTGCTATATCTACACATAAAATCTAGACAGTAGCTTTCACAGAAACTTCTCTGTGATGATTGCATTCAACTCACAGCGTTGAAGGTTCCTTTTGAAACAGCAGTTTCCAAACACTCTTTCTGTGGAATCTGCAAGTGGATATTTGGACCGCTTTGAAGATTTCATTGGAAATGGGATAATCTTCACAGAAAAACTAAACAGAAACATTCTCAGAAACTTCTTTGTGATGTTTGCATTCAACTCACAGAGTTGAACTTTCCTTTTGAGAGAGAAGCTTTGCAACAATCTTTTTCTAGTATCTGCGAGTGGACATTTGGAGGGCTTTGAGGCCTGTGGTGGAAAAGGAAATATCTTCCCGTAGACACTAGATAGAAGCATTCTCAGAAACTACTTTGGGATGATTGCATTCAAGTCTCAGAGTTGAACATTCTCTTTGACAGAGCAGTTTGGAAACTCTCTTTTTGTAGAATCTGCAAGTGGAGACATGGACCGCATTGAGGCCCATGGTAACAAAGGAAATAACTGCCTATAGAAGCTAGACAGTAGAATTCTCAGAGCCTTCTTCGTGATGCTTACACTCAACTCACAGTGTTGAACATTTCTTTGATAGTTCAGGTTTGAAACACTGTTTCTGTAGAAACTGCAAGTGGATATTTGGACCTCTCTGAGGATTTCGTTGGAAAAGGAATAAACCGCACGTAACTAAACTGAAGCATTCTCAGAGCTTTCTTCGTGAAGTTTGCATTCAATTCACAGTGTTGAACCTTTCTTTGATAGTTCAGGTTTGAAACACTCTTTCTGTAGAAACTTCAAGTGGATATTTAAAACTCTCTGAGGATTTCGTTGGAAACGGGATAAACAGCACAGAACTAAACTGAAGCATTCTCAGAACTTTCTTCGTGATGTTTGAATTCAACTCACAGTGTTGAACCATTCTTTGATAGTTGAGGTTTGAAACACTCTTTTTGTAGAAACTGCCAGTGGATATTTGGACCTCTCTGAGTATTTCGTTGGAAATGGGATAAACCACACGTAACTAAAGAGAAGCATTCTCAGAACTTTCTTACTGACGTTTGCATTCAACTGACAGTGTTGAACCTTTCTTTGATACTTCAGGTTTGAAACACTCTTTTTGTAGAAACTGCAAGTGGATATTTGGACCTCTCTGAGGATTTCGTTGGAAACGGGATAAACCGCACGTAACTGAACAGAAGCATTCTCAAAACCTTCTTCCTGATGTTTGCATTCAGCTCACAGTGTTGAACCTTTCTTTGATAGTTCAGGTTTGAAACACTCTTTTTGTAGAAACTGCAAGTGGATATTTGGACCTCTTTGAGGCCTATAGTAGTAAAGGTAATAACTTCATATAAAAACAAGACAGAAGCTTTCTCAGAAAATTCTTGGGGATCATTGAGTTTAACTCACAGAGCTGAACATTCCTTTGGATGGAGCAGGTTTGAAACACACTTTTTGTAGAATCTACAAGTGGATATTTGGAGATCTCGGAGGATTTCGTTGGAAGCGGGATAACTGCACCTAACTAAACAGAAGCATTCTCAGAAACTTCTTTGTGATGTTTGCAATCAAATCCCAGAGTTGAATCTTCCTTTGATAGTTCAAGTTTGAAACCCTCTTTTTGTTGGATCTGCAAGTGGATATTTGGACCACTCTGTGGCCTTCGTTCGAAACTGCTATATCTTCACATAAAATCTAGACAGTAGCTTTCACAGAAACTTCTCTGTGATGATTGCATTCAACTCACAGCGTTGAAGGTTCCTTTTGAAACAGCAGTTTCCAAACACTCTTTCTGTGGAATCTGCAAGTGGATATTTGGACCGCTTTGAAGATTTCATTGGAAATGGGATAATCTTCACAGAAAAACTAAACAGAAACATTCTCAGAAACTTCTTTGTGATGTTTGCATTCAACTCACAGAGTTGAACTTTCCTTTTGAGAGAGAAGCTTTGCAACTCTCTTTTTCTAGAATCTGCAAGTGGACATTTGGAGGGCTTTGAGGCCTGTGGTGGAAAAGGAAATATCTTCCCGTAGAAACTAGATAGAAGCATTCTCAGAAACTACTTTGGGATGATTGCATTCAAGTCTCAGAGTTGAACATTCTCTTTGACAGAGCAGTTTGGAAACTCTCTTTTTGTAGAATCTGCAAGTGGAGACATGGACCGCATTGAGGCCCATGGTAACAAAGGAAATAACTGCCTATAAAAACTAGACAGTAGCATTCTCAGAGCCTTCTTCGTGACGCTTGCATTCAACTCACACTGTTGAACCTTTCTTTGATAGTTCAGGTTTGAAACACTGTTTCTGTAGAAACTGCAAGTGGATATTTGGACCTCTCTGAGGATTTCGTTGGAAACGGGATAAACAGCACAGAACTAAACTGAAGCATTCTCAGAACTTTCTTCGTGATGTTTGTATTCAACTCACTGTGTTGAACCATTCTTTGATAGTTGAGGTTTGAAACACTCTTTTTGTAGAAACTGCAAGTGGATATTTGGACCTCTCTGAGGATTTCGTTGGAAACGGGATAAACCACACGTAACTAAACAGAAGCATTCTCAGAACTTTCTCCATGATGTTTGCATTCAACTCACAGTGTTGAAACTTTCTTTGATAGTTCAGGTTTGAAACACTCTTTCTGTAGAAACTGCAAGTGGATATTTGGACCTCTCTGAGTATTTCGTTGGAAATGGGATAAACCACACGTAACTAAACAGAAGCATTCTCAGAACTTTCTTCCTGACGTTTGCATTCAGCTCACAGTGTTGAACCTTTCTTTGATAGTTCAGGTTTGAAACACTCTTTTTGTAGAAACTGCAAGTGGATATTTGGACCTCTCTGAGGATTTCGTTGGAAACGGGATAAACCGCACGTAACTGAACAGAAGCATTCTCAGAACCTTCTTCCTGATGTTTGCATTCAGCTCACAGTGTTGAACCTTTCTTTGATAGTTCAGGTTTGAAACACTCTTTTTGTAGAAACTGCAAGTGGATATTTGGACCTCTTTGAGGCCTATAGTAGTAAAGGTAATAACTTCATATAAAAACAAGACAGAAGCTTTCTCAGAAAATTCTTGGGGATCATTGAGTTTAACTCACAGAGCTGAACATTCCTTTGGATGGAGCAGGTTTGAAACACACTTTTTGTAGAATCTGCAAATGGATATTTGGAGATCTCGGAGGATTTCGTTGGAAGCGGGATAACTGCACCTAACTAAACAGAAGCATTCTCAGAAACTTCTTTGTGATGTTTGCAATCAAATCCCAGAGTTGAATCTTCCTTTGATAGTTCAAGTTTGAAACACTCTTTTTGTTGGATCTGCAAGTGGATGTTTGGACCACTCTGTGGCCTTCATTCGAAACTGCTATATCTTCACATAAAATCTAGACAGTAGCTTTCACAGAAACTTCTCTGTGATGATTGCATTCAACTCAGAGAGTTGAAGGTTCCTTTTGAAACAGCAGTTTCCGAACACTCTTTCTGTGGAATCTGAAAGTGGATATTTGGACCGCTTTGAAGGTTTCGTTGGAAACGGGATAATCTTCACAGAATAACTAAACAGAAACATTCTCAGAAACTTCTTTGTGATGTTTGCATTCAACTCACAGAGTTGAACTTTCCTTTTGAGAGAGAAGCTTTGTAACACTCTTTTTCTAGAATCTGCAAGTGGACATTTGGAGGGCTTTGAGGCCTGTGGTGGAAAAGGAAATATCTTCCCATAGAAACTAGATAGAAGCATTCGCAGAAACTACTTTGGGATGATTGCATTCAAGTCTCACAGTTGAACATTCTCTTTGACAGAGCAGTTTGGAAACTCTCTTTTTGTAGAATCTGCAAGTGGAGACATGGACCGCATTGAGGCCCAAGGTAACAAAGGAAATAACTGCCAATAAAAACTAGACAGTAGCATTCTCAGAGCCTTCTTCGTGATGCTTGCATTCAACTCACAGTGTTGAACCTTTCTTTGATAGTTCAGGTTTGAAACACTGTTTCTGTAGAAACTGCAAGTGGATATTTGGACCTCTCTGAGGATTTCGTTGGAAATGGGATAAACAGCACAGAACTAAACTGAAGCATTCTCAGAGCTTTCTTCGTGATGTTTGAATTCAACTCACAGTGTTGAACCATTCTTTGATAGTTGAGGTTTGAAACACTCTTTTTGTAGAAACTACCAGTGGATATTTGGACCTCTCTGAGGATTTCGTAGGAAACGGTATAAACCACACGTGAATAAACAGAAGCATTCTCAGAACTTTCTTCGTGATGTTTGCATTCAACTCACATTGTTGAACCTTTCTTTGACAGTTCAGGTTTGAAACACTCTTTTTGTAGAATCTGCAAGTGGATATTTGGAGCTCTCTGAGGATTTCGTTGGAAACGGGATAAACCACACGTAACTGAACAGAAGCATTCTCAGAACCTTCTTCCTGATGTTTGCATTCAGCTAGCAGTGTTGAACCTTTCTTTGATAGTTCACCTTTGAAACACTCTTTCTGTTGAAACTGCAAGTGGATATTTGGACCTCTTTGAGGCCTTTAGTACTAAAGGTAATAACTTCATATAAAAACAAGACAGAAGCTTTCTCAGAAAATTCTTGGGGATCATTGAGTTCAACTCACAGAGCTGAACATTCCTTTGGATGGAGCAGGTTTGAAACACACTTTTTGTAGAATCTGCAAGTGGATATTTGGACCTCTCTGAGGATTTCGTTGGAAACGGGATAACTGCACCTAACTAAACAGAAGCATTCTCAGAAACTTCTTTGTGATATTTGCAATCAAATCCCCGAGTTGAATCTTGCTTTGATAGTTCAAGTTTGAAACACTCTTTTTGTTGTATCTGCAAGTGGATATTTGGACCACTCGATGGCCTTCGTTCGAAACTGCTATATCTACACATAAAATCTAGACAGTAGCTTTCACAGAAACTTCTCTGTGATGATTGCATTCAACTCACAGCGTTGAAGGTTCCTTTTGAAACAGCAGTTTCCAAACACTCTTTCTGTGGAATCTGCAAGTGGATATTTGGACCGCTTTGAAGATTTCATTGGAAATGGGATAATCTTCACAGAAAAACTAAACAGAAACATTCTCAGAAACTTCTTTGTGATGTTTGCATTCAACTCACAGAGTTGAACTTTCCTTTTGAGAGAGAAGCTTTGCAACACTCTTTTTCTAGTATCTGCGAGTGGACATTTGGAGGGCTTTGAGGCCTGTGGTGGAAAAGGAAATATCTTCCCGTAGACACTAGATAGAAGCATTCTCAGAAACTACTTTGGGATGATTGCATTCAAGTCTCAGAGTTGAACATTCTCTTTGACAGAGCAGTTTGGAAACTCTCTTTTTGTAGAATCTGCAAGTGGAGACATGGACCGCATTGAGGCCCATGGTAACAAAGGAAATAACTGCCTATAGAAGCTAGACAGTAGCATTCTCAGAGCCTTCTTCGTGATGCTTACACTCAACTCACAGTGTTGAACATTTCTTTGATAGTTCAGGTTTGAAACACTGTTTCTGTAGAAACTGCAAGTGGATATTTGCACCTCTCTGAGGATTTCGTTGGAAAAGGAATAAACCGCACGTAACTAAACTGAAGCATTCTCAGAGCTTTCTTCGTGAGGTTTGCATTCAATTCACAGTGTTGAACCTTTCTTTGATAGTTCAGGTTTGAAACACTCTTTCTGTAGAAACTTCAAGTGGATATTTAAAACTCTCTGAGGATTTCGTTGGAAACGGGATAAACAGCACAGAACTAAACTGAAGCATTCTCAGAACTTTCTTCGTGATGTTTGAATTCAACTCACAGTGTTGAACCATTCTTTGATAGTTGAGGTTTGAAACACTCTTTTTGTAGAAACTGCCAGTGGATATTTGGACCTCTCTGAGTATTTCGTTGGAAATGGGATAAACCACACGTAACTAAAGAGAAGCATTCTCAGAACTTTCTTCCTGACGTTTGCATTCAACTGACAGTGTTGAACCTTTCTTTGATAGTTCAGGTTTGAAACACTCTTTTTGTAGAAACTGCAAGTGGATATTTGGACCTCTCTGAGGATTTCGTTGGAAACGGGATAAACCGCACGTAACTGAACAGAAGCATTCTCAGAACCTTCTTCCTGATGTTTGCATTCAGCTCACAGTGTTGAACCTTTCTTTGATAGTTCAGGTTTCAAACACTCTTTTTGTAGAAACTGCAAGTGGATATTTGGACCTCTTTGAGGCCTATAGTAGTAAAGGTAATAACTTCATATAAAAACAAGACAGAAGCTTTCTCAGAAAATTCTTGGGGATCATTGAGTTTAACTCACAGAGCTGAACATTCCTTTGGATGGAGCAGGTTTGAAACACACTTTTTGTAGAATCTGCAAGTGGATATTTGGAGATCTCGGAGGATTTCGTTGGAAGCGGGATAACTGCACCTAACTAAACAGAAGCATTCTCAGAAACTTCTTTGTGATGTTTGCAATCGAATCCCAGAGTTGAATCTTCCTTTGATAGTTCAAGTTTGAAACCCTCTTTTTGTTGGATCTGCAAGTGGATATTTGGACCACTCTGTGGCCTTCGTTCGAAACTGCTGTATCTTCACATAAAATCTAGACAGTAGCTTTCACAGAAACTTCTCTGTGATGATTGCATTCAACTCACAGCGTTGAAGGTTCCTTTTGAAACAGCAGTTTCCAAACACTCTTTCTGTGGAATCTGCAAGTGGATATTTGGACCGCTTTGAAGATTTCATTGGAAATGGGATAATCTTCACAGAAAAACTAAACAGAAACATTCTCAGAAACTTCTTTGTGATGTTTGCATTCAACTCACAGAGTTGAACTTTCCTTTTGAGAGAGAAGCTTTGCAACTCTCTTTTTCTAGAATCTGCAAGTGGACATTTGGAGGGCTTTGAGGCCTGTGGTGGAAAAGGAAATATCTTCCCGTAGAAACTAGATAGAAGCATTCTCAGAAACTACTTTGGGATGATTGCATTCAAGTCTCAGAGTTGAACATTCTCTTTGACAGAGCAGTTTGGAAACTCTCTTTTTGTAGAATCTGCAAGTGGAGACATGGACCGCATTGAGGCCCATGGTAACAAAGGAAATAACTGCCTATAAAAACTAGACAGTAGCATTCTCAGAGCCTTCTTCGTGATGCTTGCATTCAACTCACACTGTTGAACCTTTCTTTGATAGTTCAGGTTTGAAACACTGTTTCTGTAGAAACTGCAAGTGGATATTTGGACCTCTCTGAGGATTTCGTTGGAAACGGGATAAACAGCACAGAACTAAACTGAAGCATTCTCAGAACTTTCTTCGTGATGTTTGTATTCAACTCACTGTGTTGAACCATTCTTTGATAGTTGAGGTTTGAAACACTCTTTTTGTAGAAACTGCAAGTGGATATTTGGACCTCTCTGAGGATTTCGTTGGAAACGGGATAAACCACACGTAACTAAACAGAAGCATTCTCAGAACTTTCTCCATGATGTTTGCATTCAACTCACAGTGTTGAAACTTTCTTTGATAGTTCAGGTTTGAAACACTCCTTCTGTAGAAACTGCAAGTGGATATTTGGACCTCTCTGAGTATTTCGTTGGAAATGGGATAAACCACACGTAACTAAAGAGAAGCATTCTCAGAACTTTCTTCCTGACGTTTGCATTCAGCTCACAGTGTTGAACCTTTCTTTGATAGTTCAGGTTTGAAACACTCTTTTTGTAGAAACTGCAAGTGGATATTTGGACCTCTCTGAGGATTTCGTTGGAAACGGGATAAACCGCACGTAACTGAACAGAAGCATTCTCAGAACCTTCTTCCTGATGTTTGCATTCAGCTCACAGTGTTGAACCTTTCTTTGATATTTCAGGTTTCAAACACTCTTTTTGTAGAAACTGCAAGTGGATATTTGGACCTCTTTGAGGCCTATAGTAGTAAAGGTAATAACTTCATATAAAAACAAGACAGAAGCTTTCTCAGAAAATTCTTGGGGATCATTGAGTTTAACTCACAGAGCTGAACATTCCTTTGGATGGAGCAGGTTTGAAACAAACTTTTTGTAGAATCTGCAAGTGGATATTTGGAGATCTCGGAGGATTTCGTTGGAAGCGGGATAACTGCACCTAACTAAACAGAAGCATTCTCAGAAACTTCTTTTTGATGTTTGCAATCAAATCCCAGAGTTGAATCTTCCTTTGATAGTTCAAGTTTGAAACACTCTTTTTGTTGGATGTGCAAGTGGATGTTTGGACCACTCTGTGGCCTTCATTCGAAACTGCTATATCTTCACATAAAATCTAGACAGTAGCTTTCACAGAAACTTCTCTGTGATGATTGCATTCAACTCAGAGAGTTGAAGGTTCCTTTTGAAACAGCAGTTTCCGAACACTCTTTCTGTGGAATCTGAAAGTGGATATTTGGACCGCTTTGAAGGTTTCGTTGGAAACGGGATAATCTTCACAGAATAACTAAACAGAAACATTCTCAGAAACTTCTTTGTGATGTTTGCATTCAACTCACAGAGTTGAACTTTCCTTTTGAGAGAGAAGCTTTGTAACACTCTTTTTCTAGAATCTGCAAGTGGACATTTGGAGGGCTTTGAGGCCTGTGGTGGAAAAGGAAATATCTTCCCATAGAAACTAGATAGAAGCATTCGCAGAAACTACTTTGGGATGATTGCATTCAAGTCTCACAGTTGAACATTCTCTTTGACAGAGCAGTTTGGAAACTCTCTTTTTGTAGAATCTGCAAGGGGAGACATGGACCGCATTGAGGCCCATGGTAACAAAGGAAATAACTGCCTATAAAAACTAGACAGTAGCATTCTCAGAGCCTTCTTCGTGATGCTTGCATTCAACTCACAGTGTTGAACCTTTCTTTGATAGTTCAGGTTTGAAACACTGTTTCTGTAGAAACTGCAAGTGGATATTTGGACCTCTCTGAGGATTTCGTTGGAAACGGGATAAACAGCACAGAACTAAACTGAAGCATTCTCAGAGCTTTCTTCGTGATGTTTGCATTCAACTCACATTGTTGAACCTTTCTTTGACAGTTCAGGTTTGAAACACTCTTTTTGTAGAATCTGCAAGTGGATATTTGGAGCTCTCTGAGGATTTCGTTGGAAACGGGATAAACCACACGTAACTGAACAGAAGCATTCTCAGAACCTTCTTCCTGATGTTTGCATTCAGCTAGCAGTGTTGAACCTTTCTTTGATAGTTCACATTTGAAACACTCTTTCTGTTGAAACTGCAAGTGTATATTTGGACCTCTTTGAGGCCTTTAGTAGTAATGGTAATAACTTCATATAAAAACAAGACAGAAGCTTTCTCAGAAAATTCTTGGGGATCATTGAGTTCAACTCACAGAGCTGAACATTCCTTTGGATGGAGCAGGTTCGAAACACACTTTTTGTAGAATCTGCAAGTGGATATTTGGACCTCTCTGAGGATTTCGTTGGAAACGGGATAACTGCACCTAACTAAACAGAAGCATTCTCAGAAACTTCTTTGTGATGTTTGCAATCAAATCCCCGAGTTGAATCTTGCTTTGATAGTTCAAGTTTGAAACACTCTTTTTGTTGTATCTGCAAGTGGATATTTGGACCCCTCTGTGGCCTTCGTTCGAAACTGCTATATCTACACATAAAATCTAGACAGTAGCTTTCACAGAATCTTCTCTGTGATGATTGCATTCAACTCACAGCGTTGAAGGTTCCTTTTGAAACAGCAGTTTCCAAACACTCTTTCTGTGGAATCTGCAAGTGGATATTTGGACCGCTTTGAAGATTTCATTGGAAATGGGATAATCTTCACAGAAAAACTAAACAGAAACATTCTCAGAAACTTCTTTGTGATGTTTGCATTCAACTCACAGAGTTGAACTTTCCTTTTGAGAGAGAAGCTTTGCAACACTCTTTTTCTAGTATCTGCGAGTGGACATTTGGAGGGCTTTGAGGCCTGTGGTGGAAAAGGAAATATCTTCCCGTAGACACTAGATAGAAGCATTCTCAGAAACTACTTTGGGATGATTGCATTCAAGTCTCAGAGTTGAACATTCTCTTTGACAGAGCAGTTTGGAAACTCTCTTTTTGTAGAATCTGCAAGTGGAGACATGGACCGCATTGAGGCCCATGGTAACAAAGGAAATAACTGCCTATAGAAGCTAGACAGTAGCATTCTCAGAGCCTTCTTCGTGATGCTTACACTCAACTCACAGTGTTGAACATTTCTTTGATAGTTCAGGTTTGAAACACTGTTTCTGTAGAAACTGCAAGTGGATATTTGGACCTCTCTGAGGATTTCGTTGGAAAAGGAATAAACCGCACGTAACTAAACTGAAGCATTCTCAGAGCTTTCTTCGTGAAGTTTGCATTCAATTCACAGTGTTGAACCTTTCTTTGATAGTTCAGGTTTGAAACACTCTTTCTGTAGAAACTTCAAGTGGATATTTAAAACTCTCTGAGGATTTCGTTGGAAACGGGATAAACAGCACAGAACTAAACTGAAGCATTCTCAGAACTTTCTTCGTGATGTTTGAATTCAACTCACAGTGTTGAACCATTCTTTGATAGTTGAGGTTTGAAACACTCTTTTTGTAGAAACTGCCAGTGGATATTTGGACCTCTCTGAGTATTTCGTTGGAAATGGGATAAACCACACGTAACTAAAGAGAAGCATTCTCAGAACTTTCTTACTGACGTTTGCATTCAACTGACAGTGTTGAACCTTTCTTTGATACTTCAGGTTTGAAACACTCTTTTTGTAGAAACTGCAAGTGGATATTTGGACCTCTCTGAGGATTTCGTTGGAAACGGGATAAACCGCACGTAACTGAACAGAAGCATTCTCAAAACCTTCTTCCTGATGTTTGCATTCAGCTCACAGTGTTGAACCTTTCTTTGATAGTTCAGGTTTGAAACACTCTTTTTGTAGAAACTGCAAGTGGATATTTGGACCTCTTTGAGGCCTATAGTAGTAAAGGTAATAACTTCATATAAAAACAAGACAGAAGCTTTCTCAGAAAATTCTTGGGGATCATTGAGTTTAACTCACAGAGCTGAACATTCCTTTGGATGGAGCAGGTTTGAAACACACTTTTTGTAGAATCTACAAGTGGATATTTGGAGATCTCGGAGGATTTCGTTGGAAGCGGGATAACTGCACCTAACTAAACAGAAGCATTCTCAGAAACTTCTTTGTGATGTTTGCAATCAAATCCCAGAGTTGAATCTTCCTTTGATAGTTCAAGTTTGAAACCCTCTTTTTGTTGGATCTGCAAGTGGATATTTGGACCACTCTGTGGCCTTCGTTCGAAACTGCTATATCTTCACATAAAATCTAGACAGTAGCTTTCACAGAAACTTCTCTGTGATGATTGCATTCAACTCACAGCGTTGAAGGTTCCTTTTGAAACAGCAGTTTCCAAACACTCTTTCTGTGGAATCTGCAAGTGGATATTTGGACCGCTTTGAAGATTTCATTGGAAATGGGATAATCTTCACAGAAAAACTAAACAGAAACATTCTCAGAAACTTCTTTGTGATGTTTGCATTCAACTCACAGAGTTGAACTTTCCTTTTGAGAGAGAAGCTTTGCAACTCTCTTTTTCTAGAATCTGCAAGTGGACATTTGGAGGGCTTTGAGGCCTGTGGTGGAAAAGGAAATATCTTCCCGTAGAAACTAGATAGAAGCATTCTCAGAAACTACTTTGGGATGATTGCATTCAAGTCTCAGAGTTGAACATTCTCTTTGACAGAGCAGTTTGGAAACTCTCTTTTTGTAGAATCTGCAAGTGGAGACATGGACCGCATTGAGGCCCATGGTAACAAAGGAAATAACTGCCTATAAAAACTAGACAGTAGCATTCTCAGAGCCTTCTTCGTGACGCTTGCATTCAACTCACACTGTTGAACCTTTCTTTGATAGTTCAGGTTTGAAACACTGTTTCTGTAGAAACTGCAAGTGGATATTTGGACCTCTCTGAGGATTTCGTTGGAAACGGGATAAACAGCACAGAACTAAACTGAAGCATTCTCAGAACTTTCTTCGTGATGTTTGTATTCAACTCACTGTGTTGAACCATTCTTTGATAGTTGAGGTTTGAAACACTCTTTTTGTAGAAACTGCAAGTGGATATTTGGACCTCTCTGAGGATTTCGTTGGAAACGGGATAAACCACACGTAACTAAACAGAAGCATTCTCAGAACTTTCTCCATGATGTTTGCATTCAACTCACAGTGTTGAAACTTTCTTTGATAGTTCAGGTTTGAAACACTCTTTCTGTAGAAACTGCAAGTGGATATTTGGACCTCTCTGAGTATTTCGTTGGAAATGGGATAAACCACACGTAACTAAAGAGAAGCATTCTCAGAACTTTCTTCCTGACGTTTGCATTCAGCTCACAGTGTTGAACCTTTCTTTGATAGTTCAGGTTTGAAACACTCTTTTTGTAGAAACTGCAAGTGGATATTTGGACCTCTCTGAGGATTTCGTTGGAAACGGGATAAACCGCACGTAACTGAACAGAAGCATTCTCAGAACCTTCTTCCTGATGTTTGCATTCAGCTCACAGTGTTGAACCTTTCTTTGATAGTTCAGGTTTGAAACACTCTTTTTGTAGAAACTGCAAGTGGATATTTGGACCTCTTTGAGGCCTATAGTAGTAAAGGTAATAACTTCATATAAAAACAAGACAGAAGCTTTCTCAGAAAATTCTTGGGGATCATTGAGTTTAACTCACAGAGCTGAACATTCCTTTGGATGGAGCAGGTTTGAAACACACTTTTTGTAGAATCTGCAAGTGGATATTTGGAGATCTCGGAGGATTTCGTTGGAAGCGGGATAACTGCACCTAACTAAACAGAAGCATTCTCAGAAACTTCTTTGTGATGTTTGCAATCAAATCCCAGAGTTGAATCTTCCTTTGATAGTTCAAGTTTGAAACACTCTTTTTGTTGGATCTGCAAGTGGATGTTTGGACCACTCTGTGGCCTTCATTCGAAACTGCTATATCTTCACATAAAATCTAGACAGTAGCTTTCACAGAAACTTCTCTGTGATGATTGCATTCAACTCAGAGAGTTGAAGGTTCCTTTTGAAACAGCAGTTTCCGAACACTCTTTCTGTGGAATCTGCAAGTGGATATTTGGACCGCTTTGAAGGTTTCGTTGGAAACGGGATAATCTTCACAGAACAACTAAACAGAAACATTCTCAGAAACTTCTTTGTGATGTTTGCATTCAACTCACAGAGTTGAACTTTCCTTTTGAGAGAGAAGCTTTGTAACACTCTTTTTCTAGAATCTGCAAGTGGACATTTGGAGGGCTTTGAGGCCTGTGGTGGAAAAGGAAATATCTTCCCATAGAAACTAGATAGAAGCATTCGCAGAAACTACTTTGGGATGATTGCATTCAAGTCTCAGAGTTGAACATTCTCTTTGACAGAGCAGTTTGGAAACTCTCTTTTTGTAGAATCTGCAAGTGGAGACATGGACCGCATTGAGGCCCATGGTAACAAAGGAAATAACTGCCTATAAAAACTAGACAGTAGCATTCTCAGAGCCTTCTTCGTGATGCTTGCATTCAACTCACACTGTTGAACCTTTCTTTGATAGTTCAGGTTTGAAACACTGTTTCTGTAGAAACTGCAAGTGGATATTTGGACCTCTCTGAGGATTTCGTTGGAAACGGGATAAACAGCACAGAACTAAACTGAAGCATTCTCAGAACTTTCTTCGTGATGTTTGTATTCAACTCACTGTGTTGAACCATTCTTTGATAGTTGAGGTTTGAAACACTCTTTTTGTAGAAACTGCAAGTGGATATTTGGACCTCTCTGAGGATTTCGTTGGAAACGGGATAAACCACACGTAACTAAACAGAAGCATTCTCAGAACTTTCTCCATGATGTTTGCATTCAACTCACAGTGTTGAAACTTTCTTTGATAGTTCAGGTTTGAAACACTCCTTCTGTAGAAACTGCAAGTGGATATTTGGACCTCTCTGAGTATTTCGTTGGAAATGGGATAAACCACACGTAACTAAAGAGAAGCATTCTCAGAACTTTCTTCCTGACGTTTGCATTCAGCTCACAGTGTTGAACCTTTCTTTGATAGTTCAGGTTTGAAACACTCTTTTTGTAGAAACTGCAAGTGGATATTTGGACCTCTCTGAGGATTTCGTTGGAAACGGGATAAACCGCACGTAACTGAACAGAAGCATTCTCAGAACCTTCTTCCTGATGTTTGCATTCAGCTCACAGTGTTGAACCTTTCTTTGATAGTTCAGGTTTCAAACACTCTTTTTGTAGAAACTGCAAGTGGATATTTGGACCTCTTTGAGGCCTATAGTAGTAAAGGTAATAACTTCATATAAAAACAAGACAGAAGCTTTCTCAGAAAATTCTTGGGGATCATTGAGTTTAACTCACAGAGCTGAACATTCCTTTGGATGGAGCAGGTTTGAAACAAACTTTTTGTAGAATCTGCAAGTGGATATTTGGAGATCTCGGAGGATTTCGTTGGAAGCGGGATAACTGCACCTAACTAAACAGAAGCATTCTCAGAAACTTCTTTTTGATGTTTGCAATCAAATCCCAGAGTTGAATCTTCCTTTGATAGTTCAAGTTTGAAACACTCTTTTTGTTGGATCTGCAAGTGGATGTTTGGACCACTCTGTGGCCTTCATTCGAAACTGCTATATCTTCACATAAAATCTAGACAGTAGCTTTCACAGAAACTTCTCTGTGATGATTGCATTCAACTCAGAGAGTTGAAGGTTCCTTTTGAAACAGCAGTTTCCGAACACTCTTTCTGTGGAATCTGAAAGTGGATATTTGGACCGCTTTGAAGGTTTCGTTGGAAACGGGATAATCTTCACAGAATAACTAAACAGAAACATTCTCAGAAACTTCTTTGTGATGTTTGCATTCAACTCACAGAGTTGAACTTTCCTTTTGAGAGAGAAGCTTTGTAACACTCTTTTTCTAGAATCTGCAAGTGGACATTTGGAGGGCTTTGAGGCCTGTGGTGGAAAAGGAAATATCTTCCCATAGAAACTAGATAGAAGCATTCGCAGAAACTACTTTGGGATGATTGCATTCAAGTCTCACAGTTGAACATTCTCTTTGACAGAGCAGTTTGGAAACTCTCTTTTTGTAGAATCTGCAAGTGGAGACATGGACCGCATTGAGGCCCAAGGTAACAAAGGAAATAACTGCCTATAAAAACTAGACAGTAGCATTCTCAGAGCCTTCTTCGTGATGCTTGCATTCAACTCACAGTGTTGAACCTTTCTTTGATAGTTCAGGTTTGAAACACTGTTTCTGTAGAAACTGCAAGTGGATATTTGGACCTCTCTGAGGATTTCGTTGGAAACGGGATAAACAGCACAGAACTAAACTGAAGCATTCTCAGAGCTTTCTTCGTGATGTTTGCATTCAACTCACATTGTTGAACCTTTCTTTGACAGTTCAGGTTTGAAACACTCTTTTTGTAGAATCTGCAAGTGGATATTTGGAGCTCTCTGAGGATTTCGTTGGAAACGGGATAAACCACACGTAACTGAACAGAAGCATTCTCAGAACCTTCTTCCTGATGTTTGCATTCAGCTAGCAGTGTTGAACCTTTCTTTGATAGTTCACATTTGAAACACTCTTTCTGTTGAAACTGCAAGTCTATATTTGGACCTCTTTGAGGCCTTTAGTAGTAATGGTAATAACTTCATATAAAAACAAGACAGAAGCTTTCTCAGAAAATTCTTGGGGATCATTGAGTTCAACTCACAGAGCTGAACATTCCTTTGGATGGAGCAGGTTCGAAACACACTTTTTGTAGAATCTGCAAGTGGATATTTGGACCTCTCTGAGGATTTCGTTGGAAACGGGATAACTGCACCTAACTAAACAGAAGCATTCTCAGAAACTTCTTTGTGATGTTTGCAATCAAATCCCCGAGTTGAATCTTGCTTTGATAGTTCAAGTTTGAAACACTCTTTTTGTTGTATCTGCAAGTGGATATTTGGACCACTCTGTGGCCTTCGTTCGAAACTGCTATATCTACACATAAAATCTAGACAGTAGCTTTCACAGAATCTTCTCTGTGATGATTGCATTCAACTCACAGCGTTGAAGGTTCCTTTTGAAACAGCAGTTTCCAAACACTCTTTCTGTGGAATCTGCAAGTGGATATTTGGACCGCTTTGAAGATTTCATTGGAAATGGGATAATCTTCACAGAAAAACTAAACAGAAACATTCTCAGAAACTTCTTTGTGATGTTTGCATTCAACTCACAGAGTTGAACTTTCCTTTTGAGAGAGAAGCTTTGCAACACTCTTTTTCTAGTATCTGCGAGTGGACATTTGGAGGGCTTTGAGGCCTGTGGTGGAAAAGGAAATATCTTCCCGTAGAAACTAGATAGAAGCATTCTCAGAAACTACTTTGGGATGATTGCATTCAAGTCTCAGAGTTGAACATTCTCTTTGACAGAGCACTTTGGAAACTCTCTTTTTGTAGAATCTGCAAGTGGAGACATGGACCGCATTGAGGCCCATGGTAACAAAGGAAATAACTGGCTATAGAAGCTAGACAGTAGCATTCTCAGAGCCTTCTTCTTGATGCTTGCACTCAACTCACAGTGTTGAACATTTCTTTGATAGTTCAGGTTTGAAACACTGTTTCTGTAGAAACTGCAAGTGGATATTTGGACCTCTCTGAGGATTTCGTTGGAAAAGGAATAAACCGCACGTAACTAAACTGAAGCATTCTCAGAGCTTTCTTCGTGAAGTTTGCATTCAATTCACAGTGTTGAACCTTTCTTTGATAGTTCAGGTTTGAAACACTCTTTCTGTAGAAACTTCAAGTGGATATTTAAAACTCTCTGAGGATTTCGTTGGAAACGGGATAAACAGCACAGAACTAAACTGAAGCATTCTCAGAACTTTCTTCGTGATGTTTGAATTCAACTCACAGTGTTGAACCATTCTTTGATAGTTGAGGTTTGAAACACTCTTTTTGTAGAAACTGCCAGTGGATATTTGGACCTCTCTGAGTATTTCGTTGGAAATGGGATAAACCACACGTAACTAAAGAGAAGCATTCTCAGAACTTTCTTCCTGACGTTTGCATTCAACTGACAGTGTTGAACCTTTCTTTGATACTTCAGGTTTGAAACACTCTTTTTGTAGAAACTGCAAGTGGATATTTGGACCTCTCTGAGGATTTCGTTGGAAACGGGATAAACCGCACGTAACTGAACAGAAGCATTCTCAGAACCTTCTTCCTGATGTTTGCATTCAGCTCACAGTGTTGAACCTTTCTTTGATAGTTCAGGTTTGAAACACTCTTTTTGTAGAAACTGCAAGTGGATATTTGGACCTCTTTGAGGCCTATAGTAGTAAAGGTAATAACTTCATATAAAAACAAGACAGAAGCTTTCTCAGAAAATTCTTGGGGATCATTGAGTTTAACTCACAGAGCTGAACATTCCTTTGGATGGAGCAGGTTTGAAACACACTTTTTGTAGAATCTGCAAGTGGATATTTGGAGATCTCGGAGGATTTCGTTGGAAGCGGGATAACTGCACCTAACTAAACAGAAGCATTCTCAGAAACTTCTTTGTGATGTTTGCAATCAAATCCCAGAGTTGAATCTTCCTTTGATAGTTCAAGTTTGAAACCCTCTTTTTGTTGGATCTGCAAGTGGATATTTGGACCACTCTGTGGCCTTCGTTCGAAACTGCTATATCTTCACATAAAATCTAGACAGTAGCTTTCACAGAAACTTCTCTGTGATGATTGCATTCAACTCACAGCGTTGAAGGTTCCTTTTGAAACAGCAGTTTCCAAACACTCTTTCTGTGGAATCTGCAAGTGGATATTTGGAACGCTTTGAAGATTTCATTGGAAATGGGATAATCTTCACAGAAAAACTAAACAGAAACATTCTCAGAAACTTCTTTGTGATGTTTGCATTCAACTCACAGAGTTGAACTTTCCTTTTGAGAGAGAAGCTTTGCAACTCTCTTTTTCTAGAATCTGCAAGTGGACATTTGGAGGGCTTTGAGGCCTGTGGTGGAAAAGGAAATATCTTCCCGTAGAAACTAGATAGAAGCATTCTCAGAAACTACTTTGGGATGATTGCATTCAAGTCTCAGAGTTGAACATTCTCTTTGACAGAGCAGTTTGGAAACTCTCTTTTTGTAGAATCTGCAAGTGGAGACATGGACCGCATTGAGGCCCATGGTAACAAAGGAAATAACTGCCTATAAAAACTAGACAGTAGCATTCTCAGAGCCTTCTTCGTGATGCTTGCATTCAACTCACACTGTTGAACCTTTCTTTGATAGTTCAGGTTTGAAACACTGTTTCTGTAGAAACTGCAAGTGGATATTTGGACCTCTCTGAGGATTTCGTTGGAAACGGGATAAACAGCACAGAACTAAACTGAAGCATTCTCAGAACTTTCTTCGTGATGTTTGTATTCAACTCACTGTGTTGAACCATTCTTTGATAGTTGAGGTTTGAAACACTCTTTTTGTAGAAACTGCAAGTGGATATTTGGACCTCTCTGAGGATTTCGTTGGAAACGGGATAAACCACACGTAACTAAACAGAAGCATTCTCAGAACTTTCTCCATGATGTTTGCATTCAACTCACAGTGTTGAAACTTTCTTTGATAGTTCAGGTTTGAAACACTCCTTCTGTAGAAACTGCAAGTGGATATTTGGACCTCTCTGAGTATTTCGTTGGAAATGGGATAAACCACACGTAACTAAAGAGAAGCATTCTCAGAACTTTCTTCCTGACGTTTGCATTCAGCTCACAGTGTTGAACCTTTCTTTGATAGTTCAGGTTTGAAACACTCTTTTTGTAGAAACTGCAAGTGGATATTTGGACCTCTCTGAGGATTTCGTTGGAAACGGGATAAACCGCACGTAACTGAACAGAAGCATTCTCAGAACCTTCTTCCTGATGTTTGCATTCAGCTCACAGTGTTGAACCTTTCTTTGATAGTTCAGGTTTCAAACACTCTTTTTGTAGAAACTGCAAGTGGATATTTGGACCTCTTTGAGGCCTATAGTAGTAAAGGTAATAACTTCATATAAAAACAAGACAGAAGCTTTCTCAGAAAATTCTTGGGGATCATTGAGTTTAACTCACAGAGCTGAACATTCCTTTGGATGGAGCAGGTTTGAAACAAACTTTTTGTAGAATCTGCAAGTGGATATTTGGAGATCTCGGAGGATTTCGTTGGAAGCGGAATAACTGCACCTAACTAAACAGAAGCATTCTCAGAAACTTCTTTTTGATGTTTGCAATCAAATCCCAGAGTTGAATCTTCCTTTGATAGTTCAAGTTTGAAACACTCTTTTTGTTGGATGTGCAAGTGGATGTTTGGACCACTCTGTGGCCTTCATTCGAAACTGCTATATCTTCACATAAAATCTAGACAGTAGCTTTCACAGAAACTTCTCTGTGATGATTGCATTCAACTCAGAGAGTTGAAGGTTCCTTTTGAAACAGCAGTTTCCGAACACTCTTTCTGTGGAATCTGAAAGTGGATATTTGGACCGCTTTGAAGGTTTCGTTGGAAACGGGATAATCTTCACAGAATAACTAAACAGAAACATTCTCAGAAACTTCTTTGTGATGTTTGCATTCAACTCACAGAGTTGAACTTTCCTTTTGAGAGAGAAGCTTTGTAACACTCTTTTTCTAGAATCTGCAAGTGGACATTTGGAGGGCTTTGAGGCCTGTGGTGGAAAAGGAAATATCTTCCCATAGAAACTAGATAGAAGCATTCGCAGAAACTACTTTGGGATGATTGCATTCAAGTCTCACAGTTGAACATTCTCTTTGACAGAGCAGTTTGGAAACTCTCTTTTTGTAGAATCTGCAAGTGGAGACATGGACCGCATTGAGGCCCATGGTAACAAAGGAAATAACTGCCTATAAAAACTAGACAGTAGCATTCTCAGAGCCTTCTTCGTGATGCTTGCATTCAACTCACAGTGTTGAACCTTTCTTTGATAGTTCAGGTTTGAAACACTGTTTCTGTAGAAACTGCAAGTGGATATTTGGACCTCTCTGAGGATTTCGTTGGAAACGGGATAAACAGCACAGAACTAAACTGAAGCATTCTCAGAGCTTTCTTCGTGATGTTTGCATTCAACTCACATTGTTGAACCTTTCTTTGACAGTTCAGGTTTGAAACACTCTTTTTGTAGAATCTGCAAGTGGATATTTGGAGCTCTCTGAGGATTTCGTTGGAAACGGGATAAACCACACGTAACTGAACAGAAGCATTCTCAGAAACTTCTTCCTGATGTTTGCATTCAGCTAGCAGTGTTGAACCTTTCTTTGATAGTTCACCTTTGAAACACTCTTTCTGTTGAAACTGCAAGTGTATATTTGGACCTCTTTGAGGCCTTTAGTAGTAATGGTAATAACTTCATATAAAAACAAGACAGAAGCTTTCTCAGAAAATTCTTGGGGATCATTGAGTTCAACTCACAGAGCTGAACATTCCTTTGGATGGAGCAGGTTCGAAACACACTTTTTGTAGAATCTGCAAGTGGATATTTGGACCTCTCTGAGGATTTCGTTGGAAACGGGATAACTGCACCTAACTAAACAGAAGCATTCTCAGAAACTTCTTTGTGATGTTTGCAATCAAATCCCCGAGTTGAATCTTGCTTTGATAGTTCAAGTTTGAAACACTCTTTTTGTTGTATCTGCAAGTGGATATTTGGACCACTCTGTGGCCTTCGTTCGAAACTGCTATATCTACACATAAAATCTAGACAGTAGCTTTCACAGAATCTTCTCTGTGATGATTGCATTCAACTCACAGCGTTGAAGGTTCCTTTTGAAACAGCAGTTTCCAAACACTCTTTCTGTGGAATCTGCAAGTGGATATTTGGACCGCTTTGAAGATTTCATTGGAAATGGGATAATCTTCACAGAAAAACTAAACAGAAACATTCTCAGAAACTTCTTTGTGATGTTTGCATTCAACTCACAGAGTTGAACTTTCCTTTTGAGAGAGAAGCTTTGCAACACTCTTTTTCTAGTATCTGCGAGTGGACATTTGGAGGGCTTTGAGGCCTGTGGTGGAAAAGGAAATATCTTCCCGTAGAAACTAGATAGAAGCATTCTCAGAAACTACTTTGGGATGATTGCATTCAAGTCTCAGAGTTGAACATTCTCTTTGACAGAGCACTTTGGAAACTCTCTTTTTGTAGAATCTGCAAGTGGAGACATGGACCGCATTGAGGCCCATGGTAACAAAGGAAATAACTGGCTATAGAAGCTAGACAGTAGCATTCTCAGAGCCTTCTTCTTGATGCTTGCACTCAACTCACAGTGTTGAACATTTCTTTGATAGTTCAGGTTTGAAACACTGTTTCTGTAGAAACTGCAAGTGGATATTTGGACCTCTCTGAGGATTTCGTTGGAAAAGGAATAAACCGCACGTAACTAAACTGAAGCATTCTCAGAGCTTTCTTCGTGAAGTTTGCATTCAATTCACAGTGTTGAACCTTTCTTTGATAGTTCAGGTTTGAAACACTCTTTCTGTAGAAACTTCAAGTGGATATTTAAAACTCTCTGAGGATTTCGTTGGAAACGGGATAAACAGCACAGAACTAAACTGAAGCATTCTCAGAACTTTCTTCGTGATGTTTGAATTCAACTCACAGTGTTGAACCATTCTTTGATAGTTGAGGTTTGAAACACTCTTTTTGTAGAAACTGCCAGTGGATATTTGGACCTCTCTGAGTATTTCGTTGGAAATGGGATAAACCACACGTAACTAAAGAGAAGCATTCTCAGAACTTTCTTCCTGACGTTTGCATTCAACTGACAGTGTTGAACCTTTCTTTGATACTTCAGGTTTGAAACACTCTTTTTGTAGAAACTGCAAGTGGATATTTGGACCTCTCTGAGGATTTCGTTGGAAATGGGATAAACCGCACGTAACTGAACAGAAGCATTCTCAGAACCTTCTTCCTGATGTTTGCATTCAGCTCACAGTGTTGAACCTTTCTTTGATAGTTCAGGTTTGAAACACTCTTTTTGTAGAAACTGCAAGTGGATATTTGGACCTCTTTGAGGCCTATAGTAGTAAAGGTAATAACTTCATATAAAAACAAGACAGAAGCTTTCTCAGAAAATTCTTGGGGATCATTGAGTTTAACTCACAGAGCTGAACATTCCTTTGGATGGAGCAGGTTTGAAACACACTTTTTGTAGAATCTGCTAGTGGATATTTGGAGATCTCGGAGGATTTCGTTGGAAGCGGGATAACTGCACCTAACTAAACAGAAGCATTCTCAGAAACTTCTTTGTGATGTTTGCAATCAAATCCCAGAGTTGAATCTTCCTTTGATAGTTCAAGTTTGAAACCCTCTTTTTGTTGGATCTGCAAGTGGATATTTGGACCACTCTGTGGCCTTCGTTCGAAACTGCTATATCTTCACATAAAATCTAGACAGTAGCTTTCACAGAAACTTCTCTGGGATGATTGCATTCAACTCACAGCGTTGAAGGTTCCTTTTGAAACAGCAGTTTCCAAACACTCTTTCTGTGGAATCTGCAAGTGGATATTTGGACCGCTTTGAAGATTTCATTGGAAATGGGATAATCTTCACAGAAAAACTAAACAGAAACATTCTCAGAAACTTCTTTGTGATGTTTGCATTCAACTCACAGAGTTGAACTTTCCTTTTGAGAGAGAAGCTTTGCAACTCTCTTTTTCTAGAATCTGCAAGTGGACATTTGGAGGGCTTTGAGGCCTGTGGTGGAAAAGGAAATACCTTCCCGTAGAAACTAGATAGAAGCATTCTCAGAAACTACTTTGGGATGATTGCATTCAAGTCTCAGAGTTGAACATTCTCTTTGACAGAGCAGTTTGGAAACTCTCTTTTTGTAGAATCTGCAAGTGGAGACATGGACCGCATTGAGGCCCATGGTAACAAAGGAAATAACTGCCTATAAAAACTAGACAGTAGCATTCTCAGAGCCTTCTTCGTGATGCATGCATTCAACTCACACTGTTGAACCTTTCTTTGATAGTTCAGGTTTGAAACACTGTTTCTGTAGAAACTGCAAGTGGATATTTGGACCTCTCTGAGGATTTCGTTGGAAACGGGATAAACAGCACAGAACTAAACTGAAGCATTCTCAGAACTTTCTTCGTGATGTTTGTATTCAACTCACTGTGTTGAACCATTCTTTGATAGTTGAGGTTTGAAACACTCTTTTTGTAGAAACTGCAAGTGGATATTTGGACCTCTGTGAGGATTTCGTTGGAAACGGGATAAACCACACGTAACTAAACAGAAGCATTCTCCAAACTTTCTCCATGATGTTTGCATTCAACTCACAGTGTTGAAACTTTCTTTGATAGTTCAGGTTTGAAACACTCTTTCTGTAGAAACTGCAAGTGGATATTTGGACCTCTCTGAGGATTTCGTTGGAAACGGGATAAACCGCACGTAACTGAACAGAAGCATTCTCGGAAACTTCTTCCTGATGTTTGCATTCAGCTCACAGTGTTGAACCTTTCTTTGATAGTTCAGGTTTGAAACACTCTTTTTGTAGAAACTGCAAGTGGATATTTGGACCTCTTTGAGGCCTGTAGTAGTAAAGGTAATAACTTCATATAAAAACAAGACAGAAGCATTCTCAGAAAATTCTTGGGGATCATTGAGTTTAACTCACAGAGCTGAACATTCCTTTGGATGGAGCAGGTTTGAAACACACTTTTTGTAGAATCTGCAAGTGGATATTTGGAGCTCTCTGAGGATTTCGTTGGAAACGGGATAAACCGCACGTAACTGAACAGAAGCATTCTCAGAACCTTCTTCCTTATGTTTGCATTCGGCTAGCAGTGTTGAACCTTTCTTTGATAGTTCACCTTTGAAACACTCTTTCTGTTGAAACTACAAGTGGATATTTGGACCTCTTTGAGGCTTTTAGTAGTAAAGGTAATAACTTCATATAAAAACAAGACAGAAGCTTTTTCAGAAAATTCTTGGGGATCATTGAGTTCAACTCACAGAGCTGAACATTCCTTTGGATGGAGCAGGTTTGAAACACACTTTTTGTAGAATCTGCAAGTGGATATTTGGACCTCTCTGAGGATTTCGTTGGAAACGGGATAACTGCACCTAACTAAACAGAAGCATTCTCAGAAACTTCTTTGTGATGTTTGCAATCAAATCCCAGAGTTGAATCTTGCTTTGATAGTTCAAGTTTGAAACACTCTTTTTGTTGTATCTGCAAGTGGATATTTGGACCACTCTGTGGCCTTCGTTCGAAACTGGTATATCTTCACATAAAATCTAGACAGTAGCTTTCACAGAAACTTCTCTGTGATGATTGCATTCAACTCACAGCGTTGAAGGTTCCTTTTGAAACAGCAGTTTCCGAACACTCTTTCCGTGGAATCTGCAAGTGGATATTTGGACCGCTTTGAAGGTTTCGTTGGAAACGGGATAATCTTCACAGAAAAACTAAACAGAAACATTCTCAGAAACTTCTTTGTGATGTTTGCATTCAACTCACAGAGTTCAACTTTCCTTTTGAGAGAGAAGCTTTGCAACACTCTTCTTCTAGAATCTGCAAGTGGACATTTGGAGGGCTTTGAGGCCTGTGGTGGAAAAGGAAATATCTTCCCGTAGAAACTAGATAGAAGCATTCTCAGAAACTACTTTGGGATGATTGCATTCAAGTCTCAGAGTTGAACATTCTCTTTGAGAGAGCAGTTTGGAAACTCTCTTTTTGTAGAATCTCCAAGTGGAGACATGGACCGCATTGAGGCCCATGGTAACAAAGGAAATAACTGCCTATAAAAACTAGACAGTAGCATTCTCAGAGCCTTCTTCGTGATGCTTGCATTCAACTCACAGTGTTGAACCTTTCTTTGATTGTTCAGGTTTGAAACACTGTTTCTGTAGAAACTGCAAGTGGATATTTGGACCTCTCTGAGGATTTCGTTGGAAACGGGATAAACCACAAGTAACTAAACAGAAGCATTCTCAGAGCTTTCTTCGTGATGTTTGAATTCAATTCACAGTGTTGAACCTTTCTTTGATAGTTCAGGTTTGAAACACTGTTTCTGTAGAAACTGCAAGTGGATATTTGGACCTCTCTGAGGATTTCGTTGGAAACGGGATAAACAGCACAGAACTAAACTGAAGCATTCTCAGAACTTTCTTCGTGATGTTTGCATTCAACTTACAGTTTTGAACCATTCTTTGATAGTTGAGGTTTGAAACACTCTTTTTGTAGAAACTGCCAGTGGATATTTGGACCTCTCTGAGGATTTCGTTGGAAATAGGATAAACAACACTTAACTAAACAGAAGCATTCTCAGAACTTTCTTCGTGATGTTGGCATTCAACACACAGTGTTGACACTTTCTTTGATAGTTCAGGTTTGAAACACACTTTTTGTAGAAACTGCAAGTGGATATTTGGACCTCTTTGAGGCCTATCGTAGTAAAGGTAATAACTTCATATAAAAACAAGACTGAAGCTTTCTCAGAAAATTCTTGGGGATCATTGAGTTTACTCACAGAGCTGAACATTCCTTTGGATGGAGCAGGTTTGAAACACACTTTTTGTAGAATCTGCAAGTGGATATTTGGACCTCTCGGAGGATTTCGTTGGAAACGGGATAACTGCACCTAACTAAACAGAAGCATTCTCAGAAACTTCTTTGTGATGTTTGCAATCAAATCCCAGAGTTGAATCTTCCTTTGATAGTTCAAGTTTGAAACACTCTTTTTGTTGGATCTGCAAGTGGATATTTGGACCACTCTGTGGCCTTCGTTCGAAACTGTTATGTCTTCACATAAAATCTAGACAGTAGCTTTCACAGAAACTTCTCTGTGATGATTGCATTCAACTCACAGAGTTGAAGGTTGTTTTTGAAACAGCAGTTTACAAACACTCTTTCTGTGGAATCTGCAAGTGGATATTTGGACTGCTTTGAAGATTTCGTTGGAAACCGGATAATCTTCACAGAAAAACTAAACAGAAATATTCTCAGAAACTTCTTTGTGATGTTTGCATTCAACTCACAGAGTTGAACATTCCTTTCGAGAGAGAAGTTTTGCAACAATCTTTTTCTAGAATCTGCAAGTGGACATTTGGAGGGCTTTGAGGCCTGTGGTGGAAAAGGATATATCTTCCCGTAGAAACTAGATAGAAGCATTCTCAGAAACTACTTTGGGATGATTGCATTCAAGTCTCAGAGTTGAACATTCTCTTTGACAGAGCAGTTTGGAAACTCTCTTTTTGTAGAATCTGCAATTGGAGACATGGACCGCATTGAGGCCCATGGTAACAAAGGAAATAACTGCCTATAAAAACTAGACAGTAGCATTCTCAGAGCCTTCTTCGTGATGCTTGCATTCAACTCACAGTGTTGAACCTTTCTTTGATAGTTCAGGTTTGAAACACTGTTTCTGTAGAAACTGCAAGTGGATATTTGGACCTCTTTGAGGCCTGTAGTAGTAAAGGTAATAACTTCATATAAAAACAAGACAGAAGCATTCTCAGAAAATTCTTGGGGATCATTGAGTTTAATTCACAGAGCTGAACATTCCTTTGGATGGAGCAGGTTTGAAACACACTTTTTGTAGAATCTGCAAGTGTATATTTGGAGCTCTCTGAAGATTTCGTTGGAAACGGGATAAACCACACGTAACTGAACAGAAGAATTCTCAGAACCTTCTTCCTGATGTTTGCATTCAGCTAGCAGTGTTGAACCTTTCTTTGATAGTTCACCTTTGAAACACTCTTTCTGTTGAAACTGCAAGTGGATATTTGGACCTCTTTGAGCCCTTTAGTAGTAAAGGTAATAACTTCATATAAAAACAAGACAGAAGCTTTCTCAGAAAATTCTTGGGGATCATTGAGTTCAACTCAGAGAGCTGAACATTCCTTTGGATGGAGCAGGTTTGAAACACACTTTTTGTAGAATCTGCAAGTGGATATTTGGACCTCTCTGAGGATTTCGTTGGAAACGGGATAACTGCACCTAACTAAACAGAAGCATTCTCAGAAACTTCTTTGTGATATTTGCAATCAAATTCCCGAGTTGAATCTTGCTTTGATAGTTCAAGTTTGAAACACTCTTTTTGTTGTATCTGCAAGTGGATATTTGGACCACTCTGTGGCCTTCGTTCGAAACTGGTATATCTTCACATAAAATCTAGACAGTAGCTTTCACAGAAACTTCTCTGTGATGATTGCATTCAACTCAGAGAGTTGAAGGTTCCTTTTGAAACAGCAGTTTCCGAACACTTTCTGTGGAATCTGCAAGTGGATATTTGGACCGCTTTGAAGGTTTCGTTGGAAACGGGATAGTCTTCACAGAAAAACTAAACAGAAACATTCTCAGAAACTTCTTTGTGATGTTTGCATTCAACTCACAGAGTTGAACTTTCCTTTTGAGAGAGAAGCTTTGCAACACTCTTTTTCTAGAATCTGCAAGTGGACATTTGGAGGGCTTTGAGGCCTGTGGTGGAAAAGGAAATATCTTCCCGTAGAAACTAGATAGAAGCATTCTCAGAAACTACTTTGGGATGATTGCATTCAAGTCTCAGAGTTGAACATTCTCTTTGACAGAGCAGTTTGGAAACTCTCTTTTTGTAGAATCTGCAAGTGGAGACATGGACCGCATTGAGGCCCATGGTAACAAAGGAAATAACTGCCTATAAAAACTAGACAGTAGCATTCTCAGAGCCTTCTTCGTGATGCTTGCATTCAACTCACACTGTTGAACCTTTCTTTGGTTGTTCAGGTTTGAAACACTGTTTCTGTAGAAACTGCAAGTGGATATTTGGACCTCTCTGAGGATTTCGTTGGAAACGGGATAAACCACAAGTAACTAAACAGAAGCATTCTCAGAGCTTTCTTCGTGATGTTTGAATTCAATTCACAGTGTTGAACCTTTCTTTGATAGTTCAGGTTTGAAACACTGTTTCTGTAGAAACTGCAAGTGGATATTTGGACCTCTCTGAGGATTTCGTTGGAAACGGGATAAACAGCACAGAACTAAACTGAAGCATTCTCAGAACTTTCTTCGTGATGTTTGAATTCAACTCACAGTGTTGAACCATTGTTGGATAGTTGAGGTTTGAAACACTCTTTTTGTAGAAACTGCCAGTGGATATTTGGACCTCTCTGAGGATTTCGTAGGAAACGGGATAAACCACACCTCACTAAACAGAAGCATTCTCAGAACTTTCTTCGTGATGTTTGCATTCAACTCACAGTGTTGAACCTTTCTTTGATAGTTCAGGTTTGAAGCACTCTTTTTGTAGAAACTGCAAGTGGATATTTGGACCTCTCTGAGGATTTCGTTGGAAACGGGATAAACCGCACATAACTGAACAGAAGCATTCTCAGAACCTTCTTCCTGATGTTTGCATTCAGTTCACAGTGTTGAACCTTTCTTTGATAGTTCACGTTTCAAACACTCTTTTTGTAGAAACTGCAAGTGGATATTTGGACCTCTTTGAGGCCTATAGTAGTCAAGGTAATAACTTCATATAAAAACAAGACAGAAGCTTTCTCAGAAAATTCTTTGGGATCATTGAGTTTAACTCACAGAGCTGAACATTCCTTTGGATGGAGCAGGTTTGAAACACACTTTTTGTAGAATCTGCAAGTGGATATTTGGACCTCTCGGAGGATTTCGTTGGAAACGGGATAACTGCACCTAACTAAACAGAAGCATTCTCAGAAACTTCTCTGTGATGTTTGCAATCAAATCCCAGAGTTGAATCTTCCTTTGATAGTTCAAGTTTGAAACACTCTTTTTGTTGGATCTGCAAGTGGATATTTGGACCACTCTGTGGCCTTCGTTCGAAACTGGTATGTCTTCACATAAAATCTAGACAGTAGCTTTCACAGAAACTTCTCTGTGATGATTGCATTCAACTCACAGAGTTGAAGGTTGCTTTTGAAACAGCAGTTTCCAAACACTCTTTCTGTGGTATCTGCAAGTGGATATTTGGACTGCTTTGAAGATTTCGTTGGAAACCGGATAATCTTCACAGAAAAACTAAACAGAAATATTCTCAGAAACTTCTTTGTGATGTTTGCATTCAACTCACAGAGTTGAACATTCCTTTTGAGAGAGAAGTTTTGCAACAATCTTTTTCTAGAATCTGCAAGTGGACATTTGGAGGGCTTTGAGGCCTGTGGTGGAAAAGGATATATCTTCCCATAGAAACTAGATAGAAGCATTCTCAGAAACTACTTTGGGATGATTGCATTCAAGTCTCAGAGTTGAACATTCTCTTTGACAGAGCAGTTTGGAAACTCTCTTTTTGTAGAATCTGCAATTGGAGACATGGACCGCATTGAGGCCCATGGTAACAAAGGAAATAACTGCCTATAAAAACTAGACAGTGACATTCTCAGAGCCTTCTTCGTGATGCTTGCATTCAACTCACACTGTTGAACCTTTCTTTGATAGTTCAGGTTTGAAACACTGTTTCTGTAGAAACTGCAAGTGGATATTTGGACCTCTCTGAGGATTTCGTTGGAAACGGGATAAACAGCACAGAACTAAATTGAAGCATTCTCAGAACTTTCTTCGTGATGTTTGTATTCAACTCACTGTGTTGAACCATTCTTTGATAGTTGAGGTTTGAAACACTCTTTTTGTAGAAACTGCAAGTGGATATTTGGACCTCTCTGAGGATTTCGTAGGAAACGGGATAAACCACACGTAACTAAACAGAAGCATTCTCAGAGCTTTCTTCGTGATGTTTGCATTCAATTCACAGTGTTGAACCTTTCTTTGATATTTCAGGTTTGAAACACTCTTTTTGTAGAAACTGCAAGTGGATATTTGAAACTCTTTGAGGATTTCGTTTGAAACGGGATAAACAGCACAGAACTAAACTGAAGCATTCTCAGAACTTTCTTCGTGATGTTTGAATTGAACTCACAGTGTTGAACCATTCTTGGATAGTTGAGGTTTGAAACACTCTTTTTGTAGAAACTGCCAGTGGATATTTGGACCTCTCTGAGGATTTCGTAGGAAACGGGATAAACCACACCTCACTAAACAGAAGCATTCTCAGAACTTTCTTCGTGATGTTTGCATTCAACCCACAGTGTTGAACCTTTCTTTGATAGTTGAGGTTTGAAACACTCTTTTTGTAGAAACTGCCAGTGGATATTTGGACCTCTCTGAGGATTTCGTAGGAAACGGGATAAGCCACAGGTAACTAAACAGAAGGATTCTCAGAACTTTCTTCGTGATGTTTGCATTCAACTCACAGTGTTGAAACTTTCTTTGATAGTTCACGTTTCAAACACTCTTTTTGTAGAAACTGCAAGTGGATATTTGGACCTCTTTGAGGCCTATAGTAGTAAAGGTAATAACTTCATATAAAAACAAGACAGAAGCTTTCTCAGAAAATTCTTTGGGATCATTGAGTTTAACTCACAGAGCTGAACATTCCTTTGGATGGAGCAGGTTTGAAACACACTTTTTGTAGAATCTGCAAGTGGATATTTGGACCTCTCGGAGGATTTCGTTGGAAACGGGATAACTGCACCTAACTAAACAGAAGCATTCTCAGAAACTTCTCTGTGATGTTTGCAATCAAATCCCAGAGTTGAATCTTCCTTTGATAGTTCAAGTTTGAAACACTCTTTTTGTTGGATCTGCAAGTGGATATTTGGACCACTCTGTGGCCTTCGTTCGAAACTGGTATGTCTTCACATAAAATCTAGACAGTAGCTTTCACAGAAACTTCTCTGTGATGATTGCATTCAACTCACAGAGTTGAAGGTTGCTTTTGAAACAGCAGTTTCCAAACACTCTTTCTGTGGTATCTGCAAGTGGATATTTGGACTGCTTTGAAGATTTCGTTGGAAACCGGATAATCTTCACAGAAAAACTAAACAGAAATATTCTCAGAAACTTCTTTGTGATGTTTGCATTCAACTCACAGAGTTGAACATTCCTTTTGAGAGAGAAGTTTTGCAACAATCTTTTTCTAGAATCTGCAAGTGGACATTTGGAGGGCTTTGAGGCCTGTGGTGGAAAAGGATATATCTTCCCATAGAAACTAGATAGAAGCATTCTCAGAAACTACTTTGGGATGATTGCATTCAAGTCTCAGAGTTGAACATTCTCTTTGACAGAGCAGTTTGGAAACTCTCTTTTTGTAGAATCTGCAATTGGAGACATGGACCGCATTGAGGCCCATGGTAACAAAGGAAATAACTGCCTATAAAAACTAGACAGTGGCATTCTCAGAGCCTTCTTCGTGATGCTTGCATTCAACTCACACTGTTGAACCTTTCTTTGATAGTTCAGGTTTGAAACACTGTTTCTGTAGAAACTGCAAGTGGATATTTGGACCTCTCTGAGGATTTCGTTGGAAACGGGATAAACAGCACAGAACTAAATTGAAGCATTCTCAGAACTTTCTTCGTGATGTTTGTATTCAACTCACTGTGTTGAACCATTCTTTGATAGTTGAGGTTTGAAACACTCTTTTTGTAGAAACTGCAAGTGGATATTTGGACCTCTCTGAGGATTTCGTAGGAAACGGGATAAACCACACGTAACTAAACAGAAGCATTCTCAGAGCTTTCTTCGTGATGTTTGCATTCAATTCACAGTGTTGAACCTTTCTTTGATATTTCAGGTTTGAAACACTCTTTTTGTAGAAACTGCAAGTGGATATTTGAAACTCTTTGAGGATTTCGTTTGAAACGGGATAAACAGCACAGAACTAAACTGAAGCATTCTCAGAACTTTCTTCGTGATGTTTGAATTCAACTCACAGTGTTGAACCATTCTTGGATAGTTGAGGTTTGAAACACTCTTTTTGTAGAAACTGCCAGTGGATATTTGGACCTCTCTGAGGATTTCGTAGGAAACGGGATAAACCACACCTCACTAAACAGAAGCATTCTCAGAACTTTCTTCGTGATGTTTGCATTCAACCCACAGTGTTGAACCTTTCTTTGATAGTTGAGGTTTGAAACACTCTTTTTGTAGAAACTGCCAGTGGATATTTGGACCTCTCTGAGGATTTCGTAGGAAACGGGATAAGCCACAGGTAACTAAACAGAAGGATTCTCAGAACTTTCTTCGTGATGTTTGCATTCAACTCACAGTGTTGAAACTTTCTTTGATAGTTCACGTTTCAAACACTCTTTTTGTAGAAACTGCAAGTGGATATTTGGACCTCTTTGAGGCCTATAGTAGTAAAGGTAATAACTTCATATAAAAACAAGACAGAAGCTTTCTCAGAAAATTCTTTGGGATCATTGAGTTTAACTCACAGAGCTGAACATTCCTTTGGATGGAGCAGGTTTGAAACACACTTTTTGTAGAATCTGCAAGTGGATATTTGGACCTCTCGGAGGATTTCGTTGGAAACGGGATAACTGCACCTAACTAAACAGAAGCATTCTCAGAAACTTCTCTGTGATGTTTGCAATCAAATCCCAGAGTTGAATCTTCCTTTGATAGTTCAAGTTTGAAACACTCTTTTTGTTGGATCTGCAAGTGGATATTTGGACCACTCTGTGGCCTTCGTTCGAAACTGGTATGTCTTCACATAAAATCTAGACAGTAGCTTTCACAGAAACTTCTCTGTGATGATTGCATTCAACTCACAGAGTTGAAGGTTGCTTTTGAAACAGCAGTTTCCAAACACTCTTTCTGTGGTATCTGCAAGTGGATATTTGGACTGCTTTGAAGATTTCGTTGGAAACCGGATAATCTTCACAGAAAAACTAAACAGAAATATTCTCAGAAACTTCTTTGTGATGTTTGCATTCAACTCACAGAGTTGAACATTCCTTTTGAGAGAGAAGTTTTGCAACAATCTTTTTCTAGAATCTGCAAGTGGACATTTGGAGGGCTTTGAGGCCTGTGGTGGAAAAGGATATATCTTCCCATAGAAACTAGATAGAAGCATTCTCAGAAACTACTTTGGGATGATTGCATTCAAGTCTCAGAGTTGAACATTCTCTTTGACAGAGCAGTTTGGAAACTCTCTTTTTGTAGAATCTGCAATTGGAGACATGGACCGCATTGAGGCCCATGGTAACAAAGGAAATAACTGCCTATAAAAACTAGACAGTGGCATTCTCAGAGCCTTCTTCGTGATGCTTGCATTCAACTCACACTGTTGAACCTTTCTTTGATAGTTCAGGTTTGAAACACTGTTTCTGTAGAAACTGCAAGTGGATATTTGGACCTCTCTGAGGATTTCGTTGGAAACGGGATAAACAGCACAGAACTAAATTGAAGCATTCTCAGAACTTTCTTCGTGATGTTTGTATTCAACTCACTGTGTTGAACCATTCTTTGATAGTTGAGGTTTGAAACACTCTTTTTGTAGAAACTGCAAGTGGATATTTGGACCTCTCTGAGGATTTCGTAGGAAACGGGATAAACCACATGTAACTAAACAGAAGCATTCTCAGAGCTTTCTTCGTGATGTTTGCATTCAATTCACAGTGTTGAACCTTTCTTTGATATTTCAGGTTTGAAACACTCTTTTTGTAGAAACTGCAAGTGGATATTTGAAACTCTTTGAGGATTTCGTTTGAAACGGGATAAACAGCACAGAACTAAACTGAAGCATTCTCAGAACTTTCTTCGTGATGTTTGAATTCAACTCACAGTGTTGAACCATTCTTGGATAGTTGAGCTTTGAAACACTCTTTTTGTAGAAACTGCCAGTGGATATTTGGACCTCTCTGAGGATTTCGTAGGAAACGGGATAAACCACACCTCACTAAACAGAAGCATTCTCAGAACTTTCTTCGTGATGTTTGCATTCAACCCACAGTGTTGAACCTTTCTTTGATAGTTGAGGTTTGAAACACTCTTTTTGTAGAAACTGCCAGTGGATATTTGGACCTCTCTGAGGATTTCGTAGGAAACGGGATAAGCCACAGGTAACTAAACAGAAGGATTCTCAGAACTTTCTTCGTGATGTTTGCATTCAACTCACAGTGTTGAAACTTTCTTTGATAGTTCACGTTTCAAACACTCTTTTTGTAGAAACTGCAAGTGGATATTTGGACCTCTTTGAGGCCTATAGTAGTAAAGGTAATAACTTCATATAAAAACAAGACAGAAGCTTTCTCAGAAAATTCTTTGGGATCATTGAGTTTAACTCACAGAGCTGAACATTCCTTTGGATGGAGCAGGTTTGAAACACACTTTTTGTAGAATCTGCAAGTGGATATTTGGACCTCTCGGAGGATTTCGTTGGAAACGGGATAACTGCACCTAACTAAACAGAAGCATTCTCAGAAACTTCTCTGTGATGTTTGCAATCAAATCCCAGAGTTGAATCTTCCTTTGATAGTTCAAGTTTGAAACACTCTTTTTGTTGGATCTGCAAGTGGATATTTGGACCACTCTGTGGCCTTCGTTCGAAACTGGTATGTCTTCACATAAAATCTAGACAGTAGCTTTCACAGAAACTTCTCTGTGATGATTGCATTCAACTCACAGAGTTGAAGGTTGCTTTTGAAACAGCAGTTTCCAAACACTCTTTCTGTGGTATCTGCAAGTGGATATTTGGACTGCTTTGAAGATTTCGTTGGAAACCGGATAATCTTCACAGAAAAACTAAACAGAAATATTCTCAGAAACTTCTTTGTGATGTTTGCATTCAACTCACAGAGTTGAACATTCCTTTTGAGAGAGAAGTTTTGCAACAATCTTTTTCTAGAATCTGCAAGTGGACATTTGGTGGGCTTTGAGGCCTGTGGTGGAAAAGGATATATCTTCCCATAGAAACTAGATAGAAGCATTCTCAGAAACTACTTTGGGATGATTGCATTCAAGTCTCAGAGTTGAACATTCTCTTTGACAGAGCAGTTTGGAAACTCTCTTTTTGTAGAATCTGCAATTGGAGACATGGACCGCATTGAGGCCCATGGTAACAAAGGAAATAACTGCCTATAAAAACTAGACAGTGGCATTCTCAGAGCCTTCTTCGTGATGCTTGCATTCAACTCACACTGTTGAACCTTTCTTTGATAGTTCAGGTTTGAAACACTGTTTCTGTAGAAACTGCAAGTGGATATTTGGACCTCTCTGAGGATTTCGTTGGAAACGGGATAAACAGCACAGAACTAAATTGAAGCATTCTCAGAACTTTCTTCGTGATGTTTGTATTCAACTCACTGTGTTGAACCATTCTTTGATAGTTGAGGTTTGAAACACTCTTTTTGTAGAAACTGCAAGTGGATATTTGGACCTCTCTGAGGATTTCGTAGGAAACGGGATAAACCACACGTAACTAAACAGAAGCATTCTCAGAGCTTTCTTCGTGATGTTTGCATTCAATTCACAGTGTTGAACCTTTCTTTGATATTTCAGGTTTGAAACACTCTTTTTGTAGAAACTGCAAGTGGATATTTGAAACTCTTTGAGGATTTCGTTTGAAACGGGATAAACAGCACAGAACTAAACTGAAGCATTCTCAGAACTTTCTTCGTGATGTTTGAATTCAACTCACAGTGTTGAACCATTCTTGGATAGTTGAGGTTTGAAACACTCTTTTTGTAGAAACTGCCAGTGGATATTTGGACCTCTCTGAGGATTTCGTAGGAAACGGGATAAACCACACCTCACTAAACAGAAGCATTCTCAGAACTTTCTTCGTGATGTTTGCATTCAACCCACAGTGTTGAACCTTTCTTTGATAGTTGAGGTTTGAAACACTCTTTTTGTAGAAACTGCCAGTGGATATTTGGACCTCTCTGAGGATTTCGTAGGAAACGGGATAAGCCACAGGTAACTAAACAGAAGGATTCTCAGAACTTTCTTCGTGATGTTTGCATTCAACTCACAGTGTTGAAACTTTCTTTGATAGTTCAGGTTTGAAGCACTCTTTTTGTAGAAACTGCAAGTGGATATTTGGACCTCTCTGAGGATTTCGTTGGAAACGGGATAAACCGCACGTAACTGAACAGAAGCATTCTCAGAACCTTCTTCCTGATGTTTGCATTCAGCTCACAGTGTTGAACCTTTCTTTGATAGTTCACGTTTGAAACACTCTTTTTGTAGAAACTGCAAGTGGATATTTGGACCTCTTTGAGGCTTATGATAGTAAAGGTAATAACTTCATATAAAAACAAGACGGAAGCTTTCTCAGAAACTTCTTGGGGATTATTGAGTTCAACTCACAGAGCTGAACATTCCTTTGGATGGAGCAGGTTTGAAACACAGTTTTTGTAGAATCTGCAAGTGGGTATTTGGACCTCTCTGAGGATTTCTTTGGAAAAGGGATAACTTCACCTAACTAAACAGAAGCATTCTCAGAAACTTCTCTGTGATGTTTGCAATCAAATCCCCGAGTTGAATCTTTCTTTGAGAGTTCAAGTTTGAAACACTCTTTTTGTTGGATCTGCAAGTGGATATTTGGACCACTCTGTGGCCTTCGTTCGAAACTGGTATATCTTCACATAAAATCTAGACAGTAGCTTTCACAGAAACTTCTCTGTGATGATTACATTCAACTCACAGATTTGAAGGTTCCTTTTGAAACAGCAGTTTGCAAACACTCTTTCTGTGGAATCTGCAAGTGGATATTTGGACCGCTTTGAAGATTTCGTTGGAAACCGTATAATCTTCACAGAAAAACTAAACAGAAACATTCTCAGAAACTTCTTTGTGATGTTTGCATTCAACTCACAGAGTTGAACTTTCCTTTTGAGAGAGAAGCTTTGCAACAATCTTTTTCTAGAATCTGCAACTGGACATTTGGAGGGCTTTGAGGCCTGTGGTGGAAAAGGAAATATCTTCCCATAGAAACTAGATAGAAGCATTCTCAGAAACTACTTTGGGATGATTGCATTCAAGTCTCAGAGTTGAACATTCTCTTTGACAGAGCAGTTTGGAAACTCTCTTTTTGTAGAATCTGCAAGTGGAAACATGGACCGCATTGTGGCCCATGGTAACAAAGGAAATAACTGCCTATAAAAACTAGACAGTAGCATTCTCAGAGCCTTCTTCGTGATGCTTGCATTCAACTCACAGTGTTGAACCTTTCTTTGATAGTTCAGGTTTGAAACACTGTTTCTGTAGAAACTGCAAGTGGATATTTGGACCTCTCTGAGGATTTCGTTGGAAACGGGATAAACAGCACAGAACTAAACTGAAGCATTCTCAGAACTTTCTTCGTGATGTTTGAATTCAACTCACAGTGTTGAACCATTCTTTGATAGTTGAGGTTTGAAGCACTCTTTTTGTAGAAACTGCCAGTGGATATTTGGACCTCTCTGAGGATTTTGTAGGAAACGGGATAAACCACACGTAACTAAACAGAAGAATTCTCAGAACTTTCTTCGTGATGTTTGAATTCAACTCACAGTGTTGAACCATTCTTTGATAGTTGAGGTTTGAAACACTCTTTTTGTAGAAACTGCCAGTGGATATTTGGACCTCTCTGAGGATTTCGTAGGAAACGGGATAAGCCACAGGTAACTAAACAGAAGGATTCTCAGAACTTTCTTCGTGATGTTTGCATTCAACTCACAGTGTTGAAACTTTCTCTGATAGTTCAGGTTTGAAGCACTCTTTTTGTAGAAACTGCAAGTGGATATTTGGACCTCTTTGAGGCCTATAGTACTAAAGGTAATAACTTCATATAAAAACAAGACAGAAGCATTCTCAGAAAATTCTTGGGGATCATTGAGTTTAACTCACAGAGCTGAACATTCCTTTGGATGGAGCAGGTTTGAAACACACTTTTTGTAGAATCTGCAAGTGGATATTTGGACGTCTCTGAGGATTTCTTTGGAAACGGGTTAACTGCACCTAACTAAACAGAAGCATTCTCAGAAACTTCTTTGTGATGTTTGCATTCAACACACAGTGTTGAAAGTTTCTTTGATATTTCAGGTTTGAAACACTCTTTTTGTAGAAACTGCAAGTGGATATTTGGACCTCTTTGAGGCCTATCGTAGTAAAGGTAATAACTTTATATATAAACAAGACGGAAGATTTCTCAGAAAATTCTTGGGGATCATTGAGTTTACTCACAGAGCTGAACATTCCTTTGGATGGAGCAGGTTTGAAACACAGTTTTTGTAGAATCTGCAAGTGGGTATTTGGACCTCTCTGAGGATTTCTTTGGAAACGGGATAACTTCACCTAACTAAACAGAAGCTTTCTCAGAAACTTCTCTGTGATGTTTGCAATCAAATCCCCGAGTTGAATCTTTCTTTGAGAGTTCAAGTTTGAAACACTCTTTTTGTTGGATCTGCAATTGGATATTTGGACCACTCTGTGGCCTTCGTTCGAAACTGGTATATCTTCACATAAAATCTAGACAGTAGCTTTCACAGAAACTTCTCTGTGATGATTACATTCAACTCACAGATTTGAAGGTTCCTTTTGAAACAGCAGTTTCCAAACACTCTTTCTGTGGAATCTGCAAGTGGATATTTGGACCGCTTTGAAGATTTCGTTGGAAACCGTATAATCTTCACAGAAAAACTAAACAGAAACATTCTCAGAAACTTCTTTGTGATGTTTGCATTCAACTCACAGAGTTGAACTTTCCTTTTGAGAGAGAAGCTTTGCAACAATCTTTTTCTAGAAACTGCAAGTGGACATTTGCAGGGCTTTGAGGCCTGTGGTGGAAAAGGAAATATCTTCCCATAGAAACTAGATAGAAGCATTCTCAGAAACTACTTTGGGATGATTGCATTCAAGTCTCAGAGTTGAACATTCTCTTTGACAGAGCAGTTTGGAAACTCTCTTTTTGTAGAATCTGCAAGTGGAAACATGGACCGCATTGTGGCCCATGGTAACAAAGGAAATAACTGCCTATAAAAACTAGACAGTAGCATTCTCAGAGCCTTCTTCGTGATGCTTGCATTCAACTCACAGTGTTGAACCTTTCTTTGATAGTTCAGGTTTGAAACACTGTTTCTGTAGAAACTGCAAGTGGATATTTGGACCTCTCTGAGGATTTCGTTGGAAACAGGATAAACCGCACGTAACTAAACAGAAGCATTCTCAGAGATTTCTTCGTGATGTTTGCATTCAGCTCACAGTGTTGAACCTTTCTTTGATAGTTCAGGTTTGAAACACTCTTTTTCTAGAAACTGCAAGTGGATATTTGGACCTCTTTGAGGCCTATAGTACTAAAGGTAATAACTTCATATAAAAACAAGACAGAAGCATTCTCAGAAAATTCTTGGGGATCATTGAGTTTAACTCACAGAGCTGAACATTCCTTTGGATGGAGCAGGTTTGAAACACACTTTTTGTAGAATCTGCAAGTGGATATTTGGACATCTCTGAGGATTTCTTTGGAAACGGGTTAACTGCACCTAACTAAACAGAAGCATTCTCAGAAACTTCTTTGTGATGTTTGCATTCAACACACAGTGTTGAAACTTTCTTTGATAGTTCAGGTTTGAAACACTCTTTTTGTAGAAACTGCAAGTGGATATTTGGACCTCTTTGAGGCCTATCGTAGTAAAGGTAATAACTTTATATATAAACAAGACGGAAGATTTCTCAGAAAATTCTTGGGGATCATTGAGTTTACTCACAGAGCTGAACATTCCTTTGGATGGAGCAGGTTTGAAACACACTTTTTGTAGAATCTGCAAGTGGGTATTTGGACCTCTCTGAGGATTTCTTTGGAAACGGGATAACTTCACCTAACTAAACAGAAGCATTCTCAGAAACTTCTCTGTGATGTTTGCAATCAAATCCCCGAGTTGAATCTTTCTTTGAGATTTCAAGTTTGAAACACTCTTTTTGTTGGATCTGCAAGTGGATATTTGGACCACTCTGTGGCCTTCGTTCGAAACTGCTATATCTTCACATAAAATCTAGACAGTAGCTTTCACAGAAACTTCTCTGTGATGATTGCATTCAACTCACAGAGTTGAAGGTTCCTTTTGAAACAGCAGTTTCCAAACACTCTTTCTGTGGAATCTGCAAGTGGATATTTGGACCGCTTTGAAGATTTCGTTGGAAACCGTATAATCTTCACAGAAAAACTCAACAGAAACATTCTCAGAAACTTCTTTGTGATGTTTGCATTCAACTCACAGAGTTGAACTTTCCTTTTGAGAGAGAAGCTTTGCAACAATCTTTTTCTAGAATCTGCAAGTGGACATTTGGAGGGCTTTGAGGCATGTGGTGGAAAAGGAAATAACTTCCCGTAGAAACTAGATAGAAGCATTCTCAGAAACTACTTTGGGATGATTGCATTCAAGTCTCAGAGTTGAACATTCTCTTTGACAGAGCAGTTTGGAAACTCTCTTTTTGTAGAATCTGCAAGTGGAAACATGGACCGCATTGTGGCCCATGGTAACAAAGGAAATAACTGCCTATAAAAACTAGACAGTAGCATTCTCAGAGCCTTCTTCGTGATGCTTGCATTCAACTCACAGTGTTGAACCTTTCTTTGATAGTTCAGGTTTGAAACACTGTTTCTGTAGAAACTGCAAGTGGATATTTGGACCTCTCTGAGGATTTCGTTGTAAACGGGATAAACAGCACAGAACTAAAGTGAAGCATTCTCAGAACTTTCTTCGTGATGTTTGTATTCAACACACTGTGTTGAACCATTCTTTGATAGTTGAGGTTTGAAACACTCTTTTTGTAGAAACTGCAAGTGGATATTTGGACCTCTCTGAGGATTTCGTTGGAAACGGGATAAACCGCACGTAACTGAACAGAAGCATTCTCAGAACCTTCTTCCTGATGTTTGCATTCAGCTCACAGTGTTGAACCTTTCTTTGATAGTTCAGGTTTGAAACACACTTTTTTTAGAAACTTCAAGTGGATATTTGAGACTCTTTGAGGATTTCGTTTGAAACGGCATAAACAGCACAGAACTAAACTGAAGCATTCTCAGAACTTTCTTCGTGATGTTTGAATTCAACTCACAGTGTTGAACCATTCTTTCATAGTTGAGGTTTGAAACACTCTTTTTGTAGAAACTGCCAGTGGATATTTGGACCTCTCTGAGGATATCGTAGGAAACGGGATAAACCACACGTAACTAAACAGAAGAATTCTCAGAACTCTCTTAGTGATGTTTGCATTCAACTCACAGTGTTGAACCATTCTTTGATAGTTGAGGTTTGAAACACTCTTTTTGTAGAAACTGCCAGTGGATATTTGGACCTCTCTGAGGATTTCGTAGGAAACGGGATAAGCCACAGGTAACTAAACCGAAGGATTCTCAGAACATTCTTCGTGATGTTTGCATTCAACTCACAGTGTTGAAACTTTCTCTGATAGTTCAGGTTTGAAGCACTCTTTTTGTAGAAACTGCAAGTGGATATTTGGACCTCTTTGAGGCCTATAGTACTAAAGGTAATAACTTCATATAAAAACAAGACAGAAGCATTCTCAGAAAATTCTTGGGGATCATTGAGTTTAACTCACAGAGCTGAACATTCCTTTGGATGGAGCAGGTTTGAAACACACTTTTTGTAGAATCTGCAAGTGGATATTTGGACGTCTCTGAGGATTTCTTTGGAAACGGGTTAACTGCACCTAACTAAACAGAAGCATTCTCAGAAACTTCTTTGTGATGTTTGCATTCAACACACAGTGTTGAAAGTTTCTTTGATAGTTCAGTTTTGAAACACTCTTTTTGTAGAAACTGCAAGTGGATATTTGGACCTCTTTGAGGCCTATCGTAGTAAAGGTAATAACTTTATATATAAACAAGACGGAAGATTTCTCAGAAAATTCTTGGGGATCATTGAGTTTACTCACAGAGCTGAACATTCCTTTGGATGGAGCAGGTTTGAAACACAGTTTTTGTAGAATCTGCAAGTGGGTATTTGGACCTCTCTGAGGATTTCTTTGGAAACGGGATAACTTCACCTAACTAAACAGAAGCTTTCTCAGAAACTTCTCTGTGATGTTTGCAATCAAATCCCCGAGTTGAATCTTTCTTTGAGAGTTCAAGTTTGAAACACTCTTTTTGTTGGATCTGCAATTGGATATTTGGACCACTCTGTGGCCTTCGTTCGAAACTGGTATATCTTCACATAAAATCTAGACAGTAGCTTTCACAGAAACTTCTCTGTGATGATTACATTCAACTCACAGATTTGAAGGTTCCTTTTGAAACAGCAGTTTCCAAACACTCTTTCTGTGGAATCTGCAAGTGGATATTTGGACCGCTTTGAAGATTTCGTTGGAAACCGTATAATCTTCACAGAAAAACTAAACAGAAACATTCTCAGAAACTTCTTTGTGATGTTTGCATTCAACTCACAGAGTTGAACTTTCCTTTTGAGAGAGAAGCTTTGCAACAATCTTTTTCTAGAATCTGCAAGTGGACATTTGCAGGGCTTTGAGGCCTGTGGTGGAAAAGGAAATATCTTCCCATAGAAACTAGATAGAAGCATTCTCAGAAACTACTTTGGGATGATTGCATTCAAGTCTCAGAGTTGAACATTCTCTTTGACAGAGCAGTTTGGAAACTCTCTTTTTGTAGAATCTGCAAGTGGAAACATGGACCGCATTGTGGCCCATGGTAACAAAGGAAATAACTGCCTATAAAAACTAGACAGTAGCATTCTCAGAGCCTTCTTCGTGATGCTTGCATTCAACTCACAGTGTTGAACCTTTCTTTGATAGTTCAGGTTTGAAACACTGTTTCTGTAGAAACTGCAAGTGGATATTTTGACCTCTCTGAGGATTTCGTTGGAAACAGGATAAACCGCACGTAACTAAACAGAAGCATTCTCAGAGATTTCTTCGTGATGTTTGCATTCAGCTCACAGTGTTGAACCTTTCTTTGATAGTTCAGGTTTGAAACACTCTTTTTCTAGAAACTGCAAGTGGATATTTGGACCTCTTTGAGGCCTATAGTACTAAAGGTATTAACTTCATATAAAAACAAGACAGAAGCATTCTCAGAAAATTCTTGGGGATCATTGAGTTTAACTCACAGAGCTGAACATTCCTTTGGATGGAGCAGGTTTGAAACACACTTTTTGTAGAATCTGCAAGTGGGTATTTGGACCTCTCTGAGGATTTCTTTGGAAACGGGATAACTTCACCTAACTAAACAGAAGCATTCTCAGAAACTTCTCTGTGATGTTTGCAATCAAATCCCCGAGTTGAATCTTTCTTTGAGATTTCAAGTTTGAAACACTCTTTTTGTTGGATCTGCAAGTGGATATTTGGACCACTCTGTGGCCTTCTTTCGAAACTGCTATATCTTCACATAAAATCTAGGCAGTAGCTTTCACAGAAACTTCTCTGTGATGATTGCATTCAACTCACAGAGTTGAAGGTTCCTTTTGAAACAGCAGTTTCCAAACACTCTTTCTGTGGAATCTGCAAGTGGATATTTGGACCGCTTTGAAGATTTCGTTGGAAACCGTATAATCTTCACAGAAAAACTCAACAGAAACATTCTCAGAAACTTCTTTGTGATGTTTGCATTCAACTCACAGAGTTGAACTTTCCTTTTGAGAGAGAAGCTTTGCAACAATCTTTTTCTAGAATCTGCAAGTGGACATTTGGAGGGCTTTGAGGCATGTGGTGGAAAAGGAAATAACTTCCCGTAGAAACTAGATAGAAGCATTCTCAGAAACTACTTTGGGATGATTGCATTCAAGTCTCAGAGTTGAACATTCTCTTTGACAGAGCAGTTTGGAAACTCTCTTTTTGTAGAATCTGCAAGTGGAAACATGGACCGCATTGTGGCCCATGGTAACAAAGGAAATAACTGCCTATAAAAACTAGACAGTAGCATTCTCAGAGCCTTCTTCGTGATGCTTGCATTCAACTCACAGTGTTGAACCTTTCTTTGATAGTTCAGGTTTGAAACACTGTTTCTGTAGAAACTGCAAGTGGATATTTGGACCTCTCTGAGGATTTCGTTGGAAACGGGATAAACAGCACAGAACTAAAGTGAAGCATTCTCAGAACTTTCTTCGTGATGTTTGTATTCAACACACTGTGTTGAACCATTCTTTGATAGTTGAGGTTTGAAACACTCTTTTTGTAGAAACTGCAAGTGGATATTTGGACCTCTCTGAGGATTTCGTTGGAAACGGGATAAACCGCACGTAACTGAACAGAAGCATTCTCAGAACCTTCTTCCTGATGTTTGCATTCAGCTCACAGTGTTGAACCTTTCTTTGATAGTTCAGGTTTGAAACACACTTTTTTTAGAAACTTCAAGTGGATATTTGAGACTCTTTGAGGATTTCGTTTGAAACGGCATAAACAGCACAGAACTAAACTGAAGCATTCTCAGAACTTTCTTCGTGATGTTTGAATTCAACTCACAGTGTTGAACCATTCTTTCATAGTTGAGGTTTGAAACACTCTTTTTGTAGAAACTGCCAGTGGATATTTGGACCTCTCTGAGGATATCGTAGGAAACGGGATAAACCACACGTAACTAAACAGAAGAATTCTCAGAACTCTCTTAGTGATGTTTGCATTCAACTCACAGTGTTGAACCTTTCTTTGATAGTTCAGGTTTGAAGCACTCTTTTTGTAGAAACTGCCAGTGGATATTTGGACCTCTCTGAGGATTTCGTAGGAAACGGGATAAACCACACGTAACTAAACAGAAGAATTCTCAGAACTTTCTTAGTGATGTTTGCATTCAACTCACAGTGTTGAACCTTTCTTTGATAGTTCAGGTTTGAAACACTGTTTCTGTAGAAACTGCAAGTGGATATTTGGACCTCTCTGAGGATTTCGTTGGAAACAGGATAAACCGCACGTAACTAAACAGAAGCATTCTCAGAGCTTTCTTCGTGATGTTTGCATTCAGCTCACAGTGTTGAACCTTTCTTTGATAGTTCAGGTTTGAAACACTCTTTTTGTAGAAACTGCAAGTGGATATTTGGAACTCTTTGAGGCCTATAGTACTAAAGGTAATAACTTCATATAAAAACAAGACAGAAGCATTCTCAGAAAATTCCTGGGGATCATTGAGTTTAACTCACGGAGCTGAACATTCCTTTGGATGGAGCAGGTTTGAAACACTCTTTTTGTAGAATCTGCACTGGATATTTGGACGTCTCTGAGGATTTCTTTGGAAACGGGTTAACTGCACCTAACTAAACAGAAGCATTCTCAGAAACTTCTTTGTGATGTTTGCATTCAACACACAGTGTTGAAACTTTCTTTGATAGTTCAGGTTTGAAACACTCTTTTTGTAGAAACTGCAAGTGGATATTTGGACCTCTTTGAGGCCTATCGTAGTAAAGGTAATAACTTTATATATAAACAAGACGGAAGATTTCTCAGAAAATTCTTGGGGATCATTGAGTTTACTCACAGAGCTGAACATTCCTTTGGATGGAGCAGGTTTGAAACACACTTTTTGTAGAATCTGCAAGTGGGTATTTGGACCTCTCTGAGGATTTCTTTGGAAACGGGATAACTTCACCTAACTAAACAGAAGCATTCTCAGAAACTTCTCTGTGATGTTTGCAATCAAATCCCCGAGTTGAATCTTTCTTTGAGATTTCAAGTTTGAAACACTCTTTTTGTTGGATCTGCAAGTGGATATTTGGACCACTCTGTGGCCTTCGTTCGAAACTGCTATATCTTCACATAAAATCTAGACAGTAGCTTTCACAGAAACTTCTCTGTGATGATTGCATTCAACTCACAGAGTTGAAGGTTCCTTTTGAAACAGCAGTTTCCAAACACTCTTTCTGTGGAATCTGCAAGTGGATATTTGGACCGCTTTGAAGATTTCGTTGGAAACCGTATAATCTTCACAGAAAAACTAAACAGAAACATTCTCAGAAACTTCTTTGTGATGTTTGCATTCAACTCACAGAGTTGAACTTTCCTTTTGAGAGAGAAGCTTTGCAACAATCTTTTTCTAGAATCTGCAAGTGGACATTTGAAGGGCTTTGAGGCATGTGGTGGAAAAGGAAATATCTTCCCATAGAAACTAGATAGAAGCATTCTCAGAAACTACTTTGGGATGATTGCATTCAAGTCTCAGAGTTGAACATTCTCTTTGACAGAGCAGTTTGGAAACTCTCTTTTTGTAGAATCTGCAAGTGGAAACATGGACCGCATTGTGGCCCATGGTAACAAAGGAAATAACTGCCTATAAAAACTAGACAGTAGCATTCTCAGAGCCTTCTTCGTGATGCTTGCATTCAACTCACAGTGTTGAACCTTTCTTTGATAGTTCAGGTTTGAAACACTGTTTCTGTAGAAACTGCAAGTGGATATTTGGACCTCTCTGAGGATTTCGTTGGAAACGGGATAAACAGCACAGAACTAAACTGAAGCATTCTCAGAACTTTCTTCGTGATGTTTGAATTCAACTCACAGTGTTGAACCATTCTTTGATAGTTGAGGTTTGAAGCACTCTTTTTGTAGAAACTGCCAGTGGATATTTGGACCTCTCTGAGGATTTTGTAGGAAACGGGATAAACCACACGTAACTAAACAGAAGAATTCTCAGAACTTTCTTCGTGATGTTTGAATTCAACTCACAGTGTTGAACCATTCTTTGATAGTTGAGGTTTGAAACACTCTTTTTGTAGAAACTGCCAGTGGATATTTGGACCTCTCTGAGGATTTCGTAGGAAACGGGATAAGCCACAGGTAACTAAACAGAAGGATTCTCAGAACTTTCTTCGTGATGTTTGCATTCAACTCACAGTGTTGTAACTTTCTTTGATAGTTCAGGTTTGAAGCACTCTTTTTGTAGAAACTGCAAGTGGATATTTAGACCTCTCTGAGGATTTCGTTGGAAACGGGATAAACCGCACGTAACTGAACAGAAGCATTCTCAGAACCTTCATCCTGATGTTTGCATTCAGCTCACAGTGTTGAACCTTTCTTTGATAGTTCACGTTTGAAACACTCTTTTTGTAGAAACTGCAAGTGGATATTTGGACCTCTTTGAGGCTTATGATAGTAAAGGTAATAACTTCATATAAAAACAAGACGGAAGCTTTCTCAGAAACTTCTTGGGATTTATTGAGTTCAACTCACAGAGCTGAACATTCCTTTGGATGGAGCAGGTTTGAAACACAGTTTTTGTAGAATCTGCAAGTGGGTATTTGGACCTCTCTGAGGATTTCTTTGGAAACGGGAGAACTTCACCTAACTAAACAGAAGCTTTCTCAGAAACTTCTCTGTGATGTTTGCAATCAAATCCCCGAGTTGAATCTTTCTTTGAGAGTTCAAGTTTGAAACACTCTTTTTGTTGGATCTGCAAGTGGATATTTGGACCACTCTGTGGCCTTCGTTCGAAACTGGTATATCTTCACATAAAATCTAGACAGTAGCTTTCACAGAAACTTCTCTGTGATGATTACATTCAACTCACAGATTTGAAGGTTCCTTTTGAAACAGCAGTTTCCAAACACTCTTTCTGTGGAATCTGCAAGTGGATATTTGGACCGCTTTGAAGATTTCGTTGGAAACCGTATAATCTTCACAGAAAAACTAAACAGAAACATTCTCAGAAACTTCTTTGTGATGTTTGCATTCAACTCACAGAGTTGAACTTTCCTTTTGAGAGAGAAGCTTTGCAACAATCTTTTTCTAGAATCTGCAAGTGGACATTTGCAGGGCTTTGAGGCCTGTGGTGGAAAAGGAAATATCTTCCCATAGAAACTAGATAGAAGCATTCTCAGAAACTACTTTGGGATGATTGCATTCAAGTCTCAGAGTTGAACATTCTCTTTGACAGAGCAGTTTGGAAACTCTCTTTTTGTAGAATCTGCAAGTGGAAACATGGACCGCATTGTGGCCCATGGTAACAAAGGAAATAACTGCCTATAAAAACTAGACAGTAGCATTCTCAGAGCCTTCTTCGTGATGCTTGCATTCAACTCACAGTGTTGAACCTTTCTTTGATAGTTCAGGTTTGAAACACTGTTTCTTTAGAAACTGCAAGTGGATATTTTGACCTCTCTGAGGATTTCGTTGGAAACAGGATAAACCGCACGTAACTAAACAGAAGCATTCTCAGAGATTTCTTCGTGATGTTTGCATTCAGCTCACAGTGTTGAACCTTTCTTTGATAGTTCAGGTTTGAAACACTCTTTTTCTAGAAACTGCAAGTGGATATTTGGACCTCTTTGAGGCCTATAGTACTAAAGGTATTAACTTCATATAAAAACAAGACAGAAGCATTCTCAGAAAATTCTTGGGGATCATTGAGTTTAACTCACAGAGCTGAACATTCCTTTGGATGGAGCAGGTTTGAAACACACTTTTTGTAGAATCTGCAAGTGGATATTTGGACGTCTCTGAGGATTTCTTTGGAAACGGGTTAACTGCACCTAACTAAACAGAAGCATTCTCAGAAACTTCTTTGTGATGTTTGCATTCAACACACAGTGTTGAAACTTTCTTTGATAGTTCAGGTTTGAAACACTCTTTTTGTAGAAACTGCAAGTGGATATTTGGACCTCTTTGAGGCCTATCGTAGTAAAGGTAATAACTTTATATATAAACAAGACGGAAGATTTCTCAGAAAATTCTTGGGGATCATTGAGTTTACTCACAGAGCTGAACATTCCTTTGGATGGAGCAGGTTTGAAACACACTTTTTGTAGAATCTGCAAGTGGGTATTTGGACCTCTCTGAGGATTTCTTTGGAAACGGGATAACTTCACCTAACTAAACAGAAGCATTCTCAGAAACTTCTCTGTGATGTTTGCAATCAAATCCCCGAGTTGAATCTTTCTTTGAGATTTCAAGTTTGAAACACTCTTTTTGTTGGATCTGCAAGTGGATATTTGGACCACTCTGTGGCCTTCGTTCGAAACTGCTATATCTTCACATAAAATCTAGACAGTAGCTTTCACAGAAACTTCTCTGTGATGATTGCATTCAACTCACAGAGTTGAAGGTTCCTTTTGAAACAGCAGTTTCCAAACACTCTTTCTGTGGAATCTGCAAGTGGATATTTGGACCGCTTTGAAGATTTCGTTGGAAACCGTATAATCTTCACAGAAAAACTCAACAGAAACATTCTCAGAAACTTCTTTGTGATGTTTGCATTCAACTCACAGAGTTGAACTTTCCTTTTGAGAGAGAAGCTTTGCAACAATCTTTTTCTAGAATCTGCAAGTGGACATTTGGAGGGCTTTGAGGCATGTGGTGGAAAAGGAAATAACTTCCCGTAGAAACTAGATAGAAGCATTCTCAGAAACTACTTTGGGATGATTGCATTCAAGTCTCAGAGTTGAACATTCTCTTTGACAGAGCAGTTTGGAAACTCTCTTTTTGTAGAATCTGCAAGTGGAAACATGGACCGCATTGTGGCCCATGGTAACAAAGGAAATAACTGCCTATAAAAACTAGACAGTAGCATTCTCAGAGCCTTCTTCGTGATGCTTGCATTCAACTCACAGTGTTGAACCTTTCTTTGATAGTTCAGGTTTGAAACACTGTTTCTGTAGAAACTGCAAGTGGATATTTGGACCTCTCTGAGGATTTCGTTGGAAACGGGATAAACAGCACAGAACTAAAGTGAAGCATTCTCAGAACTTTCTTCGTGATGTTGGTATTCAACACACTGTGTTGAACCATTCTTTGATAGTTGAGGTTTGAAACACTCTTTTTGTAGAAACTGCAAGTGGATATTTGGACCTCTCTGAGGATTTCGTTGGAAACGGGATAAACCGCACGTAACTGAACAGAAGCATTCTCAGAACCTTCTTCCTGATGTTTGCATTCAGCTCACAGTGTTGAACCTTTCTTTGATAGTTCAGGTTTGAAACACACTTTTTTTAGAAACTTCAAGTGGATATTTGAGACTCTTTGAGGATTTCGTTTGAAACGGCATAAACAGCACAGAACTAAACTGAAGCATTCTCAGAACTTTCTTCGTGATGTTTGAATTCAACTCACAGTGTTGAACCATTCTTTCATAGTTGAGGTTTGAAACACTCTTTTTGTAGAAACTGCCAGTGGATATTTGGACCTCTCTGAGGATATCGTAGGAAACGGGATAAACCACACGTAACTAAACAGAAGAATTCTCAGAACTCTCTTAGTGATGTTTGCATTCAACTCACAGTGTTGAACCATTCTTTGATAGTTGAGGTTTGAAACACTCTTTTTGTAGAAACTGCCAGTGGATATTTGGACCTCTCTGAGGATTTCGTAGGAAACGGGATAAGCCACAGGTAACTAAACCGAAGGATTCTCAGAACTTTCTTCGTGATGTTTGCATTCAACTCACAGTGTTGAAACTTTCTCTGATAGTTCAGGTTTGAAGCACTCTTTTTGTAGAAACTGCAAGTGGATATTTGGACCTCTTTGAGGCCTATAGTACTAAAGGTATTAACTTCATATAAAAACTAGACAGAAGCATTCTCAGAAAATTCTTGGGGATCATTGAGTTTAACTCACAGAGCTGAACATTCCTTTGGATGGAGCAGGTTTGAAACACACTTTTTGTAGAATCTGCAAGTGGATATTTGGACGTCTCTGAGGATTTCTTTGGAAACGGGTTAACTGCACCTAACTAAACAGAAGCATTCTCAGAAACTTCTTTGTGATGTTTGCATTCAACACACAGTGTTGAAACTTTCTTTGATAGTTCAGGTTTGAAACACTCTTTTTGTAGAAACTGCAAGTGGATATTTGGACCTCTTTGAGGCCTATCGTAGTAAAGGTAATAACTTTATATATAAACAAGACGGAAGATTTCTCAGAAAATTCTTGGGGATCATTGAGTTTACTCACAGAGCTGAACATTCCTTTGGATGGAGCAGGTTTGAAACACAGTTTTTGTAGAATCTGCAAGTGGGTATTTGGACCTCTCTGAGGATTTCTTTGGAAACGGGATAACTTCACCTAACTAAACAGAAGCTTTCTCAGAAACTTCTCTGTGATGTTTGCAATCAAATCCCCGAGTTGAATCTTTCTTTGAGAGTTCAAGTTTGAAACACTCTTTTTGTTGGATCTGCAATTGGATATTTGGACCACTCTGTGGCCTTCGTTCGAAACTGGTATATCTTCACATAAAATCTAGACAGTAGCTTTCACAGAAACTTCTCTGTGATGATTACATTCAACTCACAGATTTGAAGGTTCCTTTTGAAACAGCAGTTTCCAAACACTCTTTCTGTGGAATCTGCAAGTGGATATTTGGACCGCTTTGAAGATTTCGTTGGAAACCGTATAATCTTCACAGAAAAACTAAACAGAAACATTCTCAGAAACTTCTTTGTGATGTTTGCATTCAACTCACAGAGTTGAACTTTCCTTTTGAGAGAGAAGCTTTGCAACAATCTTTTTCTAGAATCTGCAAGTGGACATTTGCAGGGCTTTGAGGCCTGTGGTGGAAAAGGAAATATCTTCCCATAGAAACTAGATAGAAGCATTCTCAGAAACTACTTTGGGATGATTGCATTCAAGTCTCAGAGTTGAACATTCTCTTTGACAGAGCAGTTTGGAAACTCTCTTTTTGTAGAATCTGCAAGTGGAAACATGGACCGCATTGTGGCCCATGGTAACAAAGGAAATAACTGCCTATAAAAACTAGACAGTAGCATTCTCAGAGCCTTCTTCGTGATGCTTGCATTCAACTCACAGTGTTGAACCTTTCTTTGATAGTTCAGGTTTGAAACACTGTTTCTGTAGAAACTGCAAGTGGATATTTTGACCTCTCTGAGGATTTCGTTGGAAACAGGATAAACCGCACGTAACTAAACAGAAGCATTCTCAGAGATTTCTTCGTGATGTTTGCATTCAGCTCACAGTGTTGAACCTTTCTTTGATAGTTCAGGTTTGAAACACTCTTTTTCTAGAAACTGCAAGTGGATATTTGGACCTCTTTGAGGCCTATAGTACTAAAGGTATTAACTTCATATAAAAACAAGACAGAAGCATTCTCAGAAAATTCTTGGGGATCATTGAGTTTAACTCACAGAGCTGAACATTCCTTTGGATGGAGCAGGTTTGAAACACACTTTTTGTAGAATCTGCAAGTGGATATTTGGACGTCTCTGAGGATTTCTTTGGAAACGGGTTAACTGCACCTAACTAAACAGAAGCATTCTCAGAAACTTCTTTGTGATGTTTGCATTCAACACACAGTGTTGAAACTTTCTTTGATAGTTCAGGTTTGAAACACTCTTTTTGTAGAAACTGCAAGTGGATATTTGGACCTCTTTGAGGCCTATCGTAGTAAAGGTAATAACTTTATATATAAACAAGACGGAAGATTTCTCAGAAAATTCTTGGGGATCATTGAGTTTACTCACAGAGCTGAACATTCCTTTGGATGGAGCAGGTTTGAAACACACTTTTTGTAGAATCTGCAAGTGGGTATTTGGACCTCTCTGAGGATTTCTTTGGAAACGGGATAACTTCACCTAACTAAACAGAAGCATTCTCAGAAACTTCTCTGTGATGTTTGCAATCAAATCCCCGAGTTGAATCTTTCTTTGAGATTTCAAGTTTGAAACACTCTTTTTGTTGGATCTGCAAGTGGATATTTGGACCACTCTGTGGCCTTCTTTCGAAACTGCTATATCTTCACATAAAATCTAGGCAGTAGCTTTCACAGAAACTTCTCTGTGATGATTGCATTCAACTCACAGAGTTGAAGGTTCCTTTTGAAACAGCAGTTTCCAAACACTCTTTCTGTGGAATCTGCAAGTGGATATTTGGACCGCTTTGAAGATTTCGTTGGAAACCGTATAATCTTCACAGAAAAACTCAACAGAAACATTCTCAGAAACTTCTTTGTGATGTTTGTATTCAACTCACAGAGTTGAACTTTCCTTTTGAGAGAGAAGCTTTGCAACAATCTTTTTCTAGAATCTGCAAGTGGACATTTGGAGGGCTTTGAGGCATGTGGTGGAAAAGGAAATAACTTCCCGTAGAAACTAGATAGAAGCATTCTCAGAAACTACTTTGGGATGATTGCATTCAAGTCTCAGAGTTGAACATTCTCTTTGACAGAGCAGTTTGGAAACTCTCTTTTTGTAGAATCTGCAAGTGGAAACATGGACCGCATTGTGGCCCATGGTAACAAAGGAAATAACTGCCTATAAAAACTAGACAGTAGCATTCTCAGAGCCTTCTTCGTGATGCTTGCATTCAACTCACAGTGTTGAACCTTTCTTTGATAGTTCAGGTTTGAAACACTGTTTCTGTAGAAACTGCAAGTGGATATTTGGACCTCTCTGAGGATTTCGTTGGAAACGGGATAAACAGCACAGAACTAAAGTGAAGCATTCTCAGAACTTTCTTCGTGATGTTTGTATTCAACACACTGTGTTGAACCATTCTTTGATAGTTGAGGTTTGAAACACTCTTTTTGTAGAAACTGCAAGTGGATATTTGGACCTCTCTGAGGATTTCGTTGGAAACGGGATAAACCGCACGTAACTGAACAGAAGCATTCTCAGAACCTTCTTCCTGATGTTTGCATTCAGCTCACAGTGTTGAACCTTTCTTTGATAGTTCAGGTTTGAAACACACTTTTTTTAGAAACTTCAAGTGGATATTTGAGACTCTTTGAGGATTTCGTTTGAAACGGCATAAACAGCACAGAACTAAACTGAAGCATTCTCAGAACTTTCTTCGTGATGTTTGAATTCAACTCACAGTGTTGAACCATTCTTTCATAGTTGAGGTTTGAAACACTCTTTTTGTAGAAACTGCCAGTGGATATTTGGACCTCTCTGAGGATATCGTAGGAAACGGGATAAACCACACGTAACTAAACAGAAGAATTCTCAGAACTCTCTTAGTGATGTTTGCATTCAACTCACAGTGTTGAACCTTTCTTTGATAGTTCAGGTTTGAAGCACTCTTTTTGTAGAAACTGCCAGTGGATATTTGGACCTCTCTGAGGATTTCGTAGGAAACGGGATAAACCACACGTAACTAAACAGAAGAATTCTCAGAACTTTCTTAGTGATGTTTGCATTCAACTCACAGTGTTGAACCTTTCTTTGATAGTTCAGGTTTGAAACACTGTTTCTGTAGAAACTGCAAGTGGATATTTGGACCTCTCTGAGGATTTCGTTGGAAACAGGATAAACCGCACGTAACTAAACAGAAGCATTCTCAGAGCTTTCTTCGTGATGTTTGCATTCAGCTCACAGTGTTGAACCTTTCTTTGATAGTTCAGGTTTGAAACACTCTTTTTGTAGAAACTGCAAGTGGATATTTGGAACTCTTTGAGGCCTATAGTACTAAAGGTAATAACTTCATATAAAAACAAGACAGAAGCATTCTCAGAAAATTCCTGGGGATCATTGAGTTTAACTCACGGAGCTGAACATTCCTTTGGATGGAGCAGGTTTGAAACACTCTTTTTGTAGAATCTGCACTGGATATTTGGACGTCTCTGAGGATTTCTTTGGAAACGGGTTAACTGCACCTAACTAAACAGAAGCATTCTCAGAAACTTCTTTGTGATGTTTGCATTCAACACACAGTGTTGAAACTTTCTTTGATAGTTCAGGTTTGAAACACTCTTTTTGTAGAAACTGCAAGTGGATATTTGGACCTCTTTGAGGCCTATCGTAGTAAAGGTAATAACTTTATATATAAACAAGACGGAAGATTTCTCAGAAAATTCTTGGGGATCATTGAGTTTACTCACAGAGCTGAACATTCCTTTGGATGGAGCAGGTTTGAAACACACTTTTTGTAGAATCTGCAAGTGGGTATTTGGACCTCTCTGAGGATTTCTTTGGAAACGGGATAACTTCACCTAACTAAACAGAAGCATTCTCAGAAACTTCTCTGTGATGTTTGCAATCAAATCCCCGAGTTGAATCTTTCTTTGAGATTTCAAGTTTGAAACACTCTTTTTGTTGGATCTGCAAGTGGATATTTGGACCACTCTGTGGCCTTCGTTCGAAACTGCTATATCTTCACATAAAATCTAGACAGTAGCTTTCACAGAAACTTCTCTGTGATGATTGCATTCAACTCACAGAGTTGAAGGTTCCTTTTGAAACAGCAGTTTCCAAACACTCTTTCTGTGGAATCTGCAAGTGGATATTTGGACCGCTTTGAAGATTTCGTTGGAAACCGTATAATCTTCACAGAAAAACTAAACAGAAACATTCTCAGAAACTTCTTTGTGATGTTTGCATTCAACTCACAGAGTTGAACTTTCCTTTTGAGAGAGAAGCTTTGCAACAATCTTTTTCTAGAATCTGCAAGTGGACATTTGAAGGGCTTTGAGGCATGTGGTGGAAAAGGAAATATCTTCCCATAGAAACTAGATAGAAGCATTCTCAGAAACTACTTTGGGATGATTGCATTCAAGTCTCAGAGTTGAACATTCTCTTTGACAGAGCAGTTTGGAAACTCTCTTTTTGTAGAATCTGCAAGTGGAAACATGGACCGCATTGTGGCCCATGGTAACAAAGGAAATAACTGCCTATAAAAACTAGACAGTAGCATTCTCAGAGCCTTCTTCGTGATGCTTGCATTCAACTCACAGTGTTGAACCTTTCTTTGATAGTTCAGGTTTGAAACACTGTTTCTGTAGAAACTGCAAGTGGATATTTGGACCTCTCTGAGGATTTCGTTGGAAACGGGATAAACAGCACAGAACTAAACTGAAGCATTCTCAGAACTTTCTTCGTGATGTTTGAATTCAACTCACAGTGTTGAACCATTCTTTGATAGTTGAGGTTTGAAGCACTCTTTTTGTAGAAACTGCCAGTGGATATTTGGACCTCTCTGAGGATTTTGTAGGAAACGGGATAAACCACACGTAACTAAACAGAAGAATTCTCAGAACTTTCTTCGTGATGTTTGAATTCAACTCACAGTGTTGAACCATTCTTTGATAGTTGAGGTTTGAAACACTCTTTTTGTAGAAACTGCCAGTGGATATTTGGACCTCTCTGAGGATTTCGTAGGAAACGGGATAAGCCACAGGTAACTAAACAGAAGGATTCTCAGAACTTTCTTCGTGATGTTTGCATTCAACTCACAGTGTTGTAACTTTCTTTGATAGTTCAGGTTTGAAGCACTCTTTTTGTAGAAACTGCAAGTGGATATTTAGACCTCTCTGAGGATTTCGTTGGAAACGGGATAAACCGCACGTAACTGAACAGAAGCATTCTCAGAACCTTCATCCTGATGTTTGCATTCAGCTCACAGTGTTGAACCTTTCTTTGATAGTTCACGTTTGAAACACTCTTTTTGTAGAAACTGCAAGTGGATATTTGGACCTCTTTGAGGCTTATGATAGTAAAGGTAATAACTTCATATAAAAACAAGACGGAAGCTTTCTCAGAAACTTCTTGGGATTTATTGAGTTCAACTCACAGAGCTGAACATTCCTTTGGATGGAGCAGGTTTGAAACACAGTTTTTGTAGAATCTGCAAGTGGGTATTTGGACCTCTCTGAGGATTTCTTTGGAAACGGGAGAACTTCACCTAACTAAACAGAAGCTTTCTCAGAAACTTCTCTGTGATGTTTGCAATCAAATCCCCGAGTTGAATCTTTCTTTGAGAGTTCAAGTTTGAAACACTCTTTTTGTTGGATCTGCAAGTGGATATTTGGACCACTCTGTGGCCTTCGTTCGAAACTGGTATATCTTCACATAAAATCTAGACAGTAGCTTTCACAGAAACTTCTCTGTGATGATTACATTCAACTCACAGATTTGAAGGTTCCTTTTGAAACAGCAGTTTCCAAACACTCTTTCTGTGGAATCTGCAAGTGGATATTTGGACCGCTTTGAAGATTTCGTTGGAAACCGTATAATCTTCACAGAAAAACTCAACAGAAACATTCTCAGAAACTTCTTTGTGATGTTTGCATTCAACTCACAGAGTTGAACTTTCCTTTTGAGAGGGAAGCTTTGCAACAATCTTTTTTCTAGAATCTGCAAGTGGACATTTGGAGGGCTTTGAGTCCTGTGGTGGAAAAGGAAATATCTTCCCATAGAAACTAGATAGAAGCATTCTCAGAAACTACTTTGGGATGATTGCATTCAAGTCTCAGAGTTGAACATTCTCTTTGACAGAGCAGTTTGGAAACTCTCTTTTTGTAGAATCTGCAAGTGGAAACATGGACCGCATTGTGGCCCATGGTAACAAAGGAAATAACTGCCTATAAAAACTAGACAGTAGCATTCTCAGAGCCTTCTTCGTGATGCTTGCATTCAACTCACAGTGTTGAACCTTTCTTTGATAGTTCAGGTTTGAAACACTGTTTCTGTAGAAACTGCAAGTGGATATTTGGACCTCTCTTAGGATTTCGTTGGAAACAGGATAAACCGCACGTAACTAAACAGAAGCATTCTCAGAGCTTTCTTCGTGATGTTTGCATTCAGCTCACAGTGTTGAACCTTTCTTTGATAGTTCAGGTTTGAAGCACTCTTTTTGTAGAAACTGCAAGTGGATATTTGGACCTCTTTGAGGCCTATCGTAGTAAAGGTAATAACTTCATATAAAAACAAGACAGAAGCATTCTCAGAAAATTCTTGGGGATCATTGAGTTTAACTCACAGAGCTGAACATTCCTTTGGATGGAGCAGGTTTGAAACACACTTTTTGTAGAATCTGCAAGTGGATATTTGGACGTCTCTGAGGATTTCTTTGGAAACGGGTTAACTGCACCTAACTAAACAGAAGCATTCTCAGAAACTTCTATGTGATGTTTGCATTCAACACACAGTGTTGAAACTTTCTTTGATAGTTCAGGTTTGAAACACTCTTTTTGTAGAAACTGCAAGTGGATATTTGGACCTCTTTGAGGCCTATCGTAGTAAAGGTAATAACTTTATATATAAACAAGACGGAAGATTTCTCAGAAAATTCTTGGGGATCATTGAGTTTACTCACAGAGCTGAACATTCCTTTGGATGGAGCAGGTTTGAAACACACTTTTTGTAGAATCTGCAAGTGGGTATTTGGACCTCTCTGAGGATTTCTTTGGAAACGGGATAACTTCACCTAACTAAACAGAAGCATTCTCAGAAACTTCTCTGTGATGTTTGCAATCAAATCCCCGAGTTGAATCTTTCTTTGAGATTTCAAGTTTGAAACACTCTTTTTGTTGGATCTGCAAGTGGATATTTGGACCACTCTGTGGCCTTCGTTCGAAACTGGTATATCTTCACATAAAATCTAGACAGTAGCTTTCACAGAACCTTCTCTGTGATGATTGCATTCAACTCACAGAGTTGAAGGTTCCTTTTGAAACAGCAGTTTCCAAACACTCTTTCTGTGGAATCTGCAAGTGGATATTTGGACCGCTTTGAAGATTTCGTTGGAAACCGTATAATCTTCACAGAAAAACTAAACAGAAACATTCTCAGAAACTTCTTTGTGATGTTTGCATTCAACTCACAGAGTTGAACTTTCCTTTTGAGAGAGAAGCTTTGCAACAATCTTTTTCTAGAATCTGCAAGTGGACATTTGGAGGGCTTTGAGGCCTGTGGTGGAAAAGGAAATATCTTCCCATAGAAAATAGATAGAAGCATTCTCAGAAACTACTTTGGGATGATTGCATTCAAGTCTCAGAGTTGAACATTCTCTTTGACAGAGCAGTTTGGAAACTCTCTTTTTGTAGAATCTGCAAGTGGAAACATGGACCGCATTGTGGCCCATGGTAACAAAGGAAATAACTGCCTATAAAAACTAGACAGTAGCATTCTCAGAGCCTTCTTCGTGATGCTTGCATTCAACTCACAGTGTTGAACCTTTCTTTGATAGTTCAGGTTTGAAACACTGTTTCTGTAGAAACTGCAAGTGGATATTTGGACCTCTCTGAGGATTTCGTTGGAAACGGGATAAACAGCACAGAACTAAAGTGAAGCATTCTCAGAACTTTCTTCGTGATGTTTGTATTCAACTCACTGTGTTGAACCATTCTTTGATAGTTGAGGTTTGAAACACTCTTTTTGGAGAAACTGCAAGTGGATATTTGGACCTCTCTGAGGATTTCGTTGGAAACGGGATAAACCGCACGTAACTGAACAGAAGCATTCTCAGAACCTTCTTCCTGATGTTTGCATTCAGCTCACAGTGTTGAACCTTTCTTTGATAGTTCAGGTTTGAAACACTCTTTTTTTAGAAACTGTAAGTGGATATTTGAAACTCTTTGAGGATTTCGTTTGAAACGGCATAAACAGCACAGAACTAAACTGAAGCATTCTCAGAACTTTCTTCGTGATGTTTGAATTCAACTCACAGTGTTGAACCATTCTTTGATAGTTGAGGTTTGAAGCACTCTTTTTGTAGAAAGTGCAAGTGGATATTTGGACCTCTCTGAGGATTTCGTAGGAAACGGGATAAACCACACGTAACTAAACAGAAGAATTCTCAGAACTTTCTTCGTGATGTTTGAATTCAACTCACAGTGTTGAACCATTCTTTGATAGTTGAGGTTTGAAACACTCTTTTTGTAGAAACTGCCAGTGGATATTTGGACCTCTCTGAGGATTTCGTAGGAAACGGGATAAGCCACAGGTAACTAAACAGAAGGATTCTCAGAACTTTCTTCGTGATGTTTGCATTCAACTCACAGTGTTGAAACTTTCTTTGATAGTTCAGGTTTGAAGCACTCTTTTTGTAGAAACTGCAAGTGGATATTTGGACCTCTCTGAGGATTTCGTTGGAAACGGGATAAACCGCACGTAACTGAACAGAAGCATTCTCAGAACCTTCTTCCTGATGTTTGCATTCAGCTCACAGTGTTGAACCTTTCTTTGATTGTTCACGTTTGAAACACTCTTTTTGTAGAAACTGCAAGTGGATATTTGGACCTCCTTGAGGCTTATGATAGTAAAGGTAATAACTTCATATAAAAACAAGACGGAAGCTTTCTCAGAAACTTCTTGGGGATTATTGAGTTCAACTCACAGAGCTGAACATTCCTTTGGATGGAGCAGGTTTGAAACACAGTTTTTGTAGAATCTGCAAGTGGGTATTTGGACCTCTCTGAGGATTTCTTTGGAAACGGGATAACTTCACCTAACTAAACAGAAGCATTCTCAGAAACTTCTCTGTGATGTTTGCAATCAAATCCCCGAGTTGAATCTTCCTTTGAGAGTTCAAGTTTGAAACACTCTTTTTGTTGGATCTGCAAGTGGATATTTGGACCACTCTGTGGCCTTCGTTCGAAACTGGTATATCTTCACATAAAATCTAGACAGTAGCTTTCACAGAAACTTCTCTGTGATGATTACATTCAACTCACAGACTTGAAGGTTCCTTTTGAAACAGCAGTTTCAAAACACTCTTTCTGTGGAATCTGCAAGTGGATATTTGGACCGCTTTGAAGATTTCGTTGAAAACCGTATAATCTTCACAGAAAAACTAAACAGAAACATTCTCAGAAACTTCTTTGTGATGTTTGCATTCAACTCACAGAGTTGAACTTTCCTTTTGAGAGAGAAGCTTTGCAACAATCTTTTTCTAGAATCTGCAAGTGGACATTTGGAGGGCTTTGAGACCTGTGGTGGAAAAGGAAATATCTTCCCATAGAAACTAGATAGAAGCATTCTCAGAAACTACTTTGGGATGATTGCATTCAAGTCTCAGAGTTGAACATTCTCTTTGACAGAGCAGTTTGGAAAATCTCTTTTTGTAGAATCTGCAAGTGGAAACATGGACCGCATTGTGGCCCATGGTAACAAAGGAAATAACTGCCTATAAAAACTAGACAGTAGCATTCTCAGAGCCTTCTTCGTGATGTTTGCATTCAACTCACAGTGTTGAACCTTTCTTTGATAGTTCAGGTTTGAAACACTGTTTCTGTAGAAACTGCAAGTGGATATTTGGACCTCTCTGAGGATTTCGTTGGAAACAGGATAAACCGCAGGTAACTAAACAGAAGCATTCTCAGAGCTTTCTTCGTGATGTTTGCATTCAGCTCACAGTGTTGAACCTTTCTTTGATAGTTCAGGTTTGAAACACTCTTTTTGTAGAAACTGCAAGTGGATATTTGGAACTCTTTGAGGCCTATAGTACTAAAGGTAATAACTTCATATAAAAACAAGACAGAAGCATTCTCAGAAAATTCCTGGGGTTCATTGAGTTTAACTCACGGAGCTGAACATTCCTTTGGATGGAGCAGGTTTGAAACCCTCTTTTTGTAGAATCTGCACTGGATATTTGACGTCTCTGAGGATTTTTTGGAAACGGGTTAACTGCACCTAACTAAACAGAAGCATTCTCAGAAACTTCTTTGTGATGTTTGCATTCAACACACAGTGTTGAAACTTTCTTTGATAGTTCAGGTTTGAAACACTCTTTTTGTAGAAACTGCAAGTGGATATTTGGACCTCTTTGAGGCCTATCGTAGTAAAGGTAATAACTTTATATATAAACAAGACGGAAGATTTCTCAGAAAATTCTTGGGGATCATTGAGTTTACTCACAGAGCTGAACATTCCTTTGGATGGAGCAGGTTTGAAACACACTTTTTGTAGAATCTGCAAGTGGGTATTTGGACCTCTCTGAGGATTTCTTTGGAAACGGGATAACTTCACCTAACTAAACAGAAGCATTCTCAGAAACTTCTCTGTGATGTTTGCAATCAAATCCCCGAGTTGAATCTTTCTTTGAGATTTCAAGTTTGAAACACTCTTTTTGTTGGATCTGCAAGTGGATATTTGGACCACTCTGTGGCCTTCGTTCGAAACTGCTATATCTTCACATAAAATCTAGACAGTAGCTTTCACAGAAACTTCTCTGTGATGATTGCATTCAACTCACAGAGTTGAAGGTTCCTTTTGAAACAGCAGTTTCCAAACACTCTTTCTGTGGAATCTGCAAGTGGATATTTGGACCGCTTTGAAGATTTCGTTGGAAACCGTATAATCTTCACAGAAAAACTAAACAGAAACATTCTCAGAAACTTCTTTGTGATGTTTGCATTCAACTCACAGAGTTGAACTTTCCTTTTGAGAGAGAAGCTTTGCAACAATCTTTTTCTAGAATCTGCAAGTGGACATTTGAAGGGCTTTGAGGCATGTGGTGGAAAAGGAAATATCTTCCCATAGAAACTAGATAGAAGCATTCTCAGAAACTACTTTGGGATGATTGCATTCAAGTCTCAGAGTTGAACATTCTCTTTGACAGAGCAGTTTGGAAACTCTCTTTTTGTAGAATCTGCAAGTGGAAACATGGACCGCATTGTGGCCCATGGTAACAAAGGAAATAACTGCCTATAAAAACTAGACAGTAGCATTCTCAGAGCCTTCTTCGTGATGCTTGCATTCAACTCACAGTGTTGAACCTTTCTTTGATAGTTCAGGTTTGAAACACTGTTTCTGTAGAAACTGCAAGTGGATATTTGGACCTCTCTGAGGATTTCGTTGGAAACGGGATAAACAGCACAGAACTAAACTGAAGCATTCTCAGAACTTTCTTCGTGATGTTTGAATTCAACTCACAGTGTTGAACCATTCTTTGATAGTTGAGGTTTGAAGCACTCTTTTTGTAGAAACTGCCAGTGGATATTTGGACCTTTCTGAGGATTTCGTAGGAAACGGGATAAACCACACGTAACTAAACAGAAGAATTCTCAGAACTTTCTTCGTGATGTTTGAATTCAACTCACAGTGTTGAACCATTCTTTGATAGTTGAGGTTTGAAACACTCTTTTTGTAGAAACTGCCAGTGGATATTTGGACCTCTCTGAGGATTTCGTAGGAAACGGGATAAGCCACAGGTAACTAAACAGAAGGATTCTCAGAACTTTCTTCGTGATGTTTGCATTCAACTCACAGTGTTGAAACTTTCTTTGATAGTTCAGGTTTGAAGCACTCTTTTTGTAGAAACTGCAAGTGGATATTTGGACCTCTCTGAGGATTTCGTTGGAAACGGGATAAACCGCACGTAACTGAACAGAAGCATTCTCAGAACCTTCTTCCTGATGTTTGCATTCAGCTCACAGTGTTGAACCTTTCTTTGATAGTTCACGTTTGAAACACTCTTTTTGTAGAAACTGCAAGTGGATATTTGGACCTCTTTGAGGCTTATGATAGTAAAGGTAATAACTTCATATAAAAACAAGACGGAAGCTTTCTCAGAAACTTCTTGGGGATTATTGAGTTCAACTCACAGAGCTGAACATTCCTTTGGATGGAGCAGGTTTGAAACACAGTTTTTGTAGAATCTGCAAGTGGGTATTTGGACCTCTCTGAGGATTTCTTTGGAAACGGGATAACTTCACCTAACTAAACAGAAGCATTCTCAGAAACTTCTCTGTGATGTTTGCAATCAAATCCCCGAGTTGAATCTTTCTTTGAGAATTCAAGTTTGAAACACTCTTTTTGTTGGATCTGCAAGTGGATATTTGGACCACTCTGTGGCCTTCGTTCGAAACTGGTATATCTTCACATAAAATCTAGACAGTAGCTTTCACAGAAACTTCTCTGTGATGATTACATTCAACTCACAGATTTGAAGGTTCCTTTTGAAACAGCAGTTTCCAAACACTCTTTCTGTGGAATCTGCAAGTGGATATTTGGACCGCTTTGAAGATTTCGTTGGAAACCGTATAATCTTCACAGAAAAACTAAACAGAAACATTCTCAGAAACTTCTTTGTGATGTTTGCATTCAACTCACAGAGTTGAACTTTCCTTTTGAGAGAGAAGCTTTGCAACAATCTTTTTCTAGAATCTGCAAGTGGACATTTGCAGGGCTTTGAGGCCTGTGGTGGAAAAGGAAATATCTTCCCATAGAAACTAGATAGAAGCATTCTCAGAAACTACTTTGGGATGATTGCATTCAAGTCTCAGAGTTGAACATTCTCTTTGACAGAGCAGTTTGGAAACTCTCTTTTTGTAGAATCTGCAAGTTGAAACATGGACCGCATTGTGGCTCATGGTAACAAAGGAAATAACTGCCTATAAAAACTAGACACTAGCATTCTCAGAGCCTTCTTCGTGATGCTTGCATTCAACTCACAGTGTTGAACCTTTCTTTGATAGTTCAGGTTTGAAACACTGTTTCTGTAGAAACTGCAAGTGGATATTTGGACCTCTCTGAGGATTTCGTTGGAAACAGGATTAACCGCACGTAACTAAACAGAAGCATTCTCAGAGCTTTCTTCGTGATGTTTGCATTCAGCTCACAGTGTTGAAACTTTCTTTGATAGTTCAGGTTTGAAACACTCTTTTTGTAGAAACTGCAAGTGGATATTTGGACCTCTTTGAGGCCTATAGTACTAAAGGTAATAACTTCATATAAAAACAAGACAGAAGCATTCTCAGAAAATTCTTGGGGATCATTGAGTTTAACTCACAGAGCTGAACATTCCTTTGGATGGAGCAGGTTTGAAACACACTTTTTGTAGAATCTGCAAGTGGATATTTGGACGTCTCTGAGGATTTCTTTGGAAACGGGTTAACTGCACCTAACTAAACAGAAGCATTCTCAGAAACTTCTTTGTGATGTTTGCATTCAACACACAGTGTTGAAACTTTCTTTGATAGTTCAGGTTTGAAACACTCTTTTTGTAGAAACTGCAAGTGGATATTTGGACCTCTTTGAGGCCTATCGTAGTAAAGGTAATAACTTTATATATAAACAAGACGGAAGATTTCTCAGAAAATTCTTGGGGATCATTGAGTTTACTCACAGAGCTGAACATTCCTTTGGATGGAGCAGGTTTGAAACACACTTTTTGTAGAATCTGCAAGTGGGTATTTGGACCTCTCTGAGGATTTCTTTGGAAACGGGATAACTTCACCTAACTAAACAGAAACATTCTCAGAAACTTCTTTCTGATGTTTGCATTCAACTCACAGAGTTGAACTTTCCTTTTGAGAGAGAAGCTTTGCAACAATCTTTTTCTAGAATCTGCAAGTGGACATTTGCAGGGCTTTGAGGCCTGTGGTGGAAAAGGAAATATCTTCCCATAGAAACTAGATAGAAGCATTCTCAGAAACTACTGTGGGATGATTGCATTAAAGTCTCAGAGTTGAACATTCTCTTTGACAGAGCAGTTTGGAAACTCTCTTTTTGTAGAATCTGCAAGTGGAAACATGGTCCGCATTGTGGCCCATGGTAACAAAGGAAATAACTGCCTATAAAAACTAGACAGTAGCATTCTCAGAGCCTTCTTCGTGATGCTTGCATTCAACTCACAGTGTTGAACCTTTCTTTGATAGTTCAGGTTTGAAACACTGTTTCTGTAGAAACTGCAAGTGGATATTTGGACCTCTCTGAGGATTTCATTGGAAACGGGATAAACAGCACAGAACTAAAGTGAAGCATTCTCAGAACTTTCTTCATGATGTTTGTATTCAACACACTGTGTTGAACCATTCTTTGATAGTTGAGGTTTGAAACACTCTTTTTGTAGAAACTGCAAGTGGATATTTGGACCTCTCTGATGATTTCGTTGGAAACGGGATAAACCGCACGTAACTGAACAGAAGCATTCTCAGAACCTTCTTCCTGATGTTTGCATTCAGCTCACAGTGTTGAACCTTTCTTTGATAGTTCAGGTTTGAAACACTCTTTTTTTAGAAACTGCAAGTGGATATTTGAAACTCTTTGAGGATTTCGTTTGAAACGGCATAAACAGCACAGAACTAAACTGAAGCATTCTCAGAACTTTCTTCGTGATGTTTGAATTCAACTCACAGTGTTGAACCATTCTTTCATAGTTGAGGTTTGAAACACTCTTTTTGTAGAAACTGCCAGTGGATATTTGGACCTCTCTGAGGATTTCGTAGGAAACGGGATAAACCACACGTAACTAAACAGAAGAATTCTCAGAACTTTCTTCGTGATGTTTGCATTCAACTCACAGTGTTGAACCTTTCTTTGATAGTTCAGGTTTGAAGCACTCTTTTTGTAGAAACTGCAAGTGGATATTTGGACCTCTCTGAGGATTTCGTTGGAAACGGGATAAACCGCACGTAACTGAACAGAAGCATTCTCAGAACCTTCTTCCTGATGTTTGCATTCAGCTCACAGTGTTGAAACTTTATTTGATAGTTCAGGTTTGAAACACTCTTTTTGTAGAAACTGCAAGTGGATATTTGGACCTCTTTGAGGCCGATCGTATTAAAGGTAACAACTTCAAATAAAAACAATACGGAAGCTTTCTCAGAAAATTCTTGGGGATCATTGAGTTTACTCACAGAGCTGAACATTCCTTTGGATGGAGCAGGTTTGAAACACACTTTTTGTAGAATCTGCAAGTGGATATTTGGAGCTCTCGGAGGATTTCGTTGGAAACGGGATAACTGCGCCTAACTAAACAGAAGCATTCTCAGAAACTTCTTTGTGATGTTTGCAATCAAATCCCAGAGTTGAATCTTCCTTTGATAGTTCAAGTTTGAAACACTCTTTTTGTTGGATCTGCAAGTGGATATTTGGACCACTCTGTGGCCTTCGTTTGAAACTGGTATATCTTCACATAAAATCTAGACAGTAGATTTCACAGAAACTTCTCTGTGATGATTGCATTCAACTCACAGAGTTGAAGGTTCCTTTTGAAACAGCAGTTTCCAAACACTCTTTCTGTGGAATCTGCAAGTGGATATTTGGACCGCTTTGAAGATTTCGTTGGAAACGGGATAATCTTCACAGAAAAACTAAACAGAAACATTCTCAGAAACTTCTTTGTGATGTTTGCATTCAACTCACAGAGTTGAACTTTCCTTTTGAGAGAGAAGGATTGCAACACTATTTTTCTAGAATCTGCAAGTGGATATTTGGAGGACTTTGAGGCCTGTAGTGGAAAAGGAAATAACTTCCCATAGAAACTAGATAGAAGCATTCTCAGAAACTACTTTGGGATGATTGCATTCAAGTCCCAGAGTTGAACATTCTCTTTGACAGAGCAGTTTGGAAACTCTCTTTTTGTAGAATCTGCAAGTGGAGACATGGACCGCATTGAGGCCCATGGTAACAAAGGAAATAACTGCCTATAAAAACTAGACAGTAGCATACTCAGAGCCTTCTTCGTGATGCTTGCAATCAACTCACAGTGTTGAACCTTTATTTGATAGTTCAGGTTTGAAACACTGTTTCTGTAGAAACTGCAAGTGGATATTTGGACCTCTCTGAGGATTTCGTTGGAAACGGGATAAACCGCACGTAACTAAACAGAAGCATTCTCAGAGGTTTCTTAGTGATGTTTGCATTCAGCTCACAGTGTTGAACCTTTCTTTGATAGTTCAGGTTTGAAACACTCTTTTTGTAGAAACTGCAAGTGGATATTTGGACCTCTTTGAGGCCTATAGTACAAAAGGTAATAACTTCATATAAAAACAAGACAGAAGCTTTCTCAGAAAATTCTTGGAGATCATTGAGTTTAACTCACAGAGCTGAACATTCCTTTGGATGGAGCAGGTTTGAAACTCACTTTTTGTAGAATCTGCAAGTGGATATTTGGAGCTCTCTGAGGATTTCGTTGGAAACGGGATAAACCGCACGTAACTGAACAGAAGCATTCTCAGAACCTTCTTCCTGATGTTTGCATTCAGCTCACAGTGTTGAACCTTTCTTTGATAGTTCACGTTTGAAACACTCTTTTTGTAGAGACTGCAAGTGGATATTTGGACTTCTTTGAGGCCTATCGTAGTAAAGGTAGTAACTTCATATAAAAACAAGACAGAAGCTTTCTCAGAAACTTCTTGGGGATCATTGAGTTCAACTCACAGAGCTGAACATTGCTTTGGATGGAGCAGGTTTGAAACAAACTTTTTGTAGAATCTGCAAGTGGATATATGGAGCTCTCGGAGGATTTCGTTGGAAACGGGATAACTGCACCTAACTAAACAGAAGCATTCTCAGAAACTTCTTTGTGATGTTTGCAATCAAATCCCAGAGATGAATCTTGCTTTGATAGTTCAAGTTTGAAACAATCTTTTTGTTAGATCTGCAAGTGGATATTTGGACCACTCTGTGGCCTTCGTTCGAAACTGTTATATCTTCACATAAAATCTAGACAGTAGCTTTCACAGAAACTTCTCTGTGATGATTGCATTCAACTCACAGCGTTGAAGGATCCTTTTGAAACAGCAGTTTCCAAACACTCTTTCTGTGGAATCTGCAAGTGGATATTTGGACCGCTTTGAAGATTTCGTTGGAAATTGGATAATCTTCACAGAAAACCTAAACAGAAACATTCTCAGAAAGTTCTTTGTGATGTTTGCATTCAACTCACAGAGTTGAACTTTCCTTTTGAGAGAGAAGCTTTGCAACACTCTTTTTCTAAAATCTGCAAGTGGACATTTGGAGGGGTTTGAGGCCTGTGGTGGAAAAGGAAATATCTTCCCGTAGAAACTAGATAGAAGCATTCTCAGAAACTACTTTGGGATGATTGCATTCAAGTCTCAGAGTTGAACATTCTCTTTGACAGAGCAGTTTGGAAACTCTCTTTTTGTAGAATCTGCAAGTGGAGACATGGACCGCATTGAGGCCCATGGTAACAAAGGAAATAAATGCCTATAAAAACTAGACAGTAGCATTCTCAGAGCCTTCTTCGTGATGCTTGCATTCAACTCACAGTGTTGAACCTTTCTTTGATAGTTCAGGTTTGAAACACTGTTTCTGTAGAAACTGCAAGTGGATATTTAGACCTCTGAGGATTTCGTTGGAAACGGGATAAACAGCACAGAACTAAACTGAAGCATTCTCAGAAGTTTCTTCGTGATGTTTGTATTCATCTCACTGTGTTGAACCATTCTTTGATAGTTGAGGTTTCAAACACTCTTTTTGTAGAAACTGCAAGTGGATATTTGGACCTCTCTGAGGATTTCCTAGGAAACGGGATAAACCGCACGTAACTGAACGGAAGCATTCTCAGAACCTTCTTCCTGATGTTTGCATTCAGCTCACAGTGTTGAACCTTTCTTTGATAGTTCAGGTTTGAAACACTCTTTTTGTAGAAACTGCAAGTGGATATTTGGACCTCTTTGAGGCGTATAGTAGTAAAGGTAATAACTTCATATAAAAACAAGACAGAAGCTTTCTCAGAAAATTCTTGGGGATCATTTAGCTTAGCTCACAGAGCTGAACATTCCTTTGGATGGAGCAGGTTTGAAACACACTTTTTGTAGAATCTGCAAGTGGATATTTGGACCTCTTGGAGGATTTCGTTGGAAACGTGATAACTGCACCTAACTAAACAGAAGCATTCTCAGAAATTTCTTTGTGATGTTTGCATTCAACACACAGTGTTGAAACTTTCTTTGATAGTTCAGGTTTGAAACAATCTTTTTGTAGAAACTGCAAGTGGATATTTGGACCTCTTTGAGGCCTATCGTAGTAAAGGTAATAACTTTATATATAAACAAGACGGAAGATTTCTCAGAAAATTCTTGGGGATCATTGAGTTTACTCACAGAGCTGAACATTCCTTTGGATGGAGCAGGTTTGAAACACACTTTTTGTAGAATCTGCAAGTGGGTATTTGGACCTCTCTGAGGATTTCTTTGGAAACGGGATAACTTCACCTAACTAAACAGAAGCATTCTCAGAAACTTCTCTGTGATGTTTGCAATCAAATCCCCGAGGTGAATCTTTCTTTGAGATTTCAAGTTTGAAACACTCTTTTTGTTGGATCTGCAAGTGGATATTTGGACCACTCTGTGGCCTTCGTTCGAAACTGCTATATCTTCACATAAAATCTAGACAGTAGCTTTCACAGAAACTTCTCTGTGATGATTGCATTCAACTCACAGAGTTGAAGGTTCCTTTTGAAACAGCAGTTTCCAAACACTCTTTCTGTGGAATCTGCAAGTGGATATTTGGACCGCTTTGAAGATTTCGTTGGAAACCGTATAATCTTCACAGAAAAACTAAACAGAAACATTCTCAGAAACTTCTTTGTGATGTTTGCATTCAACTCACAGAGTTGAACTTTCCTTTTGAGAGAGAAGCTTTGCAACAATCTTTTTCTAGAATCTGCAAGTGGACATTTGGAGGGCTTTGAGGCCTGTGGTGGAAAAGGAAATATCTTCCCATAGAAAATAGATAGAAGCATTCTCAGAAACTACTTTGGGATGATTGCATTCAAGTCTCAGAGTTGAACATTCTCTTTGACAGAGCAGTTTGGAAACTCTCTTTTTGTAGAATCTGCAAGTGGAAACATGGACCGCATTGTGGCCATGGTAACAAAGGAAATAACTGCCTATAAAAACTAGACAGTAGCATTCTCAGAGCCTTCTTCGTGATGCTTGCATTCAACTCACAGTGTTGAACCTTTCTTTGATAGTTCAGGTTTGAAACACTGTTTCTGTAGAAACTGCAAGTGGATATTTGGACCTCTCTGAGGATTTCGTTGGAAACGGGATAAACAGCACAGAACTAAAGTGAAGCATTCTCAGAACTTTCTTCGTGATGTTTGTATTCAACTCACTGTGTTGAACCATTCTTTGATAGTTGAGGTTTGAAACACTCTTTTTGTAGAAACTGCAAGTGGATATTTGGACCTCTCTGAGGATTTCGTTGGAAACGGGATAAACCGCAAGTAACTGAACAGAAGCATTCTCAGAACCTTCTTCCTGATGTTTGCATTCAGCTCACAGTGTTGAACCTTTCTTTGATAGTTCAGGTTTGAAACACTCTTTTTTTAGAAACTGCAAGTGGATATTTGAAACTCTTTGAGGATTTCGTTTGAAACGGCATAAACAGCACAGAACTAAACTGAAGCATTCTCAGAACTTTCTTCGTGATGTTTGAATTCAACTCACAGTGTTGAACCATTCTTTCATAGTTGAGGTTTGAAACACTCTTTTTGTAGAAACTGCCAGTGGATATTTGGACCTCTCTGAGGATATCGTAGGAAACGGGATAAACCACACGTAACTAAACAGAAGAATTCTCAGAACTTTCTTAGTGATGTTTGCATTCAACTCACAGTGTTGAACCTTTCTTTGATAGTTCAGGTTTGAAACACTCTTTTTGTAGAAACTGCAAGTGGATATTTGGACCTCTCTGAGGATTTCGTTGGAAACGGGATAAACCGCACGTAACTGAACAGAAGCATTCTCAGAACCTTCTTCCTGATGTTTGCATTCAGCTCACAGTGTTGAAACTTTCTTTGATAGTTCAGGTTTGAAACACTCTTTTTGTAGAAACTGCAAGTGGATATTTGGACCTCTTTGAGGCCTATCGTAGTAAAGGTAACAACTTCATATAAAAACAATACGGAAGCTTTCTCAGAAAATTCTTGGGGATCATTGAGTTTACTCACAGAGCTGAACATTCCTTTGGATGGAGCAGGTTTGAAACAAACTTTTTGTAGAATCTGCAAGTGGATATTTGGAGCTCTCGGAGGATTTCGTTGGAAACGGGATAACTGCGCCTAACTAAACAGAAGCATTCTCAGAAACTTCTTTGTGATGTTTGCAATCAAATCCCAGAGTTGAATCTTCCTTTGATAGTTCAAGTTTGAAACACTCTTTTTGTTGGATCTGCAAGTGGATATTTGGACCACTCTGTGGCCTTCGTTCGAAACTGGTATATCTTCACATAAAATCTAGACAGTAGCTTTCACAGAAACTTCTCTGTGATGATTGCATTCAACTCACAGAGTTGAAGGTTCCTTTTGAAACAGCAGTTTCCAAACACTCTTTCTGTGGAATCTGCAAGTGGATATTTGGACCGCTTTGAAGATTTCGTTGGAAACCGTATAATCTTCACAGAAAAACTAAACAGAAACATTCTCAGAAACTTCTTTGTGATGTTTGCATTCAACTCACAGAGTTGAACTTTCCTTTTGAGAGAGAAGCTTTGCAACAATCTTTTTCTAGAATCTGCAAGTGGACATTTGGAGGGCTTTGAGGCATGTGGTGGAAAAGGAAATATCTTCCCATAGAAACTAGATAGAAGCATTCTCAGAAACTACTTTGGGATGATTGCATTCAAGTCTCAGAGTTGAACATTCTCTTTGACAGAGCAGTTTGGAAACTCTCTTTTTGTAGAATCTGCAAGTGGAAACATGGACCGCATTGTGGCCCATGGTAACAAAGGAAATAACTGCCTATAAAAACTAGACAGTAGCATTCTCAGAGCCTTCTTCGTGATGCTTGCATTCAACTCACAGTGTTGAACCTTTCTTTGATACTTCAGGTTTGAAACACTGTTTCTGTAGAAACTGCAAGTGGATATTTGGACCTCTCTGAGGATTTCGTTGGAAACGGGATAAACAGCACAGAACTAAACTGAAGCATTCTCAGAACTTTCTTCGTGATGTTTGAATTCAACTCACAGTGTTGAACCATTCTTTGATAGTTGAGGTTTGAAGCACTCTTTTTGTAGAAACTGCCAGTGGATATTTGGACCTCTCTGAGGATTTCGTAGGAAACGGGATAAACCACACGTAACTAAACAGAAGAATTCTCAGAACTTTCTTCGTGATGTTTGAATTCAACTCACAGTGTTGAACCATTCTTTGATAGTTGAGGTTTGAAACACTCTTTTTGTAGAAACTGCCAGTGGATATTTGGACCTCTCTGAGGATTTCGTAGGAAACGGGATAAGCCACAGGTAACTAAACAGAAGGATTCTCAGAACTTTCTTCGTGATGTTTGCATTCAACTCACAGTGTTGAAACTTTCTTTGATAGTTCAGGTTTGAAGCACTCTTTTTGTAGAAACTGCAAGTGGATATTTGGACCTCTCTGAGGATTTCGTTGGAAACGGGATAAACCGCACGTAACTGAACAGAAGCATTCTCAGAACCTTCTTCCTGATGTTTGCATTCAGCTCACAGTGTTGAACCTTTCTTTGATAGTTCACGTTTGAAACACTCTTTTTGTAGAAACTGCAAGTGGATATTTGGACCTCTTTGAGGCCTATCGTAGTAAAGGTAACAACTTCATATAAAAACAATACGGAAGCTTTCTCAGAAAATTCTTGGGGATCATTGAGTTTACTCACAGAGCTGAACATTCCTTTGGATGGAGCAGGTTTGAAACAAACTTTTTGTAGAATCTGCAAGTGGATATTTGGAGCTCTCGGAGGATTTCGTTGGAAACGGGATAACTGCGCCTAACTAAACAGAAGCATTCTCAGAAACTTCTTTGTGATGTTTGCAATCAAATCCCAGAGTTGAATCTTCCTTTGATAGTTCAAGTTTGAAACACTCTTTTTGTTGGATCTGCAAGTGGATATTTGGACCACTCTGTGGCCTTCGTTCGAAACTGGTATATCTTCACATAAAATCTAGACAGTAGCTTTCACAGAAACTTCTCTGTGATGATTGCATTCAACTCACAGAGTTGAAGGTTCCTTTTGAAACAGCAGTTTCCAAACACTCTTTCTGTGGAATCTGCAAGTGGATATTTGGACCGCTTTGAAGATTTCGTTGGAAACCGTATAATCTTCACAGAAAAACTAAACAGAAACATTCTCAGAAACTTCTTTGTGATGTTTGCATTCAACTCACAGAGTTGAACTTTCCTTTTGAGAGAGAAGCTTTGCAACAATCTTTTTCTAGAATCTGCAAGTGGACATTTGGAGGGCTTTGAGGCATGTGGTGGAAAAGGAAATATCTTCCCATAGAAACTAGATAGAAGCATTCTCAGAAACTACTTTGGGATGATTGCATTCAAGTCTCAGAGTTGAACATTCTCTTTGACAGAGCAGTTTGGAAACTCTCTTTTTGTAGAATCTGCAAGTGGAAACATGGACCGCATTGTGGCCCATGGTAACAAAGGAAATAACTGCCTATAAAAACTAGACAGTAGCATTCTCAGAGCCTTCTTCGTGATGCTTGCATTCAACTCACAGTGTTGAACCTTTCTTTGATACTTCAGGTTTGAAACACTGTTTCTGTAGAAACTGCAAGTGGATATTTGGACCTCTCTGAGGATTTCGTTGGAAACGGGATAAACAGCACAGAACTAAACTGAAGCATTCTCAGAACTTTCTTCGTGATGTTTGAATTCAACTCACAGTGTTGAACCATTCTTTGATAGTTGAGGTTTGAAGCACTCTTTTTGTAGAAACTGCCAGTGGATATTTGGACCTCTCTGAGGATTTCGTAGGAAACGGGATAAACCACACGTAACTAAACAGAAGAATTCTCAGAACTTTCTTCGTGATGTTTGAATTCAACTCACAGTGTTGAACCATTCTTTGATAGTTGAGGTTTGAAACACTCTTTTTGTAGAAACTGCCAGTGGATATTTGGACCTCTCTGAGGATTTCGTAGGAAACGGGATAAGCCACAGGTAACTAAACAGAAGGATTCTCAGAACTTTCTTCGTGATGTTTGCATTCAACTCACAGTGTTGAAACTTTCTTTGATAGTTCAGGTTTGAAGCACTCTTTTTGTAGAAACTGCAAGTGGATATTTGGACCTCTCTGAGGATTTCGTTGGAAACGGGATAAACCGCACGTAACTGAACAGAAGCATTCTCAGAACCTTCTTCCTGATGTTTGCATTCAGCTCACAGTGTTGAACCTTTCTTTGATAGTTCACGTTTGAAACACTCTTTTTGTAGAAACTGCAAGTGGATATTTGGACCTCCTTGAGGCTTATGATAGTAAAGGTAATAACTTCATATAAAAACAAGACGGAAGCTTTCTCAGAAACTTCTTGGGGATTATTGAGTTCAACTCACAGAGCTGAACATTCCTTTGGATGGAGCAGGTTTGAAACACAGTTTTTGTAGAATCTGCAAGTGGGTATTTGGACCTCTCTGAGGATTTCTTTGGAAACGGGATAACTTCACCTAACTAAACAGAAGCATTCTCAGAAACTTCTCTGTGATGTTTGCAATCAAATCCCCGAGTTGAATCTTCCTTTGAGAGTTCAAGTTTGAAACACTCTCTTTGTTGGATCTGCAAGTGGATATTTGGACCACTCTGTGGCCTTCGTTCGAAACTGGTATATGTTCACATAAAATCTAGACTGTAGCTTTCACAGAAACTTCTCTGTGATGATTACATTCAACTCACAGATTTGAAGGTTCCTTTTGAAACAGCAGTTTCAAAACACTCTTTCTGTGGAATCTGCAAGTGGATATTTGGACCGCTTTGAAGATTTCGTTGGAAACCGTATAATCTTCACAGAAAAACTAAACAGAAACATTCTCAGAAACTTCTTTGTGATGTTTGCATTCAACTCACAGAGTTGAACTTTCCTTTTGAGAGAGAAGCTTTGCAACAATCTTTTTCTAGAATCTGCAAGTGGACATTTGGAGGGCTTTGAGGCCTGTGGTGGAAAAGGAAATATCTTCCCATAGAAACTAGATAGAAGCATTCTCAGAAACTACTTTGGGATGATTGCATTCAAGTCTCAGAGTTGAACATTCTCTTTGACAGAGCAGTTTGGAAAATCTCTTTTTGTAGAATCTGCAAGTGGAAACATGGACCGCATTGTGGCCCATGGTAACAAAGGAAATAACTGCCTATAAAAACTAGACAGTAGCATTCTCAGAGCCTTCTTCGTGATGCTTGCATTCAACTCACAGTGTTGAACCTTTCTTTGATAGTTCAGGTTTGAAACACTGTTTCTGTAGAAACTGCAAGTGGATATTTGGACCTCTCTGAGGATTTCGTTGGAAACAGGATAAACCGCACGTAACTAAACAGAAGCATTCTCAGAGCTTTCTTCGTGATGTTTGCATTCAGCTCACAGTGTTGAACCTTTCTTTGATAGTTCAGGTTTGAAACACTCTTTTTGTAGAAACTGCAAGTGGATATTTGGACCTCTTTGAGGCCTATAGTACTAAAGGTAATAACTTCATATAAAAACAAGACAGAAGCATTCTCAGAAAATTCCTGGGGATCATTGAGTTTAACTCACGGAGCTGAACATTCCTTTGGATGGAGCAGGTTTGAAACCCTCTTTTTGTAGAATCTGCACTGGATATTTGGACGTCTCTGAGGATTTTTTGGAAACGGGTTAACTGCACCTAACTAAACAGAAGCATTCTCAGAAACTTCTTTGTGATGTTTGCATTCAACACACAGTGTTGAAACTTTCTTTGATAGTTCAGGTTTGAAACACTCTTTTTGTAGAAACTGCAAGTGGATATTTGGACCTCTTTGAGGCCTATCGTAGTAAAGGTAGTAACTTTATATATAAACAAGACGGAAGATTTCTCAGAAAATTCTTGGGGATCATTGAGTTTACTCACAGAGCTGAACATTCCTTTGGATGGAGCAGGTTTGAAACACACTTTTTGTAGAATCTGCAAGTGGGTATTTGGACCTCTCTGAGGATTTCTTTGGAAACGGGATAACTTCACCTAACTAAACAGAAGCATTCTCAGAAACTTCTCTGTGATGTTTGCAATCAAATCCCCGAGTTGAATCTTTCTTTGAGATTTCAAGTTTGAAACACTCTTTTTGTTGGATCTGCAAGTGGATATTTGGACCACTCTGTGGCCTTCGTTCGAAACTGCTATATCTTCACATAAAATCTAGACAGTAGCTTTCACAGAAACTTCTCTGTGATGATTGCATTCAACTCACAGAGTTGAAGGTTCCTTTTGAAACAGCAGTTTCCAAACACTCTTTCTGTGGAATCTGCAAGTGGATATTTGGACCGCTTTGAAGATTTCGTTGGAAACCGTATAATCTTCACAGAAAAACTAAACAGAAACATTCTCAGAAACTTCTTTGTGATGTTTGCATTCAACTCACAGAGTTGAACTTTCCTTTTGAGAGAGAAGCTTTGCAACAATCTTTTTCTAGAATCTGCAAGTGGACATTTGGAGGGCTTTGAGGCATGTGGTGGAAAAGGAAATATCTTCCCATAGAAACTAGATAGAAGCATTCTCAGAAACTACTTTGGGATGATTGCATTCAAGTCTCAGAGTTGAACATTCTCTTTGACAGAGCAGTTTGGAAACTCTCTTTTTGTAGGATCTGCAAGTGGAAACATGGACCGCATTGTGGCCCATGGTAACAAAGGAAATAACTGCCTATAAAAACTAGACAGTAGCATTCTCAGAGCCTTCTTCGTGATGCTTGCATTCAACTTACAGTGTTGAACCTTTCTTTGATAGTTCAGGTTTGAAACACTGTTTCTGTAGAAACTGCAAGTGGATATTTGGACCTCTCTGAGGATTTCGTTGGAAACGGGATAAACAGCACAGAACTAAACTGAAGCATTCTCAGAACTTTCTTCGTGATGTTTGAATTCAACTCACAGTGTTGAACCATTCTTTGATAGTTGAGGTTTCAAGCACTCTTTTTGTAGAAACTGCCAGTGGATATTTGGACCTTTCTGAGGATTTCGTAGGAAACGGGATAAACCACACGTAACTAAACAGAAGAATTCTCAGAACTTTCTTCGTGATGTTTGAATTCAACTCACAGTGTTGAACCATTCTTTGACAGTTGAGGTTTGAAACACTCTTTTTGTAGAAACTGCCAGTGGATATTTGGACCTCTCTGAGGATTTCGTAGGAAACGGGATAAGCCACAGGTAACTAAACAGAAGGATTCTCAGAACTTTCTTCGTGATGTTTGCATTCAACTCACAGTGTTGAAACTTTCTTTGATAGTTCAGGTTTGAAGCACTCTTTTTGTAGAAACTGCAAGTGGATATTTGGACCTCTCTGAGGATTTCGTTGGAAACGGGATAAACCGCACGTAACTGAACAGAAGCATTCTCAGAACCTTCTTCCTGATGTTTGCATTCAGCTCACAGTGTTGAACCTTTCTTTGATAGTTCACGTTTGAAACACTCTTTTTGTAGAAACTGCAAGTGGATATTTGGACCTCTTTGAGGCTTATGATAGTAAAGGTAATAACTTCATATAAAAACAAGACGGAAGCTTTCTCAGAAACTTCTTGGGGATTATTGAGTTCAACTCACAGAGCTGAACATTCCTTTGGATGGAGCAGGTTTGAAACACAGTTTTTGTAGAATCTGCAAGTGGGTATTTGGACCTTTCTGAGGATTTCTTTGGAAACGGGATAACTTCACCTAACTAAACTGAAGCATTCTCAGAAACTTCTCTGTGATGTTTGCAATCAAATCCCCGAGTTGAATCTTTCTTTGAGATTTCAAGTTTGAAACTCTCTTTTTGTTGGATCTGCAAGTGGATATTTGGACCACTCTGTGGCCTTCGTTCGAAACTGGTATATCTTCACATAAAATCTAGACAGTAGCTTTCACAGAAACTTCTCTGTGATGATTACATTCAACTCACAGATTTGAAGGTTCCTTTTGAAACAGCAGTTTAAAAACACTCTTTCTGTGGAATCTGCAAGTGGATATTTGGACCGCTTTGAAGATTTCGTTGGAAACCGTATAATCTTCACAGAAAAACTAAACAGAAACATTCTCAGAAACTTCTTTGTGATGTTTGCATTCAACTCACAGAGTTGAACTTTCCTTTTGAGAGAGAAGCTTTGCAACAATCTTTTTCTAGAATCTGCAAGTGGACATTTGCAGGGCTTTGAGGCCTGTGGTGGAAAAGGAAATATCTTCCCATAGAAACTAGATAGAAGCATTCTCAGAAACTACTGTGGGATGATTGCATTAAAGTCTCGGAGTTGAACATTCTCTTTGACAGAGCAGTTTGGAAACTCTCTTTTTGTAGAATCTGCAAGTGGAAACATGGACCGCATTGTGGCCCATGGTAACAAAGGAAATAACTGCCTATAAAAACTAGACAGTAGCATTCTCAGAGCCTTCTTCGTGATGCTTGCATTCAACTCACAGTGTTGAACCTTTCTTTGATAGTTCAGGTTTGAAACACTGTTTCTGTAGAAACTGCAAGTGGATATTTGGACCTCTCTGAGGATTTCATTGGAAACGGGATAAACAGCACAGAACTAAAGTGAAGCATTCTCAGAACTTTCTTCATGATGTTTGTATTCAACTCACTGTGTTGAACCATTCTTTGATAGTTGAGGTTTGAAACACTCTTTTTGTAGAAACTGCAAGTGGATATTTGGACCTCTCTGAGGATTTCGTTGGAAACGGGATAAACCGCACGTAACTGAACAGAAGCATTCTCAGAACCTTCTTCCTGATGTTTGCATTCAGCTCACAGTGTTGAACCTTTCTTTGATAGTTCAGGTTTGAAACACTCTTTTTTTAGAAACTGCAAGTGGATATTTGAAACTCTTTGAGGATTTCGTTGGAAACGGGATAAACAGCACAGAACTAAACTGAAGCATTCTCAGAACTTTCTTCGTGATGTTTGTCTTCAACTCACTGTGTTAAACCATTCTTTGATAGTTGAGGTTTGAAACACTCTTTTTGTAGAAACTGCAAGTGGATATTTGGACCTCTCTGAGGATTTCGTAGGAAACGGGATAAACCACACGTAACTAAACAGAAGCATTCTAAGAGCTTTCTTCGTGATGTTTGCATTCAATTCACAGTGTTGAACCTTTCTTTGATAGTTCAGGTTTGAAACACTCTTTTTGTAGAAACTGCAAGTGGATATTTGAACCTCTCTGAGGATTTCGTTGGAAACGGGATAAACCGCACGTAACTGAACAGAAGCATTCTCAGAACCTTCTTCCTGATGTTTGCATTCAGCTCACAGTGTTGAACCTTTCTTTGATAGTTCAGGTTTGAAACACTGTTTCTGTAGAAACTGCAAGTGGATATTTGGACCTCTCTGAGGATTTCGTTGGAAACGGGATAAACCGCACGTAACTAAAAGAAGCATTCTCAGAGGTTTCTTAGTGATGTTTGCATTCAGCTCACAGTGTTGAACCTTTCTTTGATAGTTCAGGTTTGAAACACTCTTTTTGTAGAAACTGCAAGTGGATATTTGGACCTCTTTGAGGCCTATAGTACAAAAGGTAATAACTTCATATAAAAACAAGACAGAAGCTTTCTCAGAAAATTCTTGGAGATCATTGAGTTTAACTCACAGAGCTGAACATTCCTTTGGATGGAGCAGGTTTGAAACTCACTTTTTGTAGAATCTGCAAGTGGATATTTGGAGCTCTCGGAGGATTTCGTTGGAAACGGGATAACTGCACCTAACTAAACAGAAGCATTCTCAGAAACTTCTTTGTGATGTTTGCAATCAAATCCCAGAGATGAATCTTGCTTTGATAGTTCAAGTTTGAAACAACCTTTTTGTTTGATCTGCAAGTGGATATTTGGACCACTCTGTGGCCTTCGTTCGAAACTGTTATATCTTCACATAAAATCTAGACAGTAGCTTTCACAGAAACTTCTCTGTGATGATTGCATTCAACTCACAGCGTTGAAGGATCCTTTTGAAACAGCAGTTTCCAAACACTCTTTCTGTGGAATCTGCAAGTGGATATTTGGACCGCTTTGAAGATTTCGTTGGAAATTGGATAATCTTCACAGAAAACCTAAACAGAAACATTCTCAGAAAGTTCTTTGTGATGTTTGCATTCAACTCACAGAGTTGAACTTTCCTTTTGAGAGAGAAGCTTTGCAACACTCTTTTTCTAAAATCTGCAAGTGGACATTTGGAGGGGTTTGAGGCCTGTGGTGGAAAAGGAAATATCTTCCCGTAGAAACTAGATAGAAGCATTCTCAGAAACTACTTTGGGATGATTGCATTCAAGTCTCAGAGTTGAACATTCTCTTTGACAGAGCAGTTTGGAAACTCTCTTTTTGTAGAATCTGCAAGTGGAGACATGGACCGCATTGAGGCCCATGGTAACAAAGGAAATAAATGCCTATAAAAACTATACTGTAGCATTCTCAGAGCCTTCTTCGTGATGCTTGCATTCAACTCACAGTGTTGAACCTTTCTTTGATAGTTCAGGTTTGAAACACTGCTTCTGTAGAAACTGCAAGTGGATATTTGGACCTCTGAGGATTTCGTTGGAAACGGGATAAACAGCACAGAACTAAACTGAAGCATTCTCAGAAGTTTCTTCGTGATGTTTGTATTCAACTCACTGTGTTGAACCATTCTTTGATAGTTGAGGTTTCAAAACACTCTTTTTGTAGAAACTGCAAGTGGATATTTGGACCTCTCTGAGGATTTCGTAGGAAACGGGATAAACCGCACGTAACTGAACGGAAGCATTCTCAGAACCTTCTTCCTGATGTTTGCATTCAGCTCACAGTGTTGAACCTTTCTTTGATAGTTCAGGTTTGAAACACTCTTTTTGTAGAAACTGCAAGTGGATATTTGGACCTCTTTGAGGCGTATAGTAGTAAAGGTAATAACTTCATATAAAAACAAGACAGAAGCTTTCTCAGAAAATTCTTGGGGATCATTTAGCTTAGCTCACAGAGCTGAACATTCCTTTGGATGGAGCAGGTTTGAAACACACTTTTTGTAGAATCTGCAAGTGGATATTTGGAGATCTCGGAGGATTTCGTTGGAAGCGGGATAACTGCACCTAACTAAACAGAAGCATTCTCAGAAACTTCTTTGTGATGTTTGCAATCAAATCCCAGAGTTGAATCTTCCTTTGATAGTTCAAGTTTGAAACCCTCTTTTTGTTGGATCTGCAAGTGGATATTTGGACCACTCTGTGGCCTTCGTTCGAAACTGCTATATCTTCACATAAAATCTAGACAGTAGCTTTCACAGAAACTTATCTGTGATGATTGCATTCAACTCACAGCGTTGAAGGTTCCTTTTGAAACAGCAGTTTCCAAACACTCTTTCTGTGGAATCTGCAAGTGGATATTTGGACCGCTTTGAAGATTTCTTTGGAAATGGGATAATCTTCACAGAAAAACTAAACAGAAACATTCTCAGAAACTTCTTTGTGATGTTTGCATTCAACTCACAGAGTTGAACTTTCCTTTTGAGAGAGAAGCTTTGCAACTCTCTTTTTCTAGAATCTGCGAGTGGACATTTGGAGGGTTTTGAGGCCTGTGGTGGAAAAGGAAATATCTTCCCGTAGAAACTAGATAGAAGCATTCTCAGAAACTACTTTGGGATGATTGCATTCAAGTCTCAGAGTTGAACATTCTCTTTGACAGAGCAGTTTGGAAACTCTCTTTTTGTAGAATCTGCAAGTGGAGACATGGACCGCATTGAGGCCCATGGTAACAAAGGAAATAACTGCCTATAAAAACTAGACAGTAGCATTCTCAGAGCCTTCTTCGTGATGCTTGCATTCAACTCACAGTGTTGAACCTTTCTTTGATAGTTCAGGTTTGAAACACTGTTTCTGTAGAAACTGCAAGTGGATATTTGAAACTCTCTTAGGATTTCGTTGGAAATGGGATAAACAGCACAGAACTAAACTGAAGCATTCTCAGAACTTTCTTCGTGATGTTTGTATTCAACTCACTGTGTTAAACCATTCTTTGATAGTTGAGGTTTGAAACACTCTTTTTGTAGAAACTGCAAGTGGATATTTGGACCTCTCTGAGGATTTCGTAGGAAACGGGATGAACCACACGTAACAAAACAGAAGCATTCTAAGAGCTTTCTTCGTGATGTTTGCATTCAATTCACAGTGTTGAACCTTTCTTTGATAGTTCAGGTTTGAAACACTCTTTTTGTAGAAACTGCAAGTGGATATTTGAACCTCTCTGAGGATTTCGTTGGAAACGGGATAAACCGCACGTAACTGAACAGAAGCATTCTCAGAACCTTCTTCCTGATGTTTGCATTCAGCTCACAGTGTTGAACCTTTCTTTGATAGTTCACGTTTGAAACACTCTTTTTGTAGAAACTGCAAGTGGATATTTGGACCTCTTTGAGGCCTATAGTAGTAAAGGTAATAACTTCATATAAAAACAAGACAGAAGCTTTCTCAGTAAATTCTTGGGGATCATTTAGCTTAGCTCACAGAGCTGAACATTCCTTTGGATGGAGCAGGTTGGAAACACACTTTTTGTAGAATGTGCAAGTGGATATTTGGACCTCTCTGAGGATTTCATTTGAAACGGGATAACTGCACCTAACTAAACAGAAGCATTCTCAGAAACTTCTTTGTGATGTTTGCAATCAAATCCCAGAGTTGAATCTTTCTTTGAGAGTTCAAGTTTGAAACACTTTTTTGTTGGATCTGCAAGTGGATATTTGGACCACTCTGTGGCCTTCGTTCGAAACTGCTATATCTTCACATAAAATCTGGACAGTAGGTTTCACAGAAACTTCTCTGTGATGATTGCATTCAACTAACAGAGTTGAAGGTTCCTTTTGAAACAGCAGTTTCCAAACACTCTTTCTGTGGAATCTGGAAGTGGATATTTGGACCGCTTTGAAGATTTCGTTGGAAAAGTGATAATCTTCACAGAAAAACTAAACAGAAACATTCTCAAAAACTTCTTTGTGATGTTTGCATTCAACTCACAGAGTTGAACTTTCCTTTTGAGAGAGAAGCTTTGCAACACTCTTTTTCTAGAATCTGCAAGTGGACATTTGGAGGGCTTTGAGGCCTGTGGTGGAAAAGGAAATATCTTCCCAAAGAAACTAGATAGAAGCATTCTCAGAAACTACTTTTGGATGATTGCAATCAAGTCTCAGAGTTGAACATTCTCTTTGACAGAGCAGTTGGGTAACTCTCTTTTTGTAGAATCTGCATGTGGAGACATGGACCGCATTGAGGCCCATGGAAACAAAGGAAATAACTGCCTATAAAAACTAGACAGTAGCATTCTCAGAGCCTTCTTCGTGATGCTTGCATTCAACTCACAGTGTTGAACCTTTCTTTGATAGTTCAGGTTTGAAACACTGTTTCTGTAGAAACTGCAAGTGGATATTTGGACCTCTTTGAGGCCTATAGTACAAAAGGTAATAACTTCATATAAAAACAAGACAGAAGCTTTCTCAGAAAATACTTGGGGATCATTGAGTTTAACTCACAGAGCTAAACAATCCTTTGGATGGAGCAGGTTTGAAACACACTTTTTGTAGAATCTGCAAGTGGATATTTGGAGCTCTCTGAGGATTTCGTTGGAAACGGGATAAACCGCACGTAACTGAACAGAAGCATTCTCAGAACCATCTTCCTGATGTTTGCATTCAGCTCACAGTGTTGAACCTTTCTTTGATAGTTCACGTTTGAAACACTCTTTTTGTAGAAACTGCAAGTGGATATTTGGACCTCTTTGAGGCCTGTAGTAGTAAAGGTAATAATTCATATAAAAACAAGACAGAAGCATTCTCAGAAAATTCTTGGGGATCATTGAGTTTAACTCACAGAGCTGAACATTCCTTTGGATGGAGCAGGTTTGAAACACACTTTTTGTAGAATCTGCAAGTGGATATTTGGAGCTCTCTGAGGATTTCGTTGGAAACGGGATAAACCACACGTAACTGAACAGAAGCATTCTCAGAACCTTCTTCCTGATGTTTGCATTCAGCTAGCAGTGTTGAACCTTTCTTTGATAGTTCACCTTTGAAACACTCTTTCTGTTGAAACTGCAAGTGGATATTTGGACCTCTTTGAGGCCTTTAGTACTAAAGGTAATAACTTCATATAAAAACAAGACAGAAGCTTTCTCAGAAAATTCTTGGGGATCATTGAGTTCAACTCACAGAGCTGAACATTCCTTTGGATGGAGCAGGTTTGAAACACACTTTTTGTAGAATCTGCAAGTGGATATTTGGACCTCTCTGAGGATTTCGTTGGAAACGGGATAACTGCACCTAACTAAACAGAAGCATTCTCAGAAACTTCTTTGTGATATTTGCAATCAAATCCCCGAGTTGAATCTTGCTTTGATAGTTCAAGTTTGAAACACTCTTTTTGTTGTATCTGCAAGTGGATATTTGGACCACTCGATGGCCTTCGTTCGAAACTGCTATATCTACACATAAAATCTAGACAGTAGCTTTCACAGAAACTTCTCTGTGATGATTGCATTCAACTCACAGCGTTGAAGGTTCCTTTTGAAACAGCAGTTTCCAAACACTCTTTCTGTGGAATCTGCAAGTGGATATTTGGACCGCTTTGAAGATTTCATTGGAAATGGGATAATCTTCACAGAAAAACTAAACAGAAACATTCTCAGAAACTTCTTTGTGATGTTTGCATTCAACTCACAGAGTTGAACTTTCCTTTTGAGAGAGAAGCTTTGCAACACTCTTTTTCTAGTATCTGCGAGTGGACATTTGGAGGGCTTTGAGGCCTGTGGTGGAAAAGGAAATATCTTCCCGTAGAAACTAGATAGAAGCATTCTCAGAAACTACTTTGGGATGATTGCATTCAAGTCTCAGAGTTGAACATTCTCTTTGACAGAGCAGTTTGGAAACTCTCTTTTTGTAGAATCTGCAAGTGGAGACATGGTCCGCATTGAGGCCCATGGTAACAAAGGAAATAACTGCCTATAGAAGCTAGACAGTAGCATTCTCAGAGCCTTCTTCGTGATGCTTACACTCAACTCACAGTGTTGAACCTTTCTTTGATAGTTCAGGTTTGAAACACTCTTTCTGTAGAAACTTCAAGTGGATATTTAAAACTCTCTGAGGATTTCGTTGGAAACGGGATAAACAGCACAGAACTAAACTGAAGCATTCTCAGAACTTTCTTCGTGATGTTTGAATTCAACTCACAGTGTTGAACCATTCTTTGATAGTTGAGGTTTGAAACACTCTTTTTGTAGAAACTGCCAGTGGATATTTTGACCTCTCTGAGTATTTCGTTGGAAATGGGATAAACCACACGTAACTAAAGAGAAGCATTCTCAGAACTTTTTTCCTGACGTTTGCATTCAACTGACAGTGTTGAGCCTTTCTTTGATAGTTCAGGTTTGAAACACTCTTTTTGTAGAAACTGCAAGTGGATATTTGGACCTCTCTGAGGATTTCGTTGGAAACGGGATAAACCGCACGTAACTGAACAGAAGCATTCTCAGAACCTTCTTCCTGATGTTTGCATTCAGCTCACAGTGTTGAACCTTTCTTTGATAGTTCAGATTTGAAACACTCTTTTTGTAGAAACTGCAAGTGGATATTTGGACCTCTTTGAGGCCTATAGTAGTAAAGGTAATAACTTCATATAAAAACAAGACAGAAGCTTTCTCAGAAAATTCTTGGGGATCATTGAGTTTAACTCACAGAGCTGAACATTCCTTTGGATGGAGCAGGTTTGAAACACACTTTTTGTAGAATCTGCAAGTGGATATTTGGAGATCTCGGAGGATTTCGTTGGAAGCGGGATAACTGCACCTAACTAAACAGAAGCATTCTCAGAAACTTCTTTGTGATGTTTGCAATCAAATCCCAGAGTTGAATCTTCCTTTGATAGTTCAAGTTTGAAACCCACTTTTTGTTGGATCTGCAAGTGGATATTTGGACCACTCTGTGGCCTTCGTTCGAAACTGCTATATCTTCACATAAAATCTAGACAGTAGCTTTCACAGAAACTTCTCTGTGATGATTGCATTCAACTCACAGCGTTGAAGGTTCCTTTTGAAACAGCAGTTTCCAAACACTCTTTCTGTGGAATCTGCAAGTGGATATTTGGACCGCTTTGAAGATTTCATTGGAAATGGGATAATCTTCACAGAAAAACTAAACAGAAACATTCTCAGAAACTTCTTTGTGATGTTTGCATTCAACTCACAGAGTTGAACTTTCCTTTTGAGAGAGAAGCTTTGCAACTCTCTTTTTCTAGAATCTGCAAGTGGACATTTGGAGGGCTTTGAGGCCTGTGGTGGAAAAGGAAATATCTTCCCGTAGAAACTAGATAGAAGCATTCTCAGAAACTACTTTGGGATGATTGCATTCAAGTCCCAGAGTTGAACATTCTCTTTGACAGAGCAGTTTGGAAACTCTCTTTTTGTAGAATCTGCAAGTGGAGACATGGACCGCATTGAGGCCCATGGTAACAAAGGAAATAACTGCCTATAAAAACTAGACAGTAGCATTCTCAGAGCCTTCTTCGTGATGCTTGCATTCAACTCACACTGTTGAACCTTTCTTTGATAGTTCAGGTTTGAAACACTGTTTCTGTAGAAACTGCAAGTGGATATTTGAAACTCTCTTAGGATTTCGTTGGAAATGGGATAAACAGCACAGAACTAAACTGAAGCATTCTCAGAACTTTCTTCGTGATGTTTGTATTCAACTCACTGTGTTAAACCATTCTTTGATAGTTGAGGTTTGAAACACTCTTTTTGTAGAAACTGCAAGTGGATATTTGGACCTCTCTGAGGATTTCGTAGGAAACGGGATAAACCACACGTAACAAAACAGAAGCATTCTAAGAGCTTTCTTCGTGATGTTTGCATTCAATTCACAGTGTTTAACCTTTCTTTGATAGTTCAGGTTTGAAACACTCTTTTTGTAGAAACTGCAAGTGGATATTTGAACCTCTCTGAGGATTTCGTTGGAAACGGGATAAACCGCACGTAACTGAACAGAAGCATTCTCAGAACCTTCTTCCTGATGTTTGCATTCAGCTCACAGTGTTGAACCTTTCTTTGATAGTTCACGTTTGAAACACTCTTTGTGTAGAAACTGCAAGTGGATATTTGGACCTCTTTGAGGCCTATAGTAGTAAAGGTAATAACTTCATATAAAAACAAGACAGAAGCTTTCTCAGTAAATTCTTGGGGATCATTTAGCTTAGCTCACAGAGCTGAACATTCCTTTCGATGGAGCAGGTTGGAAACACACTTTTTGTAGAATGTGCAAGTGGATATTTGGACCTCTCTGAGGATTTCATTGCAAACGGGATAACTGCACCTAACTAAACAGAAGCATTCTCAGAAACTTCTTTGTGATGTTTGCAATCAAATCCCAGAGTTGAATCTTTCTTTGAGAGTTCAAGTTTGAAACACTTTTTTGTTGGATCTGCAAGTGGATATTTGGACCACTCTGTGGCCTTCTTTCGAAACTGGTATATCTTCACATAAAATCTGGACAGTAGGTTTCACAGAAACTTCTCTGTGATGATTGCATTCAACTCACAGAGTTGAAGGTTCCTTGTGAAACAGCAGTTTCCAAACACTCTTTCTGTGGAATCTGGAAGTGGATATTTGGACCGCTTTGAAGATTTCGTTGGAAAAGTGATAATCTTCACAGAAAAACTAAACAGAAACATTCTCAGAAACTTCTTTGTGATGTTTGCATTCAACTCACAGAGTTGAACTTTCCTTTTGAGAGAGAAGCTTTGCAACACTCTTTTTCTAGAATCTGCAAGTGGACATTTGGAGGGCTTTGAGGCCTGTGGTGGAAAATGAAATATCTTCCCAAAGAAACTAGATAGAAGCATTCTCAGAAACTACTTTGGGATGATTGCAATCAAGTCTCAGAGTTGAACATTCTCTTTGACAGAGCAGTTGGGTAACTCTCTTTTTCTAGAATCTGCATGTGGAGACATGGACCGCATTGAGGCCCATGGAAACAAAGGAAATAACTGCCTATAAAAACTAGACAGTAGCATTCTCAGAGCCTTCTTCGTGATGCTTGCATTCAACTCACAGTGTTGAACCTTTCTTTGATAGTTCAGGTTTGAAACACTGTTTCTGTAGAAACTGCAAGTGGATATTTGGACCTCTTTGAGGCCTATAGTACAAAAGGTAATAACTTCATATAAAAACAAGACAGAAGCTTTCTCAGAAAATACTTGGCGATCATTGAGTTTAACTCACAGAGCTAAACAATCCTTTGGATGGAGCAGGTTTGAAACACACTTTTTGTAGAATCTGCAAGTGGATATTTGGAGCTCTCTGAGGATTTCGTTGGAAACGGGATAAACCGCACGTAACTGAACAGAAGCATTCTCAGAACCATCTTCCTGATGTTTGCATTCAGCTCACAGTGTTGAACCTTTCTTTGATAGTTCACGTTTGAAACACTCTTTTTGTAGAAACTGCAAGTGGATATTTGGACCTCTTTGAGGCCTGTAGTAGTAAAGGTAATAACTTCATATAAAAACAAGACAGAAGCATTCTCAGAAAATTCTTGGGGATCATTGAGTTTAACTCACAGAGCTGAACATTCCTTTGGATGGAGCAGGTTTGAAACACACTTTTTGTAGAATCTGCAAGTGGATATTTGGAGCTCTCTGAGGATTTCGTTGGAAACGGGATAAACCGCACGTAACTGAACAGAAGCATTCTCAGAACCTTCTTCCTGATGTTTGCATTCAGCTAGCAGTGTTGAACCTTTCTTTGATAGTTCACCTTTGAAACACTCTTTCTGTTGAAAGTGCAAGTGGATATTTGGACCTCTTTGAGGCCTTTAGTACTAAAGGTAATAACTTCATATAAAAACAAGACAGAAGCTTTCTCAGAAAATTCTTGGGGATCATTGAGTTCAACTCACAGAGCTGAACATTCCTTTGGATGGAGCAGGTTTGAAACACACTTTTTGTAGAATCTGCAAGTGGATATTTGGACCTCTCTGAGGATTTCGTTGTAAACGGGATAACTGCACCTAACTAAACAGAAGCATTCTCAGAAACTTCTTTGTGATATTTGCAATCAAATCCCCGAGTTGAATCTTGCTTTGATAGTTCAAGTTTGAAACACTCTTTTTGTTGTATCTGCAAGTGGATATTTGGACCACTCGATGGCCTTCGTTCGAAACTGCTATATCTACACATAAAATCTAGACAGTAGCTTTCACAGAAACTTCTCTGTGATGATTGCATTCAACTCACAGCGTTGAAGGTTCCTTTTGAAACAGCAGTTTCCAAACACTCTTTCTGTGGAATCTGCAAGTGGATATTTGGACCGCTTTGAAGATTTCATTGGAAATGGGATAATCTTCACAGAAAAACTAAACAGAAACATTCTCAGAAACTTCTTTGTGATGTTTGCATTCAACTCACAGAGTTGAACTTTCCTTTTGAGAGAGAAGCTTTGCAACTCTCTTTTTCTAGAATCTGCAAGTGGACATTTGGAGGGCTTTGAGGCCTGTGGTGGAAAAGGAAATATCTTCCCGTAGAAACTAGATAGAAGCATTCTCAGAAACTACTTTGGGATGATTGCATTCAAGTCCCAGAGTTGAACATTCTCTTTGACAGAGCAGTTTGGAAACTCTCTTTTTGTAGAATCTGCAAGTGGAGACATGGACCGCATTGAGGCCCATGGTAACAAAGGAAATAACTGCCTATAAAAACTAGACAGTAGCATTCTCAGAGCCTTCTTCGTGATGCTTGCATTCAACTCACACTGTTGAACCTTTCTTTGATAGTTCAGGTTTGAAACACTGTTTCTGTAGAAACTGCAAGTGGATATTTGAAACTCTCTTAGGATTTCGTTGGAAATGGGATAAACAGCACAGAACTAAACTGAAGCATTCTCAGAACTTTCTTCGTGATGTTTGTATTCAACTCACTGTGTTAAACCATTCTTTGATAGTTGAGGTTTGAAACACTCTTTTTGTAGAAACTGCAAGTGGATATTTGGACCTCTCTGAGGATTTCGTAGGAAACGGGATAAACCACACGTAACAAAACAGAAGCATTCTAAGAGCTTTCTTCGTGATGTTTGCATTCAATTCACAGTGTTTAACCTTTCTTTGATAGTTCAGGTTTGAAACACTCTTTTTGTAGAAACTGCAAGTGGATATTTGAACCTCTCTGAGGATTTCGTTGGAAACGGGATAAACCGCACGTAACTGAACAGAAGCATTCTCAGAACCTTCTTCCTGATGTTTGCATTCAGCTCACAGTGTTGAACCTTTCTTTGATAGTTCACGTTTGAAACACTCTTTGTGTAGAAACTGCAAGTGGATATTTGGACCTCTTTGAGGCCTATAGTAGTAAAGGTAATAACTTCATATAAAAACAAGACAGAAGCTTTCTCAGTAAATTCTTGGGGATCATTTAGCTTAGCTCACAGAGCTGAACATTCCTTTCGATGGAGCAGGTTGGAAACACACTTTTTGTAGAATGTGCAAGTGGATATTTGGACCTCTCTGAGGATTTCATTGCAAACGGGATAACTGCACCTAACTAAACAGAAGCATTCTCAGAAACTTCTTTGTGATGTTTGCAATCAAATCCCAGAGTTGAATCTTTCTTTGAGAGTTCAAGTTTGAAACACTTTTTTGTTGGATCTGCAAGTGGATATTTGGACCACTCTGTGGCCTTCTTTCGAAACTGGTATATCTTCACATAAAATCTGGACAGTAGGTTTCACAGAAACTTCTCTGTGATGATTGCATTCAACTCACAGAGTTGAAGGTTCCTTGTGAAACAGCAGTTTCCAAACACTCTTTCTGTGGAATCTGGAAGTGGATATTTGGACCGCTTTGAAGATTTCGTTGGAAAAGTGATAATCTTCACAGAAAAACTAAACAGAAACATTCTCAGAAACTTCTTTGTGATGTTTGCATTCAACTCACAGAGTTGAACTTTCCTTTTGAGAGAGAAGCTTTGCAACACTCTTTTTCTAGAATCTGCAAGTGGACATTTGGAGGGCTTTGAGGCCTGTGGTGGAAAATGAAATATCTTCCCAAAGAAACTAGATAGAAGCATTCTCAGAAACTACTTTGGGATGATTGCAATCAAGTCTCAGAGTTGAACATTCTCTTTGACAGAGCAGTTGGGTAACTCTCTTTTTCTAGAATCTGCATGTGGAGACATGGACCGCATTGAGGCCCATGGAAACAAAGGAAATAACTGCCTATAAAAACTAGACAGTAGCATTCTCAGAGCCTTCTTCGTGATGCTTGCATTCAACTCACAGTGTTGAACCTTTCTTTGATAGTTCAGGTTTGAAACACTGTTTCTGTAGAAACTGCAAGTGGATATTTGGACCTCTTTGAGGCCTATAGTACAAAAGGTAATAACTTCATATAAAAACAAGACAGAAGCTTTCTCAGAAAATACTTGGCGATCATTGAGTTTAACTCACAGAGCTAAACAATCCTTTGGATGGAGCAGGTTTGAAACACACTTTTTGTAGAATCTGCAAGTGGATATTTGGAGCTCTCTGAGGATTTCGTTGGAAACGGGATAAACCGCACGTAACTGAACAGAAGCATTCTCGGAACCATCTTCCTGATGTTTGCATTCAGCTCACAGTGTTGAACCTTTCTTTGATAGTTCACGTTTGAAACACTCTTTTTGTAGAAACTGCAAGTGGATATTTGGACCTCTTTGAGGCCTGTAGTAGTAAAGGTAATAACTTCATATAAAAACAAGACAGAAGCATTCTCAGAAAATTCTTGGGGATCATTGAGTTTAACTCACAGAGCTGAACATTCCTTTGGATGGAGCAGGTTTGAAACACACTTTTTGTAGAATCTGCAAGTGGATATTTGGAGCTCTCTGAGGATTTCGTTGGAAACGGGATAAACCGCACGTAACTGAACAGAAGCATTCTCAGAACCTTCTTCCTGATGTTTGCATTCAGCTAGCAGTGTTGAACCTTTCTTTGATAGTTCACCTTTGAAACACTCTTTCTGTTGAAAGTGCAAGTGGATATTTGGACCTCTTTGAGGCCTTTAGTACTAAAGGTAATAACTTCATATAAAAACAAGACAGAAGCTTTCTCAGAAAATTCTTGGGGATCATTGAGTTCAACTCACAGAGCTGAACATTCCTTTGGATGGAGCAGGTTTGAAACACACTTTTTGTAGAATCTGCAAGTGGATATTTGGACCTCTCTGAGGATTTCGTTGTAAACGGGATAACTGCACCTAACTAAACAGAAGCATTCTCAGAAACTTCTTTGTGATATTTGCAATCAAATCCCCGAGTTGAATCTTGCTTTGATAGTTCAAGTTTGAAACACTCTTTTTGTTGTATCTGCAAGTGGATATTTGGACCACTCGATGGCCTTCGTTCGAAACTGCTATATCTACACATAAAATCTAGACAGTAGCTTTCACAGAAACTTCTCTGTGATGATTGCATTCAACTCACAGCGTTGAAGGTTCCTTTTGAAACAGCAGTTTCCAAACACTCTTTCTGTGGAATCTGCAAGTGGATATTTGGACCGCTTTGAAGATTTCATTGGAAATGGGATAATCTTCACAGAAAAACTAAACAGAAACATTCTCAGAAACTTCTTTGTGATGTTTGCATTCAACTCACAGAGTTGAACTTTCCTTTTGAGAGAGAAGCTTTGCAACACTCTTTTTCTAGTATCTGCGAGTGGACATTTGGAGGGCTTTGAGGCCTGTGGTGGAAAAGGAAATATCTTCCCGTAGAAACTAGATAGAAGCATTCTCAGAAACTACTTTGGGATGATTGCATTCAAGTCTCAGAGTTGAACATTCTCTTTGACAGAGCAGTTTGGAAACTCTCTTTTTGTAGAATCTGCAAGTGGAGACATGGACCGCATTGAGGCCCATGGTAACAAAGGAAATAACTGCCTATAGAAGCTAGACAGTAGCATTCTCAGAGCCTTCTTCGTGATGCTTACACTCAACTCACAGTGTTGAACATTTCTTTGATAGTTCAGGTTTGAAACACTGTTTCTGTAGAAACTGCAAGTGGATATTTGGACCTCTCTGAGGATTTCGTTGGAAAAGGAATAAACCGCACGTAACTAAACTGAAGCATTCTCAGAGCTTTCTTCGTGAAGTTTGCATTCAATTCACAGTGTTGAACCTTTCTTTGATAGTTCAGGTTTGAAACACTCTTTCTGTAGAAACTTCAAGTGGATATTTAAAACTCTCTGAGGATTTCGTTGGAAACGGGATAAACAGCACAGAACTAAACTGAAGCATTCTCAGAACTTTCTTCGTGATGTTTGAATTCAACTCACAGTGTTGAACCATTCTTTGATAGTTGAGGTTTGAAACACTCTTTTTGTAGAAACTGCCAGTGGATATTTGGACCTCTCTGAGTATTTCGTTGGAAATGGGATAAACCACACGTAACTAAAGAGAAGCATTCTCAGAACTTTCTTCCTGACGTTTGCATTCAACTGACAGTGTTGAACCTTTCTTTGATAGTTCAGGTTTGAAACACTCTTTTTGTAGAAACTGCAAGTGGATATTTGGACCTCTCTGAGGATTTCGTTGGAAACGGGATAAACCGCACGTAACTGAACAGAAGCATTCTCAGAACCTTCTTCCTGATGTTTGCATTCAGCTCACAGTGTTGAACCTTTCTTTGATAGTTCAGATTTGAAACACTCTTTTTGTAGAAACTGCAAGTGGATATTTGGACCTCTTTGAGGCCTGTAGTAGTAAAGGTAATAACTTCATATAAAAACAAGACAGAAGCTTTCTCAGAAAATTCTTGGGGATCATTGAGTTTAACTCACAGAGCTGAACATTCCTTTGGATGGAGCAGGTTTGAAACACACTTTTTGTAGAATCTGCAAGTGGATATTTGGAGATCTCGGAGGATTTCGTTGGAAGCGGGATAACTGCACCTAACTAAACAGAAGCATTCTCAGAAACTTCTTTGTGATGTTTGCAATCAAACCCAGAGTTGAATCTTCCTTTGATAGTTCAAGTTTGAAACCCTCTTTTTGTTGGATCTGCAAGTGGATATTTGGACCACTCTGTGGCCTTCGTTCGAAACTGCTATATCTTCACATAAAATCTAGACAGTAGCTTTCACAGAAACTTCTCTGTGATGATTGCATTCAACTCACAGCGTTGAAGGTTCCTTTTGAAACAGCAGTTTCCAAACACTCTTTCTGTGGAATCTGCAAGTGGATATTTGGACCGCTTTGAAGATTTCATTGGAAATGGGATAATCTTCACAGAAAAATTAAACAGAAACATTCTCAGAAACTTCTTTGTGATGTTTGCATTCAACTCACAGAGTTGAACTTTCCTTTTGAGAGAGAAGCTTTGCAACTCTCTTTTTCTAGAATCTGCAAGTGGACATTTGGAGGGTTTTGAGGCCTGTGGTGGAAAAGGAAATATCTTCCCGTAGAAACTAGATAGAAGCATTCTCAGAAACTACTTTGGGATGATTGCATTCAAGTCTCAGAGTTGAACATTCTCTTTGACAGAGCAGTTTGGAAACTCTCTTTTTGTAGAATCTGCAAGTGGAGACATGGACCGCATTGAGGCCCATGGTAACAAAGGAAATAAATGCCTATAAAAACTAGACAGTAGCATTCTCAGAGCCTTCTTCGTGATGCTTGCATTCAACTCACACTGTTGAACCTTTCTTTGATAGTTCAGGTTTGAAACACTGTTTCTGTAGAAACTGCAAGTGGATATTTGGACCTCTCTGAGGATTTTGTTGGAAACGGGATAAACAGCACAGAACTAAACTGAAGCATTCTCAGAACTTTCTTCGTGATGTTTGCATTCAACTCACTGTGTTGAACCATTCTTTGATAGTTGAGGTTTGAAACACTCGTTTTGTAGAAACTGCAAGTGGATATTTGGACCTCTCTGAGGATTTCGTTGGAAACGGGATAAACCACACGTAACTAAACAGAAGCATTCTCAGAACTTTCTCCATGATGTTTGCATTCAACTCACAGTGTTGAAACTTTCTTTGATAGTTCAGGTTTGAAACACTCTTTCTGTAGAAACGGCAAGTGGATATTTGGACCTCTCTGAGGATTTCATTGGAAACGGGATAAACCGCACGTAACTGAACAGAAGCATTCTCGGAAACTTCTTCCTGATGTTTGCATTCAGCTCACAGTGTTGAACCTTTCTTTGATAGTTCAGGTTTGAAACACTCTTTTTGTAGAAACTGCAAGTGGATATTTGGACCTCCTTGAGGCCTGTAGTAGTAAAGGTAATAACTTCATATAAAAACAAGACAGAAGCATTCTCAGAAAATTCTTGGGGATCATTGAGTTTAACTCACAGAGCTGAACATTCCTTTGGATGGAGCAGGTTTGAAACACACTTTTTGTAGAATCTGCAAGTGGATATTTGGAGCTCTCTGAGGATTTCGTTGGAAACGGGATAAACCACACGTAACTGAAAAGAAGCATTCTCAGAACCTTCTTCCTGATGTTTGCATTCAGCTAGCAGTGTTGAACCTTTCTTTGATAGTTCACCTTTGAAACACTCTTTCTGTTGAAACTGCAAGTGGATATTTGGACCTCTTTGAGGCCTTTAGTAGTAAAGGTAATAACTTCATATAAAAACAAGACAGAAGCTTTCTCAGAAAATTCTTGGGGATCATTGAGTTCAACTCAGAGAGCTGAACATTCCTTTGGATGGAGCAGGTTTGAAACACACTTTTTGTAGAATCTGCAAGTGGATATTTGGACCTCTCTGAGGATTTCGTTGGAAACGGGATAACTGCACCTAACTAAACAGAAGCATTCTCAGAAACTTCTTTGTGATGTTTGCAATCAAATCCCCGAGTTGAATCTTGCTTTGATAGTTCAAGTTTGAAACACTCTTTTTGTTGTATCTGCAAGTGGATATTTGGACCACTCGATGGCCTTCGTTCGAAACTGCTATATCTACACATAAAATCTAGACAGTAGCTTTCACAGAAACTTCTCTGTGATGATTGCATTCAACTCACAGCGTTGAAGGTTCCTTTTGAAACAGCAGTTTCCAAACACTCTTTCTGTGGAATCTGCAAGTGGATATTTGGACCGCTTTGAAGATTTCATTGGAAATGGGATAATCTTCACAGAAAAACTAAACAGAAACATTCTCAGAAACTTCTTTGTGATGTTTGCATTCAACTCACAGAGTTGAACTTTCCTTTTGAGAGAGAAGCTTTGCAACACTCTTTTTCTAGTATCTGCGAGTGGACATTTGGAGGGCTTTGAGGCCTGTGTTGGAAAAGGAAATATCTTCCCGTAGAAACTAGATAGAAGCATTCTCAGAAACTACTTTGGGATGATTGCATTCAGGTCTCAGAGTTGAACATTCTCTTTGACAGAGCAGTTTGGAAACTCTCTTTTTGTAGAATCTGCCAGTGGAGACATGGACCGCATTGAGGCCCATGGTAACAAAGGAAATAACTGCCTATAGAAGCTAGACAGTAGCATTCTCAGAGCCTTCTTCGTGATGCTTACACTCAACTCACAGTGTTGAACATTTCTTTGATAGTTCAGGTTTGAAACACTGTTTCTGTAGAAACTGCAAGTGGATATTTGGACCTCTCTGAGGATTTCGTTGGAAAAGGAATAAACCGCACGTAACTAAACTGAAGCATTCTCAGAGCTTTCTTCGTGATGTTTGCATTCAATTCACAGTGTTGAACCTTTCTTTGATATTTCAGGTTTGAAACACTCTTTTTGTAGAAACTGCAAGTGGATATTTGAAACTCTTTGAGGATTTCGTTTGAAACGGGATAAACAGCACAGAACTAAACTGAAGCACTCTCAGATCTTTCTTCGTGATGTTTGAATTCAACTCACAATGTTGAACCATTCTTTGATAGTTGAGGTTTCAAACACTCTTTTTGTAGAAACTGCCAGTGGATATTTGGACCTCTCTGAGGATTTCGTAGGAAATGGGATAAGCCACACGTAACTAAACAGAAGAATTCTCAGAACTTTCTTCGTGATGTTTGCATTCAACTCACAGTGTTGAACCTTTCTTTGATAGTTCAGGTTTGAAGCACTCTTTTTGTAGAAACTGCAAGTGGATATTTGGACCTCTCTGAGGATTTCGTTGGAAACGGGATAAACCGCACGTAACTGAACAGAAGCATTCTCAGAACCTTCTTCCTGATGTTTGCATTCAGCTCACAGTGTTGAACCTTTCTTTGATAGTTCACGTTTGAAACACTCTTTTTGTAGAAACTGCAAGTGGATATTTGGACCTCTTTGAGGCTTATGATAGTAAAGGTAATAACTTCATATAAAAACAAGACGGAAGCTTTCTCAGAAACTTCTTGGGGATTATTGAGTTCAACTCACAGAGCTGAACATTCCTTTGGATGGAGCAGGTTTGAAACACAGTTTTTGTAGAATCTGCAAGTGGGTATTTGGACCTCTCTGAGGATTTCTTTGGAAACGGGATAACTTCACCTAACTAAACAGAAGCATTCTCAGAAACTTCTCTGTGATGTTTGCAATCAAATCCCCGAGTTGAATCTTTCTTTGAGAGTTCAAGTTTGAAACACTCTTTTTGTTGGATCTGCAAGTGGATATTTGGAGCTCTCGGAGGATTTCGTTGGAAACGGGATAACTGCACCTAACTAAACAGAAGCATTCTCAGAAACTTCTTTGTGATGTTTGCAATCAAATCCCAGAGATGAATCTTGCTTTGATAGTTCAAGTTTGAAACAATCTTTTTGTTAGATCTGCAAGTGGATATTTGGACCACTCTGTGGCTTTCGTTCGAAACTGTTATATCTTCACATAAAATCTAGACAGTAGCTTTCACAGAAACTTCTCTGTGATGATTGCATTCAACTCACAGCGTTGAAGGATCCTTTTGAAACAGCAGTTTCCAAACACTCTTTCTGTGGAATCTGCAAGTGGATATTTGGACCGCTTTGAAGATTTCGTTGGAAATTGGATAATCTTCACAGAAAACCTAAACAGAAACATTCTCAGAAAGTTCTTTGTGATGTTTGCATTCAACTCACAGAGTTGAACTTTCCTTTTGAGAGAGAAGCTTTGCAACACTCTTTTTCTAAAATCTGCAAGTGGACATTTGGAGGGGTTTGAGGCCTGTGGTGGAAAAGGAAATATCTTCCCGTAGAAACTAGATAGAAGCATTCTCAGAAACTACTTTGGGATGATTGCATTCAAGTCTCAGAGTTGAACATTCTCTTTGACAGAGCAGTTTGGAAACTCTCTTTTTGTAGAATCTGCAAGTGGAGACATGGACCGCATTGAGGCCCATGGTAACAAAGGAAATAAATGCCTATAAAAACTAGACAGTAGCATTCTCAGAGCCTTCTTCGTGATGCTTGCATTCAACTCACAGTGTTGAACCTTTCTTTGATAGTTCAGGTTTGAAACACTGTTTCTGTAGAAACTGCAAGTGGATATTTAGACCTCTGAGGATTTCGTTGGAAACGGGATAAACAGCACAGAACTAAACTGAAGCATTCTCAGAAGTTTCTTCGTGATGTTTGTATTCATCTCACTGTGTTGAACCATTCTTTGATAGTTGAGGTTTCAAACACTCTTTTTGTAGAAACTGCAAGTGGATATTTGGACCTCTCTGAGGATTTCGTAGGAAACGGGATAAACCGCACGTAACTGAACGGAAGCATTCTCAGAACCTTCTTCCTGATGTTTGCATTCAGCTCACAGTGTTGAACCTTTCTTTGATAGTTCAGGTTTGAAACACTCTTTTTTTAGAAACTGCAAGTGGATATTTGGACCTCTTTGAGGCGTATAGTAGTAAAGGTAATAACTTCATATAAAAACAAGACAGAAGTTTTCTCAGAAAATTCTTGGGGATCATTTAGCTTAGCTCACAGAGCTGAACATTCCTTTGGATGGAGCAGGTTTGAAACACACTTTTTGTAGAATCTGCAAGTGGATATTTGGACCTCTTGGAGGATTTCGTTGGAAACGTGATAACTGCACCTAACTAAACAGAAGCATTCTCAGAAACTTCTTTGTGATATTTGCAATCAAATCCCCGAGTTGAATCTTGCTTTGATAGTTCAAGTTTGAAACACTCTTTTTGTTGGATCTGCAAGTGGATATTTGGACCACTCTGTGGCCTTCATTCGAAACTGGTATATCTTCACATAAAATCTAGACAGTAGCTTTCACAGAAACTTCTCTGTGATGATTGCATTCAACTCACAGAGTTGAAGGTTCCTTTTGAAACAGCAGTTTCCAAACACTCTTTCTGTGGAATCTGCAAGTGGATATTTGGACCGCTTTGAAGATTTCGTTGGAAATGGGATAATCTTCACAGAAAACCTAAACAGAAACATTCTCAGAAACTTCTTTGTGATGTTTGCATTCAACTCACAGAGTTGAACTTTCCTTTTGAGAGAGAAGCTTTGCAACACTCTTTTTCTAGAATCTGCAAGTGGACATTTGGAGGGCTTTGAGGCCTGTGGTGGAAAAGGAAATATCTTCCCGTAGAAACTAGATAGAAGCATTCTCAGAAACTACTTTGGGATGATTGCATTCAAGTCTCAGAGTTGAACATTCTCTTTGACAGAGCAGTTTGGAAACTCTCTTTTTGTAGAATCTGCAAGTGGAGACATGGACCGCATTGAGGCCCATGGTAACAAAGGAAATAACTGCCTATAAAAACTAGACAGTAGCATTCTCAGAGCCTTCTTCGTGATGCTTGCATTCAACTCACAGTGTTGAACCTTTCTTTGAGAGTTCAGGTTTGAAACACTGTTTCTGTAGAAACTGCAAGTGGATATTTGGACCTCTCTGAGGATTTCGTTGGAAAAGGTATAAACAGCACAGAACTAAATTGAAGCATTCTCAGAACTTTCTTCGTGATGTTTGTATTCAACTCACTGTGCTGAACCATTCTTTGATAGTTGAGGTTTGAAACACTCTTTTTGTAGAAACTGCAAGTGGATATTTGGACCTCTCTGAGGATTTCGTAGGAAACGGGATAAACCACACGTAACTAAACAGAAGCATTCTCAGAGCTTTCTTCGTGATGTTTGCATTCAATTCACAGTGTTGAACCTTTCTTTGATATTTCAGGTTTGAAACACTCTTTTTGTAGAAACTGCAAGTGGATATTTGAAACTCTTTGAGGATTTCGTTTGAAACGGGATAAACAGCACAGAACTAAACTGAAGCACTCTCAGATCTTTCTTCGTGATGTTTGAATTCAACTCACTATGTTGAACCATTCTTTGATAGTTGAGGTTTCAAACACTCTTTTTGTAGAAACTGCCAGTGGATATTTGGACCTCTCTGAGGATTTCGTAGGAAATGGGATAAGCCACACCTAACTAAACAGAAGAATTCTCAGAACTTTCTTCGTGATGTTTGCATTCAACTCACAGTGTTGAACCTTTCTTTGATAGTTCAGGTTTGAAGCACTCTTTTTGTAGAAACTGCAAGTGGATATTTGGACCTCTCTGAGGATTTCGTTGGAAACGGGATAAACCGCACGTAACTGAACAGAAGCATTCTCAGAACCTTCTTCCTGATGTTTGCATTCAGCTCACAGTGTTGAACCTTTCTTTGATAGTTCACGTTTGAAACACTCTTTTTGTAGAAACTGCAAGTGGATATTTGGACCTCTTTGAGGCTTATGATAGTAAAGGTAATAACTTCATATAAAAACAAGACGGAAGCTTTCACAGAAACTTCTTGGGGATTATTGAGTTCAACTCACAGAGCTGAACATTCCTTTGGATGGAGCAGGTTTGAAACACACTTTTTGTAGAATCTGCAAGTGGGTATTTGGACCTCTCTGAGGATTTCTTTGGAAACGGGATAACTTCACCTAACTAAACAGAAGCATTCTCAGAAACTTCTCTGTGATGTTTGCAATCAAATCCCCGAGTTGAATCTTTCTTTGAGAGTTCAAGTTTGAAACACTCTTTTTGTTGGATCTGCAAGTGGATATTTGGAGCTCTCGGAGGATTTCGTTGGAAACGGGATAACTGCACCTAACTAAACAGAAGCATTCTCAGAAACTTCTTTGTGATGTTTGCAATCAAATCCCAGAGATGAATCTTGCTTTGATAGTTCAAGTTTGAAACAATCTTTTTGTGAGATCTGCAAGTGGATATTTGGACCACTCTGTGGCCTTCGTTCGAAACTGTTATATCTTCACATAAAATCTAGACAGTAGCTTTCACAGAAACTTCTCTGTGATGATTGCATTCAACTCACAGCGTTGAAGGATCCTTTTGAAACAGCAGTTTCCAAACACTCTTTCTGTGGAATCTGCAAGTGGATATTTGGACCGCTTTGAAGATTTCGTTGGAAATTGGATAATCTTCACAGAAAACCTAAACAGAAACATTCTCAGAAAGTTCTTTGTGATGTTTGCATTCAACTCACAGAGTTGAACTTTCCTTTTGAGAGAGAAGCTTTGCAACACTCTTTTTCTAAAATCTGCAAGTGGACATTTGGAGGGGTTTGAGGCCTGTGGTGGAAAAGGAAATATCTTCCCGTAGAAACTAGATAGAAGCATTCTCAGAAACTACTTTGGGATGATTGCATTCAAGTCTCAGAGTTGAACATTCTCTTTGACAGAGCAGTTTGGAAACTCTCTTTTTGTAGAATCTGCAAGTGGAGACATGGACCGCATTGAGGCCCATGGTAACAAAGGAAATAAATGCCTATAAAAACTAGACTGTAGCATTCTCAGAGCCTTCTTCGTGATGCTTGCATTCAACTCACAGTGTTGAACCTTTCTTTGATAGTTCAGGTTTGAAACACTGTTTCTGTAGAAACTGCAAGTGGATATTTAGACCTCTGAGGATTTCGTTGGAAACGGGATAAACAGCACAGAACTAAACTGAAGCATTCTCAGAAGTTTCTTCGTGATGTTTGTATTCATATCACTGTGTTGAACCATTCTTTGATAGTTGAGGTTTCAAACACTCTTTTTGTAGAAACTGCAAGTGGATATTTGGACCTCTCTGAGGATTTCGTAGGAAACGGGATAAACCGCACGTAACTGAACGGAAGCATTCTCAGAACCTTCTTCCTGATGTTTGCATTCAGCTCACAGTGTTGAACCTTTCTTTGATAGTTCAGGTTTGAAACACTCTTTTTGTAGAAACTGCAAGTGGATATTTGGACCTCTTTGAGGCGTATAGTAGTAAAGGTAATAACTTCATATAAAAACAAGACAGAAGCTTTCTCAGAAAATTCTTGGGGATCATTTAGCTTAGCTCACAGAGCTGAACATTCCTTTGGATGGAGCAGGTTTGAAACACACTTTTTGTAGAATCTGCAAGTGGATATTTGGACCTCTTGGAGGATTTCGTTGGAAACGTGATAACTGCACCTAACTAAACAGAAGCATTCTCAGAAACTTCTTTGTGATGTTTGCAATCAAATCCCCGAGTTGAATCTTGCTTTGATAGTTCAAGTTTGAAACACTCTTTTTGTTGGATCTGCAAGTGGATATTTGGACCACTCTGTGGCCTTCATTCGAAACTGGTATATCTTCACATAAAATCTAGACAGTAGCTTTCACAGAAACTTCTCTGTGATGATTGCATTCAACTCACAGAGTTGAAGGTTCCTTTTGAAACAGCAGTTTCCAAACACTCTTTCTGTGGAATCTGCAAGTGGATATTTGGACCGCTTTGAAGATTTCGTTGGAAATGGGATAATCTTCACAGAAAACCTAAACAGAAACATTCTCAGAAACTTCTTTGTGATGTTTGCATTCAACTCACAGAGTTGAACTTTCCTTTTGAGAGAGAAGCTTTGCAACACTCTTTTTCTAGAATCTGCAAGTGGACATTTGGAGGGCTTTGAGGCCTGTGGTGGAAAAGGAAATATCTTCCCGTAGAAACTAGATAGAAGCATTCTCAGAAACTACTTTGGGATGATTGCATTCAAGTCTCAGAGTTGAACATTCTCTTTGACAGAGCAGTTTGGAAACTCTGTTTTTGTAGAATCTGCAAGTGGAGACATGGACCGCATTGAGGCCCATGGTAACAAAGGAAATAACTGCCTATAAAAACTAGACAGTAGCATTCTCAGAGCCTTCTTCGTGATGCTTGCATTCAACTCACAGTGTTGAACCTTTCTTTGATAGTTCAGGTTTGAAACACTGTTTCTGTAGAAACTGCAAGTGGATATTTGAAACTCTCTTAGGATTTCGTTGGAAACGGGATAAACAGCACAGAAGTAAACTGAAGCATTCTCAGAACTTTCTTCGTGATATTTGTATTCAACTCACTGTGTTAAACCATTCTTTGATAGTTGAGGTTTGAAACACTCTTTTTGTAGAAACTGCAAGTGGATATTTGGACCTCTCTGAGGATTTCGTAGGAAACGGGATAAACCACACGTAACTAAACAGAAGCATTCTAAGAGCTTTCTTCGTGATGTTTGCATTCAATTCACAGTGTGGAACCTTTCTTTGATAGTTCAGGTTTGAAACACTCTTTTTGTAGAAACTGCAAGTGGATATTTGAACCTCTCTGAGGATTTCGTTGGAAACGGGATAAACCGCACGTAACTGAACAGAAGCATTCTCAGAACCTTCTTCCTGATGTTTGCATTCAGCTCACAGTGTTGAACCTTTCTTTGATAGTTCAGGTTTGAAACACTGTTTCTGTAGAAACTGCAAGTGGATATTTGGACCTCTCTGAGGATTTCGCTGGAAACGGGATAAACCGCACGTAACTAAACAGAAGCATTCTCAGAGGTTTCTTAGTGATGTTTGCATTCAGCTCACAGTGTTGAATCTTTCTTTGATAGTTCAGGTTTGAAACACTCTTTTTGTAGAAACTGCAAGTGGATATTTGGACCTCTTTGAGGCCTATAGTACAAAAGGTAATAACTTCATATAAAAACAAGACAGAAGCTTTCTCAGAAAATTCTTGGAGATCATTGAGTTTAACTCACAGAGCTGAACATTCCTTTGGATGGAGCAGGTTTGAAACTCACTTTTTGTAGAATCTGCAAGTGGATATTTGGAGCTCTCTGAGGATTTCGTTGGAAACGGGATAAACCGCATGTAACTGAACAGAAGCATTCTCAGAACCTTCTTCCTGATGTTTGCATTCAGCTCACAGTGTTGAACCTTTCTTTGATAGTTCACGTTTGAAACACTCTTTTTGTAGAGACTGCAAGTGGATATTTGGACTTCTTTGAGGCCTATCGTAGTAAAGGTAATAACTTCATATAAAAACAAGACAGAAGCTTTCTCAGAAACTTTTTGGGGATCATTGAGTTCAACACAGAAAGCTGAACATTGCTTTGGATGGAGCAGGTTTGAAACAAACTTTTTGTAGAATCTGCAAGTGGATATTTGGAGCTCTCGGAGGATTTCGTTGGAAACGGGATAACTGCACCTAACTAAACAGAAGCATTCTCAGAAACTTCTTTGTGATGTTTGCAATCAAATCCCAGAGATGAATCTTGCTTTGATAGTTCAAGTTTGAAACAACCTTTTTGTTGGATCTGCAAGTGGATATTTGGACCACTCTGTGGCCTTCGTTCGAAACTGTTATATCTTCACATAAAATCTAGACAGTAGCTTTCACAGAAACTTCTCTGTGATGATTGCATTCAACTCACAGCGTTGAAGGATCCTTTTGAAACAGCAGTTTCCAAACAATCTTTCTTTGGAATCTGCAAGTGGATATTTGGACCGCTTTGAAGATTTCGTTGGAAATTGGATAATCTTCACAGAAAACCTAAACAGAAACATTCTCAGAAAGTTCTTTGTGATGTTTGCATTCAACTCACAGAGTTGAACTTTCCTTTTGAGAGAGAAGCTTTGCAACACTCTTTTTCTAAAATCTGCAAGTGGACATTTGGAGGGGTTTGAGGCCTGTGGTGGAAAAGGAAATATCTTCCCGTAGAAACTAGATAGAAGCATTCTCAGAAACTACTTTGGGATGATTGCATTCAAGTCTCAGAGTTGAACATTCTCTTTGACAGAGCAGTTTGGAAACTCTCTTTTTGTAGAATCTGCAAGTGGAGACATGGACCGCATTGAGGCCCATGGTAACAAAGGAAATAAATGCCTATAAAAACTAGACTGTAGCATTCTCAGAGCCTTCTTCGTGATGCTTGCATTCAACTGACAGTGTTGAACCTTTCTTTGATAGTTCAGGTTTGAAACACTGTTTCTGTAGAAACTGCAAGTGGATATTTGGACCTCTGAGGATTTCGTTGGAAACGGGATAAACAGCACAGAACTAAACTGAAGCATTCTCAGAAGTTTCTTCGTGATGTTTGTATTCAACTCACTGTGTTGAACCATTCTTTGATAGTTGAGGTTTCAAACACTCTTTTTGTAGAAACTGCAAGTGGATATTTGGACCTCTCTGAGGATTTCGTAGGAAACGGGATAAACCGCACGTAACTGAACGGAAGCATTCTCAGAACCTTCTTCCTGATGTTTGCATTCAGCTCACAGTGTTGAACCTTTCTTTGATAGTTCAGGTTTGAAACACTCTTTTTGTAGAAACTGCAAGTGGATATTTGGACCTCTTTGAGGCCTATAGTAGTAAAGGTAATAACTTCATATAAAAACAAGACAGAAGCTTTCTCAGAAAATTCTTGGGGATCATTTAGCTTAGCTCACAGAGCTGAACATTCCTTTGGATGGAGCAGGTTTGAAACACACTTTTTGTAGAATCTGCAAGTGGATATTTGGACCTCTTGGAGGATTTCGTTGGAAACGTGATAACTGCACCTAACTAAACAGAAGCATTCTCAGAAACTTCTTTGTGATGTTTGCAATCAAATCCCCGAGTTGAATCTTGCTTTGATAGTTCAAGTTTGAAACACTCTTTTTGTTGGATCTGCAAGTGGATATTTGGACCACTCTGTGGCCTTCATTCGAAACTGGTATATCTTCACATAAAATCTAGACAGTAGCTTTCACAGAAACTTCTCTGTGATGATTGCATTCAACTCACAGAGTTGAAGGTTCCTTTTGAAACAGCAGTTTCCAAACACTCTTTCTGTGGAATCTGCAAGTGGATATTTGGACCGCTTTGAAGATTTCGTTGGAAATGGGATAATCTTCACAGAAAACCTAAACAGAAACATTCTCAGAAACTTCTTTGTGATGTTTGCATTCAACTCACAGAGTTGAACTTTCCTTTTGAGAGAGAAGCTTTGCAACACTCTTTTTCTAGAATCTGCAAGTGGACATTTGGAGGGCTTTGAGGCCTGTGGTGGAAAAGGAAATATCTTCCCGTAGAAACTAGATAGAAGCATTCTCAGAAACTACTTTGGGATGATTGCATTCAAGTCTCAGAGTTGAACATTCTCTTTGACAGAGCAGTTTGGAAACTCTGTTTTTGTAGAATCTGCAAGTGGAGACATGGACCGCATTGAGGCCCATGGTAACAAAGGAAATAACTGCCTATAAAAACTAGACAGTAGCATTCTCAGAGCCTTCTTCGTGATGCTTGCATTCAACTCACAGTGTTGAACCTTTCTTTGATAGTTCAGGTTTGAAACACTGTTTCTGTAGAAACTGCAAGTGGATATTTGAAACTCTCTTAGGATTTCGTTGGAAACGGGATAAACAGCACAGAACTAAACTGAAGCATTCTCAGAACTTTCTTCGTGATATTTGTATTCAACTCACTGTGTTAAACCATTCTTTGATAGTTGAGGTTTGAAACACTCTTTTTGTAGAAACTGCAAGTGGATATTTGGACCTCTCTGAGGATTTCGTAGGAAACGGGATAAACCACACGTAACTAAACAGAAGCATTCTGAGAGCTTTCTTCGTGATGTTTGCATTCAATTCACAGTGTGGAACCTTTCTTTGATAGTTCAGGTTTGAAACACTCTTTTTGTAGAAACTGCAAGTGGATATTTGAACCTCTCTGAGGATTTCGTTGGAAACGGGATAAACCGCACGTAACTGAACAGAAGCATTCTCAGAACCTTCTTCCTGATGTTTGCATTCAGCTCACAGTGTTGAACCTTTCTTTGATAGTTCAGGTTTGAAACACTGTTTCTGTAGAAACTGCAAGTGGATATTTGGACCTCTCTGAGGATTTCGCTGGAAACGGGATAAACCGCACGTAACTAAACAGAAGCATTCTCAGAGGTTTCTTAGTGATGTTTGCATTCAGCTCACAGTGTTGAATCTTTCTTTGATAGTTCAGGTTTGAAACACTCTTTTTGTAGAAACTGCAAGTGGATATTTGTACCTCTTTGAGGCCTATAGTACAAAAGGTAATAACTTCATATAAAAACAAGACAGAAGCTTTCTCAGAAAATTCTTGGAGATCATTGAGTTTAACTCACAGAGCTGAACATTCCTTTGGATGGAGCAGGTTTGAAACTCACTTTTTGTAGAATCTGCAAGTGGATATTTGGAGCTCTCTGAGGATTTCGTTGGAAACGGGATAAACCGCATGTAACTGAACAGAAGCATTCTCAGAACCTTCTTCCTGATGTTTGCATTCAGCTCACAGTGTTGAACCTTTCTTTGATAGTTCACGTTTGAAACACTCTTTTTGTAGAGACTGCAAGTGGATATTTGGACTTCTTTGAGGCCTATCGTAGTAAAGGTAATAACTTCATATAAAAACAAGACAGAAGCTTTCTCAGAAACTTTTTGGGGATCATTGAGTTCAACACACAAAGCTGAACATTGCTTTGGATGGAGCAGGTTTGAAACAAACTTTTTGTAGAATCTGCAAGTGGATATTTGGAGCTCTCGGAGGATTTCGTTGGAAACGGGATAACTGCACCTAACTAAACAGAAGCATTCTCAGAAACTTCTTTGTGATGTTTGCAATCAAATCCCAGAGATGAATCTTGCTTTGATAGTTCAAGTTTGAAACAACCTTTTTGTTGGATCTGCAAGTGGATATTTGGACCACTCTGTGGCCTTCGTTCGAAACTGTTATATCTTCACATAAAATCTAGACAGTAGCTTTCACAGAAACTTCTCTGTGATGATTGCATTCAACTCACAGCGTTGAAGGATCCTTTTGAAACAGCAGTTTCCAAACAATCCTTCTTTGGAATCTGCAAGTGGATATTTGGACCGCTTTGAAGATTTCGTTGGAAATTGGATAATCTTCACAGAAAACCTAAACAGAAACATTCTCAGAAAGTTCTTTGTGATGTTTGCATTCAACTCACAGAGTTGAACTTTCCTTTTGAGAGAGAAGCTTTGCAACACTCTTTTTCTAAAATCTGCAAGTGGACATTTGGAGGGGTTTGAGGCCTGTGGTGGAAAAGGAAATATCTTCCCGTAGAAACTAGATAGAAGCATTCTCAGAAACTACTTTGGGATGATTGCATTCAAGTCTCAGAGTTGAACATTCTCTTTGACAGAGCAGTTTGGAAACTCTCTTTTTGTAGAATCTGCAAGTGGAGACATGGACCGCATTGAGGCCCATGGTAACAAAGGAAATAAATGCCTATAAAAACTAGACTGTAGCATTCTCAGAGCCTTCTTCGTGATGCTTGCATTCAACTGACAGTGTTGAACCTTTCTTTGATAGTTCAGGTTTGAAACACTGTTTCTGTAGAAACTGCAAGTGGATATTTGGACCTCTGAGGATTTCGTTGGAAACGGGATAAACAGCACAGAACTAAACTGAAGCCTTCTCAGAAGTTTCTTCGTGATGTTTGTATTCAACACACTGTGTTGAACCATTCTTTGATAGTTGAGGTTTCAAACACTCTTTTTGTAGAAACTGCAAGTGGATATTTGGACCTCTCTGAGGATTTCGTAGGAAACGGGATAAACCGCACGTAACTGAACGGAAGCATTCTCAGAACCTTCTTCCTGATGTTTGCATTCAGCTCACAGTGTTGAACCTTTCTTTGATAGTTCAGGTTTGAAACACTCTTTTTGTAGAAACTGCAAGTGGATATTTGGACCACTTTGAGGCGTATAGTAGTAAAGGTAATAACTTCATATAAAAACAAGACAGAAGCTTTCTCAGAAAATTCTTGGGGATCATTTAGCTTAGCTCACAGAGCTGAACATTCCTTTGGATGGAGCAGGTTTGAAACACACTTTTTGTAGAATCTGCAAGTGGATATTTGGACCTCTTGGAGGATTTCGTTGGAAACGTGATAACTGCACCTAACTAAACAGAAGCATTCTCAGAAACTTCTTTGTGATGTTTGCAATCAAATCCCAGAGTTGAATCTTGCTTTGATAGTTCAAGTTTGAAACACTCTTTTTGTTGGATCTGCAAGTGGATATTTGGACCACTCTGTGGCCTTCATTCGAAACTGGTATATCTTCACATAAAATCTAGACAGTAGCTTTCACAGAAACTTCTCTGTGATGATTGCATTCAACTCACAGAGTTGAAGGTTCCTTTTGAAACAGCAGTTTCCAAACACTCTTTCTGTGGAATCTGCAAGTGGATATTTGGACCGCTTTGAAGATTTCGTTGGAAATGGGATAATCTTCACAGAAAAACTAAACAGAAACATTCTCAGAAACTTCTTTGTGATGTTTGCATTCAACTCACAGAGTTGAACTTTCCTTTTGAGAGAGAAGCTTTGCAACACTCTTTTTCTAGAATCTGCAAGTGGACATTTGGAGGGCTTTGAGGCCTGTGGTGGAAAAGGAAATATCTTCCCGTAGAAACTAGATAGAAGCATTCTCAGAAACTACTTTGGGATGATTGCATTCAAGTCTCAGAGTTGAACATTCTCTTTGACAGAGCAGTTTGGAAACTCTCTTTTTGTAGAATCTGCAAGTGGAGACATGGACCGCATTGAGGCCCATGGTAACAAAGGAAATAACTGCCTATAAAAACTAGACAGTAGCATTCTCAGAGCCTTCTTCGTGATGCTTGCATTCAACTCACAGTGTTGAACCTTTCTTTGATAGTTCAGGTTTGAAACACTGTTTCTGTAGAAACTGCAAGTGGATATTTGAAACTCTCTTAGGATTTCGTTGGAAACGGGATAAACAGCACAGAACTAAACTGAAGCATTCTCAGAACTTTCTTCGTGATGTTTGTATTCAACTCACTGTGTTAAACCATTCTTTGATAGTTGAGGTTTGAAACACTCTTTTTGTAGAAACTGCAAGTGGATATTTGGACCTCTCTGAGGATTTCGTAGGAAACGGGATAAACCACACGTAACAAAACAGAAGCATTCTAAGAGCTTTCTTCGTGATGTTTGCATTCAATTCACAGTGTTGAACCTTTCTTTGATAGTTCAGGTTTGAAACACTCTTTTTGTAGAAACTGCAAGTGGATATTTGAACCTCTCTGAGGATTTCGTTGGAAACGGGATAAACCGCACGTAACTGAACAGAAGCATTCTCAGAACCTTCTTCCTGATGTTTGCATTCAGCTCACAGTGTTGAACCTTTCTTTGATAGTTCTCGTTTGAAACACTCTTTTTGTAGAAACTGCAAGTGGATATTTGGACCTCTTTGAGGCCTATAGTAGTAAAGGTAATAACTTCATATAAAAACAAGACAGAAGCTTTCTCAGTAAATTCTTGGGGATCATTTAGCTTAGCTCACAGAGCTGAACATTCCTTTGGATGGAGCAGGTTGGAAACACACTTTTTGTAGAATGTGCAAGTGGATATTTGGACCTCTCTGAGGATTTCATTGGAAACGGGATAACTGCACCTAACTAAACAGAAGCATTCTCAGAAACTTCTTTGTGATGTTTGCAATCAAATCCCAGAGTTGAATCTTTCTTTGAGAGTTCAAGTTTGAAACACTTTTTTGTTGGATCTGCAAGTGGATATTTGGACCACTCTGTGGCCTTCTTTCGAAACTGGTATATCTTCACATAAAATCTGGACAGTAGGTTTCACAGAAACTTCTCTGTGATGATTGCATTCAACTCACGGAGTTGAACGTTCCTTGTGAAACAGCAGTTTCCAAACACTCTTTCTGTGGAATCTGGAAGTGGATATTTGGACCGCTTTGAAGATTTCGTTGGAAAAGTGATAATCTTCACAGAAAAACTAAACAGAAACATTCTCAGAAACTTCTTTGTGATGTTTGCATTCAACTCACAGAGTTGAACTTTCCTTTTGAGAGAGAAGCTTTGCAACACTCTTTTTCTAGAATCTGCAAGTGGACATTTGGAGGGCTTTGAGGCCTGTGGTGGAAAAGGAAATATCTTCCCAAAGAAACTAGATAGAAGCATTCTCAGAAACTACTTTGGGATGAGTGCAATCAAGTCTCAGAGTTGAACATTCTCTTTGACAGACCAGTTGGGTAACTCGCTTTTTGTAGAATCTGCATGTGGAGACATGGACCGCATTGAGGCCCATGGAAACAAAGGAAATAACTGCCTATAAAAACTAGACAGTAGCATTCTCAGAGCCTTCTTCGTGATGCTTGCATTCAACTCACACTGTTGAACCTTTCTTTGATAGTTCAGGTTTGAAACACTGTTTCTGTAGAAACTGCAAGTGGATATTTGGACCTCTTTGAGGCCTATAGTACAAAAGGTAATAACTTCATATAAAAACAAGACAGAAGCTTTCTCAGAAAATACTTGGGGATCATTGAGTTTAACTCACAGAGCTAAACAATCCTTTGGATGGAGCAGGTTTGAAACACACTTTTTGTAGAATCTGCAAGTGGATATTTGGAGCTCTCTGAGGATTTCGTTGGAAACGGGATAAACCGCACGTAACTGAACAGAAGCATTCTCAGAACCATCTTCCTGATGTTTGCATTCAGCTCACAGTGTTGAACCTTTCTTTGATAGTTCACGTTTGAAGCACTCTTTTTGTAGAAACTGCAAGTGGATATTTGGACCTCTTTGAGGCCTGTAGTAGTAAAGGTAATAACTTCATATAAAAACAAGACAGAAGCATTCTCAGAAAATTCTTGGGGATAATTGAGTTTAACTCACAGAGCTGAACATTCCTTTGGATGGAGCAGGTTTGAAACACACTTTTTGTAGAATCTGCAAGTGGATATTTGGAGCTCTCTGAGGATTTCGTTGGAAACGGGATAAACCGCACGTAACTGAACAGAAGCATTCTCAGAACCTTCTTCCTGATGTTTGCATTCAGCTAGCAGTGTTGAACCTTTCTTTGATAGTTCACCTTTGAAACACTCTTTCTGTTGAAACTGCAAGTGGATATTTGGACCTCTTTGAGGCCTTTAGTACTAAAGGTAATAACTTCATATAAAAACAAGACAGAAGCTTTCTCAGAAAATTCTTGGGGATCATTGAGTTCAACTCACAGAGCTGAACATTCCTTTGGATGGAGCAGGTTTGAAACACACTTTTTGTAGAATCTGCAAGTGGATATTTGGACCTCTCTGAGGATTTCGTTGGAAACGGGATAACTGCACCTAACTAAACAGAAGCATTCTCAGAAACTTCTTTGTGATATTTGCAATCAAATCCCCGAGTTGAATCTTGCTTTGATAGTTCAAATTTGAAACACTCTTTTTGTTGTATCTGCAAGTGGATATTTGGACCACTCGATGGCCTTCGTTCGAAACTGCTATATCTACACATAAAATCTAGACAGTAGCTTTCACAGAAACTTCTCTGTGATGATTGCATTCAACTCACAGCGTTGAAGGTTCCTTTTGAAACAGCAGTTTCCAAACACTCTTTCTGTGGAATCTGCAAGTGGATATTTGGACCGCTTTGAAGATTTCATTGGAAATGGGATAATCTTCACAGAAAAACTAAACAGAAACATTCTCAGAAACTTCTTTGTGATGTTTGCATTCAACTCACAGAGTTGAACTTTCCTTTTGAGAGAGAAGCTTTGCAACACTCTTTTTCTAGTATCTGCGAGTGGACATTTGGAGGGCTTTGAGGCCTGTGGTGGAAAAGGAAATATCTTCCCGTAGAAACTAGATAGAAGCATTCTCAGAAACTACTTTGGGATGATTGCATTCAAGTCTCAGAGTTGAACATTCTCTTTGACAGAGCAGTTTGGAAACTCTCTTTTTGTAGAATCTGCAAGTGGAGACATGGACCGCATTGAGGCCCATGGTAACAAAGGAAATAACTGCCTATAGAAGCTAGACAGTAGCATTCTCAGAGCCTTCTTCGTGATGCTTACACTCAACTCACAGTGTTGAACCTTTCTTTGATAGTTCAGGTTTGAAACACTCTTTCTGTAGAAACTTCAAGTGGATATTTAAAACTCTCTGAGGATTTCGTTGGAAACGGGATAAACAGCACAGAACTAAACTGAAGCATTCTCAGAACTTTCTTCGTGATGTTTGAATTCAACTCACAGTGTTGAACCATTCTTTGATAGTTGAGGTTTGAAACACTCTTTTTGTAGAAACTGCCAGTGGATATTTGGACCTCTCTGAGTATTTCGTTGGAAATGGGATAAACCACACGTAACTAAAGAGAAGCATTCTCAGAACTTTTTTCCTGACGTTTGCATTCAACTGACAGTGTTGAACCTTTCTTTGATAGTTCAGGTTTGAAACACTCTTTTTGTAGAAACTGCAAGTGGATATTTGGACCTCTCTGAGGATTTCGTTGGAAACGGGATAAACCGCACGTAACTGAACAGAAGCATTCTCAGAACCTTCTTCCTGATGTTTGCATTCAGCTCACAGTGTTGAACCTTTCTTTGATAGTTCAGATTTGAAACACTCTTTTTGTAGAAAATGCAAGTGGATATTTGGACCTCTTTGAGGCCTATAGTAGTAAAGGTAATAACTTCATATAAAAACAAGACAGAAGCTTTCTCAGAAAATTCTTGGGGATCATTGAGTTTAACTCACAGAGCTGAACATTCCTTTGGATGGAGCAGGTTTGAAACACACTTTTTGTAGAATCTGCAAGTGGATATTTGGAGATCTCGGAGGATTTCGTTGGAAGCGGGATAACTGCACCTAACTAAACAGAAGCATTCTCAGAAACTTCTTTGTGATGTTTGCAATCAAATCCCAGAGTTGAATCTTCCTTTGATAGTTCAAGTTTGAAACCCTCTTTTTGTTGGATCTGCAAGTGGATATTTGGACCACTCTGTGGCCTTCGTTCGAAACTGCTATATCTTCACATAAAATCTAGACAGTAGCTTTCACAGAAACTTCTCTGTGATGATTGCATTCAACTCACAGCGTTGAAGGTTCCTTTTGAAACAGCAGTTTCCAAACACTCTTTCTGTGGAATCTGCAAGTGGATATTTGGACCGCTTTGAAGATTTCATTGGAAATGGGATAATCTTCACAGAAAAACTAAACAGAAACATTCTCAGAAACTTCTTTGTGATGTTTGCATTCAACTCACAGAGTTGAACTTTCCTTTTGAGAGAGAAGCTTTGCAACTCTCTTTTTCTAGAATCTGCAAGTGGACATTTGGAGGGCTTTGAGGCCTGTGGTGGAAAAGGAAATATCTTCCCGTAGAAACTAGATAGAAGCATTCTCAGAAACTACTTTGGGATGATTGCATTCAAGTCTCAGAGTTGAACATTCTCTTTGACAGAGCAGTTTGGAAACTCTCTTTTTGTAGAATCTGCAAGTGGAGACATGGACCGCATTGAGGCCCATGGTAACAAAGGAAATAACTGCCTATAAAAACTAGACAGTAGCATTCTCAGAGCCTTCTTCGTGATGCTTGCATTCAACTCACAGTGTTGAACCTTTCTTTGATAGTTCAGGTTTGAAACACTGTTTCTGTAGAAACTGCAAGTGGATATTTGAAACTCTCTTAGGATTTCGTTGGAAACGGGATAAACAGCACAGAACTAAACTGAAGCATTCTCAGAACTTTCTTCGTGATGTTTGTATTCAACTCACTGTGTTAAACCATTCTTTGATAGTTGAGGTTTGAAACACTCTTTTTGTAGAAACTGCAAGTGGATATTTGGACCTCTCTGAGGATTTCGTAAGAAACGGGATAAACCACACGTAACAAAACAGAAGCATTCTAAGAGCTTTCTTCGTGATGTTTGCATTCAATTCACAGTGTTTAACCTTTCTTTGATAGTTCAGGTTTGAAACACTCTTTTTGTAGAAACTGCAAGTGGATATTTGAACCTCTCTGAGGATTTCGTTGGAAACGGGATAAACCGCACGTAACTGAACAGAAGCATTCTCAGAACCTTCTTCCTGATGTTTGCATTCAGCTCACAGTGTTGAACCTTTCTTTGATAGTTCACGTTTGAAACACTCTTTTTGTAGAAACTGCAAGTGGATATTTGGACCTCTTTGAGGCCTATAGTAGTAAAGGTAATAACTTCATATAAAAACAAGACAGAAGCTTTCTCAGTAAATTCTTGGGGATCATTTAGCTTAGCTCACAGAGCTGAACATTCCTTTGGTTGGAGCAGGTTGGAAACACACTTTTTGTAGAATGTGCAAGTAGATATTTGGACCTCTCTGAGGATTTCATTGGAAACGGGATAACTGCACCTAACTAAACAGAAGCATTCTCAGAAACTTCTTTGTGATGTTTGCAATCAAATCCCAGAGTTGAATCTTTCTTTGAGAGTTCAAGTTTGAAACACTTTTTTGTTGGATCTGCAAGTGGATATTTGGACCACTCTGTGGCCTTCTTTCGAAACTGGTATATCTTCACATAAAATCTGGACAGTAGGTTTCACAGAAACTTCTCTGTGATGATTGCATTCAACTCACAGATTTGAAGGTTCCTTGTGAAACAGCAGTTTCCAAACACTCTTTCTGTGGAATCTGGACGTGGATATTTGGACCGCTTTGAAGATTTCGTTGGAAAAGTGATAATCTTCACAGAAAAACTAAACAGAAACATTCTCAGAAACTTCTTTGTGATGTTTGCATTCAACTCACAGAGTTGAACTTTCCTTTTGAGAGAGAAGCTTTGCAACACTCTTTTTCTAGAATCTGCAAGTGGACATTTGGAGGGCTTTGAGGCCTGTGGTGGAAAAGGAAATATCTTCCCAAAGAAACTAGATAGAAGCATTCTCAGAAACTACTTTGGGATGATTGCAATCAAGTCTCAGAATTGAACATTCTCTTTGACAGAGCAGTTGGGTAACTCTCTTTTTGTAGAATCTGCATGTGGAGACATGGACCGCATTGAGGCCCATGGAAACAAAGGAAATAACTGCCTATAAAAACTAGACAGTAGCATTCTCAGAGCCTTCTTCGTGATGCTTGCATTCAACTCACAGTGTTGAACCTTTCTTTGATAGTTCAGGTTTGAAACACTGTTTCTGTAGAAACTGCAAGTGGATATTTGGACCTCTTTCAGGCCTATAGTACAAAAGGTAATAACTTCATATAAAAACAAGACAGAAGCTTTCTCAGAAAATACTTGGGGATCATTGAGTTTAACTCACAGAGCTAAACAATCCTTTGGATGGAGCAGGTTTGAAACACACTTTTTGTAGAATCTGCAAGTGGATATTTGGAGCTCTCTGAGGATTTCGTTGGAAACGGGATAAACCGCACGTAACTGAACAGAAGCATTCTCAGAACCATCTTCCTGATGTTTGCATTCAGCTCACAGTGTTGAACCTTTCTTTGATAGTTCACGTTTGAAACACTCTTTTTGTAGAAACTGCAAGTGGATATTTGGACCTCTTTGAGGCCTGTAGTAGTAAAGGTAATAACTTCATATAAAAACAAGACAGAAGCATTCTCAGAAAATTCTTGGGGATCGTTGAGTTTAACTCACAGAGCTGAACATTCCTTTGGATGGAGCAGGTTTGAAACACACTTTTTGTAGAATCTGCAAGTGGATATTTGGAGCTCTCTGAGGATTTCGTTGGAAACGGGATAAACCGCACGTAACTGAACAGAAGCATTCTCAGAACCTTCTTCCTGATGTTTGCATTCAGCTAGCAGTGTTGAACCTTTCTTTGATAGTTCACCTTTGAAACACTCTTTCTGTTGAAACTGCAAGTGGATATTTGGACCTCTTTGAGGCCTTTAGTACTAAAGGTAATAACTTCATATAAAAACAAGACAGAAGCTTTCTCAGAAAATTCTTGGGGATCATTGAGTTCAACTCACAGAGCTGAACATTCCTTTGGATGGAGCAGGTTTGAAACACACTTTTTGTAGAATCTGCAAGTGGATATTTGGACCTCTCTGAGGATTTCGTTGTAAACGGGATAAGTGCACCTAACTAAACAGAAGCATTCTCAGAAACTTCTTTGTGATATTTGCAATCAAATCCCCGAGTTGAATCTTGCTTTGATAGTTCAAGTTTGAAACACTCTTTTTGTTGTCTGCAAGTGGATATTTGGACCACTCGATGGCCTTCGTTCGAAACTGCTATATCTACACATAAAATCTAGACAGTAGCTTTCACAGAAACTTCTCTGTGATGATTGCATTCAACTCACAGCGTTGAAGGTTCCTTTTGAAACAGCAGTTTCCAAACACTCTTTCTGTGGAATCTGCAAGTGGATATTTGGACCGCTTTGAAGATTTCATTGGAAATGGGATAATCTTCACAGAAAAACTAAACAGAAACATTCTCAGAAACTTCTTTGTGATGTTTGCATTCAACTCACAGAGTTGAACTTTCCTTTTGAGAGAGAAGCTTTGCAACACTCTTTTTCTAGTATCTGCGAGTGGACATTTGGAGGGCTTTGAGGCCTGTGGTGGAAAAGGAAATATCTTCCCGTAGAAACTAGATAGAAGCATTCTCAGAAACTACTTTGGGATGATTGCATTCAAGTCTCAGAGTTGAACATTCTCTTTGACAGAGCAGTTTGGAAACTCTCTTTTTGTAGAATCTGCAAGTGGAGACATGGACCGCATTGAGGCCCATGGTAACAAAGGAAATAACTGCCTATAGAAGCTAGACAGTAGCATTCTCAGAGCCTTCTTCGTGATGCTTACACTCAACTCACACTGTTGAACATTTCTTTGATAGTTCAGGTTTGAAACACTGTTTCTGTAGAAACTGCAAGTGGATAATTGGACCTCTCTGAGGATTTCGTTGGAAAAGGAATAAACCGCACGTAACTAAACTGAAGCATTCTCAGAGCTTTCTTCGTGAAGTTTGCATTCAATTCACAGTGTTGAACCTTTCTTTGATAGTTCAGGTTTGAAACACTCTTTCTGTAGAAACTTCAAGTGGATATTTAAAACTCCCTGAGGATTTCGTTGGAAACGGGATAAACAGCACAGAACTAAACTGAAGCATTCTCAGAACTTTCTTCGTGATGTTTGAATTCAACTCACAGTGTTGAACCATTCTTTGATAGTTGAGGTTTGAAACACTCTTTTTGTAGAAACTGCCAGTGGATATTTTGACCTCTCTGAGTATTTCGTTGGAAATGGGATAAACCACACGTAACTAAAGAGAAGCATTCTCAGAACTTTCTTCCTGACGTTTGCATTCAACTGACAGTGTTGAACCTTTCTTTGATAGTTCAGGTTTGAAACACTCTTTTTGTAGAAACTGCAAGTGGATATTTGGACCTCTCTGAGGATTTCGTTGGAAACGGGATAAACCGCACGTAACTGAACAGAAGCATTCTCAGAACCTTCTTCCTGATGTTTGCATTCAGCTAGCAGTGTTGAACCTTTCTTTGATAGTTCAGATTTGAAACACTCTTTTTGTAGAAACTGCAAGTGGATATTTGGACCTCTTTGAGGCCTATAGTAGTAAAGGTAATAACTTCATATAAAAACAAGACAGAAGCTTTCTCAGAAAATTCTTGGGGATCATTGAGTTTAACTCACAGAGCTGAACATTCCTTTGGATGGAGCAGGTTTGAAACACACTTTTTGTAGAATCTGCAAGTGGATATTTGGAGATCTCGGAGGATTTCGTTGGAAGCGGGATAACTGCACCTAACTAAACAGAAGCATTCTCAGAAACTTCTTTGTGATGTTTGCAATCAAATCCCAGAGTTGAATCTTCCTTTGATAGTTCAAGTTTGAAACCCTCTTTTTGTTGGATCTGCAAGTGGATATTTGGACCACTCTGTGGCCTTCGTTCGAAACTGCTATATCTTCACATAAAATCTAGACAGTAGCTTTCACAGAAACTTCTCTGTGATGATTGCATTCAACTCACAGCGTTGAAGGTTCCTTTTGAAACAGCAGTTTCCAAACACTCTTTCCGTGGAATCTGCAAGTGGATATTTGGACCGCTTTGAAGATTTCATTGGAAATGGGATAATCTTCACAGAAAAACTAAACAGAAACATTCTCAGAAACTTCTTTGTGATGTTTGCATTCAACTCACAGAGTTGAACTTTCCTTTTGAGAGAGAAGCTTTGCAACTCTCTTTTTCTAGAATCTGCAAGTGGACATTTGGAGGGTTTTGAGGCCTGCGGTGGAAAAGGAAATATCTTCCCGTAGAAACTAGATAGAAGCATTCTCAGAAACTACTTTGGGATGATTGCATTCAAGTCTCAGAGTTGAACATTCTCTTTGACAGAGCAGTTTGGAAACTCTCTTTTTGTAGAATCTGCAAGTGGAGACATGGACCGCATTGAGGCCCATGGTAACAAAGGAAATAACTGCCTATAAAAACTAGACAGTAGCATTCTCAGAGCCTTCTTCGTGATGCTTGCATTCAACTCACAGTGTTGAACCTTTCTTTGATAGTTCAGGTTTGAAACACTGTTTCTGTAGAAACTGCAAGTGGATATTTGAAACTCTCTTAGGATTTCGTTGGAAACGGGATAAACAGCACAGAACTAAACTGAAGCATTCTCAGAACTTTCTTCGTGATGTTTGTATTCAACTCACTGTGTTAAACCATTCTTTGATAGTTGAGGTTTGAAACACTCTTTTTGTAGAAACTGCAAGTGGATATTTGGACCTCTCTGAGGATTTCGTAGGAAACGGGATAAACCACACGTAACAAAACAGAAGCATTCTAAGAGCTTTCTTCGTGATGTTTGCATTCAATTCACAGTGTTTAACCTTTCTTTGATAGTTCAGGTTTGAAACACTCTTTTTGTAGAAACTGCAAGTGGATATTTGAACCTCTCTGAGGATTTCGTTGGAAACGGGATAAACCGCACGTAACTGAACTGAAGCATTCTCAGAACCTTCTTCCTGATGTTTGCATTCAGCTCACAGTGTTGAACCTTTCTTTGATAGTTCACGTTTGAAACACTCTTTTTGTAGAAACTGCAAGTGGATATTTGGACCTCTTTGAGGCCTATAGTAGTAAAGGTAATAACTTCATATAAAAACAAGACAGAAGCTTTCTCAGTAAATTCTTGGGGATCATTTAGCTTAGCTCACAGAGCTGAACATTCCTTTGGATGGAGCAGGTTGGAAACACACTTTTTGTAGAATGTGCAAGTGGATATTTGGACCTCTCTGAGGATTTCATTGGAAACGGGATAACTGCACCTAACTAAACAGAAGCATTCTCAGAAACTTCTTTGTGATGTTTGCAATCAAATCCCAGAGTTGAATCTTTCTTTGAGAGTTCAAGTTTGAAACACTTTTTTGTTGGATCTGCAAGTGGATATTTGGACCACTCTGTGGCCTTCTTTCGAAACTGGTATATCTTCACATAAAATCTGGACAGTAGGTTTCACAGAAACTTCTCTGTGATGATTGCATTCAACTCACAGAGTTGAAGGTTCCTTGTGAAACAGCAGTTTCCAAACACTCTTTCTGTGGAATCTGGACGTGGATATTTGGACCGCTTTGAAGATTTCGTTGGAAAAGTGATAATCTTCACAGAAAAACTAAACAGAAACATTCTCAGAAACTTCTTTGTGATGTTTGCATTCAACTCACAGAGTTGAACTTTCCTTTTGAGAGAGAAGCTTTGCAACACTCTTTTTCTAGAATCTGCAAGTTGACATTTGGAGGGCTTTGAGGCCTGTGGTGGAAAAGGAAATATCTTCCCAAAGAAACTAGATAGAAGCATTCTCAGAAACTACTTTGTGATGATTGCAATCAAGTCTCAGAGTTGAACATTCTCTTTGACAGAGCAGTTGGGTAACTCTCTTTTTCTAGAATCTGCATGTGGAGACATGGACCGCATTGAGGCCCATGGAAACAAAGGAAATAACTGCCTATAAAAACTAGACAGTAGCATTCTCAGAGCCTTCTTCGTGATGCTTGCATTCAACTCACAGTGTTGAACCTTTCTTTGATAGTTCAGGTTTGAAACACTGTTTCTGTAGAAACTGCAAGTGGATATTTGGACCTCTTTGAGGCCTATAGTACAAAAGGTAATAACTTCATATAAAAACAAGACAGAAGCTTTCTCAGAAAATACTTGGGGATCATTGAGTTTAACTCACAGAGCTAAACAATCCTTTGGATGGAGCAGGTTTGAAACACACTTTTTGTAGAATCTGCAAGTGGATATTTGGAGCTCTCTGAGGATTTCGTTGGAAACGGGATAAACCGCACGTAACTGAACAGAAGCATTCTCAGAACCATCTTCCTGATGTTTGCATTCAGCTCACAGTGTTGAACCTTTCTTTGATAGTTCACGTTTGAAACACTCTTTTTGTAGAAACTGCAAGTGGATATTTGGACCTCTTTGAGGCCTGTAGTAGTATAGGTAATAACTTCATATAAAAACAAGACAGAAGCATTCTCAGAAAATTCTTGGGGATCATTGAGTTTAACTCACAGAGCTGAACATTCCTTTGGATGGAGCAGGTTTGAAACACACTTTTTGTAGAATCTGCAAGTGGATATTTGGAGCTCTCTGAGGATTTCGTTGGAAACGGGATAAACCGCACGTAACTGAACAGAAGCATTCTCAGAACCTTCTTCCTGATGTTTGCATTCAGCTAGCAGTGTTGAACCTTTCTTTGATAGTTCACCTTTGAAACACTCTTTCTGTTGAAACTGCAAGTGGATATTTGGACCTCTTTGAGGCCTTTAGTACTAAAGGTTGTAACTTCATATAAAAACAAGACAGAAGCTTTCTCAGAAAATTCTTGGGGATCATTGAGTTTAACTCACAGAGCTGAACATTCCTTTGGATGGAGCAGGTTTGAAACACACTTTTTGTAGAATCTGCAAGTGGATATTTGGAGATCTCGGAGGATTTCGTTGGAAGCGGGATAACTGCCCCTAACTAAACAGAAGCATTCTCAGAAACTTCTTTGTGATGTTTGCAATCAAATCCCAGAGTTGAATCTTCCTTTGATAGTTCAAGTTTGAAACCCTCTTTTTGTTGGATCTGCAAGTGGATATTTGGACCACTCTGTGGCCTTCGTTCGAAACTGCTATATCTTCACATAAAATCTAGACAGTAGCTTTCACAGAAACTTCTCTGTGATGATTGCATTCAACTCACAGCGTTGAAGGTTCCTTTTGAAACAGCAGTTTCCAAACACTCTTTCTGTGGAATCTGCAAGTGGATATTTGGACCGCTTTGAAGATTTCATTGGAAATGGGATAATCTTCACAGAAAAATTAAACAGAAACATTCTCAGAAACTTCTTTGTGATGTTTGCATTCAACTCACAGAGTTGAACTTTCCTTTTGAGAGAGAAGCTTTGCAACTCTCTTTTTCTAGAATCTGCAAGTGGACATTTGGAGGGTTTTGAGGCCTGTGGTGGAAAAGGAAATATCTTCCCGTAGAAACTAGATAGAAGCATTCTCAGAAACTACATTGGGATGATTGCATTCAAGTCTCAGAGTTGAACATTCTCTTTGACAGAGCAGTTTGGAAACTCTCTTTTTGTAGAATCTGCAAGTGGAGACATGGACCGCATTGAGGCCCATGGTAACAAAGGAAATAAATGCCTATAAAAACTAGACAGTAGCATTCTCAGAGCCTTCTTCGTGATGCTTGCATTCAACTCACACTGTTGAACCTTTCTTTGATAGTTCAGGTTTGAAACACTGTTTCTGTAGAAACTGCAAGTGGATATTTGGACCTCTCAGAGGATTTCGTTGGAAACGGGATAAACAGCACAGAACTAAACTGAAGCATTCTCAGAACTTTCTTCGTGATGTTTGCATTCAACTCACTGTGTTGAACCATTCTTTGATAGTTGAGGTTTGAAACACTCGTTTTGTAGAAACTGCAAGTGGATATTTGGACCTCTCTGAGGATTTCGTTGGAAACGGGATAAACCACACGTAACTAAACAGAAGCATTCTCAGAACTTTCTCCATGATGTTTGCATTCAACTCACAGTGTTGAAACTTTCTTTGATAGTTCAGCTTTGAAACACTCTTTCTGTAGAAACTGCAAGTGGATATTTGGACCTCTCTGAGGATTTCGTTGGAAACGGGATAAACCGCACGTAACTGAACAGAAGCATTCTCGGAAACTTCTTCCTGATGTTTGCATTCAGCTCACAGTGTTGAATCTTTCTTTGATAGTTCAGGTTTGAAACACTCTTTTTGTAGAAACTGCAAGTGGATATTTGGACCTCCTTGAGGCCTGTAGAAGTAAAGGTAATAACTTCATATAAAAACAAGACAGAAGCATTCTCAGAAAATTCTTGGGGATCATTGAGTTTAACTCACAGAGCTGAACATTCCTTTGGATGGAGCAGGTTTGAAACACACTTTTTGTAGAATCTGCAAGTGGATATTTGGAGCTCTCTGAGGATTTCGTTGGAAACGGGATAAACCGCACGTAACTGAACAGAAGCATTCTCAGAACCTTCTTCCTGATGTTTGCATTCAGCTAGCAGTGTTGAACCTTTCTTTGATAGTTCACCTTTGAAACACTCTTTCTGTTGAAACTGCAAGTGGATATTTGGACCTCTTTGAGGCCTTTAGTACTAAAGGTAATAACTTCATATAAAAACAAGACAGAAGCTTTCTCAGAAAATTCTTGGGGATCATTGAGTTCAACTCACAGAGCTGAACATTCCTTTGGATGGAGCAGGTTTGAAACACACTTTTTGTAGAATCTGCAAGTGGATATTTGGACCTCTCTGAGGATTTCGTTGGAAACGGGATAACTGCACCTAACTAAACAGAAGCATTCTCAGAAACTTCTTTGTGATATTTGCAATCAAATCCCCGAGTTGAATCTTGCTTTGATAGTTCAAGTTTGAAACACTCTTTTTGTTGTATCTGCAAGTGGATATTTGGACCACTCGATGGCCTTCGTTCGAAACTGCTATATCTACACATAAAATCTAGACAGTAGCTTTCACAGAAACTTCTCTGTGATGATTGCATTCAACTCACAGCGTTGAAGGTTCCTTTTGAAACAGCAGTTTCCAAACACTCTTTCTGTGGAATCTGCAAGTGGATATTTGGACCGCTTTGAAGATTTCATTGGAAATGGGATAATCTTCACAGAAAAACTAAACAGAAACATTCTCAGAAACTTCTTTGTGATGTTTGCATTCAACTCACAGAGTTGAACTTTCCTTTTGAGAGAGAAGCTTTGCAACACTCTTTTTCTAGTATCTGCGAGTGGACATTTGGAGGGCTTTGAGGCCTGTGGTGGAAAAGGAAATATCTTCCCGTAGAAACTAGATAGAAGCATTCTCAGAAACTACTTTGGGATGATTGCATTCAAGTCTCAGAGTTGAACATTCTCTTTGACAGAGCAGTTTGGAAACTCTCTTTTTGTAGAATCTGCAAGTGGAGACATGGACCGCATTGAGGCCCATGGTAACAAAGGAAATAACTGCCTATAGAAGCTAGACAGTAGCATTCTCAGAGCCTTCTTCGTGATGCTTACACTCAACTCACAGTGTTGAACATTTCTTTGATAGTTCAGGTTTGAAACACTGTTTCTGTAGAAACTGCAAGTGGATATTTGGACCTCTCTGAGGATTTCGTTGGAAAAGGAATAAACCGCACGTAACTAAACTGAAGCATTCTCAGAACTTTCTTCGTGATGTTTGAATTCAACTCACAGTGTTGAACCATTCTTTGATAGTTGAGGTTTGAAACACTCTTTTTGTAGAAACTGCCAGTGGATATTTGGACCTCTCTGAGTATTTCGTTGGAAATGGGATAAACCACACGTAACTAAAGAGAAGCATTCTCAGAACTTTCTTCCTGACGTTTGCATTCAACTGACAGTGTTGAACCTTTCTTTGATAGTTCAGGTTTGAAACACTCTTTTTGTAGAAACTGCAAGTGGATATTTGGACCTCTCTGAGGATTTCGTTGGAAACGGGATAAACCGCACGTAACTGAACAGAAGCATTCTCAGAACCTTCTTCCTGATGTTTGCATTCAGCTCACAGTGTTGAACCTTTCTTTGATAGTTCAGATTTGAAACACTCTTTTTGTAGAAACTGCAAGTGGATATTTGGACCTCTTTGAGGCCTGTAGTAGTAAAGGTAATAACTTCATATAAAAACAAGACAGAAGCTTTCTCAGAAAATTCTTGGGGATCATTGAGTTTAACTCACAGAGCTGAACATTCCTTTGGATGGAGCAGGTTTGAAACACACTTTTTGTAGAATCTGCAAGTGGATATTTGGAGATCTCGGAGGATTTCGTTGGAAGCGGGATAACTGCCCCTAACTAAACAGAAGCATTCTCAGAAACTTCTTTGTGATGTTTGCAATCAAATCCCAGAGTTGAATCTTCCTTTGATAGTTCAAGTTTGAAACCCTCTTTTTGTTGGATCTGCAAGTGGATATTTGGACCACTCTGTGGCCTTCGTTCGAAACTGCTATATCTTCACATAAAATCTAGACAGTAGCTTTCACAGAAACTTCTCTGTGATGATTGCATTCAACTCACAGCGTTGAAGGTTCCTTTTGAAACAGCAGTTTCCAAACACTCTTTCTGTGGAATCTGCAAGTGGATATTTGGACCGCTTTGAAGATTTCATTGGAAATGGGATAATCTTCACAGAAAAATTAAACAGAAACATTCTCAGAAACTTCTTTGTGATGTTTGCATTCAACTCACAGAGTTGAACTTTCCTTTTGAGAGAGAAGCTTTGCAACTCTCTTTTTCTAGAATCTGCAAGTGGACATTTGGAGGGTTTTGAGGCCTGTGGTGGAAAAGGAAATATCTTCCCGTAGAAACTAGATAGAAGCATTCTCAGAAACTACTTTGGGATGATTGCATTCAAGTCTCAGAGTTGAACATTCTCTTTGACAGAGCAGTTTGGAAACTCTCTTTTTGTAGAATCTGCAAGTGGAGACATGGACCGCATTGAGGCCCATGGTAACAAAGGAAATAAATGCCTATAAAAACTAGACAGTAGCATTCTCAGAGCCTTCTTCGTGATGCTTGCATTCAACTCACACTGTTGAACCTTTCTTTGATAGTTCAGGTTTGAAACACTGTTTCTGTAGAAACTGCAAGTGGATATTTGGACCTCTCAGAGGATTTCGTTGGAAACGGGATAAACAGCACAGAACTAAACTGAAGCATTCTCAGAACTTTCTTCGTGATGTTTGCATTCAACTCACTGTGTTGAACCATTCTTTGATAGTTGAGGTTTGAACCACTCGTTTTGTAGAAACTGCAAGTGGATATTTGGACCTCTCTGAGGATTTCGTTGGAAACGGGATAAACCACACGTAACTAAACAGAAGCATTCTCAGAACTTTCTCCATGATGTTTGCATTCAACTCACAGTGTTGAAACTTTCTTTGATAGTTCAGCTTTGAAACACTCTTTCTGTAGAAACTGCAAGTGGATATTTGGACCTCTCTGAGGATTTCGTTGGAAACGGGATAAACCGCACGTAACTGAACAGAAGCATTCTCGGAAACTTCTTCCTGATGTTTGCATTCAGCTCACAGTGTTGAACCTTTCTTTGATAGTTCAGGTTTGAAACACTCTTTTTGTAGAAACTGCAAGTGGATATTTGGACCTCCTTGAGGCCTGTAGTAGTAAAGGTAATAACTTCATATAAAAACAAGACAGAAGCATTCTCAGAAAATTCTTGGGGATCATTGAGTTTAACTCACAGAGCTGAACATTCCTTTGGATGGAGCAGGTTTGAAACACACTTTTTGTAGAATCTGCAAGTGGATATTTGGAGCTCTCTGAGGATTTCGTTGGAAACGGGATAAACCACACGTAACTGAACAGAAGCATTCTCAGAACCTTCTTCCTGATGTTTGCATTCAGCTAGCAGTGTTGAACCTTTCTTTGATAGTTCACCTTTGAAACACTCTTTCTGTTGAAACTGCAAGTGGATATTTGGACCTCTTTGAGGCCTTTAGTAGTAAAGGTAATAACTTCATATAAAAACAAGACAGAAGCTTTCTCAGTAAATTCTTGGGGATCATTTAGCTTAGCTCACAGAGCTGAACATTCCTTTGGATGGAGCAGGTTGGAAACACACTTTTTGTAGAATGTGCAAGTGGATATTTGGACCTCTCTGAGGATTTCATTGGAAACGGGATAACTGCACCTAACTAAACAGAAGCATTCTCAGAAACTTCTTTGTGATGTTTGCAATCAAATCCCAGAGTTGAATCTTTCTTTGAGAGTTCAAGTTTGAAACACTTTTTTGTTGGATCTGCAAGTGGATATTTGGACCACTCTGTGGCCTTCTTTCGAAACTGGTATATCTACACATAAAATCTGGACAGTAGGTTTCACAGAAACTTCTCTGTGATGATTGCATTCAACTCACAGAGTTGAAGGTTCCTTGTGAAACAGCAGTTTCCAAACACTCTTTCTGTGGAATCTGGACGTGGATATTTGGACCGCTTTGAAGATTTCGTTGGAAAAGTGATAATCTTCACAGAAAAACTAAACAGAAACATTCTCAGAAACTTCTTTGTGATGTTTGCATTCAACTCACAGAGTTGAACTTTCCTTTTGAGAGAGAAGCTTTGCAACACTCTTTTTCTAGAATCTGCAAGTTGACATTTGGAGGGCTTTGAGGCCTGTGGTGGAAAAGGAAATATCTTCCCACAGAAACTAGATAGAAGCATTCTCAGAAACTACTTTGTGATGATTGCAATCAAGTCTCAGAGTTGAACATTCTCTTTGACAGAGCAGTTGGGTAACTCTCTTTTTCTAGAATCTGCATGTGGAGACATGGACCGCATTGAGGCCCATGGAAACAAAGGAAATAACTGCCTATAAAAACTAGACAGTAGCATTCTCAGAGCCTTCTTCGTGATGCTTGCATTCAACTCACAGTGTTGAACCTTTCTTTGATAGTTCAGGTTTGAAACACTGTTTCTGTAGAAACTGCAAGTGGATATTTGGACCTCTTTGAGGCCTATAGTACAAAAGGTAATAACTTCATATAAAAACAAGACAGAAGCTTTCTCACAAAATACTTGGGGATCATTGAGTTTAACTCACAGAGCTAAACAATCCTTTGGATGGAGCAGGTTTGAAACACACTTTTTGTAGAATCTGCAAGTGGATATTTGGAGCTCTCTGAGGATTTCGTTGGAAACGGGATAAACCGCACGTAACTGAACAGAAGCATTCTCAGAACCATCTTCCTGATGTTTGCATTCAGCTCACAGTGTTGAACCTTTCTTTGATAGTTCACGTTTGAAACACTCTTTTTGTAGAAACTGCAAGTGGATATTTGGACCTCTTTGAGGCCTGTAGTAGTAAAGGTAATAACTTCATATAAAAACAAGACAGAAGCATTCTCAGAAAATTCTTGGGGATCATTGAGTTTAACTCACAGAGCTGAACATTCCTTTGGATGGAGCAGGTTTGAAACACACTTTTTGTAGAATCTGCAAGTGGATATTTGGAGCTCTCTGAGGATTTCGTTGGAAACGGGATAAACCGCACGTAACTGAACAGAAGCATTCTCAGAACCTTCTTCCTGATGTTTGCATTCAGCTAGCAGTGTTGAACCTTTCTTTGATAGTTCACCTTTGAAACACTCTTTCTGTTGAAACTGCAAGTGGATATTTGGACCTCTTTGAGGCCTTTAGTACTAGAGGTAATAACTTCATATAAAAACAAGACAGAAGCTTTCTCAGAAAATTCTTGGGGATCATTGAGTTCACCTCACAGAGCTGAACATTCCTTTGGATGGAGCAGGTTTGAAACACACTTTTTGTAGAATCTGCAAGTGGATATTTGGACCTCTCTGAGGATTTCGTTGGAAACGGGATAACTGCACCTAACTAAACAGAAGCATTCTCAGAAACTTCTTTGTGATATTTGCAATCAAATCCCCGAGTTGAATCTTGCTTTGATAGTTCAAGTTTGAAACACTCTTTTTGTTGTATCTGCAAGTGGATATTTGGACCACTCGATGGCCTTCGTTCGAAACTGCTATATCTACACATAAAATCTAGACAGTAGCTTTCACAGAAACTTCTCTGTGATGATTGCATTCAACTCACAGCGTTGAAGGTTCCTTTTGAAACAGCAGTTTCCAAACACTCTTTCTGTGGAATCTGCAAGTGGATATTTGGACCGCTTTGAAGATTTCATTGGAAATGGGATAATCTTCACAGAAAAACTAAACAGAAACATTCTCAGAAACTTCTTTGTGATGTTTGCATTCAACTCACAGAGTTGAACTTTCCTTTTGAGAGAGAAGCTTTGCAACACTCTTTTTCTAGTATCTGCGAGTGGACATTTGGAGGGCTTTGAGGCCTGTGGTGGAAAAGGAAATATCTTCCCGTAGAAACTAGATAGAAGCATTCTCAGAAACTACTTTGGGATGATTGCATTCAAGTCTCAGAGTTGAACATTCTCTTTGACAGAGCAGTTTGGAAACACTCTTTTTGTAGAATCTGCAAGTGGAGACATGGACCGCATTGAGGCCCATGGTAACAAAGGAAATAACTGCCTATAGAAGCTAGACAGTAGCATTCTCAGAGCCTTCTTCGTGATGCTTACACTCAACTCACAGTATTGAACATTTCTTTGATAGTTCAGGTTTGAAACACTGTTTCTGTAGAAACTGCAAGTGGATATTTGGACCTCTCTGAGGATTTCGTTGGAAAAGGAATAAACCGCACGTAACTAAACTGAAGCATTCTCAGAACTTTCTTCGTGATGTTTGAATTCAACTCACAGTGTTGAACCATTCTTTGATAGTTGAGGTTTGAAACACTCTTTTTGTAGAAACTGCCAGTGGATATTTGGACCTCTCTGAGTATTTCGTTGGAAATGGGATAAACCACACGTAACTAAAGAGAAGCATTCTCAGAACTTTCTTCCTGACGTTTGCATTCAACTGACAGTGTTGAACCTTTCTTTGATAGTTCAGGTTTGAAACACTCTTTTTGTAGAAACTGCAAGTGGATATTTGGACCTCTCTGAGGATTTCGTTGGAAACGGGATAAACCGCACGTAACTGAACAGAAGCATTCTCAGAACCTTCTTCCTGATGTTTGCATTCAGCTCACAGTGTTGAACCTTTCTTTGATAGTTCAGATTTGAAACACTCTTTTTGTAGAAACTGCAAGTGGATATTTGGACCTCTTTGAGGCCTGTAGTAGTAAAGGTAATAACTTCATATAAAAACAAGACAGAAGCTTTCTCAGAAAATTCTTGGGGATCATTGAGTTTAACTCACAGAGCTGAACATTCCTTTGGATGGAGCAGGTTTGAAACACACTTTTTGTAGAATCTGCAAGTGGATATTTGGAGATCTCGGAGGATTTCGTTGGAAGCGGGATAACTGCCCCTAACTAAACAGAAGCATTCTCAGAAACTTCTTTGTGATGTTTGCAATCAAATCCCAGAGTTGAATCTTCCTTTGATAGTTCAAGTTTGAAACCCTCTTTTTGTTGGATCTGCAAGTGGATATTTGGACCACTCTGTGGCCTTCGTTCGAAACTGCTATATCTTCACATAAAATCTAGACAGTAGCTTTCACAGAAACTTCTCTGTGATGATTGCATTCAACTCACAGCGTTGAAGGTTCCTTTTGAAACAGCAGTTTCCAAACACTCTTTCTGTGGAATCTGCAAGTGGATATTTGGACCGCTTTGAAGATTTCATTGGAAATGGGATAATCTTCACAGAAAAATTAAACAGAAACATTCTCAGAAACTTCTTTGTGATGTTTGCATTCAACTCACAGAGTTGAACTTTCCTTTTGAGAGAGAAGCTTTGCAACTCTCTTTTTCTAGAATCTGCAAGTGGACATTTGGAGGGTTTTGAGGCCTGTGGTGGAAAAGGAAATATCTTCCCGTAGAAACTAGATAGAAGCATTCTCAGAAACTACTTTGGGATGATTGCATTCAAGTCTCAGAGTTGAACATTCTCTTTGACAGAGCAGTTTGGAAACTCTCTTTTTGTAGAATCTGCAAGTGGAGACATGGACCGCATTGAGGCCCATGGTAACAAAGGAAATAAATGCCTATAAAAACTAGACAGTAGCATTCTCAGAGCCTTCTTCGTGATGCTTGCATTCAACTCACACTGTTGAACCTTTCTTTGATAGTTCAGGTTTGAAACACTGTTTCTGTAGAAACTGCAAGTGGATATTTGGACCTCTCAGAGGATTTCGTTGGAAACGGGATAAACAGCACAGAACTAAACTGAAGCATTCTCAGAACTTTCTTCGTGATGTTTGCATTCAACTCACTGTGTTGAACCATTCTTTGATAGTTGAGGTTTGAAACACTCGTTTTGTAGAAACTGCAAGTGGATATTTGGACCTCTCTGAGGATTTCGTTGGAAACGGGATAAACCACACGTAACTAAACAGAAGCATTCTCAGAACTTTCTCCATGATGTTTGCATTCAACTCACAGTGTTGAAACTTTCTTTGATAGTTCAGCTTTGAAACACTCTTTCTGTAGAAACTGCAAGTGGATATTTGGACCTCTCTGAGGATTTCGTTGGAAACGGGATAAACCGCACGTAACTGAACAGAAGCATTCTCGGAAACTTCTTCCTGATGTTTGCATTCAGCTCACAGTGTTGAACCTTTCTTTGATAGTTCAGGTTTGAAACACTCTTTTTGTAGAAACTGCAAGTGGATATTTGGACCTCCTTGAGGCCTGTAGTAGTAAAGGTAATAACTTCATATAAAAACAAGACAGAAGCATTCTCAGAAAATTCTTGGGGATCATTGAGTTTAACTCACAGAGCTGAACATTCCTTTGGATGGAGCAGGTTTGAAACACACTTTTTGTAGAATCTGCAAGTGGATATTTGGAGCTCTCTGAGGATTTCGTTGGAAACGGGATAAACCACACGTAACTGAACAGAAGCATTCTCAGAACCTTCTTCCTGATGTTTGCATTCAGCTAGCAGTGTTGAACCTTTCTTTGATAGTTCACCTTTGAAACACTCTTTCTGTTGAAACTGCAAGTGGATATTTGGACCTCTTTGAGGCCTTTAGTAGTAAAGGTAATAACTTCATATAAAAACAAGACAGAAGCTTTCTCAGAAAATTCTTGGGGATCATTGAGTTCAACTCAGAGAGCTGAACATTCCTTTGGATGGAGCAGGTTTGAAACACACTTTTTGTAGAATCTGCAAGTGGATATTTGGACCTCTCTGAGGATTTCGTTGGAAACGGGATAACTGCACCTAACTAAACAGAAGCATTCTCAGAAACTTCTTTGTGATGTTTGCAATCAAATCCCCGAGTTGAATCTTGCTTTGATAGTTCAAGTTTGAAACACTCTTTTTGTTGTATCTGCAAGTGGATATTTGGACCACTCGATGGCCTTTGTTCGAAACTGCTATATCTACACATAAAATCTAGACAGTAGCTTTCACAGAAACTTCTCTGTGATGATTGCATTCAACTCACAGCGTTGAAGGTTCCTTTTGAAACAGCAGTTTCCAAACACTCTTTCTGTGGAATCTGCAAGTGGATATTTGGACCGCTTTGAAGATTTCATTGGAAATGGGATAATCTTCACAGAAAAACTAAACAGAAACATTCTCAGAAACTTCTTTGTGATGTTTGCATTCAACTCACAGAGTTGAACTTTCCTTTTGAGAGAGAAGCTTTGCAACACTCTTTTTCTAGTATCTGCGAGTGGACATTTGGAGGGCTTTGAGGCCTGTGTTGGAAAAGGAAATATCTTCCCGTAGAAACTAGATAGAAGCATTCTCAGAAACTACTTTGGGATGATTGCATTCAGGTCTCAGAGTTGAACATTCTCTTTGACAGAGCAGTTTGGAAACTCTCTTTTTGTAGAATCTGCCAGTGGAGACATGGACCGCATTGAGGCCCATGGTAGCAAAGGAAATAACTGCCTATAGAAGCTAGACAGTAGCATTCTCAGAGCCTTCTTCGTGATGCTTACACTGAACTCACAGTGTTGAACATTTCTTTGATAGTTCAGGTTTGAAACACTGTTTCTGTAGAAACTGCAAGTGGATATTTGGACCTCTCTGAGGATTTCGTTGGAAAAGGAATAAACCGCACGTAACTAAACTGAAGCATTCTCAGAGCTTTCTTCGTGAAGTTTGCATTCAATTCACAGTGTTGAACCTTTCTTTGATGGTTCAGGTTTGAAACACTCTTTCTGTAGAAACTTCAAGTGGATATTTAAAACTCTCTGAGGATTTCGTTGGAAACGGTATAAACAGCACAGAACTAAACTGAAGCATTCTCAGAACTTTCTTCGTGATGTTTGAATTCAACTCACAGTGTTGAACCATTCTTTGATAGTTGAGGTTTGAAACACTCTTTTTGTAGAAACTGCCAGTGGATATTTGGACCTCTCTGAGTATTTCGTTGGAAATGGGATAAACCACACGTAACTAAAGAGAAGCATTCTCAGAACTTTCTTCCTGACGTTTGCATTCAACTGACAGTGTTGAACCTTTCTTTGATAGTTCAGGTTTGAAACACTCTTTTTGTAGAAACTGCAAGTGGATATTTGGACCTCTCTGAGGATTTCGTTGGAAACGGGATAAACCGCACGTAACTGAACAGAAGCATTCTCAGAACCTTCTTCCTGATGTTTGCATTCAGCTCACAGTGTTGAAACTTTCTTTGATAGTTCAGGTTTGAAACACTCTTTTTGTAGAAACTGCAAGTGGATATTTGGACCTCTTTGAGGCCTATAGTAGTAAAGGTAATAACTTCATATAAAAACAAGACAGAAGCTTTCTCAGAAAATTCTTGGGGATCATTGAGTTTAACTCACAGAGCTGAACATTCCTTTGGATGGAGCAGGTTTGAAACACACTTTTTGTAGAATCTGCAAGTGGATATTTGGAGATCTCGGAGGATTTCGTTGGAAGCGGGATAACTGCACCTAACTAAACAGAAGCATTCTCAGAAACTTCTTTGTGATGTTTGCAATCAAATCCCAGAGTTGAATCTTCCTTTGATAGTTCAAGTTTGAAACCCTCTTTTTGTTGGATCTGCAAGTGGATATTTGGACCACTCTGTGGCCTTCGTTCGAAACTGCTATATCTTCACATAAAATCTAGACAGTAGCTTTCACAGAAACTTCTCTGTGATGATTGCATTCAACTCACAGCGTTGAAGGTTCCTTTTGAAACAGCAGTTTCCAAACACTCTTTCTGTGGAATCTGCAAGTGGATATTTGGACCGCTTTGAAGATTTCATTGGAAATGGGATAATCTTCACAGAAAAACTAAACAGAAACATTCTCAGAAACTTCTTTGTGATGTTTGCATTCAACTCACAGAGTTGAACTTTCCTTTTGAGAGAGAAGCTTTGCAACTCTCTTTTTCTAGAATCTGCAAGTGGACATTTGGAGGGCTTTGAGGCCTGTGGTGGAAAAGGAAATATCTTCCCGTAGAAACTAGATAGAAGCATTCTCAGAAACTACTTTGGGATGATTGCATTCAAGTCTCAGAGTTGAACATTCTCTTTGACAGAGCAGTTTGGAAACTCTCTTTTTGTAGAATCTGCAAGTGGAGACATGGACCGCATTGAGGCCCATGGTAACAAAGGAAATAACTGCCTATAAAAACTAGACAGTAGCATTCTCAGAGCCTTCTTCGTGATGCTTGCATTCAACTCACACTGTTGAACCTTTCTTTGATAGTTCAGGTTTGAAACACTGTTTCTGTAGAAACTGCAAGTGGATAATTGGACTTCTCTGAGGATTTCGTTGGAAACGGGATAAACAGCACAGAAATAAACTGAAGCATTCTCAGAACTTTCTTCGTGATGTTTGTATTCAACTCACTGTGTTGAACCATTCTTTGATAGTTGAGGTTTGAAACACTCTTTTTGTAGAAACTGCAAGTGGATATTTGGACCTCTCTGAGGATTTCGTTGGAAACGGGATAAACCACACGTAACTAAACAGAAGCATTCTCAGAACTTTCTCCATGATGTTTGCATTCAACTCACAGTGTTGAAACTTTCTTTGATAGTTCAGCTTTGAAACACTCTTTCTGTAGAAACTGCAAGTGGATATTTGGACCTCTCTGAGGATTTCATTGGAAACGGGATAAACCGCACGTAACTGAACAGAAGCATTCTCGGAAACTTCTTCCTGATGTTTGCATTCAGCTCACAGTGTTGAACCTTTCTTTGATAGTTCAGGTTTGAAACACTCTTTTTGTAGAAACTGCAAGTGGATATTTGGACCTCTTTGAGGCCTGTAGTAGTAAAGGTAATAACTTCATATAAAAACAAGACAGAAGCATTCTCAGAAAATTCTTGGGGATCATTGAGTTTAACTCACAGAGCTGAACATTCCTTTGGATGGAGCAGGTTTGAAACACACTTTTTGTAGAATCTGCAAGTGGATATTTGGAGCTCTCTGAGGATTTCGTTGGAAACGGGATAAGCCACACGTAACTGAACAGAAGCATTCTCAGAACCTTCTTCCTGATGTTTGCATTCAGCTAGCAGTGTTGAACCTTTCTTTGATAGTTCACCTTTGAAACACTCTTTCTGTTGAAACTACAAGTGGATATTTAGACCTCTTTGAGGCCTTTAGTAGTAAAGGTAATAACTTCATATAAAAACAAGACAGAAGCTTTCTCAGAAAATTCTTGGGGATCATTGAGTTCAACTCACAGAGCTGAACATTCCTTTGGATGGAGCAGGTTTGAAACACACTTTTTGTAGAATCTGCAAGTGGATATTTGGACCTCTCTGAGGATTTCGTTGGAAACTGGATAAACAGCACAGAACTAAACTGAAGCATTCTCAGAACTTTCTTCGTGATGTTTGCATTCAACTTACAGTTTTGAACCATTCTTTGATAGTTGAGGTTTGAAACACTCTTTTTGTAGAAACTGCCAGTGGATATTTGGACCTCTCTGAGGATTTCGTTGGAAATAGGATAAACAACACGTAACTAAACAGAAGCATTCTCAGAACTTTCTTCGTGATGTTGGCATTCAACACACAGTGTTGACACTTTCTTTGATAGTTCAGGTTTGAAACACACTTTTTGTAGAAACTGCAAGTGGATATTTGGACCTCTTTGAGGCCTATCGTAGTAAAGGTAATAACTTCATATAAAAATAAGACAGAATCTTTCTCAGAAAATTCTTGGGGATCATTGAGTTTACTCACAGAGCTGAACATTCCTTTGGATGGAGCAGGTTTGAAACACACTTTTTGTAGAATCTGCAAGTGGATATTTGGACCTCTCGGAGGATTTCGTTGGAAACGGGATAACTGCACCTAACTAAACAGAAGCATTCTCAGAAAATTCTTTGTGATGTTTGCAATCAAATCCCAGAGTTGAATCTTCCTTTGATAGTTCAAGTTTGAAACACTCTTTTTGTTGGATCTGCAAGTGGATATTTGGACCACTCTGTGGCCTTTGTTCGAAACTGGTATGTCTTCACATAAAATCTAGACAGTAGCTTTCACAGAAACTTCTCTGTGATGATTGCATTCAACTCACAGAGTTGAAGGTTCCTTTTGAAACAGCAGTTTCCAAACACTCTTTCTGTGGAATCTGCAAGTGGATATTTGGACTGCTTTGAAGATTTCGTTGGAAACCGGATAATCTTCACAGAAAAACTAAACAGAAATATTCTCAGAAACTTCTTTGTGATGTTTGCATTCAACTCACAGAGTTGAATATTCCTTTTGAGAGAGAAGTTTTGCAACAATCTTTTTCTAGAATCTGCAAGTGGACATTTGGAGGGCTTTGAGGCCTGTGGTGGAAAAGGATATATCTTCCCGTAGAAACTAGATAGAAGCATTCTCAGAAACTACTTTGGGATGATTGCATTCAAGTCTCAGAGCTGAACATTCTCTTTGACAGAGCAGTTTGGAAACTCTCTCTTTGTAGATTCTGCAATTGGAGACATGGACCGCATTGAGGCCCATGGTAACAAAGGAAATAACTGCCTATAAAAACTAGACAGTAGCATTCTCAGAGCCTTCTTCGTGATGCTTGCATTCAACTCACACTGTTGAACCTTTCTTTGATAGTTCAGGTTTGAAACACTGTTTCTGTAGAAACTGCAAGTGGATATTTGGACCTCTCTGAGGATTTCGTTGGAAACGGGATAAACCACAAGTAATTAAACAGAAGCATTCTCAGAGCTTTCTTCGTGATGTTTGAATTCAATTCACAGTGTTGAACCTTTCTTTGATAGTTCAGGTTTGAAACACTGTTTCTGTAGAAACTGCAAGTGGATATTTGGACCTCTCTGAGGATTTCGTTGGAAACGGGATAAACAGCACAGAACTAAACTGAAGCATTCTCAGAACGTTCTTCGTGATGTTTGAATTCAACTCACAGTGTTGAACCATTCTTGGATAGTTGAGGTTTGAAACACTCTTTTTGTAGAAACTGCCAGTGGATATTTGGACCTCTCTGAGGATTTCGTAGGAAACGGGATAAACCACACCTCACTAAACAGAAGCATTCTCAGAACTTTCTTCGTGATGTTTGCATTCAACTCACAGTGTTGAACCTTTCTTTGATAGTTCAGGTTTGAAGCACTCTTTTTGTAGAAACTGCAAGTGGATATTTGGACCTCTCTGAGGATTTCGTTGGAAACGGGATAAACCGCACATAACTGAACGGAAGCATTCTCAGAACCTTCTTCCTGATGTTTGCATTCAGTTCACAGTGTTGAACCTTTCTTTGATAGTTCACGTTTCAAACACTCTTTTTGTAGAAACTGCAAGTGGATATTTGGACCTCTTTGAGGCCTATAGTAGTAAAGGTAATAACTTCATATAAAAACAAGACAGAAGCTTTCTCAGAAAATTCTTTGGGATCATTGAGTTTAACTCACAGAGCTGAACATTCCTTTGGATGGAGCAGGTTTGAAACACACTTTTTGTAGAATCTGCAAGTGGATATTTGGACCTCTCGGAGGATTTCGTTGGAAACGGGATAACTGCACCTAACTAAACAGAAGCATTCTCAGAAACTTCTCTGTGATGTTTGCAATCAAATCCCAGAGTTGAATCTTCCTTTGATAGTTCAAGTTTGAAACACTCTTTTTGTTGGATCTGCAAGTGGATATTTGGACCACTCTGTGGCCTTCGTTCGAAACTGGTATGTCTTCACATAAAATCTAGACAGTAGCTTTCACAGAAACTTCTCTGTGATGATTGCATTCAACTCACAGAGTTGAAGGTTCCTTTTGAAACAGCAGTTTCCAAACACTCTTTCTGTGGTATCTGCAAGTGGATATTTGGACTGCTTTGAAGATTTCGTTGGAAACCGGATAATCTTCACAGAAAAACTAAACAGAAATATTCTCAGAAACTTCTTTGTGATGTTTGCATTCAACTCACAGAGTTGAACATTCCTTTTGAGAGAGAAGTTTTGCAACAATCTTTTTCTAGAATCTGCAAGTGGACATTTGGAGGGCTTTGAGGCCTGTGGTGGAAAAGGATATATCTTCCCGTAGAAACTAGATAGAAGCATTCTCAGAAACTACTTTGGGATGATTGCATTCAAGTCTCAGAGTTGAACATTCTCTTTGACAGAGCAGTTTGGAAACTCTCTTTTTGTAGAATCTGCAATTGGAGACATGGACCGCATTGAGGCCCATGGTAACAAAGGAAATAACTGCCTATAAAAACTAGACAGTAGCATTCTCAGAGCCTTCTTCGTGATGCTTGCATTCAGCTCACACTGTTGAACCTTTCTTTGATAGTTCAGGTTTGAAACACTGTTTCTGTAGAAACTGCAAGTGGATATTTGGACCTCTCTGAGGATTTCGTTGGAAATGGGATAAACCACAAGTAATTAAACAGAAGCATTCTCAGAGCTTTCTTCGTGATGTTTGAATTCAATTCACAGTGTCGAACCTTTCTTTGATAGTTCAGGTTTGAAACACTGTTTCTGTAGAAACTGCAAGTGGATATTTGGACCTCTCTGAGGATTTCGTTGGAAACGGGATAAACAGCACAGAACTAAACTGAAGCATTCTCAGAACTTTCTTCGTGATGTTTGAATTCAACTCACAGTGTTGAGCCATTCTTGGATAGTTGAGGTTTGAAACACTCTTTTTGTAGAAACTGCCAGTGGATATTTGGACCTCTCTGAGGATTTCGTAGGAAACGGGATAAACCACACCTCACTAAACAGAAGCATTCTCAGAACTTTCTTCGTGATGTTTGCATTCAACTCACAGTGTTGAACCTTTCTTTGATAGTTCAGGTTTGAAGCACTCTTTTTGTAGAAACTGCAAGTGGATATTTGGACCTCTCTGAGGATTTCGTTGGAAACGGGATAAACCGCACATAACTGAACAGAAGCATTCTCAGAACCTTCTTCCTGATGTTTGCATTCAGTTCACAGTGTTGAACCTTTCTTTGATAGTTCACGTTTCAAACACTCTTTTTGTAGAAACTGCAAGTGGATATTTTGACCTCTTTGAGGCCTATAGTAGTAAAGGTAATAACTTCATATAAAAACAAGAAGAAGCTTTCCCAGAAAATTCTTTGGGATCATTGAGTTTAACTCACAGAGCTGAACATTCCTTTGGATGGAGCAGGTTTGAAACACACTTTTTGTAGAATCTGCAAGTGGATATTTGGACCTCTCGGAGGATTTCGTTGGAAACGGGATAACTGCACCTAATTGAACAGAAGCATTCTCAGAAACTTCTTTGTGATGTTTGCAATCAAATCCCAGAGTTGAATCTTCCTTTGATAGTTCAAGTTTGAAGCACTCTTTTTGTTGGATCTGCAAGTGGATATTTGGACCACGCTGTGGCCTTCGTTCGAAAATGCTATATCTTCACATAAAATCTGGACAGTAGCTTTCACAGAAACTTCTCTGTGATGATTGCATTCAACTCACAGAGTTGAAGGTTCCTTTTGAAACAGCATTTTCCAAACACTTTTTCTGTGGAATCTGCAAGTGGATATTTGGACCGCTTTGAAGATTTCGTTGGAAAAGTGATAATCTTCACAGGAAAACTAAACAGAAACATTCTCAGAATCTTCTTTGTGATGTTTGCATTCAACTCACAGAGGTGAACTTTCCTTTTGGGAGAGAAGCTTTGCAATACTCTTTTTCTAGAATCTGCAAGTGGACATTTGGAGGGCTTTGAGGCCTGTGGTGGAAAAGGAAACATCTTCCCGTAGAAACTAGATAGAAGCATTCTCAGAAACTACTTTGGGATGATTGCATTCAAGTCTCAGAGTTGAACATTCTCTTTGACAGAGCAGTTTGGAAACTCTCTTTTTGTAGAATCTGCAAGTGGAGACATGGACCGCATTGAGGCCCATGGTAACAAAGGAAATAACTGCCTATAAAAACTAGACAGTAGCATTCTCAGAGCCTTCTTCTTGATGCTTGCAATCAACTCACACTGTTGAACCTTTCTTTGATAGTTCAGGTTTGAAACACTGTTTCTGTAGAAACTGCAAGTGGATATTTGGAACTCTCTGAGGATTTCGTTGGAAACGGGATAAACCGCACGTAACTAAACAGAGGCATTCTCAGAGCTTTCTTCGTGATGTTTGCATTCAGCTCACAGTGTTGAAACTTTCTTTGATAGTTCAGGTTTGAAACACTCTTTTTGTAGAAACTGCAAGTGGATATTTGGACCTCTTTGAGGCCTATCGTAGTAAAGGTAATTACTTCATATAAAAACAAGACGGAAGCTTTCTCAGAAAATTCTTGGGGATCATTGAGTTTACTCACAGAGCTGAACATTGCTTTGGATGGAGCAGGTTTGAAACACACTTTTTGTAGAATCTGCAAGTGGGTATTTGGACCTCTCTGAGGATTTCTTTGGAAACGGGATAACTTCACCTAACTAAACAGAAGCATTCTCAGAAACTTCTCTGTGATGTTTGCAATCAAATCCCCGAGTTGAATCTTTCTTTGAGAGTTCAAGTTTGAAACACTCTTTTTGTTGGATCTGCAAGTGGATATTTGGACCTCTCTGTGGCCTTCGTTCGAAACTGGTATATCTTCACATAAAATCTAGACAGTAGCTTTCACAGAAACTTCTCTGTGATGATTGCATTCAACTCACAGAGTTGAAGGTTCCTTTTGAAACAGCAGTTTCCAAACACTCTTTCTGTGGAATCTGCAAGTGGATATTTGGACCGATTTGGAGATTTCGTTGGAAACGGGATAATCTTCACAGAAAAACTAAACAGAAACATTCTCAGAAACTTCTTTGTGATGTTTGCATTCAACTCACAGAGTTGAACTTTCCTTTTGAGAGAGAAGCTTTGCAACAATCTTTTTCTAGAATCTGCAAGTGGACATTTGGAGGGCTTTGAGGCCTGTGGTGGAAAAGGAAATATCTTCCCATAGAAACTAGATAGAAGCATTCTCAGAAACTACTTAGGGATGATTGCATTCAAGTCTCAGAGTTGAACATTCTCTTTGACAGAGCAGTTTGGAAACTCTCTTTTTGTAGAATCTGCAAGTGGAAACATGGACCGCATTGTGGCCCATGGTAACAAAGGAAATAACTGCCTATAAAAACTAGACAGTAGCATTCTCAGAGCCTTCTTCGTGATGCTTGCATTCAACTCACAGTGTTGAACCTTTCTTTGAGAGTTCAGGTTTGAAACACTGTTTCTGTAGAAACTGCAAGTGGATATTTGGACCTCTCTGAGGATTTCGTTGGAAAAGGTATAAACAGCACAGAACTAAATTGAAGCATTCTCAGAACTTTCTTCGTGATGTTTGTATTCAACTCACTGTGTTGAACCATTCTTTGATAGTTGAGGTTTGAAACACTCTTTTTGTAGAAACTGCAAGTGGATATTTGGACCTCTCTGAGGATTTCGTAGGAAACGGGATAAACCACACGTAACTAAACAGAAGCATTCTCAGAGCTTTCTTCGTGATGTTTGCATTCAATTCACAGTGTTGAACCTTTCTTTGATATTTCAGGTTTGAAACACTCTTTTTGTAGAAACTGCAAGTGGATATTTGAAACTCTTTGAGGATTTCGTTTGAAACGGGATAAACAGCACAGAACTAAACTGAAGCACTCTCAGATCTTTCTTCGTGATGTTTGAATTCAACTCACAATGTTGAACCATTCTTTGATAGTTGAGGTTTCAAACACTCTTTTTGTAGAAACTGCCAGTGGATATTTGGACCTCTCTGAGGATTTCGTAGGAAATGGGATAAGCCACACGTAACTAAACAGAAGAATTCTCAGAACTTTCTTCGTGATGTTTGCATTCAACTCACAGTGTTGAACCTTTCTTTGATAGTTCAGGTTTGAAGCACTCTTTTTGTAGAAACTGCAAGTGGATATTTGGACCTCTCTGAGGATTTCGTTGGAAACGGGATAAACCGCACGTAACTGAACAGAAGCATTCTCAGAACCTTCTTCCTGATGTTTGCATTCAGCTCACAGTGTTGAACCTTTCTTTGATAGTTCACGTTTGAAACACTCTTTTTGTAGAAACTGCAAGTGGATATTTGGACCTCTTTGAGGCTTATGATAGTAAAGGTAATAACTTCATATAAAAACAAGACGGAAGCTTTCTCAGAAACTTCTTGGGGATTATTGAGTTCAACTCACAGAGCTGAACATTCCTTTGGATGGAGCAGGTTTGAAACACAGTTTTTGTAGAATCTGCAAGTGGGTATTTGGACCTCTCTGAGGATTTCTTTGGAAACGGGATAACTTCACCTAACTAAACAGAAGCATTCTCAGAAACTTCTCTGTGATGTTTGCAATCAAATCCCCGAGTTGAATCTTTCTTTGAGAGTTCAAGTTTGAAACACTCTTTTTGTTGGATCTGCAAGTGGATATTTGGACCACTCTGTGGCCTTCGTTCGAAACTGGTATATCTTCACATAAAATCTAGACAGTAGTTTTCACAGAAACTTCTCTGTGATGATTACATTCAACTCACAGATTTGAAGGTTCCTTTTGAAACAGCAGTTTCCAAACACTCTTTCTGTGGAATCTGCAAGTGGATATTTGGACCGCTTTGAAGATTTCGTTGGAAACCGTATAATCTTCACAGAAAAACTAAACAGAAACATTCTCAGAAACTTCTTTGTGATGTTTGCATTCAACTCACAGAGTTGAACTTTCCTTTTGAGAGAGAAGCTTTGCAACAATCTTTTTCTAGAATCTGCAACTGGACATTTGGAGGGCTTTGAGGCCTGTGGTGGAAAAGGAAATATCTTCCCATAGAAACTAGATAGAAGCATTCTCAGAAACTACTTTGGGATGATTGCATTCAAGTCTCAGAGTTGAACATTCTCTTTGACAGAGCAGTTTGGAAAATCTCTTTTTGTAGAATCTGCAAGTGGAAACATGGACCGCATTGTGGCCCTTGGTAACAAAGGAAATAACTGCCTATAAAAACTAGACAGTAGCATTCTCAGAGCCTTCTTCGTGATGCTTGCATTCAACTCACAGTGTTGAACCTTTCTTTGATAGTTCAGGTTTGAAACACTGTTTCTGTAGAAACTGCAAGTGGATATTTGGACCTCTCTGAGGATTTCGTTGGAAACAGGATAAACCGCACGTAACTAAACAGAAGCATTCTCAGAGCTTTCTTCGTGATGTTTGCATTCAGCTCACAGTGTTGAACCTTTCTTTGATAGTTCAGGTTTGAAACACTCTTTTTGTAGAAACTGCAAGTGGATATTTGGACCTCTTTGAGGCCTATAGTACTAAAGGTAATAACTTCATATAAAAACAAGACAGAAGCATTCGCAGAAAATTCTTGGGGATCATTGAGTTTAACTCACAGAGCTGAACATTCCTTTGGATGGAGCAGGTTTGAAACACACTTTTTGTAGAATCTGCAAGTGGATATTTGGACGTCTCTGAGGATTTCTTTGGAAACGGGTTAACTGCACCTAACTAAACAGAAGCATTCTCAGAAACTTCTTTGTGATGTTTGCATTCAACACACAGTGTTGAAACTTTCTTTGATAGTTCAGGTTTGAAACACTCTTTTTGTAGAAACTGCAAGTGGATATTTGGACCTCTCTGAGGATTTCGTAGGAAACGGGATAAACCACACCTCACTAAACAGAAGCATTCCCAGAACATTATTCGTGATGTTTGCATTCAACTCACAGTGTTGAACCTTTCTTTGATAGTTCAGGTTTGAAGCACTCTTTTTGTAGAAACTGCAAGTGGATATTTGGACCTCTCTGAGGATTTCGTTGGAAACGGGATAAACCGCACATAACTGAACGGAAGCATTCTCAGAACCTTCTTCCTGATGTTTGCATTCAGTTCACAGTGTTGAACCTTTCTTTGATAGTTCACGTTTCAAACACTCTTTTTGTAGAAACTGCAAGTGGATATTTGGACCTCTTTGAGGACTATAGTAGTAAACGTAATAACTTCATATAAAAACAACACAGAAGCTTTCTCAGAAAATTCTTTGGGATCATTGAGTTTAACTCACAGAGCTGAACATTCCTTTGGATGGAGCAGGTTTGAAACACACTTTTTGTAGAATCTGCAAGTGGATATTTGGACCTCTCGGAGGATTTCGTTGGAAACGGGATAACTGCACCTAACTAAACAGAAGCATTCTCAGAAACTTCTTTGTGATGTTTGCAATCAAATCCCAGAGTTGAATCTTCCTTTGATAGTTCAAGTTTGAAACACTCTTTTTGTTGGATCTGCAAGTGGATATTTGGACCACTCTGTGGCCTTCGTTCGAAACTGGTATGTCTTCACATAAAATCTAGACAGTAGCTTTCACAGAAACTTCTCTGTGATGATTGCATTCAACTCACAGAGTTGAAGGTTGCTTTTGAAACAGCAGTTTCCAAACACTCTTTCTGTGGTATCTGCAAGTGGATATTTGGACTGCTTTGAAGATTTCGTTGGAAACCGGATAATCTTCACAGAAAAACTAAACAGAAATATTCTCAGAAACTTCTTTGTGATGTTTGCATTCAACTCACAGAGTTGAACATTCCTTTTGAGAGAGAAGTTTTGCAACAATCTTTTTCTACAATCTGCAAGTGGACATTTGGAGGGCTTTGAGGCCTGTGGTGGAAAAGGATATATCTTCCCGTAGAAACTAGATAGAAGCATTCTCAGAAACTACTTTGGGATGATTGCATTCAAGTCTCAGAGTTGAACATTCTCTTTGACAGAGCAGTTTGGAAACTCTCTTTTTGTAGAATCTGCAATTGGAGACATGGACCGCATTGAGGCCCGTGGTAACAAAGGAAATAACTGCCTATAAAAACTAGACAGTAGCATTCTCAGAGCCTTCTTCGTGATGCTTGCATTCAGCTCACACTGTTGAACCTTTCTTTGATAGTTCAGGTTTGAAACACTGTTTCTGTAGAAACTGCAAGTGGATATTTGGACCTCTCTGAGGATTTCGTTGGAAATGGGATAAACCACAAGTAATTAAACAGAAGCATTCTCAGAGCTTTCTTCGTGATGTTTGAATTCAATTCACAGTGTCGAAAATTTCTTTGATAGTTCAGGTTTGAAACACTGTTTCTGTAGAAACTGCAAGTGGATATTTGGACCTCTCTGAGGATTTCGTTGGAAACGGGATAAACAGCACAGAACTAAACTGAAGCATTCTCAGAACTTTCTTCGTGATGTTTGAATTCAACTCACAGTGTTGAGCCATTCTTGGATAGTTGAGGTTTGAAACACTCTTTTTGTAGAAACTGCCAGTGGATATTTGGACCTCTCTGAGGATTTCGTAGGAAACGGGATAAACCACACCTCACTAAACAGAAGCATTCTCAGAACTTTCTTCGTGATGTTTGCATTCAACTCACAGTGTTGAACCTTTCTTTGATAGTTCAGGTTTGAAGCACTCTTTTTGTAGAAACTGCAAGTGGATATTTGGACCTCTCTGAGGATTTCGTTGGAAACGGGATAAACCGCACATAACTGAACAGAAGCATTCTCAGAACCTTCTTCCTGATGTTTGCATTCAGTTCACAGTGTTGAACCTTTCTTTGATAGTTCACGTTTCAAACACTCTTTTTGTAGAAACTGCAAGTGGATATTTTGACCTCTTTGAGGCCTATAGTAGTAAAGGTAATAACTTCATATAAAAACAAGAAGAAGCTTTCCCAGAAAATTCTTTGGGATCATTGAGTTTAACTCACAGAGCTGAACATTCCTTTGGATGGAGCAGGTTTGAAACACACTTTTTGTAGAATCTGCAAGTGGATATTTGGACCTCTCGGAGGATTTCGTTGGAAACGGGATAACTGCACCTAATTGAACAGAAGCATTCTCAGAAACTTCTTTGTGATGTTTGCAATCAAATCCCAGAGTTGAATCTTCCTTTGATAGTTCAAGTTTGAAGCACTCTTTTTGTTGGATCTGCAAGTGGATATTTGGACCACGCTGTGGCCTTCGTTCGAAAATGCTATATCTTCACATAAAATCTAGACAGTAGCTTTCACAGAACCTTCTCTGTGATGATTGCATTCAACTCACAGAGTTGAAGGTTCCTTTTGAAACAGCATTTTCCAAACACTTTTTCTGTGGAATCTGCAAGTGGATATTTGGACCGCTTTGAAGATTTCGTTGGAAAAGTGATAATCTTCACAGGAAAACTAAACAGAAACATTCTCAGAATCTTCTTTGTGATGTTTGCATTCAACTCACAGAGGTGAACTTTCCTTTTGGGAGAGAAGCTTTGCAATACTCTTTTTCTAGAATCTGCAAGTGGACATTTGGAGGGCTTTGAGGCCTGTGGTGGAAAAGGAAACATCTTCCCGTAGAAACTAGATAGAAGCATTCTCAGAAACTACTTTGGGATGATTGCATTCAAGTCTCAGAGTTGAACATTCTCTTTGACAGAGCAGTTTGGAAACTCTCTTTTTGTAGAATCTGCAAGTGGAGACATGGACCGCATTGAGGCCCATGGTAACAAAGGAAATAACTGCCTATAAAAACTAGACAGTAGCATTCTCAGAGCCTTCTTCTTGATGCTTGCAATCAACTCACACTGTTGAACCTTTCTTTGATAGTTCAGGTTTGAAACACTGTTTCTGTAGAAACTGCAAGTGGATATTTGGAACTCTCTGAGGATTTCGTTGGAAACGGGATAAACCGCACGTAACTAAACAGAGGCATTCTCAGAGCTTTCTTCGTGATGTTTGCATTCAGCTCACAGTGTTGAAACTTTCTTTGATAGTTCAGGTTTGAAACACTCTTTTTGTAGAAACTGCAAGTGGATATTTGGACCTCTTTGAGGCCTATCGTAGTAAAGGTAATTACTTCATATAAAAACAAGACGGAAGCTTTCTCAGAAAATTCTTGGGGATCATTGAGTTTACTCACAGAGCTGAACATTGCTTTGGATGGAGCAGGTTTGAAACACACTTTTTGTAGAATCTGCAAGTGGGTATTTGGACCTCTCTGAGGATTTCTTTGGAAACGGGATAACTTCACCTAACTAAACAGAAGCATTCTCAGAAACTTCTCTGTGATGTTTGCAATCAAATCCCCGAGTTGAATCTTTCTTTGAGAGTTCAAGTTTGAAACACTCTTTTTGTTGGATCTGCAAGTGGATATTTGGACCTCTCTGTGGCCTTCGTTCGAAACTGGTATATCTTCACATAAAATCTAGACAGTAGCTTTCACAGAAACTTCTCTGTGATGATTGCATTCAACTCACAGAGTTGAAGGTTCCTTTTGAAACAGCAGTTTCCAAACACTCTTTCTGTGGAATCTGCAAGTGGATATTTGGACCGATTTGGAGATTTCGTTGGAAACGGGATAATCTTCACAGAAAAACTAAACAGAAACATTCTCAGAAACTTCTTTGTGATGTTTGCATTCAACTCACAGAGTTGAACTTTCCTTTTGAGAGAGAAGCTTTGCAACAATCTTTTTCTAGAATCTGCAAGTGGACATTTGGAGGGCTTTGAGGCCTGTGGTGGAAAAGGAAATATCTTCCCATAGAAACTAGATAGAAGCATTCTCAGAAACTACTTAGGGATGATTGCATTCAAGTCTCAGAGTTGAACATTCTCTTTGACAGAGCAGTTTGGAAACTCTCTTTTTGTAGAATCTGCAAGTGGAAACATGGACCGCATTGTGGCCCATGGTAACAAAGGAAATAACTGCCTATAAAAACTAGACAGTAGCATTCTCAGAGCCTTCTTCGTGATGCTTGCATTCAACTCACAGTGTTGAACCTTTCTTTGAGAGTTCAGGTTTGAAACACTGTTTCTGTAGAAACTGCAAGTGGATATTTGGACCTCTCTGAGGATTTCGTTGGAAAAGGTATAAACAGCACAGAACTAAATTGAAGCATTCTCAGAACTTTCTTCGTGATGTTTGTATTCAACTCACTGTGTTGAACCATTCTTTGATAGTTGAGGTTTGAAACACTCTTTTTGTAGAAACTGCAAGTGGATATTTGGACCTCTCTGAGGATTTCGTAGGAAACGGGATAAACCACTCGTAACTAAACAGAAGCATTCTCAGAGCTTTCTTCGTGATGTTTGCATTCAATTCACAGTGTTGAACCTTTCTTTGATATTTCAGGTTTGAAACACTCTTTTTGTAGAAACTGCAAGTGGATATTTGAAACTCTTTGAGGATTTCGTTTGAAACGGGATAAACAGCACAGAACTAAACTGAAGCACTCTCAGATCTTTCTTCGTGATGTTTGAATTCAACTCACAATGTTGAACCATTCTTTGATAGTTGAGGTTTCAAACACTCTTTTTGTAGAAACTGCCAGTGGATATTTGGACCTCTCTGAGGATTTCGTAGGAAATGGGATAAGCCACACGTAACTAAACAGAAGAATTCTCAGAACTTTCTTCGTGATGTTTGCATTCAACTCACAGTGTTGAACCTTTCTTTGATAGTTCAGGTTTGAAGCACTCTTTTTGTAGAAACTGCAAGTGGATATTTGGACCTCTCTGAGGATTTCGTTGGAAACGGGATAAACCGCACCTAACTGAACAGAAGCATTCTCAGAACCTTCTTCCTGATGTTTGCATTCAGCTCACAGTGTTGAACCTTTCTTTGATAGTTCACGTTTGAAACACTCTTTTTGTAGAAACTGCAAGTGGATATTTGGACCTCTTTGAGGCTTATGATAGTAAAGGTAATAACTTCATATAAAAACAAGACGGAAGCTTTCTCAGAAACTTCTTGGGGATTATTGAGTTCAACTCACAGAGCTGAACATTCCTTTGGATGGAGCAGGTTTGAAACACAGTTTTTGTAGAATCTGCAAGTGGGTATTTGGACCTCTCTGAGGATTTCTTTGGAAACGGGATAACTTCACCTAACTAAACAGAAGCATTCTCAGAAACTTCTCTGTGATGTTTGCAATCAAATCCCCGAGTTGAATCTTTCTTTGAGAGTTCAAGTTTGAAACACTCTTTTTGTTGGATCTGCAAGTGGATATTTGGACCACTCTGTGGCCTTCGTTCGAAACTGGTATATCTTCACATAAAATCTAGACAGTAGTTTTCACAGAAACTTCTCTGTGATGATTACATTCAACTCACAGATTTGAAGGTTCCTTTTGAAACAGCAGTTTCCAAACACTCTTTCTGTGGAATCTGCAAGTGGATATTTGGACCGCTTTGAAGATTTCGTTGGAAACCGTATAATCTTCACAGAAAAACTAAACAGAAACATTCTCAGAAACTTCTTTGTGATGTTTGCATTCAACTCACAGAGTTGAACTTTCCTTTTGAGAGAGAAGCTTTGCAACAATCTTTTTCTAGAATCTGCAACTGGACATTTGGAGGGCTTTGAGGCCTGTGGTGGAAAAGGAAATATCTTCCCATAGAAACTAGATAGAAGCATTCTCAGAAACTACTTTGGGATGATTGCATTCAAGTCTCAGAGTTGAACATTCTCTTTGACAGAGCAGTTTGGAAAATCTCTTTTTGTAGAATCTGCAAGTGGAAACATGGACCGCATTGTGGCCCTTGGTAACAAAGGAAATAACTGCCTATAAAAACTAGACAGTAGCATTCTCAGAGCCTTCTTCGTGATGCTTGCATTCAACTCACAGTGTTGAATCTTTCTTTGATAGTTCAGGTTTGAAACACTGTTTCTGTAGAAACTGCAAGTGGATATTTGGACCTCTCTGAGGATTTCGTTGGAAACAGGATAAACCGCACGTAACTAAACAGAAGCATTCTCAGAGCTTTCTTCGTGATGTTTGCATTCAGCTCACAGTGTTGAACCTTTCTTTGATAGTTCAGGTTTGAAACACTCTTTTTGTAGAAACTGCAAGTGGATATTTGGACCTCTTTGAGGCCTATAGTACTAAAGGTAATAACTTCATATAAAAACAAGACAGAAGCATTCGCAGAAAATTCTTGGGGATCATTGAGTTTAACTCACAGAGCTGAACATTCCTTTGGATGGAGCAGGTTTGAAACACACTTTTTGTAGAATCTGCAAGTGGATATTTGGACGTCTCTGAGGATTTCTTTGGAAACGGGTTAACTGCACCTAACTAAACAGAAGCATTCTCAGAAACTTCTTTGTGATGTTTGCATTCAACACACAGTGTTGAAACTTTCTTTGATAGTTCAGGTTTGAAACACTCTTTTTGTAGAAACTGCAAGTGGATATTTGGACCTCTCTGAGGATTTCGTAGGAAACGGGATAAACCACACCTCACTAAACAGAAGCATTCCCAGAACATTATTCGTGATGTTTGCATTCAACTCACAGTGTTGAACCTTTCTTTGATAGTTCAGGTTTGAAGCACTCTTTTTGTAGAAACTGCAAGTGGATATTTGGACCTCTCTGAGGATTTCGTTGGAAACGGGATAAACCGCACATAACTGAACGGAAGCATTCTCAGAACCTTCTTCCTGATGTTTGCATTCAGTTCACAGTGTTGAACCTTTCTTTGATAGTTCACGTTTCAAACACTCTTTTTGTAGAAACTGCAAGTGGATATTTGGACCTCTTTGAGGACTATAGTAGTAAACGTAATAACTTCATATAAAAACAACACAGAAGCTTTCTCAGAAAATTCTTTGGGATCATTGAGTTTAACTCACAGAGCTGAACATTCCTTTGGATGGAGCAGGTTTGAAACACACTTTTTGTAGAATCTGCAAGTGGATATTTGGACCTCTCGGAGGATTTCGTTGGAAACGGGATAACTGCACCTAACTAAACAGAAGCATTCTCAGAAACTTCTTTGTGATGTTTGCAATCAAATCCCAGAGTTGAATCTTCCTTTGATAGTTCAAGTTTGAAACACTCTTTTTGTTGGATCTGCAAGTGGATATTTGGACCACTCTGTGGCCTTCGTTCGAAACTGGTATGTCTTCACATAAAATCTAGACAGTAGCTTTCACAGAAACTTCTCTGTGATGATTGCATTCAACTCACAGAGTTGAAGGTTGCTTTTGAAACAGCAGTTTCCAAACACTCTTTCTGTGGTATCTGCAAGTGGATATTTGGACTGCTTTGAAGATTTCGTTGGAAACCGGATAATCTTCACAGAAAAACTAAACAGAAATATTCTCAGAAACTTCTTTGTGATGTTTGCATTCAACTCACAGAGTTGAACATTCCTTTTGAGAGAGAAGTTTTGCAACAATCTTTTTCTACAATCTGCAAGTGGACATTTGGAGGGCTTTGAGGCCTGTGGTGGAAAAGGATATATCTTCCCGTAGAAACTAGATAGAAGCATTCTCAGAAACTACTTTGGGATGATTGCATTCAAGTCTCAGAGTTGAACATTCTCTTTGACAGAGCAGTTTGGAAACTCTCTTTTTGTAGAATCTGCAATTGGAGACATGGACCGCATTGAGGCCCATGGTAACAAAGGAAATAACTGCCTATAAAAACTAGACAGTAGCATTCTCAGAGCCTTCTTCGTGATGCTTGCATTCAGCTCACACTGTTGAACCTTTCTTTGATAGTTCAGGTTTGAAACACTGTTTCTGTAGAAACTGCAAGTGGATATTTGGACCTCTCTGAGGTTTTCGTTGGAAATGGGATAAACCACAAGTAATTAAACAGAAGCATTCTCAGAGCTTTCTTCGTGATGTTTGAATTCAATTCACAGTGTCGAACCTTTCTTTGATAGTTCAGGTTTGAAACACTGTTTCTGTAGAAACTGCAAGTGGATATTTGGACCTCTCTGAGGATTTCGTTGGAAACGGGATAAACAGCACAGAACTAAACTGAAGCATTCTCAGAACTTTCTTCGTGATGTTTGAATTCAACTCACAGTGTTGAGCCATTCTTGGATAGTTGAGGTTTGAAACACTCTTTTTGTAGAAACTGCCAGTGGATATTTGGACCTCTCTGAGGATTTCGTAGGAAACGGGATAAACCACACCTCACTAAACAGAAGCATTCTCAGAACTTTCTTCGTGATGTTTGCATTCAACTCACAGTGTTGAACCTTTCTTTGATAGTTCAGGTTTGAAGCACTCTTTTTGTAGAAACTGCAAGTGGATATTTGGACCTCTCTGAGGATTTCGTTGGAAACGGGATAAACCGCACATAACTGAACGGAAGCATTCTCAGAACCTTCTTCCTGATGTTTGCATTCAGTTCACAGTGTTGAACCTTTCTTTGATACTTCACGTTTCAAACACTCTTTTTGTAGAACTGCAAGTGGATATTTTGACCTCTTTGAGGCCTATAGTAGTAAAGGTAATAACTTCATATAAAAACAAGAAGAAGCTTTCCCAGAAAATTCTTTGGGATCATTGATTTTAACTCACAGAGCTGAACATTCCTTTGGATGGAGCAGGTTTGAAACACACTTTTTGTAGAATCTGCAAGTGGGTATTTGGACCTCTCTGAGGATTTCTTTGGAAACGGGATAACTTCACCTAACTAAACAGAAGCATTCTCAAAACTTCTCTGTGATGTTTGCAATCAAATCCCCGAGTTGAATCTTTCTTTGAGAGTTCAAGTTTGAAACACTCTTTTTGTTGGATCTGCAAGTGGATATTTGGACCTCTCTGTGGCCTTCGTTCGAAACTGGTATATCTTCACATAAAATCTAGACAGTAGCTTTCACAGAAACTTCTCTGTGATGATTGCATTCAACTCACAGAGTTGAAGGTTCCTTTTGAAACAGCAGTTTCCAAACACTCTTTCTGTGGAATCTGCAAGTGGATATTTGGACCGATTTGGAGATTTCGTTGGAAACGGGATAATCTTCACAGAAAAACTAAACAGAAACATTCTCAGAAACTTCTTTGTGATGTTTGCATTCAACTCACAGAGTTGAACTTTCCTTTTGAGAGAGAAGCTTTGCAACAATCTTTTTCTAGAATCTGCAAGTGGACATTTGGAGGGCTTTGAGGCCTGTGGTGGAAAAGGAAATATCTTCCCATAGAAACTAGACAGAAGCATTCTCAGAAACTACTTAGGGATGATTGCATTCAAGTCTCAGAGTTGAACATTCTCTTTGACAGAGCAGTTTGGAAACTCTCTTTTTGTAGAATCTGCAAGTGGAAACATGGACCGCATTGTGGCCCATGGTAACAAAGGAAATAACTGCCTATAAAAACTAGACAGTAGCATTCTCAGAACCTTCTTCGTGATGCTTGCATTCAACTCACAGTGTTGAACCTTTCTTTGAGAGTTCAGGTTTGAAACACTGTTTCTGTAGAAACTGCAAGTGGATATTTGGACCTCTCTGAGGATTTCGTTGGAAAAGGTATAAACAGCACAGAACTAAATTGAAGCATTCTCAGAACTTTCTTCGTGATGTTTGTATTCAACTCACTGTGTTGAACCATTCTTTGATAGTTGAGGTTTGAAACACTCTTTTTGTAGAAACTGCAAGTGGATATTTGGACCTCTCTGAGGATTTCGTAGGAAACGGGATAAACCACACGTAACTAAACAGAAGCATTCTCAGAGCTTTCTTCGTGATGTTTGCATTCAATTCACAGTGTTGAACCTTTCTTTGATATTTCAGGTTTGAAACACTCTTTTTGTAGAAACTGCAAGTGGATATTTGAAACTCTTTGAGGATTTCGTTTGAAACGGGATAAACAGCACAGAACTAAACTGAAGCACTCCCAGATCTTTCTTCGTGATGTTTGAATTCAACTCACAATGTTGAACCATTCTTTGATAGTTGAGGTTTCAAACACTCTTTTTGTAGAAACTGCCAGTGGATATTTGGACCTCTCTGAGGATTTCGTAGGAAATGGGATAAGCCACACGTAACTAAACAGAAGAATTCTCAGAACTTTCTTCGTGATGTTTGCATTCAACTCACAGTGTTGAACCTTTCTTTGATAGTTCAGGTTTGAAGCACTCTTTTTGTAGAAACTGCAAGTGGATATTTGGACCTCTCTGAGGATTTCGTTGGAAACGGGATAAACCGCACGTAACTGAACAGAAGCATTCTCAGAACCTTCTTCCTGAGGTTTGCATTCAGCTCACAGTGTTGAACCTTTCTTTGATAGTTCACGTTTGAAACACTCTTTTTGTAGAAACTGCAAGTGGATATTTGGACCTCTTTGAGGCTTATGATAGTAAAGGTAATAACTTCATATAAAAACAAGACGGAAGCTTTCTCAGAAACTTCTTGGGGATTATTGAGTTCAACTCACAGAGCTGAACATTCCTTTGGATGGAGCAGGTTTGAAACACAGTTTTTGTAGAATCTGCAAGTGGGTATTTGGACCTCTCTGAGGATTTCGTTGGAAACAGGATAAACCGCACGTAACTAAACAGAAGCATTCTCAGAGCTTTCTTCGTGATGTTTGCATTCAGCTCACAGTGTTGAACCTTTCTTTGATAGTTCAGGTTTGAAACACTCTTTTTGTAGAAACTGCAAGTGGATATTTGGACCTCTTTGAGGCCTATAGTACTAAAGGTAATAACTTCATATAAAAACAAGACAGAAGCATTCGCAGAAAATTCTTGGGGATCATTGAGTTTAACTCACAGAGCTGAACATTCCTTTGGATGGAGCAGGTATGAAACACACTTTTTGTAGAATCTGCAAGTGGATATTTGGACGTCTCTGAGGATTTCTTTGGAAACGGGTTAACTGCACCTAACTAAACAGAAGCATTCTCAGAAACTTCTTTGTGATGTCTGCATTCAACACACAGTGTTGAAACTTTCTTTGATAGTTCAGGTTTGAAACACTCTTTTTGTAGAAACTGCAAGTGGATATTTGGACCTCTTTGAGGCCTATCGTAGTAAAGGTAATAACTTTATATATAAACAAGACGGAAGATTTCTCAGAAAATTCTTGGGGATCATTGAGTTTACTCACAGAGCTGAACATTCCTTTGGATGGAGCAGGTTTGAAACACACTTTTTGTAGAATCTGCAAGTGGGTATTTGGACCTCTCTGAGGATTTCTTTGGAAACGGGATAACTTCACCTAACTAAACAGAAGCATTCTCAGAAACTTCTCTGTGATGTTTGCAATCAAATCCCCGAGTTGAATCTTTCTTTGAGAGTTCAAGTTTGAAACACTCTTTTTGTTGGATCTGCAAGTGGATATTTGGACCACTCTGTGGCCTTCGTTCGAAACTGGTATATCTTCACATAAAATCTAGACAGTAGCTTTCACAGAAACTTCTCTGTGATGATTACATTCAACTGACAGAGTTGAAGGTTCCTTTTGAAACAGCAGTTTCCAAACACTCTTTCTGTGGAATCTGCAAGTGGATATTTGGACCGCTTTGAAGATTTCGTTGGAAACCGTATAATCTTCACAGAAAAACTAAACAGAAACATTCTCAGAAACTTCTTTGTGATGTTTGCATTCAACTCACAGAGTTGAACTTTCCTTTTGAGAGAGAAGCTTTGCAACAATCTTTTTCTAGAATCTGCAACTGGACATTTGGAGGGCTTTGAGGCCTGTGGTGGAAAAGGAAATATCTTCCCATAGAAACTAGATAGAAGCATTCTCAGAAACTACTTTGGGATGATTGCATTCAAGTCTCAGAGTTGAACATTCTCTTTGACAGAGCAGTTTGGAAAATCTCTTTTTGTAGAATCTGCAAGTGGAAACATGGACCGCATTGTGGCCCTTGGTAACAAAGGAAATAACTGCCTATAAAAACTAGACAGTAGCATTCTCAGAGCCTTCTTCGTGATGCTTGCATTCAATTCACAGTGTTGAACCTTTCTTTGATAGTTCAGGTTTGAAACACTGTTTCTGTAGAAACTGCAAGTGGATATTTGGACCTCTCTGAGGATTTCGTTGGAAACAGGATAAACCGCACGTAACTAAACAGAAGCATTCTCAGAGCTTTCTTCGTGATGTTTGCATTCAGCTCACAGTGTTGAACCTTTCTTTGATAGTTCAGGTTTGAAACACTCTTTTTGTAGAAACTGCAAGTGGATATTTGGACCTCTTTGAGGCCTATAGTACTAAAGGTAATAACTTCATATAAAAACAAGACAGAAGCATTCGCAGAAAATTCTTGGGGATCATTGAGTTTAACTCACAGAGCTGAACATTCCTTTGGATGGAGCAGGTTTGAAACACACTTTTTGTAGAATCTGCAAGTGGATATTTGGACGTCTCTGAGGATTTCTTTGGAAACGGGTTAACTGCACCTAACTAAACAGAAGCATTCTCAGAAACTTCTTTGTGATGTTTGCATTCAACACACAGTGTTGAAACTTTCTTTGATAGTTCAGGTTTGAAACACTCTTTTTGTAGAAACTGCAAGTGGATATTTGGACCTCTTTGAGGCCTATCGTAGTAAAGGTAATAACTTTATATATAAACAAGACGGAAGATTTCTCAGAAAATTCTTGGGGATCATTGAGTTTACTCACAGAGCTGAACATTCCTTTGGATGGAGCAGGTTTGAAACACACTTTTTGTAGAATCTGCAAGTGGGTATTTGGACCTCTCTGAGGATTTCTTTGGAAACGTGATAACTTCACCTAACTAAACAGAAGCATTCTCAGAAACTTCTCTGTGATGTTTGCAATCATATCCCCGAGTTGAATCTTTCTTTGAGATTTCAAGTTTGAAACACTCTTTTTGTTGAATCTGCAAGTGGATATTTGGACCACTCTGTGGCCTTCGTTCGAAACTGCTATATCTTCACATAAAATCTAGACAGTAGCTTTCACAGAAACTTCTCTGTGATGATTGCATTCAACTCACAGAGTTGAAGGTTCCTTTTGAAACAGCAGTTTCCAAACACTCTTTCTGTGGAATCTGCAAGTGGATATTTGGACCGCTTTTAAGATTTCGTTGGAAACCGTATAATCTTCACAGAAAAACTAAACAGAAACATTCTCAGAAACTTCTTTGTGATGTTTGCATTCAACTCACAGAGTTGAACTTTCCTTTTGAGAGAGAAGCTTTGCAACAATCTTTTTCTAGAATCTGCAAGTGGACATTTGGAGGGCTTTGAGGCATGTGGTGGAAAAGGAAATATCTTCCCATAGAAACTAGATAGAAGCATTCTCAGAAACTACTTTGGGATGATTGCATTCAAGTCTCAGAGTTGAACATTCTCTTTGACAGAGCAGTTTGGAAACTCTCTTTTTGTAGAATCTGCAAGTGGAAACATGGACCGCATTATGGCCCAGGGTAACAAAGGAAATAACTGCCTATAAAAACTAGACAGTAGCATTCTCAGAGCCTTCTTCGTGATGCTTGCATTCAACTCACAGTGTTGAACCTTTCTTTGATAGTTCAGGTTTGAAACACTGTTTCTGTAGAAACTGCAAGTGGATATTTGGACCTCTCTGAGGATTTCGTTGGAAACGGGATAAACAGCACAGAACTAAACAGAAGCATTCTCAGAACGTTCTTCGTGATGTTTGAATTCAACTCACAGTGTTGAACCATTCTTGGATAGTTGAGGTTTGAAACACTCTTTTTGTAGAAACTGCCAGTGGATATTTGGACCTCTCTGTGGATTTCGTAGGAAACGGGATAAACCACACCTCACTAAACAGAAGCATTCTCAGAACATTCTTCGTGATGTTTGCATTCAACTCACAGTGTTGAACCTTTCTTTGATAGTTCAGGTTTGAAGCACTCTTTTTGTAGAAACTGCAAGTGGATATTTGGACCTCTCTGAGGATTTCGTTGGAAACGGGATAAACCGCACATAACTGAACGGAAGCATTCTCAGAACCTTCTTCCTGATGTTTGCATTCAGTTCACAGTGTTGAACCTTTCTTTGATAGTTCACGTTTCAAACACTCTTTTTGTAGAAACTGCAAGTGGATATTTGGACCTCTTTGAGGCCTATAGTAGTAAAGGTAATAACTTCATATAAAAACAAGACAGAAGCTTTCTCAGAAAATTCTTTGGGATCATTGAGTTTAACTCACAGAGCTGAACATTCCTTTGGATGGAGCAGGTTTGAAACACACTTTTTGTAGAATCTGCAAGTGGATATTTGGACCTCTCGGAGGATTTCGTTGGAAACGGGATAACTGCACCTAACTAAACAGAAGCATTCTCAGAAACTTCTTTGTGATGTTTGCAATCAAATCCCAGAGTTGAATCTTCCTTTGATAGTTCAAGTTTGAAACACTCTTTTTGTTGGATCTGCAAGTGGATATTTGGACCACTCTGTGGCCTTCGTTCGAAACTGGTATGTCTTCACATAAAATCTAGACAGTAGCTTTCACAGAAACTTCTCTGTGATGATTGCATTCAACTCACAGAGTTGAAGGTTGCTTTTGAAACAGCAGTTTCCAAACACTCTTTCTGTGGTATCTGCAAGTGGATATTTGGACTGCTTTGAAGATTTCGTTGGAAACCGGATAATCTTCACATAAAAACTAAACAGAAATATTCTCAGAAACTTCTTTGTGATGTTTGCATTCAACTCACAGAGTTGAACATTCCTTTTGAGAGAGAAGTTTTGCAACAATCTTTTTCTAGAATCTGCAAGTGGACATTTGGAGGGCTTTGAGGCCTGTGGTGGAAAAGGATATATCTTCCCGTAGAAACTAGATAGAAGCATTCTCAGAAACTACTTTGGGATGATTGCATTCAAGTCTCAGAGTTGAACATTCTCTTTGACAGAGCAGTTTGGAAACTCTCTTTTTGTAGAATCTGCAATTGGAGACATGGACCGCATTGAGGCCCATGGTAACAAAGGAAATAACTGCCTATAAAAACTAGACAGTAGCATTCTCAGAGCCTTCTTCGTGATGCTTGCATTCAGCTCACACTGTTGAACCTTTCTTTGATAGTTCAGGTTTGAAACACTGTTTCTGTAGAAACTGCAAGTGGATATTTGGACCTCTCTGAGGATTTCGTTGGAAATGGGATAAACCACAAGTAATTAAACAGAAGCATTCTCAGAGCTTTCTTCGTGATGTTTGAATTCAATTCACAGTGTCGAACCTTTCTTTGATAGTTCAGGTTTGAAACACTGTTTCTGTAGAAACTGCAAGTGGATATTTGGACCTCTCTGAGGATTTCGTTGGAAACGGGATAAACAGCACAGAACTAAACTGAAGCATTCTCAGAACATTCTTCGTGATGTTTGAATTCAACTCACAGTGTTGAGCCATTCTTGGATAGTTGAGGTTTGAAACACTCTTTTTGTAGAAACTGCCAGTGGATATTTGGACCTCTCTGAGGATTTCGTAGGAAACGGGATAAACCACACCTCACTAAACAGAAGCATTCTCAGAACTTTCTTCGTGATGTTTGCATTCAACTCACAGTGTTGAACCTTTCTTTGATAGTTCAGGTTTGAAGCACTCCTTTTGTAGAAACTCCAAGTGGATATTTGGACCTCTCTGAGGATTTCGTTGGAAACGGGATAAACCGCACATAACTGAACAGAAGCATTCTCAGAACCTTCTTCCTGATGTTTGCATTCAGTTCACAGTGTTGAACCTTTCTTTGATAGTTCACGTTTCAAACACTCTTTTTGTAGAACTGCAAGTGGATATTTTGACCTCTTTGAGGCCTATAGTAGTAAAGGTAATAACTTCATATAAAAACAAGAAGAAGCTTTCCCAGAAAATTCTTTGGGATCATTGAGTTTAACTCACAGAGCTGAACATTCCTTTGGATGGAGCAGGTTTGAAACACACTTTTTGTAGAATCTGCAAGTGGATATTTGGACCTCTCGGAGGATTTCGTTGGAAACGGGATTACTGCACCTAATTGAACAGAAGCATTCTCAGAAACTTCTTTGTGATGTTTGCAATCAAATCCCAGAGTTGAATCTTCCTTTGATAGTTCAAGTTTGAAGCACTCTTTTTGTTGGATCTGCAAGTGGATATTTGGACCACGCTGTGGCCTTCGTTCGAAAATGCTATATCTTCACATAAAATCTGGACAGTAGCTTTCACAGAAACTTCTCTGTGATGATTGCATTCAACTCACAGAGTTGAAGGTTCCTTTTGAAACAGCATTTTCCAAACACTTTTTCTGTGGAATCTGCAAGTGGATATTTGGACCGCTTTGAAGATTTCGTTGGAAAAGTGATAATCTTCACAGGAAAACTAAACAGAAACATTCTCAGAATCTTCTTTGTGATGTTTGCATTCAACTCACAGAGGTGAACTTTCCTTTTGGGAGAGAAGCTTTGCAATACTCTTTTTCTAGAATCTGCAAGTGGACATTTGGAGGGCTTTGAGGCCTGTGGTGGAAAAGGAAACATCTTCCCGTAGAAACTAGATAGAAGCATTCTCAGAAACTACTTTGGGATGATTGCATTCAAGTCTCAGAGTTGAACATTCTCTTTGACAGAGCAGTTTGGAAACTCTCTTTTTGTAGAATCTGCAAGTGGAGACATGGACCGCATTGAGGCCCATGGTAACAAAGGAAATAACTGCCTATAAAAACTAGACAGTAGCATTCTCAGAGCCTTCTTCTTGATGCTTGCAATCAACTCACACTGTTGAACCTTTCTTTGATAGTTCAGGTTTGAAACACTGTTTCTGTAGAAACTGCAAGTGGATATTTGGACCTCTCTGAGGATTTCGTTGGAAAAGGTATAAACAGCACAGAACTAAATTGAAGCATTCTCAGAACTTTCTTCGTGATGTTTGTATTCAACTCACTGTGTTGAACCATTCTTTGATAGTTGAGGTTTGAAACACTCTTTTTGTAGAAACTGCAAGTGGATATTTGGACCTCTCTGAGGATTTCGTAGGAAACGGGATAAACCACACGTAACTAAACAGAAGCATTCTCAGAGCTTTCTTCGTGATGTTTGCATTCAATTCACAGTGTTGAACCTTTCTTTGATATTTCAGGTTTGAAACACTCTTTTTGTAGAAACTGCAAGTGGATATTTGAAACTCTTTGAGGATTTCGTTTGAAACGGGATAAACAGCACAGAACTAAACTGAAGCACTCTCAGATCTTTCTTCGTGATGTTTGAATTCAACTCACAATGTTGAACCATTCTTTGATAGTTGAGGTTTCAAACACTCTTTTTGTAGAAACTGCCAGTGGATATTTGGACCTCTCTGAGGATTTCGTAGGAAATGGGATAAGCCACACGTAACTAAACAGAAGAATTCTCAGAACTTTCTTCGTGATGTTTGCATTCAACTCACAGTGTTGAACCTTTCTTTGATAGTTCAGGTTTGAAGCACTCTTTTTGTAGAAACTGCAAGTGGATATTTGCACCTCTCTGAGGATTTCGTTGGAAACGGGATATACCGCACGTAACTGAACAGAAGCATTCTCAGAACCTTCTTCCTGATGTTTGCATTCAGCTCACAGTGTTGAACCTTTCTTTGATAGTTCACGTTTGAAACACTCTTTTTGTAGAAACTGCAAGTGGATATTTGGACCTCTTTGAGGCTTATGATAGTAAAGGTAATAACTTCATATAAAAACAAGACGGAAGCTTTCTCAGAAACTTCTTGGGGATTATTGAGTTCAACTCACAGAGCTGAACATTCCTTTGGATGGAGCAGGTTTGAAACACAGTTTTTGTAGAATCTGCAAGTGGGTATTTGGACCTCTCTGAGGATTTCTTTGGAAACGGGATAACTTCACCTAACTAAACAGAAGCATTCTCAGAAACTTCTCTGTGATGTTTGCAATCAAATCCCCGAGTTGAATCTTTCTTTGAGAGTTCAAGTTTGAAACACTCTTTTTGTTGGATCTGCAAGTGGATATTTGGACCACTCTGTGGCCTTCGTTCGAAACTGGTATATCTTCACATAAAATCTAGACAGTAGCTTTCACAGAAACTTCTCTGTGATGATTACATTCAACTCACAGATTTGAAGGTTCCTTTTGAAACAGCAGTTTCCAAACACTCTTTCTGTGGAATCTGCAAGTGGATATTTGGACCGCTTTGAAGATTTCGTTGGAAACCGTATAATCTTCACAGAAAAACTAAACAGAAACATTCTCAGAAACTTCTTTGTGATGTTTGCATTCAACTCACAGAGTTGAACTTTCCTTTTGAGAGAGAAGCTTTGCAACAATCTTTTTCTAGAATCTGCAACTGGACATTTGGAGGGCTTTGAGGCCTGTGGTGGAAAAGGAAATATCTTCCCATAGAAACTAGATAGAAGCATTCTCAGAAACTACTTTGGGATGATTGCATTCAAGTCTCAGAGTTGAACATTCTCTTTGACAGAGCAGTTTGGAAAATCTCTTTTTGTAGAATCTGCAAGTGGAAACATGGACCGCATTGTGGCCCTTGGTAACAAAGGAAATAACTGCCTATAAAAACTAGACAGTAGCATTCTCAGAGCCTTCTTCGTGATGCTTGCATTCAACTCACAGTGTTGAACCTTTCTTTGATAGTTCAGGTTTGAAACACTGTTTCTGTAGAAACTGCAAGTGGATATTTGGACCTCTCTGAGGATTTCGTTGGAAACAGGATAAACCGCACGTAACTAAACAGAAGCATTCTCAGAGCTTTCTTCGTGATGTTTGCATTCAGCTCACAGTGTTGAACCTTTCTTTGATAGTTCAGGTTTGAAACACTCTTTTTGTAGAAACTGCAAGTGGATATTTGGACCTCTTTGAGACCTATAGTACTAAAGGTAATAACTTCATATAAAAACAAGACAGAAGCATTCGCAGAAAATTCTTGGGGATCATTGAGTTTAACTCACAGAGCTGAACATTCCTTTGGATGGAGCAGGTTTGAAACACACTTTTTGTAGAATCTGCAAGTGGATATTTGGACGTCTCTGAGGATTTCATTGGAAACGGGATAACTGCACCTAAGTAAACAGAAGCATTCTCAGAAACTTCTTTGTGATGTTTGCATTCAACACACAGTGTTGAAACTTTCTTTGATAGTTCAGGTTTGAAACACTCTTTTTGTAGAAACTGCAAGTGGATATTTGGACCTCTTTGAGGCCTATCGTAGTAAAGGTAATAACTTTATATATAAACAAGACGGAAGATTTCTCAGAAAATTCTTGGGGATCATTGAGTTTACTCACAGAGCTGAACATTCCTTTGGATGGAGCAGGTTTGAAACACACTTTTTGTAGAATCTGCAAGTGGGTATTTGGACCTCTCTGAGGATTTCTTTGGAAACGGGATAACTTCACCTAACTAAACAGAAGCATTCTCAGAAACTTCTCTGTGATGTTTGCAATCAAATCCCCGAGTTGAATCTTTCTTTGAGATTTCAAGTTTGAAACACTCTTTTTGTTGAATCTGCAAGTGGATATTTGGACCACTCTGTGGCCTTCGTTCGAAACTGGTATATCTTCACATAAAATCTAGACAGTAGCTTTCACAGAAACTTCTCTGTGATGATTGCATTCAACTCACAGAGTTGAAGGTTCCTTTTGAAACAGCAGTTTCCAAACACTCTTTCTGTGGAATCTGCAAGTGGATATTTGGACCGCTTTTAAGATTTCGTTGGAAACCGTATAATCTTCACAGAAAAACTAAACAGAAACATTCTCAGAAACTTCTTTGTGATGTTTGCATTCAACTCACAGAGTTGAACTTTCCTTTTGAGAGAGAAGCTTTGCAACAATCTTTTTCTAGAATCTGCAAGTGGACATTTGGAGGGCTTTGAGGCATGTGGTGGAAAAGGAAATATCTTCCCATAGAAACTAGATAGAAGCATTCTCAGAAACTACTTTGGGATGATTGCATTCAAGTCTCAGAGTTGAACATTCTCTTTGACAGAGCAGTTTGGAAACTCTCTTTTTGTAGAATCTGCAAGTGGAAACATGGACCGCATTATGGCCCAGGGTAACAAAGGAAATAACTGCCTATAAAAACTAGACAGTAGCATTCTCAGAGCCTTCTTCGTGATGCTTGCATTCAACTCACAGTGTTGAACCTTTCTTTGATAGTTCAGGTTTGAAACACTGTTTCTGTAGAAACTGCAAGTGGATATTTGGACCTCTCTGAGGATTTCGTTGGAAACGGGATAAACAGCACAGAACTAAACAGAAGCATTCTCAGAACGTTCTTCGTGATGTTTGAATTCAACTCACAGTGTTGAACCATTCTTGGATAGTTGAGGTTTGAAACACTCTTTTTGTAGAAACTGCCAGTGGATATTTGGACCTCTCTGTGGATTTCGTAGGAAACGGGATAAACCACACCTCACTAAACAGAAGCATTCTCAGAACATTCTTCGTGATGTTTGCATTCAACTCACAGTGTTGAACCTTTCTTTGATAGTTCAGGTTTGAAGCACTCTTTTTGTAGAAACTGCAAGTGGATATTTGGACCTCTCTGAGGATTTCGTTGGAAACGGGATAAACCGCACATAACTGAACGGAAGCATTCTCAGAACCTTCTTCCTGATGTTTGCATTCAGTTCACAGTGTTGAACCTTTCTTTGATAGTTCACGTTTCAAACACTCTTTTTGTAGAAACTGCAAGTGGATATTTGGACCTCTTTGAGGCCTATAGTAGTAAAGGTAATAACTTCATATAAAAACAAGACAGAAGCTTTCTCAGAAAATTCTTTGGGATCATTGAGTTTAACTCACAGAGCTGAACATTCCTTTGGATGGAGCAGGTTTGAAACACACTTTTTGTAGAATCTGCAAGTGGATATTTGGACCTCTCGGAGGATTTCGTTGGAAACGGGATAACTGCACCTAACTAAACAGAAGCATTCTCAGAAACTTCTTTGTGATGTTTGCAATCAAATCCCAGAGTTGAATCTTCCTTTGATAGTTCAAGTTTGAAACACTCTTTTTGTTGGATCTGCAAGTGGATATTTGGACCACTCTGTGGCCTTCGTTCGAAACTGGTATGTCTTCACATAAAATCTAGACAGTAGCTTTCACAGAAACTTCTCTGTGATGATTGCATTCAACTCACAGAGTTGAAGGTTGCTTTTGAAACAGCAGTTTCCAAACACTCTTTCTGTGGTATCTGCAAGTGGATATTTGGACTGCTTTGAAGATTTCGTTGGAAACCGGATAATCTTCACATAAAAACTAAACAGAAATATTCTCAGAAACTTCTTTGTGATGTTTGCATTCAACTCACAGAGTTGAACATTCCTTTTGAGAGAGAAGTTTTGCAACAATCTTTTTCTAGAATCTGCAAGTGGACATTTGGAGGGCTTTGAGGCCTGTGGTGGAAAAGGATATATCTTCCCGTAGAAACTAGATAGAAGCATTCTCAGAAACTACTTTGGGATGATTGCATTCAAGTCTCAGAGTTGAACATTCTCTTTGACAGAGCAGTTTGGAAACTCTCTTTTTGTAGAATCTGCAATTGGAGACATGGACCGCATTGAGGCCCATGGTAACAAAGGAAATAACTGCCTATAAAAACTAGACAGTAGCATTCTCAGAGCCTTCTTCGTGATGCTTGCATTCAGCTCACACTGTTGAACCTTTCTTTGATAGTTCAGGTTTGAAACACTGTTTCTGTAGAAACTGCAAGTGGATATTTGGACCTCTCTGAGGATTTCGTTGGAAATGGGATAAACCACAAGTAATTAAACAGAAGCATTCTCAGAGCTTTCTTCGTGATGTTTGAATTCAATTCACAGTGTCGAACCTTTCTTTGATAGTTCAGGTTTGAAACACTGTTTCTGTAGAAACTGCAAGTGGATATTTGGACCTCTCTGAGGATTTCGTTGGAAACGGGATAAACAGCACAGAACTAAACTGAAGCATTCTCAGAACATTCTTCGTGATGTTTGAATTCAACTCACAGTGTTGAGCCATTCTTGGATAGTTGAGGTTTGAAACACTCTTTTTGTAGAAACTGCCAGTGGATATTTGGACCTCTCTGAGGATTTCGTAGGAAACGGGATAAACCACACCTCACTAAACAGAAGCATTCTCAGAACTTTCTTCGTGATGTTTGCATTCAACTCACAGTGTTGAACCTTTCTTTGATAGTTCAGGTTTGAAGCACTCCTTTTGTAGAAACTCCAAGTGGATATTTGGACCTCTCTGAGGATTTCGTTGGAAACGGGATAAACCGCACATAACTGAACAGAAGCATTCTCAGAACCTTCTTCCTGATGTTTGCATTCAGTTCACAGTGTTGAACCTTTCTTTGATAGTTCACGTTTCAAACACTCTTTTTGTAGAACTGCAAGTGGATATTTTGACCTCTTTGAGGCCTATAGTAGTAAAGGTAATAACTTCATATAAAAACAAGAAGAAGCTTTCCCAGAAAATTCTTTGGGATCATTGAGTTTAACTCACAGAGCTGAACATTCCTTTGGATGGAGCAGGTTTGAAACACACTTTTTGTAGAATCTGCAAGTGGATATTTGGACCTCTCGGAGGATTTCGTTGGAAACGGGATTACTGCACCTAATTGAACAGAAGCATTCTCAGAAACTTCTTTGTGATGTTTGCAATCAAATCCCAGAGTTGAATCTTCCTTTGATAGTTCAAGTTTGAAGCACTCTTTTTGTTGGATCTGCAAGTGGATATTTGGACCACGCTGTGGCCTTCGTTCGAAAATGCTATATCTTCACATAAAATCTGGACAGTAGCTTTCACAGAAACTTCTCTGTGATGATTGCATTCAACTCACAGAGTTGAAGGTTCCTTTTGAAACAGCATTTTCCAAACACTTTTTCTGTGGAATCTGCAAGTGGATATTTGGACCGCTTTGAAGATTTCGTTGGAAAAGTGATAATCTTCACAGGAAAACTAAACAGAAACATTCTCAGAATCTTCTTTGTGATGTTTGCATTCAACTCACAGAGGTGAACTTTCCTTTTGGGAGAGAAGCTTTGCAATACTCTTTTTCTAGAATCTGCAAGTGGACATTTGGAGGGCTTTGAGGCCTGTGGTGGAAAAGGAAACATCTTCCCGTAGAAACTAGATAGAAGCATTCTCAGAAACTACTTTGGGATGATTGCATTCAAGTCTCAGAGTTGAACATTCTCTTTGACAGAGCAGTTTGGAAACTCTCTTTTTGTAGAATCTGCAAGTGGAGACATGGACCGCATTGAGGCCCATGGTACCAAAGGAAATAACTGCCTATAAAAACTAGACAGTAGCATTCTCAGAGCCTTCTTCTTGATGCTTGCAATCAACTCACACTGTTGAACCTTTCTTTGATAGTTCAGGTTTGAAACACTGTTTCTGTAGAAACTGCAAGTGGATATTTGGAACTCTCTGAGGATTTCGTTGGAAACGGGATAAACCGCACGTAACTAAACAGAGGCATTCTCAGAGCTTTCTTCGTGATGTTTGCATTCAGCTCACAGTGTTGAAACTTTCTTTGATAGTTCAGGTTTGAAACACTCTTTTTGTAGAAACTGCAAGTGGATATTTGGACCTCTTTGAGGCCTATCGTAGTAAAGGTAATTACTTCATATAAAAACAAGACGGAAGCTTTCTCAGAAAATTCTTGGGGATCATTGAGTTTACTCACAGAGCTGAACATTGCTTTGGATGGAGCAGGTTTGAAACACACTTTTTGTAGAATCTGCAAGTGGGTATTTGGACCTCTCTGAGGATTTCTTTGGAAACGGGATAACTTCACCTAACTAAACAGAAGCATTCTCAGAAACTTCTCTGTGATGTTTGCAATCAAATCCCCGAGTTGAATCTTTCTTTGAGAGTTCAAGTTTGAAACACTCTTTTTGTTGGATCTGCAAGTGGATATTTGGACCTCTCTGTGGCCTTCGTTCGAAACTGGTATATCTTCACATAAAATCTAGACAGTAGCTTTCACAGAAACTTCTCTGTGATGATTGCATTCAACTCACAGAGTTGAAGGTTCCTTTTGAAACAGCAGTTTCCAAACACTCTTTCTGTGGAATCTGCAAGTGGATATTTGGACCGATTTGGAGATTTCGTTGGAAACGGGATAATCTTCACAGAAAAACTAAACAGAAACATTCTCAGAAACTTCTTTGTGATGTTTGCATTCAACTCACAGAGTTGAACTTTCCTTTTGAGAGAGAAGCTTTGCAACAATCTTTTTCTAGAATCTGCAAGTGGACATTTGGAGGGCTTTGAGGCCTGTGGTGGAAAAGGAAATATCTTCCCATAGAAACTAGATAGAAGCATTCTCAGAAACTACTTAGGGATGATTGCATTCAAGTCTCAGAGTTGAACATTCTCTTTGACAGAGCAGTTTGGAAACTCTCTTTTTGTAGAATCTGCAAGTGGAGACATGGACCGCATTGAGGCCCATGGTACCAAAGGAAATAACTGCCTATAAAAACTAGACAGTAGCATTCTCAGAGCCTTCTTCTTGATGCTTGCAATCAACTCACACTGTTGAACCTTTCTTTGATAGTTCAGGTTTGAAACACTGTTTCTGTAGAAACTGCAAGTGGATATTTGGAACTCTCTGAGGATTTCGTTGGAAACGGGATAAACCGCACGTAACTAAACAGAGGCATTCTCAGAGCTTTCTTCGTGATGTTTGCATTCAGCTCACAGTGTTGAAACTTTCTTTGATAGTTCAGGTTTGAAACACTCTTTTTGTAGAAACTGCAAGTGGATATTTGGACCTCTTTGAGGCCTATCGTAGTAAAGGTAATTACTTCATATAAAAACAAGACGGAAGCTTTCTCAGAAAATTCTTGGGGATCATTGAGTTTACTCACAGAGCTGAACATTGCTTTGGATGGAGCAGGTTTGAAACACACTTTTTGTAGAATCTGCAAGTGGGTATTTGGACCTCTCTGAGGATTTCTTTGGAAACGGGATAACTTCACCTAACTAAACAGAAGCATTCTCAGAAACTTCTCTGTGATGTTTGCAATCAAATCCCCGAGTTGAATCTTTCTTTGAGAGTTCAAGTTTGAAACACTCTTTTTGTTGGATCTGCAAGTGGATATTTGGACCTCTCTGTGGCCTTCGTTCGAAACTGGTATATCTTCACATAAAATCTAGACAGTAGCTTTCACAGAAACTTCTCTGTGATGATTGCATTCAACTCACAGAGTTGAAGGTTCCTTTTGAAACAGCAGTTTCCAAACACTCTTTCTGTGGAATCTGCAAGTGGATATTTGGACCGATTTGGAGATTTCGTTGGAAACGGGATAATCTTCACAGAAAAACTAAACAGAAACATTCTCAGAAACTTCTTTGTGATGTTTGCATTCAACTCACAGAGTTGAACTTTCCTTTTGAGAGAGAAGCTTTGCAACAATCTTTTTCTAGAATCTGCAAGTGGACATTTGGAGGGCTTTGAGGCCTGTGGTGGAAAAGGAAATATCTTCCCATAGAAACTAGATAGAAGCATTCTCAGAAACTACTTAGGGATGATTGCATTCAAGTCTCAGAGTTGAACATTCTCTTTGACAGAGCAGTTTGGAAACTCTCTTTTTGTAGAATCTGCAAGTGGAAACATGGACCGCATTGTGGCCCATGGTAACAAAGGAAATAACTGCCTATAAAAACTAGACAGTAGCATTCTCAGAGCCTTCTTCGTGATGCTTGCATTCAACTCACAGTGTTGAACCTTTCTTTGAGAGTTCAGGTTTGAAACACTGTTTCTGTAGAAACTGCAAGTGGATATTTGGACCTCTCTGAGGATTTCGTTGGAAAAGGTATAAACAGCACAGAACTAAATTGAAGCATTCTCAGAACTTTCTTCGTGATGTTTGTATTCAACTCACTGTGTTGAACCATTCTTTGATAGTTGAGGTTTGAAACACTATTTTTGTAGAAACTGCAAGTGGATATTTGGACCTCTCTGAGGATTTCGTAGGAAACGGGATAAACCACACGTAACTAAACAGAAGCATTCTCAGAGCTTTCTTCGTGATGTTTGCATTCAATTCACAGTGTTGAACCTTTCTTTGATATTTCAGGTTTGAAACACTCTTTTTGTAGAAACTGCAAGTGGATATTTGAAACTCTTTGAGGATTTCGTTTGAAACGGGATAAACAGCACAGAACTAAACTGAAGCACTCTCAGATCTTTCTTCGTGATGTTTGAATTCAACTCACAATGTTGAACCATTCTTTGATAGTTGAGGTTTGAAACACTCTTTTTGTAGAAACTGCCAGTGGATATTTGGACCTCTCTGAGGATTTCGTAGGAAATGGGATAAGCCACACGTAACTAAACAGAAGAATTCTCAGAACTTTCTTCGTGATGTTTGCATTCAACTCACAGTGTTGAACCTTTCTTTGATAGTTCAGGTTTGAAGCACTCTTTTTGTAGAAACTGCAAGTGGATATTTGGACCTCTCTGAGGATTTCGTTGGAAACGGGATAAATCGCACGTAACTGAACAGAAGCATTCTCAGAACCTTCTTCCTGATGTTTGCATTCAGCTCACAGTGTTGAACCTTTCTTTGATAGTTCACGTTTGAAACACTCTTTTTGTAGAAACTGCAAGTGGATATTTGGACCTCTTTGAGGCTTATGATAGTAAAGGTCATAACTTCATATAAAAACAAGACGGAAGCTTTCCCAGAAACTTCTTGGGGATTATTGAGTTCAACTCACAGAGCTGAACATTCCTTTGGATGGAGCAGGTTTGAAACACAGTTTTTGTAGAATCTGCAAGTGGGTATTTGGACCTCTCTGAGGATTTCTTTGGAAACGGGATAACTTCACCTAACTAAACAGAAGCATTCTCAGAAACTTCTCTGTGATGTTTGCAATCAAATCCCCGAGTTGAATCTTTCTTTGAGAGTTCAAGTTTGAAACACTCTTTTTGTTGGATCTGCAAGTGGATATTTGGACCACTCTGTGGCCTTTGTTCGAAACTCGTATATCTTCACATAAAATCTAGACAGTAGCTTTCACAGAAACTTCTCTGTGATGATTACATTCAACTCACAGATTTGAAGGTTCCTTTTGAAACAGCAGTTTCCAAACACTCTTTCTGTGGAATCTGCAAGTGGATATTTGGACCGCTTTGAAGATTTCGTTGGAAACCGTATAATCTTCACAGAAAAACTAAACAGAAACATTCTCAGAAACTTCTTTGTGATGTTTGCATTCAACTCACAGAGTTGAACTTTCCTTTTGAGAGAGAAGCTTTGCAACAATCTTTTTCTAGAATCTGCAACTGGACATTTGGAGGGCTTTGAGGCCTGTGGTGGAAAAGGAAATATCTTCCCATAGAAACTAGATAGAAGCATTCTCAGAAACTACTTTGGGATGATTGCATTCAAGTCTCAGAGTTGAACATTCTCTTTGACAGAGCAGTTTGGAAAATCTCTTTTTGTAGAATCTGCAAGTGGAAACATGGACCGCATTGTGGCCCTTGGTAACAAAGGAAATAACTGCCTATAAAAACTAGACAGTAGCATTCTCAGAGCCTTCTTCGTGATGCTTGCATTCAACTCACAGTGTTGAACCTTTCTTTGATAGTTCAGGTTTGAAACACTGTTTCTGTAGAAACTGCAAGTGGATATTTGGACCTCTCTGAGGATTTCGTTGGAAACAGGATAAACCGCACGTAACTAAACAGAAGCATTCTCAGAGCTTTCTTCGTGATGTTTGCATTCAGCTCACAGTGTTGAACCTTTCTTTGATAGTTCAGGTTTGAAACACTCTTTTTGTAGAAACTGCAAGTGGATATTTGGACCTCTTTGAGGCCTATAGTACTAAAGGTAATAACTTCATATAAAAACAAGACAGAAGCATTCGCAGAAAATTCTTGGGGATCATTGAGTTTAACTCACAGAGCTGAACATTCCTTTGGATGGAGCAGGTTTGAAACACACTTTTTGTAGAATCTGCAAGTGGATATTTGGACGTCTCTGAGGATTTCTTTGGAAACGGGTTAACTGCACCTAACTAAACAGAAGCATTCTCAGAAACTTCTTTGTGATGTTTGCATTCAACACACAGTGTTGAAACTTTCTTTGATAGTTCAGGTTTGAAACACTCTTTTTGTAGAAACTGCAAGTGGATATTTGGACCTCTTTGAGGCCTATCGTAGTAAAGGTAATAACTTTATATATAAACAAGACGGAAGATTTCTCAGAAAATTCTTGGGGATCATTGAGTTTACTCACAGAGCTGAACATTCCTTTGGATGGAGCAGGTTTGAAACACACTTTTTGTAGAATCTGCAAGTGGGTATTTGGACCTCTCTGAGGATTTCTTTGGAAACGGGATAACTTCACCTAACTAAACAGAAGCATTCTCAGAAACTTCTCTGTGATGTTTGCAATCAAATCCCCGAGTTGAATCTTTCTTTGAGATTTCAAGTTTGAAACACTCTTTTTGTTGAATCTGCAAGTGGATATTTGGCCCACTCTGTGGCCTTCGTTCGAAACTGGTATATCTTCACATAAAATCTAGACAGTAGCTTTCACAGAAACTTCTCTGTGATGATTGCATTCAACTCACAGAGTTGAACTTTCCTTTTGAGAGAGAAGCTTTGCAACAATCTTTTTCTAGAATCTGCAAGTGGACATTTGGAGGGCTTTGAGGCATGTGGTGGAAAAGGAAATATCTTCCCATAGAAACTAGATAGAAGCATTCTCAGAAACTACTTTGGGATGATTGCATTCAAGTCTCAGAGTTGAACATTCTCTTTGACAGAGCAGTTTGGAAACTCTCTTTTTGTAGAATCTGCAAGTGGAAACATGGACCGCATTATGGCCCATGGTAACAAAGGAAATAACTGCCTATAAAAACTAGACAGTAGCATTCTCAGAGCCTTATTCGTGATGCTTGCATTCAACTCACAGTGTTGAACCTTTCTTTGATAGTTCAGGTTTGAAACACTGTTTCTGTAGAAACTGCAAGTGGATATTTGGACCTCTCTGAGGATTTCGTTGGAAACGGGATAAACCGCACGTAACTGAACAGAAGCATTCTCAGAACCTTCTTACTGATGTTTGCATTCAGCTCACAGTGTTGAACCTTTCTTTGATAGTTCACGTTTGAAACACTCTTTTTGTAGAAACTGCAAGTGGATATTTGGACCTCCTTGAGGCTTATGATAGTAAAGGTAATAACTTCATATAAAAACAAGACGGAAGCTTTCTCAGAAACTTCTTGGGGATTATTGAGTTCAACTCACAGAGTTGAACATTCCTTTGGATGGAGCAGGTTTGAAACACAGTTTTTGTAGAATCTGCAAGTGGGTATTTGGACCTCTCTGAGGATTTCTTTGGAAACGGGATAACTTCACCTAACTAAACAGAAGCATTCTCAGAAACTTCTCTGTGATGTTTGCAATCAAATCCCCGAGTTGAATCTTTCTTTGAGAGTTCAAGTTTGAAACACTCTTTTTGTTGGATCTGCAAGTGGATATTTGGACCACTCTGTGGCCTTCGTTCGAAACTGGTATATCTTCACATAAAATCTAGACAGTAGCTTTCACAGAAACTTCTCTGTGATGATTACATTCAACTCACAGATTTGAAGGTTCCTTTTGAAACAGCAGTTTCCAAACACTCTTTCTGTGGAATCTGCAAGTGGATATTTGGACCGCTTTGAAGATTTCGTTGGAAACCGTATAATCTTCACAGAAAAACTAAACAGAAACATTCTCAGAAACTTCTTTGTGATGTTTGCATTCAACTCACAGAGTTGAACTTTCCTTTTGAGAGAGAAGCTTTGCAACAATCTTTTTCTAGAATCTGCAACTGGACATTTGGAGGGCTTTGAGGCCTGTGGTGGAAAAGGAAATATCTTCCCATAGAAACTAGATAGAAGCATTCTCAGAAACTACTTTGGGATGATTGCATTCAAGTCTCAGAGTTGAACATTCTCTTTGACAGAGCAGTTTGGAAAATCTCTTTTTGTAGAATCTGCAAGTGGAAACATGGACCGCATTGTGGCCCATGGTAACAAAGGAAATAACTGCCTATAAAAACTAGACAGTAGCATTCTCAGAGCCTTCTTCGTGATGCTTGCATTCAACTCACAGTGTTGAACCTTTCTTTGATAGTTCAGGTTTGAAACACTGTTTCTGTAGAAACTGCAAGTGGATATTTGGACCTCTCTGAGGATTTCGTTGGAAAAAGGATAAACCGCACGTAACTAAACAGAAGCATTCTCAGAGCTTTCTTCGTGATGTTTGCATTCAGCTCACAGTGTTGAACCTTTCTTTGATAGTTCAGGTTTGAAACACTGTTTTTGTAGAAACAGCAAGTGGATATTTGGATCTCTTTGAGGCCTATAGTACTAAAGGTAATAACTTCATATAAAAACAAGACAGAAGCATTCTCAGAAAATTCCTGGGGATCATTGAGTTTAACTCACGGAGCTGAACATTCCTTTGGATGGAGCAGGTTTGAAACACTCTTTTTGTAGAATCTGCACTGGATATTTGGACGTCTCTGAGGATTTCTTTGGAAACGGGTTAACTGCACCTAACTAAACAGAAGCATTCTCAGAAACTTCTTTGTGATGTTTGCATTCAACACACAGTGTTGAAACTTTCTTTGATAGTTCAGGTTTGAAACACTCTTTTTGTAGAAACTGCAAGTGGATATTTGGACCTCTTTGAGGCCTATCGTAGTAAAGGTAACAACTTCATATAAAAACAATACGGAAGCTTTCTCAGAAAATTCTTGGGGATCATTGAGCTTACTCACAGAGCTGAACATTCCTTTGGATGGAGCAGGATTGAAACACACTTTTTGTAGAATCTGCAAGTGGATATTTGGAGCTCTCGGAGGATTTCGTTGGAAACGGGATAACTGCGCCTAACTAAACAGAAGCATTCTCAGAAACTTCTTTGTGATGTTTGCAATCAAATCCCAGAGTTGAATCTTCCTTTGATAGTTCAAGTTTGAAACACTCTTTTTGTTGGATCTGCAAGTGGATATTTGGACCACTCTGTGGCCTTCGTTCGAAACTGGTATATCTTCACATAAAATCTAGACAGTAGCTTTCACAGAAACTTCTCTGTGATGATTGCATTCAACTCACAGAGTTGAAGGTTCCTTTTGAAACAGCAGTTTCCAAACACTCTTTCTGTGGAATCTGCAATTGGATATTTGGACCGCTTTGAAGATTTCGTTGGAAACGGGATAATCTTCACAGAAAAACTAAACAGAAACATTCTCAGAAACTTCTTTCTGATGTTTGCATTCAACTCACAGAGTTGAACTTTCCTTTTGAGAGAGAAGCTTTGCAACACTCTTTTTCTAGAATCTGCAAGTGGATATTTGGAGGACTTTGAGGCCTGTGGTGGAAAAGGAAATAACTTCCCATAGAAACTAGATAGAAGCATTCTCAGAAACTACTTTGGGATGATTGCATTCAAGTCCCAGAGTTGAACATTCTCTTTGACAGAGCAGTTTGGAAACTCTCTTTTTGTAGAATCTGCAAGTGGAGACATGGACCGCATTGAGGCCCATGGTAACAAAGGAAATAACTGCCTATAAAAACTAGACAGTAGCATAATCAGAGCCTTCTTCGTGATGCTTGCAATCAACTCACAGTGTTGATCCTTTCTTTGATAGTTCAGGTTTGAAACACTGTTTCTGTAGAAACTGCAAGTGGATATTTGGACCTCTCTGAGGATTTCGTTGGAAACGGGATAAACCGCACGTAACTAAACAGAAGCATTCTCAGAGGTTTCTTAGTGATGTTTGCATTCAGCTCACAGTGTTGAACCTTTCTTTGATAGTTCAGGTTTGAAACACTGTTTCTGTAGAAACTGCAAGTAGATATTTGGACCTCTGAGGATTTCGTTGGAAACGGGATAAACAGCACAGAACTAAACTGAAGCATTCTCAGAAGTTTCTTCGTGATGTTTGTATTCAACTCACTGTGTTGAACCATTCTTTGATAGTTGAGGTTTCAAACACTCTTTTTGTAGAAACTGCAAGTGGATATTTGGACCTCTTTGAGGCGTATAGTAGTAAACGTAATAACTTCATATAAAAACAAGACAGAAGCTTTCTCAGAAAATTCTTGGGGATCATTTAGCTTAGCTCACAGAGCTGAACATTCCTTTGGATGGAGCAGGTTTGAAACACACTTTTTGTAGAATCTGCAAGTGGATATTTGGACCTCTTGGAGGATTTCGTTGGAAACGTGATAACTGCACCTAACTAAACAGAAGCATTCTCAGAAACTTCTTTGTGATGTTTGCAATCAAATCCCCGAGTTGAATCTTGCTTTGATAGTTCAAGTTTGAAACTCTCTTTTTGTTGGATCTGCAAGTGGATATTTGGACCACTCTGTGGCCTTCATTCGAAACTGGTATATCTTCACATAAAATCTAGACAGTAGCTTTCACAGAAACTTCTCTGTGATGATTGCATTCAACTCACAGAGTTGAAGGTTCCTTTTGAAACAGCAGTTTCCAAACACTCTTTCTGTGGAATCTGCAAGTGGATATTTGGACCGCTTTGAAGATTTCGTTGGAAATGGGATAATCTTCACAGAAAAACTAAACAGAAACATTCTCAGAAACTTCTTTGTGATGTTTGCATTCAACTCACAGAGTTGAACTTTCCTTTTGAGAGAGAAGCTTTGCAACACTCTTTTTCTAGAATCTGCAATTGGACATTTGGAGGGCTTTGCGGACTGTGGTGGAAAAGGAAATATCTTCCCGTAGAAACTAGATAGAAGCATTCTCAGAAACTACTTTGGGATGATTGCATTCAAGTCTCAGAGTTGAACATTCTCCTTGACAGAGCAGTTTGGAAACTCTCTTTTTGTAGAATCTGCAAGTGGAGACATGGACCGCATTGAGGCCCATGGTAACAAAGGAAATAACTGCCTATAAAAACTAGACAGTAGCATTCTCAGAGCCTTCTTCGTGATGCTTGCATTCAACTCACAGTGTTGAACCTTTCTTTGATAGTTCAGGTTTGAAACACTGTTTCTGTAGAAACTGCAAGTGGATATTTGGACCTCTCTGAGGATTTCGTTGGAAACGGGATAAACATCACAGAACTAAACTGAAGCATTCTCAGAACTTTCTTCGTGATGTTTGTATTCAACTCACTGTGTTGAACCATTCTTTGATAGTTGAGGTTTGAAACACTCTTTTTGTAGAAAGTGCAAGTGGATATTTGGACCTCTTTGACGCCTATAGTAGTAAAGGAAATAACTTAATATAAAAACAAGACAGAAGCTTTCTCAGAAAATTCTTGGAGATCATTGAGTTTAACTCACAGAGCTGAACATTCCTTTGGATGCAGCAGGTTTGAAACACACTTTTTTTTGAATCTGCAAGTGGATATTTGGACCTCTCGGAGGATTTCGTTGGAAACGGGATAACTGCACCTAACTAAACAGAAGCATTCTCAGAAACTTCTTTGTGATGTTTGCAATCAAATCCCAGAGTTGAATCTTCCTTTGATAGTTCAAGTTTGAAACACTCTTTTTGTTGGATCTGCAAGTGGATATTTGGACCACTCTGTGGCCTTCGTTCGAAACTGGTATGTCTTCACATAAAATCTAGACAGTAGCTTTCACAGAAACTTCTCTGTGATGATTGCATTCAACTCACAGAGTTGAAGGTTGCTTTTGAAACAGCAGTTTCCAAACACTCTTTCTGTGGTATCTGCAAGTGGATATTTGGACTGCTTTGAAGATTTCGTTGGAAACCGGATAATCTTCACAGAAAAACTAAACAGAAATATTCTCAGAAACTTCTTTGTGATGTTTGCATTCAACTCACAGAGTTGAACATTCCTTTTGAGAGAGAAGTTTTGCAACAATCTTTTTCTACAATCTGCAAGTGGACATTTGGAGGGCTTTGAGGCCTGTGGTGGAAAAGGATATATCTTCCCGTAGAAACTAGATAGAAGCATTCTCAGAAACTACTTTGGGATGATTGCATTCAAGTCTCAGAGTTGAACATTCTCTTTGACAGAGCAGTTTGGAAACTCTCTTTTTGTAGAATCTGCAATTGGAGACATGGACCGCATAGAGGCCCATGGTAACAAAGGAAATAACTGCCTATAAAAACTAGACAGTAGCATTCTCAGAGCCTTCTTCGTGATGCTTGCATTCAGCTCACACTGTTGAACCTTTCTTTGATAGTTCAGGTTTGAAACACTGTTTCTGTAGAAACTGCAAGTGGATATTTGGACCTCTCTGAGGATTTCGTTGGAAATGGGATAAACCACAAGTAATTAAACAGAAGCATTCTCAGAGCTTTCTTCGTGATGTTTGAATTCAATTCACAGTGTCGAACCTTTCTTTGATAGTTCAGGTTTGAAACACTGTTTCTGTAGAAACTGCAAGTGGATATTTGGACCTCTCTGAGGATTTCGTTGGAAACGGGATAAACAGCACAGAACTAAACTGAAGCATTCTCAGAACTTTCTTCGTGATGTTTGAATTCAACTCACAGTGTTGAGCCATTCTTGGATAGTTGAGGTTTGAAACACTCTTTTTGTAGAAACTGCCAGTGGATATTTGGACCTCTCTGAGGATTTCGTAGGAAACGGGATAAACCACACGTAACTAAACAGAAGCATTCTCAGAGCTTTCTTCGTGATGTTTGCATTCAATTCACAGTGTTGAACCTTTCTTTGATATTTCAGGTTTGAAACACTCTTTTTGTAGAAACTGCAAGTGGATATTTGAAACTCTTTGAGGATTTCGTTTGAAACGGGATAAACAGCACAGAACTAAACTGAAGCACTCTCAGATCTTTCTTCGTGATGTTTGAATTCAACTCACAATGTTGAACCATTCTTTGATAGTTGAGGTTTGAAACACTCTTTTTGTAGAAACTGCCAGTGGATATTTGGACCTCTCTGAGGATTTCGTAGGAAATGGGATAAGCCACACGTAACTAAACAGAAGAATTCTCAGAACTTTCTTCGTGATGTTTGCATTCAACTCACAGTGTTGAACCTTTCTTTGATAGTTCAGGTTTGAAGCACTCTTTTTGTAGAAACTGCAAGTGGATATTTGGACCTCTCTGAGGATTTCGTTGGAAACGGGATAAATCGCACGTAACTGAACAGAAGCATTCTCAGAACCTTCTTCCTGATGTTTGCATTCAGCTCACAGTGTTGAACCTTTCTTTGATAGTTCACGTTTGAAACACTCTTTTTGTAGAAACTGCAAGTGGATATTTGGACCTCTTTGAGGCTTATGATAGTAAAGGTCATAACTTCATATAAAAACAAGACGGAAGCTTTCCCAGAAACTTCTTGGGGATTATTGAGTTCAACTCACAGAGCTGAACATTCCTTTGGATGGAGCAGGTTTGAAACACAGTTTTTGTAGAATCTGCAAGTGGGTATTTGGACCTCTCTGAGGATTTCTTTGGAAACGGGATAACTTCACCTAACTAAACAGAAGCATTCTCAGAAACTTCTCTGTGATGTTTGCAATCAAATCCCCGAGTTGAATCTTTCTTTGAGAGTTCAAGTTTGAAACACTCTTTTTGTTGGATCTGCAAGTGGATATTTGGACCACTCTGTGGCCTTTGTTCGAAACTCGTATATCTTCACATAAAATCTAGACAGTAGCTTTCACAGAAACTTCTCTGTGATGATTACATTCAACTCACAGATTTGAAGGTTCCTTTTGAAACAGCAGTTTCCAAACACTCTTTCTGTGGAATCTGCAAGTGGATATTTGGACCGCTTTGAAGATTTCGTTGGAAACCGTATAATCTTCACAGAAAAACTAAACAGAAACATTCTCAGAAACTTCTTTGTGATGTTTGCATTCAACTCACAGAGTTGAACTTTCCTTTTGAGAGAGAAGCTTTGCAACAATCTTTTTCTAGAATCTGCAACTGGACATTTGGAGGGCTTTGAGGCCTGTGGTGGAAAAGGAAATATCTTCCCATAGAAACTAGATAGAAGCATTCTCAGAAACTACTTTGGGATGATTGCATTCAAGTCTCAGAGTTGAACATTCTCTTTGACAGAGCAGTTTGGAAAATCTCTTTTTGTAGAATCTGCAAGTGGAAACATGGACCGCATTGTGGCCCTTGGTAACAAAGGAAATAACTGCCTATAAAAACTAGACAGTAGCATTCTCAGAGCCTTCTTCGTGATGCTTGCATTCAACTCACAGTGTTGAACCTTTCTTTGATAGTTCAGGTTTGAAACACTGTTTCTGTAGAAACTGCAAGTGGATATTTGGACCTCTCTGAGGATTTCGTTGGAAACAGGATAAACCGCACGTAACTAAACAGAAGCATTCTCAGAGCTTTCTTCGTGATGTTTGCATTCAGCTCACAGTGTTGAACCTTTCTTTGATAGTTCAGGTTTGAAACACTCTTTTTGTAGAAACTGCAAGTGGATATTTGGACCTCTTTGAGGCCTATAGTACTAAAGGTAATAACTTCATATAAAAACAAGACAGAAGCATTCGCAGAAAATTCTTGGGGATCATTGAGTTTAACTCACAGAGCTGAACATTCCTTTGGATGGAGCAGGTTTGAAACACACTTTTTGTAGAATCTGCAAGTGGATATTTGGACGTCTCTGAGGATTTCTTTGGAAACGGGTTAACTGCACCTAACTAAACAGAAGCATTCTCAGAAACTTCTTTGTGATGTTTGCATTCAACACACAGTGTTGAAACTTTCTTTGATAGTTCAGGTTTGAAACACTCTTTTTGTAGAAACTGCAAGTGGATATTTGGACCTCTTTGAGGCCTATCGTAGTAAAGGTAATAACTTTATATATAAACAAGACGGAAGATTTCTCAGAAAATTCTTGGGGATCATTGAGTTTACTCACAGAGCTGAACATTCCTTTGGATGGAGCAGGTTTGAAACACACTTTTTGTAGAATCTGCAAGTGGGTATTTGGACCTCTCTGAGGATTTCTTTGGAAACGGGATAACTTCACCTAACTAAACAGAAGCATTCTCAGAAACTTCTCTGTGATGTTTGCAATCAAATCCCCGAGTTGAATCTTTCTTTGAGATTTCAAGTTTGAAACACTCTTTTTGTTGAATCTGCAAGTGGATATTTGGCCCACTCTGTGGCCTTCGTTCGAAACTGGTATATCTTCACATAAAATCTAGACAGTAGCTTTCACAGAAACTTCTCTGTGATGATTGCATTCAACTCACAGAGTTGAACTTTCCTTTTGAGAGAGAAGCTTTGCAACAATCTTTTTCTAGAATCTGCAAGTGGACATTTGGAGGGCTTTGAGGCATGTGGTGGAAAAGGAAATATCTTCCCATAGAAACTAGATAGAAGCATTCTCAGAAACTACTTTGGGATGATTGCATTCAAGTCTCAGAGTTGAACATTCTCTTTGACAGAGCAGTTTGGAAACTCTCTTTTTGTAGAATCTGCAAGTGGAAACATGGACCGCATTATGGCCCATGGTAACAAAGGAAATAACTGCCTATAAAAACTAGACAGTAGCATTCTCAGAGCCTTATTCGTGATGCTTGCATTCAACTCACAGTGTTGAACCTTTCTTTGATAGTTCAGGTTTGAAACACTGTTTCTGTAGAAACTGCAAGTGGATATTTGGACCTCTCTGAGGATTTCGTTGGAAACGGGATAAACCGCACGTAACTGAACAGAAGCATTCTCAGAACCTTCTTACTGATGTTTGCATTCAGCTCACAGTGTTGAACCTTTCTTTGATAGTTCACGTTTGAAACACTCTTTTTGTAGAAACTGCAAGTGGATATTTGGACCTCCTTGAGGCTTATGATAGTAAAGGTAATAACTTCATATAAAAACAAGACGGAAGCTTTCTCAGAAACTTCTTGGGGATTATTGAGTTCAACTCACAGAGTTGAACATTCCTTTGGATGGAGCAGGTTTGAAACACAGTTTTTGTAGAATCTGCAAGTGGGTATTTGGACCTCTCTGAGGATTTCTTTGGAAACGGGATAACTTCACCTAACTAAACAGAAGCATTCTCAGAAACTTCTCTGTGATGTTTGCAATCAAATCCCCGAGTTGAATCTTTCTTTGAGAGTTCAAGTTTGAAACACTCTTTTTGTTGGATCTGCAAGTGGATATTTGGACCACTCTGTGGCCTTCGTTCGAAACTGGTATATCTTCACATAAAATCTAGACAGTAGCTTTCACAGAAACTTCTCTGTGATGATTACATTCAACTCACAGATTTGAAGGTTCCTTTTGAAACAGCAGTTTCCAAACACTCTTTCTGTGGAATCTGCAAGTGGATATTTGGACCGCTTTGAAGATTTCGTTGGAAACCGTATAATCTTCACAGAAAAACTAAACAGAAACATTCTCAGAAACTTCTTTGTGATGTTTGCATTCAACTCACAGAGTTGAACTTTCCTTTTGAGAGAGAAGCTTTGCAACAATCTTTTTCTAGAATCTGCAACTGGACATTTGGAGGGCTTTGAGGCCTGTGGTGGAAAAGGAAATATCTTCCCATAGAAACTAGATAGAAGCATTCTCAGAAACTACTTTGGGATGATTGCATTCAAGTCTCAGAGTTGAACATTCTCTTTGACAGAGCAGTTTGGAAAATCTCTTTTTGTAGAATCTGCAAGTGGAAACATGGACCGCATTGTGGCCCATGGTAACAAAGGAAATAACTGCCTATAAAAACTAGACAGTAGCATTCTCAGAGCCTTCTTCGTGATGCTTGCATTCAACTCACAGTGTTGAACCTTTCTTTGATAGTTCAGGTTTGAAACACTGTTTCTGTAGAAACTGCAAGTGGATATTTGGACCTCTCTGAGGATTTCGTTGGAAAAAGGATAAACCGCACGTAACTAAACAGAAGCATTCTCAGAGCTTTCTTCGTGATGTTTGCATTCAGCTCACAGTGTTGAACCTTTCTTTGATAGTTCAGGTTTGAAACACTGTTTTTGTAGAAACAGCAAGTGGATATTTGGATCTCTTTGAGGCCTATAGTACTAAAGGTAATAACTTCATATAAAAACAAGACAGAAGCATTCTCAGAAAATTCCTGGGGATCATTGAGTTTAACTCACGGAGCTGAACATTCCTTTGGATGGAGCAGGTTTGAAACACTCTTTTTGTAGAATCTGCACTGGATATTTGGACGTCTCTGAGGATTTCTTTGGAAACGGGTTAACTGCACCTAACTAAACAGAAGCATTCTCAGAAACTTCTTTGTGATGTTTGCATTCAACACACAGTGTTGAAACTTTCTTTGATAGTTCAGGTTTGAAACACTCTTTTTGTAGAAACTGCAAGTGGATATTTGGACCTCTTTGAGGCCTATCGTAGTAAAGGTAACAACTTCATATAAAAACAATACGGAAGCTTTCTCAGAAAATTCTTGGGGATCATTGAGCTTACTCACAGAGCTGAACATTCCTTTGGATGGAGCAGGATTGAAACACACTTTTTGTAGAATCTGCAAGTGGATATTTGGAGCTCTCGGAGGATTTCGTTGGAAACGGGATAACTGCGCCTAACTAAACAGAAGCATTCTCAGAAACTTCTTTGTGATGTTTGCAATCAAATCCCAGAGTTGAATCTTCCTTTGATAGTTCAAGTTTGAAACACTCTTTTTGTTGGATCTGCAAGTGGATATTTGGACCACTCTGTGGCCTTCGTTCGAAACTGGTATATCTTCACATAAAATCTAGACAGTAGCTTTCACAGAAACTTCTCTGTGATGATTGCATTCAACTCACAGAGTTGAAGGTTCCTTTTGAAACAGCAGTTTCCAAACACTCTTTCTGTGGAATCTGCAATTGGATATTTGGACCGCTTTGAAGATTTCGTTGGAAACGGGATAATCTTCACAGAAAAACTAAACAGAAACATTCTCAGAAACTTCTTTCTGATGTTTGCATTCAACTCACAGAGTTGAACTTTCCTTTTGAGAGAGAAGCTTTGCAACACTCTTTTTCTAGAATCTGCAAGTGGATATTTGGAGGACTTTGAGGCCTGTGGTGGAAAAGGAAATAACTTCCCATAGAAACTAGATAGAAGCATTCTCAGAAACTACTTTGGGATGATTGCATTCAAGTCCCAGAGTTGAACATTCTCTTTGACAGAGCAGTTTGGAAACTCTCTTTTTGTAGAATCTGCAAGTGGAGACATGGACCGCATTGAGGCCCATGGTAACAAAGGAAATAACTGCCTATAAAAACTAGACAGTAGCATAATCAGAGCCTTCTTCGTGATGCTTGCAATCAACTCACAGTGTTGATCCTTTCTTTGATAGTTCAGGTTTGAAACACTGTTTCTGTAGAAACTGCAAGTGGATATTTGGACCTCTCTGAGGATTTCGTTGGAAACGGGATAAACCGCACGTAACTAAACAGAAGCATTCTCAGAGGTTTCTTAGTGATGTTTGCATTCAGCTCACAGTGTTGAACCTTTCTTTGATAGTTCAGGTTTGAAACACTGTTTCTGTAGAAACTGCAAGTAGATATTTGGACCTCTGAGGATTTCGTTGGAAACGGGATAAACAGCACAGAACTAAACTGAAGCATTCTCAGAAGTTTCTTCGTGATGTTTGTATTCAACTCACTGTGTTGAACCATTCTTTGATAGTTGAGGTTTCAAACACTCTTTTTGTAGAAACTGCAAGTGGATATTTGGACCTCTTTGAGGCGTATAGTAGTAAACGTAATAACTTCATATAAAAACAAGACAGAAGCTTTCTCAGAAAATTCTTGGGGATCATTTAGCTTAGCTCACAGAGCTGAACATTCCTTTGGATGGAGCAGGTTTGAAACACACTTTTTGTAGAATCTGCAAGTGGATATTTGGACCTCTTGGAGGATTTCGTTGGAAACGTGATAACTGCACCTAACTAAACAGAAGCATTCTCAGAAACTTCTTTGTGATGTTTGCAATCAAATCCCCGAGTTGAATCTTGCTTTGATAGTTCAAGTTTGAAACTCTCTTTTTGTTGGATCTGCAAGTGGATATTTGGACCACTCTGTGGCCTTCATTCGAAACTGGTATATCTTCACATAAAATCTAGACAGTAGCTTTCACAGAAACTTCTCTGTGATGATTGCATTCAACTCACAGAGTTGAAGGTTCCTTTTGAAACAGCAGTTTCCAAACACTCTTTCTGTGGAATCTGCAAGTGGATATTTGGACCGCTTTGAAGATTTCGTTGGAAATGGGATAATCTTCACAGAAAAACTAAACAGAAACATTCTCAGAAACTTCTTTGTGATGTTTGCATTCAACTCACAGAGTTGAACTTTCCTTTTGAGAGAGAAGCTTTGCAACACTCTTTTTCTAGAATCTGCAATTGGACATTTGGAGGGCTTTGCGGACTGTGGTGGAAAAGGAAATATCTTCCCGTAGAAACTAGATAGAAGCATTCTCAGAAACTACTTTGGGATGATTGCATTCAAGTCTCAGAGTTGAACATTCTCCTTGACAGAGCAGTTTGGAAACTCTCTTTTTGTAGAATCTGCAAGTGGAGACATGGACCGCATTGAGGCCCATGGTAACAAAGGAAATAACTGCCTATAAAAACTAGACAGTAGCATTCTCAGAGCCTTCTTCGTGATGCTTGCATTCAACTCACAGTGTTGAACCTTTCTTTGATAGTTCAGGTTTGAAACACTGTTTCTGTAGAAACTGCAAGTGGATATTTGGACCTCTCTGAGGATTTCGTTGGAAACGGGATAAACATCACAGAACTAAACTGAAGCATTCTCAGAACTTTCTTCGTGATGTTTGTATTCAACTCACTGTGTTGAACCATTCTTTGATAGTTGAGGTTTGAAACACTCTTTTTGTAGAAAGTGCAAGTGGATATTTGGACCTCTTTGACGCCTATAGTAGTAAAGGAAATAACTTAATATAAAAACAAGACAGAAGCTTTCTCAGAAAATTCTTGGAGATCATTGAGTTTAACTCACAGAGCTGAACATTCCTTTGGATGCAGCAGGTTTGAAACACACTTTTTTTTGAATCTGCAAGTGGATATTTGGACCTCTCGGAGGATTTCGTTGGAAACGGGATAACTGCACCTAACTAAACAGAAGCATTCTCAGAAACTTCTTTGTGATGTTTGCAATCAAATCCCAGAGTTGAATCTTCCTTTGATAGTTCAAGTTTGAAACACTCTTTTTGTTGGATCTGCAAGTGGATATTTGGACCACTCTGTGGCCTTCGTTCGAAACTGGTATGTCTTCACATAAAATCTAGACAGTAGCTTTCACAGAAACTTCTCTGTGATGATTGCATTCAACTCACAGAGTTGAAGGTTGCTTTTGAAACAGCAGTTTCCAAACACTCTTTCTGTGGTATCTGCAAGTGGATATTTGGACTGCTTTGAAGATTTCGTTGGAAACCGGATAATCTTCACAGAAAAACTAAACAGAAATATTCTCAGAAACTTCTTTGTGATGTTTGCATTCAACTCACAGAGTTGAACATTCCTTTTGAGAGAGAAGTTTTGCAACAATCTTTTTCTACAATCTGCAAGTGGACATTTGGAGGGCTTTGAGGCCTGTGGTGGAAAAGGATATATCTTCCCGTAGAAACTAGATAGAAGCATTCTCAGAAACTACTTTGGGATGATTGCATTCAAGTCTCAGAGTTGAACATTCTCTTTGACAGAGCAGTTTGGAAACTCTCTTTTTGTAGAATCTGCAATTGGAGACATGGACCGCATAGAGGCCCATGGTAACAAAGGAAATAACTGCCTATAAAAACTAGACAGTAGCATTCTCAGAGCCTTCTTCGTGATGCTTGCATTCAGCTCACACTGTTGAACCTTTCTTTGATAGTTCAGGTTTGAAACACTGTTTCTGTAGAAACTGCAAGTGGATATTTGGACCTCTCTGAGGATTTCGTTGGAAATGGGATAAACCACAAGTAATTAAACAGAAGCATTCTCAGAGCTTTCTTCGTGATGTTTGAATTCAATTCACAGTGTCGAACCTTTCTTTGATAGTTCAGGTTTGAAACACTGTTTCTGTAGAAACTGCAAGTGGATATTTGGACCTCTCTGAGGATTTCGTTGGAAACGGGATAAACAGCACAGAACTAAACTGAAGCATTCTCAGAACTTTCTTCGTGATGTTTGAATTCAACTCACAGTGTTGAGCCATTCTTGGATAGTTGAGGTTTGAAACACTCTTTTTGTAGAAACTGCCAGTGGATATTTGGACCTCTCTGAGGATTTCGTAGGAAACGGGATAAACCACACGTAACTAAACAGAAGCATTCTCAGAGCTTTCTTCGTGATGTTTGCATTCAATTCACAGTGTTGAACCTTTCTTTGATATTTCAGGTTTGAAACACTCTTTTTGTAGAAACTGCAAGTGGATATTTGAAACTCTTTGAGGATTTCGTTTGAAACGGGATAAACAGCACAGAACTAAACTGAAGCACTCTCAGATCTTTCTTCGTGATGTTTGAATTCAACTCACAATGTTGAACCATTCTTTGATAGTTGAGGTTTGAAACACTCTTTTTGTAGAAACTGCCAGTGGATATTTGGACCTCTCTGAGGATTTCGTAGGAAATGGGATAAGCCACACGTAACTAAACAGAAGAATTCTCAGAACTTTCTTCGTGATGTTTGCATTCAACTCACAGTGTTGAACCTTTCTTTGATAGTTCAGGTTTGAAGCACTCTTTTTGTAGAAACTGCAAGTGGATATTTGGACCTCTCTGAGGATTTCGTTGGAAACGGGATAAACCGCACGTAACTGAACAGAAGCATTCTCAGAACCTTCTTCCTGATGTTTGCATTCAGCTCACAGTGTTGAACCTTTCTTTGATAGTTCACGTTTGAAACACTCTTTTTGTAGAAACTGCAAGTGGATATTTGGACCTCTTTGAGGCTTATGATAGTAAAGGTAATAACTTCATATAAAAACAAGACGGAAGCTTTCTCAGAAACTTCTTGGGGATTATTGAGTTCAACTCACAGAGCTGAACATTCCTTTGGATGGAGCAGGTTTGAAACACAGTTTTTGTAGAATCTGCAAGTGGGTATTTGGACCTCTCTGAGGATTTCTTTGGAAACGGGATAACTTCACCTAACTAAACAGAAGCATTCTCAGAAACTTCTCTGTGATGTTTGCAATCAAATCCCAGAGTTGAATCTTCCTTTGATAGTTCAAGTTTGAAACACTCTTTTTGTTGGATCTGCAAGTGGATATTTGGACCACTCTGTGGCCTTCGTTCGAAACTGGTATATCTTCACATAAAATCTAGACAGTAGTTTTCACAGAAACTTCTCTGTGATGATTACATTCAACTCACAGATTTGAAGGTTCCTTTTGAAACAGCAGTTTCCAAACACTCTTTCTGTGGAATCTGCAAGTGGATATTTGGACCGCTTTGAAGATTTCGTTGGAAACCGTATAATCTTCACAGAAAAACTAAACAGAAACATTCTCAGAAACTTCTTTGTGATGTTTGCATTCAACTCACAGAGTTGAACTTTCCTTTTGAGAGAGAAGCTTTGCAACAATCTTTTTCTAGAATCTGCAACTGGACATTTGGAGGGCTTTGAGGCCTGTGGTGGAAAAGGAAATATCTTCCCATAGAAACTAGATAGAAGCATTCTCAGAAACTACTTTGGGATGATTGCATTCAAGTCTCAGAGTTGAACATTCTCTTTGACAGAGCAGTTTGGAAAATCTCTTTTTGTAGAATCTGCAAGTGGAAACATGGACCGCATTGTGGCCCTTGGTAACAAAGGAAATAACTGCCTATAAAAACTAGACAGTAGCATTCTCAGAGCCTTCTTCGTGATGCTTGCATTCAACTCACAGTGTTGAACCTTTCTTTGATAGTTCAGGTTTGAAACACTGTTTCTGTAGAAACTGCAAGTGGATATTTGGACCTCTCTGAGGATTTCGTTGGAAACAGGATAAACCGCACGTAACTAAACAGAAGCATTCTCAGAGCTTTCTTCGTGATGTTTGCATTCAGCTCACAGTGTTGAACCTTTCTTTGATAGTTCAGGTTTGAAACACTCTTTTTGTAGAAACTGCAAGTGGATATTTGGACCTCTTTGAGGCCTATAGTACTAAAGGTAATAACTTCATATAAAAACAAGACAGAAGCATTCGCAGAAAATTCTTGGGGATCATTGAGTTTAACTCACAGAGCTGAACATTCCTTTGGATGGAGCAGGTTTGAAACACACTTTTTGTAGAATCTGCAAGTGGATATTTGGACGTCTCTGAGGATTTCTTTGGAAACGGGTTAACTGCACCTAACTAAACAGAAGCATTCTCAGAAACTTCTTTGTGATGTTTGCATTCAACACACAGTGTTGAAACTTTCTTTGATAGTTCAGGTTTGAAACACTCTTTTTGTAGAAACTGCAAGTGGATATTTGGACCTCTCTGAGGATTTCGTAGGAAACGGGATAAACCACACCTCACTAAACAGAAGCATTCCCAGAACATTATTCGTGATGTTTGCATTCAACTCACAGTGTTGAACCTTTCTTTGATAGTTCAGGTTTGAAGCACTCTTTTTGTAGAAACTGCAAGTGGATATTTGGACCTCTCTGAGGATTTCGTTGGAAACGGGATAAACCGCACATAACTGAACGGAAGCATTCTCAGAACCTTCTTCCTGATGTTTGCATTCAGTTCACAGTGTTGAACCTTTCTTTGATAGTTCACGTTTCAAACACTCTTTTTGTAGAAACTGCAAGTGGATATTTGGACCTCTTTGAGGACTATAGTAGTAAACGTAATAACTTCATATAAAAACAAGACAGAAGCTTTCTCAGAAAATTCTTTGGGATCATTGAGTTTAACTCACAGAGCTGAACATTCCTTTGGATGGAGCAGGTTTGAAACACACTTTTTGTAGAATCTGCAAGTGGATATTTGGACCTCTCGGAGGATTTCGTTGGAAACGGGATAACTGCACCTAACTAAACAGAAGCATTCTCAGAAACTTCTTTGTGATGTTTGCAATCAAATCCCAGAGTTGAATCTTCCTTTGATAGTTCAAGTTTGAAACACTCTTTTTGTTGGATCTGCAAGTGGATATTTGGACCACTCTGTGGCCTTCGTTCGAAACTGGTATGTCTTCACATAAAATCTAGACAGTAGCTTTCACAGAAACTTCTCTGTGATGATTGCATTCAACTCACAGAGTTGAAGGTTGCTTTTGAAACAGCAGTTTCCAAACACTCTTTCTGTGGTATCTGCAAGTGGATATTTGGACTGCTTTGAAGATTTCGTTGGAAACCGGATAATCTTCACAGAAAAACTAAACAGAAATATTCTCAGAAACTTCTTTGTGATGTTTGCATTCAACTCACAGAGTTGAACATTCCTTTTGAGAGAGAAGTTTTGCAACAATCTTTTTCTACAATCTGCAAGTGGACATTTGGAGGGCTTTGAGGCCTGTGGTGGAAAAGGATATATCTTCCCGTAGAAACTAGATAGAAGCATTCTCAGAAACTACTTTGGGATGATTGCATTCAAGTCTCAGAGTTGAACATTCTCTTTGACAGAGCAGTTTGGAAACTCTCTTTTTGTAGAATCTGCAATTGGAGACATGGAACGCATTGAGGCCCATGGTAACAAAGGAAATAACTGCCTATAAAAACTAGACAGTAGCATTCTCAGAGCCTTCTTCGTGATGCTTGCATTCAGCTCACACTGTTGAACCTTTCTTTGATAGTTCAGGTTTGAAACACTGTTTCTGTAGAAACTGCAAGTGGATATTTGGACCTCTCTGAGGTTTTCGTTGGAAATGGGATAAACCACAAGTAATTAAACAGAAGCATTCTCAGAGCTTTCTTCGTGATGTTTGAATTCAATTCACAGTGTCGAACCTTTCTTTGATAGTTCAGGTTTGAAACACTGTTTCTGTAGAAACTGCAAGTGGATATTTGGACCTCTCTGAGGATTTCGTTGGAAACGGGATAAACAGCACAGAACTAAACTGAAGCATTCTCAGAACTTTCTTCGTGATGTTTGAATTCAACTCACAGTGTTGAGCCATTCTTGGATAGTTGAGGTTTGAAACACTCTTTTTGTAGAAACTGCCAGTGGATATTTGGACCTCTCTGAGGATTTCGTAGGAAACGGGATAAACCACACCTCACTAAACAGAAGCATTCTCAGAACTTTCTTCGTGATGTTTGCATTCAACTCACAGTGTTGAACCTTTCTTTGATAGTTCAGGTTTGAAGCACTCTTTTTGTAGAAACTGCAAGTGGATATTTGGACCTCTCTGAGGATTTCGTTGGAAACGGGATAAACCGCACATAACTGAACGGAAGCATTCTCAGAACCTTCTTCCTGATGTTTGCATTCAGTTCACAGTGTTGAACCTTTCTTTGATACTTCACGTTTCAAACACTCTTTTTGTAGAACTGCAAGTGGATATTTTGACCTCTTTGAGGCCTATAGTAGTAAAGGTAATAACTTCATATAAAAACAAGAAGAAGCTTTCCCAGAAAATTCTTTGGGATCATTGATTTTAACTCACAGAGCGGAACATTCCTTTGGATGGAGCAGGTTTGAAACACACTTTTTGTAGAATCTGCAAGTGGATATTTGGACCTCTCGGAGGATTTCATTGGAAACGGGATAACTGCACCTAATTGAACAGAAGCATTCTCAGAAACTTCTTTGTGATGTTTGCAATCAAATCCCAGAGTTGAATCTTCCTTTGATAGTTCAAGTTTGAAGCACTCTTTTTGTTGGATCAGCAAGTGGATATTTGGACCACGCTGTGGCCTTCGTTCGAAAATGCTATATCTTCACATAAAATCTGGACAGTAGCTTTCACAGAAACTTCTCTGTGATGATTGCATTCAACTCACAGAGTTGAAGGTTCCTTTTGAAACAGCATTTTCCAAACACTTTTTCTGTGGAATCTGCAAGTGGATATTTGGACCGCTTTGAAGATTTCGTTGGAAAAGTGATAATCTTCACAGGAAAACTAAACAGAAACATTCTCAGAATCTTCTTTGTGATGTTTGCATTCAACTCACAGAGGTGAACTTTCCTTTTGGGAGAGAAGCTTTGCAATACTCTTTTTCTAGAATCTGCAAGTGGACATTTGGAGGGCTTTGAGGCCTGTGGTGGAAAAGGAAACATCTTCCCGTAGAAACTAGATAGAAGCATTCTCAGAAACTACTTTGGGATGATTGCATTCAAGTCTCAGAGTTGAACATTCTCTTTGACAGAGCAGTTTGGAAACTCTCTTTTTGTAGAATCTGCAAGTGGAGACATGGACCGCATTGAGGCCCATGGTAACAAAGGAAATAACTGCCTATAAAAACTAGACAGTAGCATTCTCAGAGCCTTCTTCTTGATGCTTGCAATCAACTCACACTGTTGAACCTTTCTTTGATAGTTCAGGTTTGAAACACTGTTTCTGTAGAAACTGCAAGTGGATATTTGGAACTCTCTGAGGATTTCGTTGGAAACGGGATAAACCGCACGTAACTAAACAGAAGCATTCTCAGAGCTTTCTTCGTGATGTTTGCATTCAGCTCACAGTGTTGAAACTTTCTTTGATAGTTCAGGTTTGAAACACTCTTTTTGTAGAAACTGCAAGTGGATATTTGGACCTCTTTGAGGCCTATCGTAGTAAAGGTAATTACTTCATATAAAAACAAGACGGAAGCTTTCTCAGAAAATTCTTGGGGATCATTGAGTTTACTCACAGAGCTGAACATTGCTTTGGATGGAGCAGGTTTGAAACACACTTTTTGTAGAATCTGCAAGTGGGTATTTGGACCTCTCTGAGGATTTCTTTGGAAACGGGATAACTTCACCTAACTAAACAGAAGCATTCTCAAAACTTCTCTGTGATGTTTGCAATCAAATCCCCGAGTTGAATCTTTCTTTGAGAGTTCAAGTTTGAAACACTCTTTTTGTTGGATCTGCAAGTGGATATTTGGACCTCTCTGTGGCCTTCGTTCGAAACTGGTATATCTTCACATAAAATCTAGACAGTAGCTTTCACAGAAACTTCTCTGTGATGATTGCATTCAACTCACAGAGTTGAAGGTTCCTTTTGAAACAGCAGTTTCCAAACACTCTTTCTGTGGAATCTGCAAGTGGATATTTGGACCGATTTGGAGATTTCGTTGGAAACGGGATAATCTTCACAGAAAAACTAAACAGAAACATTCTCAGAAACTTCTTTGTGATGTTTGCATTCAACTCACAGAGTTGAACTTTCCTTTTGAGAGAGAAGCTTTGCAACAATCTTTTTCTAGAATCTGCAAGTGGACATTTGGAGGGCTTTGAGGCCTGTGGTGGAAAAGGAAATATCTTCCCATAGAAACTAGACAGAAGCATTCTCAGAAACTACTTAGGGATGATTGCATTCAAGTCTCAGAGTTGAACATTCTCTTTGACAGAGCAGTTTGGAAACTCTCTTTTTGTAGAATCTGCAAGTGGAAACATGGACCGCATTGTGGCCCATGGTAACAAAGGAAATAACTGCCTATAAAAACTAGACAGTAGCATTCTCAGAACCTTCTTCGTGATGCTTGCATTCAACTCACAGTGTTGAACCTTTCTTTGAGAGTTCAGGTTTGAAACACTGTTTCTGTAGAAACTGCAAGTGGATATTTGGACCTCTCTGAGGATTTCGTTGGAAAAGGTATAAACAGCACAGAACTAAATTGAAGCATTCTCAGAACTTTCTTCGTGATGTTTGTATTCAACTCACTGTGTTGAACCATTCTTTGATAGTTGAGGTTTGAAACACTGTTTTTGTAGAAACTGCAATTGGATATTTGGACCTCTCTGAGGATTTCGTAGGAAACGGGATAAACCACACGTAACTAAACAGAAGCATTCTCAGAGCTTTCTTCGTGATGTTTGCATTCAATTCACAGTGTTGAACCTTTCTTTGATATTTCAGGTTTGAAACACTCTTTTTGTAGAAACTGCAAGTGGATATTTGAAACTCTTTGAGGATTTCGTTTGAAACGGGATAAACAGCACAGAACTAAACTGAAGCACTCCCAGATCTTTCTTCGTGATGTTTGAATTCAACTCACAATGTTGAACCATTCTTTGATAGTTGAGGTTTCAAACACTCTTTTTGTAGAAACTGCCAGTGGATATTTGGACCTCTCTGAGGATTTCGTAGGAAATGGGATAAGCCACACGTAACTAAACAGAAGAATTCTCAGAACTTTCTTCGTGATGTTTGCATTCAACTCACAGTGTTGAACCTTTCTTTGATAGTTCAGGTTTGAAGCACTCTTTTTGTAGAAACTGCAAGTGGATATTTGGACCTCTCTGAGGATTTCGTTGGAAACGGGATAAACCGCACGTAACTGAACAGAAGCATTCTCAGAACCTTCTTCCTGAGGTTTGCATTCAGCTCACAGTGTTGAACCTTTCTTTGATAGTTCACGTTTGAAACACTCTTTTTGTAGAAACTGCAAGTGGATATTTGGACCTCTTTGAGGCTTATGATAGTAAAGGTAATAACTTCATATAAAAACAAGACGGAAGCTTTCTCAGAAACTTCTTGGGGATTATTGAGTTCAACTCACAGAGCTGAACATTCCTTTGGATGGAGCAGGTTTGAAACACAGTTTTTGTAGAATCTGCAAGTGGGTATTTGGACCTCTCTGAGGATTTCGTTGGAAACAGGATAAACCGCACGTAACTAAACAGAAGCATTCTCAGAGCTTTCTTCGTGATGTTTGCATTCAGCTCACAGTGTTGAACCTTTCTTTGATAGTTCAGGTTTGAAACACTCTTTTTGTAGAAACTGCAAGTGGATATTTGGACCTCTTTGAGGCCTATAGTACTAAAGGTAATAACTTCATATAAAAACAAGACAGAAGCATTCGCAGAAAATTCTTGGGGATCATTCAGTTTAACTCACAGAGCTGAACATTCCTTTGGATGGAGCAGGTATGAAACACACTTTTTGTAGAATCTGCAAGTGGATATTTGGACGTCTCTGAGGATTTCTTTGGAAACGGGTTAACTGCACCTAACTAAACAGAAGCATTCTCAGAAAATTCTTTGTGATGTCTGCATTCAACACACAGTGTTGAAACTTTCTTTGATAGTTCAGGTTTGAAACACTCTTTTTGTAGAAACTGCAAGTGGATATTTGGACCTCTTTGAGGCCTATCGTAGTAAAGGTAATAACTTTATATATAAACAAGACGGAAGATTTCTCAGAAAATTCTTGGGGATCATTGAGTTTACTCACAGAGCTGAACATTCCTTTGGATGGAGCAGGTTTGAAACACACTTTTTGTAGAATCTGCAAGTGGGTATTTGGACCTCTCTGAGGATTTCTTTGGAAACGGGATAACTTCACCTAACTAAACAGAAGCATTCTCAGAAACTTCTCTGTGATGTTTGCAATCAAATCCCCGAGTTGAATCTTTCTTTGAGAGTTCAAGTTTGAAACACTCTTTTTGTTGGATCTGCAAGTGGATATTTGGACCACTCTGTGGCCTTCGTTCGAAACTGGTATATCTTCACATAAAATCTAGACAGTAGCTTTCACAGAAACTTCTCTGTGATGATTACATTCAACTGACAGAGTTGAAGGTTCCTTTTGAAACAGCAGTTTCCAAACACTCTTTCTGTGGAATCTGCAAGTGGATATTTGGACCGCTTTGAAGATTTCGTTGGAAACCGTATAATCTTCACAGAAAAACTAAACAGAAACATTCTCAGAAACTTCTTTGTGATGTTTGCATTCAACTCACAGAGTTGAACTTTCCTTTTGAGAGAGAAGCTTTGCAACAATCTTTTTCTAGAATCTGCAACTGGACATTTGGAGGGCTTTGAGGCCTGTGGTGGAAAAGGAAATATCTTCCCATAGAAACTAGATAGAAGCATTCTCAGAAACTACTTTGGGATGATTGCATTCAAGTCTCAGAGTTGAACATTCTCTTTGACAGAGCAGTTTGGAAAATCTCTTTTTGTAGAATCTGCAAGTGGAAACATGGACCGCATTGTGGCCCTTGGTAACAAAGGAAATAACTGCCTATAAAAACTAGACAGTAGCATTCTCAGAGCCTTCTTCGTGATGCTTGCATTCAATTCACAGTGTTGAACCTTTCTTTGATAGTTCAGGTTTGAAACACTGTTTCTGTAGAAACTGCAAGTGGATATTTGGACCTCTCTGAGGATTTCGTTGGAAACAGGATAAACCGCACGTAACTAAACAGAAGCATTCTCAGAGCTTTCTTCGTGATGTTTGCATTCAGCTCACAGTGTTGAATCTTTCTTTGATAGTTCAGGTTTGAAACACTCTTTTTGTAGAAACTGCAAGTGGATATTTGGACCTCTTTGAGGCCTATAGTACTAAAGGTAATAACTTCATATAAAAACAAGACAGAAGCATTCGCAGAAAATTCTTGGGGATCATTGAGTTTAACTCACAGAGCTGAACATTCCTTTGGATGGAGCAGGTTTGAAACACACTTTTTGTAGAATCTGCAAGTGGATATTTGGACGTCTCTGAGGATTTCTTTGGAAACGGGTTAACTGCACCTAACTAAACAGAAGCATTCTCAGAAACTTCTTTGTGATGTTTGCATTCAACACACAGTGTTGAAAGTTTCTTTGATAGTTCAGGTTTGAAACACTCTTTTTGTAGAAACTGCAAGTGGATATTTGGACCTCTTTGAGGCCTATCGTAGTAAAGGTAATAACTTTATATATAAACAAGACGGAAGATTTCTCAGAAAATTCTTGGGGATCATTGAGTTTACTCACAGAGCTGAACATTCCTTTGGATGGAGCAGGTTTGAAACACACTTTTTGTAGAATCTGCAAGTGGGTATTTGGACCTCTCTGAGGATTTCTTTGGAAACGTGATAACTTCACCTAACTAAACAGAAGCATTCTCAGAAACTTCTCTGTGATGTTTGCAATCATATCCCCGAGTTGAATCTTTCTTTGAGATTTCAAGTTTGAAACACTCTTTTTGTTGAATCTGCAAGTGGATATTTGGACCACTCTGTGGCCTTCGTTCGAAACTGGTATATCTTCACATAAAATCTAGACAGTAGCTTTCACAGAAACTTCTCTGTGATGATTGCATTCAACTCACAGAGTTGAAGGTTCCTTTTGAAACAGCAGTTTCCAAACACTCTTTCTGTGGAATCTGCAAGTGGATATTTGGACCGCTTTTAAGATTTCGTTGGAAACCGTATAATCTTCACAGAAAAACTAAACAGAAACATTCTCAGAAACTTCTTTGTGATGTTTGCATTCAACTCACAGAGTTGAACTTTCCTTTTGAGAGAGAAGCTTTGCAACAATCTTTTTCTAGAATCTGCAAGTGGACATTTGGAGGGCTTTGAGGCATGTGGTGGAAAAGGAAATATCTTCCCATAGAAACTAGATAGAAGCATTCTCAGAAACTACTTTGGGATGATTGCATTCAAGTCTCAGAGTTGAACATTCTCTTTGACAGAGCAGTTTGGAAACTCTCTTTTTGTAGAATCTGCAAGTGGAAACATGGACCGCATTATGGCCCAGGGTAACAAAGGAAATAACTGCCTATAAAAACTAGACAGTAGCATTCTCAGAGCCTTCTTCGTGATGCTTGCATTCAACTCACAGTGTTGAACCTTTCTTTGATAGTTCAGGTTTGAAACACTGTTTCTGTAGAAACTGCAAGTGGATATTTGGACCTCTCTGAGGATTTCGTTGGAAACGGGATAAACAGCACAGAACTAAACAGAAGCATTCTCAGAACGTTCTTCGTGATGTTTGAATTCAACTCACAGTGTTGAACCATTCTTGGATAGTTGAGGTTTGAAACACTCTTTTTGTAGAAACTGCCAGTGGATATTTGGACCTCTCTGTGGATTTCGTAGGAAACGGGATAAACCACACCTCACTAAACAGAAGCATTCTCAGAACATTCTTCGTGATGTTTGCATTCAACTCACAGTGTTGAACCTTTCTTTGATAGTTCAGGTTTGAAGCACTCTTTTTGTAGAAACTGCAAGTGGATATTTGGACCTCTCTGAGGATTTCGTTGGAAACGGGATAAACCGCACATAACTGAACGGAAGCATTCTCAGAACCTTCTTCCTGATGTTTGCATTCAGTTCACAGTGTTGAACCTTTCTTTGATAGTTCACGTTTCAAACACTCTTTTTGTAGAAACTGCAAGTGGATATTTGGACCTCTTTGAGGCCTATAGTAGTAAAGGTAATAACTTCATATAAAAACAAGACAGAAGCTTTCTCAGAAAATTCTTTGGGATCATTGAGTTTAACTCACAGAGCTGAACATTCCTTTGGATGGAGCAGGTTTGAAACACACTTTTTGTAGAATCTGCAAGTGGATATTTGGACCTCTCGGAGGATTTCGTTGGAAACGGGATAACTGCACCTAACTAAACAGAAGCATTCTCAGAAACTTCTTTGTGATGTTTGCAATCAAATCCCAGAGTTGAATCTTCCTTTGATAGTTCAAGTTTGAAACACTCTTTTTGTTGGATCTGCAAGTGGATATTTGGACCACTCTGTGGCCTTCGTTCGAAACTGGTATGTCTTCACATAAAATCTAGACAGTAGCTTTCACAGAAACTTCTCTGTGATGATTGCATTCAACTCACAGAGTTGAAGGTTGCTTTTGAAACAGCAGTTTCCAAACACTCTTTCTGTGGTATCTGCAAGTGGATATTTGGACTGCTTTGAAGATTTCGTTGGAAACCGGATAATCTTCACATAAAAACTAAACAGAAATATTCTCAGAAACTTCTTTGTGATGTTTGCATTCAACTCACAGAGTTGAACATTCCTTTTGAGAGAGAAGTTTTGCAACAATCTTTTTCTAGAATCTGCAAGTGGACATTTGGAGGGCTTTGAGGCCTGTGGTGGAAAAGGATATATCTTCCCGTAGAAACTAGATAGAAGCATTCTCAGAAACTACTTTGGGATGATTGCATTCAAGTCTCAGAGTTGAACATTCTCTTTGACAGAGCAGTTTGGAAACTCTCTTTTTGTAGAATCTGCAATTGGAGACATGGACCGCATTGAGGCCCATGGTAACAAAGGAAATAACTGCCTATAAAAACTAGACAGTAGCATTCTCAGAGCCTTCTTCGTGATGCTTGCATTCAGCTCACACTGTTGAACCTTTCTTTGATAGTTCAGGTTTGAAACACTGTTTCTGTAGAAACTGCAAGTGGATATTTGGACCTCTCTGAGGATTTCGTTGGAAATGGGATAAACCACAAGTAATTAAACAGAAGCATTCTCAGAGCTTTCTTCGTGATGTTTGAATTCAATTCACAGTGTCGAACCTTTCTTTGATAGTTCAGGTTTGAAACACTGTTTCTGTAGAAACTGCAAGTGGATATTTGGACCTCTCTGAGGATTTCGTTGGAAACGGGATAAACAGCACAGAACTAAACTGAAGCATTCTCAGAACATTCTTCGTGATGTTTGAATTCAACTCACAGTGTTGAGCCATTCTTGGATAGTTGAGGTTTGAAACACTCTTTTTGTAGAAACTGCCAGTGGATATTTGGACCTCTCTGAGGATTTCGTAGGAAACGGGATAAACCACACCTCACTAAACAGAAGCATTCTCAGAACTTTCTTCGTGATGTTTGCATTCAACTCACAGTGTTGAACCTTTCTTTGATAGTTCAGGTTTGAAGCACTCCTTTTGTAGAAACTCCAAGTGGATATTTGGACCTCTCTGAGGATTTCGTTGGAAACGGGATAAACCGCACATAACTGAACAGAAGCATTCTCAGAACCTTCTTCCTGATGTTTGCATTCAGTTCACAGTGTTGAACCTTTCTTTGATAGTTCACGTTTCAAACACTCTTTTTGTAGAACTGCAAGTGGATATTTTGACCTCTTTGAGGCCTATAGTAGTAAAGGTAATAACTTCATATAAAAACAAGAAGAAGCTTTCCCAGAAAATTCTTTGGGATCATTGAGTTTAACTCACAGAGCTGAACATTCCTTTGGATGGAGCAGGTTTGAAACACACTTTTTGTAGAATCTGCAAGTGGATATTTGGACCTCTCGGAGGATTTCGTTGGAAACGGGATAACTGCACCTAATTGAACAGAAGCATTCTCAGAAACTTCTTTGTGATGTTTGCAATCAAATCCCAGAGTTGAATCTTCCTTTGATAGTTCAAGTTTGAAGCACTCTTTTTGTTGGATCTGCAAGTGGATATTTGGACCACGCTGTGGCCTTCGTTCGAAAATGCTATATCTTCACATAAAATCTGGACAGTAGCTTTCACAGAAACTTCTCTGTGATGATTGCATTCAACTCACAGAGTTGAAGGTTCCTTTTGAAACAGCATTTTCCAAACACTTTTTCTGTGGAATCTGCAAGTGGATATTTGGACCGCTTTGAAGATTTCGTTGGAAAAGTGATAATCTTCACAGGAAAACTAAACAGAAACATTCTCAGAATCTTCTTTGTGATGTTTGCATTCAACTCACAGAGGTGAACTTTCCTTTTGGGAGAGAAGCTTTGCAATACTCTTTTTCTAGAATCTGCAAGTGGACATTTGGAGGGCTTTGAGGCCTGTGGTGGAAAAGGAAACATCTTCCCGTAGAAACTAGATAGAAGCATTCTCAGAAACTACTTTGGGATGATTGCATTCAAGTCTCAGAGTTGAACATTCTCTTTGACAGAGCAGTTTGGAAACTCTCTTTTTGTAGAATCTGCAAGTGGAGACATGGACCGCATTGAGGCCCCTGGTAACAAAGGAAATAACTGCCTATAAAAACTAGACAGTAGCATTCTCAGAGCCTTCTTCTTGATGCTTGCAATCAACTCACACTGTTGAACCTTTCTTTGATAGTTCAGGTTTGAAACACTGTTTCTGTAGAAACTGCAAGTGGATATTTGGAACTCTCTGAGGATTTCGTTGGAAACGGGATAAACCGCACGTAACTAAACAGAGGCATTCTCAGAGCTTTCTTCGTGATGTTTGCATTCAGCTCACAGTGTTGAAACTTTCTTTGATAGTTCAGGTTTGAAACACTCTTTTTGTAGAAACTGCAAGTGCATATTTGGACCTCTTTGAGGCCTATCGTAGTAAAGGTAATTACTTCATATAAAAACAAGACGGAAGCTTTCTCAGAAAATTCTTGGGGATCATTGAGTTTACTCACAGAGCTGAACATTGCTTTGGATGGAGCAGGTTTGAAACACACTTTTTGTAGAATCTGCAAGTGGGTATTTGGACCTCTCTGAGGATTTCTTTGGAAACGGGATAACTTCACCTAACTAAACAGAAGCATTCTCAGAAACTTCTCTGTGATGTTTGCAATCAAATCCCCGAGTTGAATCTTTCTTTGAGAGTTCAAGTTTGAAACACTCTTTTTGTTGGATCTGCAAGTGGATATTTGGACCTCTCTGTGGCCTTCGTTCGAAACTGGTATATCTTCACATAAAATCTAGACAGTAGCTTTCACAGAAACTTCTCTGTGATGATTGCATTCAACTCACAGAGTTGAAGGTTCCTTTTGAAACAGCAGTTTCCAAACACTCTTTCTGTGGAATCTGCAAGTGGATATTTGGACCGATTTGGAGATTTCGTTGGAAACGGGATAATCTTCACAGAAAAACTAAACAGAAACATTCTCAGAAACTTCTTTGTGATGTTTGCATTCAACTCACAGAGTTGAACTTTCCTTTTGAGAGAGAAGCTTTGCAACAATCTTTTTCTAGAATCTGCAAGTGGACATTTGGAGGGCTTTGAGGCCTGTGGTGGAAAAGGAAATATCTTCCCATAGAAACTAGATAGAAGCATTCTCAGAAACTACTTAGGGATGATTGCATTCAAGTCTCAGAGTTGAACATTCTCTTTGACAGAGCAGTTTGGAAACTCTCTTTTTGTAGAATCTGCAAGTGGAAACATGGACCGCATTGTGGCCCATGGTAACAAAGGAAATAACTGCCTATAAAAACTAGACAGTAGCATTCTCAGAGCCTTCTTCGTGATGCTTGCATTCAACTCACAGTGTTGAACCTTTCTTTGAGAGTTCAGGTTTGAAACACTGTTTCTGTAGAAACTGCAAGTGGATATTTGGACCTCTCTGAGGATTTCGTTGGAAAAGGTATAAACAGCACAGAACTAAATTGAAGCATTCTCAGAACTTTCTTCGTGATGTTTGTATTCAACTCACTGTGTTGAACCATTCTTTGATAGTTGAGGTTTGAAACACTCTTTTTGTAGAAACTGCAAGTGGATATTTGGACCTCTCTGAGGATTTCGTAGGAAACGGGATAAACCACACGTAACTAAACAGAAGCATTCTCAGAGCTTTCTTCGTGATGTTTGCATTCAATTCACAGTGTTGAACCTTTCTTTGATATTTCAGGTTTGAAACACTCTTTTTGTAGAAACTGCAAGTGGATATTTGAAACTCTTTGAGGATTTCGTTTGAAACGGGATAAACAGCACAGAACTAAACTGAAGCACTCTCAGATCTTTCTTCGTGATGTTTGAATTCAACTCACAATGTTGAACCATTCTTTGATAGTTGAGGTTTCAAACACTCTTTTTGTAGAAACTGCCAGTGGATATTTGGACCTCTCTGAGGATTTCGTAGGAAATGGGATAAGCCACACGTAACTAAACAGAAGAATTCTCAGAACTTTCTTCGTGATGTTTGCATTCAACTCACAGTGTTGAACCTTTCTTTGATAGTTCAGGTTTGAAGCACTCTTTTTGTAGAAACTGCAAGTGGATATTTGCACCTCTCTGAGGATTTCGTTGGAAACGGGATATACCGCACGTAACTGAACAGAAGCATTCTCAGAACCTTCTTCCTGATGTTTGCATTCAGCTCACAGTGTTGAACCTTTCTTTGATAGTTCACGTTTGAAACACTCTTTTTGTAGAAACTGCAAGTGGATATTTGGACCTCTTTGAGGCCTATCGTAGTAAAGGTAATAACTTTATATATAAACAAGACGGAAGATTTCTCAGAAAATTCTTGGGGATCATTGAGTTTACTCACAGAGCTGAACATTCCTTTGGATGGAGCAGGTTTGAAACACACTTTTTGTAGAATCTGCAAGTGGGTATTTGGACCTCTCTGAGGATTTCTTTGGAAACGGGATAACTTCACCTAACTAAACAGAAGCATTCTCAGAAAATTCTCTGTGATGTTTGCAATCAAATCCCCGAGTTGAATCTTTCTTTGAGATTTCAAGTTTGAAACACTCTTTTTGTTGAATCTGCAAGTGGATATTTGGCCCACTCTGTGGCCTTCGTTCGAAACTGGTATATCTTCACATAAAATCTAGACAGTAGCTTTCACAGAAACTTCTCTGTGATGATTGCATTCAACTCACAGAGTTGAACTTTCCTTTTGAGAGAGAAGCTTTGCAACAATCTTTTTCTAGAATCTGCAAGTGGACATTTGGAGGGCTTTGAGGCATGTGGTGGAAAAGGAAATATCTTCCCATAGAAACTAGATAGAAGCATTCTCAGAAACTACTTTGGGATGATTGCATTCAAGTCTCAGAGTTGAACATTCTCTTTGACAGAGCAGTTTGGAAACTCTCTTTTTGTAGAATCTGCAAGTGGAAACATGGACCGCATTATGGCCCATGGTAACAAAGGAAATAACTGCCTATAAAAACTAGACAGTAGCATTCTCAGAGCCTTATTCGTGATGCTTGCATTCAACTCACAGTGTTGAACCTTTCTTTGATAGTTCAGGTTTGAAACACTGTTTCTGTAGAAACTGCAAGTGGATATTTGGACCTCTCTGAGGATTTCGTTGGAAACGGGATAAACAGCACAGAACTAAATTGAAGCATTCTCAGGACTTTCTTCGTGATGTTTGTATTCAACTCACTGTGTTGAACCATTCTTTGATAGTTGAGGTTTGAAACACTCTTTTTGTAGAAACTGCAAGTGGATATTTGGACCTCTCTGAGGATTTCGTAGGAAACGGGATAAACCACACGTAACTAAACAGAAGCATTCTCAGAGCTTTCTTCGTGATGTTTGCATTCAATTCACAGTGTTGAACCTTTCTTTGATATTTCAGGTTTGAAACACTCTTTTTGTAGAAACTGCAAGTGGATATTTGATACTCTTTGAGGATTTCGTTTGAAACGGGATAAACAGCACAGAACTAAACTGAAGCATTCTCAGAACTTTCTTCGTGATGTTTGAATTCAACTCACAGTGTTGAACCATTCTTTGATAGTTGAGGTTTGAAACACTCTTTTTGTAGAAACTGCAAGTGGATATTTGGACCTCTCTGAGGATTTCGTAGGAAACGGGATAAACCACACGTAACTAAACAGAAGAATTCTCAGAACCTTCTTCGTGATGTTTGAATTCAACTCACAGTGTTGAACCATTCTTTGATAGTTGAGGTTTGAAACACTCTTTTTGTAGAAACTGCCAGTGGATATTTGGACCTCTCTGAGGATTTCGTAGGAAACGGGATAAGCCACAGGTAACTAAACAGAAGGATTCTCAGAGCTTTCTTCGTGATGTTTGCATTCAACTCACAGTGTTGAAACTTTCTTTGATAGTTCAGGTTTGAAGCACTCTTTTTGTAGAAACTGCAAGTGGATATTTGGACCTCTCTGAGGATTTCGTTGGAAACGGGATAAACCGCACGTAACTGAACAGAAGCATTCTCAGAACCTTCTTACTGATGTTTGCATTCAGCTCACAGTGTTGAACCTTTCTTTGATAGTTCACGTTTGAAACACTCTTTTTGTAGAAACTGCAAGTGGATATTTGGACCTCCTTGAGGCTTATGATAGTAAAGGTAATAACTTCATATAAAAACAAGACGGAAGCTTTCTCAGAAACTTCTTGGGGATTATTGAGTTCAACTCACAGAGTTGAACATTCCTTTGGATGGAGCAGGTTTGAAACACAGTTTTTGTAGAATCTGCAAGTGGGTATTTGGACCTCTCTGAGGATTTCTTTGGAAACGGGATAACTTCACCTAACTAAACAGAAGCATTCTCAGAAACTTCTCTGTGATGTTTGCAATCAAATCCCCGAGTTGAATCTTTCTTTGAGAGTTCAAGTTTGAAACACTCTTTTTGTTGGATCTGCAAGTGGATATTTGGACCACTCTGTGGCCTTCGTTCGAAACTGGTATATCTTCACATAAAATCTAGACAGTAGCTTTCACAGAAACTTCTCTGTGATGATTACATTCAACTCACAGATTTGAAGGTTCCTTTTGAAACAGCAGTTTCCAAACACTCTTTCTGTGGAATCTGCAAGTGGATATTTGGACCGCTTTGAAGATTTCGTTGGAAACCGTATAATCTTCACAGAAAAACTAAACAGAAACATTCTCAGAAACTTCTTTGTGATGTTTGCATTCAACTCACAGAGTTGAACTTTCCTTTTGAGAGAGAAGCTTTGCAACAATCTTTTTCTAGAATCTGCAACTGGACATTTGGAGGGCTTTGAGGCCTGTGGTGGAAAAGGAAATATCTTCCCATAGAAACTAGATAGAAGCATTCTCAGAAACTACTTTGGGATGATTGCATTCAAGTCTCAGAGTTGAACATTCTCTTTGACAGAGCAGTTTGGAAAATCTCTTTTTGTAGAATCTGCAAGTGGAAACATGGACCGCATTGTGGCCCATGGTAACAAAGGAAATAACTGCCTATAAAAACTAGACAGTAGCATTCTCAGAGCCTTCTTCGTGATGCTTGCATTCAACTCACAGTGTTGAACCTTTCTTTGATAGTTCAGGTTTGAAACACTGTTTCTGTAGAAACTGCAAGTGGATATTTGGACCTCTCTGAGGATTTCGTTGGAAAAAGGATAAACCGCACGTAACTAAACAGAAGCATTCTCAGAGCTTTCTTCGTGATGTTTGCATTCAGCTCACAGTGTTGAACCTTTCTTTGATAGTTCAGGTTTGAAACACTGTTTTTGTAGAAACAGCAAGTGGATATTTGGACCTCTTTGAGGCCTATAGTACTAAAGGTAATAACTTCATATAAAAACAAGACAGAAGCATTCTCAGAAAATTCCTGGGGATCATTGAGTTTAACTCACGGAGCTGAACATTCCTTTGGATGGAGCAGGTTTGAAACACTCTTTTTGTAGAATCTGCACTGGATATTTGGACGTCTCTGAGGATTTCTTTGGAAACGGGTTAACTGCACCTAACTAAACAGAAGCATTCTCAGAAACTTCTTTGTGATGTTTGCATTCAACACACAGTGTTGAAACTTTCTTTGATAGTTCAGGTTTGAAACACTCTTTTTGTAGAAACTGCAAGTGGATATTTGGACCTCTTTGAGGCCTATCGTAGTAAAGGTAACAACTTCATATAAAAACAATACGGAAGCTTTCTCAGAAAATTCTTGGGGATCATTGAGCTTACTCACAGAGCTGAACATTCCTTTGGATGGAGCAGGTTTGAAACACACTTTTTGTAGAATCTGCAAGTGGATATTTGGAGCTCTCGGAGGATTTCGTTGGAAACGGGATAACTGCGCCTAACTAAACAGAAGCATTCTCAGAAACTTCTTTGTGATGTTTGCAATCAAATCCCAGAGTTGAATCTTCCTTTGATAGTTCAAGTTTGAAACACTCTTTTTGTTGGATCTGCAAGTGGATATTTGGACCACTCTGTGGCCTTCGTTCGAAACTGGTATATCTTCACATAAAATCTAGACAGTAGCTTTCACAGAAACTTCTCTGTGATGATTGCATTCAACTCACAGAGTTGAAGGTTCCTTTTGAAACAGCAGTTTCCAAACACTCTTTCTGTGGAATCTGCAATTGGATATTTGGACCGCTTTGAAGATTTCGTTGGAAACGGGATAATCTTCACAGAAAAACTAAACAGAAACATTCTCAGAAACTTCTTTCTGATGTTTGCATTCAACTCACAGAGTTGAACTTTCCTTTTGAGAGAGAAGGATTGCAACACTATTTTTCTAGAATCTGCAAGTGGATATTTGGAGGACTTTGAGGCCTGTAGTGGAAAAGGAAATAACTTCCCATAGAAACTAGATAGAAGCATTCTCAGAAACTACTTTGGGATGATTGCATTCAAGTCCCAGAGTTGAACATTCTCTTTGACAGAGCAGTTTGGAAACTCTCTTTTTGTAGAATCTGCAAGTGGAGACATGGACCGCATTGAGGCCCATGGTAACAAAGGAAATAACTGCCTATAAAAACTAGACAGTAGCATAATCAGAGCCTTCTTCGTGATGCTTGCAATCAACTCACAGTGTTGATCCTTTCTTTGATAGTTCAGGTTTGAAACACTGTTTCTGTAGAAACTGCAAGTGGATATTTGGACCTCTCTGAGGATTTCGTTGGAAACGGGATAAACCGCACGTAACTAAACAGAAGCATTCTCAGAGGTTTCTTAGTGATGTTTGCATTCAGCTCACAGTGTTGAACCTTTCTTTGATAGTTCAGGTTTGAAACACTGTTTCTGTAGAAACTGCAAGTAGATATTTGGACCTCTGAGGATTTCGTTGGAAACGGGATAAAAAGCACAGAACTAAACTGAAGCATTCTCAGAAGTTTCTTCGTGATGTTTGTATTCAACTCACTGTGTTGAACCATTCTTTGATAGTTGAGGTTTCAAACACTCTTTTTGTAGAAACTGCAAGTGGATATTTGGACCTCTCTGAGGATTTCGTAGGAAACGGGATAAACCGCACGTAACTGAACGGAAGCATTCTCAGAACCTTCTTCCTGATGTTTGCATTCAGCTCACAGTGTTGAACCTTTCTTTGATAGTTCAGGTTTGAAACACTCTTTTTGTAGAAACTGCAAGTGGATATTTGGACCTCTTTGAGGCGTATAGTAGTAAAGGTAATAACTTCATATAAAAACAAGACAGAAGCTTTCTCAGAAAATTCTTGGGGATCATTTAGCTTAGCTCACAGAGCTGAACATTCCTTTGGATGGAGCAGGTTTGAAACACACTTTTTGTAGAATCTGCAAGTGGATATTTGGACCTCTTGGAGGATTTCGTTGGAAACGTGATAACTGCACCTAACTAAACAGAAGCATTCTCAGAAACTTCTTTGTGATGTTTGCAATCAAATCCCCGAGTTGAATCTTGCTTTGATATTTCAAGTTTGAAACTCTCTTTTTGTTGGATCTGCAAGTGGATATTTGGACCACTCTGTGGCCTTCATTCGAAACTGGTATATCTTCACATAAAATCTAGACAGTAGCTTTCACAGAAACTTCTCTGTGATGATTGCATTCAACTCACAGAGTTGAAGGTTCCTTTTGAAACAGCAGTTTCCAAACACTCTTTCTGTGGAATCTGCAAGTGGATATTTGGACCGCTTTGAAGATTTCGTTGGAAATGGGATAATCTTCACAGAAAAACTAAACAGAAACATTCTCAGAAACTTCTTTGTGATGTTTGCATTCAACTCACAGAGTTGAACTTTCCTTTTGAGAGAGAAGCTTTGCAACACTCTTTTTCTAGAATCTGCAATTGGACATTTGGAGGGCTTTGCGGACTGTGGTGGAAAAGGAAATATCTTCCCGTAGAAACTAGATAGAAGCATTCTCAGAAACTACTTTGGGATGATTGCATTCAAGTCTCAGAGTTGAACATTCTCCTTGACAGAGCAGTTTGGAAACTCTCTTTTTGTAGAATCTGCAAGTGGAGACATGGACCGCATTGAGGCCCATGGTAACAAAGGAAATAACTGCCTATAAAAACTAGACAGTAGCATTCTCAGAGCCTTCTTCGTGATGCTTGCATTCAACTCACAGTGTTGAACCTTTCTTTGATAGTTCAGGTTTGAAACACTGTTTCTGTAGAAACTGCAAGTGGATATTTGGACCTCTCTGAGGATTTCGTTGGAAACGGGATAAACATCACAGAACTAAACTGAAGCATTCTCAGAACTTTCTTCGTGATGTTTGTATTCAACTCACTGTGTTGAACCATTCTTTGATAGTTGAGGTTTGAAACACTCTTTTTGTAGAAAGTGCAAGTGGATATTTGGACCTCTTTGAGGCCTATAGTAGTAAAGGAAATAACTTAATATAAAAACAAGACAGAAGCTTTCTCAGAAAATTCTTGGAGATCATTGAGTTTAACTCACAGAGCTGAACATTCCTTTGGATGCAGCAGGTTTGAAACACACTTTTTTTTGAATCTGCAAGTGGATATTTGGACCTCTCGGAGGATTTCGTTGGAAACGGGATAACTGCACCTAACTAAACAGAAGCATTGTCAGAAACTTCTTTGTGATGTTTGCAATCAAATCCCAGAGTTGAATCTTCCTTTGATAGTTCAAGTTTGAAACACACTTTTTGTTGGATCTGGAAGTGGATATTTGGACCACCCTGTGGCCTTCGTTCGAAACTGCTATGTCTTCACATAAAATCTAGACAGTAGTTTTCACAGAAACTTCTCTGTGATGATTGCATTCAACTCACAGAGTTGAAGGTTCCTTTTGAAACAGCAGTTTCCAAACACTCTTTCTGTGCAATCTGCAAGTGGATATTTGCACCGCTTTGAAGATTTCTTTGGAAACCGTATAATCTTCACAGAAAAACTAAACAGAAACATTCTCAGAAACTTCTTTGTGATGTTTGCATTCAACTCACAGAGTTGAACTTTCCTTTTGAGAGAGAAGCTTTGCAACACTCTTTTTCTAGAATCTGCAAGTGGACATTAGGAGGGCTTTGAGGCCTGTTGTGGAAAAGGAAATATCTTCCAATAGAAGCTAGATAGAAGCATTCTCAGAAACTTCTTTGTAATGACTGCATTCAAGTCTCAGAGTTTAACATTCTCTTTGACAGAGCAGTTTGGAAACTCTCTTTTTGTAGAACCTGCAAGTGGAGACATGGACCGCATTGAGGCCCATGGTAACAAAGGAAATAACTGCCTATAAAAACTAGACAGTAGCATTCTCAGAGCCTTCTTCGTGATGCTTGCATTCAACGCACAGTGTTGAACCTTTCTCTGATAGTTCAGGTTTGAAACACTGTTTCTGTAGAAACTGCAAGTGGATATTTGGACCTCTCTGAGGATTTCGTTGGAAACGGGATAAACCGCACGTAACTAAACTGAAGCATTCTCAGAACTTTCTTCGTGATGTTTGTATTCAACTCACTGTTTTGAACCATTCTTTGATAGTTGAGGTTTGAAACACTCTTTTTGTAGAAACTGCAAGTGGATATTTGGACCTCTCTGAGGATTTCGTAGGAAACGGGATAAACTACACGTAACTAAACAGAAGCATTCTCAGAGCTTTCTGCGTGATATTTGCATTCAATTCACAGTGTTGAACCTTTCTGTGATAGTTCAGGTTTGAAACACTCTTTCTGTAGAAACTGCCAGTGGATATTTGGACCTCTCTGAGGATTTCGTTGGAAACGGGATAAACAGCACAGAACTAAACTGAAGCATTCTCAGAACATTCTTCGTGACGTTTGCATTCAACTCACAGTGCTGAACCTGTCTTTGATAGTTCAGGTTTGAAACACTCTTTTTGTAGAAACTGCAAGTGGATATTTGGACCTCTTTGAGGCCTATAGTAGTAAAGGTAATAACTTCACATAAAAACAAGACAGAAGCTTTCTCAGAAAATTCTTGGGGATCATTGAGTTTAACTCACAGAGCTGAAAACTCCTTTGGATGGAGCAGGTTTGAAACACACTTTTTGTAGAATCTGCAAGTGGAGATTTGGACCTCTCTGAGGATTTCGTTGGAAACGGGATAAACCGCGCGTAAGTAAACTGAAGCATTCTCAGAACTTTCTTCGTGATGTTTGTATTCAACTCAATGTGTTGAACCATTCTTTGATAGTTGAGGTTTGAAACACTCTTTTTGTAGAAACTGCAAGTGGATATTTGGACCTCTCTGAGGATTTCGTAGGAAACGGGATAAACCACACGTAACTAAACAGAAGCATTCTCAGAGCTTTCTTCGGGATGTTTGCATTCAATTCACAGTGATGAAACTTTCTTTGATAGTTCAGGTTTGAAACACTGTTTCTGTAGAAACTGCAAGTGGATATTTGAAACTCTCTGAGGATTTCGTGGGAAACGGGATAAACAGCACAGAACTAAACTGAAGCATTCTCAGAACTTTCTTCGTGATGTTTGAATTCAACTCACAGTGTTGAACCATTCTTTGTTAGTTGAGGTTTGAAACACACTTTTTGTAGAAACTGCCAGTGGACATTTGGACCTCTCTGAGAATTTCGTTGGAAACGGGATAAACCACACGTAACTAAACAGAAGCATTTTCAGAACTTTCTTCGTGACGTTTGCATTCAACTCACAGTGTTGAACCTGTCTTTGATAGTTCACGTTTGAAACACTATTTTTGTAGAAACTGCAATTGGATATTTGGACCGCTCTGAGGATTTCGCTGGAAACGGGATAAACCGCACGTAACTGAACGGAAGCATTCTCACTACCTTCTTCCTGATGTTTGCATTCAGCTCACAGTGTTGAACCTTTCTTTGATAGTTCAGGTTTGAAACACTCTTTTTGTAGAAACTGCAAGTGGACATTTGGAACTCTTTGATTCCTATAGTTCTAAAGGTAATAACTTCATATAAAAACAAGACAGAATCTTTCTCAGAAAATTCTTGGGGATCATTGAGTTTAACTCACAGAGCTGAAAACTCCTTTGGATGGAGCAGGTTTGAAACACACTTTTTGTAGTATCTGCAAATGGATATTTGGAGCTCTCTGAGGATGTCGTTGGAAAAGGTATAAAACGCTTGTAACTGAACAGAAGCATTCTCAGAACCTTCTTCCTGATGTTTGCATTCAGCTCACAGTGTTGAACCTTTCTTTGATAGTTCAGGTTTGAAACACTGTTTCTGTAGAAACTGCAAGTGGATATTTGGACCTCTCTGAGGATTTCGTTGGAAACGGGATAAACCGCATGTAACTAAACTGAAGCATTCTCAGAACTTTCTTCGTGATGTTTGTATTCAACTCACTGTGTTGAACCATTCTTTGATAGTTGAGGTTTGAAACACTCTTTTTGTAGAAGCTGCAAGTGGATATTTGGACCTCTCTGAGGATTTCGTAGGAAACGTGATAAACCACACGTAACTAAACAGAAGCATTCTCAGAACTTTCTTCGTGACGTTTGCATTCAACGCACTGTGTTGAACCTTTCTTTGATAGTTCAGGTTTGAAACACTCTTTTTGTAGAAACTGCAAGTGGATATTTGGACCTCTCTGAGGATTTCGTTGGAAACGGTATAAACCGCACGTAACTGAACAGAAGCATTCTCAGAACCTTCTTCCTGATGTTTGCATTCAGCTCACAGTGTTGAGCCTTTCTTTTATAGTTCACGTTTGAAACACTCTTTTTGTAGAAACTGCAAGTGGATATTTGGACCTCTCTGAGGCCTATAGTAGTAAAGGTATTAACTTCATATAAAAACAAGACAGAAGCTTTCTCAGAAAATTCTTGGGGATCATTGAGTTTAACTCACAGAGCTGAACATTCCTTTGGATGGAGCAGGTTTGAAACACACTTTTTGTAGAATCTGCAAGTGGATATTTGGACCTCTCAGAGGATTTCGTTGGAAACGGGATAACTGCACCTAACCAAACAGAAGCATTCTCAGAAACTTCTTTGTGATGTTTGCAATCAAGTCCCAGATTTGAATCTTCCTTTGATAGTTCAAGTTTGGAAAACTCTTTTTGTTGGATCTGCAAGTGGATATTTGCACCACTCTGTGGCCTTCGTTCGAAACTGGTATATCTTCACATAAAATCTAGACAGTAGATTTCACAGAAACTTCTCTGTGATGATTGCATTCAACTCACAGAGCTGAAGTTTCCTTTTGAAACAGCAGTTTCCAAACACTCTTTCTGTGGAATCTGCAAGTGGATATTTGGAACGCTTTGAAGATTTCAATGGAAACCGGATAATCTTCACAGAAAAACTAAACAGAAACATTCTCAGAAACTTCTTTGTGATGTTTGCATTCAACTCACAGAGTTGAACTTTCCTTTTGAGAGAGAATCTTTGCAACACTCTTTTTCTAGAATCTGCAAGTGGACATTTGGAGGGCTTTGAGGCCTGTGGTGGAAAAGGAAATATCTTCCCGTAGAAACTAGATAGAAGCATTCTCAGAAACTACTTTGGGATGATATCATTCAAGTCTCAGAGTTGAACATTCTCTTTGACAGTGCAGTTTGGAAACTCTCTTTTTGTAGAATCTGCAAGTGGAGACATGGACCGCATTGAGGCCCATGGTAACAAAGGAAATGACTGCCTATAAAAACTAGACAGTAGCATTCTCAGAGCCTTCTTCGTGATGCTTGCATTCAACTCACAGTGTTGAACCTTTCTTTGATAGTTCTTTTGATAGTTTCTGTAGAAACTGCAAGTGGATATTTGGACCTCTCTGAGGATTTCATTGGAAACGGGATAAACCACACGTAACTAAACTGAAGCATTCTCAGAGCTTTCTTCGTGATGTTTGCATTCAATTCACAGTGTTGAACCTTTCTTTGATAGTTCAGGTTTGAAACACTCTTTTTGTAGAAACTGCAAGTGGATATTTGAAACTCTTTGAGGATTTCGTTGGAAATGGTATAAACAGCACAGAACTAAACTGAAGCATTCTCAGAACTTTCTTCGTGATGTTTGAATTCAACTCACAGTGTTGAACCATTCTTTGATAGTTGAGATTTGAAACACTCTTTTTGTAGAAACTGCCAGTGGATATTTGGACCTCTCTGAGGATTTCGTTGGAAATGGGATAAACCGCACGTAACTGAACAGAAGCATTCTCAGTACCTTCTTCCTGATGTTTGCATTCAGCTGACAGTGTTGAACCTTTCTTTGATAGTTCACGTTTGAAACACTCTTTTTGTAGAAACTGCAAGTGGATATTTGGACCTCTTTGAGGCCTATAGTAGTGTAGGTAATAAATTCATATAAAAACAAGACAGAAGCTTTCTCAGAAAATTCTTGGGGATCATTGAGTTTAACTCACAGAGCTGAACATTCCTTTGGATGGAGCAGGTTTGAAACACACTTTTTGTAGAATCTGCAAGTGGATAGTTGGAGCTCTCGGAGGGTTTCGTTGGAAACGGGATAACTGCACCTAACTAAACAGAAGCATTCTCAGAAACTTCTTTGTGATGTTTGCAATCAAATCCCAGAGTTGAATCTTCCTTTGATAGTTCAAGTTTGAAACACTCTTTTTGTTGGATCTGCAAGTGGATGTTTGGACCACTCTGTGGCCTTCATTCGAAACTGCTATATCTTCACATAAAATCTAGACAGTAGCTTTCACAGAAATTTCTCTGTGATGATTGCATTCAACTCACAGATTTGAAGGTTCCTTTTGAAACAGCAGTATCCAAACACTCTTTCTGTGGAATCTGCAAGTGGATATTTGGACCGCTTTGAAGATTTCGTTGGAAACGGGATAATCTTCACAGAAAAACTAAACAGAAACATTCTCAGAAACTTCTTTGTGATGTTTGCATTCAACTCACAGAGTTGAACTTTCCTTTTGAGAGAGAAGCTTTGCAACACTCTTTTTCTAGAATCTGCAAGTGGACATTTGGAGGGCTTTGAGGACTGTGGTGGAAAAGGAAACATCTTCCCGTACAAACTAGATAGAAGCATTCTCAGAAACTACTTTGGGATGATTGCATTCAAGTCTCAGAGTTGAACATTCTCTTTGACAGAGCAGTTTGGAAACTCTCTTTTTGTAGAATCTGCAAGTGGAGACATGGACCGCATTGAGGCCCATGGTAACAAAGGAAATAACAGCCTATAAAAACTAGACAGTAGCATTCTCAGAGCCTTCTTCGTGATGCTTGCATTCAACTCACAGTGTTGAACCTTTCTTTGATTGTTCAGGTTTGAAACACTGTTTCTGTAGAAACTGCAAGTGGATATTTGGACCTCTCTGAGGATATCGTTGGAAACGGGATAAACAGCACAGAACTAAACTGAAGCATTCTCAGAACTTTCTTCACGATGTTTGTATTCAACTCACTGTGTTGAACCATTCTTTGATAGTTGAGGTTTGAAACACTCTTTTTGTAGAGACTGCAAGTGCATATTTGGACCTCTCTGAGGATTTCGTAGGAAACGGGATAAACCACAGGTAACTAAACAGAAGCATTCTCAGAGCTTTCTTCGTGATGTTTGCATTCAATTCACAGTGTTGAACCTTTCTTTGATAGTTCAGGTTTGAAACCCTCTTTTTGTAGAAACTGCAAGTGGATATTTGAAACTCTTTGAGGATTTCGTTGGAAACGGGATAAACAGCACTGAACTAAACTGAAGCATTCTCAGAACTTTCTTCGTGATGTTTGAATTCAACCCACAGTGTTGAACCATTCTTTGAAAGTTGAGGTTTGAAACACTCTTTTTGTAGAAACAGCCAGTGGATATTTGGACCTCTCTGAGGATTTCGTAGGAAACGGGATAAACCACACGTAACTAAACAGAAGCATTCTCAGAGCTTTCTTCGTGATGTTTGCATTCAATTCACAGTGTTGAATCTTTCTTTGATAGTTCAGGTTTGAAACCCTCTTTTTGTAGAAACTGCAAGTGGATATTTGAAACTCTCTGAGGATTTCGTTGGAAACGGGATAAACAGCACAGAACTAAACAGAATCATTCTCAGAATTTTCTTCGTGATGTTTGAATTCAACTCACAGTGTTGAACCATTCTTTGATAGTTGAGGTTTGAAACACTCTTTTTGTAGAAACTGCCAGTGGATATTTGGACCTCTCTGAGGATTTCGTTGGAAACGGGATAAACCACACGTAACTAAACAGAAGCATTCTCAGAACTTTCTTCGTGATGTTTGCATTCAACTCACAGTGTTGAAACTTTCTTTGATAGTTCAGGTTTGAAACATTCTTTTTGTAGAAACTGCAAGTGGATATTTGGACCTCTCTGAGGATTTCGTTGGAAACGGGATAAACCGCATGTAACTGAACAGAAGCATTCTCAGAACCTTCTTCCTGATGTTTGCATTCAGCTCACAGTGATGATCCTTTCTTTCATAGTTCAGGTTTGAAACACTCTTTTTGTAGAAACTGCAAGTGGATATTTGGACCTCTTTGAGGCCTATAGTACTAAAGGTAATGACTTCATATAAAAACAAGACAGAAGCTTTCTCAGAAAATTCTTGGGGATCATTGAGTTTAACTGACAGAGCTGAACATTCCTTTGCATGGAGCAGGTGTGAAACACACTTTTTGTAGAATCTGCAAGTGGATATTTGGACCTCTGTGAGGATTTCGTTGGAAACGTGGTAACTGCACCTAACTAAACAGAAGCATTCTCAGAAAATTCTTTGTGATGTTTGCAATCAAATCCCAGAGTTGAATCTTCCTTTGGTAGTTCAAGTTTGAAACAGTCTTTTTGTTGGATCTGCAAGTGGATATTTGGATAACTCTGTGGCCTTCGTTCGAAACTGGTATATCTTCACATAAAATCTAGACAGTAGCTTTCACAGAAACTTCTCTGTGATGATTGAATTCAACTCACAGAGTTGAAGGTTCCTTTTGAAACAGCAGTTTCCAAACACTCTTTCTGTGGAATCTGTAAGTGGATATTTGCACCGCTTTGAAGATTTCGTTGGAAACGGGATAATCTTCACAGAAAAACTAAACAGAAACATTCTCAGAAAATTCTTTGTGATGTTAGCATTCAACTCACAGAGTTGAACTTTCCTTTTGAGAGAGAAGCTTTGCAACACTCTTTTTCTAGAATCTGCAAGTGGACATTTGGAGGGCTCTGAGGCCTATGGTGGAAAAGGAAATATCTTCCCGTAGAAACTAGAGAGAAGCATTCTCAGAAACTACTTTGGGATGATTGCATTCAAGTCTCAGAGTTGAACATTCTCTTTGAGAGAGCAGTTTGGAGACTCTCTTTTTGTAGAATCTGCATGTGGAGACATGGACCGCATTGAGGCCCATGGTAACAAAGGAAATAACTGCCTATGAAAACTAGACAGTAGCATTCTCAGAGCCTTCTTCGTGATGCTTGCATTCAACTCACAGTGTTGAACCTTTCTTTGATAGTTCAGGTTTGAAACACTGTTTCTGTAGAAACTGCAAGTGGATATTCGGACCTCTCTGAGGATTTCGTTGGAAACGGAATAAACAGCACAGAACAAAACTGAAGCATTCTCAGAACTTTCTTCGTGATGTTTGCATTCAACTCACAGTGTTGAACCTTTCTTTGATAGTTCAGGTTTGAAACACTCTTTTTGTAGAAACTGCAAGTGGATATTTGGACCTCTCTGAGGATTTCGTTGGAAACGGGATAAACCGCACGTAACTGAACAGAAGCATTCTCAGAACCTTCTTCCTGATGTTTGCATTCAACTCACAGTGTTGAACCTTTCTTTGATAGTTCAGGTTTGAAACACTCTTTTTGTAGAAACTGCAAGTGGATATTTGGACCTCTCTGTGGATTTCGTTGGAAACGGGATAAACCACACGTAACTAAACAGAAGGATTCTCAGAGCTTTCTTCGTGATGTTTGCATTAAATTCACAGTGTTGAACCTTTCTTTGATAGTTCAGGTTTGAAACACTCTTTTTGTAGAAACTGCAAGTGGATATTTGAAACTCTTTGAGGATTTCGTTGGAAACGGGATAAACAGCACAGAACAAACTGAAGCATTCTCAGAACTTTCTTCGTGATGTTTGAATTCAACTCACAGTGTTTAACCATTCTTTGATAGTTGAGGTTTGAAACACTGTTTTTGTAGAAACTGCCAGTGAATATTTGGACCTCTCAGTGGATATCGTTGGAAACGGGATAAAACACACGTAACTAAACAGAAGCATTCTCAGAACTTTCTTCGTGATGTTTGCATTCAACTCACAGTGTTGAACCTTTCTTTGATAGTTCAGGTTTGAAACACTCTTTTTGTAGAAACTGCAAGTGGATATTTGGACCTCTCTGAGGATTTCGTTGGAAACGGGATAAACCGCACGTAACTGAACAGAAGCATTCTCAGAACCTTCTTCCTGATGTTTGCATTCAGCTCACAGTGTTGAACCTTTCTTTGATAGTTCAGGTTTGAAGCACTCTTTTTGTAGAAACTGCAAGTGGATATTTGGACCTCTCTGAGGATTTCGTTGGAAACGGGATAAACCGCACGTAACTGAACAGAAGCATGCTCAGAACCTTCTTCCTGATGTTTGCATTCAGGTCACAGTGTTGAACCATTCTTTGATTGTTGAGGTTTGAAACACTCTTTTTGCAGAAACTGCCAGTGGATATTTGGACCTGTCTGAGGATTTCGTTGGAATCGGGATAAACAGCACAGAACTAAACAGAATCATTCTCAGAACTCTCTTCGTGATGTTTGAATTCAACTCACAGTGTTGAACCATTCTTTCATAGTTGAGGTTTGAAACACTCTTTTTGTAGAAACTGCCAGTGGATATTTGGACCTCTCGGAGGATTTCGTTGGAAACGGGATAAACCACACGTAACTAAACAGAAGCATTTTCATAACTTTCTTCGTGATTTTTGCATTCAACTCACAGTGTTGAAACTTTCTTTGATAGTTCAGGTTTGAAACATTGTTTTTGTAGAATCTGCAAGTGGATATTTGGACCTCTCTGAGGATTTCGTTGGAAACGGGATAAACCGCATGTAACTGAACAGAAGCATTCTCAGAACCTTCTTCCTGATGTTTGCATTCAGCTCACAGTGATGAACCTTTCTTTCATAGTTCAGGTTTGAAACACTCTTTTTGTAGAAACTGCAAGTGGATATTTGGACCTCTTTGTGGCCTATAGTACTAAAGGTAATGACTTCATATAAAAACAAGACAGAAGCTTTCTCAGAAAATTATTGGGGATCATTGAGTTTAACTCACAAAGCTGAACATTCCTTTGGATGGAGCAGGTGTGAAACACACTTTTTGTAGAATCTGCAAGTGGATATTTGGACCTCTGTGAGGATTTCTTTGGAAACGTGGTAACTGCACCTAACTAAACAGAAGCATTCTCAGAAACTTCATTGTGATGTTTGCAATCAAATCCCAGAGTTGAATCTTCCTTTGATAGTTCAAGTTTGAAACACTCTTTTTGTTGGATCTGCAAGTGGATATTTGGACCACTCTGTGGCCTTCGTTCGAAACTGGTATATCTTCACATAAAATCTAGACAGTGGCTTTCACAGAAACTTCTCTGTGATGATTGCATTCAACTCACAGAGTTGAAGGTTCCTTTTGAAACAGCCGTTTCCAAACACTCTTTCTGTGGAATCTGCAAGTGGATATTTGCACCGCTTTGAAGATTTCGTTGGAAACGGGATAATCTTCACAGAAAAACTAAACAGAAACATTCTCAGAAACTTCTTTGTGATGTTTGCATTCAACTCACAGAGTTGAACTTTCCTTTTGAGAGAGAAGCTTTGCAACTCTCTTTTTCTAGAATCTGCAAGTGGACATTTGGAGGGCTTTGAGGCCTGTGGTGGAAAAGGAAATATCTTCCCGTAGAAACTAGATAGAAGCATTCTCAGAAACTACTTTGGGATGATTGCATTCAAGTCTCAGAGTTGAACATTCTCTTTGACAGAGCAGTTTGGAAACTCTCTTTTTGTAGAATCTGCAAGTGGAGACATGGACCGCATTGAGGCCCATGGTAACAAAGGAAATAACAGCCAATAAAAACTAGACAGTAGCATTCTCAGAGCCTTCTTCGTGATGCTTGCATTCAACTCACAGTGTTGAACCTTTCTTTGATTGTTCAGGTTTGAAACACTGTTTCTGTAGATACTGCAAGTGAATATTTGGACCTCTCTGAGGATTTCGTTGGAAACGGGATAAACAGCACAGAACTAAACTGAAGCATTCTCAGAACTTTGTTCACGATGTTTGTATTCAACTCACTGTGTTGAACCATTCTTTGATAGTTGAGGTTTGAAACACTCTTTTTGTAGAGACTGCAAGGGGATATTTAGACCTCTTTAAGGCCTATATTAGTATAGGTAATAACTTCATATAAAAACAAGACAGAAGCTTTCTCAGAAAATTCTTGGGGATCATTGAGTTTAACTCACAGAGCTGAACATTCCTTTGGATGGAGCAGGTTTGAATCACAGTTTTTGTAGAATCTGCAAGTGGGTATTTGGACCTCTCTGAGGATTTCTTTGGAAACGGGATAACTTCACCTAACTAAACAGAAGCATTCTCAGAAACTTCTCTGTGATGTTTGCAATCAAATCCCCGAGTTGAATCTTTCTTTGAGAGTTCAAGTTTGAAACACTCTTTTTGTTGGATCTGCAAGTGGATATTTGGACCACTCTGTGGCCTTCGTTCGAAACTGGTATATCTTCACATAAAATCTAGACAGTAGCTTTCACAGAAACTTCTCTGTGATGATTACATTCAACTCACAGATTTGAAGGTTCCTTTTGAAACAGCAGTTTGCAAACACTCTTTCTGTGGAATCTGCAAGTGGATATTTGGACCGCTTTGAAGATTTCGTTGGAAACCGTATAATCTTCACAGAAAAACTAAACAGAAACATTCTCAGAAACTTCTTTGTGATGTTTGCATTCAACTCACAGAGTTGAACTTTCCTTTTGAGAGAGAAGCTTTGCAACAATCTTTTTCTAGAATCTGCAAGTGGACATTTGGAGGGCTTTGAGGCCTGTGGTGGAAAAGGAAATATCTTCCCATAGAAACTAGATGGAAGCATTCTCAGAAACTACTTTGGGATGATTGCATTCAAGTCTCAGAGTTGAACATTCTCTTTGACAGAGCAGTTTGGAAACTCTCTTTTTGTAGAATCTGCAAGTGGAAACATGGACCGCATTGTGGCCCACGGTAACAAAGGAAATAACTGCCTATAAAAACTAGACAGTAGCATTCTCAGAGCCTTATTCGTGATGCTTGCATTCAACTCACAGTGTTGAACCTTTCTTTGATAGTTCAGGTTTGAAACACTGTTTCTGGAGAAACTGCAAGTGGATATTTGGACCTCTCTGAGGATTTCGTTGGAAACGGGATAAACAGCACAGAACTAAACTGAAGAATTCTCAGAACTTTCTTCGTGATGTTTGTATTCAACTCACTGTGTTGAACCATTCTTTGATAGTTGAGGTTTGAAACACTCTTTTTGTAGAAACTGCAAGTGGATATTTGGACCTCTCTGAGGATTTCGTAGGAAACGGGATAAACCACACCTAACTAAACAGAAGCATTCTCAGAGCTTTCTTCGTGATGTTTGCATTCAATTCACAGTGTTGAACCTTTCTTTGATACTTCAGGTTTGAAACACTCTTTTTGTAGAAACTGCAAGTGGATATTTGAAACTCTTTGAGGCCTAGAGTACTAAAGGTAATAACTTCATATAAAAACAAGACAGAAACATTCTCAGAAAATTCCTGGGGATCATTGAGTTTAACTCACAGAGCTGAACATTCCTTTGGAGGGAGCAGGTTTGAAACACTCTTTTTGTAGAATCTGCACTGGATATTTGGAAGTCTCTGAGGATTTCTTTGGAAACGGGTTAACTTCACCTAACTAAACAGAAGCATTCTCAGAAACTTCTTTGTGATGTTTGCATTCAACACACAGTGTTGAAACTTTCTTTGATAGTTCAGGTTTGAAACACTCTTTTTGTAGAAACTGCAAGTGGATATTTGGACCTCTTTGAGGCCTATCGTAGTAAAGGTAATAACTTTATATATAAACAAGACGGAAGATTTCTCAGAAAATTCTTGGGGATCATTGAGTTTACTCACAGAGCTGAACATTCCTTTGGATGGAGCAGGTTTGAAACACACTTTTTGTAGAATCTGCAAGTGGGTATTTGGACCTCTCTGAGGATTTCTTTGGAAACGGGATAACTTCACCTAACTAAACAGAAGCATTCTCAGAAACTTCTCTGTGATGTTTGCAATCAAATCCCCGAGTTGAATCTTTCTTTGAGATTTCAAGTTTGGAACACTCTTTTTGTTGGATCTGCAAGTGGATATTTGGACCACTCTGTGGCCTTCGTTCGAAACTGCTATATCTTCACATAAAATCTAGACAGTAGCTTTCACAGAAACTTCTCTGTGATGATTGCATTCAACTCACAGAGTTGAAGGTTCCTTTTTACACAGCAGTTTCCAAACACTCTTTCTGTGGAATCTGCAAGTGGATATTTGGACCGCTTTGAAGATTTCGTTGGAAACCGTATAATCTTCACAGAAAAACTAAACAGAAACATTCTCAGAAACTTCTTTGTGATGTTTGCATTCAACTCACAGAGTTGAACTTTCCTTTTGAGAGACAAGCTTTGCAACAATCTTTTTCTAGAATCTGCAAGTGGACATTTGGAGGGTTTGAGGCATGTGGTGGAAAAGGAAATATCTTCCCATAGAAACTAGTTAGAAGCATTCTCAGAAACTACTTTGGGATGATTGCATTCAAGTTTCAGAGTTGAACATTCTCTTTGACAGAGCAGTTTGGAAACTCTCTTTTTGTAGAATCTGCAAGTGGAAACATGGACCGCATTGTGGCCCATGGTAACAAAGGAAATAACTGCCTATTAAAACTAGACAGTAGCATTCTCAGAGCCTTATTCGTGATGCTTGCATTCAACTCACAGTGTTGAACCTTTCTTTGATAGTTCAGGTTTGAAACACTGTTTCTGTAGAAACTGCAAGTGGATATTTGGACCTCTCTGAGGATTTCGTTGGAAACGGGATAAACAGCACAGAACTAAATTGAAGCATTCTCAGAACTTTCTTCGTGATGTTTGTATTCAACTCACTGTGTTGAACCATTCTTTGATAGTTGAGGTTTGAAACACTCTTTTTGTAGAAACTGCAAGTGGTTATTTGGACCTCTCTGAGGATTTCGTAGGAAACGGGATAAACCACACGTAACTAAACAGAAGCATTCTCAGAGCTTTCTTCGTGATGTTTGCATTCAATTCACAGTGTTGAACCTTTCTTTGATATTTCAGGTTTGAAACACTCTTTTTGTAGAAACTGCAAGTGGATATTTGAAACTCTTTGAGGATTTCGTTTGAAACGGGATAAACAGCGCAGAACTAAACTGAAGCATTCTCAGAACTTTCTTCGTGATGTTTGAATTCAACTCACGGTGTTGAACCATTCTTTGATAGTTGAGGTTTGAAACACTCTTTTTGTAGAAACTGCAAGTGGATATTTGGACCTCTCTGAGGATTTCGTAGGAAACGGGATAAACCACACGTAACTAAACAGAAGCATTCTCAGAGCTTTCTTCGTGATGTTTGCATTCAATTCACAGTGTTGAACCTTTCTTTGATATTTCAGGTTTGAAACACTCTTTTTGTAGAAACTGCAAGTGGATATTTGAAACTCTTTGAGGATTTCGTTTGAAACGGGATAAACAGCACAAAACTAAACTGAAGCATTCTCAGAACATTCTTCGTGATGTTTGAATTCAACTCACAGTGTTGAACCATTCTTTGATAGTTGAGGTTTGAAACACTCTTTTTGTAGAAACTGCAAGTGGATATTTGGACCTCTCTGAGGATTTCGTAGGAAACGGGATAAAGCACACGTAACTAAACAGAAGAATTCTCAGAACTTTCTTCGTGATGTTTGAATTCAACTCACAGTGTTGAACCATTCTTTGATAGTTGAGGTTTGAAACACTCTTTTTGTAGAAACTGCCAGTGGATATTTGGACATCTCTGAGGATTTCGTAGGAAACGGGATAAGCCACAGGTAACTAAACAGAAGGATTCTCAGAACTTTCTTCGTGATGTTTGCATTCAACTCACAGTGTTGAAACTTTCTTTGATAGTTCAGGTTTGAAGCACTCTTTTTGTAGAAACTGCAAGTGGATATTTGGACCTCTCTGAGGATTTCGTTGGAAACGGGATAAACCGCACGTAACTGAACAGAAGCATTCTCAGAACCTTCTTCCTGATGTTTGCATTCAGCTCACAGTGTTGAACCTTTCTTTGATAGTTCACGTTTGAAACACTCTTTTTGTAGAAACTGCAAGTGGATATTTGGACCTCCTTGAGGCTTATGATAGTAAAGGTAATAACTTCATATAAAAACAAGACGGAAGCTTTCTCAGAAACTTCTTGGGGATTATTGAGTTCAACTCACAGAGCTGAACATTCCTTTGGATGGAGCAGGTTTGAAACACAGTTTTTGTAGAATCTGCAAGTGGGTATTTGGACCTCTCTGAGGATTTCTTTGGAAACGGGATAACTTCACCTAACTAAACAGAAGCTTTCTCAGAAACTTCTCTGTGATGTTTGCAATCAAATCCCCGAGTTGAATCTTTCTTTGAGAGTTCAAGTTTGAAACACTCTTTTTGTTGGATCTGCAAGTGGATATTTGGACCACTCTGTGGCCTTCGTTCGAAACTGGTATATCTTCACATAAAATCTAGACAGTAGCTTTCACAGAAACTTCTCTGTGATGATTACATTCAACTCACAGATTTGAAGGTTCCTTTTGAAACAGCAGTTTCCAAACACTCTTTCTGTGGAATCTGCAAGTGGATATTTGGACCGCTTTGAAGATTTCGTTGGAAACCGTATAATCTTCACAGAAAAACTAAACAGAAACATTCTCAGAAACTTCTTTGTGATGTTTGCATTCAACTCACAGAGTTGAACTTTCCTTTTGAGAGAGAAGCTTTGCAACAATCTTTTTCTAGAATCTGCAAGTGGACATTTGCAGGGCTTTGAGGCCTGTGGTGGAAAAGGAAATATCTTCCCATAGAAACTAGATAGAAGCATTCTCAGAAACTACTTTGGGATGATTGCATTCAAGTCTCAGAGTTGAACATTCTCTTTGACAGAGCAGTTTGGAAAATCACTTTTTGTAGAATCTGCAAGTGGAAACATGGACCGCATTGTGGCCCATGGTAACAAAGGAAATAACTGCCTATAAAAACTAGACAGTAGCATTCTCAGAGCCTTCTTCGTGATGCTTGCATTCAACTCACAGTGTTGAACCTTTCTTTGATAGTTCAGGTTTGAAACACTGTTTCTGTAGAAACTGCAGGTGGATATTTGGACCTCTCTGAGGATTTCGTTGGAAACAGGATAAACCGCACGTAACTAAACAGAAGCATTCTCAGAGCTTTCTTCGTGATGTTTGCATTCAGCTCACAGTGTTGAACCTTTCTTTGATAGTTCAGGTTTGAAACACTCTTTTTGTAGAAACTGCAAGTGGATATTTCGACCTCTTTGAGGCCTATAGTACTAAAGGTAATAACTTCATATAAAAACAAGACAGAAGCATTCTCAGAAAATTCTTGGGGATCATTGAGTTTAACTCACAGAGCTGAACATTCCTTTGGATGGAGCAGGTTTGAAACACACTTTTTGTAGAATCTGCAAGTGGATATTTGGACGTCTCTGAGGATTTCTTTGGAAACGGGTTAACTGCACCTAACTAAACAGAAGCATTCTCAGAAACTTCTTTGTGATGTTTGCATTCAACACACAGTGTTGACACTTTCTTTGATAGTTCAGGTTTGAAACACTCTTTTTGTAGAAACTGCAAGGGGATATTTGGACCTCTTTGAGGCCTATCGTAGTAAAGGTAATAACTTTATATATAAACAAGACGGAAGATTTCTCAGAAAATTCTTGGGGATCATTGAGTTTACTCACAGAGCTGAACATTCCTTTGGATGGAGCAGGTTTGAAACACTCTTTTTGTAGAATCTGCAAGTGGGTATTTGGACCTCTATGAGGATTTCTTTGGAAACGGGATAACTTCACCTAACTAAACAGAAGCATTCTCAGAAACTTCTCTGTGATGTTTGCAATCAAATCCCCGAGTTGAATCTTTCTTTGAGATTTCAAGTTTGAAACACTCTTTTTGTTGGATCTGCAAGTGGATATTTGGACCACTCTGTGGCCTTCGTTCGAAACTGCTATATCTTCACATAAAATCTAGACAGTAGCTTTCACAGAAACTTCTCTGTGATGATTGCATTCAACTCACAGATTTGAAGGTTCCTTTTGAAACAGCAGTTTCCAAACACTCTTTCTGTGGAATCTGCAAGTGGATATTTGGACCGCTTTGAAGATTTCGTTGGAAACCGTATAATCTTCACAGAAAAACTAAACAGAAACATTCTCAGAAACTTCTTTGTGATGTTTGCATTCAACTCACAGAGTTGAACTTTCCTTTTGAGAGAGAAGCTTTGCAACAATCTTTTTCTAGAATCTGCAAGTGGACATTTGGAGGGCTCTGAGGCCTGTGGTGGAAAAGGAAATATCTTCCCATAGAAAATAGATAGAAGCATTCTCAGAAACTACTTTGGGATGATTGCATTCAAGTCTCAGAGTTGAACATTCTCTTTGACAGAGCAGTTTGGAAACTCTCTTTTTGTAGAATCTGCAAGTGGAAACATGGACCGCATTGTGGCCCATGGTAACAAAGGAAATAACTGCCTATAAAAACTAGACAGTAGCATTCTCAGAGCCTTCTTCGTGATGCTTGCATTCAACTCACAGTGTTGAACCTTTCTTTGATAGTTCAGGTTTGAAACACTGTTTCTGTAGAAACTGCAAGTGGATATTTGGACCTCTCTGAGGATTTCGTTGGAAACGGGATAAACAGCACAGAACTAAAGTGAAGCATTCTCAGAACTTTCTTCGTGATGTTTGTATTCAACTCACTGTGTTGAACCATTCTTTGATAGTTGAGGTTTGAAACACTCTTTTTGTAGAAACTGCAAGTGGATATTTGGACCTCTCTGAGGATTTCGTTGGAAACGGGATAAACCGCACGTAACTGAACAGAAGCATTCTCAGAACCTTCTTCCTGATGTTTGCATTCAACTCACTGTGTTGAACCTTTCTTTGATAGTTCAGGTTTGAAACACTCTTTTTGTAGAAACTGCAAGTGGATATTTGGACCTCTTTGAGGCCTATAGTACAAAAGGTAATAACTTCATATAAAAACAAGACAGAAGCTTTCTCAGAAAATTCTTGGAGATCATTGAGTTTAACTCACAGAGCTGAACATTCCTTTGGATGGAGCAGGTTTGAAACTCACTTTTTGTAGAATCTGCAAGTGGATATTTGGAGCTCTCTGAGGATTTCGTTGGAAACGGGATAAACCGCACGTAACTGAACAGAAGCATTCTCAGAACCTTCTTCCTGATGTTTGCATTCAGGTCACAGTGTTGAACCTTTCTTTGATAGTTCACGTTTGAAACACTCTTTTTGTAGAGACTGCAAGTGGATATTTGGACTTCTTTGAGGCCTATCGTAGTAAAGGTAATAACTTCATATAAAAACAAGACAGAAGCTTTCTCAGAAACTTCTTGGGGATCATTGAGTTCAACTCACAGAGCTGAACATTGCTTTGGATGGAGCAGGTTTGAAACAAACTTTTTGTAGAATCTGCAAGTGGATATTTGGAGCTCTCGGAGGATTTCGTTGGAAACGGGATAACTGCACCTAACTAAACAGAAGCATTCTCAGAAACTTCTTTGTGATGTTTGCAATCAAATCCCAGAGATGAATCTTGCTTTGATAGTTCAAGTTTGAAACAATCTTTTTGTTGGATCTGCAAGTGGATATTTGGACCACTCTGTGGCCTTCGTTCGAAACTGTTATATCTTCACATAAAATCTAGGCAGTAGCTTTCACAGAAACTTCTCTGTGATGATTGCATTCAACTCACAGCGTTGAAGGATCCTTTTGAAACAGCAGTTTCCAAACACTCTTTCTGTGGAATCTGCAAGTGGATATTTGGACCGCTTTGAAGATTTCGTTGGAAATTGGATAATCTTCACAGAAAACCTAAACAGAAACATTCTCAGAAACTTCTTTGTGATGTTTGCATTCAACTCACAGAGTTGAACTTTCCTTTTGAGAGAGAAGCTTTGCAACACTCTTTTTCTAGAATCTGCAAGTGGACATTTGGAGGGCTTTGAGGCCTGTGGTGGAAAAGGAAATATCTTCCCGTAGAAACTAGATAGAAGCATTCTCAGAAACTACTTTGGGATGATTGCATTCAAGTCTCAGAGTTGAACATTCTCTTTGACAGAGCAGTTTGGAAACTCTCTTTTTGTAGAATCTGCAAGTGGAGACATGGACCGCATTGAGGCCCATGGTAACAAAGGAAATAAATGCCTATAAAAACTAGACAGTAGCATTCTCAGAGCCTTCTTCGTGATGCTTGCATTCAACTCACAGTGTTGAAACTTTCTTTGATAGTTCAGGTTTGAAACACTGTTTCTGTAGAAACTGCAAGTGGATATTTGGACCTCTGAGGATTTCGTTGGAAACGGGATAAACAGCACAGAACTAAACTGAAGCATTCTCAGAAGTTTCTTCGTGATGTTTGTATTCAACTCACTGTATTGAACCATTCTTTGATAGTTGAGGTTTCAAACACTCTTTTTGTAGAAACTGCAAGTGGATATTTGGACCTCTCTGAGGATTTCGTTGGAAACGGGTTAAACCGCACGTAACTAAACAGAACCATTCTCAGAGCTTTCTTCGTGATGTTTGCATCCAGCTCACAGTGTTGGAACTTTCTTTGATAGTTCAGGTTTGAAACACTCTTTTTGTAGAAACTGCAAGTGGATATTTGGACCTCTTTGAGGCCTATAGTACGAAAGGTAATAACTTCATATAAAAACAAGACAGAAGCTTTCTCAGAAAATACTTGGGGATCATTGAGTTTAACTCACAGAGCTAAACATTCCTTTGGATGGAGCAGGTTTGAGACACACTTTTTGTAGAATCTGCAAGTGGATATTTGGAGCTCTCTGAGGATTTCGTTGGAAAAGGGATAAACCGCACGTAACTGAACAGAAGCATTCTCAGAACCTTCTTCCTGATGTTTGCATTCAGCTCACAGTGTTGAACGTTTCTTTGATAGTTCACGTTTGAAACACTCTTTTTGTGGAAACTGCAAGTGGATATTTGAACCTCTCTGAGGATTTCGTTGGAAACGGGATAAACCGCACGTAACTGAACAGAAGCATTCTCAGAACCTTCTTCCTGATGTTTGCATTCAGCTCACAGTGTTGAACCTTTCTTTGATAGTTCACGTTTGAAACACTCTTTTTTAGAAACTGCAATTGGATATTTTGACCTCTTTGAGGCCTATAGTAGTAAAGGTAATAACTTCATATAAAAACAAGACAGAAGCTTTCTCAGAAAATTCTTGGGGATCATTTAGCTTAGCTCACAGAGCTGAACATTCCTTTGGATGGAGCAGGTTTGAAACACACTTTTTGTAGAATGTGCAAGTGGATACTTGGACCTCTCTGAGGATTTCATTGGAAACGGGATAACTGCACCTAACTAAACAGAAGCATTCTCAGAAATTTCTTTGTGATGTTTGCAATCAAATCCCAGAGTTGAATCTTTCTTTGAGAGTTCAGGTTTGAAACACTCTTTTTGTTGGATCTCCAAGTGGATATTTGGACCACTCTGTGGCCTTCTTTCGAAACTGCTATATCTTCACATAAAATCTGGACAGTAGCTTTCACAGAAACTTCTCTGTGATGATTGCATTAAACTCACAGAGTTGAAGGTTCCTTTTGAAACAGCAGTTTCCAAACACTCTTTCTGTGGAATCTGCAAGTGGATATTTGGACCGCTTTGAAGATTTCGTTGGAAACCGGATAATCTTCACAGAAAACTAAACAGAAACATTCTCAGAAACTTCTTTGTGATGTTTGCATTCAACTCACGGAGTTGAACTTTCCTTTTGAGAGAGAAGCTTTGCAACACTCTTTTTCTAGAATCTGCAAGTGGATATTTGGAGGGCTTTGAGGCCTGTGGTGGAAAAGGAAATATCTTCCCATAGAAACTAGATAGAAGCATTCTCAGAAACTACTTTGGGATGATTGCATTCAAGTCTCAGAGTTGAACATTCTCTTTGACTGAGAGGTTTGGAAACTCTCTTTTTGTAGAATCTGCAAGAGGAGACATGGACCGCATTGAGGCCCATGGTAACAAAGGAAATAACTGCCTATAAAAACTAGACAGTAGCATTCTCAGAGCCTTCTTCCTGATGCTTGCAATCAACTCACAGTGTTGAAACTTTCTTTGATAGTTCAGGTTTGAAACACTGTTTCTGTAGAAACTGCAAGTGGATATTTGGACCTCTCTGAGAATTTCGTGGGAAACGGGATAAACCGCACGTAACTGAACAGAAGCATTCTCAGAACCTTCTTCCTGATGTTTGCATTCAGCTCACAGTGTTGAACCTTTCTTTGATAGTTCACGTTTGTAACACTCTTTTTGTAGAAATTGCAAGTGGATATTTGGACCTCTTTGAGGCCTATCGTACTAAAGGTAATAACTTCATATAAAAACAAGACAGAAGCTTTCTCAGAAAATTCTTGGGGATCATTGTGTTTGACTCACAGAGCTGAAAATTCCTTTGGATGGAGCAGGTTTGAAACACACTTTTTGTAGAATCTGCAAGTGGATATTTGGACCTTTCTGAGGATTTCGTTGGAAACGGGATAACTGCACCTAACTAAACAGAAGCATTCTCAGAAAATTCTTTGTGATGTTTGCATTCAAATCCCAGAGTTGAATCTTCCTTTGATAGTTCAAGTTTGAAGCACTCTTTTTGTTGGATCTGCAAGTGGATATTTGGACCACTCTGTGGCCTTCTTTCGAAACTGCTATATCTTCACATAAAATCTAGGCAGTAGCTTTCACAGAAACTTCTCTGTGATGATTGCATTCAACTCACAGAGTTGAAGGTTCCTTTTGAAACAGCAGTTTCCAAACACTCTTTCTGTGGAATCTGCAAGTGGATATTTGGACCGCTTTGAAGATTTCAATGGAAACCGGATAATCTTCACAGAAAAACTAAACAGAAACATTCTCAGAAACTTCTTTGTGATGTTTGCATTCAACTCACAGAGTTGAACTTTCCTTTTGAGAGAGAAGCTTTGCAACACTCTTTTTCTAGAATCTGCAATTGGACATTTGGAGGGCTTTGCGGACTGTGGTGGAAAAGGAAATATCTTCCCGTAGAAACTAGATAGAAGCATTCTCAGAAACTACTTTGGGATGATTGCATTCAAGTCTCAGAGTTGAACATTCTCCTTGACAGAGCAGTTTGGAAACTCTCTTTTTGTAGAATCTGCAAGTGGAGACATGGACCGCATTGAGGCCCATGGTAACAAAGGAAATAACTGCCTATAAAAACTAGACAGTAGCATTCTCAGAGCCTTCTTCGTGATGCTTGCATTCAACTCACAGTGTTGAACCTTTCTTTGATAGTTCAGGTTTGAAACACTGTTTCTGTAGAAACTGCAAGTGGATAATTGGACCTCTCTGAGGATTTCGCTGGAAACGGGATAAACATCACAGAACTAAACTGAAGCATTCTCAGAACTTTCTTCGTGATGTTTGCATTCAGCTCACATTGTTGAACATTTCTTTAATAGTTCACGTTTGAAACACTCTTTTTGTAGAAAGTGCAAGTGGATATTTGGACCTCTTTGAGGCCTATAGTAGTAAAGGTAATAACTTCTTATAAAAACAAGACAGAAGCTTTCTCAGAAAATTCTTGGGGATCATTGAGTTTAACTCACAGAGCTGAACATTCCTTTGGATGGAGCAGGTTTGAAACACACTTTTTGTAGAATCTGCAAGTGGATATTTGGACCTCTCTGAGGATTTCATTGGAAACGGGATAACTGCACCTAAGTAAACAGAAGCATTCTCAGAAACTTCTTTGTGATGTTTGCAATCAAATCCCAGAGTTGAATCTTGCTTTGATAGTTCAAGTTTGAAACACTCTTTTTGTTGGATCTGCAAGTGGATATTTGGACCACTCTGTGGCCATCTTTCGAAACTGCTATATGTTCACATAAAATCTAGACAGTAGCTTTCACAGAAACTTCTCTGTGATGATTGCATTCAACTCACAGAGTTGAAGGTTCCTTTTGAAACAGCAGTCTCCAAACACTCTTTCTGTGGAATCTGCAAGTGGATATTTGGACCGCTTTGAAGATTTCATTGGAAACGGGATAATCTTCACAGAAAAACTAAACAGAAACATTCTCAGAAACTTCTTTGTGATGTTTGCATTCAACTCACAGAGTTGAACTTTCCTTTTGAGAGAGAAGCTTTGCAACACTCTTTTTCTAGAATCTGCAAGTGGACATTTGGAGGGCTTTGAGGCCTGTGGTGGAAAAGGAAATATCTTCCCGTAGAAACTAGATAGAAGCATTCTCAGAAACTACTTTGGGATGATTGCATTCAAGTCTCAGAGTTGAACATTCTCTTTGACAGAGCAGTTTGGAAACTCTCTTTTTGTAGAATCTGCAAGTGGAGACATGGACCGCATTGAGGCCCATGGTAACAAAGGAAATAACTGCCTATAAAAACTAGACAGTAGCATTCTCAGAGCCTTCTTCGTGATGCTTGCATTCAACTCACAGTGTTGAACCTTTCTTTGATAGTTCAGGTTTGAAACACTGTTTCTGTAGAAACTGCAAGTGGATATTTGGACCTCTCTGAGGATTTCGTTGGAAACGGGATAAACAGCACAGAACTAAACTGAAGCATTCTCAGAACATTCTTCGTGATGTTTGTATTCAACTCACTGTGTTGAACCATTCTCTGATAGTTGAGGTTTGAAACACTCTTTTTGTAGAAACTGCAAGTGGATATTTGGACCTCTCTGAGGATTTCGTAGGAAACGGGATAAACCACACGTAACTAAACAGAAGCATTCTAAGAGCTTTCTTCTTGATGTTTGCATTCAATTCACAGTGTTGAACCTTTCTTTGATAGTTCAGGTTTGAAACACTCTTTTTGTAGAAACTGCAAGTGGATATTTGAACCGCTCTGAGGATTTCGTTGGAAACGGGATAAACCGCACGTAACTGAACAGAAGCATTCTCAGAACCTTCTTCCTGATGTTTGCATTCAGCTCACAGTGTTGAACCTTTCTTTGATAGTTCACGTTTGAAACACTCTTTTTCTAGAACCTGCAAGTGGATATTTGGACCTCTTTGAGGCCTATAGTAGTAAAGGAAATAACTTCATATAAAAACAAGACAGAAGCTTTCTCAGAAAATTCTTGGGGATCATTTAGCTTAGCTCACAGAGCTGAACATTCCTTTGGATGGAGCAGGTATGAAACACACTTTTTGTAGAATGTGCAAGTAGATATTTGGACCTCTCTGAGGATTTCATTGGAAAGGGATAACTGCACCTAACTAAACAGAAGCATTCTCAGAAACTTCTTTGTGATGTTTGCAATCAAATCCCAGAGTTGAATCTTTCTTTGAGAGTACAAGTTTGAAACACTCTTTTTGTTGGATCTGCAAGTGGATATTTGGACCACTCTGTGGCCTTCGTTTGAAACTGGTATATCTTCACATAAAATCTAGACAGTAGCTTTCACAGAAACTTCTCTGTGATGATTCCATTCAACTCACAGATTTGATGGTTCCTTTTGAAACAGCAGTTTCCAAACACTCTTTCTGTGGAATCTGCAAGTGGATATTTGGACCGCTTTGAAGATTTTGTTGGAAATGGGATAGTCTTCACAGAAATCCTAAACAGAATCATTCTCAGAAACTTCCTTGTGATGTTTGCATTGAACTCGCAGAGTTGAACTTTCCTTTTGAGAGAGAAGCTTTGCAACAATCTTTTTCTAGAATCTGCAAGTGTACATTTGGAGGGCTTTGAGGCCTGTGGTGGAAAAGGAAATATCTTCCCGTAGAAACTAGATAGAAGCATTCTCAGAAACTACTTTGGGATGATTGCATTCAAGTCTCAGAGATTAACATTCTCTTTGACAGAGCAGTTTGGAAACTCTCTTTTTGTAGAATCTGCAATGGAGACATGGACCGCATTGAGGCCCATGGTAACAAAGGAAATAACTGCCTATAAAAACTAGACAGTAGCATTCTCAGAGCCTTCTTCGTGATGCTTGCATTCAACTCACAGTGTTGAACCTTTCTTTGATAGTTCAGGTTTGAAACACTGTTTCTGTAGAAACTGCAAGTGGATATTTGGACCTCTCTGAGGATTTCGTTGGAAAAGGGATAAACCGCACATAACTAAACAGAAGCATTCTCAGAGCTTTCTTCGTGATGTTTGCATTCAGCTCACAGTGTTGAAATTTTCTTTGATAGTTCAGGTTTGAAACACTCTTTTTGTAGAAACTGCAAGTGGATATTTGGACCTCTTTGAGGCCTATAGTACTAAAGGTAATAACTTCATATAAAAACAAGACAGAAGCTTTCTCAGAAAATACTTGGGGATCATTGAGTTTAACTCACAGAGCTAAACATTCCTTTCGATGGAGCAGGTTTGAAACACACTTTTTGTAGAATCTGCAAGTGGATATTTGGAGCTCTCTGAGGATTTCGTTGGAAACGGGATAAACCGCACGTAACTGAACAGAAGCATTCTCAGAACCTTCTTCCTGATGTTTGCATTCAGATCACAGTGTTGAACCTTTGTTTGATAGTTCACGTTTGAAACACTCTTTTTGTAGAAACTGCAAGTGGACATTTGGACCTCTCTGCGGATTTCGTTGGAAACGGGATAAACAGCACAGAACTAAACTGAAGCGTTCTCAGAACTTTCTTCGTGATGTTTGAATTCAACTCACAGTGTTAAACCAATCTTTGATAGTTGAGGTTTGAAACACTCTTTTTGTAGAAACTACCAGTGGACATTTGGACCTCTCTGAGGATTTCGTTGGAAACGGGATAAACCACACGTAACTAAACAGAAGCATTCTCAGAACTTTCTTCGTGATGTTTGCATTCAACTCACAGTGTTGAACCTTTCTTTGATAGTTTAGGTTTGAAACACTCTTTTTGTAGAAACTGCAAGTGGATATTTGGACCTCTCTGAGGATTTCGTTGGAAATGGGATAAACCGCACGTAACTGAACAGAAGCATTCTCAGAACCTTCTTCCTGATGTTTGCATTCAGCTCACATTGTTGAACATTTCTTTAATAGTTCACGTTTGAAACACTCTTTTTGTAGAAAGTGCAAGTGGATATTTGGACCTCTTTGAGGCCTATAGTAGTAAAGGTAATAACTTCTTATAAAAACAAGACAGAAGCTTTCTCAGAAAATTCTTGGGGATCATTGAGTTTAACTCACAGAGCTGAACATTCCTTTGGATGGAGCAGGTTTGAAACACACTTTTTGTAGAATCTGCAAGTGGATATTTGGACCTCTCTGAGGATTTCATTGGAAACGGGATAACTGCACCTAAGTAAACAGAAGCATTCTCAGAAACTTCTTTGTGAGGTTTGCAATCAAATCCCAGAGTTGAATCTTGCTTTGATAGTTCAAGTTTGAAACACTCTTTTTGTTGGATCTGCAAGTGGATATTTGGACCACTCTGTGGCCATCTTTCGAAACTGCTATATGTTCACATAAAATCTAGACAGTAGCTTTCACAGAAACTTCTCTGTGATGATTGCATTCAACTCACAGAGTTGAAGGTTCCTTTTGAAACAGCAGTCTCCAAACACTCTTTCTGTGGAATCTGCAAGTGGATATTTGGACCGCTTTGAAGATTTCATTGGAAACGGGATAATCTTCACAGAAAAACTAAACAGAAACATTCTCAGAAACTTCTTTCTGATGTTTGCATTCAACTCACAGAGTTGAACTTTCCTTTTGAGAGAGAAGCTTTGCAACACTCTTTTTCTAGAATCTGCAAGTGGACATTTGGAGGGCTTTGAGGCCTGTGGTGGAAAAGGAAATATCTTCCCGTAGAAACTAGACAGAAGCATTCTCAGAAACTACTTTGGGATGATTGCATTCAAGTCTCAGAGTTGAACATTCTCTTTGACAGAGCAGTTTGGAAACTCTCTTTTTGTAGAATCTGCAAGTGGAGACATGGACCGCATTGAGGCCCATGGTAACAAAGGAAATAACTGCCTATAAAAACTAGACAGTAGCATTCTCAGAGCCTTTTTCGTGATGCTTGCATTCAACTCACAGTGTTGAACCTTTCTTTGATAGTTCAGGTTTGAAACACTGTTTCTGTAGAAACTGCAAGTGGATATTTGGACCTCTCTGAGGATTTCGTTGGAAACGGGATAAACCGCACGTAACTAAACTGAATCATTCTCAGAACTTTCTTCGTGATGTTTGTGTTCAACTCACTGTGTTGAACCATTCTTTGATAGTTGAGGTTTGAAACACTCTTTTTGTAGAAACTGCAAGTGGATATTTGGACCTCTCTGAGGATTTCGTAGGAAACGGGATAAGCCACACGTCACTAAACAGAAGCATTCTCAGAGCTTTCTTCGTGATGTTTGATTTCAATTCACAGTGTTGAACCTTTCTTTGATAGTTCAGGTTTGAAACACTCTATCTGTAGAAACTGCAAGTGGATATTTGAAACTCTCTGAGGATTTCGTTGGAAACGGGATAAACAGCACAGAACTAAACTGAAGCATTCTCAGAACTTTCTTCGTGATGTTTGAATTCGACTTACAGTGTTGAACCATTCTTTGATAATTGAGGTTTGTAACACTCTTTTTGTAGAAACTGCAAGTGGATATTTGGACCTCTTTGAGGTCTATCGTACTAAAGGTAATAACTTCATATAAAAACAAGACAGAAGCTTTCTCAGAAAATTCTTGGGGATCATTGAGTTTAACTCACAGAGCTGAACATTCCTTTGGATGGAGCAGGTTTGAAACACACTTTTTGTAGAATCTGCAAGTGGATATTTGGACCTCTCTGAGGATTTCGTTGGAAACGGGATAACTGCACCTGACTAAACAGAAGCATTCTCAGAAAATTCTTTGTGATGTTTGCATTCAAATCCCAGAGTTGAATCTTCCTTTGATAGTTCAAGTTTGAAGCACTCTTTTTGTTGGATCTGCAAGTGGATATTTGGACCACTCTGTGGCCTTCTTTCGAAACTGCTATATCTTCACATAAAATCTAGGCAGTAGCTTTCACAGAAACTTCTCTGTGATGATTGCATTCAACTCACAGAGTTGAAGGTTCCTTTTGAAACAGCAGTTTCCAAACACTCTTTCTGTGGAATCTGCAAGTGGATATTTGGACCGCTTTGAAGATTTCAATGGAAAGCGGATAATCTTCACAGAAAAACTAAACAGAAACATTCTCAGAAACTTCTTTGTGATGTTTGCATTCAACTCACAGAGTTGAACTTTCCTTTTGAGAGAGAAGCTTTGCAACACTCTTTTTCTAGAATCTGCAATTGGACATTTGGAGGGCTTTGCGGACTGTGGTGGAAAAGGAAATATCTTCCCGTAGAAACTAGATAGAAGCATTCTCAGAAACTACTTTGGGATGATTGCATTCAAGTCTCAGATTTGAACATTCTCCTTGACAGAGCAGTTTGGAAACTCTCTTCTTGTAGAATCTGCAAGTGGAGACATGGACCGCATTGAGGCCCATGGTAACAAAGGAAATAACTGCCTATAAAAACTAGACAGTAGCATTCTCAGAGCCTTCTTCGTGATGCTTGCATTCAACTCACAGTGTTGAACCTTTCTTTGATAGTTCAGGTTTGAAACACTGTTTCTGTAGAAACTGCAAGTGGATAATTGGACCTCTCTGAGGATTTCGCTGGAAACGGGATAAACATCACAGAACTAAACTGAAGCATTCTCAGAACTTTCTTCGTGATGTTTGCATTCAGCTCACATTGTTGAACATTTCTTTAATAGTTCACGTTTGAAACACTCTTTTTGTAGAAAGTGCAAGTGGATATTTGGACCTCTTTGAGGCCTATAGTAGTAAAGGTAATAACTTCTTATAAAAACAAGACAGAAGCTTTCTCAGAAAATTCTTGGGGATCATTGAGTTTAACTCACAGAGCTGAACATTCCTTTGGATGGAGCAGGTTTGAAACACACTTTTTGTAGAATCTGCAAGTGGATATTTGGACCTCTCTGAGGATTTCATTGGAAACGGGATAACTGCACCTAAGTAAACAGAAGCATTCTCAGAAACTTCTTTGTGATGTTTGCAATCAAATCCCAGAGTTGAATCTTGCTTTGATAGTTCAAGTTTGAAACACTCTTTTTGTTGGATCTGCAAGTGGATATTTGGACCACTCTGTGGCCATCTTTCGAAACTGCTATATGTTCACATAAAATCTAGACGGTAGCTTTCACAGAAACTTCTCTGTGATGATTGCATTCAACTCACAGAGTTGAAGGTTCCTTTTGAAACAGCAGTCTCCAAACACTCTTTCTGTGGAATCTGCAAGTGGATATTTGGACCGCTTTGAAGATTTCATTGGAAACGGGATAATCTTCACAGAAAAACTAAACAGAAACATTCTCAGAAACTTCTTTCTGATGTTTGCATTCAACTCACAGAGTTGAACTTTCCTTTTGAGAGAGAAGCTTTGCAACACTCTTTTTCTAGAATCTGCAAGTGGACATTTGGAGGGCTTTGAGGCCTGTGGTGGAAAAGGAAATATCTTCCCGTAGAAACTAGACAGAAGCATTCTCAGAAACTACTTTGGGATGATTGCATTCAAGTCTCAGAGTTGAACATTCTCTTTGACAGAGCAGTTTGGAAACTCTCTTTTTGTAGAATCTGCAAGTGGAGACATGGACCGCATTGAGGCCCATGGTAACAAAGGAAATAACTGCCTATAAAAACTAGACAGTAGCATTCTCAGAGCCTTCTTCGTGATGCTTGCATTCAACTCACAGTGTTGAACCTTTCTTTGATAGTTCAGGTTTGAAACACTGTTTCTGTAGAAACTGCAAGTGGATATTTGGACCTCTCTGAGGATTTCGTTGGAAACGGGATAAACCGCACGTAACTAAACTGAATCATTCTCAGAACTTTCTTCGTGATGTTTGTGTTCAACTCACTGTGTTGAACCATTCTTTGATAGTTGAGGTTTGAAACACTCTTTTTGTAGAAACTGCAAGTGGATATTTGGACCTCTCTGAGGATTTCGTAGGAAACAGGATAAACCACACGTCACTAAACAGAAGCATTCTCAGAGCTTTCTTCGTGATGTTTGATTTCAATTCACAGTGTTGAACCTTTCTTTGATAGTTCAGGTTTGAAACACTCTATCTGTAGAAACTGCAAGTGGATATTTGAAACTCTCTGAGGATTTCGTTGGAAACGGGATAAACAGCACAGAACTAAACTGAAGCATTCTCAGAACTTTCTTCGTGATGTTTGAATTCGACTTACAGTGTTGAACCATTCTTTGATAATTGAGGTTTGTAACACTCTTTTTGTAGAAACTGCAAGTGGATATTTGGACCTCTTTGAGGCCTATCCTACTAAAGGTAATAACTTCATATAAAAACAAGACAGAAGCTTTCTCAGAAAATTCTTGGGGATCATTGAGTTTAACTCACAGAGCTGAACATTCCTTTGGATGGAGCAGGTTTGAAACACACTTTTTGTAGAATCTGCAAGTGGATATTTGGACCTCTCTGAGGATTTCGTTGGAAACGGGATAACTGCACCTGACTAAACAGAAGCATTCTCAGAAAATTCTTTGTGATGTTTGCATTCAAATCCCAGAGTTGAATCTTCCTTTGATAGTTCAAGTTTGAAGCACTCTTTTTGTTGGATCTGCAAGTGGATATTTGGACCACTCTGTGGCCTTCTTTCGAAACTGCTATATCTTCACATAAAATCTAGGCAGTAGCTTTCACAGAAACTTCTCTGTGATGATTGCATTCAACTCACAGAGTTGAAGGTTCCTTTTGAAACAGCAGTTTCCAAACACTCTTTCTGTGGAATCTGCAAGTGGATATTTGGACCGCTTTGAAGATTTCAATGGAAACCGGATAATCTTCACAGAAAAACTAAACAGAAACATTCTCAGAAACTTCTTTGTGATGTTTGCATTCAACTCACAGAGTTGAACTTTCCTTTTGAGAGAGAAGCTTTGCAACACTCTTTTTCTAGAATCTGCAATTGGACATTTGGAGGGCTTTGCGGACTGTGGTGGAAAAGGAAATATCTTCCCGTAGAAACTAGATAGAAGCATTCTCAGAAACTACTTTGGGATGATTGCATTCAAGTCTCAGAGTTGAACATTCTCCTTGACAGAGCAGTTTGGAAACTCTCTTTTTGTAGAATCTGCAAGTGGAGACATGGACCGCATTGAGGCCCATGGTAACAAAGGAAATAACTGCCTATAAAAACTAGACAGTAGCATTCTCAGAGCCTTCTTCGTGATGCTTGCATTCAACTCACAGTGTTGAACCTTTCTTTGATAGTTCAGGTTTGAAACACTGTTTCTGTAGAAACTGCAAGTGGATATTTGGACCTCTCTGAGGATTTCGCTGGAAACGGGATAAACATCACAGAACTAAACTGAAGCATTCTCAGAACTTTCTTCGTGATGTTTGCATTCAGCTCACATTGTTGAACATTTCTTTAATAGTTCACGTTTGAAACACTCTTTTTGTAGAAAGTGCAAGTGGATATTTGGACCTCTTTGAGGCCTATAGTAGTAAAGGTAATAACTTCTTATAAAAACAAGACAGAAGCTTTCTCAGAAAATTCTTGGGGATCATTGAGTTTAACTCACAGAGCTGAACATTCCTTTGGATGGAGCAGGTTTGAAACACACTTTTTGTAGAATCTGCAAGTGGATATTTGGACCTCTCTGAGGATTTCATTGGAAACGGGATAACTGCACCTAAGTAAACAGAAGCATTCTCAGAAACTTCTTTGTGATGTTTGCAATCAAATCCCAGAGTTGAATCTTGCTTTGATAGTTCAAGTTTGAAACACTCTTTTTGTTGGATCTGCAAGTGGATATTTGGACCACTCTGTGGCCATCTTTCGAAACTGCTATATGTTCACATAAAATCTAGACAGTAGCTTTCACAGAAACTTCTCTGTGATGATTGCATTCAACTCACAGAGTTGAAGGTTCCTTTTGAAACAGCAGTCTCCAAACACTCTTTCTGTGGAATCTGCAAGTGGATATTTGGACCGCTTTGAAGATTTCATTGGAAACGGGATAATCTTCACAGAAAAACTAAACAGAAACATTCTCAGAAACTTCTTTGTGATGTTTGCATTCAACTCACAGAGTTGAACTTTCCTTTTGAGAGAGAAGCTTTGCAACACTCTTTTTCTAGAATCTGCAAGTGGACATTTGGAGGGCTTTGAGGCCTGTGGTGGAAAAGGAAATATCTTCCCGTAGAAACTAGACAGAAGCATTCTCAGAAACTACTTTGGGATGATTGCATTCAAGTCTCAGAGTTGAACATTCTCTTTGACAGAGCAGTTTGGAAACTCTCTTTTTGTAGAATCTGCAAGTGGAGACATGGACCGCATTGAGGCCCATGGTAACAAAGGAAATAACTGCCTATAAAAACTAGACAGTAGCATTCTCAGAGCCTTCTTCGTGATGCTTGCATTCAACTCACAGTGTTGAACCTTTCTTTGATAGTTCAGGTTTGAAACACTGTTTCTGTAGAAACTGCAAGTGGATATTTGGACCTCTCTGAGGATTTCGTTGGAAATGGGATAAACCGCACGTAACTAAACTGAATCATTCTCAGAACTTTCTTCGTGATGTTTGTGTTCAACTCACTGTGTTGAACCATTCTTTGATAGTTGAGGTTTGAAACACTCTTTTTGTAGAAACTGCAAGTGGATATTTGGACCTCTCTGAGGATTTCGTAGGAAACGGGATAAACCACACGTCACTAAACAGAAGCATTCTCAGAGCTTTCTTCGTGATGTTTGATTTCAATTCACAGTGTTGAACCTTTCTTTGATAGTTCAGGTTTGAAACACTCTATCTGTAGAAACTGCAAGTGGATATTTGAAACTCTCTGAGGATTTCGTTGGAAACGGGATAAACAGCACAGAACTAAACTGAAGCATTCTCAGAACTTTCTTCGTGATGTTTGAATTCGACTTACAGTGTTGAACCATTCTTTGATAATTGAGGTTTGTAACACTCTTTTTGTAGAAACTGCAAGTGGATATTTGGACCTCTTTGAGGCCTATCCTACTAAAGGTAATAACTTCATATAAAAACAAGACAGAAGCTTTCTCAGAAAATTCTTGGGGATCATTGAGTTTAACTCACAGAGCTGAACATTCCTTTGGATGGAGCAGGTTTGAAACACACTTTTTGTAGAATCTGCAAGTGGATATTTGGACCTCTCTGAGGATTTCGTTGGAAACGGGATAACTGCACCTGACTAAACAGAAGCATTCTCAGAAAATTCTTTGTGATGTTTGCATTCAAATCCCAGAGTTGAATCTTCCTTTGATAGTTCAAGTTTGAAGCACTCTTTTTGTTGGATCTGCAAGTGGATATTTGGACCACTCTGTGGCCTTCTTTCGAAACTGCTATATCTTCACATAAAATCTAGGCAGTAGCTTTCACAGAAACTTCTCTGTGATGATTGCATTCAACTCACAGAGTTGAAGGTTCCTTTTGAAACAGCAGTTTCCAAACACTCTTTCTGTGGAATCTGCAAGTGGATATTTGGACCGCTTTGAAGATTTCAATGGAAACCGGATAATCTTCACAGAAAAACTCAACAGAAACATTCTCAGAAACTTCTTTGTGATGTTTGCATTCAACTCACAGAGTTGAACTTTCCTTTTGAGAGAGAAGCTTTGCAACACTCTTTTTCTAGAATCTGCAATTGGACATTTGGAGGGCTTTGCGGACTGTGGTGGAAAAGGAAATATCTTCCCGTAGAAACTAGATAGAAGCATTCTCAGAAACTACTTTGGGATGATTGCATTCAAGTCTCAGAGTTGAACATTCTCCTTGACAGAGCAGTTTGGAAACTCTCTTTTTGTAGAATCTGCAAGTGGAGACATGGACCGCATTGAGGCCCATGGTAACAAAGGAAATAACTGCCTATAAAAACTAGACAGTAGCATTCTCAGAGCCTTCTTCGTGATGCTTGCATTCAACTCACAGTGTTGAACCTTTCTTTGATAGTTCAGGTTTGAAACACTGTTTCTGTAGAAACTGCAAGTGGATATTTGGACCTCTCTGAGGATTTCGCTGGAAACGGGATAAACATCACAGAACTAAACTGAAGCATTCTCAGAACTTTCTTCGTGATGTTTGCATTCAGCTCACATTGTTGAACATTTCTTTAATAGTTCACGTTTGAAACACTCTTTTTGTAGAAAGTGCAAGTGGATATTTGGACCTCTTTGAGGCCTATAGTAGTAAAGGTAATAACTTCTTATAAAAACAAGACAGAAGCTTTCTCAGAAAATTCTTGGGGATCATTGAGTTTAACTCACAGAGCTGAACATTCCTTTGGATGGAGCAGGTTTGAAACACACTTTTTGTAGAATCTGCAAGTGGATATTTGGACCTCTCTGAGGATTTCATTGGAAACGGGATAACTGCACCTAAGTAAACAGAAGCATTCTCAGAAACTTCTTTGTGATGTTTGCAATCAAATCCCAGAGTTGAATCTTGCTTTGATAGTTCAAGTTTGAAACACTCTTTTTGTTGGATCTGCAAGTGGATATTTGGACCACTCTGTGGCCATCTTTCGAAACTGCTATATGTTCACATAAAATCTAGACAGTAGCTTTCACAGAAACTTCTCTGTGATGATTGCATTCAACTCACAGAGTTGAAGGTTCCTTTTGAAACAGCAGTCTCCAAACACTCTTTCTGTGGAATCTGCAAGTGGATATTTGGACCGCTTTGAAGATTTCATTGGAAACGGGATAATCTTCACAGAAAAACTAAACAGAAACATTCTCAGAAACTTCTTTGTGATGTTTGCATTCAACTCACAGAGTTGAACTTTCCTTTTGAGAGAGAAGCTTTGCAACACTCTTTTTCTAGAATCTGCAAGTGGACATTTGGAGGGCTTTGAGGCCTGTGGTGGAAAAGGAAATATCTTCCCGTAGAAACTAGACAGAAGCATTCTCAGAAACTACTTTGGGATGATTGCATTCAAGTCTCAGAGTTGAACATTCTCTTTGACAGAGCAGTTTGGAAACTCTCTTTTTGTAGAATCTGCAAGTGGAGACATGGACCGCATTGAGGCCCATGGTAACAAAGGAAATAACTGCCTATAAAAACTAGACAGTAGCATTCTCAGAGCCTTCTTCGTGATGCTTGCATTCAACTCACAGTGTTGAACCTTTCTTTGATAGTTCAGGTTTGAAACACTGTTTCTGTAGAAACTGCAAGTGGATATTTGGACCTCTCTGAGGATTTCGTTGGAAATGGGATAAACCGCACGTAACTAAACTGAATCATTCTCAGAACTTTCTTCGTGATGTTTGTGTTCAACTCACTGTGTTGAACCATTCTTTGATAGTTGAGGTTTGAAACACTCTTTTTGTAGAAACTGCAAGTGGATATTTGGACCTCTCTGAGGATTTCGTAGGAAACGGGATAAACCACACGTCACTAAACAGAAGCATTCTCAGAGCTTTCTTCGTGATGTTTGATTTCAATTCACAGTGTTGAACCTTTCTTTGATAGTTCAGGTTTGAAACACTCTATCTGTAGAAACTGCAAGTGGATATTTGAAACTCTCTGAGGATTTCGTTGGAAACGGGATAAACAGCACAGAACTAAACTGAAGCATTCTCAGAACTTTCTTCGTGATGTTTGAATTCGACTTACAGTGTTGAACCATTCTTTGATAATTGAGGTTTGTAACACTCTTTTTGTAGAAACTGCAAGTGGATATTTGGACCTCTTTGAGGCCTATCCTACTAAAGGTAATAACTTCATATAAAAACAAGACAGAAGCTTTCTCAGAAAATTCTTGGGGATCATTGAGTTTAACTCACAGAGCTGAACATTCCTTTGGATGGAGCAGGTTTGAAACACACTTTTTGTAGAATCTGCAAGTGGATATTTGGACCTCTCTGAGGATTTCGTTGGAAACGGGATAACTGCACCTGACTAAACAGAAGCATTCTCAGAAAATTCTTTGTGATGTTTGCATTCAAATCCCAGAGTTGAATCTTCCTTTGATAGTTCAAGTTTGAAGCACTCTTTTTGTTGGATCTGCAAGTGGATATTTGGACCACTCTGTGGCCTTCTTTCGAAACTGCTATATCTTCACATAAAATCTAGGCAGTAGCTTTCACAGAAACTTCTCTGTGATGATTGCATTCAACTCACAGAGTTGAAGGTTCCTTTTGAAACAGCAGTTTCCAAACACTCTTTCTGTGGAATCTGCAAGTGGATATTTGGACCGCTTTGAAGATTTCAATGGAAACCGGATAATCTTCACAGAAAAACTAAACAGAAACATTCTCAGAAACTTCTTTGTGATGTTTGCATTCAACTCACAGAGTTGAACTTTCCTTTTGAGAGAGAAGCTTTGCAACACTCTTTTTCTAGAATCTGCAATTGGACATTTGGAGGGCTTTGCGGACTGTGGTGGAAAAGGAAATATCTTCCCGTAGAAACTAGATAGAAGCATTCTCAGAAACTACTTTGGGATGATTGCATTCAAGTCTCAGAGTTGAACATTCTCCTTGACAGAGCAGTTTGGAAACTCTCTTTTTGTAGAATCTGCAAGTGGAGACATGGACCGCATTGAGGCCCATGGTAACAAAGGAAATAACTGCCTATAAAAACTAGACAGTAGCATTCTCAGAGCCTTCTTCGTGATGCTTGCATTCAACTCACAGTGTTGAACCTTTCTTTGATAGTTCAGGTTTGAAACACTGTTTCTGTAGAAACTGCAAGTGGATATTTGGACCTCTCTGAGGATTTCGCTGGAAACGGGATAAACATCACAGAACTAAACTGAAGCATTCTCAGAACTTTCTTCGTGATGTTTGCATTCAGCTCACATTGTTGAACATTTCTTTAATAGTTCACGTTTGAAACACTCTTTTTGTAGAAAGTGCAAGTGGATATTTGGACCTCTTTGAGGCCTATAGTAGTAAAGGTAATAACTTCTTATAAAAACAAGACAGAAGCTTTCTCAGAAAATTCTTGGGGATCATTGAGTTTAACTCACAGAGCTGAACATTCCTTTGGATGGAGCAGGTTTGAAACACACTTTTTGTAGAATCTGCAAGTGGATATTTGGACCTCTCTGAGGATTTCATTGGAAACGGGATAACTGCACCTAAGTAAACAGAAGCATTCTCAGAAACTTCTTTGTGATGTTTGCAATCAAATCCCAGAGTTGAATCTTGCTTTGATAGTTCAAGTTTGAAACACTCTTTTTGTTGGATCTGCAAGTGGATATTTGGACCACTCTGTGGCCATCTTTCGAAACTGCTATATGTTCACATAAAATCTAGACAGTAGCTTTCACAGAAACTTCTCTGTGATGATTGCATTCAACTCACAGAGTTGAAGGTTCCTTTTGAAACAGCAGTCTCCAAACACTCTTTCTGTGGAATCTGCAAGTGGATATTTGGACCGCTTTGAAGATTTCATTGGAAACGGGATAATCTTCACAGAAAAACTAAACAGAAACATTCTCAGAAACTTCTTTGTGATGTTTGCATTCAACTCACAGAGTTGAACTTTCCTTTTGAGAGAGAAGCTTTGCAACACTCTTTTTCTAGAATCTGCAAGTGGACATTTGGAGGGCTTTGAGGCCTGTGGTGGAAAAGGAAATATCTTCCCGTAGAAACTAGACAGAAGCATTCTCAGAAACTACTTTGGGATGATTGCATTCAAGTCTCAGAGTTGAACATTCTCTTTGACAGAGCAGTTTGGAAACTCTCTTTTTGTAGAATCTGCAAGTGGAGACATGGACCGCATTGAGGCCCATGGTAACAAAGGAAATAACTGCCTATAAAAACTAGACAGTAGCATTCTCAGAGCCTTCTTCGTGATGCTTGCATTCAACTCACAGTGTTGAACCTTTCTTTGATAGTTCAGGTTTGAAACACTGTTTCTGTAGAAACTGCAAGTGGATATTTGGACCTCTCTGAGGATTTCGTTGGAAACGGGATAAACCGCACGTAACTAAACTGAATCATTCTCAGAACTTTCTTCGTGATGTTTGTGTTCAACTCACTGTGTTGAACCATTCTTTGATAGTTGAGGTTTGAAACACTCTTTTTGTAGAAACTGCAAGTGGATATTTGGACCTCTCTGAGGATTTCGTAGGAAACGGGATAAACCACACGTCACTAAACAGAAGCATTCTCAGAGCTTTCTTCGTGATGTTTGATTTCAATTCACAGTGTTGAACCTTTCTTTGATAGTTCAGGTTTGAAACACTCTATCTGTAGAAACTGCAAGTGGATATTTGAAACTCTCTGAGGATTTCGTTGGAAACGGGATAAACAGCACAGAACTAAACTGAAGCATTCTCAGAACTTTCTTCGTGATGTTTGAATTCGACTTACAGTGTTGAACCATTCTTTGATAATTGAGGTTTGTAACACTCTTTTTGTAGAAACTGCAAGTGGATATTTGGACCTCTTTGAGGCCTATCGTACTAAAGGTAATAACTTCATATAAAAACAAGACAGAAGCTTTCTCAGAAAATTCTTGGGGATCATTGAGTTTAACTCACAGAGCTGAACATTCCTTTGGATGGAGCAGGTTTGAAACACACTTTTTGTAGAATCTGCAAGTGGATATTTGGACCTCTCTGAGGATTTCGTTGGAAACGGGATAACTGCACCTGACTAAACAGAAGCATTCTCAGAAAATTCTTTGTGATGTTTGCATTCAAATCCCAGAGTTGAATCTTCCTTTGATAGTTCAAGTTTGAAGCACTCTTTTTGTTGGATCTGCAAGTGGATATTTGGACCACTCTGTGGCCTTCTTTCGAAACTGCTATATCTTCACATAAAATCTAGGCAGTAGCTTTCACAGAAACTTCTCTGTGATGATTGCATTCAACTCACAGAGTTGAAGGTTCCTTTTGAAACAGCAGTTTCCAAACACTCTTTCTGTGGAATCTGCAAGTGGATATTTGGACCGCTTTGAAGATTTCAATGGAAACCGGATAATCTTCACAGAAAAACTCAACAGAAACATTCTCAGAAACTTCTTTGTGATGTTTGCATTCAACTCACAGAGTTGAACTTTCCTTTTGAGAGAGAAGCTTTGCAACACTCTTTTTCTAGAATCTGCAATTGGACATTTGGAGGGCTTTGCGGACTGTGGTGGAAAAGGAAATATCTTCCCGTAGAAACTAGATAGAAGCATTCTCAGAAACTACTTTGGGATGATTGCATTCAAGTCTCAGAGTTGAACATTCTCCTTGACAGAGCAGTTTGGAAACTCTCTTTTTGTAGAATCTGCAAGTGGAGACATGGACCGCATTGAGGCCCATGGTAACAAAGGAAATAACTGCCTATAAAAACTAGACAGTAGCATTCTCAGAGCCTTCTTCGTGATGCTTGCATTCAACTCACAGTGTTGAACCTTTCTTTGATAGTTCAGGTTTGAAACACTGTTTCTGTAGAAACTGCAAGTGGATAATTGGACCTCTCTGAGGATTTCGCTGGAAACGGGATAAACATCACAGAACTAAACTGAAGCATTCTCAGAACTTTCTTCGTGATGTTTGCATTCAGCTCACATTGTTGAACATTTCTTTAATAGTTCACGTTTGAAACACTCTTTTTGTAGAAAGTGCAAGTGGATATTTGGACCTCTTTGAGGCCTATAGTAGTAAAGGTAATAACTTCTTATAAAAACAAGACAGAAGCTTTCTCAGAAAATTCTTGGGGATCATTGAGTTTAACTCACAGAGCTGAACATTCCTTTGGATGGAGCAGGTTTGAAACACACTTTTTGTAGAATCTGCAAGTGGATATTTGGACCTCTCTGAGGATTTCATTGGAAACGGGATAACTGCACCTAAGTAAACAGAAGCATTCTCAGAAAATTCTTTGTGATGTTTTCATTCAAATCCCAGAGTTGAATCTTGCTTTGATAGTTCAAGTTTGAAACACTCTTTTTGTTGGATCTGCAAGTGGATATTTGGACCACTCTGTGGCCATCTTTCGAAACTGCTATATGTTCACATAAAATCTAGACAGTAGCTTTCACAGAAACTTCTCTGTGATGATTGCATTCAACTCACAGAGTTGAAGGTTCCTTTTGAAACAGCAGTCTCCAAACACTCTTTCTGTGGAATCTGCAAGTGGATATTTGGACCGCTTTGAAGATTTCATTGGAAACGGGATAATCTTCACAGAAAAACTAAACAGAAACATTCTCAGAAACTTCTTTGTGATGTTTGCATTCAACTCACAGAGTTGAACTTTCCTTTTGAGAGAGAAGCTTTGCAACACTCTTTTTCTAGAATCTGCAAGTGGACATTTGGAGGGCTTTGAGGCCTGTGGTGGAAAAGGAAATATCTTCCCGTAGAAACTAGACAGAAGCATTCTCAGAAACTACTTTGAGATGATTGCATTCAAGTCTCAGAGTTGAACATTCTCTTTGACAGAGCAGTTTGGAAACTCTCTTTTTGTAGAATCTGCAAGTGGAGACATGGACCGCATTGAGGCCCATGGTAACAAAGGAAATAACTGCCTATAAAAACTAGACAGTAGCATTCTCAGAGCCTTCTTCGTGATGCTTGCATTCAACTCACAGTGTTGAACCTTTCTTTGATAGTTCAGGTTTGAAACACTGTTTCTGTAGAAACTGCAAGTGGATATTTGGACCTCTCTGAGGATTTCGTTGGAAACGGGATAAACCGCACGTAACTAAACTGAATCATTCTCAGAACTTTCTTCGTGATGTTTGTGTTCAACTCACTGTGTTGAACCATTCTTTGATAGTTGAGGTTTGAAACACTCTTTTTGTAGAAACTGCAAGTGGATATTTGGACCTCTCTGAGGATTTCGTAGGAAACGGGATAAACCACACGTCACTAAACAGAAGCATTCTCAGAGCTTTCTTCGTGATGTTTGATTTCAATTCACAGTGTTGAACCTTTCTTTGATAGTTCAGGTTTGAAACACTCTATCTGTAGAAACTGCAAGTGGATATTTGAAACTCTCTGAGGATTTCGTTGGAAACGGGATAAACAGCACAGAACTAAACTGAAGCATTCTCAGAACTTTCTTCGTGATGTTTGAATTCGACTTACAGTGTTGAACCATTCTTTGATAATTGAGGTTTGTAACACTCTTTTTGTAGAAACTGCAAGTGGATATTTGGACCTCTTTGAGGCCTATCGTACTAAAGGTAATAACTTCATATAAAAACAAGACAGAAGCTTTCTCAGAAAATTCTTGGGGATCATTGAGTTTAACTCACAGAGCTGAACATTCCTTTGGATGGAGCAGGTTTGAAACACACTTTTTGTAGAATCTGCAAGTGGATATTTGGACCTCTCTGAGGATTTCGTTGGAAACGGGATAACTGCACCTGACTAAACAGAAGCATTCTCAGAAAATTCTTTGTGATGTTTGCATTCAAATCCCAGAGTTGAATCTTCCTTTGATAGTTCAAGTTTGAAGCACTCTTTTTGTTGGATCTGCAAGTGGATATTTGGACCACTCTGTGGCCTTCTTTCGAAACTGCTATATCTTCACATAAAATCTAGGCAGTAGCTTTCACAGAAACTTCTCTGTGATGATTGCATTCAACTCACAGAGTTGAAGGTTCCTTTTGAAACAGCAGTTTCCAAACACTCTTTCTGTGGAATCTGCAAGTGGATATTTGGACCGCTTTGAAGATTTCAATGGAAACCGGATAATCTTCACAGAAAAACTAAACAGAAACATTCTCAGAAACTTCTTTGTGATGTTTGCATTCAACTCACAGAGTTGAACTTTCCTTTTGAGAGAGAAGCTTTGCAACACTCTTTTTCTAGAATCTGCAATTGGACATTTGGAGGGCTTTGCGGACTGTGGTGGAAAAGGAAATATCTTCCCGTAGAAACTAGATAGAAGCATTCTCAGAAACTACTTTGGGATGATTGCATTCAAGTCTCAGAGTTGAACATTCTCCTTGACAGAGCAGTTTGGAAACTCTCTTTTTGTAGAATCTGCAAGTGGAGACATGGACCGCATTGAGGCCCATGGTAACAAAGGAAATAACTGCCTATAAAAACTAGACAGTAGCATTCTCAGAGCCTTCTTCGTGATGCTTGCATTCAACTCACAGTGTTGAACCTTTCTTTGATAGTTCAGGTTTGAAACACTGTTTCTGTAGAAACTGCAAGTGGATATTTGGACCTCTCTGAGGATTTCGCTGGAAACGGGATAAACAGCACAGAACTAAACTGAAGCATTCTCAGAACTTTCTTCGTGATGTTTGCATTCAGCTCACATTGTTGAACATTTCTTTAATAGTTCACGTTTGAAACACTCTTTTTGTAGAAAGTGCAAGTGGATATTTGGACCTCTTTGAGGCCTATAGTAGTAAAGGTAATAACTTCTTATAAAAACAAGACAGAAGCTTTCTCAGAAAATTCTTGGGGATCATTGAGTTTAACTCACAGAGCTGAACATTCCTTTGGATGGAGCAGGTTTGAAACACACTTTTTGTAGAATCTGCAAGTGGATATTTGGACCTCTCTGAGGATTTCATTGGAAACGGGATAACTGCACCTAAGTAAACAGAAGCATTCTCAGAAACTTCTTTGTGATGTTTGCAATCAAATCCCAGAGTTGAATCTTGCTTTGATAGTTCAAGTTTGAAACACTCTTTTTGTTGGATCTGCAAGTGGATATTTGGACCACTCTGTGGCCATCTTTCGAAACTGCTATATGTTCACATAAAATCTAGACAGTAGCTTTCACAGAAACTTCTCTGTGATGATTGCATTCAACTCACAGAGTTGAAGGTTCCTTTTGAAACAGCAGTCTCCAAACACTCTTTCTGTGGAATCTGCAAGTGGATATTTGGACCGCTTTGAAGATTTCATTGGAAACGGGATAATCTTCACAGAAAAACTAAACAGAAACATTCTCAGAAACTTCTTTGTGATGTTTGCATTCAACTCACAGAGTTGAACTTTCCTTTTGAGAGAGAAGCTTTGCAACACTCTTTTTCTAGAATCTGCAAGTGGACATTTGGAGGGCTTTGAGGCCTGTGGTGGAAAAGGAAATATCTTCCCGTAGAAACTAGACAGAAGCATTCTCAGAAACTACTTTGGGATGATTGCATTCAAGTCTCAGAGTTGAACATTCTCTTTGACAGAGCAGTTTGGAAACTCTCTTTTTGTAGAATCTGCAAGTGGAGACATGGACCGCATTGAGGCCCATGGTAACAAAGGAAATAACTGCCTATAAAAACTAGACAGTAGCATTCTCAGAGCCTTCTTCGTGATGCTTGCATTCAACTCACAGTGTTGAACCTTTCTTTGATAGTTCAGGTTTGAAACACTGTTTCTGTAGAAACTGCAAGTGGATATTTGGACCTCTCTGAGGATTTCGTTGGAAACGGGATAAACCGCACGTAACTAAACTGAATCATTCTCAGAACTTTCTTCGTGATGTTTGTGTTCAACTCACTGTGTTGAACCATTCTTTGATAGTTGAGGTTTGAAACACTCTTTTTGTAGAAACTGCAAGTGGATATTTGGACCTCTCTGAGGATTTCGTAGGAAACGGGATAAACCACACGTCACTAAACAGAAGCATTCTCAGAGCTTTCTTCGTGATGTTTGATTTCAATTCACAGTGTTGAACCTTTCTTTGATAGTTCAGGTTTGAAACACTCTATCTGTAGAAACTGCAAGTGGATATTTGAAACTCTCTGAGGATTTCGTTGGAAACGGGATAAACAGCACAGAACTAAACTGAAGCATTCTCAGAACTTTCTTCGTGATGTTTGAATTCGACTTACAGTGTTGAACCATTCTTTGATAATTGAGGTTTGTAACACTCTTTTTGTAGAAACTGCAAGTGGATATTTGGACCTCTTTGAGGCCTATCGTACTAAAGGTAATAACTTCATATAAAAACAAGACAGAAGCTTTCTCAGAAAATTCTTGGGGATCATTGAGTTTAACTCACAGAGCTGAACATTCCTTTGGATGGAGCAGGTTTGAAACACACTTTTTGTAGAATCTGCAAGTGGATATTTGGACCTCTCTGAGGATTTCGTTGGAAACGGGATAACTGCACCTGACTAAACAGAAGCATTCTCAGAAAATTCTTTGTGATGTTTGCATTCAAATCCCAGAGTTGAATCTTCCTTTGATAGTTCAAGTTTGAAGCACTCTTTTTGTTGGATCTGCAAGTGGATATTTGGACCACTCTGTGGCCTTCTTTCGAAACTGCTATATCTTCACATAAAATCTAGGCAGTAGCTTTCACAGAAACTTCTCTGTGATGATTGCATTCAACTCACAGAGTTGAAGGTTCCTTTTGAAACAGCAGTTTCCAAACACTCTTTCTGTGGAATCTGCAAGTGGATATTTGGACCGCTTTGAAGATTTCAATGGAAACCGGATAATCTTCACAGAAAAACTCAACAGAAACATTCTCAGAAACTTCTTTGTGATGTTTGCATTCAACTCACAGAGTTGAACTTTCCTTTTGAGAGAGAAGCTTTGCAACACTCTTTTTCTAGAATCTGCAATTGGACATTTGGAGGGCTTTGCGGACTGTGGTGGAAAAGGAAATATCTTCCCGTAGAAACTAGATAGAAGCATTCTCAGAAACTACTTTGGGATGATTGCATTCAAGTCTCAGAGTTGAACATTCTCCTTGACAGAGCAGTTTGGAAACTCTCTTTTTGTAGAATCTGCAAGTGGAGACATGGACCGCATTGAGGCCCATGGTAACAAAGGAAATAACTGCCTATAAAAACTAGACAGTAGCATTCTCAGAGCCTTCTTCGTGATGCTTGCATTCAACTCACAGTGTTGAACCTTTCTTTGATAGTTCAGGTTTGAAACACTGTTTCTGTAGAAACTGCAAGTGGATAATTGGACCTCTCTGAGGATTTCGCTGGAAACGGGATAAACATCACAGAACTAAACTGAAGCATTCTCAGAACTTTCTTCGTGATGTTTGCATTCAGCTCACATTGTTGAACATTTCTTTAATAGTTCACGTTTGAAACACTCTTTTTGTAGAAAGTGCAAGTGGATATTTGGACCTCTTTGAGGCCTATAGTAGTAAAGGTAATAACTTCTTATAAAAACAAGACAGAAGCTTTCTCAGAAAATTCTTGGGGATCATTGAGTTTAACTCACAGAGCTGAACATTCCTTTGGATGGAGCAGGTTTGAAACACACTTTTTGTAGAATCTGCAAGTGGATATTTGGACCTCTCTGAGGATTTCATTGGAAACGGGATAACTGCACCTAAGTAAACAGAAGCATTCTCAGAAACTTCTTTGTGATGTTTGCATTCAAATCCCAGAGTTGAATCTTGCTTTGATAGTTCAAGTTTGAAACACTCTTTTTGTTGGATCTGCAAGTGGATATTTGGACCACTCTGTGGCCATCTTTCGAAACTGCTATATGTTCACATAAAATCTAGACAGTAGCTTTCACAGAAACTTCTCTGTGATGATTGCATTCAACTCACAGAGTTGAAGGTTCCTTTTGAAACAGCAGTCTCCAAACACTCTTTCTGTGGAATCTGCAAGTGGATATTTGGACCGCTTTGAAGATTTCATTGGAAACGGGATAATCTTCACAGAAAAACTAAACAGAAACATTCTCAGAAACTTCTTTGTGATGTTTGCATTCAACTCACAGAGTTGAACTTTCCTTTTGAGAGAGAAGCTTTGCAACACTCTTTTTCTAGAATCTGCAAGTGGACATTTGGAGGGCTTTGAGGCCTGTGGTGGAAAAGGAAATATCTTCCCGTAGAAACTAGACAGAAGCATTCTCAGAAACTACTTTGGGATGATTGCATTCAAGTCTCAGAGTTGAACATTCTCTTTGACAGAGCAGTTTGGAAACTCTCTTTTTGTAGAATCTGCAAGTGGAGACATGGACCGCATTGAGGCCCATGGTAACAAAGGAAATAACTGCCTATAAAAACTAGACAGTAGCATTCTCAGAGCCTTCTTCGTGATGCTTGCATTCAACTCACAGTGTTGAACCTTTCTTTGATAGTTCAGGTTTGAAACACTGTTTCTGTAGAAACTGCAAGTGGATATTTGGACCTCTCTGAGGATTTCGTTGGAAACGGGATAAACCGCACGTAACTAAACTGAATCATTCTCAGAACTTTCTTCGTGATGTTTGTGTTCAACTCACTGTGTTGAACCATTCTTTGATAGTTGAGGTTTGAAACACTCTTTTTGTAGAAACTGCAAGTGGATATTTGGACCTCTCTGAGGATTTCGTAGGAAACGGGATAAACCACACGTCACTAAACAGAAGCATTCTCAGAGCTTTCTTCGTGATGTTTGATTTCAATTCACAGTGTTGAACCTTTCTTTGATAGTTCAGGTTTGAAACACTCTATCTGTAGAAACTGCAAGTGGATATTTGAAACTCTCTGAGGATTTCGTTGGAAACGGGATAAACAGCACAGAACTAAACTGAAGCATTCTCAGAACTTTCTTCGTGATGTTTGAATTCGACTTACAGTGTTGAACCATTCTTTGATAATTGAGGTTTGTAACACTCTTTTTGTAGAAACTGCAAGTGGATATTTGGACCTCTTTGAGGCCTATCGTACTAAAGGTAATAACTTCATATAAAAACAAGACAGAAGCTTTCTCAGAAAATTCTTGGGGATCATTGAGTTTAACTCACAGAGCTGAACATTCCTTTGGATGGAGCAGGTTTGAAACACACTTTTTGTAGAATCTGCAAGTGGATATTTGGACCTCTCTGAGGATTTCGTTGGAAACGGGATAACTGCACCTGACTAAACAGAAGCATTCTCAGAAAATTCTTTGTGATGTTTGCATTCAAATCCCAGAGTTGAATCTTCCTTTGATAGTTCAAGTTTGAAGCACTCTTTTTGTTGGATCTGCAAGTGGATATTTGGACCACTCTGTGGCCTTCTTTCGAAACTGCTATATCTTCACATAAAATCTAGGCAGTAGCTTTCACAGAAACTTCTCTGTGATGATTGCATTCAACTCACAGAGTTGAAGGTTCCTTTTGAAACAGCAGTTTCCAAACACTCTTTCTGTGGAATCTGCAAGTGGATATTTGGACCGCTTTGAAGATTTCAATGGAAACCGGATAATCTTCACAGAAAAACTCAACAGAAACATTCTCAGAAACTTCTTTGTGATGTTTGCATTCAACTCACAGAGTTGAACTTTCCTTTTGAGAGAGAAGCTTTGCAACACTCTTTTTCTAGAATCTGCAATTGGACATTTGGAGGGCTTTGCGGACTGTGGTGGAAAAGGAAATATCTTCCCGTAGAAACTAGATAGAAGCATTCTCAGAAACTACTTTGGGATGATTGCATTCAAGTCTCAGAGTTGAACATTCTCCTTGACAGAGCAGTTTGGAAACTCTCTTTTTGTAGAATCTGCAAGTGGAGACATGGACCGCATTGAGGCCCATGGTAACAAAGGAAATAACTGCCTATAAAAACTAGACAGTAGCATTCTCAGAGCCTTCTTCGTGATGCTTGCATTCAACTCACAGTGTTGAACCTTTCTTTGATAGTTCAGGTTTGAAACACTGTTTCTGTAGAAACTGCAAGTGGATATTTGGACCTCTCTGAGGATTTCGCTGGAAACGGGATAAACATCACAGAACTAAACTGAAGCATTCTCAGAACTTTCTTCGTGATGTTTGCATTCAGCTCACATTGTTGAACATTTCTTTAATAGTTCACGTTTGAAACACTCTTTTTGTAGAAAGTGCAAGTGGATATTTGGACCTCTTTGAGGCCTATAGTAGTAAAGGTAATAACTTCTTATAAAAACAAGACAGAAGCTTTCTCAGAAAATTCTTGGGGATCATTGAGTTTAACTCACAGAGCTGAACATTCCTTTGGATGGAGCAGGTTTGAAACACACTTTTTGTAGAATCTGCAAGTGGATATTTGGACCTCTCTGAGGATTTCATTGGAAACGGGATAACTGCACCTAAGTAAACAGAAGCATTCTCAGAAACTTCTTTGTGATGTTTGCAATCAAATCCCAGAGTTGAATCTTGCTTTGATAGTTCAAGTTTGAAACACTCTTTTTGTTGGATCTGCAAGTGGATATTTGGACCACTCTGTGGCCATCTTTCGAAACTGCTATATGTTCACATAAAATCTAGACAGTAGCTTTCACAGAAACTTCTCTGTGATGATTGCATTCAACTCACAGAGTTGAAGGTTCCTTTTGAAACAGCAGTCTCCAAACACTCTTTCTGTGGAATCTGCAAGTGGATATTTGGACCGCTTTGAAGATTTCATTGGAAACGGGATAATCTTCACAGAAAAGCTAAACAGAAACATTCTCAGAAACTTCTTTCTGATGTTTGCATTCAACTCACAGAGTTGAACTTTCCTTTTGAGAGAGAAGCTTTGCAACACTCTTTTTCTAGAATCTGCAAGTGGACATTTGGAGGGCTTTGAGGCCTGTGGTGGAAAAGGAAATATCTTCCCGTAGAAACTAGACAGAAGCATTCTCAGAAACTACTTTGGGATGATTGCATTCAAGTCTCAGAGTTGAACATTCTCTTTGACAGAGCAGTTTGGAAACTCTCTTTTTGTAGAATCTGCAAGTGGAGACATGGACCGCATTGAGGCCCATGGTAACCAAGGAAATAACTGCCTATAAAAACTAGACAGTAGCATTCTCAGAAGCTTCTTCGTGATGCTTGCATTCAACTCACAGTGTTGAACCTTTCTTTGATAGTTCAGGTTTGAAACACTGTTTCTGTAGAAACTGCAAGTGGATATTTGGACCTCTCTGAGGATTTCGTTGGAAACGGGATAAACCGCACGTAACTAAACTGAATCATTCTCAGAACTTTCTTCGTGATGTTTGTGTTCAACTCACTGTGTTGAACCATTCTTTGATAGTTGAGGTTTGAAACACTCTTTTTGTAGAAACTGCAAGTGGATATTTGGACCTCTCTGAGGATTTCGTAGGAAACGGGATAAACCACACGTCACTAAACAGAAGCATTCTCAGAGCTTTCTTCGTGATGTTTGATTTCAATTCACAGTGTTGAACCTTTCTTTGATAGTTCAGGTTTGAAACACTCTATCTGTAGAAACTGCAAGTGGATATTTGAAACTCTCTGAGGATTTCGTTGGAAACGGGATAAACAGCACAGAACTAAACTGAAGCATTCTCAGAACTTTCTTCGTGATGTTTGAATTCGGCTTACAGTGTTGAACCATTCTTTGATAATTGAGGTTTGTAACACTCTTTTTGTAGAAACTGCAAGTGGATATTTGGACCTCTTTGAGGCCTATCGTACTAAAGGTAATAACTTCATATAAAAACAAGACAGAAGCTTTCTCAGAAAATTCTTGGGGATCATTGAGTTTAACTCACAGAGCTGAACATTCCTTTGGATGGAGCAGGTTTGAAACACACTTTTTGTAGAATCTGCAAGTGGATATTTGGACCTCTCTGAGGATTTCGTTGGAAACGGGATAACTGCACCTAACTAAACAGAAGCATTCTCAGAAAATTCTTTGTGATGTTTGCATTCAAATCCCAGAGTTGAATCTTCCTTTGATAGTTCAAGTTTGAAGCACTCTTTTTGTTGGATCTGCAAGTGGATATTTGGACCACTCTGTGGCCTTCTTTCGAAACTGCTATATCTTCACATAAAATCTAGGCAGTAGCTTTCACAGAAACTTCTCTGTGATGATTGCATTCAACTCACAGAGTTGAAGGTTCCTTTTGAAACAGCAGTTTCCAAACACTCTTTCTGTGGAATCTGCAAGTGGATATTTGGACCGCTTTGAAGATTTCAATGGAAACCGGATAATCTTCACAGAAAAACTAAACAGAAACATTCTCAGAAACTTCTTTGTGATGTTTGCATTCAACTCACAGAGTTGAACTTTCCTTTTGAGAGAGAAGCTTTGCAACACTCTTTTTCTAGAATCTGCAATTGGACATTTGGAGGGCTTTGCGGACTGTGGTGGAAAAGGAAATATCTTCCCGTAGAAACTAGATAGAAGCATTCTCAGAAACTACTTTGGGATGATTGCATTCAAGTCTCAGAGTTGAACATTCTCCTTGACAGAGCAGTTTGGAAACTCTCTTTTTGTAGAATCTGCAAGTGGAGACATGGACCGCATTGAGGCCCATGGTAACAAAGGAAATAACTGCCTATAAAAACTAGACAGTAGCATTCTCAGAGCCTTCTTCGTGATGCTTGCATTCAACTCACAGTGTTGAACCTTTCTTTGATAGTTCAGGTTTGAAACACTGTTTCTGTAGAAACTGCAAGTGGATATTTGGACCTCTCTGAGGATTTCGCTGGAAACGGGATAAACATCACAGAACTAAACTGAAGCATTCTCAGAACTTTCTTCGTGATGTTTGCATTCAGCTCACATTGTTGAACATTTCTTTAATAGTTCACGTTTGAAACACTCTTTTTGTAGAAAGTGCAAGTGGATATTTGGACCTCTTTGAGGCCTATAGTAGTAAAGGTAATAACTTCTTATAAAAACAAGACAGAAGCTTTCTCAGAAAATTCTTGGGGATCATTGAGTTTAACTCACAGAGCTGAACATTCCTTTGGATGGAGCAGGTTTGAAACACACTTTTTGTAGAATCTGCAAGTGGATATTTGGACCTCTCTGAGGATTTCATTGGAAACGGGATAACTGCACCTAAGTAAACAGAAGCATTCTCAGAAACTTCTTTGTGATGTTTGCAATCAAATCCCAGAGTTGAATCTTGCTTTGATAGTTCAAGTTTGAAACACTCTTTTTGTTGGATCTGCAAGTGGATATTTGGACCACTCTGTGGCCATCTTTCGAAACTGCTATATGTTCACATAAAATCTAGACAGTAGCTTTCACAGAAACTTCTCTGTGATGATTGCATTCAACTCACAGAGTTGAAGGTTCCTTTTGAAACAGCAGTCTCCAAACACTCTTTCTGTGGAATCTGCAAGTGGATATTTGGACCGCTTTGAAGATTTCATTGGAAACGGGATAATCTTCACAGAAAAGCTAAACAGAAACATTCTCAGAAACTTCTTTCTGATGTTTGCATTCAACTCACAGAGTTGAACTTTCCTTTTGAGAGAGAAGCTTTGCAACACTCTTTTTCTAGAATCTGCAAGTGGACATTTGGAGGGCTTTGAGGCCTGTGGTGGAAAAGGAAATATCTTCCCGTAGAAACTAGACAGAAGCATTCTCAGAAACTACTTTGGGATGATTGCATTCAAGTCTCAGAGTTGAACATTCTCTTTGACAGAGCAGTTTGGAAACTCTCTTTTTGTAGAATCTGCAAGTGGAGACATGGACCGCATTGAGGCCCATGGTAACAAAGGAAATAACTGCCTATAAAAACTAGACAGTAGCATTCTCAGAAGCTTCTTCGTGATGCTTGCATTCAACTCACAGTGTTGAACCTTTCTTTGATAGTTCAGGTTTGAAACACTGTTTCTGTAGAAACTGCAAGTGGATATTTGGACCTCTCTGAGGATTTCGTTGGAAACGGGATAAACCGCATGTAACTAAACTGAATCATTCTCAGAACTTTCTTCGTGATGTTTGTGTTCAACTCACTGTGTTGAACCATTCTTTGATAGTTGAGGTTTGAAACACTCTTTTTGTAGAAACTGCAAGTGGATATTTGGACCTCTCTGAGGATTTCGTAGGAAACGGGATAAACCACACGTCACTAAACAGAAGCATTCTCAGAGCTTTCTTCGTGATGTTTGATTTCAATTCACAGTGTTGAACCTTTCTTTGATAGTTCAGGTTTGAAACACTCTATCTGTAGAAACTGCAAGTGGATATTTGAAACTCTCTGAGGATTTCGTTGGAAACGGGATAAACAGCACAGAACTAAACTGAAGCATTCTCAGAACTTTCTTCGTGATGTTTGAATTCGGCTTACAGTGTTGAACCATTCTTTGATAATTGAGGTTTGTAACACTCTTTTTGTAGAAACTGCAAGTGGATATTTGGACCTCTTTGAGGCCTATCGTACTAAAGGTAATAACTTCATATAAAAACAAGACAGAAGCTTTCTCAGAAAATTCTTGGGGATCATTGAGTTTAACTCACAGAGCTGAACATTCCTTTGGATGGAGCAGGTTTGAAACACACTTTTTGTAGAATCTGCAAGTGGATATTTGGACCTCTCTGAGGATTTCGTTGGAAACGGGATAACTGCACCTAACTAAACAGAAGCATTCTCAGAAAATTCTTTGTGATGTTTGCATTCAAATCCCAGAGTTGAATCTTCCTTTGATAGTTCAAGTTTGAAGCACTCTTTTTGTTGGATCTGCAAGTGGATATTTGGACCACTCTGTGGCCTTCTTTCGAAACTGCTATATCTTCACATAAAATCTAGGCAGTAGCTTTCACAGAAACTTCTCTGTGATGATTGCATTCAACTCACAGAGTTGAAGGTTCCTTTTGAAACAGCAGTTTCCAAACACTCTTTCTGTGGAATCTGCAAGTGGATATTTGGACCGCTTTGAAGATTTCAATGGAAACCGGATAATCTTCACAGAAAAACTAAACAGAAACATTCTCAGAAACTTCTTTGTGATGTTTGCATTCAACTCACAGAGTTGAACTTTCCTTTTGAGAGAGAAGCTTTGCAACACTCTTTTTCTAGAATCTGCAATTGGACATTTGGAGGGCTTTGCGGACTGTGGTGGAAAAGGAAATATCTTCCCGTAGAAACTAGATAGAAGCATTCTCAGAAACTACTTTGGGATGATTGCATTCAAGTCTCAGAGTTGAACATTCTCCTTGACAGAGCAGTTTGGAAACTCTCTTTTTGTAGAATCTGCAAGTGGAGACATGGACCGCATTGAGGCCCATGGTAACAAAGGAAATAACTGCCTATAAAAACTAGACAGTAGCATTCTCAGAGCCTTCTTCGTGATGCTTGCATTCAACTCACAGTGTTGAACCTTTCTTTGATAGTTCAGGTTTGAAACACTGTTTCTGTAGAAACTGCAAGTGGATATTTGGACCTCTCTGAGGATTTCGCTGGAAACGGGATAAACAGCACAGAACTAAACTGAAGCATTCTCAGAACTTTCTTCGTGATGTTTGCATTCAGCTCACATTGTTGAACATTTCTTTAATAGTTCACGTTTGAAACACTCTTTTTGTAGAAAGTGCAAGTGGATATTTGGACCTCTTTGAGGCCTATAGTAGTAAAGGTAATAACTTCTTATAAAAACAAGACAGAAGCTTTCTCAGAAAATTCTTGGGGATCATTGAGTTTAACTCACAGAGCTGAACATTCCTTTGGATGGAGCAGGTTTGAAACACACTTTTTGTAGAATCTGCAAGTGGATATTTGGACCTCTCTGAGGATTTCATTGGAAACGGGATAACTGCACCTAAGTAAACAGAAGCATTCTCAGAAACTTCTTTGTGATGTTTGCAATCAAATCCCAGAGTTGAATCTTGCTTTGATAGTTCAAGTTTGAAACACTCTTTTTGTTGGATCTGCAAGTGGATATTTGGACCACTCTGTGGCCATCTTTCGAAACTGCTATATGTTCACATAAAATCTAGACAGTAGCTTTCACAGAAACTTCTCTGTGATGATTGCATTCAACTCACAGAGTTGAAGGTTCCTTTTGAAACAGCAGTCTCCAAACACTCTTTCTGTGGAATCTGCAAGTGGATATTTGGACCGCTTTGAAGATTTCATTGGAAACGGGATAATCTTCACAGAAAAACTAAACAGAAACATTCTCAGAAACTTCTTTGTGATGTTTGCATTCAACTCACAGAGTTGAACTTTCCTTTTGAGAGAGAAGCTTTGCAACACTCTTTTTCTAGAATCTGCAAGTGGACATTTGGAGGGCTTTGAGGCCTGTGGTGGAAAAGGAAATATCTTCCCGTAGAAACTAGACAGAAGCATTCTCAGAAACTACTTTGGGATGATTGCATTCAAGTCTCAGAGTTGAACATTCTCTTTGACAGAGCAGTTTGGAAACTCTCTTTTTGTAGAATCTGCAAGTGGAGACATGGACCGCATTGAGGCCCATGGTAACAAAGGAAATAACTGCCTATAAAAACTAGACAGTAGCATTCTCAGAGCCTTCTTCGTGATGCTTGCATTCAACTCACAGTGTTGAACCTTTCTTTGATAGTTCAGGTTTGAAACACTGTTTCTGTAGAAACTGCAAGTGGATATTTGGACCTCTCTGAGGATTTCGTTGGAAACGGGATAAACCGCACGTAACTAAACTGAATCATTCTCAGAACTTTCTTCGTGATGTTTGTGTTCAACTCACTGTGTTGAACCATTCTTTGATAGTTGAGGTTTGAAACACTCTTTTTGTAGAAACTGCAAGTGGATATTTGGACCTCTCTGAGGATTTCGTAGGAAACGGGATAAACCACACGTCACTAAACAGAAGCATTCTCAGAGCTTTCTTCGTGATGTTTGATTTCAATTCACAGTGTTGAACCTTTCTTTGATAGTTCAGGTTTGAAACACTCTATCTGTAGAAACTGCAAGTGGATATTTGAAACTCTCTGAGGATTTCGTTGGAAACGGGATAAACAGCACAGAACTAAACTGAAGCATTCTCAGAACTTTCTTCGTGATGTTTGAATTCGACTTACAGTGTTGAACCATTCTTTGATAATTGAGGTTTGTAACACTCTTTTTGTAGAAACTGCAAGTGGATATTTGGACCTCTTTGAGGCCTATCGTACTAAAGGTAATAACTTCATATAAAAACAAGACAGAAGCTTTCTCAGAAAATTCTTGGGGATCATTGAGTTTAACTCACAGAGCTGAACATTCCTTTGGATGGAGCAGGTTTGAAACACACTTTTTGTAGAATCTGCAAGTGGATATTTGGACCTCTCTGAGGATTTCGTTGGAAACGGGATAACTGCACCTGACTAAACAGAAGCATTCTCAGAAAATTCTTTGTGATGTTTGCATTCAAATCCCAGAGTTGAATCTTCCTTTGATAGTTCAAGTTTGAAGCACTCTTTTTGTTGGATCTGCAAGTGGATATTTGGACCACTCTGTGGCCTTCTTTCGAAACTGCTATATCTTCACATAAAATCTAGGCAGTAGCTTTCACAGAAACTTCTCTGTGATGATTGCATTCAACTCACAGAGTTGAAGGTTCCTTTTGAAACAGCAGTTTCCAAACACTCTTTCTGTGGAATCTGCAAGTGGATATTTGGACCGCTTTGAAGATTTCAATGGAAACCGGATAATCTTCACAGAAAAACTCAACAGAAACATTCTCAGAAACTTCTTTGTGATGTTTGCATTCAACTCACAGAGTTGAACTTTCCTTTTGAGAGAGAAGCTTTGCAACACTCTTTTTCTAGAATCTGCAATTGGACATTTGGAGGGCTTTGCGGACTGTGGTGGAAAAGGAAATATCTTCCCGTAGAAACTAGATAGAAGCATTCTCAGAAACTACTTTGGGATGATTGCATTCAAGTCTCAGAGTTGAACATTCTCCTTGACAGAGCAGTTTGGAAACTCTCTTTTTGTAGAATCTGCAAGTGGAGACATGGACCGCATTGAGGCCCATGGTAACAAAGGAAATAACTGCCTATAAAAACTAGACAGTAGCATTCTCAGAGCCTTCTTCGTGATGCTTGCATTCAACTCACAGTGTTGAACCTTTCTTTGATAGTTCAGGTTTGAAACACTGTTTCTGTAGAAACTGCAAGTGGATAATTGGACCTCTCTGAGGATTTCGCTGGAAACGGGATAAACATCACAGAACTAAACTGAAGCATTCTCAGAACTTTCTTCGTGATGTTTGCATTCAGCTCACATTGTTGAACATTTCTTTAATAGTTCACGTTTGAAACACTCTTTTTGTAGAAAGTGCAAGTGGATATTTGGACCTCTTTGAGGCCTATAGTAGTAAAGGTAATAACTTCTTATAAAAACAAGACAGAAGCTTTCTCAGAAAATTCTTGGGGATCATTGAGTTTAACTCACAGAGCTGAACATTCCTTTGGATGGAGCAGGTTTGAAACACACTTTTTGTAGAATCTGCAAGTGGATATTTGGACCTCTCTGAGGATTTCATTGGAAACGGGATAACTGCACCTAAGTAAACAGAAGCATTCTCAGAAAATTCTTTGTGATGTTTTCATTCAAATCCCAGAGTTGAATCTTGCTTTGATAGTTCAAGTTTGAAACACTCTTTTTGTTGGATCTGCAAGTGGATATTTGGACCACTCTGTGGCCATCTTTCGAAACTGCTATATGTTCACATAAAATCTAGACAGTAGCTTTCACAGAAACTTCTCTGTGATGATTGCATTCAACTCACAGAGTTGAAGGTTCCTTTTGAAACAGCAGTCTCCAAACACTCTTTCTGTGGAATCTGCAAGTGGATATTTGGACCGCTTTGAAGATTTCATTGGAAACGGGATAATCTTCACAGAAAAACTAAACAGAAACATTCTCAGAAACTTCTTTGTGATGTTTGCATTCAACTCACAGAGTTGAACTTTCCTTTTGAGAGAGAAGCTTTGCAACACTCTTTTTCTAGAATCTGCAAGTGGACATTTGGAGGGCTTTGAGGCCTGTGGTGGAAAAGGAAATATCTTCCCGTAGAAACTAGACAGAAGCATTCTCAGAAACTACTTTGAGATGATTGCATTCAAGTCTCAGAGTTGAACATTCTCTTTGACAGAGCAGTTTGGAAACTCTCTTTTTGTAGAATCTGCAAGTGGAGACATGGACCGCATTGAGGCCCATGGTAACAAAGGAAATAACTGCCTATAAAAACTAGACAGTAGCATTCTCAGAGCCTTCTTCGTGATGCTTGCATTCAACTCACAGTGTTGAACCTTTCTTTGATAGTTCAGGTTTGAAACACTGTTTCTGTAGAAACTGCAAGTGGATATTTGGACCTCTCTGAGGATTTCGTTGGAAACGGGATAAACCGCACGTAACTAAACTGAATCATTCTCAGAACTTTCTTCGTGATGTTTGTGTTCAACTCACTGTGTTGAACCATTCTTTGATAGTTGAGGTTTGAAACACTCTTTTTGTAGAAACTGCAAGTGGATATTTGGACCTCTCTGAGGATTTCGTAGGAAACGGGATAAACCACACGTCACTAAACAGAAGCATTCTCAGAGCTTTCTTCGTGATGTTTGATTTCAATTCACAGTGTTGAACCTTTCTTTGATAGTTCAGGTTTGAAACACTCTATCTGTAGAAACTGCAAGTGGATATTTGAAACTCTCTGAGGATTTCGTTGGAAACGGGATAAACAGCACAGAACTAAACTGAAGCATTCTCAGAACTTTCTTCGTGATGTTTGAATTCGACTTACAGTGTTGAACCATTCTTTGATAATTGAGGTTTGTAACACTCTTTTTGTAGAAACTGCAAGTGGATATTTGGACCTCTTTGAGGCCTATCGTACTAAAGGTAATAACTTCATATAAAAACAAGACAGAAGCTTTCTCAGAAAATTCTTGGGGATCATTGAGTTTAACTCACAGAGCTGAACATTCCTTTGGATGGAGCAGGTTTGAAACACACTTTTTGTAGAATCTGCAAGTGGATATTTGGACCTCTCTGAGGATTTCGTTGGAAACGGGATAACTGCACCTGACTAAACAGAAGCATTCTCAGAAAATTCTTTGTGATGTTTGCATTCAAATCCCAGAGTTGAATCTTCCTTTGATAGTTCAAGTTTGAAGCACTCTTTTTGTTGGATCTGCAAGTGGATATTTGGACCACTCTGTGGCCTTCTTTCGAAACTGCTATATCTTCACATAAAATCTAGGCAGTAGCTTTCACAGAAACTTCTCTGTGATGATTGCATTCAACTCACAGAGTTGAAGGTTCCTTTTGAAACAGCAGTTTCCAAACACTCTTTCTGTGGAATCTGCAAGTGGATATTTGGACCGCTTTGAAGATTTCAATGGAAACCGGATAATCTTCACAGAAAAACTAAACAGAAACATTCTCAGAAACTTCTTTGTGATGTTTGCATTCAACTCACAGAGTTGAACTTTCCTTTTGAGAGAGAAGCTTTGCAACACTCTTTTTCTAGAATCTGCAATTGGACATTTGGAGGGCTTTGCGGACTGTGGTGGAAAAGGAAATATCTTCCCGTAGAAACTAGATAGAAGCATTCTCAGAAACTACTTTGGGATGATTGCATTCAAGTCTCAGAGTTGAACATTCTCCTTGACAGAGCAGTTTGGAAACTCTCTTTTTGTAGAATCTGCAAGTGGAGACATGGACCGCATTGAGGCCCATGGTAACAAAGGAAATAACTGCCTATAAAAACTAGACAGTAGCATTCTCAGAGCCTTCTTCGTGATGCTTGCATTCAACTCACAGTGTTGAACCTTTCTTTGATAGTTCAGGTTTGAAACACTGTTTCTGTAGAAACTGCAAGTGGATATTTGGACCTCTCTGAGGATTTCGCTGGAAACGGGATAAACATCACAGAACTAAACTGAAGCATTCTCAGAACTTTCTTCGTGATGTTTGCATTCAGCTCACATTGTTGAACATTTCTTTAATAGTTCACGTTTGAAACACTCTTTTTGTAGAAAGTGCAAGTGGATATTTGGACCTCTTTGAGGCCTATAGTAGTAAAGGTAATAACTTCTTATAAAAACAAGACAGAAGCTTTCTCAGAAAATTCTTGGGGATCATTGAGTTTAACTCACAGAGCTGAACATTCCTTTGGATGGAGCAGGTTTGAAACACACTTTTTGTAGAATCTGCAAGTGGATATTTGGACCTCTCTGAGGATTTCATTGGAAACGGGATAACTGCACCTAAGTAAACAGAAGCATTCTCAGAAACTTCTTTGTGATGTTTGCAATCAAATCCCAGAGTTGAATCTTGCTTTGATAGTTCAAGTTTGAAACACTCTTTTTGTTGGATCTGCAAGTGGATATTTGGACCACTCTGTGGCCATCTTTCGAAACTGCTATATGTTCACATAAAATCTAGACAGTAGCTTTCACAGAAACTTCTCTGTGATGATTGCATTCAACTCACAGAGTTGAAGGTTCCTTTTGAAACAGCAGTCTCCAAACACTCTTTCTGTGGAATCTGCAAGTGGATATTTGGACCGCTTTGAAGATTTCATTGGAAACGGGATAATCTTCACAGAAAAACTAAACAGAAACATTCTCAGAAACTTCTTTGTGATGTTTGCATTCAACTCACAGAGTTGAACTTTCCTTTTGAGAGAGAAGCTTTGCAACACTCTTTTTCTAGAATCTGCAAGTGGACATTTGGAGGGCTTTGAGGCCTGTGGTGGAAAAGGAAATATCTTCCCGTAGAAACTAGACAGAAGCATTCTCAGAAACTACTTTGGGATGATTGCATTCAAGTCTCAGAGTTGAACATTCTCTTTGACAGAGCAGTTTGGAAACTCTCTTTTTGTAGAATCTGCAAGTGGAGACATGGACCGCATTGAGGCCCATGGTAACAAAGGAAATAACTGCCTATAAAAACTAGACAGTAGCATTCTCAGAGCCTTCTTCGTGATGCTTGCATTCAACTCACAGTGTTGAACCTTTCTTTGATAGTTCAGGTTTGAAACACTGTTTCTGTAGAAACTGCAAGTGGATATTTGGACCTCTCTGAGGATTTCGTTGGAAACGGGATAAACCGCACGTAACTAAACTGAATCATTCTCAGAACTTTCTTCGTGATGTTTGTGTTCAACTCACTGTGTTGAACCATTCTTTGATAGTTGAGGTTTGAAACACTCTTTTTGTAGAAACTGCAAGTGGATATTTGGACCTCTCTGAGGATTTCGTAGGAAACGGGATAAACCACACGTCACTAAACAGAAGCATTCTCAGAGCTTTCTTCGTGATGTTTGATTTCAATTCACAGTGTTGAACCTTTCTTTGATAGTTCAGGTTTGAAACACTCTATCTGTAGAAACTGCAAGTGGATATTTGAAACTCTCTGAGGATTTCGTTGGAAACGGGATAAACAGCACAGAACTAAACTGAAGCATTCTCAGAACTTTCTTCGTGATGTTTGAATTCGGCTTACAGTGTTGAACCATTCTTTGATAATTGAGGTTTGTAACACTCTTTTTGTAGAAACTGCAAGTGGATATTTGGACCTCTTTGAGGCCTATCGTACTAAAGGTAATAACTTCATATAAAAACAAGACAGAAGCTTTCTCAGAAAATTCTTGGGGATCATTGAGTTTAACTCACAGAGCTGAACATTCCTTTGGATGGAGCAGGTTTGAAACACACTTTTTGTAGAATCTGCAAGTGGATATTTGGACCTCTCTGAGGATTTCGTTGGAAACGGGATAACTGCACCTAACTAAACAGAAGCATTCTCAGAAAATTCTTTGTGATGTTTGCATTCAAATCCCAGAGTTGAATCTTCCTTTGATAGTTCAAGTTTGAAGCACTCTTTTTGTTGGATCTGCAAGTGGATATTTGGACCACTCTGTGGCCTTCTTTCGAAACTGCTATATCTTCACATAAAATCTAGGCAGTAGCTTTCACAGAAACTTCTCTGTGATGATTGCATTCAACTCACAGAGTTGAAGGTTCCTTTTGAAACAGCAGTTTCCAAACACTCTTTCTGTGGAATCTGCAAGTGGATATTTGGACCGCTTTGAAGATTTCAATGGAAACCGGATAATCTTCACAGAAAAACTAAACAGAAACATTCTCAGAAACTTCTTTGTGATGTTTGCATTCAACTCACAGAGTTGAACATTCCTTTTGAGAGAGAAGCTTTGCAACACTCTTTTTCTAGAATCTGCAATTGGACATTTGGAGGGCTTTGCGGACTGTGGTGGAAAAGGAAATATCTTCCCGTAGAAACTAGATAGAAGCATTCTCAGAAACTACTTTGGGATGATTGCATTCAAGTCTCAGAGTTGAACATTCTCCTTGACAGAGCAGTTTGGAAACTCTCTTTTTGTAGAATCTGCAAGTGGAGACATGGACCGCATTGAGGCCCATGGTAACAAAGGAAATAACTGCCTATAAAAACTAGACAGTAGCATTCTCAGAGCCTTCTTCGTGATGCTTGCATTCAACTCACAGTGTTGAACCTTTCTTTGATAGTTCAGGTTTGAAACACTGTTTCTGTAGAAACTGCAAGTGGATATTTGGACCTCTCTGAGGATTTCGCTGGAAACGGGATAAACATCACAGAACTAAACTGAAGCATTCTCAGAACTTTCTTCGTGATGTTTGCATTCAGCTCACATTGTTGAACATTTCTTTAATAGTTCACGTTTGAAACACTCTTTTTGTAGAAAGTGCAAGTGGATATTTGGACCTCTTTGAGGCCTATAGTAGTAAAGGTAATAACTTCTTATAAAAACAAGACAGAAGCTTTCTCAGAAAATTCTTGGGGATCATTGAGTTTAACTCACAGAGCTGAACATTCCTTTGGATGGAGCAGGTTTGAAACACACTTTTTGTAGAATCTGCAAGTGGATATTTGGACCTCTCTGAGGATTTCATTGGAAACGGGATAACTGCACCTAAGTAAACAGAAGCATTCTCAGAAACTTCTTTGTGATGTTTGCAATCAAATCCCAGAGTTGAATCTTGCTTTGATAGTTCAAGTTTGAAACACTCTTTTTGTTGGATCTGCAAGTGGATATTTGGACCACTCTGTGGCCATCTTTCGAAACTGCTATATGTTCACATAAAATCTAGACAGTAGCTTTCACAGAAACTTCTCTGTGATGATTGCATTCAACTCACAGAGTTGAAGGTTCCTTTTGAAACAGCAGTCTCCAAACACTCTTTCTGTGGAATCTGCAAGTGGATATTTGGACCGCTTTGAAGATTTCATTGGAAACGGGATAATCTTCACAGAAAAACTAAACAGAAACATTCTCAGAAACTTCTTTGTGATGTTTGCATTCAACTCACAGAGTTGAACTTTCCTTTTGAGAGAGAAGCTTTGCAACACTCTTTTTCTAGAATCTGCAAGTGGACATTTGGAGGGCTTTGAGGCCTGTGGTGGAAAAGGAAATATCTTCCCGTAGAAACTAGACAGAAGCATTCTCAGAAACTACTTTGGGATGATTGCATTCAAGTCTCAGAGTTGAACATTCTCTTTGACAGAGCAGTTTGGAAACTCTCTTTTTGTAGAATCTGCAAGTGGAGACATGGACCGCATTGAGGCCCATGGTAACAAAGGAAATAACTGCCTATAAAAACTAGACAGTAGCATTCTCAGAGCCTTCTTCGTGATGCTTGCATTCAACTCACAGTGTTGAACCTTTCTTTGATAGTTCAGGTTTGAAACACTGTTTCTGTAGAAACTGCAAGTGGATATTTGGACCTCTCTGAGGATTTCGTTGGAAACGGGATAAACCGCACGTAACTAAACTGAATCATTCTCAGAACTTTCTTCGTGATGTTTGTGTTCAACTCACTGTGTTGAACCATTCTTTGATAGTTGAGGTTTGAAACACTCTTTTTGTAGAAACTGCAAGTGGATATTTGGACCTCTCTGAGGATTTCGTAGGAAACGGGATAAACCACACGTCACTAAACAGAAGCATTCTCAGAGCTTTCTTCGTGATGTTTGATTTCAATTCACAGTGTTGAACCTTTCTTTGATAGTTCAGGTTTGAAACACTCTATCTGTAGAAACTGCAAGTGGATATTTGAAACTCTCTGAGGATTTCGTTGGAAACGGGATAAACAGCACAGAACTAAACTGAAGCATTCTCAGAACTTTCTTCGTGATGTTTGAATTCGACTTACAGTGTTGAACCATTCTTTGATAATTGAGGTTTGTAACACTCTTTTTGTAGAAACTGCAAGTGGATATTTGGACCTCTTTGAGGCCTATCGTACTAAAGGTAATAACTTCATATAAAAACAAGACAGAAGCTTTCTCAGAAAATTCTTGGGGATCATTGAGTTTAACTCACAGAGCTGAACATTCCTTTGGATGGAGCAGGTTTGAAACACACTTTTTGTAGAATCTGCAAGTGGATATTTGGACCTCTCTGAGGATTTCGTTGGAAACGGGATAACTGCACCTGACTAAACAGAAGCATTCTCAGAAAATTCTTTGTGATGTTTGCATTCAAATCCCAGAGTTGAATCTTCCTTTGATAGTTCAAGTTTGAAGCACTCTTTTTGTTGGATCTGCAAGTGGATATTTGGACCACTCTGTGGCCTTCTTTCGAAACTGCTATATCTTCACATAAAATCTAGGCAGTAGCTTTCACAGAAACTTCTCTGTGATGATTGCATTCAACTCACAGAGTTGAAGGTTCCTTTTGAAACAGCAGTTTCCAAACACTCTTTCTGTGGAATCTGCAAGTGGATATTTGGACCGCTTTGAAGATTTCAATGGAAACCGGATAATCTTCACAGAAAAACTAAACAGAAACATTCTCAGAAACTTCTTTGTGATGTTTGCATTCAACTCACAGAGTTGAACTTTCCTTTTGAGAGAGAAGCTTTGCAACACTCTTTTTCTAGAATCTGCAATTGGACATTTGGAGGGCTTTGCGGACTGTGGTGGAAAAGGAAATATCTTCCCGTAGAAACTAGATAGAAGCATTCTCAGAAACTACTTTGGGATGATTGCATTCAAGTCTCAGAGTTGAACATTCTCCTTGACAGAGCAGTTTGGAAACTCTCTTTTTGTAGAATCTGCAAGTGGAGACATGGACCGCATTGAGGCCCATGGTAACAAAGGAAATAACTGCCTATAAAAACTAGACAGTAGCATTCTCAGAGCCTTCTTCGTGATGCTTGCATTCAACTCACAGTGTTGAACCTTTCTTTGATAGTTCAGGTTTGAAACACTGTTTCTGTAGAAACTGCAAGTGGATAATTGGACCTCTCTGAGGATTTCGCTGGAAACGGGATAAACATCACAGAACTAAACTGAAGCATTCTCAGAACTTTCTTCGTGATGTTTGCATTCAGCTCACATTGTTGAACATTTCTTTAATAGTTCACGTTTGAAACACTCTTTTTGTAGAAAGTGCAAGTGGATATTTGGACCTCTTTGAGGCCTATAGTAGTAAAGGTAATAACTTCTTATAAAAACAAGACAGAAGCTTTCTCAGAAAATTCTTGGGGATCATTGAGTTTAACTCACAGAGCTGAACATTCCTTTGGATGGAGCAGGTTTGAAACACACTTTTTGTAGAATCTGCAAGTGGATATTTGGACCTCTCTGAGGATTTCGTTGGAAACGGGATAACTGCACCTAAGTAAACAGAAGCATTCTCAGAAACTTCTTTGTGATGTTTGCAATCAAATCCCAGAGTTGAATCTTGCTTTGATAGTTCAAGTTTGAAACACTCTTTTTGTTGGATCTGCAAGTGGATATTTGGACCACTCTGTGGTCATCTTTCGAAACTGCTATATGTTCACATAAAATCTAGACAGTAGCTTTCACAGAAACTTCTCTGTGATGATTGCATTCAACTCACAGAGTTGAAGGTTCCTTTTGAAACAGCAGTCTCCAAACACTCTTTCTGTGGAATCTGCAAGTGGATATTTGGACCGCTTTGAAGATTTCATTGGAAACGGGATAATCTTCACAGAAAAACTAAACAGAAACATTCTCAGAAACTTCTTTGTGATGTTTGCATTCAACTCACAGAGTTGAACTTTCCTTTTGAGAGAGAAGCTTTGCAACACTCTTTTTCTAGAATCTGCAAGTGGACATTTGGAGGGCTTTGAGGCCTGTGGTGGAAAAGGAAATATCTTCCCGTAGAAACTAGACAGAAGCATTCTCAGAAACTACTTTGGGATGATTGCATTCAAGTCTCAGAGTTGAACATTCTCTTTGACAGAGCAGTTTGGAAACTCTCTTTTTGTAGAATCTGCAAGTGGAGACATGGACCGCATTGAGGCCCATGGTAACAAAGGAAATAACTGCCTATAAAAACTAGACAGTAGCATTCTCAGAGCCTTCTTCGTGATGCTTGCATTCAACTCACAGTGTTGAACCTTTCTTTGATAGTTCAGGTTTGAAACACTGTTTCTGTAGAAACTGCAAGTGGATATTTGGACCTCTCTGAGGATTTCGTTGGAAACGGGATAAACCGCACGTAACTAAACTGAATCATTCTCAGAACTTTCTTCGTGATGTTTGTGTTCAACTCACTGTGTTGAACCATTCTTTGATAGTTGAGGTTTGAAACACTCTTTTTGTAGAAACTGCAAGTGGATATTTGGACCTCTCTGAGGATTTCGTAGGAAACGGGATAAACCACACGTCACTAAACAGAAGCATTCTCAGAGCTTTCTTCGTGATGTTTGATTTCAATTCACAGTGTTGAACCTTTCTTTGATAGTTCAGGTTTGAAACACTCTATCTGTAGAAACTGCAAGTGGATATTTGAAACTCTCTGAGGATTTCGTTGGAAACGGGATAAACAGCACAGAACTAAACTGAAGCATTCTCAGAACTTTCTTCGTGATGTTTGAATTCGACTTACAGTGTTGAACCATTCTTTGATAATTGAGGTTTGTAACACTCTTTTTGTAGAAACTGCAAGTGGATATTTGGACCTCTTTGAGGCCTATCGTACTAAAGGTAATAACTTCATATAAAAACAAGACAGAAGCTTTCTCAGAAAATTCTTGGGGATCATTGAGTTTAACTCACAGAGCTGAACATTCCTTTGGATGGAGCAGGTTTGAAACACACTTTTTGTAGAATCTGCAAGTGGATATTTGGACCTCTCTGAGGATTTCGTTGGAAACGGGATAACTGCACCTGACTAAACAGAAGCATTCTCAGAAAATTCTTTGTGATGTTTGCATTCAAATCCCAGAGTTGAATCTTCCTTTGATAGTTCAAGTTTGAAGCACTCTTTTTGTTGGATCTGCAAGTGGATATTTGGACCACTCTGTGGCCTTCTTTCGAAACTGCTATATCTTCACATAAAATCTAGGCAGTAGCTTTCACAGAAACTTCTCTGTGATGATTGCATTCAACTCACAGAGTTGAAGGTTCCTTTTGAAACAGCAGTTTCCAAACACTCTTTCTGTGGAATCTGCAAGTGGATATTTGGACCGCTTTGAAGATTTCAATGGAAACCGGATAATCTTCACAGAAAAACTAAACAGAAACATTCTCAGAAACTTCTTTGTGATGTTTGCATTCAACTCACAGAGTTGAACTTTCCTTTTGAGAGAGAAGCTTTGCAACACTCTTTTTCTAGAATCTGCAATTGGACATTTGGAGGGCTTTGCGGACTGTGGTGGAAAAGGAAATATCTTCCCGTAGAAACTAGATAGAAGCATTCTCAGAAACTACTTTGGGATGATTGCATTCAAGTCTCAGAGTTGAACATTCTCCTTGACAGAGCAGTTTGGAAACTCTCTTTTTGTAGAATCTGCAAGTGGAGACATGGACCGCATTGAGGCCCATGGTAACAAAGGAAATAACTGCCTATAAAAACTAGACAGTAGCATTCTCAGAGCCTTCTTCGTGATGCTTGCATTCAACTCACAGTGTTGAACCTTTCTTTGATAGTTCAGGTTTGAAACACTGTTTCTGTAGAAACTGCAAGTGGATAATTGGACCTCTCTGAGGATTTCGCTGGAAACGGGATAAACATCACAGAACTAAACTGAAGCATTCTCAGAACTTTCTTCGTGATGTTTGCATTCAGCTCACATTGTTGAACATTTCTTTAATAGTTCACGTTTGAAACACTCTTTTTGTAGAAAGTGCAAGTGGATATTTGGACCTCTTTGAGGCCTATAGTAGTAAAGGTAATAACTTCTTATAAAAACAAGACAGAAGCTTTCTCAGAAAATTCTTGGGGATCATTGAGTTTAACTCACAGAGCTGAACATTCCTTTGGATGGAGCAGGTTTGAAACACACTTTTTGTAGAATCTGCAAGTGGATATTTGGACCTCTCTGAGGATTTCATTGGAAACGGGATAACTGCACCTAAGTAAACAGAAGCATTCTCAGAAACTTCTTTGTGATGTTTGCAATCAAATCCCAGAGTTGAATCTTGCTTTGATAGTTCAAGTTTGAAACACTCTTTTTGTTGGATCTGCAAGTGGATATTTGGACCACTCTGTGGCCATCTTTCGAAACTGCTATATGTTCACATAAAATCTAGACAGTAGCTTTCACAGAAACTTCTCTGTGATGATTGCATTCAACTCACAGAGTTGAAGGTTCCTTTTGAAACAGCAGTCTCCAAACACTCTTTCTGTGGAATCTGCAAGTGGATATTTGGACCGCTTTGAAGATTTCATTGGAAACGGGATAATCTTCACAGAAAAACTAAACAGAAACATTCTCAGAAACTTCTTTGTGATGTTTGCATTCAACTCACAGAGTTGAACTTTCCTTTTGAGAGAGAAGCTTTGCAACACTCTTTTTCTAGAATCTGCAAGTGGACATTTGTAGGGCTTTGAGGCCTGTGGTGGAAAAGGAGATATCTTCCCGTAGAAACTAGACAGAAGCATTCTCAGAAACTACTTTGGGATGATTGCATTCAAGTCTCAGAGTTGAACATTCTCTTTGACAGAGCAGTTTGGAAACTCTCTTTTTGTAGAATCTGCAAGTGGAGACATGGACCGCATTGAGGCCCATGGTAACAAAGGAAATAACTGCCTATAAAAACTAGACAGTAGCATTCTCAGAGCCTTCTTCGTGATGCTTGCATTCAACTCACAGTGTTGAACCTTTCTTTGATAGTTCAGGTTTGAAACACTGTTTCTGTAGAAACTGCAAGTGGATATTTGGACCTCTCTGAGGATTTCGTTGGAAACGGGATAAATCGCACGTAACTAAACTGAATCATTCTCAGAACTTTCTTCGTGATGTTTGTGTTCAACTCACTGTGTTGAACCATTCTTTGATAGTTGAGGTTTGAAACACTGTTTTTGTAGAAACTGCAATTGGATATTTGGACCTCTCTGAGGATTTCGTAGGAAACGGGATAAACCACACGTCACTAAACAGAAGCATTCTCAGAGCTTTCTTCGTGATGTTTGATTTCAATTCACAGTGTTGAACCTTTCTTTGATAGTTCAGGTTTGAAACACTCTATCTGTAGAAACTGCAAGTGGATATTTGAAACTCTCTGAGGATTTCGTTGGAAACGGGATAAACAGCACAGAACTAAACTGAAGCATTCTCAGAACTTTCTTCGTGATGTTTGAATTCGACTTACAGTGTTGAACCATTCTTTGATAATTGAGGTTTGTAACACTCTTTTTGTAGAAACTGCAAGTGGATATTTGGACCTCTTTGAGGCCTATCGTACTAAAGGTAATAACTTCATATAAAAACAAGACAGAAGCTTTCTCAGAAAATTCTTGGGGATCATTGAGTTTAACTCACAGAGCTGAACATTCCTTTGGATGGAGCAGGTTTGAAACACACTTTTTGTAGAATCTGCAAGTGGATATTTGGACCTCTCTGAGGATTTCGTTGGAAACGGGATAACTGCACCTGACTAAACAGAAGCATTCTCAGAAAATTCTTTGTGATGTTTGCATTCAAATCCCAGAGTTGAATCTTCCTTTGATAGTTCAAGTTTGAAGCACTCTTTTTGTTGGATCTGCAAGTGGATATTTGGACCACTCTGTGGCCTTCTTTCGAAACTGCTATATCTTCACATAAAATCTAGGCAGTAGCTTTCACAGAAACTTCTCTGTGATGATTGCATTCAACTCACAGAGTTGAAGGTTCCTTTTGAAACAGCAGTTTCCAAACACTCTTTCTGTGGAATCTGCAAGTGGATATTTGGACTGCTTTGAAGATTTCAATGGAAACCGGATAATCTTCACAGAAAAACTAAACAGAAACATTCTCAGAAACTTCTTTGTGATGTTTGCATTCAACTCACAGAGTTGAACTTTCCTTTTGAGAGAGAAGCTTTGCAACACTCTTTTTCTAGAATCTGCAATTGGACATTTGGAGGGCTTTGCGGACTGTGGTGGAAAAGGAAATATCTTCCCGTAGAAACTAGATAGAAGCATTCTCAGAAACTACTTTGGGATGATTGCATTCAAGTCTCAGAGTTGAACATTCTCCTTGACAGAGCAGTTTGGAAACTCTCTTTTTGTAGAATCTGCAAGTGGAGACATGGACCGCATTGAGGCCCATGGTAACAAAGGAAATAACTGCCTATAAAAACTAGACAGTAGCATTCTCAGAGCCTTCTTCGTGATGCTTGCATTCAACTCACAGTGTTGAACCTTTCTTTGATAGTTCAGGTTTGAAACACTGTTTCTGTAGAAACTGCAAGTGGATAATTGGACCTCTCTGAGGATTTCGCTGGAAACGGGATAAACATCACAGAACTAAACTGAAGCATTCTCAGAACTTTCTTCGTGATGTTTGCATTCAGCTCACATTGTTGAACATTTCTTTAATAGTTCACGTTTGAAACACTCTTTTTGTAGAAAGTGCAAGTGGATATTTGGACCTCTTTGAGGCCTATAGTAGTAAAGGTAATAACTTCTTATAAAAACAAGACAGAAGCTTTCTCAGAAAATTCTTGGGGATCATTGAGTTTAACTCACAGAGCTGAACATTCCTTTGGATGGAGCAGGTTTGAAACACACTTTTTGTAGAATCTGCAAGTGGATATTTGGACCTCTCTGAGGATTTCATTGGAAACGGGATAACTGCACCTAAGTAAACAGAAGCATTCTCAGAAACTTCTTTGTGATGTTTGCAATCAAATCCCAGAGTTGAATCTTGCTTTGATAGTTCAAGTTTGAAACACTCTTTTTGTTGGATCTGCAAGTGGATATTTGGACCACTCTGTGGCCATCTTTCGAAACTGCTATATGTTCACATAAAATCTAGACAGTAGCTTTCACAGAAACTTCTCTGTGATGATTGCATTCAACTCACAGAGTTGAAGGTTCCTTTTGAAACAGCAGTCTCCAAACACTCTTTCTGTGGAATCTGCAAGTGGATATTTGGACCGCTTTGAAGATTTCATTGGAAACGGGATCATCTTCACAGAAAAACTAAACAGAAACATTCTCAGAAACTTCTTTGTGATGTTTGCATTCAACTCACAGAGTTGAACTTTCCTTTTGAGAGAGAAGCTTTGCAACACTCTTTTTCTAGAATCTGCAAGTGGACATTTGGAGGGCTTTGAGGCCTGTGGTGGAAAAGGAGATATCTTCCCGTAGAAACTAGACAGAAGCATTCTCAGAAACTACTTTGGGATGATTGCATTCAAGTCTCAGAGTTGAACATTCTCTTTGACAGAGCAGTTTGGAAACTCTCTTTTTGTAGAATCTGCAAGTGGAGACATGGACCGCATTGAGGCCCATGGTAACAAAGGAAATAACTGCCTATAAAAACTAGACAGTAGCATTCTCAGAGCCTTCTTCGTGATGCTTGCATTCAACTCACAGTGTTGAACCTTTCTTTGATAGTTCAGGTTTGAAACACTGTTTCTGTAGAAACTGCAAGTGGATATTTGGACCTCTCTGAGGATTTCGTTGGAAACGGGATAAACCGCACGTAACTAAACTGAATCATTCTCAGAACTTTCTTCGTGATGTTTGTGTTCAACTCACTGTGTTGAACCATTCTTTGATAGTTGAGGTTTGAAACACTGTTTTTGTAGAAACTGCAATTGGATATTTGGACCTCTCTGAGGATTTCGTAGGAAACGGGATAAACCACACGTCACTAAACAGAAGCATTCTCAGAGCTTTCTTCGTGATGTTTGATTTCAATTCACAGTGATGAACCTTTCTTTGATAGTTCAGGTTTGAAACACTCTATCTGTAGAAACTGCAAGTGGATATTTGAAACTCTCTGAGGATTTCGTTGGAAACGGGATAAACAGCACAGAACTAAACTGAAGCATTCTCAGAACTTTCTTCGTGATGTTTGAATTCGACTTACAGTGTTGAACCATTCTTTGATAATTGAGGTTTGTAACACTCTTTTTGTAGAAACTGCAAGTGGATATTTGGACCTCTTTGAGGCCTATAGTAGTAAAGGTAATAACTTCATATAAAAACAAGACAGAAGCTTTCTCAGAAAATTCTTGGGGATCATTGAGTTTAACTCACAGAGCTGAAAATTCCTTTGGATGGAGCAGGTTTGAAACACACTTTTTGTAGAATCTGCAAGTGGATATTTGGACCTCTCTGAGGATTTCGTTGGAAACGGGATAACTGCACCTGACTAAACAGAAGCATTCTCAGAAAATTCTTTGTGATGTTTGCATTCAAATCCCAGAGTTGAATCTTCCTTTGATAGTTCAAGTTTGAAGCACTCTTTTTGTTGGATCTGCAAGTGGATATTTGGACCACTCTGTGGCCTTCTTTCGAAACTGCTATATCTTCACATAAAATCTAGGCAGTAGCTTTCACAGAAACTTCTCTGTGATGATTGCATTCAACTCACAGAGTTGAAGGTTCCTTTTGAAACAGCAGTTTCCAAACACTCTTTCTGTGGAATCTGCAAGTGGATATTTGGACCGCTTTGAAGATTTCAATGGAAACCGGATAATCTTCACAGAAAAACTAAACAGAAACATTCTCAGAAACTTCTTTGTGATGTTTGCATTCAACTCACAGAGTTGAACTTTCCTTTTGAGAGAGAAGCTTTGCAACACTCTTTTTCTAGAATCTGCAATTGGACATTTGGAGGGCTTTGCGGACTGTGGTGGAAAAGGAAATATCTTCCCGTAGAAACTAGATAGAAGCATTCTCAGAAACTACTTTGGGATGATTGCATTCAAGTCTCAGAGTTGAACATTCTCCTTGACAGAGCAGTTTGGAAACTCTCTTTTTGTAGAATCTGCAAGTGGAGACATGGACCGCATTGAGGCCCATGGTAACAAAGGAAATAACTGCCTATAAAAACTAGACAGTAGCATTCTCAGAGCCTTCTTCGTGATGCTTGCATTCAACTCACAGTGTTGAACCTTTCTTTGATAGTTCAGGTTTGAAACACTGTTTCTGTAGAAACTGCAAGTGGATATTTGGACCTCTCTGAGGATTTCGCTGGAAACGGGATAAACATCACAGAACTAAACTGAAGCATTCTCAGAACTTTCTTCGTGATGTTTGCATTCAGCTCACATTGTTGAACATTTCTTTAATAGTTCACGTTTGAAACACTCTTTTTGTAGAAAGTGCAAGTGGATATTTGGACCTCTTTGAGGCCTATAGTAGTAAAGGTAATAACTTCTTATAAAAACAAGACAGAAGCTTTCTCAGAAAATTCTTGGGGATCATTGAGTTTAACTCACAGAGCTGAACATTCCTTTGGATGGAGCAGGTTTGAAACACACTTTTTGTAGAATCTGCAAGTGGATATTTGGACCTCTCTGAGGATTTCATTGGAAACGGGATAACTGCACCTAAGTAAACAGAAGCATTCTCAGAAACTTCTTTGTGATGTTTGCAATCAAATCCCAGAGTTGAATCTTGCTTTGATAGTTCAAGTTTGAAACACTCTTTTTGTTGGATCTGCAAGTGGATATTTGGACCACTCTGTGGCCATCTTTCGAAACTGCTATATGTTCACATAAAATCTAGACAGTAGCTTTCACAGAAACTTCTCTGTGATGATTGCATTCAACTCACAGAGTTGAAGGTTCCTTTTGAAACAGCAGTCTCCAAACACTCTTTCTGTGGAATCTGCAAGTGGATATTTGGACCGCTTTGAAGATTTCATTGGAAACGGGATAATCTTCACAGAAAAACTAAACAGAAACATTCTCAGAAACTTCTTTCTGATGTTTGCATTCAACTCACAGAGTTGAACTTTCCTTTTGAGAGAGAAGCTTTGCAACACTCTTTTTCTAGAATCTGCAAGTGGACATTTGGAGGGCTTTGAGGCCTGTGGTGGAAAAGGAAATATCTTCCCGTAGAAACTAGACAGAAGCATTCTCAGAAACTACTTTGGGATGATTGCATTCAAGTCTCAGAGTTGAACATTCTCTTTGACAGAGCAGTTTGGAAACTCTCTTTTTGTAGAATCTGCAAGTGGAGACATGGACCGCATTGAGGCCCATGGTAACAAAGGAAATAACTGCCTATAAAAACTAGACAGTAGCATTCTCAGAGCCTTCTTCGTGATGCTTGCATTCAACTCACAGTGTTGAACCTTTCTTTGATAGTTCAGGTTTGAAACACTGTTTCTGTAGAAACTGCAAGTGGATATTTGGACCTCTCTGAGGATTTCGTTGGAAACGGGATAAACCGCACGTAACTAAACTGAATCATTCTCAGAACTTTCTTCGTGATGTTTGTGTTCAACTCACTGTGTTGAACCATTCTTTGATAGTTGAGGTTTGAAACACTCTTTTTGTAGAAACTGCAAGTGGATATTTGGACCTCTCTGAGGATTTCGTAGGAAACGGGATAAACCACACGTCACTAAACAGAAGCATTCTCAGAGCTTTCTTCGTGATGTTTGATTTCAATTCACAGTGATGAACCTTTCTTTGATAGTTCAGGTTTGAAACACTCTATCTGTAGAAACTGCAAGTGGATATTTGAAACTCTCTGAGGATTTCGTTGGAAACGGGATAAACAGCACAGAACTAAACTGAAGCATTCTCAGAACTTTCTTCGTGATGTTTGAATTCGACTTACAGTGTTGAACCATTCTTTGATAATTGAGGTTTGTAACACTCTTTTTGTAGAAACTGCAAGTGGATATTTGGACCTCTTTGAGGCCTATAGTAGTAAAGGTAATAACTTCATATAAAAACAAGACAGAAGCTTTCTCAGAAAATTCTTGGGGATCATTGAGTTTAACTCACAGAGCTGAAAATTCCTTTGGATGGAGCAGGTTTGAAACACACTTTTTGTAGAATCTGCAAGTGGATATTTGGACCTCTCTGAGGATTTCGTTGGAAACGGGATAACTGCACCTAACTAAACAGAAGCATTCTCAGAAAATTCTTTGTGATGTTTGCATTCAAATCCCAGAGTTGAATCTTCCTTTGATAGTTCAAGTTTGAAGCACTCTTTTTGTTGGATCTGCAAGTGGATATTTGGACCACTCTGTGGCCTTCTTTCGAAACTGCTATATCTTCACATAAAATCTAGGCAGTAGCTTTCACAGAAACTTCTCTGTGATGATTGCATTCAACTCACAGAGTTGAAGGTTCCTTTTGAAACAGCAGTTTCCAAACACTCTTTCTGTGGAATCTGCAAGTGGATATTTGGACCGCTTTGAAGATTTCAATGGAAACCGGATAATCTTCACAGAAAAACTAAACAGAAACATTCTCAGAAACTTCTTTGTGATGTTTGCATTCAACTCACAGAGTTGAACTTTCCTTTTGAGAGAGAAGCTTTGCAACACTCTTTTTCTAGAATCTGCAATTGGACATTTGGAGGGCTTTGCGGACTGTGGTGGAAAAGGAAATATCTTCCCGTAGAAACTAGATAGAAGCATTCTCAGAAACTACTTTGGGATGATTGCATTCAAGTCTCAGAGTTGAACATTCTCCTTGACAGAGCAGTTTGGAAACTCTCTTTTTGTAGAATCTGCAAGTGGAGACATGGACCGCATTGAGGCCCATGGTAACAAAGGAAATAACTGCCTATAAAAACTAGACAGTAGCATTCTCAGAGCCTTCTTCGTGATGCTTGCATTCAACTCACAGTGTTGAACCTTTCTTTGATAGTTCAGGTTTGAAACACTGTTTCTGTAGAAACTGCAAGTGGATATTTGGACCTCTCTGAGGATTTCGCTGGAAACGGGATAAACATCACAGAACTAAACTGAAGCATTCTCAGAACTTTCTTCGTGATGTTTGCATTCAGCTCACATTGTTGAACATTTCTTTAATAGTTCACGTTTGAAACACTCTTTTTGTAGAAAGTGCAAGTGGATATTTGGACCTCTTTGAGGCCTATAGTAGTAAAGGTAATAACTTCTTATAAAAACAAGACAGAAGCTTTCTCAGAAAATTCTTGGGGATCATTGAGTTTAACTCACAGAGCTGAACATTCCTTTGGATGGAGCAGGTTTGAAACACACTTTTTGTAGAATCTGCAAGTGGATATTTGGACCTCTCTGAGGATTTCATTGGAAACGGGATAACTGCACCTAAGTAAACAGAAGCATTCTCAGAAACTTCTTTGTGATGTTTGCAATCAAATCCCAGAGTTGAATCTTGCTTTGATAGTTCAAGTTTGAAACACTCTTTTTGTTGGATCTGCAAGTGGATATTTGGACCACTCTGTGGCCATCTTTCGAAACTGCTATATGTTCACATAAAATCTAGACAGTAGCTTTCACAGAAACTTCTCTGTGATGATTGCATTCAACTCACAGAGTTGAAGGTTCCTTTTGAAACAGCAGTCTCCAAACACTCTTTCTGTGGAATCTGCAAGTGGATATTTGGACCGCTTTGAAGATTTCATTGGAAACGGGATAATCTTCACAGAAAAACTAAACAGAAACATTCTCAGAAACTTCTTTGTGATGTTTGCATTCAACTCACAGAGTTGAACTTTCCTTTTGAGAGAGAAGCTTTGCAACACTCTTTTTCTAGAATCTGCAAGTGGACATTTGGAGGGCTTTGAGGCCTGTGGTGGAAAAGGAAATATCTTCCCGTAGAAACTAGACAGAAGCATTCTCAGAAACTACTTTGGGATGATTGCATTCAAGTCTCAGAGTTGAACATTCTCTTTGACAGAGCAGTTTGGAAACTCTCTTTTTGTAGAATCTGCAAGTGGAGACATGGACCGCATTGAGGCCCATGGTAACAAAGGAAATAACTGCCTATAAAAACTAGACAGTAGCATTCTCAGAGCCTTCTTCGTGATGCTTGCATTCAACTCACAGTGTTGAACCTTTCTTTGATAGTTCAGGTTTGAAACACTGTTTCTGTAGAAACTGCAAGTGGATATTTGGACCTCTCTGAGGATTTCGTTGGAAACGGGATAAACCGCACGTAACTAAACTGAATCATTCTCAGAACTTTCTTCGTGATGTTTGTGTTCAACTCACTGTGTTGAACCATTCTTTGATAGTTGAGGTTTGAAACACTCTTTTTGTAGAAACTGCAAGTGGATATTTGGACCTCTCTGAGGATTTCGTAGGAAACGGGATAAACCACACGTCACTAAACAGAAGCATTCTCAGAGCTTTCTTCGTGATGTTTGATTTCAATTCACAGTGATGAACCTTTCTTTGATAGTTCAGGTTTGAAACACTCTATCTGTAGAAACTGCAAGTGGATATTTGAAACTCTCTGAGGATTTCGTTGGAAACGGGATAAACAGCACAGAACTAAACTGAAGCATTCTCAGAACTTTCTTCGTGATGTTTGAATTCGACTTACAGTGTTGAACGATTCTTTGATAATTGAGGTTTGTAACACTCTTTTTGTAGAAACTGCAAGTGGATATTTGGACCTCTTTGAGGCCTATCGTAGTAAAGGTAATAACTTCATATAAAAACAAGACAGAAGCTTTCTCAGAAAATTCTTGGGGATCATTGAGTTTAACTCACAGAGCTGAACATTCCTTTGGATGGAGCAGGTTTGAAACACACTTTTTGTAGAATCTGCAAGTGGATATTTGGACCTCTCTGAGGATTTCGTTGGAAACGGGATAACTGCACCTGACTAAACAGAAGCATTCTCAGAAAATTCTTTGTGATGTTTGCATTCAAATCCCAGAGTTGAATCTTCCTTTGATAGTTCAAGTTTGAAGCACTCTTTTTGTTGGATCTGCAAGTGGATATTTGGACCACTCTGTGGCCTTCTTTCGAAACTGCTATATCTTCACATAAAATCTAGGCAGTAGCTTTCACAGAAACTTCTCTGTGATGATTGCATTCAACTCACAGAGTTGAAGGTTCCTTTTGAAACAGCAGTTTCCAAACACTCTTTCTGTGGAATCTGCAAGTGGATATTTGGACCGCTTTGAAGATTTCAATGGAAACCGGATAATCTTCACAGAAAAACTAAACAGAAACATTCTCAGAAACTTCTTTGTGATGTTTGCATTCAACTCACAGAGTTGAACTTTCCTTTTGAGAGAGAAGCTTTGCAACACTCTTTTTCTAGAATCTGCAATTGGACATTTGGAGGGCTTTGCGGACTGTGGTGGAAAAGGAAATATCTTCCCGTAGAAACTAGATAGAAGCATTCTCAGAAACTACTTTGGGATGATTGCATTCAAGTCTCAGAGTTGAACATTCTCCTTGACAGAGCAGTTTGGAAACTCTCTTTTTGTAGAATCTGCAAGTGGAGACATGGACCGCATTGAGGCCCATGGTAACAAAGGAAATAACTGCCTATAAAAACTAGACAGTAGCATTCTCAGAGCCTTCTTCGTGATGCTTGCATTCAACTCACAGTGTTGAACCTTTCTTTGATAGTTCAGGTTTGAAACACTGTTTCTGTAGAAACTGCAAGTGGATAATTGGACCTCTCTGAGGATTTCGCTGGAAACGGGATAAACATCACAGAACTAAACTGAAGCATTCTCAGAACTTTCTTCGTGATGTTTGCATTCAGCTCACATTGTTGAACATTTCTTTAATAGTTCACGTTTGAAACACTCTTTTTGTAGAAAGTGCAAGTGGATATTTGGACCTCTTTGAGGCCTATAGTAGTAAAGGTAATAACTTCTTATAAAAACAAGACAGAAGCTTTCTCAGAAAATTCTTGGGGATCATTGAGTTTAACTCACAGAGCTGAACATTCCTTTGGATGGAGCAGGTTTGAAACACACTTTTTGTAGAATCTGCAAGTGGATATTTGGACCTCTCTGAGGATTTCATTGGAAACGGGATAACTGCACCTAAGTAAACAGAAGCATTCTCAGAAACTTCTTTGTGATGTTTGCAATCAAATCCCAGAGTTGAATCTTGCTTTGATAGTTCAAGTTTGAAACACTCTTTTTGTTGGATCTGCAAGTGGATATTTGGACCACTCTGTGGCCATCTTTCGAAACTGCTATATGTTCACATAAAATCTAGACAGTAGCTTTCACAGAAACTTCTCTGTGATGATTGCATTCAACTCACAGAGTTGAAGGTTCCTTTTGAAACAGCAGTCTCCAAACACTCTTTCTGTGGAATCTGCAAGTGGATATTTGGACCGCTTTGAAGATTTCATTGGAAACGGGATAATCTTCACAGAAAAACTAAACAGAAACATTCTCAGAAACTTCTTTGTTATGTTTGCATTCAACTCACAGAGTTGAACTTTCCTTTTGAGAGAGAAGCTTTGCAACACTCTTTTTCTAGAATCTGCAAGTGGACATTTGGAGGGCTTTGAGGCCTGTGGTGGAAAAGGAAATATCTTCCCGTAGAAACTAGACAGAAGCATTCTCAGAAACTACTTTGGGATGATTGCATTCAAGTCTCAGAGTTGAACATTCTCTTTGACAGAGCAGTTTGGAAACTCTCTTTTTGTAGAATCTGCAAGTGGAGACATGGACCGCATTGAGGCCCATGGTAACAAAGGAAATAACTGCCTATAAAAACTAGACAGTAGCATTCTCAGAGCCTTCTTCGTGATGCTTGCATTCAACTCACAGTGTTGAACCTTTCTTTGATAGTTCAGGTTTGAAACACTGTTTCTGTAGAAACTGCAAGTGGATATTTGGACCTCTCTGAGGATTTCGTTGGAAACGGGATAAACCGCACGTAACTAAACTGAATCATTCTCAGAACTTTCTTCGTGATGTTTGTGTTCAACTCACTGTGTTGAACCATTCTTTGATAGTTGAGGTTTGAAACACTCTTTTTGTAGAAACTGCAAGTGGATATTTGGACCTCTCTGAGGATTTCGTAGGAAACGGGATAAACCACACGTCACTAAACAGAAGCATTCTCAGAGCTTTCTTCGTGATGTTTGATTTCAATTCACAGTGTTGAACCTTTCTTTGATAGTTCAGGTTTGAAACACTCTATCTGTAGAAACTGCAAGTGGATATTTGAAACTCTCTGAGGATTTCGTTGGAAACGGGATAAACAGCACAGAACTAAACTGAAGCATTCTCAGAACTTTCTTCGTGATGTTTGAATTCGACTTACAGTGTTGAACCATTCTTTGATAATTGAGGTTTGTAACACTCTTTTTGTAGAAACTGCAAGTGGATATTTGGACCTCTTTGAGGCCTATCGTAGTAAAGGTAATAACTTCATATAAAAACAAGACAGAAGCTTTCTCAGAAAATTCTTGGGGATCATTGAGTTTAACTCACAGAGCTGAACATTCCTTTGGATGGAGCAGGTTTGAAACACACTTTTTGTAGAATCTGCAAGTGGATATTTGGACCTCTCTGAGGATTTCGTTGGAAACGGGATAACTGCACCTAACTAAACAGAAGCATTCTCAGAAAATTCTTTGTGATGTTTGCATTCAAATCCCAGAGTTGAATCTTCCTTTGATAGTTCAAGTTTGAAGCACTCTTTTTGTTGGATCTGCAAGTGGATATTTGGACCACTCTGTGGCCTTCTTTCGAAACTGCTATATCTTCACATAAAATCTAGGCAGTAGCTTTCACAGAAACTTCTCTGTGATGATTGCATTCAACTCACAGAGTTGAAGGTTCCTTTTGAAACAGCAGTTTCCAAACACTCTTTCTGTGGAATCTGCAAGTGGATATTTGGACCGCTTTGAAGATTTCAATGGAAACCGGATAATCTTCACAGAAAAACTAAACAGAAACATTCTCAGAAACTTCTTTGTGATGTTTGCATTCAACTCACAGAGTTGAACTTTCCTTTTGAGAGAGAAGCTTTGCAACACTCTTTTTCTAGAATCTGCAATTGGACATTTGGAGGGCTTTGCGGACTGTGGTGGAAAAGGAAATATCTTCCCGTAGAAACTAGATAGAAGCATTCTCAGAAACTACTTTGGGATGATTGCATTCAAGTCTCAGAGTTGAACATTCTCCTTGACAGAGCAGTTTGGAAACTCTCTTTTTGTAGAATCTGCAAGTGGAGACATGGACCGCATTGAGGCCCATGGTAACAAAGGAAATAACTGCCTATAAAAACTAGACAGTAGCATTCTCAGAGCCTTCTTCGTGATGCTTGCATTCAACTCACAGTGTTGAACCTTTCTTTGATAGTTCAGGTTTGAAACACTGTTTCTGTAGAAACTGCAAGTGGATATTTGGACCTCTCTGAGGATTTCGCTGGAAACGGGATAAACATCACAGAACTAAACTGAAGCATTCTCAGAACTTTCTTCGTGATGTTTGCATTCAGCTCACATTGTTGAACATTTCTTTAATAGTTCACGTTTGAAACACTCTTTTTGTAGAAAGTGCAAGTGGATATTTGGACCTCTTTGAGGCCTATAGTAGTAAAGGTAATAACTTCTTATAAAAACAAGACAGAAGCTTTCTCAGAAAATTCTTGGGGATCATTGAGTTTAACTCACAGAGCTGAACATTCCTTTGGATGGAGCAGGTTTGAAACACACTTTTTGTAGAATCTGCAAGTGGATATTTGGACCTCTCTGAGGATTTCATTGGAAACGGGATAACTGCACCTAAGTAAACAGAAGCATTCTCAGAAACTTCTTTGTGATGTTTGCAATCAAATCCCAGAGTTGAATCTTGCTTTGATAGTTCAAGTTTGAAACACTCTTTTTGTTGGATCTGCAAGTGGATATTTGGACCACTCTGTGGCCATCTTTCGAAACTGCTATATGTTCACATAAAATCTAGACAGTAGCTTTCACAGAAACTTCTCTGTGATGATTGCATTCAACTCACAGAGTTGAAGGTTCCTTTTGAAACAGCAGTCTCCAAACACTCTTTCTGTGGAATCTGCAAGTGGATATTTGGACCGCTTTGAAGATTTCATTGGAAACGGGATAATCTTCACAGAAAAACTAAACAGAAACATTCTCAGAAACTTCTTTCTGATGTTTGCATTCAACTCACAGAGTTGAACTTTCCTTTTGAGAGAGAAGCTTTGCAACACTCTTTTTCTAGAATCTGCAAGTGGACATTTGGAGGGCTTTGAGGCCTGTGGTGGAAAAGGAAATATCTTCCCGTAGAAACTAGACAGAAGCATTCTCAGAAACTACTTTGGGATGATTGCATTCAAGTCTCAGAGTTGAACATTCTCTTTGACAGAGCAGTTTGGAAACTCTCTTTTTGTAGAATCTGCAAGTGGAGACATGGACCGCATTGAGGCCCATGGTAACAAAGGAAATAACTGCCTATAAAAACTAGACAGTAGCATTCTCAGAGCCTTCTTCGTGATGCTTGCATTCAACTCACAGTGTTGAACCTTTCTTTGATAGTTCAGGTTTGAAACACTGTTTCTGTAGAAACTGCAAGTGGATATTTGGACCTCTCTGAGGATTTCGCTGGAAACGGGATAAACATCACAGAACTAAACTGAAGCATTCCCAGAACTTTCTTCGTGATGTTTGCATTCAGCTCACAGTGTTGAACCTTTCTTTGATAGTTCAGGTTTGAAACACTGTTTCTGTAGATACTGCAAGTGGATATTTGGACCTCTCTGAGGATTTCTTTGGAAACGGGATAAACCGCACGTAAATAAACTGAATCATTCTCAGAACTTTCTTCGTGATGTTTGTGTTCAACTCACTGTGTTGAACCATTCTTTGATAGTTGAGGTTTGAAACACTCTTTTTGTAGAAACTGCAAGTGGATATTTGGACCTCTCTGAGGATTTCGTAGGAAACGGGATAAACCACACGTCACTAAACAGAAGCATTCTCAGAGCTTTCTTCGTGATGTTTGATTTCAATTCACAGTGTTGAACCTTCCTTTGATAGTTCAGGTTTGAAACACTCTATCTGTAGAAACTGCAAGTGGATATTTGAAACTCTCTGAGGATTTCGTTGGAAACGGGATAAACAGCACAGAACTAAACTGAAGCATTCTCAGAACTTTCTTCGTGATGTTTGAATTCGACTTACAGTGTTGAACCATTCTTTGATAATTGAGATTTGTAACACTCTTTTTGTAGAAACTGCAAGTGGATATTTGGACCTCTTTGAGGCCTATACTACTAAAGGTAATAACTTCATATAAAAACAAGACAGAAGCATTCTCAGAAAATTCTTGGGGATCATTGAGTTTAACTCACAGAGCTGAACATTCCTTTGGATGGAGCAGGTTTGAAACACACTTTTTGTAGAATCTGCAAGTGGATATTTGGACCTCTCTGAGGATTTCGTTGGAAACGGGATAACTGCACCTGACTAAACAGAAGCATTCTCAGAAAATTCTTTGTGATGTTTGCATTCAAATCCCAGAGTTGAATCTTCCTTTGATAGTTCAAGTTTGAAGCACTCTTTTTGTTGGATCTGCAAGTGGATATTTGGACCACTCTGTGGCCTTCTTTCGAAACTGCTATATCTTCACATAAAATCTAGGCAGTAGCTTTCACAGAAACTTCTCTGTGATGATTGCATTCAACTCACAGAGTTGAAGGTTCCTTTTGAAACAGCAGTTTCCAAACACTCTTTCTGTGGAATCTGCAAGTGGATATTTGGACCGCTTTGAAGATTTCAATGGAAACCGGATAATCTTCACAGAAAAACTAAAGAGAAACATTCTCAGAAACTTCTTTGTGATGTTTGCATTCAACTCACAGAGTTGAACTTTCCTTTTGAGAGAGAAGCTTTGCAACACTCTTTTTCTAGAATCTGCAATTGGACATTTGGAGGGCTTTGCGGACTGTGGTGGAAAAGGAAATATCTTCCCGTAGAAACTAGATAGAAGCATTCTCAGAAACTACTTTGGGATGATTGCATTCAAGTCTCAGAGTTGAACATTCTCCTTGACAGAGCAGTTTGGAAACTCTCTTTTTGTAGAATCTGCAAGTGGAGACATGGACCGCATTGAGGCCCATGGTAACAAAGGAAATAACTGCCTATAAAAACTAGACAGTAGCATTCTCAGAGCCTTCTTCGTGATGCTTGCATTCAACTCACAGTGTTGAACCTTTCTTTGATAGTTCAGGTTTGAAACACTGTTTCTGTAGAAACTGCAAGTGGATAATTGGACCTCTCTGAGGATTTCGCTGGAAACGGGATAAACATCACAGAACTAAACTGAAGCATTCTCAGAACTTTCTTTGTGATGTTTGCATTCAGCTCACATTGTTGAACATTTCTTTAATAGTTCACGTTTGAAACACTCTTTTTGTAGAAAGTGCAAGTGGATATTTGGACCACTTTGAGGCCTATAGCAGTAAAGGTAATAACTTCTTATAAAAACAAGACAGAAGCTTTCTCAGAAAATTCTTGGGGATCATTGAGTTTAACTCACAGAGCTGAACATTCCTTTGGATGGAGCAGGTTTGAAACACACTTTTTGTAGAATCTGCAAGTGGATATTTGGACCTCTCTGAGGATTTCATTGGAAACGGGATAACTGCACATAAGTAAACAGAAGCATTCTCAGAAACTTCTTTGTGATGTTTGCAATCAAATCCCAGAGTTGAATCTTGCTTTGATAGTTCAAGTTTGAAACACTCTTTTTGTTGGATCTGCAAGTGGATATTTGGACCACTCTGTGGCCATCTTTCGAAACTGCTATATGTTCACATAAAATCTAGACAGTAGCTTTCACAGAAACTTCTCTGTGATGATTGCATTCAACTCACAGAGTTGAAGGTTCCTTTTGAAACAGCAGTCTCCAAACACTCTTTCTGTGGAATCTGCAAGTGGATATTTGGACCGCTTTGAAGATTTCATTGGAAACGGGATAATCTTCACAGAAAAACTAAACAGAAACATTCTCAGAAACTTCTTTGTGATGTTTGCATTCAACTCACAGAGTTGAACTTTCCTTTTGAGAGAGAAGCTTTGCAACACTCTTTTTCTAGAATCTGCAAGTGGACATTTGGAGGGCTTTGAGGCCTGTGGTGGAAAAGGAAATATCTTCCCGTAGAAACTAGATAGAAGCATTCTCAGAAACTACTTTGGGATGATTGCATTCAAGTCTCAGAGTTGAACATTCTCTTTGACAGAGCAGTTTGGAAACTCTCTTTTTGTAGAATCTGCAAGTGGAGACATGGACCGCATTGAGGCCCATGGTAACAAAGGAAATAACTGCCTATAAAAACTAGACAGTAGCATTCTCAGAGCTTTCTTCGTGATGCTTGCATTCAACTCACAGTGTTGAACCTTTCTTTGATAGTTCAGGTTTGAAACACTGTTTCTGTAGAAACTGCAAGTGGATATTTGGACCTCTCTGAGGATTTCGTTGGAAACGGGATAAACAGCACAGAACTAAACTGAAGCATTCTCAGAACTTTCTTCGTGATGTTTGAATTCGACTTACAGTGTTGAACCATTCTTTGATAATTGAGATTTGTAACACTCTTTTTGTAGAAACTGCAAGTGGATATTTGGACCTCTTTGAGGCCTATACTACTAAAGGTAATAACTTCATATAAAAACAAGACAGAAGCATTCTCAGAAAATTCTTGGGGATCATTGAGTTTAACTCACAGAGCTGAACATTCCTTTGGATGGAGCAGGTTTGAAACACACTTTTTGTAGAATCTGCAAGTGGATATTTGGACCTCTCTGAGGATTTCGTTGGAAACGGGATAACTGCACCTGACTAAACAGAAGCATTCTCAGAAAATTCTTTGTGATGTTTGCATTCAAATCCCAGAGTTGAATCTTCCTTTGATAGTTCAAGTTTGAAGCACTCTTTTTGTTGGATCTGCAAGTGGATATTTGGACCACTCTGTGGCCTTCTTTCGAAACTGCTATATCTTCACATAAAATCTAGGCAGTAGCTTTCACAGAAACTTCTCTGTGATGATTGCATTCAACTCACAGAGTTGAAGGTTCCTTTTGAAACAGCAGTTTCCAAACACTCTTTCTGTGGAATCTGCAAGTGGATATTTGGACCGCTTTGAAGATTTCAATGGAAACCGGATAATCTTCACAGAAAAACTAAAGAGAAACATTCTCAGAAACTTCTTTGTGATGTTTGCATTCAACTCACAGAGTTGAACTTTCCTTTTGAGAGAGAAGCTTTGCAACACTCTTTTTCTAGAATCTGCAATTGGACATTTGGAGGGCTTTGCGGACTGTGGTGGAAAAGGAAATATCTTCCCGTAGAAACTAGATAGAAGCATTCTCAGAAACTACTTTGGGATGATTGCATTCAAGTCTCAGAGTTGAACATTCTCCTTGACAGAGCAGTTTGGAAACTCTCTTTTTGTAGAATCTGCAAGTGGAGACATGGACCGCATTGAGGCCCATGGTAACAAAGGAAATAACTGCCTATAAAAACTAGACAGTAGCATTCTCAGAGCCTTCTTCGTGATGCTTGCATTCAACTCACAGTGTTGAACCTTTCTTTGATAGTTCAGGTTTGAAACACTGTTTCTGTAGAAACTGCAAGTGGATAATTGGACCTCTCTGAGGATTTCGCTGGAAACGGGATAAACATCACAGAACTAAACTGAAGCATTCTCAGAACTTTCTTTGTGATGTTTGCATTCAGCTCACATTGTTGAACATTTCTTTAATAGTTCACGTTTGAAACACTCTTTTTGTAGAAAGTGCAAGTGGATATTTGGACCACTTTGAGGCCTATAGCAGTAAAGGTAATAACTTCTTATAAAAACAAGACAGAAGCTTTCTCAGAAAATTCTTGGGGATCATTGAGTTTAACTCACAGAGCTGAACATTCCTTTGGATGGAGCAGGTTTGAAACACACTTTTTGTAGAATCTGCAAGTGGATATTTGGACCTCTCTGAGGATTTCATTGGAAACGGGATAACTGCACATAAGTAAACAGAAGCATTCTCAGAAACTTCTTTGTGATGTTTGCAATCAAATCCCAGAGTTGAATCTTGCTTTGATAGTTCAAGTTTGAAACACTCTTTTTGTTGGATCTGCAAGTGGATATTTGGACCACTCTGTGGCCATCTTTCGAAACTGCTATATGTTCACATAAAATCTAGACAGTAGCTTTCACAGAAACTTCTCTGTGATGATTGCATTCAACTCACAGAGTTGAAGGTTCCTTTTGAAACAGCAGTCTCCAAACACTCTTTCTGTGGAATCTGCAAGTGGATATTTGGACCGCTTTGAAGATTTCATTGGAAACGGGATAATCTTCACAGAAAAACTAAACAGAAACATTCTCAGAAACTTCTTTGTGATGTTTGCATTCAACTCACAGAGTTGAACTTTCCTTTTGAGAGAGAAGCTTTGCAACACTCTTTTTCTAGAATCTGCAAGTGGACATTTGGAGGGCTTTGAGGCCTGTGGTGGAAAAGGAAATATCTTCCCGTAGAAACTAGATAGAAGCATTCTCAGAAACTACTTTGGGATGATTGCATTCAAGTCTCAGAGTTGAACATTCTCTTTGACAGAGCAGTTTGGAAACTCTCTTTTTGTAGAATCTGCAAGTGGAGACATGGACCGCATTGAGGCCCATGGTAACAAAGGAAATAACTGCCTATAAAAACTAGACAGTAGCATTCTCAGAGCTTTCTTCGTGATGCTTGCATTCAACTCACAGTGTTGAACCTTTCTTTGATAGTTCAGGTTTGAAACACTGTTTCTGTAGAAACTGCAAGTGGATATTTGGACCTCTCTGAGGATTTCGTTGGAAACGGGATAAACAGCACAGAACTAAACTGAAGCATTCTCAGAACATTCTTCGTGATGTTTGTATTCAACTCACTGTGTTGAACCATTCTCTGATAGTTGAGGTTTGAAACACTCTTTTTGTAGAAACTGCAAGTGGATATTTGGACCTCTCTGAGGATTTCGTAGGAAACGGGATAAACCACACGTAACTAAACAGAAGCATTCTAAGAGCTTTCTTCGTGATGTTTGCATTCAATTCACAGTGTTGAACCTTTCTTTGATAGTTCAGGTTTGAAACACTCTTTTTGTAGAAACTGCAAGTGGATATTTGAACCACTCTGAGGATTTCGTTGGAAACGGGATAAACCGCACGTAACTGAACAGAAGCATTCTCAGAACCTTCTTCCTGATGTTTGCATTCAGCTCACAGTGTTGAACCTTTCTTTGATAGTTCACGTTTGAAACACTCTTTTTGTAGAACCTGCAAGTGGATATTTGGACCTCTTTGAGGCCTATAGTAGTAAAGGAAATAACTTCATATAAAAACAAGACAGAAGCTTTCTCAGAAAATTCTTGGGGATCATTTAGCTTAGCTCACAGAGCTGAACATTCCTTTGGATGGAGCAGGTTTGAAACACACTTTTTGTAGAATGTGCAAGTAGATATTTGGACCTCTCTGAGGATTTCGTTGGAAACGGGATAAACCGCACGTAACTAAACTGAATCATTCTCAGAACTTTCTTCGTGATGTTTGTGTTCAACTCACTGTGTTGAACCATTCTTTGATAGTTGAGGTTTGAAACACTCTTTTTGTAGAAACTGCAAGTGGATATTTGGACCTCTCTGAGGATTTCGTAGGAAACGGGATAAACCACACGTCACTAAACAGAAGCATTCTCAGAGCTTTCTTCGTGATGTTTGATTTCAATTCACAGTGTTGAACCTTTCTTTGATAGTTCAGGTTTGAAACACTCTATCTGTAGAAACTGCAAGTGGATATTTGAAACTCTCTGAGGATTTCGTTGGAAACGGGATAAACAGCACAGAACTAAACTGAAGCATTCTCAGAACTTTCTTCGTGATGTTTGAATTCGACTTACAGTGTTGAACCATTCTTTGATAATTGAGGTTTGTAACACTCTTTTTGTAGAAACTGCAAGTGGATATTTGGACCTCTTTGAGGCCTATCGTACTAAAGGTAATAACTTCATATAAAAACAAGACAGAAGCTTTCTCAGAAAATTCTTGGGGATCATTGAGTTTAACTCACAGAGCTGAACATTCCTTTGGATGGAGCAGGTTTGAAACACACTTTTTGTAGAATCTGCAAGTGGATATTTGGACCTCTCTGAGGATTTCGTTGGAAACGGGATAACTGCACCTAACTAAACAGAAGCATTCTCAGAAAATTCTTTGTGATGTTTGCATTCAAATCCCAGAGTTGAATCTTCCTTTGATAGTTCAAGTTTGAAGCACTCTTTTTGTTGGATCTGCAAGTGGATATTTGGACCACTCTGTGGCCTTCTTTCGAAACTGCTATATCTTCACATAAAATCTAGGCAGTAGCTTTCACAGAAACTTCTCTGTGATGATTGCATTCAACTCACAGAGTTGAAGGTTCCTTTTGAAACAGCAGTTTCCAAACACTCTTTCTGTGGAATCTGCAAGTGGATATTTGGACCGCTTTGAAGATTTCAATGGAAACCGGATAATCTTCACAGAAAAACTAAACAGAAACATTCTCAGAAACTTCTTTGTGATGTTTGCATTCAACTCACAGAGTTGAACTTTCCTTTTGAGAGAGAAGCTTTGCAACACTCTTTTTCTAGAATCTGCAATTGGACATTTGGAGGGCTTTGCGGACTGTGGTGGAAAAGGAAATATCTTCCCGTAGAAACTAGATAGAAGCATTCTCAGAAACTACTTTGGGATGATTGCATTCAAGTCTCAGAGTTGAACATTCTCCTTGACAGAGCAGTTTGGAAACTCTCTTTTTGTAGAATCTGCAAGTGGAGACATGGACCGCATTGAGGCCCATGGTAACAAAGGAAATAACTGCCTATAAAAACTAGACAGTAGCATTCTCAGAGCCTTCTTCGTGATGCTTGCATTCAACTCACAGTGTTGAACCTTTCTTTGATAGTTCAGGTTTGAAACACTGTTTCTGTAGAAACTGCAAGTGGATAATTGGACCTCTCTGAGGATTTCGCTGGAAACGGGATAAACATCACAGAACTAAACTGAAGCATTCTCAGAACTTTCTTCGTGATGTTTGCATTCAGCTCACATTGTTGAACATTTCTTTAATAGTTCACGTTTGAAACACTCTTTTTGTAGAAAGTGCAAGTGGATATTTGGACCTCTTTGAGGCCTATAGTAGTAAAGGTAATAACTTCTTATAAAAACAAGACAGAAGCTTTCTCAGAAAATTCTTGGGGATCATTGAGTTTAACTCACAGAGCTGAACATTCCTTTGGATGGAGCAGGTTTGAAACACACTTTTTGTAGAATCTGCAAGTGGATATTTGGACCTCTCTGAGGATTTCATTGGAAACGGGATAACTGCACCTAAGTAAACAGAAGCATTCTCAGAAACTTCTTTGTGATGTTTGCAATCAAATCCCAGAGTTGAATCTTGCTTTGATAGTTCAAGTTTGAAACACTCTTTTTGTTGGATCTGCAAGTGGATATTTGGACCACTCTGTGGCCATCTTTCGAAACTGCTATATGTTCACATAAAATCTAGACAGTAGCTTTCACAGAAACTTCTCTGTGATGATTGCATTCAACTCACAGAGTTGAAGGTTCCTTTTGAAACAGCAGTCTCCAAACACTCTTTCTGTGGAATCTGCAAGTGGATATTTGGACCGCTTTGAAGATTTCATTGGAAACGGGATAATCTTCACAGAAAAACTAAACAGAAACATTCTCAGAAACTTCTTTCTGATGTTTGCATTCAACTCACAGAGTTGAACTTTCCTTTTGAGAGAGAAGCTTTGCAACACTCTTTTTCTAGAATCTGCAAGTGGACATTTGGAGGGCTTTGAGGCCTGTGGTGGAAAAGGAAATATCTTCCCGTAGAAACTAGACAGAAGCATTCTCAGAAACTACTTTGGGATGATTGCATTCAAGTCTCAGAGTTGAACATTCTCTTTGACAGAGCAGTTTGGAAACTCTCTTTTTGTAGAATCTGCAAGTGGAGACATGGACCGCATTGAGGCCCATGGTAACAAAGGAAATAACTGCCTATAAAAACTAGACAGTAGCATTCTCAGAGCCTTCTTCGTGATGCTTGCATTCAACTCACAGTGTTGAACCTTTCTTTGATAGTTCAGGTTTGAAACACTGTTTCTGTAGAAACTGCAAGTGGATATTTGGACCTCTCTGAGGATTTCGTTGGAAACGGGATAAACCGCACGTAACTAAACTGAATCATTCTCAGAACTTTCTTCGTGATGTTTGTGTTCAACTCACTGTGTTGAACCATTCTTTGATAGTTGAGGTTTGAAACACTCTTTTTGTAGAAACTGCAAGTGGATATTTGGACCTCTCTGAGGATTTCGTAGGAAACGGGATAAACCACACGTCACTAAACAGAAGCATTCTCAGAGCTTTCTTCGTGATGTTTGATTTCAATTCACAGTGTTGAACCTTTCTTTGATAGTTCAGGTTTGAAACACTCTATCTGTAGAAACTGCAAGTGGATATTTGAAACTCTCTGAGGATTTCGTTGGAAACGGGATAAACAGCACAGAACTAAACTGAAGCATTCTCAGAACTTTCTTCGTGATGTTTGAATTCGACTTACAGTGTTGAACCATTCTTTGATAATTGAGGTTTGTAACACTCTTTTTGTAGAAACTGCAAGTGGATATTTGGACCTCTTTGAGGCCTATCGTACTAAAGGTAATAACTTCATATAAAAACAAGACAGAAGCTTTCTCAGAAAATTCTTGGGGATCATTGAGTTTAACTCACAGAGCTGAAAATTCCTTTGGATGGAGCAGGTTTGAAACACACTTTTTGTAGAATCTGCAAGTGGATATTTGGACCTCTCTGAGGATTTCGTTGGAAACGGGATAACTGCACCTAACTAAACAGAAGCATTCTCAGAAAATTCTTTGTGATGTTTGCATTCAAATCCCAGAGTTGAATCTTCCTTTGATAGTTCAAGTTTGAAGCACTCTTTTTGTTGGATCTGCAAGTGGATATTTGGACCACTCTGTGGCCTTCTTTCGAAACTGCTATATCTTCACATAAAATCTAGGCAGTAGCTTTCACAGAAACTTCTCTGTGATGATTGCATTCAACTCACAGAGTTGAAGGTTCCTTTTGAAACAGCAGTTTCCAAACACTCTTTCTGTGGAATCTGCAAGTGGATATTTGGACCGCTTTGAAGATTTCAATGGAAACCGGATAATCTTCACAGAAAAACTAAACAGAAACATTCTCAGAAACTTCTTTGTGATGTTTGCATTCAACTCACAGAGTTGAACTTTCCTTTTGAGAGAGAAGCTTTGCAACACTCTTTTTCTAGAATCTGCAATTGGACATTTGGAGGGCTTTGCGGACTGTGGTGGAAAAGGAAATATCTTCCCGTAGAAACTAGATAGAAGCATTCTCAGAAACTACTTTGGGATGATTGCATTCAAGTCTCAGAGTTGAACATTCTCCTTGACAGAGCAGTTTGGAAACTCTCTTTTTGTAGAATCTGCAAGTGGAGACATGGACCGCATTGAGGCCCATGGTAACAAAGGAAATAACTGCCTATAAAAACTAGACAGTAGCATTCTCAGAGCCTTCTTCGTGATGCTTGCATTCAACTCACAGTGTTGAACCTTTCTTTGATAGTTCAGGTTTGAAACACTGTTTCTGTAGAAACTGCAAGTGGATATTTGGACCTCTCTGAGGATTTCGCTGGAAACGGGATAAACATCACAGAACTAAACTGAAGCATTCTCAGAACTTTCTTCGTGATGTTTGCATTCAGCTCACATTGTTGAACATTTCTTTAATAGTTCACGTTTGAAACACTCTTTTTGTAGAAAGTGCAAGTGGATATTTGGACCTCTTTGAGGCCTATAGTAGTAAAGGTAATAACTTCTTATAAAAACAAGACAGAAGCTTTCTCAGAAAATTCTTGGGGATCATTGAGTTTAACTCACAGAGCTGAACATTCCTTTGGATGGAGCAGGTTTGAAACACACTTTTTGTAGAATCTGCAAGTGGATATTTGGACCTCTCTGAGGATTTCATTGGAAACGGGATAACTGCACCTAAGTAAACAGAAGCATTCTCAGAAACTTCTTTGTGATGTTTGCAATCAAATCCCAGAGTTGAATCTTGCTTTGATAGTTCAAGTTTGAAACACTCTTTTTGTTGGATCTGCAAGTGGATATTTGGACCACTCTGTGGCCATCTTTCGAAACTGCTATATGTTCACATAAAATCTAGACAGTAGCTTTCACAGAAACTTCTCTGTGATGATTGCATTCAACTCACAGAGTTGAAGGTTCCTTTTGAAACAGCAGTCTCCAAACACTCTTTCTGTGGAATCTGCAAGTGGATATTTGGACCGCTTTGAAGATTTCATTGGAAACGGGATAATCTTCACAGAAAAACTAAACAGAAACATTCTCAGAAACTTCTTTCTGATGTTTGCATTCAACTCACAGAGTTGAACTTTCCTTTTGAGAGAGAAGCTTTGCAACACTCTTTTTCTAGAATCTGCAAGTGGACATTTGGAGGGCTTTGAGGCCTATGGTGGAAAAGGAAATATCTTCCCGTAGAAACTAGACAGAAGCATTCTCAGAAACTACTTTGGGATGATTGCATTCAAGTCTCAGAGTTGAACATTCTCTTTGACAGAGCAGTTTGGAAACTCTCTTTTTGTAGAATCTGCAAGTGGAGACATGGACCGCATTGAGGCCCATGGTAACAAAGGAAATAACTGCCTATAAAAACTAGACAGTAGCATTCTCAGAGCCTTCTTCGTGATGCTTGCATTCAACTCACAGTGTTGAACCTTTCTTTGATAGTTCAGGTTTGAAACACTGTTTCTGTAGAAACTGCAAGTGGATATTTGGACCTCTCTGAGGATTTCGTTGGAAACGGGATAAACCGCACGTAACTAAACTGAATCATTCTCAGAACTTTCTTCGTGATGTTTGTGTTCAACTCACTGTGTTGAACCATTCTTTGATAGTTGAGGTTTGAAACACTCTTTTTGTAGAAACTGCAAGTGGATATTTGGACCTCTCTGAGGATTTCGTAGGAAACGGGATAAACCACACGTCACTAAACAGAAGCATTCTCAGAGCTTTCTTCGTGATGTTTGATTTCAATTCACAGTGTTGAACCTTTCTTTGATAGTTCAGGTTTGAAACACTCTATCTGTAGAAACTGCAAGTGGATATTTGAAACTCTCTGAGGATTTCGTTGGAAACGGGATAAACAGCACAGAACTAAACTGAAGCATTCTCAGAACTTTCTTCGTGATGTTTGAATTCGACTTACAGTGTTGAACCATTCTTTGATAATTGAGGTTTGTAACACTCTTTTTGTAGAAACTGCAAGTGGATATTTGGACCTCTTTGAGGCCTATCGTACTAAAGGTAATAACTTCATATAAAAACAAGACAGAAGCTTTCTCAGAAAATTCTTGGGGATCATTGAGTTTAACTCACAGAGCTGAACATTCCTTTGGATGGAGCAGGTTTGAAACACACTTTTTGTAGAATCTGCAAGTGGATATTTGGACCTCTCTGAGGATTTCGTTGGAAACGGGATAACTGCACCTAACTAAACAGAAGCATTCTCAGAAAATTCTTTGTGATGTTTGCATTCAAATCCCAGAGTTGAATCTTCCTTTGATAGTTCAAGTTTGAAGCACTCTTTTTGTTGGATCTGCAAGTGGATATTTGGACCACTCTGTGGCCTTCTTTCGAAACTGCTATATCTTCACATAAAATCTAGGCAGTAGCTTTCACAGAAACTTCTCTGTGATGATTGCATTCAACTCACAGAGTTGAAGGTTCCTTTTGAAACAGCAGTTTCCAAACCCTCTTTCTGTGGAATCTGCAAGTGGATATTTGGACCGCTTTGAAGATTTCAATGGAAACCGGATAATCTTCACAGAAAAACTAAACAGAAACATTCTCAGAAACTTCTTTGTGATGTTTGCATTCAACTCACAGAGTTGAACTTTCCTTTTGAGAGAGAAGCTTTGCAACACTCTTTTTCTAGAATCTGCAATTGGACATTTGGAGGGCTTTGCGGACTGTGGTGGAAAAGGAAATATCTTCCCGTAGAAACTAGATAGAAGCATTCTCAGAAACTACTTTGGGATGATTGCATTCAAGTCTCAGAGTTGAACATTCTCCTTGACAGAGCAGTTTGGAAACTCTCTTTTTGTAGAATCTGCAAGTGGAGACATGGACCGCATTGAGGCCCATGGTAACAAAGGAAATAACTGCCTATAAAAACTAGACAGTAGCATTCTCAGAGCCTTCTTCGTGATGCTTGCATTCAACTCACAGTGTTGAACCTTTCTTTGATAGTTCAGGTTTGAAGCACTGTTTCTGTAGAAACTGCAAGTGGATATTTGGACCTCTCTGAGGATTTCGTTGGAAACGGGATAAACCGCACGTAACTAAACTGAATCATTCTCAGAACTTTCTTCGTGATGTTTGTGTTCAACTCACTGTGTTGAACCATTGTTTGATAGTTGAGGTTTGAAACACTCTTTTTGTAGAAACTGCAAGTGGATATTTGGACCTCTCTGAGGATTTCGCTGGAAACGGGATAAACATCACAGAACTAAACTGAAGCATTCTCAGAACTTTCTTCGTGATGTTTGCATTCAGCTCACAGTGTTGAACCTTTCTTTGATAGTTCAGGTTTGAAACACTGTTTCTGTAGAAACTGCAAGTGGATATTTGGACCTCTCTGAGGATTTCTTTGGAAACGGGATAAACCGCACGTAAATAAACTGAATCATTCTCAGAACTTTCTTCGTGATGTTTGTGTTCAACTCACTGTGTTGAACCATTCTTTGATAGTTGAGGTTTGAAACACTCTTTTTGTAGAAACTGCAAGTGGATATTTGGACCTCTCTGAGGATTTCGTAGGAAACGGGATAAACCACACGTCACTAAACAGAAGCATTCTCAGAGCTTTCTTCGTGATGTTTGATTTCAATTCACAGTGTTGAACCTTCCTTTGATAGTTCAGGTTTGAAACACTCTATCTGTAGAAACTGCAAGTGGATATTTGAAACTCTCTGAAGATTTCGTTGGAAACGGGATAAACAGCACAGAACTAAACTGAAGCATTCTCAGAACTTTCTTCGTGATGTTTGAATTCGACTTACAGTGTTGAACCATTCTTTGATAATTGAGATTTGTAACACTCTTTTTGTAGAAACTGCAAGTGGATATTTGGACCTCTTTGAGGCCTATCCTACTAAAGGTAATAACTTCATATAAAAACAAGACAGAAGCATTCTCAGAAAATTCTTGGGGATCATTGAGTTTAACTCACAGAGCTGAACATTCCTTTGGATGGAGCAGGTTTGAAACACACTTTTTGTAGAATCTGCAAGTGGATATTTGGACCTCTCTGAGGATTTCGTTGGAAACGGGATAACTGCACCTGACTAAACAGAAGCATTCTCAGAAAATTCTTTGTGATGTTTGCATTCAAATCCCAGAGTTGAATCTTCCTTTGATAGTTCAAGTTTGAAGCACTCTTTTTGTTGGATCTGCAAGTGGATATTTGGACCACTCTGTGGCCTTCTTTCGAAACTGCTATATCTTCACATAAAATCTAGGCAGTAGCTTTCACAGAAACTTCTCTGTGATGATTGCATTCAACTCACAGAGTTGAAGGTTCCTTTTGAAACAGCAGTTTCCAAACACTCTTTCTGTGGAATCTGCAAGTGGATATTTGGACCGCTTTGAAGATTTCAATGGAAACCGGATAATCTTCACAGAAAAACTAAACAGAAACATTCTCAGAAACTTCTTTGTGATGTTTGCATTCAACTCACAGAGTTGAACTTTCCTTTTGAGAGAGAAGCTTTGCAACACTCTTTTTCTAGAATCTGCAATTGGACATTTGGAGGGCTTTGCGGACTGTGGTGGAAAAGGAAATATCTTCCCGTAGAAACTAGATAGAAGCATTCTCAGAAACTACTTTGGGATGATTGCATTCAAGTCTCAGAGTTGAACATTCTCCTTGACAGAGCAGTTTGGAAACTCTCTTTTTGTAGAATCTGCAAGTGGAGACATGGACCGCATTGAGGCCCATGGTAACAAAGGAAATAACTGCCTATAAAAACTAGACAGTAGCATTCTCAGAGCCTTCTTCGTGATGCTTGCATTCAACTCACAGTGTTGAACCTTTCTTTGATAGTTCAGGTTTGAAACACTGTTTCTGTAGAAACTGCAAGTGGATAATTGGACCTCTCTGAGGATTTCGCTGGAAACGGGATAAACATCACAGAACTAAACTGAAGCATTCTCAGAACTTTCTTTGTGATGTTTGCATTCAGCTCACATTGTTGAACATTTCTTTAATAGTTCACGTTTGAAACACTCTTTTTGTAGAAAGTGCAAGTGGATATTTGGACCTCTTTGAGGCCTATAGTAGTAAAGGTAATAACTTCTTATAAAAACAAGACAGAAGCTTTCTCAGAAAATTCTTGGGGATCATTGAGTTTAACTCACAGAGCTGAACATTCCTTTGGATGGAGCAGGTTTGAAACACACTTTTTGTAGAATCTGCAAGTGGATATTTGGACCTCTCTGAGGATTTCATTGGAAACGGGATAACTGCACCTAAGTAAACAGAAGCATTCTCAGAAACTTCTTTGTGATGTTTGCAATCAAATCCCAGAGTTGAATCTTGCTTTGATAGTTCAAGTTTGAAACACTCTTTTTGTTGGATCTGCAAGTGGATATTTGGACCACTCTGTGGCCATCTTTCGAAACTGCTATATGTTCACATAAAATCTAGACAGTAGCTTTCACAGAAACTTCTCTGTGATGATTGCATTCAACTCACAGAGTTGAAGGTTCCTTTTGAAACAGCAGTCTCCAAACACTCTTTCTGTGGAATCTGCAAGTGGATATTTGGACCGCTTTGAAGATTTCATTGGAAACGGGATAATCTTCACAGAAAAACTAAACAGAAACATTCTCAGAAACTTCTTTGTGATGTTTGCATTCAACTCACAGAGTTGAACTTTCCTTTTGAGAGAGAAGCTTTGCAACACTCTTTTTCTAGAATCTGCAAGTGGACATTTGGAGGGCTTTGAGGCCTGTGGTGGAAAAGGAAATATCTTCCCGTAGAAACTAGATAGAAGCATTCTCAGAAACTACTTTGGGATGATTGCATTCAAGTCTCAGAGTTGAACATTCTCTTTGACAGAGCAGTTTGGAAACTCTCTTTTTGTAGAATCTGCAAGTGGAGACATGGACCGCATTGAGGCCCATGATAATAAAGGAAATAACTGCCTATAAAAACTAGACAGTAGCATTCTCAGAGCCTTCTTCGTGATGCTTGCATTCAACTCACAGTGTTGAACCTTTCTTTGATAGTTCAGGTTTGAAACACTGTTTCTGTAGAAACTGCAAGTGGATATTTGGACCTCTCTGAGGATTTCGCTGGAAACGGGATAAACATCACAGAACTAAACTGAAGCATTCTCAGAACTTTCTTCGTGATGTTTGCATTCAGCTCACAGTGTTGAACCTTTCTTTGATAGTTCAGGTTTGAAACACTGTTTCTGTAGAAACTGCAAGTGGATATTTGGACCTCTCTGAGGATTTCTTTGGAAACGGGATAAACCGCACGTAAATAAACTGAATCATTCTCAGAACTTTCTTCGTGATGTTTGTGTTCAACTCACTGTGTTGAACCATTCTTTGATAGTTGAGGTTTGAAACACTCTTTTTGTAGAAACTGCAAGTGGATATTTGGACCTCTCTGAGGATTTCGTAGGAAACGGGATAAACCACACGTCACTAAACAGAAGCATTCTCAGAGCTTTCTTCGTGATGTTTGATTTCAATTCACAGTGTTGAACCTTCCTTTGATAGTTCAGGTTTGAAACACTCTATCTGTAGAAACTGCAAGTGGATATTTGAAACTCTCTGAAGATTTCGTTGGAAACGGGATAAACAGCACAGAACTAAACTGAAGCATTCTCAGAACTTTCTTCGTGATGTTTGAATTCGACTTACAGTGTTGAACCATTCTTTGATAATTGAGATTTGTAACACTCTTTTTGTAGAAACTGCAAGTGGATATTTGGACCTCTTTGAGGCCTATCCTACTAAAGGTAATAACTTCATATAAAAACAAGACAGAAGCATTCTCAGAAAATTCTTGGGGATCATTGAGTTTAACTCACAGAGCTGAACATTCCTTTGGATGGAGCAGGTTTGAAACACACTTTTTGTAGAATCTGCAAGTGGATATTTGGACCTCTCTGAGGATTTCGTTGGAAACGGGATAACTGCACCTGACTAAACAGAAGCATTCTCAGAAAATTCTTTGTGATGTTTGCATTCAAATCCCAGAGTTGAATCTTCCTTTGATAGTTCAAGTTTGAAGCACTCTTTTTGTTGGATCTGCAAGTGGATATTTGGACCACTCTGTGGCCTTCTTTCGAAACTGCTATATCTTCACATAAAATCTAGGCAGTAGCTTTCACAGAAACTTCTCTGTGATGATTGCATTCAACTCACAGAGTTGAAGGTTCCTTTTGAAACAGCAGTTTCCAAACACTCTTTCTGTGGAATCTGCAAGTGGATATTTGGACCGCTTTGAAGATTTCAATGGAAACCGGATAATCTTCACAGAAAAACTAAAGAGAAACATTCTCAGAAACTTCTTTGTGATGTTTGCATTCAACTCACAGAGTTGAACTTTCCTTTTGAGAGAGAAGCTTTGCAACACTCTTTTTCTAGAATCTGCAATTGGACATTTGGAGGGCTTTGCGGACTGTGGTGGAAAAGGAAATATCTTCCCGTAGAAACTAGATAGAAGCATTCTCAGAAACTACTTTGGGATGATTGCATTCAAGTCTCAGAGTTGAACATTCTCCTTGACAGAGCAGTTTGGAAACTCTCTTTTTGTAGAATCTGCAAGTGGAGACATGGACCGCATTGAGGCCCATGGTAACAAAGGAAATAACTGCCTATAAAAACTAGACAGTAGCATTCTCAGAGCCTTCTTCATGATGCTTGCATTCAACTCACAGTGTTGAACCTTTCTTTGATAGTTCAGGTTTGAAACACTGTTTCTGTAGAAACTGCAAGTGGATAATTGGACCTCTCTGAGGATTTCGCTGGAAACGGGATAAACATCACAGAACTAAACTGAAGCATTCTCAGAACTTTCTTTGTGATGTTTGCATTCAGCTCACATTGTTGAACATTTCTTTAATAGTTCACGTTTGAAACACTCTTTTTGTAGAAAGTGCAAGTGGATATTTGGACCTCTTTGAGGCCTATAGTAGTAAAGGTAATAACTTCTTATAAAAACAAGACAGAAGCTTTCTCAGAAAATTCTTGGGGATCATTGAGTTTAACTCACAGAGCTGAACATTCCTTTGGATGGAGCAGGTTTGAAACACACTTTTTGTAGAATCTGCAAGTGGATATTTGGACCTCTCTGAGGATTTCATTGGAAACGGGATAACTGCACCTAAGTAAACAGAAGCATTCTCAGAAACTTCTTTGTGATGTTTGCAATCAAATCCCAGAGTTGAATCTTGCTTTGATAGTTCAAGTTTGAAACACTCTTTTTGTTGGATCTGCAAGTGGATATTTGGACCACTCTGTGGCCATCTTTCGAAACTGCTATATGTTCACATAAAATCTAGACAGTAGCTTTCACAGAAACTTCTCTGTGATGATTGCATTCAACTCACAGAGTTGAAGGTTCCTTTTGAAACAGCAGTCTCCAAACACTCTTTCTGTGGAATCTGCAAGTGGATATTTGGACCGCTTTGAAGATTTCATTGGAAACGGGATAATCTTCACAGAAAAACTAAACAGAAACATTCTCAGAAACTTCTTTGTGATGTTTGCATTCAACTCACAGAGTTGAACTTTCCTTTTGAGAGAGAAGCTTTGCAACACTCTTTTTCTAGAATCTGCAAGTGGACATTTGGAGGGCTTTGAGGCCTGTGGTGGAAAAGGAAATATCTTCCCGTAGAAACTAGATAGAAGCATTCTCAGAAACTACTTTGGGATGATTGCATTCAAGTCTCAGAGTTGAACATTCTCTTTGACAGAGCAGTTTGGAAACTCTCTTTTTGTAGAATCTGCAAGTGGAGACATGGACCGCATTGAGGCCCATGATAATAAAGGAAATAACTGCCTATAAAAACTAGACAGTAGCATTCTCAGAGCCTTCTTCGTGATGCTTGCATTCAACTCACAGTGTTGAACCTTTCTTTGATAGTTCAGGTTTGAAACACTGTTTCTGTAGAAACTGCAAGTGGATATTTGGACCTCTCTGAGGATTTCGCTGGAAACGGGATAAACATCACAGAACTAAACTGAAGCATTCTCAGAACTTTCTTCGTGATGTTTGCATTCAGCTCACAGTGTTGAACCTTTCTTTGATAGTTCAGGTTTGAAACACTGTTTCTGTAGAAACTGCAAGTGGATATTTGGACCTCTCTGAGGATTTCTTTGGAAACGGGATAAACCGCACGTAAATAAACTGAATCATTCTCAGAACTTTCTTCGTGATGTTTGTGTTCAACTCACTGTGTTGAACCATTCTTTGATAGTTGAGGTTTGAAACACTCTTTTTGTAGAAACTGCAAGTGGATATTTGGACCTCTCTGAGGATTTCGTAGGAAACGGGATAAACCACACGTCACTAAACAGAAGCATTCTCAGAGCTTTCTTCGTGATGTTTGATTTCAATTCACAGTGTTGAACCTTCCTTTGATAGTTCAGGTTTGAAACACTCTATCTGTAGAAACTGCAAGTGGATATTTGAAACTCTCTGAAGATTTCGTTGGAAACGGGATAAACAGCACAGAACTAAACTGAAGCATTCTCAGAACTTTCTTCGTGATGTTTGAATTCGACTTACAGTGTTGAACCATTCTTTGATAATTGAGATTTGTAACACTCTTTTTGTAGAAACTGCAAGTGGATATTTGGACCTCTTTGAGGCCTATCCTACTAAAGGTAATAACTTCATATAAAAACAAGACAGAAGCATTCTCAGAAAATTCTTGGGGATCATTGAGTTTAACTCACAGAGCTGAACATTCCTTTGGATGGAGCAGGTTTGAAACACACTTTTTGTAGAATCTGCAAGTGGATATTTGGACCTCTCTGAGGATTTCGTTGGAAACGGGATAACTGCACCTGACTAAACAGAAGCATTCTCAGAAAATTCTTTGTGATGTTTGCATTCAAATCCCAGAGTTGAATCTTCCTTTGATAGTTCAAGTTTGAAGCACTCTTTTTGTTGGATCTGCAAGTGGATATTTGGACCACTCTGTGGCCTTCTTTCGAAACTGCTATATCTTCACATAAAATCTAGGCAGTAGCTTTCACAGAAACTTCTCTGTGATGATTGCATTCAACTCACAGAGTTGAAGGTTCCTTTTGAAACAGCAGTTTCCAAACACTCTTTCTGTGGAATCTGCAAGTGGATATTTGGACCGCTTTGAAGATTTCAATGGAAACCGGATAATCTTCACAGAAAAACTAAAGAGAAACATTCTCAGAAACTTCTTTGTGATGTTTGCATTCAACTCACAGAGTTGAACTTTCCTTTTGAGAGAGAAGCTTTGCAACACTCTTTTTCTAGAATCTGCAATTGGACATTTGGAGGGCTTTGCGGACTGTGGTGGAAAAGGAAATATCTTCCCGTAGAAACTAGATAGAAGCATTCTCAGAAACTACTTTGGGATGATTGCATTCAAGTCTCAGAGTTGAACATTCTCCTTGACAGAGCAGTTTGGAAACTCTCTTTTTGTAGAATCTGCAAGTGGAGACATGGACCGCATTGAGGCCCATGGTAACAAAGGAAATAACTGCCTATAAAAACTAGACAGTAGCATTCTCAGAGCCTTCTTCGTGATGCTTGCATTCAACTCACAGTGTTGAACCTTTCTTTGATAGTTCAGGTTTGAAACACTGTTTCTGTAGAAACTGCAAGTGGATAATTGGACCTCTCTGAGGATTTCGCTGGAAACGGGATAAACATCACAGAACTAAACTGAAGCATTCTCAGAACTTTCTTTGTGATGTTTGCATTCAGCTCACATTGTTGAACATTTCTTTAATAGTTCACGTTTGAAACACTCTTTTTGTAGAAAGTGCAAGTGGATATTTGGACCTCTTTGAGGCCTATAGTAGTAAAGGTAATAACTTCTTATAAAAACAAGACAGAAGCTTTCTCAGAAAATTCTTGGGGATCATTGAGTTTAACTCACAGAGCTGAACATTCCTTTGGATGGAGCAGGTTTGAAACACACTTTTTGTAGAATCTGCAAGTGGATATTTGGACCTCTCTGAGGATTTCATTGGAAACGGGATAACTGCACCTAAGTAAACAGAAGCATTCTCAGAAACTTCTTTGTGATGTTTGCAATCAAATCCCAGAGTTGAATCTTGCTTTGATAGTTCAAGTTTGAAACACTCTTTTTGTTGGATCTGCAAGTGGATATTTGGACCACTCTGTGGCCATCTTTCGAAACTGCTATATGTTCACATAAAATCTAGACAGTAGCTTTCACAGAAACTTCTCTGTGATGATTGCATTCAACTCACAGAGTTGAAGGTTCCTTTTGAAACAGCAGTCTCCAAACACTCTTTCTGTGGAATCTGCAAGTGGATATTTGGACCGCTTTGAAGATTTCATTGGAAACGGGATAATCTTCACAGAAAAACTAAACAGAAACATTCTCAGAAACTTCTTTGTGATGTTTGCATTCAACTCACAGAGTTGAACTTTCCTTTTGAGAGAGAAGCTTTGCAACACTCTTTTTCTAGAATCTGCAAGTGGACATTTGGAGGGCTTTGAGGCCTGTGGTGGAAAAGGAAATATCTTCCCGTAGAAACTAGATAGAAGCATTCTCAGAAACTACTTTGGGATGATTGCATTCAAGTCTCAGAGTTGAACATTCTCTTTGACAGAGCAGTTTGGAAACTCTCTTTTTGTAGAATCTGCAAGTGGAGACATGGACCGCATTGAGGCCCATGGTAATAAAGGAAATAACTGCCTATAAAAACTAGACAGTAGCATTCTCAGAGCCTTCTTCGTGATGCTTGCATTCAACTCACAGTGTTGAACCTTTCTTTGATAGTTCAGGTTTGAAACACTGTTTCTGTAGAAACTGCAAGTGGATATTTGGACCTCTCTGAGGATTTCGCTGGAAACGGGATAAACATCACAGAACTAAACTGAAGCATTCTCAGAACTTTCTTCGTGATGTTTGCATTCAGCTCACAGTGTTGAACCTTTCTTTGATAGTTCAGGTTTGAAACACTGTTTCTGTAGAAACTGCAAGTGGATATTTGGACCTCTCTGAGGATTTCTTTGGAAACGGGATAAACCGCACGTAAATAAACTGAATCATTCTCAGAACTTTCTTCGTGATGTTTGTGTTCAACTCACTGTGTTGAACCATTCTTTGATAGTTGAGGTTTGAAACACTCTTTTTGTAGAAACTGCAAGTGGATATTTGGACCTCTCTGAGGATTTCGTAGGAAACGGGATAAACCACACGTCACTAAACAGAAGCATTCTCAGAGCTTTCTTCGTGATGTTTGATTTCAATTCACAGTGTTGAACCTTCCTTTGATAGTTCAGGTTTGAAACACTCTATCTGTAGAAACTGCAAGTGGATATTTGAAACTCTCTGAAGATTTCGTTGGAAACGGGATAAACAGCACAGAACTAAACTGAAGCATTCTCAGAACTTTCTTCGTGATGTTTGAATTCGACTTACAGTGTTGAACCATTCTTTGATAATTGAGATTTGTAACACTCTTTTTGTAGAAACTGCAAGTGGATATTTGGACCTCTTTGAGGCCTATCCTACTAAAGGTAATAACTTCATATAAAAACAAGACAGAAGCATTCTCAGAAAATTCTTGGGGATCATTGAGTTTAACTCACAGAGCTGAACATTCCTTTGGATGGAGCAGGTTTGAAACACACTTTTTGTAGAATCTGCAAGTGGATATTTGGACCTCTCTGAGGATTTCGTTGGAAACGGGATAACTGCACCTGACTAAACAGAAGCATTCTCAGAAAATTCTTTGTGATGTTTGCATTCAAATCCCAGAGTTGAATCTTCCTTTGATAGTTCAAGTTTGAAGCACTCTTTTTGTTGGATCTGCAAGTGGATATTTGGACCACTCTGTGGCCTTCTTTCGAAACTGCTATATCTTCACATAAAATCTAGGCAGTAGCTTTCACAGAAACTTCTCTGTGATGATTGCATTCAACTCACAGAGTTGAAGGTTCCTTTTGAAACAGCAGTTTCCAAACACTCTTTCTGTGGAATCTGCAAGTGGATATTTGGACCGCTTTGAAGATTTCAATGGAAACCGGATAATCTTCACAGAAAAACTAAAGAGAAACATTCTCAGAAACTTCTTTGTGATGTTTGCATTCAACTCACAGAGTTGAACTTTCCTTTTGAGAGAGAAGCTTTGCAACACTCTTTTTCTAGAATCTGCAATTGGACATTTGGAGGGCTTTGCGGACTGTGGTGGAAAAGGAAATATCTTCCCGTAGAAACTAGATAGAAGCATTCTCAGAAACTACTTTGGGATGATTGCATTCAAGTCTCAGAGTTGAACATTCTCCTTGACAGAGCAGTTTGGAAACTCTCTTTTTGTAGAATCTGCAAGTGGAGACATGGACCGCATTGAGGCCCATGGTAACAAAGGAAATAACTGCCTATAAAAACTAGACAGTAGCATTCTCAGAGCCTTCTTCGTGATGCTTGCATTCAACTCACAGTGTTGAACCTTTCTTTGATAGTTCAGGTTTGAAACACTGTTTCTGTAGAAACTGCAAGTGGATAATTGGACCTCTCTGAGGATTTCGCTGGAAACGGGATAAACATCACAGAACTAAACTGAAGCATTCTCAGAACTTTCTTTGTGATGTTTGCATTCAGCTCACATTGTTGAACATTTCTTTAATAGTTCACGTTTGAAACACTCTTTTTGTAGAAAGTGCAAGTGGATATTTGGACCTCTTTGAGGCCTATAGTAGTAAAGGTAATAATTTCTTATAAAAACAAGACAGAAGCTTTCTCAGAAAATTCTTGGGGATCATTGAGTTTAACTCACAGAGCTGAACATTCCTTTGGATGGAGCAGGTTTGAAACACACTTTTTGTAGAATCTGCAAGTGGATATTTGGACCTCTCTGAGGATTTCATTGGAAACGGGATAACTGCACCTAAGTAAACAGAAGCATTCTCAGAAACTTCTTTGTGATGTTTGCAATCAAATCCCAGAGTTGAATCTTGCTTTGATAGTTCAAGTTTGAAACACTCTTTTTGTTGGATCTGCAAGTGGATATTTGGACCACTCTGTGGCCATCTTTCGAAACTGCTATATGTTCACATAAAATCTAGACAGTAGCTTTCACAGAAACTTCTCTGTGATGATTGCATTCAACTCACAGAGTTGAAGGTTCCTTTTGAAACAGCAGTCTCCAAACACTCTTTCTGTGGAATCTGCAAGTGGATATTTGGACCGCTTTGAAGATTTCATTGGAAACGGGATAATCTTCACAGAAAAACTAAACAGAAACATTCTCAGAAACTTCTTTGTGATGTTTGCATTCAACTCACAGAGTTGAACTTTCCTTTTGAGAGAGAAGCTTTGCAACACTCTTTTTCTAGAATCTGCAAGTGGACATTTGGAGGGCTTTGAGGCCTGTGGTGGAAAAGGAAATATCTTCCCGTAGAAACTAGATAGAAGCATTCTCAGAAACTACTTTGGGATGATTGCATTCAAGTCTCAGAGTTGAACATTCTCTTTGACAGAGCAGTTTGGAAACTCTCTTTTTGTAGAATCTGCAAGTGGAGACATGGACCGCATTGAGGCCCATGGTAACAAAGGAAATAACTGCCTATAAAAACTAGACAGTAGCATTCTCAGAGCCTTCTTCGTGATGCTTGCATTCAACTCACAGTGTTGAACCTTTCTTTGATAGTTCAGGTTTGAAACACTGTTTCTGTAGAAACTGCAAGTGGATATTTGGACCTCTCTGAGGATTTCGTTGGAAACGGGATAAACAGCACAGAACTAAACTGAAGCATTCTCAGAACATTCTTCGTGATGTTTGTATTCAACTCACTGTGTTGAACCATTCTCTGATAGTTGAGGTTTGAAACACTCTTTTTGTAGAAACTGCAAGTGGATATTTGGACCTCTCTGAGGATTTCCTAGGAAACGGGATAAACCACACGTAACTAAACAGAAGCATTCTAAGAGCTTTCTTCGTGATGTTTGCATTCAATTCACAGTGTTGAACCTTTCTTTGATAGTTCAGGTTTGAAACACTCTTTTTGTAGAAACTGCAAGTGGATATTTGAACCGCTCTGAGGATTTCGTTGGAAACGGGATAAACCGCACGTAACTGATCAGAAGCATTCTCAGAACCTTCTTCCTGATGTTTGCATTCAGCTCACAGTGTTGAACCTTTCTTTGATAGTTCACGTTTGAAACACTCTTTTTGTAGAACCTGCAAGTGGATATTTGGACCTCTTTGAGGCCTATAGTAGTAAAGGAAATAACTTCATATAAAAACAAGACAGAAGCTTTCTCAGAAAATTCTTGGGGATCATTTAGCTTAGCTCACAGAGCTGAACATTCCTTTGGATGGAGCAGGTTTGAAACACACTTTTTGTAGAATGTGCAAGTAGATATTTGGACCTCTCTGAGGATTTCGTTGGAAACGGGATAAACCGCACGTAACTAAACTGAATCATTCTCAGAACTTTCTTCGTGATGTTTGTGTTCAACTCACTGTGTTGAACCATTCTTTGATAGTTGAGGTTTGAAACACTCTTTTTGTAGAAACTGCAAGTGGATATTTGGACCTCTCTGAGGATTTCGTAGGAAACGGGATAAACCACACGTCACTAAACAGAAGCATTCTCAGAGCTTTCTTCGTGATGTTTGATTTCAATTCACAGTGTTGAACCTTTCTTTGATAGTTCAGGTTTGAAACACTCTATCTGTAGAAACTGCAAGTGGATATTTGAAACTCTCTGAGGATTTCGTTGGAAACGGGATAAACAGCACAGAACTAAACTGAAGCATTCTCAGAACTTTCTTCGTGATGTTTGAATTCGACTTACAGTGTTGAACCATTCTTTGATAATTGAGGTTTGTAACACTCTTTTTGTAGAAACTGCAAGTGGATATTTGGACCTCTTTGAGGCCTATCGTACTAAAGGTAATAACTTCATATAAAAACAAGACAGAAGCTTTCTCAGAAAATTCTTGGGGATCATTGAGTTTAACTCACAGAGCTGAAAATTCCTTTGGATGGAGCAGGTTTGAAACACACTTTTTGTAGAATCTGCAAGTGGATATTTGGACCTCTCTGAGGATTTCGTTGGAAACGGGATAACTGCACCTGACTAAACAGAAGCATTCTCAGAAAATTCTTTGTGATGTTTGCATTCAAATCCCAGAGTTGAATCTTCCTTTGATAGTTCAAGTTTGAAGCACTCTTTTTGTTGGATCTGCAAGTGGATATTTGGACCACTCTGTGGCCTTCTTTCGAAACTGCTATATCTTCACATAAAATCTAGGCAGTAGCTTTCACAGAAACTTCTCTGTGATGATTGCATTCAACTCACAGAGTTGAAGGTTCCTTTTGAAACAGCAGTTTCCAAACACTCTTTCTGTGGAATCTGCAAGTGGATATTTGGACCGCTTTGAAGATTTCAATGGAAACCAGATAATCTTCACAGAAAAACTAAACAGAAACATTCTCAGAAACTTCTTTGTGATGTTTGCATTCAACTCACAGAGTTGAACTTTCCTTTTGAGAGAGAAGCTTTGCAACACTCTTTTTCTAGAATCTGCAATTGGACATTTGGAGGGCTTTGCGGACTGTGGTGGAAAAGGAAATATCTTCCCGTAGAAACTAGATAGAAGCATTCTCAGAAACTACTTTGGGATGATTGCATTCAAGTCTCAGAGTTGAACATTCTCCTTGACAGAGCAGTTTGGAAACTCTCTTTTTGTAGAATCTGCAAGTGGAGACATGGACCGCATTGAGGCCCATGGTAACAAAGGAAATAACTGCCTATAAAAACTAGACAGTAGCATTCTCAGAGCCTTCTTCGTGATGCTTGCATTCAACTCACAGTGTTGAACCTTTCTTTGATAGTTCAGGTTTGAAACACTGTTTCTGTAGAAACTGCAAGTGGATATTTGGACCTCTCTGAGGATTTCGCTGGAAACGGGATAAACATCACAGAACTAAACTGAAGCATTCTCAGAACTTTCTTCGTGATGTTTGCATTCAGCTCACATTGTTGAACATTTCTTTAATAGTTCACGTTTGAAACACTCTTTTTGTAGAAAGTGCAAGTGGATATTTGGACCTCTTTGAGGCCTATAGTAGTAAAGGTAATAACTTCTTATAAAAACAAGACAGAAGCTTTCTCAGAAAATTCTTGGGGATCATTGAGTTTAACTCACAGAGCTGAACATTCCTTTGGATGGAGCAGGTTTGAAACACACTTTTTGTAGAATCTGCAAGTGGATATTTGGACCTCTCTGAGGATTTCATTGGAAATGGGATAACTGCACCTAAGTAAACAGAAGCATTCTCAGAAACTTCTTTGTGATGTTTGCAATCAAATCCCAGAGTTGAATCTTGCTTTGATAGTTCAAGTTTGAAACACTCTTTTTGTTGGATCTGCAAGTGGATATTTGGACCACTCTGTGGCCATCTTTCGAAACTGCTATATGTTCACATAAAATCTAGACAGTAGCTTTCACAGAAACTTCTCTGTGATGATTGCATTCAACTCACAGAGTTGAAGGTTCCTTTTGAAACAGCAGTCTCCAAACACTCTTTCTGTGGAATCTGCAAGTGGATATTTGGACCGCTTTGAAGATTTCATTGGAAACGGGATAATCTTCACAGAAAAACTAAACAGAAACATTCTCAGAAACTTCTTTGTGATGTTTGCATTCAACTCACAGAGTTGAACTTTCCTTTTGAGAGAGAAGCTTTGCAACACTCTTTTTCTAGAATCTGCAAGTGGACATTTGGAGGGCTTTGAGGCCTGTGGTGGAAAAGGAGATATCTTCCCGTAGAAACTAGACAGAAGCATTCTCAGAAACTACTTTGGGATGATTGCATTCAAGTCTCAGAGTTGAACATTCTCTTTGACAGAGCAGTTTGGAAACTCTCTTTTTGTAGAATCTGCAAGTGGAGACATGGACCGCATTGAGGCCCATGGTAACAAAGGAAATAACTGCCTATAAAAACTAGACAGTAGCATTCTCAGAGCCTTCTTCGTGATGCTTGCATTCAACTCACAGTGTTGAACCTTTCTTTGATAGTTCAGGTTTGAAACACTGTTTCTGTAGAAACTGCAAGTGGATATTTGGACCTCTCTGAGGATTTCGTTGGAAACGGGATAAACCGCACGTAACTAAACTGAATCATTCTCAGAACTTTCTTCGTGATGTTTGTGTTCAACTCACTGTGTTGAACCATTCTTTGATAGTTGAGGTTTGAAACACTCTTTTTGTAGAAACTGCAAGTGGATATTTGGACCTCTCTGAGGATTTCGTAGGAAACGGGATAAACCACACGTCACTAAACAGAAGCATTCTCAGAGCTTTCTTCGTGATGTTTGATTTCAATTCACAGTGTTGAACCTTTCTTTGATAGTTCAGGTTTGAAACACTCTATCTGTAGAAACTGCAAGTGGATATTTGAAACTCTCTGAGGATTTCGTTGGAAACGGGATAAACAGCACAGAACTAAACTGAAGCATTCTCAGAACTTTCTTCGTGATGTTTGAATTCGACTTACAGTGTTGAACCATTCTTTGATAATTGAGGTTTGTAACACTCTTTTTGTAGAAACTGCAAGTGGTATTTGGACCTCTTTGAGGCCTATCGTACTAAAGGTAATAACTTCATATAAAAACAAGACAGAAGCTTTCTCAGAAAATTCTTGGGGATCATTGAGTTTAACTCACAGAGCTGAACATTCCTTTGGATGGAGCAGGTTTGAAACACACTTTTTGTAGAATCTGCAAGTGGATATTTGGACCTCTCTGAGGATTTCGTTGGAAACGGGATAACTGCACCTGACTAAACAGAAGCATTCTCAGAAAATTCTTTGTGATGTTTGCATTCAAATCCCAGAGTTGAATCTTCCTTTGATAGTTCAAGTTTGAAGCACTCTTTTTGTTGGATCTGCAAGTGGATATTTGGACCACTCTGTGGCCTTCTTTCGAAACTGCTATATCTTCACATAAAATCTAGGCAGTAGCTTTCACAGAAACTTCTCTGTGATGATTGCATTCAACTCACAGAGTTGAAGGTTCCTTTTGAAACAGCAGTTTCCAAACACTCTTTCTGTGGAATCTGCAAGTGGATATTTGGACCGCTTTGAAGATTTCAATGGAAACCGGATAATCTTCACAGAAAAACTAAACAGAAACATTCTCAGAAACTTCTTTGTGATGTTTGCATTCAACTCACAGAGTTGAACTTTCCTTTTGAGAGAGAAGCTTTGCAACACTCTTTTTCTAGAATCTGCAATTGGACATTTGGAGGGCTTTGCGGACTGTGGTGGAAAAGGAAATATCTTCCCGTAGAAACTAGATAGAAGCATTCTCAGAAACTACTTTGGGATGATTGCATTCAAGTCTCAGAGTTGAACATTCTCCTTGACAGAGCAGTTTGGAAACTCTCTTTTTGTAGAATCTGCAAGTGGAGACATGGACCGCATTGAGGCCCATGGTAACAAAGGAAATAACTGCCTATAAAAACTAGACAGTAGCATTCTCAGAGCCTTCTTCGTGATGCTTGCATTCAACTCACAGTGTTGAACCTTTCTTTGATAGTTCAGGTTTGAAACACTGTTTCTGTAGAAACTGCAAGTGGATATTTGGACCTCTCTGAGGATTTCGCTGGAAACGGGATAAACATCACAGAACTAAACTGAAGCATTCTCAGAACTTTCTTCGTGATGTTTGCATTCAGCTCACATTGTTGAACATTTCTTTAATAGTTCACGTTTGAAACACTCTTTTTGTAGAAAGTGCAAGTGGATATTTGGACCTCTTTGAGGCCTATAGTAGTAAAGGTAATAACTTCTTATAAAAACAAGACAGAAGCTTTCTCAGAAAATTCTTGGGGATCATTGAGTTTAACTCACAGAGCTGAACATTCCTTTGGATGGAGCAGGTTTGAAACACACTTTTTGTAGAATCTGCAAGTGGATATTTGGACCTCTCTGAGGATTTCATTGGAAACGGGATAACTGCACCTAAGTAAACAGAAGCATTCTCAGAAACTTCTTTGTGATGTTTGCAATCAAATCCCAGAGTTGAATCTTGCTTTGATAGTTCAAGTTTGAAACACTCTTTTTGTTGGATCTGCAAGTGGATATTTGGACCACTCTGTGGCCATCTTTCGAAACTGCTATATGTTCACATAAAATCTAGACAGTAGCTTTCACAGAAACTTCTCTGTGATGATTGCATTCAACTCACAGAGTTGAAGGTTCCTTTTGAAACAGCAGTCTCCAAACACTCTTTCTGTGGAATCTGCAAGTGGATATTTGGACCGCTTTGAAGATTTCATTGGAAACGGGATAATCTTCACAGAAAAACTAAACAGAAACATTCTCAGAAACTTCTTTCTGATGTTTGCATTCAACTCACAGAGTTGAACTTTCCTTTTGAGGGAGAAGCTTTGCAACACTCTTTTTCTAGAATCTGCAAGTGGACATTTGGAGGGCTTTGAGGCCTGTGGTGGAAAAGGAAATATCTTCCCGTAGAAACTAGACAGAAGCATTCTCAGAAACTACTTTGGGATGATTGCATTCAAGTCAGAGTTGAACATTCTCTTTGACAGAGCAGTTTGGAAACTCTCTTTTTGTAGAATCTGCAAGTGGAGACATGGACCGCATTGAGGCCCATGGTAACAAAGGAAATAACTGCCTATAAAAACTAGACAGTAGCATTCTCAGAGCCTTCTTCGTGATGCTTGCATTCAACTCACAGTGTTGAACCTTTCTTTGATAGTTCAGGTTTGAAACACTGTTTCTGTAGAAACTGCAAGTGGATATTTGGACCTCTCTGAGGATTTCGTTGGAAACGGGATAAACCGCACGTAACTAAACTGAATCATTCTCAGAACTTTCTTCGTGATGTTTGTGTTCAACTCACTGTGTTGAACCATTCTTTGATAGTTGAGGTTTGAAACACTCTTTTTGTAGAAACTGCAAGTGGATATTTGGACCTCTCTGAGGATTTCGTAGGAAACGGGATAAACCACACGTCACTAAACAGAAGCATTCTCAGAGCTTTCTTCGTGATGTTTGATTTCAATTCACAGTGATGAACCTTTCTTTGATAGTTCAGGTTTGAAACACTCTATCTGTAGAAACTGCAAGTGGATATTTGAAACTCTCTGAGGATTTCGTTGGAAACGGGATAAACAGCACAGAACTAAACTGAAGCATTCTCAGAACTTTCTTCGTGATGTTTGAATTCGACTTACAGTGTTGAACCATTCTTTGATAATTGAGGTTTGTAACACTCTTTTTGTAGAAACTGCAAGTGGATATTTGGACCTCTTTGAGGCCTATCGTACTAAAGGTAATAACTTCATATAAAAACAAGACAGAAGCTTTCTCAGAAAATTCTTGGGGATCATTGAGTTTAACTCACAGAGCTGAACATTCCTTTGGATGGAGCAGGTTTGAAACACACTTTTTGTAGAATCTGCAAGTGGATATTTGGACCTCTCTGAGGATTTCGTTGGAAACGGGATAACTGCACCTGACTAAACAGAAGCATTCTCAGAAAATTCTTTGTGATGTTTGCATTCAAATCCCAGAGTTGAATCTTCCTTTGATAGTTCAAGTTTGAAGCACTCTTTTTGTTGGATCTGCAAGTGGATATTTGGACCACTCTGTGGCCTTCTTTCGAAACTGCTATATCTTCACATAAAATCTAGGCAGTAGCTTTCACAGAAACTTCTCTGTGATGATTGCATTCAACTCACAGAGTTGAAGGTTCCTTTTGAAACAGCAGTTTCCAAACACTCTTTCTGTGGAATCTGCAAGTGGATATTTGGACCGCTTTGAAGATTTCAATGGAAACCGGATAATCTTCACAGAAAATCTAAACAGAAACATTCTCAGAAACTTCTTTGTGATGTTTGCATTCAACTCACAGAGTTGAACTTTCCTTTTGAGAGAGAAGCTTTGCAACACTCTTTTTCTAGAATCTGCAATTGGACATTTGGAGGGCTTTGCGGACTGTGGTGGAAAAGGAAATATCTTCCCGTAGAAACTAGATAGAAGCATTCTCAGAAACTACTTTGGGATGATTGCATTCAAGTCTCAGAGTTGAACATTCTCTTTGACAGAGCAGTTTGGAAACTCTCTTTTTGTAGAATCTGCAAGTGGAGACATGGACCGCATTGAGGCCCATGGTAACAAAGGAAATAACTGCCTATAAAAACTAGACAGTAGCATTCTCAGAGCCTTCTTCGTGATGCTTGCATTCAACTCACAGTGTTGAACCTTTCTTTGATAGTTCAGGTTTGAAACACTGTTTCTGTAGAAACTGCAAGTGGATATTTGGACCTCTCTGAGGATTTCGCTGGAAACGGGATAAACATCACAGAACTAAACTGAAGCATTCTCAGAACTTTCTTCGTGATGTTTGCATTCAGCTCACATTGTTGAACATTTCTTTAATAGTTCACGTTTGAAACACTCTTTTTGTAGAAAGTGCAAGTGGATATTTGGACCTCTTTGAGGCCTATAGTAGTAAAGGTAATAACTTCTTATAAAAACAAGACAGAAGCTTTCTCAGAAAATTCTTGGGGATCATTGAGTTTAACTCACAGAGCTGAACATTCCTTTGGATGGAGCAGGTTTGAAACACACTTTTTGTAGAATCTGCAAGTGGATATTTGGACCTCTCTGAGGATTTCATTGGAAACGGGATAACTGCACCTAAGTAAACAGAAGCATTCTCAGAAACTTCTTTGTGATGTTTGCAATCAAATCCCAGAGTTGAATCTTGCTTTGATAGTTCAAGTTTGAAACACTCTTTTTGTTGGATCTGCAAGTGGATATTTGGACCACTCTGTGGCCATCTTTCGAAACTGCTATATGTTCACATAAAATCTAGACAGTAGCTTTCACAGAAACTTCTCTGTGATGATTGCATTCAACTCACAGAGTTGAAGGTTCCTTTTGAAACAGCAGTCTCCAAACACTCTTTCTGTGGAATCTGCAAGTGGATATTTGGACCGCTTTGAAGATTTCATTGGAAACGGGATAATCTTCACAGAAAAACTAAACAGAAACATTCTCAGAAACTTCTTTGTGATGTTTGCATTCAACTCACAGAGTTGAACTTTCCTTTTGAGAGAGAAGCTTTGCAACACTCTTTTTCTAGAATCTGCAAGTGGACATTTGGAGGGCTTTGAGGCCTGTGGTGGAAAAGGAAATATCTTCCCGTAGAAACTAGACAGAAGCATTCTCAGAAACTACTTTGGGATGATTGCATTTAAGTCTCAGAGTTGAACATTCTCTTTGACAGAGCAGTTTGGAAACTCTCTTTTTGTAGAATCTGCAAGTGGAGACATGGACCGCATTGAGGCCCATGGTAACAAAGGAAATAACTGCCTATAAAAACTAGACAGTAGCATTCTCAGAGCCTTCTTCGTGATGCTTGCATTCAACTCACAGTGTTGAACCTTTCTTTGATAGTTCAGGTTTGAAACACTGTTTCTGTAGAAACTGCAAGTGGATATTTGGACCTCTCTGAGGATTTCGTTGGAAACGGGATAAACCGCACGTAACTAAACTGAATCATTCTCAGAACTTTCTTCGTGATGTTTGTGTTCAACTCACTGTGTTGAACCATTCTTTGATAGTTGAGGTTTGAAACACTCTTTTTGTAGAAACTGCAAGTGGATATTTGGACCTCTCTGAGGATTTCGTAGGAAACGGGATAAACCACACGTCACTAAACAGAAGCATTCTCAGAGCTTTCTTCGTGATGTTTGATTTCAATTCACAGTGTTGAACCTTTCTTTGATAGTTCAGGTTTGAAACACTCTATCTGTAGAAACTGCAAGTGGATATTTGAAACTCTCTGAGGATTTCGTTGGAAACGGGATAAACAGCACAGAACTAAACTGAAGCATTCTCAGAACTTTCTTCGTGATGTTTGAATTCGACTTACAGTGTTGAACCATTCTTTGATAATTGAGGTTTGTAACACTCTTTTTGTAGAAACTGCAAGTGGATATTTGGACCTCTTTGAGGCCTATCGTACTAAAGGTAATAACTTCATATAAAAACAAGACAGAAGCTTTCTCAGAAAATTCTTGGGGATCATTGAGTTTAACTCACAGAGCTGAACATTCCTTTGGATGGAGCAGGTTTGAAACACACTTTTTGTAGAATCTGCAAGTGGATATTTGGACCTCTCTGAGGATTTCGTTGGAAACGGGATAACTGCACCTGACTAAACAGAAGCATTCTCAGAAAATTCTTTGTGATGTTTGCATTCAAATCCCAGAGTTGAATCTTCCTTTGATAGTTCAAGTTTGAAGCACTCTTTTTGTTGGATCTGCAAGTGGATATTTGGACCACTCTGTGGCCTTCTTTCGAAACTGCTATATCTTCACATAAAATCTAGGCAGTAGCTTTCACAGAAACTTCTCTGTGATGATTGCATTCAACTCACAGAGTTGAAGGTTCCTTTTGAAACAGCAGTTTCCAAACACTCTTTCTGTGGAATCTGCAAGTGGATATTTGGACCGCTTTGAAGATTTCAATGGAAACCGGATAATCTTCACAGAAAAACTAAACAGAAACATTCTCAGAAACTTCTTTGTGATGTTTGCATTCAACTCACAGAGTTGAACTTTCCTTTTGAGAGAGAAGCTTTGCAACACTCTTTTTCTAGAATCTGCAATTGGACATTTGGAGGGCTTTGCGGACTGTGGTGGAAAAGGAAATATCTTCCCGTAGAAACTAGATAGAAGCATTCTCAGAAACTACTTTGGGATGATTGCATTCAAGTCTCAGAGTTGAACATTCTCCTTGACAGAGCAGTTTGGAAACTCTCTTTTTGTAGAATCTGCAAGTGGAGACATGGACCGCATTGAGGCCCATGGTAACAAAGGAAATAACTGCCTATAAAAACTAGACAGTAGCATTCTCAGAGCCTTCTTCGTGATGCTTGCATTCAACTCACAGTGTTGAACCTTTCTTTGATAGTTCAGGTTTGAAACACTGTTTCTGTAGAAACTGCAAGTGGATAATTGGACCTCTCTGAGGATTTCGCTGGAAACGGGATAAACATCACAGAACTAAACTGAAGCATTCTCAGAACTTTCTTTGTGATGTTTGCATTCAGCTCACATTGTTGAACATTTCTTTAATAGTTCACGTTTGAAACACTCTTTTTGTAGAAAGTGCAAGTGGATATTTGGACCTCTTTGAGGCCTATAGTAGTAAAGGTAATAACTTCTTATAAAAACAAGACAGAAGCTTTCTCAGAAAATTCTTGGGGATCATTGAGTTTAACTCACAGAGCTGAACATTCCTTTGGATGGAGCAGGTTTGAAACACACTTTTTGTAGAATCTGCAAGTGGATATTTGGACCTCTCTGAGGATTTCATTGGAAACGGGATAACTGCACCTAAGTAAACAGAAGCATTCTCAGAAACTTCTTTGTGATGTTTGCAATCAAATCCCAGAGTTGAATCTTGCTTTGATAGTTCAAGTTTGAAACACTCTTTTTGTTGGATCTGCAAGTGGATATTTGGACCACTCTGTGGCCATCTTTCGAAACTGCTATATGTTCACATAAAATCTAGACAGTAGCTTTCACAGAAACTTCTCTGTGATGATTGCATTCAACTCACAGAGTTGAAGGTTCCTTTTGAAACAGCAGTCTCCAAACACTCTTTCTGTGGAATCTGCAAGTGGATATTTGGACCGCTTTGAAGATTTCATTGGAAACGGGATAATCTTCACAGAAAAACTAAACAGAAACATTCTCAGAAACTTCTTTGTGATGTTTGCATTCAACTCACAGAGTTGAACTTTCCTTTTGAGAGAGAAGCTTTGCAACACTCTTTTTCTAGAATCTGCAAGTGGACATTTGGAGGGCTTTGAGGCCTGTGGTGGAAAAGGAGATATCTTCCCGTAGAAACTAGACAGAAGCATTCTCAGAAACTACTTTGGGATGATTGCATTCAAGTCTCAGAGTTGAACATTCTCTTTGACAGAGCAGTTTGGAAACTCTCTTTTTGTAGAATCTGCAAGTGGAGACATGGACCGCATTGAGGCCCATGGTAACAAAGGAAATAACTGCCTATAAAAACTAGACAGTAGCATTCTCAGAGCCTTCTTCGTGATGCTTGCATTCAACTCACAGTGTTGAACCTTTCTTTGATAGTTCAGGTTTGAAACACTGTTTCTGTAGAAACTGCAAGTGGATATTTGGACCTCTCTGAGGATTTCGTTGGAAACGGGATAAACCGCACGTAACTAAACTGAATCATTCTCAGAACTTTCTTCGTGATGTTTGTGTTCAACTCACTGTGTTGAACCATTCTTTGATAGTTGAGGTTTGAAACACTCTTTTTGTAGAAACTGCAAGTGGATATTTGGACCTCTCTGAGGATTTCGTAGGAAACGGGATAAACCACACGTCACTAAACAGAAGCATTCTCAGAGCTTTCTTCGTGATGTTTGATTTCAATTCACAGTGTTGAACCTTTCTTTGATAGTTCAGGTTTGAAACACTCTATCTGTAGAAACTGCAAGTGGATATTTGAAACTCTCTGAGGATTTCGTTGGAAACGGGATAAACAGCACAGAACTAAACTGAAGCATTCTCAGAACTTTCTTCGTGATGTTTGAATTCGACTTACAGTGTTGAACCATTCTTTGATAATTGAGGTTTGTAACACTCTTTTTGTAGAAACTGCAAGTGGATATTTGGACCTCTTTGAGGCCTATCGTACTAAAGGTAATAACTTCATATAAAAACAAGACAGAAGCTTTCTCAGAAAATTCTTGGGGATCATTGAGTTTAACTCACAGAGCTGAACATTCCTTTGGATGGAGCAGGTTTGAAACACACTTTTTGTAGAATCTGCAAGTGGATATTTGGACCTCTCTGAGGATTTCGTTGGAAACGGGATAACTGCACCTGACTAAACAGAAGCATTCTCAGAAAATTCTTTGTGATGTTTGCATTCAAATCCCAGAGTTGAATCTTCCTTTGATAGTTCAAGTTTGAAGCACTCTTTTTGTTGGATCTGCAAGTGGATATTTGGACCACTCTGTGGCCTTCTTTCGAAACTGCTATATCTTCACATAAAATCTAGGCAGTAGCTTTCACAGAAACTTCTCTGTGATGATTGCATTCAACTCACAGAGTTGAAGGTTCCTTTTGAAACAGCAGTTTCCAAACACTCTTTCTGTGGAATCTGCAAGTGGATATTTGGACCGCTTTGAAGATTTCAATGGAAACCGGATAATCTTCACAGAAAAACTAAACAGAAACATTCTCAGAAACTTCTTTGTGATGTTTGCATTCAACTCACAGAGTTGAACTTTCCTTTTGAGAGAGAAGCTTTGCAACACTCTTTTTCTAGAATCTGCAATTGGACATTTGGAGGGCTTTGCGGACTGTGGTGGAAAAGGAAATATCTTCCCGTAGAAACTAGATAGAAGCATTCTCAGAAACTACTTTGGGATGATTGCATTCAAGTCTCAGAGTTGAACATTCTCCTTGACAGAGCAGTTTGGAAACTCTCTTTTTGTAGAATCTGCAAGTGGAGACATGGACCGCATTGAGGCCCATGGTAACAAAGGAAATAACTGCCTATAAAAACTAGACAGTAGCATTCTCAGAGCCTTCTTCGTGATGCTTGCATTCAACTCACAGTGTTGAACCTTTCTTTGATAGTTCAGGTTTGAAACACTGTTTCTGTAGAAACTGCAAGTGGATATTTGGACCTCTCTGAGGATTTCGCTGGAAACGGGATAAACATCACAGAACTAAACTGAAGCATTCTCAGAACTTTCTTCGTGATGTTTGCATTCAGCTCACATTGTTGAACATTTCTTTAATAGTTCACGTTTGAAACACTCTTTTTGTAGAAAGTGCAAGTGGATATTTGGACCTCTTTGAGGCCTATAGTAGTAAAGGTAATAACTTCTTATAAAAACAAGACAGAAGCTTTCTCAGAAAATTCTTGGGGATCATTGAGTTTAACTCACAGAGCTGAACATTCCTTTGGATGGAGCAGGTTTGAAACACACTTTTTGTAGAATCTGCAAGTGGATATTTGGACCTCTCTGAGGATTTCATTGGAAACGGGATAACTGCACCTAAGTAAACAGAAGCATTCTCAGAAACTTCTTTGTGATGTTTGCAATCAAATCCCAGAGTTGAATCTTGCTTTGATAGTTCAAGTTTGAAACACTCTTTTTGTTGGATCTGCAAGTGGATATTTGGACCACTCTGTGGCCATCTTTCGAAACTGCTATATGTTCACATAAAATCTAGACAGTAGCTTTCACAGAAACTTCTCTGTGATGATTGCATTCAACTCACAGAGTTGAAGGTTCCTTTTGAAACAGCAGTCTCCAAACACTCTTTCTGTGGAATCTGCAAGTGGATATTTGGACCGCTTTGAAGATTTCATTGGAAACGGGATAATCTTCACAGAAAAACTAAACAGAAACATTCTCAGAAACTTCTTTGTGATGTTTGCATTCAACTCACAGAGTTGAACTTTCCTTTTGAGAGAGAAGCTTTGCAACACTCTTTTTCTAGAATCTGCAAGTGGACATTTGGAGGGCTTTGAGGCCTGTGGTGGAAAAGGAGATATCTTCCCGTAGAAACTAGACAGAAGCATTCTCAGAAACTACTTTGGGATGATTGCATTCAAGTCTCAGAGTTGAACATTCTCTTTGACAGAGCAGTTTGGAAACTCTCTTTTTGTAGAATCTGCAAGTGGAGACATGGACCGCATTGAGGCCCATGGTAACAAAGGAAATAACTGCCTATAAAAACTAGACAGTAGCATTCTCAGAGCCTTCTTCGTGATGCTTGCATTCAACTCACAGTGTTGAACCTTTCTTTGATAGTTCAGGTTTGAAACACTGTTTCTGTAGAAACTGCAAGTGGATATTTGGACCTCTCTGAGGATTTCGTTGGAAACGGGATAAACCGCACGTAACTAAACTGAATCATTCTCAGAACTTTCTTCGTGATGTTTGTGTTCAACTCACTGTGTTGAACCATTCTTTGATAGTTGAGGTTTGAAACACTCTTTTTGTAGAAACTGCAAGTGGATATTTGGACCTCTCTGAGGATTTCGTAGGAAACGGGATAAACCACACGTCACTAAACAGAAGCATTCTCAGAGCTTTCTTCGTGATGTTTGATTTCAATTCACAGTGTTGAACCTTTCTTTGATAGTTCAGGTTTGAAACACTCTATCTGTAGAAACTGCAAGTGGATATTTGAAACTCTCTGAGGATTTCGTTGGAAACGGGATAAACAGCACAGAACTAAACTGAAGCATTCTCAGAACTTTCTTCGTGATGTTTGAATTCGACTTACAGTGTTGAACCATTCTTTGATAATTGAGGTTTGTAACACTCTTTTTGTAGAAACTGCAAGTGGATATTTGGACCTCTTTGAGGCCTATCGTACTAAAGGTAATAACTTCATATAAAAACAAGACAGAAGCTTTCTCAGAAAATTCTTGGGGATCATTGAGTTTAACTCACAGAGCTGAACATTCCTTTGGATGGAGCAGGTTTGAAACACACTTTTTGTAGAATCTGCAAGTGGATATTTGGACCTCTCTGAGGATTTCGTTGGAAACGGGATAACTGCACCTGACTAAACAGAAGCATTCTCAGAAAATTCTTTGTGATGTTTGCATTCAAATCCCAGAGTTGAATCTTCCTTTGATAGTTCAAGTTTGAAGCACTCTTTTTGTTGGATCTGCAAGTGGATATTTGGACCACTCTGTGGCCTTCTTTCGAAACTGCTATATCTTCACATAAAATCTAGGCAGTAGCTTTCACAGAAACTTCTCTGTGATGATTGCATTCAACTCACAGAGTTGAAGGTTCCTTTTGAAACAGCAGTTTCCAAACACTCTTTCTGTGGAATCTGCAAGTGGATATTTGGACCGCTTTGAAGATTTCAATGGAAACCGGATAATCTTCACAGAAAAACTAAACAGAAACATTCTCAGAAACTTCTTTGTGATGTTTGCATTCAACTCACAGAGTTGAACTTTCCTTTTGAGAGAGAAGCTTTGCAACACTCTTTTTCTAGAATCTGCAATTGGACATTTGGAGGGCTTTGCGGACTGTGGTGGAAAAGGAAATATCTTCCCGTAGAAACTAGATAGAAGCATTCTCAGAAACTACTTTGGGATGATTGCATTCAAGTCTCAGAGTTGAACATTCTCCTTGACAGAGCAGTTTGGAAACTCTCTTTTTGTAGAATCTGCAAGTGGAGACATGGACCGCATTGAGGCCCATGGTAACAAAGGAAATAACTGCCTATAAAAACTAGACAGTAGCATTCTCAGAGCCTTCTTCGTGATGCTTGCATTCAACTCACAGTGTTGAACCTTTCTTTGATAGTTCAGGTTTGAAACACTGTTTCTGTAGAAACTGCAAGTGGATATTTGGACCTCTCTGAGGATTTCGCTGGAAACGGGATAAACATCACAGAACTAAACTGAAGCATTCTCAGAACTTTCTTCGTGATGTTTGCATTCAGCTCACATTGTTGAACATTTCTTTAATAGTTCACGTTTGAAACACTCTTTTTGTAGAAAGTGCAAGTGGATATTTGGACCTCTTTGAGGCCTATAGTAGTAAAGGTAATAACTTCTTATAAAAACAAGACAGAAGCTTTCTCAGAAAATTCTTGGGGATCATTGAGTTTAACTCACAGAGCTGAACATTCCTTTGGATGGAGCAGGTTTGAAACACACTTTTTGTAGAATCTGCAAGTGGATATTTGGACCTCTCTGAGGATTTCATTGGAAACGGGATAACTGCACCTAAGTAAACAGAAGCATTCTCAGAAACTTCTTTGTGATGTTTGCAATCAAATCCCAGAGTTGAATCTTGCTTTGATAGTTCAAGTTTGAAACACTCTTTTTGTTGGATCTGCAAGTGGATATTTGGACCACTCTGTGGCCATCTTTCGAAACTGCTATATGTTCACATAAAATCTAGACAGTAGCTTTCACAGAAACTTCTCTGTGATGATTGCATTCAACTCACAGTGTTGAAGGTTCCTTTTGAAACAGCAGTCTCCAAACACTCTTTCTGTGGAATCTGCAAGTGGATATTTGGACCGCTTTGAAGATTTCATTGGAAACGGGATAATCTTCACAGAAAAACTAAACAGAAACATTCTCAGAAACTTCTTTCTGATGTTTGCATTCAACTCACAGAGTTGAACATTCCTTTTGAGAGAGAAGCTTTGCAACACTCTTTTTCTAGAATCTGCAAGTGGACATTTGGAGGGCTTTGAGGCCTGTGGTGGAAAAGGAAATATCTTCCCGTAGAAACTAGACAGAAGCATTCTCAGAAACTACTTTGGGATGATTGCATTCAAGTCAGAGTTGAACATTCTCTTTGACAGAGCAGTTTGGAAACTCTCTTTTTGTAGAATCTGCAAGTGGAGACATGGACCGCATTGAGGCCCATGGTAACAAAGGAAATAACTGCCTATAAAAACTAGACAGTAGCATTCTCAGAGCCTTCTTCGTGATGCTTGCATTCAACTCACAGTGTTGAACCTTTCTTTGATAGTTCAGGTTTGAAACACTGTTTCTGTAGAAACTGCAAGTGGATATTTGGACCTCTCTGAGGATTTCGTTGGAAACGGGATAAACCGCACGTAACTAAACTGAATCATTCTCAGAACTTTCTTCGTGATGTTTGTGTTCAACTCACTGTGTTGAACCATTCTTTGATAGTTGAGGTTTGAAACACTCTTTTTGTAGAAACTGCAAGTGGATATTTGGACCTCTCTGAGGATTTCGTAGGAAACGGGATAAACCACACGTCACTAAACAGAAGCATTCTCAGAGCTTTCTTCGTGATGTTTGATTTCAATTCACAGTGATGAACCTTTCTTTGATAGTTCAGGTTTGAAACACTCTATCTGTAGAAACTGCAAGTGGATATTTGAAACTCTCTGAGGATTTCGTTGGAAACGGGATAAACAGCACAGAACTAAACTGAAGCATTCTCAGAACTTTCTTCGTGATGTTTGAATTCGACTTACAGTGTTGAACCATTCTTTGATAATTGAGGTTTGTAACACTCTTTTTGTAGAAACTGCAAGTGGATATTTGGACCTCTTTGAGGCCTATCGTACTAAAGGTAATAACTTCATATAAAAACAAGACAGAAGCTTTCTCAGAAAATTCTTGGGGATCATTGAGTTTAACTCACAGAGCTGAACATTCCTTTGGATGGAGCAGGTTTGAAACACACTTTTTGTAGAATCTGCAAGTGGATATTTGGACCTCTCTGAGGATTTCGTTGGAAACGGGATAACTGCACCTGACTAAACAGAAGCATTCTCAGAAAATTCTTTGTGATGTTTGCATTCAAATCCCAGAGTTGAATCTTCCTTTGATAGTTCAAGTTTGAAGCACTCTTTTTGTTGGATCTGCAAGTGGATATTTGGACCACTCTGTGGCCTTCTTTCGAAACTGCTATATCTTCACATAAAATCTAGGCAGTAGCTTTCACAGAAACTTCTCTGTGATGATTGCATTCAACTCACAGAGTTGAAGGTTCCTTTTGAAACAGCAGTTTCCAAACACTCTTTCTGTGGAATCTGCAAGTGGATATTTGGACCGCTTTGAAGATTTCAATGGAAACCGGATAATCTTCACAGAAAAACTAAACAGAAACATTCTCAGAAACTTCTTTGTGATGTTTGCATTCAACTCACAGAGTTGAACTTTCCTTTTGAGAGAGAAGCTTTGCAACACTCTTTTTCTAGAATCTGCAATTGGACATTTGGAGGGCTTTGCGGACTGTGGTGGAAAAGGAAATATCTTCCCGTAGAAACTAGATAGAAGCATTCTCAGAAACTACTTTGGGATGATTGCATTCAAGTCTCAGAGTTGAACATTCTCTTTGACAGAGCAGTTTGGAAACTCTCTTTTTGTAGAATCTGCAAGTGGAGACATGGACCGCATTGAGGCCCATGGTAACAAAGGAAATAACTGCCTATAAAAACTAGACAGTAGCATTCTCAGAGCCTTCTTCGTGATGCTTGCATTCAACTCACAGTGTTGAACCTTTCTTTGATAGTTCAGGTTTGAAACACTGTTTCTGTAGAAACTGCAAGTGGATATTTGGACCTCTCTGAGGATTTCGCTGGAAACGGGATAAACATCACAGAACTAAACTGAAGCATTCTCAGAACTTTCTTCGTGATGTTTGCATTCAGCTCACATTGTTGAACATTTCTTTAATAGTTCACGTTTGAAACACTCTTTTTGTAGAAAGTGCAAGTGGATATTTGGACCTCTTTGAGGCCTATAGTAGTAAAGGTAATAACTTCTTATAAAAACAAGACAGAAGCTTTCTCAGAAAATTCTTGGGGATCATTGAGTTTAACTCACAGAGCTGAACATTCCTTTGGATGGAGCAGGTTTGAAACACACTTTTTGTAGAATCTGCAAGTGGATATTTGGACCTCTCTGAGGATTTCATTGGAAACGGGATAACTGCACCTAAGTAAACAGAAGCATTCTCAGAAACTTCTTTGTGATGTTTGCAATCAAATCCCAGAGTTGAATCTTGCTTTGATAGTTCAAGTTTGAAACACTCTTTTTGTTGGATCTGCAAGTGGATATTTGGACCACTCTGTGGCCATCTTTCGAAACTGCTATATGTTCACATAAAATCTAGACAGTAGCTTTCACAGAAACTTCTCTGTGATGATTGCATTCAACTCACAGAGTTGAAGGTTCCTTTTGAAACAGCAGTCTCCAAACACTCTTTCTGTGGAATCTGCAAGTGGATATTTGGACCGCTTTGAAGATTTCATTGGAAACGGGATAATCTTCACAGAAAAACTAAACAGAAACATTCTCAGAAACTTCTTTGTGATGTTTGCATTCAACTCACAGAGTTGAACTTTCCTTTTGAGAGAGAAGCTTTGCAACACTCTTTTTCTAGAATCTGCAAGTGGACATTTGGAGGGCTTTGAGGCCTGTGGTGGAAAAGGAAATATCTTCCCGTAGAAACTACACAGAAGCATTCTCAGAAACTACTTTGGGATGATTGCATTCAAGTCTCAGAGTTGAACATTCTCTTTGACAGAGCAGTTTGGAAACTCTCTTTTTGTAGAATCTGCAAGTGGAGACATGGACCGCATTGAGGCCCATGGTAACAAAGGAAATAACTGCCTATAAAAACTAGACAGTAGCATTCTCAGAGCCTTCTTCGTGATGCTTGCATTCAACTCACAGTGTTGAACCTTTCTTTGATAGTTCAGGTTTGAAACACTGTTTCTGTAGAAACTGCAAGTGGATATTTGGACCTCTCTGAGGATTTCGTTGGAAACGGGATAAACCGCACGTAACTAAACTGAATCATTCTCAGAACTTTCTTCGTGATGTTTGTGTTCAACTCACTGTGTTGAACCATTCTTTGATAGTTGAGGTTTGAAACACTCTTTTTGTAGAAACTGCAAGTGGATATTTGGACCTCTCTGAGGATTTCGTAGGAAACGGGATAAACCACACGTCACTAAACAGAAGCATTCTCAGAGCTTTCTTCGTGATGTTTGATTTCAATTCACAGTGTTGAACCTTTCTTTGATAGTTCAGGTTTGAAACACTCTATCTGTAGAAACTGCAAGTGGATATTTGAAACTCTCTGAGGATTTCGTTGGAAACGGGATAAACAGCACAGAACTAAACTGAAGCATTCTCAGAACTTTCTTCGTGATGTTTGAATTCGACTTACAGTGTTGAACCATTCTTTGATAATTGAGGTTTGTAACACTCTTTTTGTAGAAACTGCAAGTGGATATTTGGACCTCTTTGAGGCCTATCGTACTAAAGGTAATAACTTCATATAAAAACAAGACAGAAGCTTTCTCAGAAAATTCTTGGGGATCATTGAGTTTAACTCACAGAGCTGAACATTCCTTTGGATGGAGCAGGTTTGAAACACACTTTTTGTAGAATCTGCAAGTGGATATTTGGACCTCTCTGAGGATTTCGTTGGAAACGGGATAACTGCACCTGACTAAACAGAAGCATTCTCAGAAAATTCTTTGTGATGTTTGCATTCAAATCCCAGAGTTGAATCTTCCTTTGATAGTTCAAGTTTGAAGCACTCTTTTTGTTGGATCTGCAAGTGGATATTTGGACCACTCTGTGGCCTTCTTTCGAAACTGCTATATCTTCACATAAAATCTAGGCAGTAGCTTTCACAGAAACTTCTCTGTGATGATTGCATTCAACTCACAGAGTTGAAGGTTCCTTTTGAAACAGCAGTTTCCAAACACTCTTTCTGTGGAATCTGCAAGTGGATATTTGGACCGCTTTGAAGATTTCAATGGAAACCGGATAATCTTCACAGAAAAACTAAACAGAAACATTCTCAGAAACTTCTTTGTGATGTTTGCATTCAACTCACAGAGTTGAACTTTCCTTTTGAGAGAGAAGCTTTGCAACACTCTTTTTCTAGAATCTGCAATTGGACATTTGGAGGGCTTTGCGGACTGTGGTGGAAAAGGAAATATCTTCCCGTAGAAACTAGATAGAAGCATTCTCAGAAACTACTTTGGGATGATTGCATTCAAGTCTCAGAGTTGAACATTCTCCTTGACAGAGCAGTTTGGAAACTCTCTTTTTGTAGAATCTGCAAGTGGAGACATGGACCGCATTGAGGCCCATGGTAACAAAGGAAATAACTGCCTATAAAAACTAGACAGTAGCATTCTCAGAGCCTTCTTCGTGATGCTTGCATTCAACTCACAGTGTTGAACCTTTCTTTGATAGTTCAGGTTTGAAACACTGTTTCTGTAGAAACTGCAAGTGGATATTTGGACCTCTCTGAGGATTTCGCTGGAAACGGGATAAACATCACAGAATTAAACTGAAGCATTCTCAGAACTTTCTTCGTGATGTTTGCATTCAGCTCACATTGTTGAACATTTCTTTAATAGTTCACGTTTGAAACACTCTTTTTGTAGAAAGTGCAAGTGGATATTTGGACCTCTTTGAGGCCTATAGTAGTAAAGGTAATAACTTCTTATAAAAACAAGACAGAAGCTTTCTCAGAAAATTCTTGGGGATCATTGAGTTTAACTCACAGAGCTGAACATTCCTTTGGATGGAGCAGGTTTGAAACACACTTTTTGTAGAATCTGCAAGTGGATATTTGGACCTCTCTGAGGATTTCATTGGAAACGGGATAACTGCACCTAAGTAAACAGAAGCATTCTCAGAAACTTCTTTGTGATGTTTGCAATCAAATCCCAGAGTTGAATCTTGCTTTGATAGTTCAAGTTTGAAACACTCTTTTTGTTGGATCTGCAAGTGGATATTTGGACCACTCTGTGGCCATCTTTCGAAACTGCTATATGTTCACATAAAATCTAGACAGTAGCTTTCACAGAAACTTCTCTGTGATGATTGCATTCAACTCACAGAGTTGAAGGTTCCTTTTGAAACAGCAGTCTCCAAACACTCTTTCTGTGGAATCTGCAAGTGGATATTTGGACCGCTTTGAAGATTTCATTGGAAACGGGATAATCTTCACAGAAAAACTAAACAGAAACATTCTCAGAAACTTCTTTGTGATGTTTGCATTCAACCCACAGAGTTGAACTTTCCTTTTGAGAGAGAAGCTTTGCAACACTCTTTTTCTAGAATCTGCAAGTGGACATTTGGAGGGCTTTGAGGCCTGTGGTGGAAAAGGAAATATCTTCCCGTAGAAACTAGACAGAAGCATTCTCAGAAACTACTTTGGGATGATTGCATTCAAGTCTCAGAGTTGAACATTCTCTTTGACAGAGCAGTTTGGAAACTCTCTTTTTGTAGAATCTGCAAGTGGAGACATGGACCGCATTGAGGCCCATGGTAACAAAGGAAATAACTGCCTATAAAAACTAGACAGTAGCATTCTCAGAGCCTTCTTCGTGATGCTTGCATTCAACTCACAGTGTTGAACCTTTCTTTGATAGTTCAGGTTTGAAACACTGTTTCTGTAGAAACTGCAAGTGGATATTTGGACCTCTCTGAGGATTTCGTTGGAAACGGGATAAACCGCACGTAACTAAACTGAATCATTCTCAGAACTTTCTTCGTGATGTTTGTGTTCAACTCACTGTGTTGAACCATTCTTTGATAGTTGAGGTTTGAAACACTCTTTTTGTAGAAACTGCAAGTGGATATTTGGACCTCTCTGAGGATTTCGTAGGAAACGGGATAAACCACACGTCACTAAACAGAAGCATTCTCAGAGCTTTCTTCGTGATGTTTGATTTCAATTCACAGTGTTGAACCTTTCTTTGATAGTTCAGGTTTGAAACACTCTATCTGTAGAAACTGCAAGTGGATATTTGAAACTCTCTGAGGATTTCGTTGGAAACGGGATAAACAGCACAGAACTAAACTGAAGCATTCTCAGAACTTTCTTCGTGATGTTTGAATTCGACTTACAGTGTTGAACCATTCTTTGATAATTGAGGTTTGTAACACTCTTTTTGTAGAAACTGCAAGTGGATATTTGGACCTCTTTGAGGCCTATCCTACTAAAGGTAATAACTTCATATAAAAACAAGACAGAAGCTTTCTCAGAAAATTCTTGGGGATCATTGAGTTTAACTCACAGAGCTGAACATTCCTTTGGATGGAGCAGGTTTGAAACACACTTTTTGTAGAATCTGCAAGTGGATATTTGGACCTCTCTGAGGATTTCGTTGGAAACGGGATAACTGCACCTGACTAAACAGAAGCATTCTCAGAAAATTCTTTGTGATGTTTGCATTCAAATCCCAGAGTTGAATCTTCCTTTGATAGTTCAAGTTTGAAGCACTCTTTTTGTTGGATCTGCAAGTGGATATTTGGACCACTCTGTGGCCTTCTTTCGAAACTGCTATATCTTCACATAAAATCTAGGCAGTAGCTTTCACAGAAACTTCTCTGTGATGATTGCATTCAACTCACAGAGTTGAAGGTTCCTTTTGAAACAGCAGTTTCCAAACACTCTTTCTGTGGAATCTGCAAGTGGATATTTGGACCGCTTTGAAGATTTCAATGGAAACCGGATAATCTTCACAGAAAAACTAAACAGAAACATTCTCAGAAACTTCTTTGTGATGTTTGCATTCAACTCACAGAGTTGAACTTTCCTTTTGAGAGAGAAGCTTTGCAACACTCTTTTTCTAGAATCTGCAATTGGACATTTGGAGGGCTTTGCGGACTGTGGTGGAAAAGGAAATATCTTCCCGTAGAAACTAGATAGAAGCATTCTCAGAAACTACTTTGGGATGATTGCATTCAAGTCTCAGAGTTGAACATTCTCCTTGACAGAGCAGTTTGGAAACTCTCTTTTTGTAGAATCTGCAAGTGGAGACATGGACCGCATTGAGGCCCATGGTAACAAAGGAAATAACTGCCTATAAAAACTAGACAGTAGCATTCTCAGAGCCTTCTTCGTGATGCTTGCATTCAACTCACAGTGTTGAACCTTTCTTTGATAGTTCAGGTTTGAAACACTGTTTCTGTAGAAACTGCAAGTGGATATTTGGACCTCTCTGAGGATTTCGCTGGAAACGGGATAAACATCACAGAACTAAACTGAAGCATTCTCAGAACTTTCTTCGTGATGTTTGCATTCAGCTCACATTGTTGAACATTTCTTTAATAGTTCACGTTTGAAACACTCTTTTTGTAGAAAGTGCAAGTGGATATTTGGACCTCTTTGAGGCCTATAGTAGTAAAGGTAATAACTTCTTATAAAAACAAGACAGAAGCTTTCTCAGAAAATTCTTGGGGATCATTGAGTTTAACTCACAGAGCTGAACATTCCTTTGGATGGAGCAGGTTTGAAACACACTTTTTGTAGAATCTGCAAGTGGATATTTGGACCTCTCTGAGGATTTCATTGGAAACGGGATAACTGCACCTAAGTAAACAGAAGCATTCTCAGAAACTTCTTTGTGATGTTTGCAATCAAATCCCAGAGTTGAATCTTGCTTTGATAGTTCAAGTTTGAAACACTCTTTTTGTTGGATCTGCAAGTGGATATTTGGACCACTCTGTGGCCATCTTTCGAAACTGCTATATGTTCACATAAAATCTAGACAGTAGCTTTCACAGAAACTTCTCTGTGATGATTGCATTCAACTCACAGAGTTGAAGGTTCCTTTTGAAACAGCAGTCTCCAAACACTCTTTCTGTGGAATCTGCAAGTGGATATTTGGACCGCTTTGAAGATTTCATTGGAAACGGGATAATCTTCACAGAAAAACTAAACAGAAACATTCTCAGAAACTTCTTTGTGATGTTTGCATTCAACTCACAGAGTTGAACTTTCCTTTTGAGAGAGAAGCTTTGCAACACTCTTTTTCTAGAATCTGCAAGTGGACATTTGGAGGGCTTTGAGGCCTGTGGTGGAAAAGGAAATATCTTCCCGTAGAAACTAGACAGAAGCATTCTCAGAAACTACTTTGGGATGATTGCATTCAAGTCTCAGAGTTGAACATTCTCTTTGACAGAGCAGTTTGGAAACTCTCTTTTTGTAGAATCTGCAAGTGGAGACATGGACCGCATTGAGGCCCATGGTAACAAAGGAAATAACTGCCTATAAAAACTAGACAGTAGCATTCTCAGAGCCTTCTTCGTGATGCTTGCATTCAACTCACAGTGTTGAACCTTTCTTTGATAGTTCAGGTTTGAAACACTGTTTCTGTAGAAACTGCAAGTGGATATTTGGACCTCTCTGAGGATTTCGTTGGAAACGGGATAAACCGCACGTAACTAAACTGAATCATTCTCAGAACTTTCTTCGTGATGTTTGTGTTCAACTCACTGTGTTGAACCATTCTTTGATAGTTGAGGTTTGAAACACTCTTTTTGTAGAAACTGCAAGTGGATATTTGGACCTCTCTGAGGATTTCGTAGGAAACGGGATAAACCACACGTCACTAAACAGAAGCATTCTCAGAGCTTTCTTCGTGATGTTTGATTTCAATTCACAGTGTTGAACCTTTCTTTGATAGTTCAGGTTTGAAACACTCTATCTGTAGAAACTGCAAGTGGATATTTGAAACTCTCTGAGGATTTCGTTGGAAACGGGATAAACAGCACAGAACTAAACTGAAGCATTCTCAGAACTTTCTTCGTGATGTTTGAATTCGACTTACAGTGTTGAACCATTCTTTGATAATTGAGGTTTGTAACACTCTTTTTGTAGAAACTGCAAGTGGATATTTGGACCTCTTTGAGGCCTATCGTACTAAAGGTAATAACTTCATATAAAAACAAGACAGAAGCTTTCTCAGAAAATTCTTGGGGATCATTGAGTTTAACTCACAGAGCTGAACATTCCTTTGGATGGAGCAGGTTTGAAACACACTTTTTGTAGAATCTGCAAGTGGATATTTGGACCTCTCTGAGGATTTCGTTGGAAACGGGATAACTGCACCTGACTAAACAGAAGCATTCTCAGAAAATTCTTTGTGATGTTTGCATTCAAATCCCAGAGTTGAATCTTCCTTTGATAGTTCAAGTTTGAAGCACTCTTTTTGTTGGATCTGCAAGTGGATATTTGGACCACTCTGTGGCCTTCTTTCGAAACTGCTATATCTTCACATAAAATCTAGGCAGTAGCTTTCACAGAAACTTCTCTGTGATGATTGCATTCAACTCACAGAGTTGAAGGTTCCTTTTGAAACAGCAGTTTCCAAACACTCTTTCTGTGGAATCTGCAAGTGGATATTTGGACCGCTTTGAAGATTTCAATGGAAACCGGATAATCTTCACAGAAAAACTAAACAGAAACATTCTCAGAAACTTCTTTGTGATGTTTGCATTCAACTCACAGAGTTGAACTTTCCTTTTGAGAGAGAAGCTTTGCAACACTCTTTTTCTAGAATCTGCAATTGGACATTTGGAGGGCTTTGCGGACTGTGGTGGAAAAGGAAATATCTTCCCGTAGAAACTAGATAGAAGCATTCTCAGAAACTACTTTGGGATGATTGCATTCAAGTCTCAGAGTTGAACATTCTCCTTGACAGAGCAGTTTGGAAACTCTCTTTTTGTAGAATCTGCAAGTGGAGACATGGACCGCATTGAGGCCCATGGTAACAAAGGAAATAACTGCCTATAAAAACTAGACAGTAGCATTCTCAGAGCCTTCTTCGTGATGCTTGCATTCAACTCACAGTGTTGAACCTTTCTTTGATAGTTCAGGTTTGAAACACTGTTTCTGTAGAAACTGCAAGTGGATATTTGGACCTCTCTGAGGATTTCGCTGGAAACGGGATAAACATCACAGAACTAAACTGAAGCATTCTCAGAACTTTCTTCGTGATGTTTGCATTCAGCTCACATTGTTGAACATTTCTTTAATAGTTCACGTTTGAAACACTCTTTTTGTAGAAAGTGCAAGTGGATATTTGGACCTCTTTGAGGCCTATAGTAGTAAAGGTAATAACTTCTTATAAAAACAAGACAGAAGCTTTCTCAGAAAATTCTTGGGGATCATTGAGTTTAACTCACAGAGCTGAACATTCCTTTGGATGGAGCAGGTTTGAAACACACTTTTTGTAGAATCTGCAAGTGGATATTTGGACCTCTCTGAGGATTTCATTGGAAACGGGATAACTGCACCTAAGTAAACAGAAGCATTCTCAGAAACTTCTTTGTGATGTTTGCAATCAAATCCCAGAGTTGAATCTTGCTTTGATAGTTCAAGTTTGAAACACTCTTTTTGTTGGATCTGCAAGTGGATATTTGGACCACTCTGTGGCCATCTTTCGAAACTGCTATATGTTCACATAAAATCTAGACAGTAGCTTTCACAGAAACTTCTCTGTGATGATTGCATTCAACTCACAGAGTTGAAGGTTCCTTTTGAAACAGCAGTCTCCAAACACTCTTTCTGTGGAATCTGCAAGTGGATATTTGGACCGCTTTGAAGATTTCATTGGAAACGGGATAATCTTCACAGAAAAACTAAACAGAAACATTCTCAGAAACTTCTTTCTGATGTTTGCATTCAACTCACAGAGTTGAACTTTCCTTTTGAGAGAGAAGCTTTGCAACACTCTTTTTCTAGAATCTGCAAGTGGACATTTGGAGGGCATTGAGGCCTGTGGTGGAAAAGGAAATATCTTCCCGTAGAAACTAGACAGAAGCATTCTCAGAAACTACTTTGGGATGATTGCATTCAAGTCTCAGAGTTGAACATTCTCTTTGACAGAGCAGTTTGGAAACTCTCTTTTTGTAGAATCTGCAAGTGGAGACATGGACCGCATTGAGGCCCATGGTAACAAAGGAAATAACTGCCTATAAAAACTAGACAGTAGCATTCTCAGAGCCTTCTTCGTGATGCTTGCATTCAACTCACAGTGTTGAACCTTTCTTTGATAGTTCAGGTTTGAAACACTGTTTCTGTAGAAACTGCAAGTGGATATTTGGACCTCTCTGAGGATTTCGTTGGAAACGGGATAAACCGCACGTAACTAAACTGAATCATTCTCAGAACTTTCTTCGTGATGTTTGTGTTCAACTCACTGTGTTGAACCATTCTTTGATAGTTGAGGTTTGAAACACTCTTTTTGTAGAAACTGCAAGTGGATATTTGGACCTCTCTGAGGATTTCGTAGGAAACGGGATAAACCACACGTCACTAAACAGAAGCATTCTCAGAGCTTTCTTCGTGATGTTTGATTTCAATTCACAGTGTTGAACCTTTCTTTGATAGTTCAGGTTTGAAACACTCTATCTGTAGAAACTGCAAGTGGATATTTGAAACTCTCTGAGGATTTCGTTGGAAACGGGATAAACAGCACAGAACTAAACTGAAGCATTCTCAGAACTTTCTTCGTGATGTTTGAATTCGACTTACAGTGTTGAACCATTCTTTGATAATTGAGGTTTGTAACACTCTTTTTGTAGAAACTGCAAGTGGATATTTGGACCTCTTTGAGGCCTATCGTACTAAAGGTAATAACTTCATATAAAAACAAGACAGAAGCTTTCTCAGAAAATTCTTGGGGATCATTGAGTTTAACTCACAGAGCTGAACATTCCTTTGGATGGAGCAGGTTTGAAACACACTTTTTGTAGAATCTGCAAGTGGATATTTGGACCTCTCTGAGGATTTCGTTGGAAACGGGATAACTGCACCTGACTAAACAGAAGCATTCTCTGAAAATTCTTTGTGATGTTTGCATTCAAATCCCAGAGTTGAATCTTCCTTTGATAGTTCAAGTTTGAAGCACTCTTTTTGTTGGATCTGCAAGTGGATATTTGGACCACTCTGTGGCCTTCTTTCGAAACTGCTATATCTTCACATAAAATCTAGGCAGTAGCTTTCACAGAAACTTCTCTGTGATGATTGCATTCAACTCACAGAGTTGAAGGTTCCTTTTGAAACAGCAGTTTCCAAACACTCTTTCTGTGGAATCTGCAAGTGGATATTTGGACCGCTTTGAAGATTTCAATGGAAACCGGATAATCTTCACAGAAAAACTAAAGAGAAACATTCTCAGAAACTTCTTTGTGATGTTTGCATTCAACTCACAGAGTTGAACTTTCCTTTTGAGAGAGAAGCTTTGCAACACTCTTTTTCTAGAATCTGCAATTGGACATTTGGAGGGCTTTGCGGACTGTGGTGGAAAAGGAAATATCTTCCCGTAGAAACTAGATAGAAGCATTCTCAGAAACTACTTTGGGATGATTGCATTCAAGTCTCAGAGTTGAACATTCTCCTTGACAGAGCAGTTTGGAAACTCTCTTTTTGTAGAATCTGCAAGTGGAGACATGGACCGCATTGAGGCCCATGGTAACAAAGGAAATAACTGCCTATAAAAACTAGACAGTAGCATTCTCAGAGCCTTCTTCGTGATGCTTGCATTCAACTCACAGTGTTGAACCTTTCTTTGATAGTTCAGGTTTGAAACACTGTTTCTGTAGAAACTGCAAGTGGATAATTGGACCTCTCTGAGGATTTCGCTGGAAACGGGATAAACATCACAGAACTAAACTGAAGCATTCTCAGAACTTTCTTCGTGATGTTTGCATTCAGCTCACATTGTTGAACATTTCTTTAATAGTTCACGTTTGAAACACTCTTTTTGTAGAAAGTGCAAGTGGATATTTGGACCTCTTTGAGGCCTATAGTAGTAAAGGTAATAACTTCTTATAAAAACAAGACAGAAGCTTTCTCAGAAAATTCTTGGGGATCATTGAGTTTAACTCACAGAGCTGAACATTCCTTTGGATGGAGCAGGTTTGAAACACACTTTTTGTAGAATCTGCAAGTGGATATTTGGACCTCTCTGAGGATTTCGTTGGAAACGGGATAACTGCACCTGACTAAACAGAAGCATTCTCAGAAACTTCTTTGTGATGTTTGCAATCAAATCCCAGAGTTGAATCTTGCTTTGATAGTTCAAGTTTGAAACACTCTTTTTGTTGGATCTGCAAGTGGATATTTGGACCACTCTGTGGCCTTCTTTCGAAACTGCTATATCTTCACATAAAATCTAGGCAGTAGCTTTCACAGAAACTTCTCTGTGATGATTGCATTCAACTCACAGAGTTGAAGGTTCCTTTTGAAACAGCAGTTTCCAAACACTCTTTCTGTGGAATCTGCAAGTGGATATTTGGACCGCTTTGAAGATTTCAATGGAAACCGGATAATCTTCACAGAAAAACTAAAGAGAAACATTCTCAGAAACTTCTTTGTGATGTTTGCATTCAACTCACAGAGTTGAACTTTCCTTTTGAGAGAGAAGCTTTGCAACACTCTTTTTCTAGAATCTGCAATTGGACATTTGGAGGGCTTTGCGGACTGTGGTGGAAAAGGAAATATCTTCCCGTAGAAACTAGATAGAAGCATTCTCAGAAACTACTTTGGGATGATTGCATTCAAGTCTCAGAGTTGAACATTCTCCTTGACAGAGCAGTTTGGAAACTCTCTTTTTGTAGAATCTGCAAGTGGAGACATGGACCGCATTGAGGCCCATGGTAACAAAGGAAATAACTGCCTATAAAAACTAGACAGTAGCATTCTCAGAGCCTTCTTCGTGATGCTTGCATTCAACTCACAGTGTTGAACCTTTCTTTGATAGTTCAGGTTTGAAACACTGTTTCTGTAGAAACTGCAAGTGGATAATTGGACCTCTCTGAGGATTTCGCTGGAAACGGGATAAACATCACAGAACTAAACTGAAGCATTCTCAGAACTTTCTTTGTGATGTTTGCATTCAGCTCACATTGTTGAACATTTCTTTAATAGTTCACGTTTGAAACACTCTTTTTGTAGAAAGTGCAAGTGGATATTTGGACCTCTTTGAGGCCTATAGTAGTAAAGGTAATAACTTCTTATAAAAACAAGACAGAAGCTTTCTCAGAAAATTCTTGGGGATCATTGAGTTTAACTCACAGAGCTGAACATTCCTTTGGATGGAGCAGGTTTGAAACACACTTTTTGTAGAATCTGCAAGTGGATATTTGGACCTCTCTGAGGATTTCATTGGAAACGGGATAACTGCACCTAAGTAAACAGAAGCATTCTCAGAAACTTCTTTGTGATGTTTGCAATCAAATCCCAGAGTTGAATCTTGCTTTGATAGTTCAAGTTTGAAACACTCTTTTTGTTGGATCTGCAAGTGGATATTTGGACCACTCTGTGGCCATCTTTCGAAACTGCTATATGTTCACATAAAATCTAGACAGTAGCTTTCACAGAAACTTCTCTGTGATGATTGCATTCAACTCACAGAGTTGAAGGTTCCTTTTGAAACAGCAGTCTCCAAACACTCTTTCTGTGGAATCTGCAAGTGGATATTTGGACCGCTTTGAAGATTTCATTGGAAACGGGATAATCTTCACAGAAAAACTAAACAGAAACATTCTCAGAAACTTCTTTGTGATGTTTGCATTCAACTCACAGAGTTGAACTTTCCTTTTGAGAGAGAAGCTTTGCAACACTCTTTTTCTAGAATCTGCAAGTGGACATTTGGAGGGCTTTGAGGCCTGTGGTGGAAAAGGAAATATCTTCCCGTAGAAACTAGATAGAAGCATTCTCAGAAACTACTTTGGGATGATTGCATTCAAGTCTCAGAGTTGAACATTCTCTTTGACAGAGCAGTTTGGAAACTCTCTTTTTGTAGAATCTGCAAGTGGAGACATGGACCGCATTGAGGCCCATGGTAACAAAGGAAATAACTGCCTATAAAAACTAGACAGTAGCATTCTCAGAGCCTTCTTCGTGATGCTTGCATTCAACTCACAGTGTTGAACCTTTCTTTGATAGTTCAGGTTTGAAACACTGTTTCTGTAGAAACTGCAAGTGGATATTTGGACCTCTCTGAGGATTTCGTTGGAAACGGGATAAACAGCACAGAACTAAACTGAAGCATTCTCAGAACATTCTTCGTGATGTTTGTATTCAACTCACTGTGTTGAACCATTCTCTGATAGTTGAGGTTTGAAACACTCTTTTTGTAGAAACTGCAAGTGGATATTTGGACCTCTCTGAGGATTTCGTAGGAAACGGGATAAACCACACGTAACTAAACAGAAGCATTCTAAGAGCTTTCTTCGTGATGTTTGCATTCAATTCACAGTGTTGAACCTTTCTTTGATAGTTCAGGTTTGAAACACTCTTTTTGTAGAAACTGCAAGTGGATATTTGAACAGCTCTGAGGATTTCGTTGGAAACGGGATAAACCGCACGTAACTGAACAGAAGCATTCTCAGAACCATCTTCCTGATGTTTGCATTCAGCTCACAGTGTTGAACCTTTCTTTGATAGTTCACGTTTGAAACACTCTTTTTGTAGAACCTGCAAGTGGATATTTGGACCTCTTTGAGGCCTATAGTAGTAAAGGAAATAACTTCATATAAAAACAAGACAGAAGCTTTCTCAGAAAATTCTTGGGGATCATTTAGCTTAGCTCACAGAGCTGAACATTCCTTTGGATGGAGCAGGTTTGAAACACACTTTTTGTAGAATGTGCAAGTAGATATTTGGACCTCTCTGAGGATTTCGTTGGAAACGGGATAAACCGCACGTAACTAAACTGAATCATTCTCAGAACTTTCTTCGTGATGTTTGTGTTCAACTCACTGTGTTGAACCATTCTTTGATAGTTGAGGTTTGAAACACTCTTTTTGTAGAAACTGCAAGTGGATATTTGGACCTCTCTGAGGATTTCGTAGGAAACGGGATAAACCACACGTCACTAAACAGAAGCATTCTCAGAGCTTTCTTCGTGATGTTTGATTTCAATTCACAGTGTTGAACCTTTCTTTGATAGTTCAGGTTTGAAACACTCTATCTGTAGAAACTGCAAGTGGATATTTGAAACTCTCTGAGGATTTCGTTGGAAACGGGATAAACAGCACAGAACTAAACTGAAGCATTCTCAGAACTTTCTTCGTGATGTTTGAATTCGACTTACAGTGTTGAACCATTCTTTGATAATTGAGGTTTGTAACACTCTTTTTGTAGAAACTGCAAGTGGATATTTGGACCTCTTTGAGGCCTATCGTACTAAAGGTAATAACTTCATATAAAAACAAGACAGAAGCTTTCTCAGAAAATTCTTGGGGATCATTGAGTTTAACTCACAGAGCTGAACATTCCTTTGGATGGAGCAGGTTTGAAACACACTTTTTGTAGAATCTGCAAGTGGATATTTGGACCTCTCTGAGGATTTCGTTGGAAACGGGATAACTGCACCTGACTAAACAGAAGCATTCTCAGAAAATTCTTTGTGATGTTTGCATTCAAATCCCAGAGTTGAATCTTCCTTTGATAGTTCAAGTTTGAAGCACTCTTTTTGTTGGATCTGCAAGTGGATATTTGGACCACTCTGTGGCCTTCTTTCGAAACTGCTATATCTTCACATAAAATCTAGGCAGTAGCTTTCACAGAAACTTCTCTGTGATGATTGCATTCAACTCACAGAGTTGAAGGTTCCTTTTGAAACAGCAGTTTCCAAACACTCTTTCTGTGGAATCTGCAAGTGGATATTTGGACCGCTTTGAAGATTTCAATGGAAACCGGATAATCTTCACAGAAAAACTAAACAGAAACATTCTCAGAAACTTCTTTGTGATGTTTGCATTCAACTCACAGAGTTGAACTTTCCTTTTGAGAGAGAAGCTTTGCAACACTCTTTTTCTAGAATCTGCAATTGGACATTTGGAGGGCTTTGCGGACTGTGGTGGAAAAGGAAATATCTTCCCGTAGAAACTAGATAGAAGCATTCTCAGAAACTACTTTGGGATGATTGCATTCAAGTCTCAGAGTTGAACATTCTCCTTGACAGAGCAGTTTGGAAACTCTCTTTTTGTAGAATCTGCAAGTGGAGACATGGACCGCATTGAGGCCCATGGTAACAAAGGAAATAACTGCCTATAAAAACTAGACAGTAGCATTCTCAGAGCCTTCTTCGTGATGCTTGCATTCAACTCACAGTGTTGAACCTTTCTTTGATAGTTCAGGTTTGAAACACTGTTTCTGTAGAAACTGCAAGTGGATAATTGGACCTCTCTGAGGATTTCGCTGGAAACGGGATAAACATCACAGAACTAAACTGAAGCATTCTCAGAACTTTCTTCGTGATGTTTGCATTCAGCTCACATTGTTGAACATTTCTTTAATAGTTCACGTTTGAAACACTCTTTTTGTAGAAAGTGCAAGTGGATATTTGGACCTCTTTGAGGCCTATAGTAGTAAAGGTAATAACTTCTTATAAAAACAAGACAGAAGCTTTCTCAGAAAATTCTTGGGGATCATTGAGTTTAACTCACAGAGCTGAACATTCCTTTGGATGGAGCAGGTTTGAAACAAACTTTTTGTAGAATCTGCAAGTGGATATTTGGACCTCTCTGAGGATTTCATTGGAAATGGGATAACTGCACCTAAGTAAACAGAAGCATTCTCAGAAAATTCTTTGTGATGTTTGCAATCAAATCCCAGATTTGAATCTTGCTTTGATAGTTCAAGTTTGAAACACTCTTTTTGTTGGATCTGCAAGTGGATATTTGGACCACTCTGTGGCCATCTTTCGAAACTGCTATATGTTCACATAAAATCTAGACAGTAGCTTTCACAGAAACTTCTCTGTGATGATTGCATTCAACTCACAGAGTTGAAGGTTCCTTTTGAAACAGCAGTCTCCAAACACTCTTTCTGTGGAATCTGCAAGTGGATATTTGGACCGCTTTGAAGATTTCATTGGAAACGGGATAATCTTCACAGAAAAACTAAACAGAAACATTCTCAGAAACTTCTTTCTGATGTTTGCATTCAACTCACAGAGTTGAACTTTCCTTTTGAGAGAGAAGCTTTGCAACACTCTTTTTCTAGAATCTGCAAGTGGACATTTGGAGGGCTTTGAGGCCTGTGGTGGAAAAGGAGATATCTTCCCGTAGAAACTAGACAGAAGCATTCTCAGAAACTACTTTGGGATGATTGCATTCAAGTCTCAGAGTTGAACATTCTCTTTGACAGAGCAGTTTGGAAACTCTCTTTTTGTAGAATCTGCAAGTGGAGACATGGACCGCATTGAGGCCCATGGTAACAAAGGAAATAACTGCCTATAAAAACTAGACAGTAGCATTCTCAGAGCCTTCTTCGTGATGCTTGCATTCAACTCACAGTGTTGAACCTTTCTTTGATAGTTCAGGTTTGAAACACTGTTTCTGTAGAAACTGCAAGTGGATATTTGGACCTCTCTGAGGATTTCGTTGGAAACGGGATAAACCGCACGTAACTAAACTGAATCATTCTCAGAACTTTCTTCGTGATGTTTGTGTTCAACTCACTGTGTTGAACCATTCTTTGATAGTTGAGGTTTGAAACACTCTTTTTGTAGAAACTGCAAGTGGATATTTGGACCTCTCTGAGGATTTCGTAGGAAACGGGATAAACCACACGTCACTAAACAGAAGCATTCTCAGAGCTTTCTTCGTGATGTTTGATTTCAATTCACAGTGTTGAACCTTTCTTTGATAGTTCAGGTTTGAAACACTCTATCTGTAGAAACTGCAAGTGGATATTTGAAACTCTCTGAGGATTTCGTTGGAAACGGGATAAACAGCACAGAACTAAACTGAAGCATTCTCAGAACTTTCTTCGTGATGTTTGAATTCGACTTACAGTGTTGAACCATTCTTTGATAATTGAGGTTTGTAACACTCTTTTTGTAGAAACTGCAAGTGGATATTTGGACCTCTTTGAGGCCTATCCTACTAAAGGTAATAACTTCATATAAAAACAAGACAGAAGCTTTCTCAGAAAATTCTTGGGGATCATTGAGTTTAACTCACAGAGCTGAACATTCCTTTGGATGGAGCAGGTTTGAAACACACTTTTTGTAGAATCTGCAAGTGGATATTTGGACCTCTCTGAGGATTTCGTTGGAAACGGGATAACTGCACCTGACTAAACAGAAGCATTCTCAGAAAATTCTTTGTGATGTTTGCATTCAAATCCCAGAGTTGAATCTTCCTTTGATAGTTCAAGTTTGAAGCACTCTTTTTGTTGGATCTGCAAGTGGATATTTGGACCACTCTGTGGCCTTCTTTCGAAACTGCTATATCTTCACATAAAATCTAGGCAGTAGCTTTCACAGAAACTTCTCTGTGATGATTGCATTCAACTCACAGAGTTGAAGGTTCCTTTTGAAACAGCAGTTTCCAAACACTCTTTCTGTGGAATCTGCAAGTGGATATTTGGACCGCTTTGAAGATTTCAATGGAAACCGGATAATCTTCACAGAAAAACTAAACAGAAACATTCTCAGAAACTTCTTTGTGATGTTTGCATTCAACTCACAGAGTTGAACTTTCCTTTTGAGAGAGAAGCTTTGCAACACTCTTTTTCTAGAATCTGCAATTGGACATTTGGAGGGCTTTGCGGACTGTGGTGGAAAAGGAAATATCTTCCCGTAGAAACTAGATAGAAGCATTCTCAGAAACTACTTTGGGATGATTGCATTCAAGTCTCAGAGTTGAACATTCTCCTTGACAGAGCAGTTTGGAAACTCTCTTTTTGTAGAATCTGCAAGTGGAGACATGGACCGCATTGAGGCCCATGGTAACAAAGGAAATAACTGCCTATAAAAACTAGACAGTAGCATTCTCAGAGCCTTCTTCGTGATGCTTGCATTCAACTCACAGTGTTGAACCTTTCTTTGATAGTTCAGGTTTGAAACACTGTTTCTGTAGAAACTGCAAGTGGATAATTGGACCTCTCTGAGGATTTCGCTGGAAACGGGATAAACATCACAGAACTAAACTGAAGCATTCTCAGAACTTTCTTCGTGATGTTTGCATTCAGCTCACATTGTTGAACATTTCTTTAATAGTTCACGTTTGAAACACTCTTTTTGTAGAAAGTGCAAGTGGATATTTGGACCTCTTTGAGGCCTATAGTAGTAAAGGCAATAACTTCTTATAAAAACAAGACAGAAGCTTTCTCAGAAAATTCTTGGGGATCATTGAGTTTAACTCACAGAGCTGAACATTCCTTTGGATGGAGCAGGTTTGAAACAAACTTTTTGTAGAATCTGCAAGTGGATATTTGGACCTCTCTGAGGATTTCATTGGAAATGGGATAACTGCACCTAAGTAAACAGAAGCATTCTCAGAAAATTCTTTGTGATGTTTGCAATCAAATCCCAGATTTGAATCTTGCTTTGATAGTTCAAGTTTGAAACACTCTTTTTGTTGGATCTGCAAGTGGATATTTGGACCACTCTGTGGCCATCTTTCGAAACTGCTATATGTTCACATAAAATCTAGACAGTAGCTTTCACAGAAACTTCTCTGTGATGATTGCATTCAACTCACAGAGTTGAAGGTTCCTTTTGAAACAGCAGTCTCCAAACACTCTTTCTGTGGAATCTGCAAGTGGATATTTGGACCGCTTTGAAGATTTCATTGGAAACGGGATAATCTTCACAGAAAAACTAAACAGAAACATTCTCAGAAACTTCTTTCTGATGTTTGCATTCAACTCACAGAGTTGAACTTTCCTTTTGAGAGAGAAGCTTTGCAACACTCTTTTTCTAGAATCTGCAAGTGGACATTTGGAGGGCTTTGAGGCCTGTGGTGGAAAAGGAGATATCTTCCCGTAGAAACTAGACAGAAGCATTCTCAGAAACTACTTTGGGATGATTGCATTCAAGTCTCAGAGTTGAACATTCTCTTTGACAGAGCAGTTTGGAAACTCTCTTTTTGTAGAATCTGCAAGTGGAGACATGGACCGCATTGAGGCCCATGGTAACAAAGGAAATAACTGCCTATAAAAACTAGACAGTAGCATTCTCAGAGCCTTCTTCGTGATGCTTGCATTCAACTCACAGTGTTGAACCTTTCTTTGATAGTTCAGGTTTGAAACACTGTTTCTGTAGAAACTGCAAGTGGATATTTGGACCTCTCTGAGGATTTCGTTGGAAACGGGATAAACCGCACGTAACTAAACTGAATCATTCTCAGAACTTTCTTCGTGATGTTTGTGTTCAACTCACTGTGTTGAACCATTCTTTGATAGTTGAGGTTTGAAACACTCTTTTTGTAGAAACTGCAAGTGGATATTTGGACCTCTCTGAGGATTTCGTAGGAAACGGGATAAACCACACGTCACTAAACAGAAGCATTCTCAGAGCTTTCTTCGTGATGTTTGATTTCAATTCACAGTGTTGAACCTTTCTTTGATAGTTCAGGTTTGAAACACTCTATCTGTAGAAACTGCAAGTGGATATTTGAAACTCTCTGAGGATTTCGTTGGAAACGGGATAAACAGCACAGAACTAAACTGAAGCATTCTCAGAACTTTCTTCGTGATGTTTGAATTCGACTTACAGTGTTGAACCATTCTTTGATAATTGAGGTTTGTAACACTCTTTTTGTAGAAACTGCAAGTGGATATTTGGACCTCTTTGAGGCCTATCCTACTAAAGGTAATAACTTCATATAAAAACAAGACAGAAGCTTTCTCAGAAAATTCTTGGGGATCATTGAGTTTAACTCACAGAGCTGAACATTCCTTTGGATGGAGCAGGTTTGAAACACACTTTTTGTAGAATCTGCAAGTGGATATTTGGACCTCTCTGAGGATTTCGTTGGAAACGGGATAACTGCACCTGACTAAACAGAAGCATTCTCAGAAAATTCTTTGTGATGTTTGCATTCAAATCCCAGAGTTGAATCTTCCTTTGATAGTTCAAGTTTGAAGCACTCTTTTTGTTGGATCTGCAAGTGGATATTTGGACCACTCTGTGGCCTTCTTTCGAAACTGCTATATCTTCACATAAAATCTAGGCAGTAGCTTTCACAGAAACTTCTCTGTGATGATTGCATTCAACTCACAGAGTTGAAGGTTCCTTTTGAAACAGCAGTTTCCAAACACTCTTTCTGTGGAATCTGCAAGTGGATATTTGGACCGCTTTGAAGATTTCAATGGAAACCGGATAATCTTCACAGAAAAACTAAACAGAAACATTCTCAGAAACTTCTTTGTGATGTTTGCATTCAACTCACAGAGTTGAACTTTCCTTTTGAGAGAGAAGCTTTGCAACACTCTTTTTCTAGAATCTGCAATTGGACATTTGGAGGGCTTTGCGGACTGTGGTGGAAAAGGAAATATCTTCCCGTAGAAACTAGATAGAAGCATTCTCAGAAACTACTTTGGGATGATTGCATTCAAGTCTCAGAGTTGAACATTCTCCTTGACAGAGCAGTTTGGAAACTCTCTTTTTGTAGAATCTGCAAGTGGAGACATGGACCGCATTGAGGCCCATGGTAACAAAGGAAATAACTGCCTATAAAAACTAGACAGTAGCATTCTCAGAGCCTTCTTCGTGATGCTTGCATTCAACTCACAGTGTTGAACCTTTCTTTGATAGTTCAGGTTTGAAACACTGTTTCTGTAGAAACTGCAAGTGGATATTTGGACCTCTCTGAGGATTTCGCTGGAAACGGGATAAACATCACAGAACTAAACTGAAGCATTCTCAGAACTTTCTTCGTGATGTTTGCATTCAGCTCACATTGTTGAACATTTCTTTAATAGTTCACGTTTGAAACACTCTTTTTGTAGAAAGTGCAAGTGGATATTTGGACCTCTTTGAGGCCTATAGTAGTAAAGGTAATAACTTCTTATAAAAACAAGACAGAAGCTTTCTCAGAAAATTCTTGGGGATCATTGAGTTTAACTCACAGAGCTGAACATTCCTTTGGATGGAGCAGGTTTGAAACACACTTTTTGTAGAATCTGCAAGTGGATATTTGGACCTCTCTGAGGATTTCATTGGAAACGGGATAACTGCACCTAAGTAAACAGAAGCATTCTCAGAAACTTCTTTGTGATGTTTGCAATCAAATCCCAGAGTTGAATCTTGCTTTGATAGTTCAAGTTTGAAACACTCTTTTTGTTGGATCTGCAAGTGGATATTTGGACCACTCTGTGGCCATCTTTCGAAACTGCTATATGTTCACATAAAATCTAGACAGTAGCTTCCACAGAAACTTCTCTGTGATGATTGCATTCAACTCACAGAGTTGAAGGTTCCTTTTGAAACAGCAGTCTCCAAACACTCTTTCTGTGGAATCTGCAAGTGGATATTTGGACCGCTTTGAAGATTTCATTGGAAACGGGATAATCTTCACAGAAAAACTAAACAGAAACATTCTCAGAAACTTCTTTCTGATGTTTGCATTCAACTCACAGAGTTGAACTTTCCTTTTGAGAGAGAAGCTTTGCAACACTCTTTTTCTAGAATCTGCAAGTGGACATTTGGAGGGCTTTGAGGCCTGTGGTGGAAAAGGAAATATCTTCCCGTAGAAACTAGACAGAAGCATTCTCAGAAACTACTTTGGGATGATTGCATTCAAGTCTCAGAGTTGAACATTCTCTTTGACAGAGCAGTTTGGAAACTCTCTTTTTGTAGAATCTGCAAGTGGAGACATGGACCGCATTGAGGCCCATGGTAACAAAGGAAATAACTGCCTATAAAAACTAGACAGTAGCATTCTCAGAGCCTTCTTCGTGATGCTTGCATTCAACTCACAGTGTTGAACCTTTCTTTGATAGTTCAGGTTTGAAACACTGTTTCTGTAGAAACTGCAAGTGGATATTTGGACCTCTCTGAGGATTTCGTTGGAAACGGGATAAACCGCACGTAACTAAACTGAATCATTCTCAGAACTTTCTTCGTGATGTTTGTGTTCAACTCACTGTGTTGAACCATTCTTTGATAGTTGAGGTTTGAAACACTCTTTTTGTAGAAACTGCAAGTGGATATTTGGACCTCTCTGAGGATTTCGTAGGAAACGGGATAAACCACACGTCACTAAACAGAAGCATTCTCAGAGCTTTCTTCGTGATGTTTGATTTCAATTCACAGTGATGAACCTTTCTTTGATAGTTCAGGTTTGAAACACTCTATCTGTAGAAACTGCAAGTGGATATTTGAAACTCTCTGAGGATTTCGTTGGAAACGGGATAAACAGCACAGAACTAAACTGAAGCATTCTCAGAACTTTCTTCGTGATGTTTGAATTCGACTTACAGTGTTGAACCATTCTTTGATAATTGAGGTTTGTAACACTCTTTTTGTAGAAACTGCAAGTGGATATTTGGACGTCTTTGAGGCCTATCGTACTAAAGGTAATAACTTCATATAAAAACAAGACAGAAGCTTTCTCAGAAAATTCTTGGGGATCATTGAGTTTAACTCACAGAGCTGAACATTCCTTTGGATGGAGCAGGTTTGAAACACACTTTTTGTAGAATCTGCAAGTGGATATTTGGACCTCTCTGAGGATTTCGTTGGAAACGGGATAACTGCACCTGACTAAACAGAAGCATTCTCAGAAAATTCTTTGTGATGTTTGCATTCAAATCCCAGAGTTGAATCTTCCTTTGATAGTTCAAGTTTGAAGCACTCTTTTTGTTGGATCTGCAAGTGGATATTTGGACCACTCTGTGGCCTTCTTTCGAAACTGCTATATCTTCACATAAAATCTAGGCAGTAGCTTTCACAGAAACTTCTCTGTGATGATTGCATTCAACTCACAGAGTTGAAGGTTCCTTTTGAAACAGCAGTTTCCAAACACTCTTTCTGTGGAATCTGCAAGTGGATATTTGGACCGCTTTGAAGATTTCAATGGAAACCGGATAATCTTCACAGAAAAACTAAACAGAAACATTCTCAGAAACTTCTTTGTGATGTTTGCATTCAACTCACAGAGTTGAACTTTCCTTTTGAGAGAGAAGCTTTGCAACACTCTTTTTCTAGAATCTGCAATTGGACATTTGGAGGGCTTTGCGGACTGTGGTGGAAAAGGAAATATCTTCCCGTAGAAACTAGATAGAAGCATTCTCAGAAACTACTTTGGGATGATTGCATTCAAGTCTCAGAGTTGAACATTCTCTTTGACAGAGCAGTTTGGAAACTCTCTTTTTGTAGAATCTGCAAGTGGAGACATGGACCGCATTGAGGCCCATGGTAACAAAGGAAATAACTGCCTATAAAAACTAGACAGTAGCATTCTCAGAGCCTTCTTCGTGATGCTTGCATTCAACTCACAGTGTTGAACCTTTCTTTGATAGTTCAGGTTTGAAACACTGTTTCTGTAGAAACTGCAAGTGGATATTTGGACCTCTCTGAGGATTTCGCTGGAAACGGGATAAACATCACAGAACTAAACTGAAGCATTCTCAGAACTTTCTTCGTGATGTTTGCATTCAGCTCACATTGTTGAACATTTCTTTAATAGTTCACGTTTGAAACACTCTTTTTGTAGAAAGTGCAAGTGGATATTTGGACCTCTTTGAGGCCTATAGTAGTAAAGGTAATAACTTCTTATAAAAACAAGACAGAAGCTTTCTCAGAAAATTCTTGGGGATCATTGAGTTTAACTCACAGAGCTGAACATTCCTTTGGATGGAGCAGGTTTGAAACACACTTTTTGTAGAATCTGCAAGTGGATATTTGAACCTCTCTGAGGATTTCATTGGAAACGGGATAACTGCACCTAAGTAAACAGAAGCATTCTCAGAAACTTCTTTGTGATGTTTGCAATCAAATCCCAGAGTTGAATCTTGCTTTGATAGTTCAAGTTTGAAACACTCTTTTTGTTGGATCTGCAAGTGGATATTTGGACCACTCTGTGGCCATCTTTCGAAACTGCTATATGTTCACATAAAATCTAGACAGTAGCTTTCACAGAAACTTCTCTGTGATGATTGCATTCAACTCACAGAGTTGAAGGTTCCTTTTGAAACAGCAGTCTCCAAACACTCTTTCTGTGGAATCTGCAAGTGGATATTTGGACCGCTTTGAAGATTTCATTGGAAACGGGATAATCTTCACAGAAAAACTAAACAGAAACATTCTCAGAAACTTCTTTCTGATGTTTGCATTCAACTCACAGAGTTGAACTTTCCTTTTGAGAGAGAAGCTTTGCAACACTCTTTTTCTAGAATCTGCAAGTGGACATTTGGAGGGCTTTGAGGCCTGTGGTGGAAAAGGAAATATCTTCCCGTAGAAACTAGACAGAAGCATTCTCAGAAACTACTTTGGGATGATTGCATTCAAGTCTCAGAGTTGAACATTCTCTTTGACAGAGCAGTTTGGAAACTCTCTTTTTGTAGAATCTGCAAGTGGAGACATGGACCGCATTGAGGCCCATGGTAACAAAGGAAATAACTGCCTATAAAAACTAGACAGTAGCATTCTCAGAGCCTTCTTCGTGATGCTTGCATTCAACTCACAGTGTTGAACCTTTCTTTGATAGTTCAGGTTTGAAACACTGTTTCTGTAGAAACTGCAAGTGGATATTTGGACCTCTCTGAGGATTTCGTTGGAAACGGGATAAACCGCACGTAACTAAACTGAATCATTCTCAGAACTTTCTTCGTGATGTTTGTGTTCAACTCACTGTGTTGAACCATTCTTTGATAGTTGAGGTTTGAAACACTCTTTTTGTAGAAACTGCAAGTGGATATTTGGACCTCTCTGAGGATTTCGTAGGAAACGGGATAAACCACACGTCACTAAACAGAAGCATTCTCAGAGCTTTCTTCGTGATGTTTGATTTCAATTCACAGTGATGAACCTTTCTTTGATAGTTCAGGTTTGAAACACTCTATCTGTAGAAACTGCAAGTGGATATTTGAAACTCTCTGAGGATTTCGTTGGAAACGGGATAAACAGCACAGAACTAAACTGAAGCATTCTCAGAACTTTCTTCGTGATGTTTGAATTCGACTTACAGTGTTGAACCATTCTTTGATAATTGAGGTTTGTAACACTCTTTTTGTAGAAACTGCAAGTGGATATTTGGACCTCTTTGAGGCCTATCGTACTAAAGGTAATAACTTCATATAAAAACAAGACAGAAGCTTTCTCAGAAAATTCTTGGGGATCATTGAGTTTAACTCACAGAGCTGAACATTCCTTTGGATGGAGCAGGTTTGAAACACACTTTTTGTAGAATCTGCAAGTGGATATTTGGACCTCTCTGAGGATTTCGTTGGAAACGGGATAACTGCACCTGACTAAACAGAAGCATTCTCAGAAAATTCTTTGTGATGTTTGCATTCAAATCCCAGAGTTGAATCTTCCTTTGATAGTTCAAGTTTGAAGCACTCTTTTTGTTGGATCTGCAAGTGGATATTTGGACCACTCTGTGGCCTTCTTTCGAAACTGCTATATCTTCACATAAAATCTAGGCAGTAGCTTTCACAGAAACTTCTCTGTGATGATTGCATTCAACTCACAGAGTTGAAGGTTCCTTTTGAAACAGCAGTTTCCAAACACTCTTTCTGTGGAATCTGCAAGTGGATATTTGGACCGCTTTGAAGATTTCAATGGAAACCGGATAATCTTCACAGAAAAACTAAACAGAAACATTCTCAGAAACTTCTTTGTGATGTTTGCATTCAACTCACAGAGTTGAACTTTCCTTTTGAGAGAGAAGCTTTGCAACACTCTTTTTCTAGAATCTGCAATTGGACATTTGGAGGGCTTTGCGGACTGTGGTGGAAAAGGAAATATCTTCCCGTAGAAACTAGATAGAAGCATTCTCAGAAACTACTTTGGGATGATTGCATTCAAGTCTCAGAGTTGAACATTCTCTTTGACAGAGCAGTTTGGAAACTCTCTTTTTGTAGAATCTGCAAGTGGAGACATGGACCGCATTGAGGCCCATGGTAACAAAGGAAATAACTGCCTATAAAAACTAGACAGTAGCATTCTCAGAGCCTTCTTCGTGATGCTTGCATTCAACTCACAGTGTTGAACCTTTCTTTGATAGTTCAGGTTTGAAACACTGTTTCTGTAGAAACTGCAAGTGGATATTTGGACCTCTCTGAGGATTTCGCTGGAAACGGGATAAACATCACAGAACTAAACTGAAGCATTCTCAGAACTTTCTTCGTGATGTTTGCATTCAGCTCACATTGTTGAACATTTCTTTAATAGTTCACGTTTGAAACACTCTTTTTGTAGAAAGTGCAAGTGGATATTTGGACCTCTTTGAGGCCTATAGTAGTAAAGGTAATAACTTCTTATAAAAACAAGACAGAAGCTTTCTCAGAAAATTCTTGGGGATCATTGAGTTTAACTCACAGAGCTGAACATTCCTTTGGATGGAGCAGGTTTGAAACACACTTTTTGTAGAATCTGCAAGTGGATATTTGAACCTCTCTGAGGATTTCATTGGAAACGGGATAACTGCACCTAAGTAAACAGAAGCATTCTCAGAAACTTCTTTGTGATGTTTGCAATCAAATCCCAGAGTTGAATCTTGCTTTGATAGTTCAAGTTTGAAACACTCTTTTTGTTGGATCTGCAAGTGGATATTTGGACCACTCTGTGGCCATCTTTCGAAACTGCTATATGTTCACATAAAATCTAGACAGTAGCTTTCACAGAAACTTCTCTGTGATGATTGCATTCAACTCACAGAGTTGAAGGTTCCTTTTGAAACAGCAGTCTCCAAACACTCTTTCTGTGGAATCTGCAAGTGGATATTTGGACCGCTTTGAAGATTTCATTGGAAACGGGATAATCTTCACAGAAAAACTAAACAGAAACATTCTCAGAAACTTCTTTCTGATGTTTGCATTCAACTCACAGAGTTGAACTTTCCTTTTGAGAGAGAAGCTTTGCAACACTCTTTTTCTAGAATCTGCAAGTGGACATTTGGAGGGCTTTGAGGCCTGTGGTGGAAAAGGAAATATCTTCCCGTAGAAACTAGACAGAAGCATTCTCAGAAACTACTTTGGGATGATTGCATTCAAGTCTCAGAGTTGAACATTCTCTTTGACAGAGCAGTTTGGAAACTCTCTTTTTGTAGAATCTGCAAGTGGAGACATGGACCGCATTGAGGCCCATGGTAACAAAGGAAATAACTGCCTATAAAAACTAGACAGTAGCATTCTCAGAGCCTTCTTCGTGATGCTTGCATTCAACTCACAGTGTTGAACCTTTCTTTGATAGTTCAGGTTTGAAACACTGTTTCTGTAGAAACTGCAAGTGGATATTTGGACCTCTCTGAGGATTTCGTTGGAAACGGGATAAACCGCACGTAACTAAACTGAATCATTCTCAGAACTTTCTTCGTGATGTTTGTGTTCAACTCACTGTGTTGAACCATTCTTTGATAGTTGAGGTTTGAAACACTCTTTTTGTAGAAACTGCAAGTGGATATTTGGACCTCTCTGAGGATTTCGTAGGAAACGGGATAAACCACACGTCACTAAACAGAAGCATTCTCAGAGCTTTCTTCGTGATGTTTGATTTCAATTCACAGTGATGAACCTTTCTTTGATAGTTCAGGTTTGAAACACTCTATCTGTAGAAACTGCAAGTGGATATTTGAAACTCTCTGAGGATTTCGTTGGAAACGGGATAAACAGCACAGAACTAAACTGAAGCATTCTCAGAACTTTCTTCGTGATGTTTGAATTCGACTTACAGTGTTGAACCATTCTTTGATAATTGAGGTTTGTAACACTCTTTTTGTAGAAACTGCAAGTGGATATTTGGACCTCTTTGAGGCCTATCGTACTAAAGGTAATAACTTCATATAAAAACAAGACAGAAGCTTTCTCAGAAAATTCTTGGGGATCATTGAGTTTAACTCACAGAGCTGAACATTCCTTTGGATGGAGCAGGTTTGAAACACACTTTTTGTAGAATCTGCAAGTGGATATTTGGACCTCTCTGAGGATTTCGTTGGAAACGGGATAACTGCACCTGACTAAACAGAAGCATTCTCAGAAAATTCTTTGTGATGTTTGCATTCAAATCCCAGAGTTGAATCTTCCTTTGATAGTTCAAGTTTGAAGCACTCTTTTTGTTGGATCTGCAAGTGGATATTTGGACCACTCTGTGGCCTTCTTTCGAAACTGCTATATCTTCACATAAAATCTAGGCAGTAGCTTTCACAGAAACTTCTCTGTGATGATTGCATTCAACTCACAGAGTTGAAGGTTCCTTTTGAAACAGCAGTTTCCAAACACTCTTTCTGTGGAATCTGCAAGTGGATATTTGGACCGCTTTGAAGATTTCAATGGAAACCGGATAATCTTCACAGAAAAACTAAACAGAAACATTCTCAGAAACTTCTTTGTGATGTTTGCATTCAACTCACAGAGTTGAACTTTCCTTTTGAGAGAGAAGCTTTGCAACACTCTTTTTCTAGAATCTGCAATTGGACATTTGGAGGGCTTTGCGGACTGTGGTGGAAAAGGAAATATCTTCCCGTAGAAACTAGATAGAAGCATTCTCAGAAACTACTTTGGGATGATTGCATTCAAGTCTCAGAGTTGAACATTCTCTTTGACAGAGCAGTTTGGAAACTCTCTTTTTGTAGAATCTGCAAGTGGAGACATGGACCGCATTGAGGCCCATGGTAACAAAGGAAATAACTGCCTATAAAAACTAGACAGTAGCATTCTCAGAGCCTTCTTCGTGATGCTTGCATTCAACTCACAGTGTTGAACCTTTCTTTGATAGTTCAGGTTTGAAACACTGTTTCTGTAGAAACTGCAAGTGGATATTTGGACCTCTCTGAGGATTTCGCTGGAAACGGGATAAACATCACAGAACTAAACTGAAGCATTCTCAGAACTTTCTTCGTGATGTTTGCATTCAGCTCACATTGTTGAACATTTCTTTAATAGTTCACGTTTGAAACACTCTTTTTGTAGAAAGTGCAAGTGGATATTTGGACCTCTTTGAGGCCTATAGTAGTAAAGGTAATAACTTCTTATAAAAACAAGACAGAAGCTTTCTCAGAAAATTCTTGGGGATCATTGAGTTTAACTCACAGAGCTGAACATTCCTTTGGATGGAGCAGGTTTGAAACACACTTTTTGTAGAATCTGCAAGTGGATATTTGAACCTCTCTGAGGATTTCATTGGAAACGGGATAACTGCACCTAAGTAAACAGAAGCATTCTCAGAAACTTCTTTGTGATGTTTGCAATCAAATCCCAGAGTTGAATCTTGCTTTGATAGTTCAAGTTTGAAACACTCTTTTTGTTGGATCTGCAAGTGGATATTTGGACCACTCTGTGGCCATCTTTCGAAACTGCTATATGTTCACATAAAATCTAGACAGTAGCTTTCACAGAAACTTCTCTGTGATGATTGCATTCAACTCACAGAGTTGAAGGTTCCTTTTGAAACAGCAGTCTCCAAACACTCTTTCTGTGGAATCTGCAAGTGGATATTTGGACCGCTTTGAAGATTTCATTGGAAACGGGATAATCTTCACAGAAAAACTAAACAGAAACATTCTCAGAAACTTCTTTCTGATGTTTGCATTCAACTCACAGAGTTGAACTTTCCTTTTGAGAGAGAAGCTTTGCAACACTCTTTTTCTAGAATCTGCAAGTGGACATTTGGAGGGCTTTGAGGCCTGTGGTGGAAAAGGAAATATCTTCCCGTAGAAACTAGACAGAAGCATTCTCAGAAACTACTTTGGGATGATTGCATTCAAGTCTCAGAGTTGAACATTCTCTTTGACAGAGCAGTTTGGAAACTCTCTTTTTGTAGAATCTGCAAGTGGAGACATGGACCGCATTGAGGCCCATGGTAACAAAGGAAATAACTGCCTATAAAAACTAGACAGTAGCATTCTCAGAGCCTTCTTCGTGATGCTTGCATTCAACTCACAGTGTTGAACCTTTCTTTGATAGTTCAGGTTTGAAACACTGTTTCTGTAGAAACTGCAAGTGGATATTTGGACCTCTCTGAGGATTTCGTTGGAAACGGGATAAACCGCACGTAACTAAACTGAATCATTCTCAGAACTTTCTTCGTGATGTTTGTGTTCAACTCACTGTGTTGAACCATTCTTTGATAGTTGAGGTTTGAAACACTCTTTTTGTAGAAACTGCAAGTGGATATTTGGACCTCTCTGAGGATTTCGTAGGAAACGGGATAAACCACACGTCACTAAACAGAAGCATTCTCAGAGCTTTCTTCGTGATGTTTGATTTCAATTCACAGTGTTGAACCTTTCTTTGATAGTTCAGGTTTGAAACACTCTATCTGTAGAAACTGCAAGTGGATATTTGAAACTCTCTGAGGATTTCGTTGGAAACGGGATAAACAGCACAGAACTAAACTGAAGCATTCTCAGAACTTTCTTCGTGATGTTTGAATTCGACTTACAGTGTTGAACCATTCTTTGATAATTGAGGTTTGTAACACTCTTTTTGTAGAAACTGCAAGTGGATATTTGGACCTCTTTGAGGCCTATCCTACTAAAGGTAATAACTTCATATAAAAACAAGACAAAAGCTTTCTCAGAAAATTCTTGGGGATCATTGAGTTTAACTCACAGAGCTGAACATTCCTTTGGATGGAGCAGGTTTGAAACACACTTTTTGTAGAATCTGCAAGTGGATATTTGGACCTCTCTGAGGATTTCGTTGGAAACGGGATAACTGCACCTGACTAAACAGAAGCATTCTCAGAAAATTCTTTGTGATGTTTGCATTCAAATCCCAGAGTTGAATCTTCCTTTGATAGTTCAAGTTTGAAGCACTCTTTTTGTTGGATCTGCAAGTGGATATTTGGACCACTCTGTGGCCTTCTTTCGAAACTGCTATATCTTCACATAAAATCTAGGCAGTAGCTTTCACAGAAACTTCTCTGTGATGATTGCATTCAACTCACAGAGTTGAAGGTTCCTTTTGAAACAGCAGTTTCCAAACACTCTTTCTGTGGAATCTGCAAGTGGATATTTGGACCGCTTTGAAGATTTCAATGGAAACCGGATAATCTTCACAGAAAAACTAAACAGAAACATTCTCAGAAACTTCTTTGTGATGTTTGCATTCAACTCACAGAGTTGAACTTTCCTTTTGAGAGAGAAGCTTTGCAACACTCTTTTTCTAGAATCTGCAATTGGACATTTGGAGGGCTTTGCGGACTGTGGTGGAAAAGGAAATATCTTCCCGTAGAAACTAGATAGAAGCATTCTCAGAAACTACTTTGGGATGATTGCATTCAAGTCTCAGAGTTGAACATTCTCCTTGACAGAGCAGTTTGGAAACTCTCTTTTTGTAGAATCTGCAAGTGGAGACATGGACCGCATTGAGGCCCATGGTAACAAAGGAAATAACTGCCTATAAAAACTAGACAGTAGCATTCTCAGAGCCTTCTTCGTGATGCTTGCATTCAACTCACAGTGTTGAACCTTTCTTTGATAGTTCAGGTTTGAAACACTGTTTCTGTAGAAACTGCAAGTGGATATTTGGACCTCTCTGAGGATTTCGCTGGAAACGGGATAAACATCACAGAACTAAACTGAAGCATTCTCAGAACTTTCTTCGTGATGTTTGCATTCAGCTCACATTGTTGAACATTTCTTTAATAGTTCACGTTTGAAACACTCTTTTTGTAGAAAGTGCAAGTGGATATTTGGACCTCTTTGAGGCCTATAGTAGTAAAGGTAATAACTTCTTATAAAAACAAGACAGAAGCTTTCTCAGAAAATTCTTGGGGATCATTGAGTTTAACTCACAGAGCTGAACATTCCTTTGGATGGAGCAGGTTTGAAACACACTTTTTGTAGAATCTGCAAGTGGATATTTGGACCTCTCTGAGGATTTCATTGGAAACGGGATAACTGCACCTAAGTAAACAGAAGCATTCTCAGAAACTTCTTTGTGATGTTTGCAATCAAATCCCAGAGTTGAATCTTGCTTTGATAGTTCAAGTTTGAAACACTCTTTTTGTTGGATCTGCAAGTGGATATTTGGACCACTCTGTGGCCATCTTTCGAAACTGCTATATGTTCACATAAAATCTAGACAGTAGCTTTCACAGAAACTTCTCTGTGATGATTGCATTCAACTCACAGAGTTGAAGGTTCCTTTTGAAACAGCAGTCTCCAAACACTCTTTCTGTGGAATCTGCAAGTGGATATTTGGACCGCTTTGAAGATTTCATTGGAAACGGGATAATCTTCACAGAAAAACTAAACAGAAACATTCTCAGAAACTTCTTTCTGATGTTTGCATTCAACTCACAGAGTTGAACTTTCCTTTTGAGAGAGAAGCTTTGCAACACTCTTTTTCTAGAATCTGCAAGTGGACATTTGGAGGGCTTTGAGGCCTGTGGTGGAAAAGGAAATATCTTCCCGTAGAAACTAGACAGAAGCATTCTCAGAAACTACTTTGGGATGATTGCATTCAAGTCTCAGAGTTGAACATTCTCTTTGACAGAGCAGTTTGGAAACTCTCTTTTTGTAGAATCTGCAAGTGGAGACATGGACCGCATTGAGGCCCATGGTAACAAAGGAAATAACTGCCTATAAAAACTAGACAGTAGCATTCTCAGAGCCTTCTTCGTGATGCTTGCATTCAACTCACAGTGTTGAACCTTTCTTTGATAGTTCAGGTTTGAAACACTGTTTCTGTAGAAACTGCAAGTGGATATTTGGACCTCTCTGAGGATTTCGTTGGAAACGGGATAAACCGCACGTAACTAAACTGAATCATTCTCAGAACTTTCTTCGTGATGTTTGTGTTCAACTCACTGTGTTGAACCATTCTTTGATAGTTGAGGTTTGAAACACTCTTTTTGTAGAAACTGCAAGTGGATATTTGGACCTCTCTGAGGATTTCGTAGGAAACGGGATAAACCACACGTCACTAAACAGAAGCATTCTCAGAGCTTTCTTCGTGATGTTTGATTTCAATTCACAGTGTTGAACCTTTCTTTGATAGTTCAGGTTTGAAACACTCTATCTGTAGAAACTGCAAGTGGATATTTGAAACTCTCTGAGGATTTCGTTGGAAACGGGATAAACAGCACAGAACTAAACTGAAGCATTCTCAGAACTTTCTTCGTGATGTTTGAATTCGACTTACAGTGTTGAACCATTCTTTGATAATTGAGGTTTGTAACACTCTTTTTGTAGAAACTGCAAGTGGATATTTGGACCTCTTTGAGGCCTATCCTACTAAAGGTAATAACTTCATATAAAAACAAGACAGAAGCTTTCTCAGAAAATTCTTGGGGATCATTGAGTTTAACTCACAGAGCTGAACATTCCTTTGGATGGAGCAGGTTTGAAACACACTTTTTGTAGAATCTGCAAGTGGATATTTGGACCTCTCTGAGGATTTCGTTGGAAACGGGATAACTGCACCTGACTAAACAGAAGCATTCTCAGAAAATTCTTTGTGATGTTTGCATTCAAATCCCAGAGTTGAATCTTCCTTTGATAGTTCAAGTTTGAAGCACTCTTTTTGTTGGATCTGCAAGTGGATATTTGGACCACTCTGTGGCCTTCTTTCGAAACTGCTATATCTTCACATAAAATCTAGGCAGTAGCTTTCACAGAAACTTCTCTGTGATGATTGCATTCAACTCACAGAGTTGAAGGTTCCTTTTGAAACAGCAGTTTCCAAACACTCTTTCTGTGGAATCTGCAAGTGGATATTTGGACCGCTTTGAAGATTTCAATGGAAACCGGATAATCTTCACAGAAAAACTAAACAGAAACATTCTCAGAAACTTCTTTGTGATGTTTGCATTCAACTCACAGAGTTGAACTTTCCTTTTGAGAGAGAAGCTTTGCAACACTCTTTTTCTAGAATCTGCAATTGGACATTTGGAGGGCTTTGCGGACTGTGGTGGAAAAGGAAATATCTTCCCGTAGAAACTAGATAGAAGCATTCTCAGAAACTACTTTGGGATGATTGCATTCAAGTCTCAGAGTTGAACATTCTCCTTGACAGAGCAGTTTGGAAACTCTCTTTTTGTAGAATCTGCAAGTGGAGACATGGACCGCATTGAGGCCCATGGTAACAAAGGAAATAACTGCCTATAAAAACTAGACAGTAGCATTCTCAGAGCCTTCTTCGTGATGCTTGCATTCAACTCACAGTGTTGAACCTTTCTTTGATAGTTCAGGTTTGAAACACTGTTTCTGTAGAAACTGCAAGTGGATATTTGGACCTCTCTGAGGATTTCGCTGGAAACGGGATAAACATCACAGAACTAAACTGAAGCATTCTCAGAACTTTCTTCGTGATGTTTGCATTCAGCTCACATTGTTGAACATTTCTTTAATAGTTCACGTTTGAAACACTCTTTTTGTAGAAAGTGCAAGTGGATATTTGGACCTCTTTGAGGCCTATAGTAGTAAAGGTAATAACTTCTTATAAAAACAAGACAGAAGCTTTCTCAGAAAATTCTTGGGGATCATTGAGTTTAACTCACAGAGCTGAACATTCCTTTGGATGGAGCAGGTTTGAAACACACTTTTTGTAGAATCTGCAAGTGGATATTTGGACCTCTCTGAGGATTTCATTGGAAACGGGATAACTGCACCTAAGTAAACAGAAGCATTCTCAGAAACTTCTTTGTGATGTTTGCAATCAAATCCCAGAGTTGAATCTTGCTTTGATAGTTCAAGTTTGAAACACTCTTTTTGTTGGATCTGCAAGTGGATATTTGGACCACTCTGTGGCCATCTTTCGAAACTGCTATATGTTCACATAAAATCTAGACAGTAGCTTTCACAGAAACTTCTCTGTGATGATTGCATTCAACTCACAGAGTTGAAGGTTCCTTTTGAAACAGCAGTCTCCAAACACTCTTTCTGTGGAATCTGCAAGTGGATATTTGGACCGCTTTGAAGATTTCATTGGAAACGGGATAATCTTCACAGAAAAACTAAACAGAAACATTCTCAGAAACTTCTTTCTGATGTTTGCATTCAACTCACAGAGTTGAACTTTCCTTTTGAGAGAGAAGCTTTGCAACACTCTTTTTCTAGAATCTGCAAGTGGACATTTGGAGGGCTTTGAGGCCTGTGGTGGAAAAGGAAATATCTTCCCGTAGAAACTAGACAGAAGCATTCTCAGAAACTACTTTGGGATGATTGCATTCAAGTCTCAGAGTTGAACATTCTCTTTGACAGAGCAGTTTGGAAACTCTCTTTTTGTAGAATCTGCAAGTGGAGACATGGACCGCATTGAGGCCCATGGTAACAAAGGAAATAACTGCCTATAAAAACTAGACAGTAGCATTCTCAGAGCCTTCTTCGTGATGCTTGCATTCAACTCACAGTGTTGAACCTTTCTTTGATAGTTCAGGTTTGAAACACTGTTTCTGTAGAAACTGCAAGTGGATATTTGGACCTCTCTGAGGATTTCGTTGGAAACGGGATAAACCGCACGTAACTAAACTGAATCATTCTCAGAACTTTCTTCGTGATGTTTGTGTTCAACTCACTGTGTTGAACCATTCTTTGATAGTTGAGGTTTGAAACACTCTTTTTGTAGAAACTGCAAGTGGATATTTGGACCTCTCTGAGGATTTCGTAGGAAACGGGATAAACCACACGTCACTAAACAGAAGCATTCTCAGAGCTTTCTTCGTGATGTTTGATTTCAATTCACAGTGTTGAACCTTTCTTTGATAGTTCAGGTTTGAAACACTCTATCTGTAGAAACTGCAAGTGGATATTTGAAACTCTCTGAGGATTTCGTTGGAAACGGGATAAACAGCACAGAACTAAACTGAAGCATTCTCAGAACTTTCTTCGTGATGTTTGAATTCGACTTACAGTGTTGAACCATTCTTTGATAATTGAGGTTTGTAACACTCTTTTTGTAGAAACTGCAAGTGGATATTTGGACCTCTTTGAGGCCTATCCTACTAAAGGTAATAACTTCATATAAAAACAAGACAGAAGCTTTCTCAGAAAATTCTTGGGGATCATTGAGTTTAACTCACAGAGCTGAACATTCCTTTGGATGGAGCAGGTTTGAAACACACGTTTTGTAGAATCTGCAAGTGGATATTTGGACCTCTCTGAGGATTTCGTTGGAAACGGGATAACTGCACCTGACTAAACAGAAGCATTCTCAGAAAATTCTTTGTGATGTTTGCATTCAAATCCCAGAGTTGAATCTTCCTTTGATAGTTCAAGTTTGAAGCACTCTTTTTGTTGGATCTGCAAGTGGATATTTGGACCACTCTGTGGCCTTCTTTCGAAACTGCTATATCTTCACATAAAATCTAGGCAGTAGCTTTCACAGAAACTTCTCTGTGATGATTGCATTCAACTCACAGAGTTGAAGGTTCCTTTTGAAACAGCAGTTTCCAAACACTCTTTCTGTGGAATCTGCAAGTGGATATTTGGACCGCTTTGAAGATTTCAATGGAAACCGGATAATCTTCACAGAAAAACTAAACAGAAACATTCTCAGAAACTTCTTTGTGATGTTTGCATTCAACTCACAGAGTTGAACTTTCCTTTTGAGAGAGAAGCTTTGCAACACTCTTTTTCTAGAATCTGCAATTGGACATTTGGAGGGCTTTGCGGACTGTGGTGGAAAAGGAAATATCTTCCCGTAGAAACTAGATAGAAGCATTCTCAGAAACTACTTTGGGATGATTGCATTCAAGTCTCAGAGTTGAACATTCTCCTTGACAGAGCAGTTTGGAAACTCTCTTTTTGTAGAATCTGCAAGTGGAGACATGGACCGCATTGAGGCCCATGGTAACAAAGGAAATAACTGCCTATAAAAACTAGACAGTAGCATTCTCAGAGCCTTCTTCGTGATGCTTGCATTCAACTCACAGTGTTGAACCTTTCTTTGATAGTTCAGGTTTGAAACACTGTTTCTGTAGAAACTGCAAGTGGATATTTGGACCTCTCTGAGGATTTCGCTGGAAACGGGATAAACATCACAGAACTAAACTGAAGCATTCTCAGAACTTTCTTCGTGATGTTTGCATTCAGCTCACATTGTTGAACATTTCTTTAATAGTTCACGTTTGAAACACTCTTTTTGTAGAAAGTGCAAGTGGATATTTGGACCTCTTTGAGGCCTATAGTAGTAAAGGTAATAACTTCTTATAAAAACAAGACAGAAGCTTTCTCAGAAAATTCTTGGGGATCATTGAGTTTAACTCACAGAGCTGAACATTCCTTTGGATGGAGCAGGTTTGAAACACACTTTTTGTAGAATCTGCAAGTGGATATTTGGACCTCTCTGAGGATTTCATTGGAAACGGGATAACTGCACCTAAGTAAACAGAAGCATTCTCAGAAACTTCTTTGTGATGTTTGCAATCAAATCCCAGAGTTGAATCTTGCTTTGATAGTTCAAGTTTGAAACACTCTTTTTGTTGGATCTGCAAGTGGATATTTGGACCACTCTGTGGCCATCTTTCGAAACTGCTATATGTTCACATAAAATCTAGACAGTAGCTTTCACAGAAACTTCTCTGTGATGATTGCATTCAACTCACAGAGTTGAAGGTTCCTTTTGAAACAGCAGTCTCCAAACACTCTTTCTGTGGAATCTGCAAGTGGATATTTGGACCGCTTTGAAGATTTCATTGGAAACGGGATAATCTTCACAGAAAAACTAAACAGAAACATTCTCAGAAACTTCTTTCTGATGTTTGCATTCAACTCACAGAGTTGAACTTTCCTTTTGAGAGAGAAGCTTTGCAACACTCTTTTTCTAGAATCTGCAAGTGGACATTTGGAGGGCTTTGAGGCCTGTGGTGGAAAAGGAAATATCTTCCCGTAGAAACTAGACAGAAGCATTCTCAGAAACTACTTTGGGATGATTGCATTCAAGTCTCAGAGTTGAACATTCTCTTTGACAGAGCAGTTTGGAAACTCTCTTTTTGTAGAATCTGCAAGTGGAGACATGGACCGCATTGAGGCCCATGGTAACAAAGGAAATAACTGCCTATAAAAACTAGACAGTAGCATTCTCAGAGCCTTCTTCGTGATGCTTGCATTCAACTCACAGTGTTGAACCTTTCTTTGATAGTTCAGGTTTGAAACACTGTTTCTGTAGAAACTGCAAGTGGATATTTGGACCTCTCTGAGGATTTCGTTGGAAACGGGATAAACCGCACGTAACTAAACTGAATCATTCTCAGAACTTTCTTCGTGATGTTTGTGTTCAACTCACTGTGTTGAACCATTCTTTGATAGTTGAGGTTTGAAACACTCTTTTTGTAGAAACTGCAAGTGGATATTTGGACCTCTCTGAGGATTTCGTAGGAAACGGGATAAACCACACGTCACTAAACAGAAGCATTCTCAGAGCTTTCTTCGTGATGTTTGATTTCAATTCACAGTGTTGAACCTTTCTTTGATAGTTCAGGTTTGAAACACTCTATCTGTAGAAACTGCAAGTGGATATTTGAAACTCTCTGAGGATTTCGTTGGAAACGGGATAAACAGCACAGAACTAAACTGAAGCATTCTCAGAACTTTCTTCGTGATGTTTGAATTCGACTTACAGTGTTGAACCATTCTTTGATAATTGAGGTTTGTAACACTCTTTTTGTAGAAACTGCAAGTGGATATTTGGACCTCTTTGAGGCCTATCCTACTAAAGGTAATAACTTCATATAAAAACAAGACAGAAGCTTTCTCAGAAAATTCTTGGGGATCATTGAGTTTAACTCACAGAGCTGAACATTCCTTTGGATGGAGCAGGTTTGAAACACACTTTTTGTAGAATCTGCAAGTGGATATTTGGACCTCTCTGAGGATTTCGTTGGAAACGGGATAACTGCACCTGACTAAACAGAAGCATTCTCAGAAAATTCTTTGTGATGTTTGCATTCAAATCCCAGAGTTGAATCTTCCTTTGATAGTTCAAGTTTGAAGCACTCTTTTTGTTGGATCTGCAAGTGGATATTTGGACCACTCTGTGGCCTTCTTTCGAAACTGCTATATCTTCACATAAAATCTAGGCAGTAGCTTTCACAGAAACTTCTCTGTGATGATTGCATTCAACTCACAGAGTTGAAGGTTCCTTTTGAAACAGCAGTTTCCAAACACTCTTTCTGTGGAATCTGCAAGTGGATATTTGGACCGCTTTGAAGATTTCAATGGAAACCGGATAATCTTCACAGAAAAACTCAACAGAAACATTCTCAGAAACTTCTTTGTGATGTTTGCATTCAACTCACAGAGTTGAACTTTCCTTTTGAGAGAGAAGCTTTGCAACACTCTTTTTCTAGAATCTGCAATTGGACATTTGGAGGGCTTTGCGGACTGTGGTGGAAAAGGAAATATCTTCCCGTAGAAACTAGATAGAAGCATTCTCAGAAACTACTTTGGGATGATTGCATTCAAGTCTCAGAGTTGAACATTCTCCTTGACAGAGCAGTTTGGAAACTCTCTTTTTGTAGAATCTGCAAGTGGAGACATGGACCGCATTGAGGCCCATGGTAACAAAGGAAATAACTGCCTATAAAAACTAGACAGTAGCATTCTCAGAGCCTTCTTCGTGATGCTTGCATTCAACTCACAGTGTTGAACCTTTCTTTGATAGTTCAGGTTTGAAACACTGTTTCTGTAGAAACTGCAAGTGGATATTTGGACCTCTCTGAGGATTTCGCTGGAAACGGGATAAACATCACAGAACTAAACTGAAGCATTCTCAGAACTTTCTTCGTGATGTTTGCATTCAGCTCACATTGTTGAACATTTCTTTAATAGTTCACGTTTGAAACACTCTTTTTGTAGAAAGTGCAAGTGGATATTTGGACCTCTTTGAGGCCTATAGTAGTAAAGGTAATAACTTCTTATAAAAACAAGACAGAAGCTTTCTCAGAAAATTCTTGGGGATCATTGAGTTTAACTCACAGAGCTGAACATTCCTTTGGATGGAGCAGGTTTGAAACACACTTTTTGTAGAATCTGCAAGTGGATATTTGGACCTCTCTGAGGATTTCATTGGAAACGGGATAACTGCACCTAAGTAAACAGAAGCATTCTCAGAAACTTCTTTGTGATGTTTGCAATCAAATCCCAGAGTTGAATCTTGCTTTGATAGTTCAAGTTTGAAACACTCTTTTTGTTGGATCTGCAAGTGGATATTTGGACCACTCTGTGGCCATCTTTCGAAACTGCTATATGTTCACATAAAATCTAGACAGTAGCTTTCACAGAAACTTCTCTGTGATGATTGCATTCAACTCACAGAGTTGAAGGTGCCTTTTGAAACAGCAGTCTCCAAACACTCTTTCTGTGGAATCTGCAAGTGGATATTTGGACCGCTTTGAAGATTTCATTGGAAACGGGATAATCTTCACAGAAAAACTAAACAGAAACATTCTCAGAAACTTCTTTCTGATGTTTGCATTCAACTCACAGAGTTGAACTTTCCTTTTGAGAGAGAAGCTTTGCAACACTCTTTTTCTAGAATCTGCAAGTGGACATTTGGAGGGCTTTGAGGCCTGTGGTGGAAAAGGAAATATCTTCCCGTAGAAACTAGACAGAAGCATTCTCAGAAACTACTTTGGGATGATTGCATTCAAGTCAGAGTTGAACATTCTCTTTGACAGAGCAGTTTGGAAACTCTCTTTTTGTAGAATCTGCAAGTGGAGACATGGACCGCATTGAGGCCCATGGTAACAAAGGAAATAACTGCCTATAAAAACTAGACAGTAGCATTCTCAGAGCCTTCTTCGTGATGCTTGCATTCAACTCACAGTGTTGAACCTTTCTTTGATAGTTCAGGTTTGAAACACTGTTTCTGTAGAAACTGCAAGTGGATATTTGGACCTCTCTGAGGATTTCGTTGGAAACGGGATAAACCGCACGTAACTAAACTGAATCATTCTCAGAACTTTCTTCGTGATGTTTGTGTTCAACTCACTGTGTTGAACCATTCTTTGATAGTTGAGGTTTGAAACACTCTTTTTGTAGAAACTGCAAGTGGATATTTGGACCTCTCTGAGGATTTCGTAGGAAACGGGATAAACCACACGTCACTAAACAGAAGCATTCTCAGAGCTTTCTTCGTGATGTTTGATTTCAATTCACAGTGATGAACCTTTCTTTGATAGTTCAGGTTTGAAACACTCTATCTGTAGAAACTGCAAGTGGATATTTGAAACTCTCTGAGGATTTCGTTGGAAACGGGATAAACAGCACAGAACTAAACTGAAGCATTCTCAGAACTTTCTTCGTGATGTTTGAATTCGACTTACAGTGTTGAACCATTCTTTGATAATTGAGGTTTGTAACACTCTTTTTGTAGAAACTGCAAGTGGATATTTGGACCTCTTTGAGGCCTATCCTACTAAAGGTAATAACTTCATATAAAAACAAGACAGAAGCTTTCTCAGAAAATTCTTGGGGATCATTGAGTTTAACTCACAGAGCTGAACATTCCTTTGGATGGAGCAGGTTTGAAACACACTTTTTGTAGAATCTGCAAGTGGATATTTGGACCTCTCTGAGGATTTCGTTGGAAACGGGATAACTGCACCTGACTAAACAGAAGCATTCTCAGAAAATTCTTTGTGATGTTTGCATTCAAATCCCAGAGTTGAATCTTCCTTTGATAGTTCAAGTTTGAAGCACTCTTTTTGTTGGATCTGCAAGTGGATATTTGGACCACTCTGTGGCCTTCTTTCGAAACTGCTATATCTTCACATAAAATCTAGGCAGTAGCTTTCACAGAAACTTCTCTGTGATGATTGCATTCAACTCACAGAGTTGAAGGTTCCTTTTGAAACAGCAGTTTCCAAACACTCTTTCTGTGGAATCTGCAAGTGGATATTTGGACCGCTTTGAAGATTTCAATGGAAACCGGATAATCTTCACAGAAAAACTAAACAGAAACATTCTCAGAAACTTCTTTGTGATGTTTGCATTCAACTCACAGAGTTGAACTTTCCTTTTGAGAGAGAAGCTTTGCAACACTCTTTTTCTAGAATCTGCAATTGGACATTTGGAGGGCTTTGCGGACTGTGGTGGAAAAGGAAATATCTTCCCGTAGAAACTAGATAGAAGCATTCTCAGAAACTACTTTGGGATGATTGCATTCAAGTCTCAGAGTTGAACATTCTCCTTGACAGAGCAGTTTGGAAACTCTCTTTTTGTAGAATCTGCAAGTGGAGACATGGACCGCATTGAGGCCCATGGTAACAAAGGAAATAACTGCCTATAAAAACTAGACAGTAGCATTCTCAGAGCCTTCTTCGTGATGCTTGCATTCAACTCACAGTGTTGAACCTTTCTTTGATAGTTCAGGTTTGAAACACTGTTTCTGTAGAAACTGCAAGTGGATATTTGGACCTCTCTGAGGATTTCGCTGGAAACGGGATAAACATCACAGAACTAAACTGAAGCATTCTCAGAACTTTCTTCGTGATGTTTGCATTCAGCTCACATTGTTGAACATTTCTTTAATAGTTCACGTTTGAAACACTCTTTTTGTAGAAAGTGCAAGTGGATATTTGGACCTCTTTGAGGCCTATAGTAGTAAAGGTAATAACTTCTTATAAAAACAAGACAGAAGCTTTCTCAGAAAATTCTTGGGGATCATTGAGTTTAACTCACAGAGCTGAACATTCCTTTGGATGGAGCAGGTTTGAAACACACTTTTTGTAGAATCTGCAAGTGGATATTTGGACCTCTCTGAGGATTTCATTGGAAACGGGATAACTGCACCTAAGTAAACAGAAGCATTCTCAGAAACTTCTTTGTGATGTTTGCAATCAAATCCCAGAGTTGAATCTTGCTTTGATAGTTCAAGTTTGAAACACTCTTTTTGTTGGATCTGCAAGTGGATATTTGGACCACTCTGTGGCCATCTTTCGAAACTGCTATATGTTCACATAAAATCTAGACAGTAGCTTTCACAGAAACTTCTCTGTGATGATTGCATTCAACTCACAGAGTTGAAGGTTCCTTTTGAAACAGCAGTCTCCAAACACTCTTTCTGTGGAATCTGCAAGTGGATATTTGGACCGCTTTGAAGATTTCATTGGAAACGGGATAATCTTCACAGAAAAACTAAACAGAAACATTCTCAGAAACTTCTTTCTGATGTTTGCATTCAACTCACAGAGTTGAACTTTCCTTTTGAGAGAGAAGCTTTGCAACACTCTTTTTCTAGAATCTGCAAGTGGACATTTGGAGGGCTTTGAGGCCTGTGGTGGAAAAGGAAATATCTTCCCGTAGAAACTAGACAGAAGCATTCTCAGAAACTACTTTGGGATGATTGCATTCAAGTCTCAGAGTTGAACATTCTCTTTGACAGAGCAGTTTGGAAACTCTCTTTTTGTAGAATCTGCAAGTGGAGACATGGACCGCATTGAGGCCCATGGTAACAAAGGAAATAACTGCCTATAAAAACTAGACAGTAGCATTCTCAGAGCCTTCTTCGTGATGCTTGCATTCAACTCACAGTGTTGAACCTTTCTTTGATAGTTCAGGTTTGAAACACTGTTTCTGTAGAAACTGCAAGTGGATATTTGGACCTCTCTGAGGATTTCGTTGGAAACGGGATAAACCGCACGTAACTAAACTGAATCATTCTCAGAACTTTCTTCGTGATGTTTGTGTTCAACTCACTGTGTTGAACCATTCTTTGATAGTTGAGGTTTGAAACACTCTTTTTGTAGAAACTGCAAGTGGATATTTGGACCTCTCTGAGGATTTCGTAGGAAACGGGATAAACCACACGTCACTAAACAGAAGCATTCTCAGAGCTTTCTTCGTGATGTTTGATTTCAATTCACAGTGTTGAACCTTTCTTTGATAGTTCAGGTTTGAAACACTCTATCTGTAGAAACTGCAAGTGGATATTTGAAACTCTCTGAGGATTTCGTTGGAAACGGGATAAACAGCACAGAACTAAACTGAAGCATTCTCAGAACTTTCTTCGTGATGTTTGAATTCGACTTACAGTGTTGAACCATTCTTTGATAATTGAGGTTTGTAACACTCTTTTTGTAGAAACTGCAAGTGGATATTTGGACCTCTTTGAGGCCTATCGTACTAAAGGTAATAACTTCATATAAAAACAAGACAGAAGCTTTCTCAGAAAATTCTTGGGGATCATTGAGTTTAACTCACAGAGCTGAACATTCCTTTGGATGGAGCAGGTTTGAAACACACTTTTTGTAGAATCTGCAAGTGGATATTTGGAACTCTCTGAGGATTTCGTTGGAAACGGGATAACTACACCTGACTAAACAGAAGCATTCTCAGAAAATTCTTTGTGATGTTTGCATTCAAATCCCAGAGTTGAATCTTCCTTTGATAGTTCAAGTTTGAAGCACTCTTTTTGTTGGATCTGCAAGTGGATATTTGGACCACTCTGTGGCCTTCTTTCGAAACTGCTATATCTTCACATAAAATCTAGGCAGTAGCTTTCACAGAAACTTCTCTGTGATGATTGCATTCAACTCACAGAGTTGAAGGTTCCTTTTGAAACAGCAGTTTCCAAACACTCTTTCTGTGGAATCTGCAAGTGGATATTTGGACCGCTTTGAAGATTTCAATGGAAACCGGATAATCTTCACAGAAAAACTAAACAGAAACATTCTCAGAAACTTCTTTGTGATGTTTGCATTCAACTCACAGAGTTGAACTTTCCTTTTGAGAGAGAAGCTTTGCAACACTCTTTTTCTAGAATCTGCAATTGGACATTTGGAGGGCTTTGCGGACTGTGGTGGAAAAGGAAATATCTTCCCGTAGAAACTAGATAGAAGCATTCTCAGAAACTACTTTGGGATGATTGCATTCAAGTCTCAGAGTTGAACATTCTCCTTGACAGAGCAGTTTGGAAACTCTCTTTTTGTAGAATCTGCAAGTGGAGACATGGACCGCATTGAGGCCCATGGTAACAAAGGAAATAACTGCCTATAAAAACTAGACAGTAGCATTCTCAGAGCCTTCTTCGTGATGCTTGCATTCAACTCACAGTGTTGAACCTTTCTTTGATAGTTCAGGTTTGAAACACTGTTTCTGTAGAAACTGCAAGTGGATATTTGGACCTCTCTGAGGATTTCGCTGGAAACGGGATAAACATCACAGAACTAAACTGAAGCATTCTCAGAACTTTCTTCGTGATGTTTGCATTCAGCTCACATTGTTGAACATTTCTTTAATAGTTCACGTTTGAAACACTCTTTTTGTAGAAAGTGCAAGTGGATATTTGGACCTCTTTGAGGCCTATACTAGTAAAGGTAATAACTTCTTATAAAAACAAGACAGAAGCTTTCTCAGAAAATTCTTGGGGATCATTGAGTTTAACTCACAGAGCTGAACATTCCTTTGGATGGAGCAGGTTTGAAACACACTTTTTGTAGAATCTGCAAGTGGATATTTGGACCTCTCTGAGGATTTCATTGGAAACGGGATAACTGCACCTAAGTAAACAGAAGCATTCTCAGAAACTTCTTTGTGATGTTTGCAATCAAATCCCAGAGTTGAATCTTGCTTTGATAGTTCAAGTTTGAAACACTCTTTTTGTTGGATCTGCAAGTGGATATTTGGACCACTCTGTGGCCATCTTTCGAAACTGCTATATGTTCACATAAAATCTAGACAGTAGCTTTCACAGAAACTTCTCTGTGATGATTGCATTCAACTCACAGAGTTGAAGGTTCCTTTTGAAACAGCAGTCTCCAAACACTCTTTCTGTGGAATCTGCAAGTGGATATTTGGACCGCTTTGAAGATTTCATTGGAAACGGGATAATCTTCACAGAAAAACTAAACAGAAACATTCTCAGAAACTTCTTTCTGATGTTTGCATTCAACTCACAGAGTTGAACTTTCCTTTTGAGAGAGAAGCTTTGCAACACTCTTTTTCTAGAATCTGCAAGTGGACATTTGGAGGGCTTTGAGGCCTGTGGTGGAAAAGGAAATATCTTCCCGTAGAAACTAGACAGAAGCATTCTCAGAAACTACTTTGGGATGATTGCATTCAAGTCTCAGAGTTGAACATTCTCTTTGACAGTGCAGTTTGGAAACTCTCTTTTTGTAGAATCTGCAAGTGGAGACATGGACCGCATTGAGGCCCATGGTAACAAAGGAAATAACTGCCTATAAAAACTAGACAGTAGCATTCTCAGAGCCTTCTTCGTGATGCTTGCATTCAACTCACAGTGTTGAACCTTTCTTTGATAGTTCAGGTTTGAAACACTGTTTCTGTAGAAACTGCAAGTGGATATTTGGACCTCTCTGAGGATTTCGTTGGAAACGGGATAAACCGCACGTAACTAAACTGAATCATTCTCAGAACTTTCTTCGTGATGTTTGTGTTCAACTCACTGTGTTGAACCATTCTTTGATAGTTGAGGTTTGAAACACTCTTTTTGTAGAAACTGCAAGTGGATATTTGGACCTCTTTGAGGCCTATCGTACTAAAGGTAATAACTTCATATAAAAACAAGACAGAAGCTTTCTCAGAAAATTCTTGGGGATCATTGAGTTTAACTCACAGAGCTGAACATTCCTTTGGATGGAGCAGGTTTGAAACACACTTTTTGTAGAATCTGCAAGTGGATATTTGGAACTCTCTGAGGATTTCGTTGGAAACGGGATAACTGCACCTGACTAAACAGAAGCATTCTCAGAAAATTCTTTGTGATGTTTGCATTCAAATCCCAGAGTTGAATCTTCCTTTGATAGTTCAAGTTTGAAGCACTCTTTTTGTTGGATCTGCAAGTGGATATTTGGACCACTCTGTGGCCTTCTTTCGAAACTGCTATATCTTCACATAAAATCTAGGCAGTAGCTTTCACAGAAACTTCTCTGTGATGATTGCATTCAACTCACAGAGTTGAAGGTTCCTTTTGAAACAGCAGTTTCCAAACACTCTTTCTGTGGAATCTGCAAGTGGATATTTGGACCGCTTTGAAGATTTCAATGGAAACCGGATAATCTTCACAGAAAAACTAAACAGAAACATTCTCAGAAACTTCTTTGTGATGTTTGCATTCAACTCACAGAGTTGAACTTTCCTTTTGAGAGAGAAGCTTTGCAACACTCTTTTTCTAGAATCTGCAATTGGACATTTGGAGGGCTTTGCGGACTGTGGTGGAAAAGGAAATATCTTCCCGTAGAAACTAGATAGAAGCATTCTCAGAAACTACTTTGGGATGATTGCATTCAAGTCTCAGAGTTGAACATTCTCCTTGACAGAGCAGTTTGGAAACTCTCTTTTTGTAGAATCTGCAAGTGGAGACATGGACCGCATTGAGGCCCATGGTAACAAAGGAAATAACTGCCTATAAAAACTAGACAGTAGCATTCTCAGAGCCTTCTTCGTGATGCTTGCATTCAACTCACAGTGTTGAACCTTTCTTTGATAGTTCAGGTTTGAAACACTGTTTCTGTAGAAACTGCAAGTGGATATTTGGACCTCTCTGAGGATTTCGCTGGAAACGGGATAAACATCACAGAACTAAACTGAAGCATTCTCAGAACTTTCTTCGTGATGTTTGCATTCAGCTCACATTGTTGAACATTTCTTTAATAGTTCACGTTTGAAACACTCTTTTTGTAGAAAGTGCAAGTGGATATTTGGACCTCTTTGAGGCCTATAGTAGTAAAGGTAATAACTTCTTATAAAAACAAGACAGAAGCTTTCTCAGAAAATTCTTGGGGATCATTGAGTTTAACTCACAGAGCTGAACATTCCTTTGGATGGAGCAGGTTTGAAACACACTTTTTGTAGAATCTGCAAGTGGATATTTGGACCTCTCTGAGGATTTCATTGGAAACGGGATAACTGCACCTAAGTAAACAGAAGCATTCTCAGAAACTTCTTTGTGATGTTTGCAATCAAATCCCAGAGTTGAATCTTGCTTTGATAGTTCAAGTTTGAAACACTCTTTTTGTTGGATCTGCAAGTGGATATTTGGACCACTCTGTGGCCATCTTTCGAAACTGCTATATGTTCACATAAAATCTAGACAGTAGCTTTCACAGAAACTTCTCTGTGATGATTGCATTCAACTCACAGAGTTGAAGGTGCCTTTTGAAACAGCAGTCTCCAAACACTCTTTCTGTGGAATCTGCAAGTGGATATTTGGACCGCTTTGAAGATTTCATTGGAAACGGGATAATCTTCACAGAAAAACTAAACAGAAACATTCTCAGAAACTTCTTTCTGATGTTTGCATTCAACTCACAGAGTTGAACTTTCCTTTTGAGAGAGAAGCTTTGCAACACTCTTTTTCTAGAATCTGCAAGTGGACATTTGGAGGGCTTTGAGGCCTGTGGTGGAAAAGGAAATATCTTCCCGTAGAAACTAGACAGAAGCATTCTCAGAAACTACTTTGGGATGATTGCATTCAAGTCAGAGTTGAACATTCTCTTTGACAGAGCAGTTTGGAAACTCTCTTTTTGTAGAATCTGCAAGTGGAGACATGGACCGCATTGAGGCCCATGGTAACAAAGGAAATAACTGCCTATAAAAACTAGACAGTAGCATTCTCAGAGCCTTCTTCGTGATGCTTGCATTCAACTCACAGTGTTGAACCTTTCTTTGATAGTTCAGGTTTGAAACACTGTTTCTGTAGAAACTGCAAGTGGATATTTGGACCTCTCTGAGGATTTCGTTGGAAACGGGATAAACCGCACGTAACTAAACTGAATCATTCTCAGAACTTTCTTCGTGATGTTTGTGTTCAACTCACTGTGTTGAACCATTCTTTGATAGTTGAGGTTTGAAACACTCTTTTTGTAGAAACTGCAAGTGGATATTTGGACCTCTTTGAGGCCTATCGTACTAAAGGTAATAACTTCATATAAAAACAAGACAGAAGCTTTCTCAGAAAATTCTTGGGGATCATTGAGTTTAACTCACAGAGCTGAACATTCCTTTGGATGGAGCAGGTTTGAAACACACTTTTTGTAGAATCTGCAAGTGGATATTTGGAACTCTCTGAGGATTTCGTTGGAAACGGGATAACTGCACCTGACTAAACAGAAGCATTCTCAGAAAATTCTTTGTGATGTTTGCATTCAAATCCCAGAGTTGAATCTTCCTTTGATAGTTCAAGTTTGAAGCACTCTTTTTGTTGGATCTGCAAGTGGATATTTGGACCACTCTGTGGCCTTCTTTCGAAACTGCTATATCTTCACATAAAATCTAGGCAGTAGCTTTCACAGAAACTTCTCTGTGATGATTGCATTCAACTCACAGAGTTGAAGGTTCCTTTTGAAACAGCAGTTTCCAAACACTCTTTCTGTGGAATCTGCAAGTGGATATTTGGACCGCTTTGAAGATTTCAATGGAAACCGGATAATCTTCACAGAAAAACTAAACAGAAACATTCTCAGAAACTTCTTTGTGATGTTTGCATTCAACTCACAGAGTTGAACTTTCCTTTTGAGAGAGAAGCTTTGCAACACTCTTTTTCTAGAATCTGCAATTGGACATTTGGAGGGCTTTGCGGACTGTGGTGGAAAAGGAAATATCTTCCCGTAGAAACTAGATAGAAGCATTCTCAGAAACTACTTTGGGATGATTGCATTCAAGTCTCAGAGTTGAACATTCTCCTTGACAGAGCAGTTTGGAAACTCTCTTTTTGTAGAATCTGCAAGTGGAGACATGGACCGCATTGAGGCCCATGGTAACAAAGGAAATAACTGCCTATAAAAACTAGACAGTAGCATTCTCAGAGCCTTCTTCGTGATGCTTGCATTCAACTCACAGTGTTGAACCTTTCTTTGATAGTTCAGGTTTGAAACACTGTTTCTGTAGAAACTGCAAGTGGATATTTGGACCTCTCTGAGGATTTCGCTGGAAACGGGATAAACATCACAGAACTAAACTGAAGCATTCTCAGAACTTTCTTCGTGATGTTTGCATTCAGCTCACATTGTTGAACATTTCTTTAATAGTTCACGTTTGAAACACTCTTTTTGTAGAAAGTGCAAGTGGATATTTGGACCTCTTTGAGGCCTATAGTAGTAAAGGTAATAACTTCTTATAAAAACAAGACAGAAGCTTTCTCAGAAAATTCTTGGGGATCATTGAGTTTAACTCACAGAGCTGAACATTCCTTTGGATGGAGCAGGTTTGAAACACACTTTTTGTAGAATCTGCAAGTGGATATTTGGACCTCTCTGAGGATTTCATTGGAAACGGGATAACTGCACCTAAGTAAACAGAAGCATTCTCAGAAACTTCTTTGTGATGTTTGCAATCAAATCCCAGAGTTGAATCTTGCTTTGATAGTTCAAGTTTGAAACACTCTTTTTGTTGGATCTGCAAGTGGATATTTGGACCACTCTGTGGCCATCTTTCGAAACTGCTATATGTTCACATAAAATCTAGACAGTAGCTTTCACAGAAACTTCTCTGTGATGATTGCATTCAACTCACAGAGTTGAAGGTGCCTTTTGAAACAGCAGTCTCCAAACACTCTTTCTGTGGAATCTGCAAGTGGATATTTGGACCGCTTTGAAGATTTCATTGGAAACGGGATAATCTTCACAGAAAAACTAAACAGAAACATTCTCAGAAACTTCTTTCTGATGTTTGCATTCAACTCACAGAGTTGAACTTTCCTTTTGAGAGAGAAGCTTTGCAACACTCTTTTTCTAGAATCTGCAAGTGGACATTTGGAGGGCTTTGAGGCCTGTGGTGGAAAAGGAAATATCTTCCCGTAGAAACTAGACAGAAGCATTCTCAGAAACTACTTTGGGATGATTGCATTCAAGTCAGAGTTGAACATTCTCTTTGACAGAGCAGTTTGGAAACTCTCTTTTTGTAGAATCTGCAAGTGGAGACATGGACCGCATTGAGGCCCATGGTAACAAAGGAAATAACTGCCTATAAAAACTAGACAGTAGCATTCTCAGAGCCTTCTTCGTGATGCTTGCATTCAACTCACAGTGTTGAACCTTTCTTTGATAGTTCAGGTTTGAAACACTGTTTCTGTAGAAACTGCAAGTGGATATTTGGACCTCTCTGAGGATTTCGTTGGAAACGGGATAAACCGCACGTAACTAAACTGAATCATTCTCAGAACTTTCTTCGTGATGTTTGTGTTCAACTCACTGTGTTGAACCATTCTTTGATAGTTGAGGTTTGAAACACTCTTTTTGTAGAAACTGCAAGTGGATATTTGGACCTCTCTGAGGATTTCGTAGGAAACGGGATAAACCACACGTCACTAAACAGAAGCATTCTCAGAGCTTTCTTCGTGATGTTTGATTTCAATTCACAGTGATGAACCTTTCTTTGATAGTTCAGGTTTGAAACACTCTATCTGTAGAAACTGCAAGTGGATATTTGAAACTCTCTGAGGATTTCGTTGGAAACGGGATAAACAGCACAGAACTAAACTGAAGCATTCTCAGAACTTTCTTCGTGATGTTTGAATTCGACTTACAGTGTTGAACCATTCTTTGATAATTGAGGTTTGTAACACTCTTTTTGTAGAAACTGCAAGTGGATATTTGGACCTCTTTGAGGCCTATCCTACTAAAGGTAATAACTTCATATAAAAACAAGACAGAAGCTTTCTCAGAAAATTCTTGGGGATCATTGAGTTTAACTCACAGAGCTGAACATTCCTTTGGATGGAGCAGGTTTGAAACACACTTTTTGTAGAATCTGCAAGTGGATATTTGGACCTCTCTGAGGATTTCGTTGGAAACGGGATAACTGCACCTGACTAAACAGAAGCATTCTCAGAAAATTCTTTGTGATGTTTGCATTCAAATCCCAGAGTTGAATCTTCCTTTGATAGTTCAAGTTTGAAGCACTCTTTTTGTTGGATCTGCAAGTGGATATTTGGACCACTCTGTGGCCTTCTTTCGAAACTGCTATATCTTCACATAAAATCTAGGCAGTAGCTTTCACAGAAACTTCTCTGTGATGATTGCATTCAACTCACAGAGTTGAAGGTTCCTTTTGAAACAGCAGTTTCCAAACACTCTTTCTGTGGAATCTGCAAGTGGATATTTGGACCGCTTTGAAGATTTCAATGGAAACCGGATAATCTTCACAGAAAAACTAAACAGAAGCATTCTCAGAAACTTCTTTGTGATGTTTGCATTCAACTCACAGAGTTGAACTTTCCTTTTGAGAGAGAAGCTTTGCAACACTCTTTTTCTAGAATCTGCAATTGGACATTTGGAGGGCTTTGCGGACTGTGGTGGAAAAGGAAATATCTTCCCGTAGAAACTAGATAGAAGCATTCTCAGAAACTACTTTGGGATGATTGCATTCAAGTCTCAGAGTTGAACATTCTCCTTGACAGAGCAGTTTGGAAACTCTCTTTTTGTAGAATCTGCAAGTGGAGACATGGACCGCATTGAGGCCCATGGTAACAAAGGAAATAACTGCCTATAAAAACTAGACAGTAGCATTCTCAGAGCCTTCTTCGTGATGCTTGCATTCAACTCACAGTGTTGAACCTTTCTTTGATAGTTCAGGTTTGAAACACTGTTTCTGTAGAAACTGCAAGTGGATATTTGGACCTCTCTGAGGATTTCGCTGGAAACGGGATAAACATCACAGAACTAAACTGAAGCATTCTCAGAACTTTCTTCGTGATGTTTGCATTCAGCTCACATTGTTGAACATTTCTTTAATAGTTCACGTTTGAAACACTCTTTTTGTAGAAAGTGCAAGTGGATATTTGGACCTCTTTGAGGCCTATAGTAGTAAAGGTAATAACTTCTTATAAAAACAAGACAGAAGCTTTCTCAGAAAATTCTTGGGGATCATTGAGTTTAACTCACAGAGCTGAACATTCCTTTGGATGGAGCAGGTTTGAAACACACTTTTTGTAGAATCTGCAAGTGGATATTTGGACCTCTCTGAGGATTTCATTGGAAACGGGATAACTGCACCTAAGTAAACAGAAGCATTCTCAGAAACTTCTTTGTGATGTTTGCAATCAAATCCCAGAGTTGAATCTTGCTTTGATAGTTCAAGTTTGAAACACTCTTTTTGTTGGATCTGCAAGTGGATATTTGGACCACTCTGTGGCCATCTTTCGAAACTGCTATATGTTCACATAAAATCTAGACAGTAGCTTTCACAGAAACTTCTCTGTGATGATTGCATTCAACTCACAGAGTTGAAGGTTCCTTTTGAAACAGCAGTCTCCAAACACTCTTTCTGTGGAATCTGCAAGTGGATATTTGGACCGCTTTGAAGATTTCATTGGAAACGGGATAATCTTCACAGAAAAACTAAACAGAAACATTCTCAGAAACTTCTTTCTGATGTTTGCATTCAACTCACAGAGTTGAACTTTCCTTTTGAGAGAGAAGCTTTGCAACACTCTTTTTCTAGAATCTGCAAGTGGACATTTGGAGGGCTTTGAGGCCTGTGGTGGAAAAGGAAATATCTTCCCGTAGAAACTAGACAGAAGCATTCTCAGAAACTACTTTGGGATGATTGCATTCAAGTCTCAGAGTTGAACATTCTCTTTGACAGAGCAGTTTGGAAACTCTCTTTTTGTAGAATCTGCAAGTGGAGACATGGACCGCATTGAGGCCCATGGTAACAAAGGAAATAACTGCCTATAAAAACTAGACAGTAGCATTCTCAGAGCCTTCTTCGTGATGCTTGCATTCAACTCACAGTGTTGAACCTTTCTTTGATAGTTCAGGTTTGAAACACTGTTTCTGTAGAAACTGCAAGTGGATATTTGGACCTCTCTGAGGATTTCGTTGGAAACGGGATAAACCGCACGTAACTAAACTGAATCATTCTCAGAACTTTCTTCGTGATGTTTGTGTTCAACTCACTGTGTTGAACCATTCTTTGATAGTTGAGGTTTGAAACACTCTTTTTGTAGAAACTGCAAGTGGATATTTGGACCTCTCTGAGGATTTCGTAGGAAACGGGATAAACCACACGTCACTAAACAGAAGCATTCTCAGAGCTTTCTTCGTGATGTTTGATTTCAATTCACAGTGTTGAACCTTTCTTTGATAGTTCAGGTTTGAAACACTCTATCTGTAGAAACTGCAAGTGGATATTTGAAACTCTCTGAGGATTTCGTTGGAAACGGGATAAACAGCACAGAACTAAACTGAAGCATTCTCAGAACTTTCTTCGTGATGTTTGAATTCGACTTACAGTGTTGAACCATTCTTTGATAATTGAGGTTTGTAACACTCTTTTTGTAGAAACTGCAAGTGGATATTTGGACCTCTTTGAGGCCTATCGTACTAAAGGTAATAACTTCATATAAAAACAAGACAGAAGCTTTCTCAGAAAATTCTTGGGGATCATTGAGTTTAACTCACAGAGCTGAACATTCCTTTGGATGGAGCAGGTTTGAAACACACTTTTTGTAGAATCTGCAAGTGGATATTTGGAACTCTCTGAGGATTTCGTTGGAAACGGGATAACTACACCTGACTAAACAGAAGCATTCTCAGAAAATTCTTTGTGATGTTTGCATTCAAATCCCAGAGTTGAATCTTCCTTTGATAGTTCAAGTTTGAAGCACTCTTTTTGTTGGATCTGCAAGTGGATATTTGGACCACTCTGTGGCCTTCTTTCGAAACTGCTATATCTTCACATAAAATCTAGGCAGTAGCTTTCACAGAAACTTCTCTGTGATGATTGCATTCAACTCACAGAGTTGAAGGTTCCTTTTGAAACAGCAGTTTCCAAACACTCTTTCTGTGGAATCTGCAAGTGGATATTTGGACCGCTTTGAAGATTTCAATGGAAACCGGATAATCTTCACAGAAAAACTAAACAGAAACATTCTCAGAAACTTCTTTGTGATGTTTGCATTCAACTCACAGAGTTGAACTTTCCTTTTGAGAGAGAAGCTTTGCAACACTCTTTTTCTAGAATCTGCAATTGGACATTTGGAGGGCTTTGCGGACTGTGGTGGAAAAGGAAATATCTTCCCGTAGAAACTAGATAGAAGCATTCTCAGAAACTACTTTGGGATGATTGCATTCAAGTCTCAGAGTTGAACATTCTCCTTGACAGAGCAGTTTGGAAACTCTCTTTTTGTAGAATCTGCAAGTGGAGACATGGACCGCATTGAGGCCCATGGTAACAAAGGAAATAACTGCCTATAAAAACTAGACAGTAGCATTCTCAGAGCCTTCTTCGTGATGCTTGCATTCAACTCACAGTGTTGAACCTTTCTTTGATAGTTCAGGTTTGAAACACTGTTTCTGTAGAAACTGCAAGTGGATATTTGGACCTCTCTGAGGATTTCGCTGGAAACGGGATAAACATCACAGAACTAAACTGAAGCATTCTCAGAACTTTCTTCGTGATGTTTGCATTCAGCTCACATTGTTGAACATTTCTTTAATAGTTCACGTTTGAAACACTCTTTTTGTAGAAAGTGCAAGTGGATATTTGGACCTCTTTGAGGCCTATACTAGTAAAGGTAATAACTTCTTATAAAAACAAGACAGAAGCTTTCTCAGAAAATTCTTGGGGATCATTGAGTTTAACTCACAGAGCTGAACATTCCTTTGGATGGAGCAGGTTTGAAACACACTTTTTGTAGAATCTGCAAGTGGATATTTGGACCTCTCTGAGGATTTCATTGGAAACGGGATAACTGCACCTAAGTAAACAGAAGCATTCTCAGAAACTTCTTTGTGATGTTTGCAATCAAATCCCAGAGTTGAATCTTGCTTTGATAGTTCAAGTTTGAAACACTCTTTTTGTTGGATCTGCAAGTGGATATTTGGACCACTCTGTGGCCATCTTTCGAAACTGCTATATGTTCACATAAAATCTAGACAGTAGCTTTCACAGAAACTTCTCTGTGATGATTGCATTCAACTCACAGAGTTGAAGGTTCCTTTTGAAACAGCAGTCTCCAAACACTCTTTCTGTGGAATCTGCAAGTGGATATTTGGACCGCTTTGAAGATTTCATTGGAAACGGGATAATCTTCACAGAAAAACTAAACAGAAACATTCTCAGAAACTTCTTTCTGATGTTTGCATTCAACTCACAGAGTTGAACTTTCCTTTTGAGAGAGAAGCTTTGCAACACTCTTTTTCTAGAATCTGCAAGTGGACATTTGGAGGGCTTTGAGGCCTGTGGTGGAAAAGGAAATATCTTCCCGTAGAAACTAGACAGAAGCATTCTCAGAAACTACTTTGGGATGATTGCATTCAAGTCTCAGAGTTGAACATTCTCTTTGACAGTGCAGTTTGGAAACTCTCTTTTTGTAGAATCTGCAAGTGGAGACATGGACCGCATTGAGGCCCATGGTAACAAAGGAAATAACTGCCTATAAAAACTAGACAGTAGCATTCTCAGAGCCTTCTTCGTGATGCTTGCATTCAACTCACAGTGTTGAACCTTTCTTTGATAGTTCAGGTTTGAAACACTGTTTCTGTAGAAACTGCAAGTGGATATTTGGACCTCTCTGAGGATTTCGTTGGAAACGGGATAAACCGCACGTAACTAAACTGAATCATTCTCAGAACTTTCTTCGTGATGTTTGTGTTCAACTCACTGTGTTGAACCATTCTTTGATAGTTGAGGTTTGAAACACTCTTTTTGTAGAAACTGCAAGTGGATATTTGGACCTCTTTGAGGCCTATCGTACTAAAGGTAATAACTTCATATAAAAACAAGACAGAAGCTTTCTCAGAAAATTCTTGGGGATCATTGAGTTTAACTCACAGAGCTGAACATTCCTTTGGATGGAGCAGGTTTGAAACACACTTTTTGTAGAATCTGCAAGTGGATATTTGGAACTCTCTGAGGATTTCGTTGGAAACGGGATAACTGCACCTGACTAAACAGAAGCATTCTCAGAAAATTCTTTGTGATGTTTGCATTCAAATCCCAGAGTTGAATCTTCCTTTGATAGTTCAAGTTTGAAGCACTCTTTTTGTTGGATCTGCAAGTGGATATTTGGACCACTCTGTGGCCTTCTTTCGAAACTGCTATATCTTCACATAAAATCTAGGCAGTAGCTTTCACAGAAACTTCTCTGTGATGATTGCATTCAACTCACAGAGTTGAAGGTTCCTTTTGAAACAGCAGTTTCCAAACACTCTTTCTGTGGAATCTGCAAGTGGATATTTGGACCGCTTTGAAGATTTCAATGGAAACCGGATAATCTTCACAGAAAAACTAAACAGAAACATTCTCAGAAACTTCTTTGTGATGTTTGCATTCAACTCACAGAGTTGAACTTTCCTTTTGAGAGAGAAGCTTTGCAACACTCTTTTTCTAGAATCTGCAATTGGACATTTGGAGGGCTTTGCGGACTGTGGTGGAAAAGGAAATATCTTCCCGTAGAAACTAGATAGAAGCATTCTCAGAAACTACTTTGGGATGATTGCATTCAAGTCTCAGAGTTGAACATTCTCCTTGACAGAGCAGTTTGGAAACTCTCTTTTTGTAGAATCTGCAAGTGGAGACATGGACCGCATTGAGGCCCATGGTAACAAAGGAAATAACTGCCTATAAAAACTAGACAGTAGCATTCTCAGAGCCTTCTTCGTGATGCTTGCATTCAACTCACAGTGTTGAACCTTTCTTTGATAGTTCAGGTTTGAAACACTGTTTCTGTAGAAACTGCAAGTGGATATTTGGACCTCTCTGAGGATTTCGCTGGAAACGGGATAAACATCACAGAACTAAACTGAAGCATTCTCAGAACTTTCTTCGTGATGTTTGCATTCAGCTCACATTGTTGAACATTTCTTTAATAGTTCACGTTTGAAACACTCTTTTTGTAGAAAGTGCAAGTGGATATTTGGACCTCTTTGAGGCCTATACTAGTAAAGGTAATAACTTCTTATAAAAACAAGACAGAAGCTTTCTCAGAAAATTCTTGGGGATCATTGAGTTTAACTCACAGAGCTGAACATTCCTTTGGATGGAGCAGGTTTGAAACACACTTTTTGTAGAATCTGCAAGTGGATATTTGGACCTCTCTGAGGATTTCATTGGAAACGGGATAACTGCACCTAAGTAAACAGAAGCATTCTCAGAAACTTCTTTGTGATGTTTGCAATCAAATCCCAGAGTTGAATCTTGCTTTGATAGTTCAAGTTTGAAACACTCTTTTTGTTGGATCTGCAAGTGGATATTTGGACCACTCTGTGGCCATCTTTCGAAACTGCTATATGTTCACATAAAATCTAGACAGTAGCTTTCACAGAAACTTCTCTGTGATGATTGCATTCAACTCACAGAGTTGAAGGTTCCTTTTGAAACAGCAGTCTCCAAACACTCTTTCTGTGGAATCTGCAAGTGGATATTTGGACCGCTTTGAAGATTTCATTGGAAACGGGATAATCTTCACAGAAAAACTAAACAGAAACATTCTCAGAAACTTCTTTCTGATGTTTGCATTCAACTCACAGAGTTGAACTTTCCTTTTGAGAGAGAAGCTTTGCAACACTCTTTTTCTAGAATCTGCAAGTGGACATTTGGAGGGCTTTGAGGCCTGTGGTGGAAAAGGAAATATCTTCCCGTAGAAACTAGACAGAAGCATTCTCAGAAACTACTTTGGGATGATTGCATTCAAGTCTCAGAGTTGAACATTCTCTTTGACAGAGCAGTTTGGAAACTCTCTTTTTGTAGAATCTGCAAGTGGAGACATGGACCGCATTGAGGCCCATGGTAACAAAGGAAATAACTGCCTATAAAAACTAGACAGTAGCATTCTCAGAGCCTTCTTCGTGATGCTTGCATTCAACTCACAGTGTTGAACCTTTCTTTGATAGTTCAGGTTTGAAACACTGTTTCTGTAGAAACTGCAAGTGGATATTTGGACCTCTCTGAGGATTTCGTTGGAAACGGGATAAACCGCACGTAACTAAACTGAATCATTCTCAGAACTTTCTTCGTGATGTTTGTGTTCAACTCACTGTGTTGAACCATTCTTTGATAGTTGAGGTTTGAAACACTCTTTTTGTAGAAACTGCAAGTGGATATTTGGACCTCTCTGAGGATTTCGTAGGAAACGGGATAAACCACACGTCACTAAACAGAAGCATTCTCAGAGCTTTCTTCGTGATGTTTGATTTCAATTCACAGTGTTGAACCTTTCTTTGATAGTTCAGGTTTGAAACACTCTATCTGTAGAAACTGCAAGTGGATATTTGAAACTCTCTGAGGATTTCGTTGGAAACGGGATAAACAGCACAGAACTAAACTGAAGCATTCTCAGAACTTTCTTCGTGATGTTTGAATTCGACTTACAGTGTTGAACCATTCTTTGATAATTGAGGTTTGTAACACTCTTTTTGTAGAAACTGCAAGTGGATATTTGGACCTCTTTGAGGCCTATCCTACTAAAGGTAATAACTTCATATAAAAACAAGACAGAAGCTTTCTCAGAAAATTCTTGGGGATCATTGAGTTTAACTCACAGAGCTGAACATTCCTTTGGATGGAGCAGGTTTGAAACACACTTTTTGTAGAATCTGCAAGTGGATATTTGGACCTCTCTGAGGATTTCGTTGGAAACGGGATAACTGCACCTGACTAAACAGAAGCATTCTCAGAAAATTCTTTGTGATGTTTGCATTCAAATCCCAGAGTTGAATCTTCCTTTGATAGTTCAAGTTTGAAGCACTCTTTTTGTTGGATCTGCAAGTGGATATTTGGACCACTCTGTGGCCTTCTTTCGAAACTGCTATATCTTCACATAAAATCTAGGCAGTAGCTTTCACAGAAACTTCTCTGTGATGATTGCATTCAACTCACAGAGTTGAAGGTTCCTTTTGAAACAGCAGTTTCCAAACACTCTTTCTGTGGAATCTGCAAGTGGATATTTGGACCGCTTTGAAGATTTCAATGGAAACCGGATAATCTTCACAGAAAAACTAAACAGAAACATTCTCAGAAACTTCTTTGTGATGTTTGCATTCAACTCACAGAGTTGAACTTTCCTTTTGAGAGAGAAGCTTTGCAACACTCTTTTTCTAGAATCTGCAATTGGACATTTGGAGGGCTTTGCGGACTGTGGTGGAAAAGGAAATATCTTCCCGTAGAAACTAGATAGAAGCATTCTCAGAAACTACTTTGGGATGATTGCATTCAAGTCTCAGAGTTGAACATTCTCCTTGACAGAGCAGTTTGGAAACTCTCTTTTTGTAGAATCTGCAAGTGGAGACATGGACCGCATTGAGGCCCATGGTAACAAAGGAAATAACTGCCTATAAAAACTAGACAGTAGCATTCTCAGAGCCTTCTTCGTGATGCTTGCATTCAACTCACAGTGTTGAACCTTTCTTTGATAGTTCAGGTTTGAAACACTGTTTCTGTAGAAACTGCAAGTGGATATTTGGACCTCTCTGAGGATTTCGCTGGAAACGGGATAAACATCACAGAACTAAACTGAAGCATTCTCAGAACTTTCTTCGTGATGTTTGCATTCAGCTCACATTGTTGAACATTTCTTTAATAGTTCACGTTTGAAACACTCTTTTTGTAGAAAGTGCAAGTGGATATTTGGACCTCTTTGAGGCCTATAGTAGTAAAGGTAATAACTTCTTATAAAAACAAGACAGAAGCTTTCTCAGAAAATTCTTGGGGATCATTGAGTTTAACTCACAGAGCTGAACATTCCTTTGGATGGAGCAGGTTTGAAACACACTTTTTGTAGAATCTGCAAGTGGATATTTGGACCTCTCTGAGGATTTCATTGGAAACGGGATAACTGCACCTAAGTAAACAGAAGCATTCTCAGAAACTTCTTTGTGATGTTTGCAATCAAATCCCAGAGTTGAATCTTGCTTTGATAGTTCAAGTTTGAAACACTCTTTTTGTTGGATCTGCAAGTGGATATTTGGACCACTCTGTGGCCATCTTTCGAAACTGCTATATGTTCACATAAAATCTAGACAGTAGCTTTCACAGAAACTTCTCTGTGATGATTGCATTCAACTCACAGAGTTGAAGGTTCCTTTTGAAACAGCAGTCTCCAAACACTCTTTCTGTGGAATCTGCAAGTGGATATTTGGACCGCTTTGAAGATTTCATTGGAAACGGGATAATCTTCACAGAAAAACTAAACAGAAACATTCTCAGAAACTTCTTTCTGATGTTTGCATTCAACTCACAGAGTTGAACTTTCCTTTTGAGAGAGAAGCTTTGCAACACTCTTTTTCTAGAATCTGCAAGTGGACATTTGGAGGGCTTTGAGGCCTGTGGTGGAAAAGGAAATATCTTCCCGTAGAAACTAGACAGAAGCATTCTCAGAAACTACTTTGGGATGATTGCATTCAAGTCTCAGAGTTGAACATTCTCTTTGACAGAGCAGTTTGGAAACTCTCTTTTTGTAGAATCTGCAAGTGGAGACATGGACCGCATTGAGGCCCATGGTAACAAAGGAAATAACTGCCTATAAAAACTAGACAGTAGCATTCTCAGAGCCTTCTTCGTGATGCTTGCATTCAACTCACAGTGTTGAACCTTTCTTTGATAGTTCAGGTTTGAAACACTGTTTCTGTAGAAACTGCAAGTGGATATTTGGACCTCTCTGAGGATTTCGTTGGAAACGGGATAAACCGCACGTAACTAAACTGAATCATTCTCAGAACTTTCTTCGTGATGTTTGTGTTCAACTCACTGTGTTGAACCATTCTTTGATAGTTGAGGTTTGAAACACTCTTTTTGTAGAAACTGCAAGTGGATATTTGGACCTCTCTGAGGATTTCGTAGGAAACGGGATAAACCACACGTCACTAAACAGAAGCATTCTCAGAGCTTTCTTCGTGATGTTTGATTTCAATTCACAGTGTTGAACCTTTCTTTGATAGTTCAGGTTTGAAACACTCTATCTGTAGAAACTGCAAGTGGATATTTGAAACTCTCTGAGGATTTCGTTGGAAACGGGATAAACAGCACAGAACTAAACTGAAGCATTCTCAGAACTTTCTTCGTGATGTTTGAATTCGACTTACAGTGTTGAACCATTCTTTGATAATTGAGGTTTGTAACACTCTTTTTGTAGAAACTGCAAGTGGATATTTGGACCTCTTTGAGGCCTATCGTACTAAAGGTAATAACTTCATATAAAAACAAGACAGAAGCTTTCTCAGAAAATTCTTGGGGATCATTGAGTTTAACTCACAGAGCTGAACATTCCTTTGGATGGAGCAGGTTTGAAACACACTTTTTGTAGAATCTGCAAGTGGATATTTGGACCTCTCTGAGGATTTCGTTGGAAACGGGATAACTGCACCTGACTAAACAGAAGCATTCTCAGAAAATTCTTTGTGATGTTTGCATTCAAATCCCAGAGTTGAATCTTCCTTTGATAGTTCAAGTTTGAAGCACTCTTTTTGTTGGATCTGCAAGTGGATATTTGGACCACTCTGTGGCCTTCTTTCGAAACTGCTATATCTTCACATAAAATCTAGGCAGTAGCTTTCACAGAAACTTCTCTGTGATGATTGCATTCAACTCACAGAGTTGAAGGTTCCTTTTGAAACAGCAGTTTCCAAACACTCTTTCTGTGGAATCTGCAAGTGGATATTTGGACCGCTTTGAAGATTTCAATGGAAACCGGATAATCTTCACAGAAAAACTAAACAGAAACATTCTCAGAAACTTCTTTGTGATGTTTGCATTCAACTCACAGAGTTGAACTTTCCTTTTGAGAGAGAAGCTTTGCAACACTCTTTTTCTAGAATCTGCAATTGGACATTTGGAGGGCTTTGCGGACTGTGGTGGAAAAGGAAATATCTTCCCGTAGAAACTAGATAGAAGCATTCTCAGAAACTACTTTGGGATGATTGCATTCAAGTCTCAGAGTTGAACATTCTCCTTGACAGAGCAGTTTGGAAACTCTCTTTTTGTAGAATCTGCAAGTGGAGACATGGACCGCATTGAGGCCCATGGTAACAAAGGAAATAACTGCCTATAAAAACTAGACAGTAGCATTCTCAGAGCCTTCTTCGTGATGCTTGCATTCAACTCACAGTGTTGAACCTTTCTTTGATAGTTCAGGTTTGAAACACTGTTTCTGTAGAAACTGCAAGTGGATATTTGGACCTCTCTGAGGATTTCGCTGGAAACGGGATAAACATCACAGAACTAAACTGAAGCATTCTCAGAACTTTCTTCGTGATGTTTGCATTCAGCTCACATTGTTGAACATTTCTTTAATAGTTCACGTTTGAAACACTCTTTTTGTAGAAAGTGCAAGTGGATATTTGGACCTCTTTGAGGCCTATAGTAGTAAAGGTAATAACTTCTTATAAAAACAAGACAGAAGCTTTCTCAGAAAATTCTTGGGGATCATTGAGTTTAACTCACAGAGCTGAACATTCCTTTGGATGGAGCAGGTTTGAAACACACTTTTTGTAGAATCTGCAAGTGGATATTTGGACCTCTCTGAGGATTTCATTGGAAACGGGATAACTGCACCTAAGTAAACAGAAGCATTCTCAGAAACTTCTTTGTGATGTTTGCAATCAAATCCCAGAGTTGAATCTTGCTTTGATAGTTCAAGTTTGAAACACTCTTTTTGTTGGATCTGCAAGTGGATATTTGGACCACTCTGTGGCCATCTTTCGAAACTGCTATATGTTCACATAAAATCTAGACAGTAGCTTTCACAGAAACTTCTCTGTGATGATTGCATTCAACTCACAGAGTTGAAGGTTCCTTTTGAAACAGCAGTCTCCAAACACTCTTTCTGTGGAATCTGCAAGTGGATATTTGGACCGCTTTGAAGATTTCATTGGAAACGGGATAATCTTCACAGAAAAACTAAACAGAAACATTCTCAGAAACTTCTTTCTGATGTTTGCATTCAACTCACAGAGTTGAACTTTCCTTTTGAGAGAGAAGCTTTGCAACACTCTTTTTCTAGAATCTGCAAGTGGACATTTGGAGGGCTTTGAGGCCTGTGGTGGAAAAGGAAATATCTTCCCGTAGAAACTAGACAGAAGCATTCTCAGAAACTACTTTGGGATGATTGCATTCAAGTCTCAGAGTTGAACATTCTCTTTGACAGAGCAGTTTGGAAACTCTCTTTTTGTAGAATCTGCAAGTGGAGACATGGACCGCATTGAGGCCCATGGTAACAAAGGAAATAACTGCCTATAAAAACTAGACAGTAGCATTCTCAGAGCCTTCTTCGTGATGCTTGCATTCAACTCACAGTGTTGAACCTTTCTTTGATAGTTCAGGTTTGAAACACTGTTTCTGTAGAAACTGCAAGTGGATATTTGGACCTCTCTGAGGATTTCGTTGGAAACGGGATAAACCGCACGTAACTAAACTGAATCATTCTCAGAACTTTCTTCGTGATGTTTGTGTTCAACTCACTGTGTTGAACCATTCTTTGATAGTTGAGGTTTGAAACACTCTTTTTGTAGAAACTGCAAGTGGATATTTGGACCTCTCTGAGGATTTCGTAGGAAACGGGATAAACCACACGTCACTAAACAGAAGCATTCTCAGAGCTTTCTTCGTGATGTTTGATTTCAATTCACAGTGTTGAACCTTTCTTTGATAGTTCAGGTTTGAAACACTCTATCTGTAGAAACTGCAAGTGGATATTTGAAACTCTCTGAGGATTTCGTTGGAAACGGGATAAACAGCACAGAACTAAACTGAAGCATTCTCAGAACTTTCTTCGTGATGTTTGAATTCGACTTACAGTGTTGAACCATTCTTTGATAATTGAGGTTTGTAACACTCTTTTTGTAGAAACTGCAAGTGGATATTTGGACCTCTTTGAGGCCTATCGTACTAAAGGTAATAACTTCATATAAAAACAAGACAGAAGCTTTCTCAGAAAATTCTTGGGGATCATTGAGTTTAACTCACAGAGCTGAACATTCCTTTGGATGGAGCAGGTTTGAAACACACTTTTTGTAGAATCTGCAAGTGGATATTTGGACCTCTCTGAGGATTTCGTTGGAAACGGGATAACTGCACCTGACTAAACAGAAGCATTCTCAGAAAATTCTTTGTGATGTTTGCATTCAAATCCCAGAGTTGAATCTTCCTTTGATAGTTCAAGTTTGAAGCACTCTTTTTGTTGGATCTGCAAGTGGATATTTGGACCACTCTGTGGCCTTCTTTCGAAACTGCTATATCTTCACATAAAATCTAGGCAGTAGCTTTCACAGAAACTTCTCTGTGATGATTGCATTCAACTCACAGAGTTGAAGGTTCCTTTTGAAACAGCAGTTTCCAAACACTCTTTCTGTGGAATCTGCAAGTGGATATTTGGACCGCTTTGAAGATTTCAATGGAAACCGGATAATCTTCACAGAAAAACTAAACAGAAACATTCTCAGAAACTTCTTTGTGATGTTTGCATTCAACTCACAGAGTTGAACTTTCCTTTTGAGAGAGAAGCTTTGCAACACTCTTTTTCTAGAATCTGCAATTGGACATTTGGAGGGCTTTGCGGACTGTGGTGGAAAAGGAAATATCTTCCCGTAGAAACTAGATAGAAGCATTCTCAGAAACTACTTTGGGATGATTGCATTCAAGTCTCAGAGTTGAACATTCTCCTTGACAGAGCAGTTTGGAAACTCTCTTTTTGTAGAATCTGCAAGTGGAGACATGGACCGCATTGAGGCCCATGGTAACAAAGGAAATAACTGCCTATAAAAACTAGACAGTAGCATTCTCAGAGCCTTCTTCGTGATGCTTGCATTCAACTCACAGTGTTGAACCTTTCTTTGATAGTTCAGGTTTGAAACACTGTTTCTGTAGAAACTGCAAGTGGATAATTGGACCTCTCTGAGGATTTCGCTGGAAACGGGATAAACATCACAGAACTAAACTGAAGCATTCTCAGAACTTTCTTCGTGATGTTTGCATTCAGCTCACATTGTTGAACATTTCTTTAATAGTTCACGTTTGAAACACTCTTTTTGTAGAAAGTGCAAGTGGATATTTGGACCTCTTTGAGGCCTATAGTAGTAAAGGTAATAACTTCTTATAAAAACAAGACAGAAGCTTTCTCAGAAAATTCTTGGGGATCATTGAGTTTAACTCACAGAGCTGAACATTCCTTTGGATGGAGCAGGTTTGAAACACACTTTTTGTAGAATCTGCAAGTGGATATTTGGACCTCTCTGAGGATTTCATTGGAAACGGGATAACTGCACCTAAGTAAACAGAAGCATTCTCAGAAACTTCTTTGTGATGTTTGCAATCAAATCCCAGAGTTGAATCTTGCTTTGATAGTTCAAGTTTGAAACACTCTTTTTGTTGGATCTGCAAGTGGATATTTGGACCACTCTGTGGCCATCTTTCGAAACTGCTATATGTTCACATAAAATCTAGACAGTAGCTTTCACAGAAACTTCTCTGTGATGATTGCATTCAACTCACAGAGTTGAAGGTTCCTTTTGAAACAGCAGTCTCCAAACACTCTTTCTGTGGAATCTGCAAGTGGATATTTGGACCGCTTTGAAGATTTCATTGGAAACGGGATAATCTTCACAGAAAAACTAAACAGAAACATTCTCAGAAACTTCTTTCTGATGTTTGCATTCAACTCACAGAGTTGAACTTTCCTTTTGAGAGAGAAGCTTTGCAACACTCTTTTTCTAGAATCTGCAAGTGGACATTTGGAGGGCTTTGAGGCCTGTGGTGGAAAAGGAAATATCTTCCCGTAGAAACTAGACAGAAGCATTCTCAGAAACTACTTTGGGATGATTGCATTCAAGTCTCAGAGTTGAACATTCTCTTTGACAGAGCAGTTTGGAAACTCTCTTTTTGTAGAATCTGCAAGTGGAGACATGGACCGCATTGAGGCCCATGGTAACAAAGGAAATAACTGCCTATAAAAACTAGACAGTAGCATTCTCAGAGCCTTCTTCGTGATGCTTGCATTCAACTCACAGTGTTGAACCTTTCTTTGATAGTTCAGGTTTGAAACACTGTTTCTGTAGAAACTGCAAGTGGATATTTGGACCTCTCTGAGGATTTCGTTGGAAACGGGATAAACCGCACGTAACTAAACTGAATCATTCTCAGAACTTTCTTCGTGATGTTTGTGTTCAACTCACTGTGTTGAACCATTCTTTGATAGTTGAGGTTTGAAACACTCTTTTTGTAGAAACTGCAAGTGGATATTTGGACCTCTCTGAGGATTTCGTAGGAAACGGGATAAACCACACGTCACTAAACAGAAGCATTCTCAGAGCTTTCTTCGTGATGTTTGATTTCAATTCACAGTGTTGAACCTTTCTTTGATAGTTCAGGTTTGAAACACTCTATCTGTAGAAACTGCAAGTGGATATTTGAAACTCTCTGAGGATTTCGTTGGAAACGGGATAAACAGCACAGAACTAAACTGAAGCATTCTCAGAACTTTCTTCGTGATGTTTGAATTCGACTTACAGTGTTGAACCATTCTTTGATAATTGAGGTTTGTAACACTCTTTTTGTAGAAACTGCAAGTGGATATTTGGACCTCTTTGAGGCCTATCGTACTAAAGGTAATAACTTCATATAAAAACAAGACAGAAGCTTTCTCAGAAAATTCTTGGGGATCATTGAGTTTAACTCACAGAGCTGAACATTCCTTTGGATGGAGCAGGTTTGAAACACACTTTTTGTAGAATCTGCAAGTGGATATTTGGACCTCTCTGAGGATTTCGTTGGAAACGGGATAACTGCACCTGACTAAACAGAAGCATTCTCAGAAAATTCTTTGTGATGTTTGCATTCAAATCCCAGAGTTGAATCTTCCTTTGATAGTTCAAGTTTGAAGCACTCTTTTTGTTGGATCTGCAAGTGGATATTTGGACCACTCTGTGGCCTTCTTTCGAAACTGCTATATCTTCACATAAAATCTAGGCAGTAGCTTTCACAGAAACTTCTCTGTGATGATTGCATTCAACTCACAGAGTTGAAGGTTCCTTTTGAAACAGCAGTTTCCAAACACTCTTTCTGTGGAATCTGCAAGTGGATATTTGGACCGCTTTGAAGATTTCAATGGAAACCGGATAATCTTCACAGAAAAACTAAACAGAAACATTCTCAGAAACTTCTTTGTGATGTTTGCATTCAACTCACAGAGTTGAACTTTCCTTTTGAGAGAGAAGCTTTGCAACACTCTTTTTCTAGAATCTGCAATTGGACATTTGGAGGGCTTTGCGGACTGTGGTGGAAAAGGAAATATCTTCCCGTAGAAACTAGATAGAAGCATTCTCAGAAACTACTTTGGGATGATTGCATTCAAGTCTCAGAGTTGAACATTCTCCTTGACAGAGCAGTTTGGAAACTCTCTTTTTGTAGAATCTGCAAGTGGAGACATGGACCGCATTGAGGCCCATGGTAACAAAGGAAATAACTGCCTATAAAAACTAGACAGTAGCATTCTCAGAGCCTTCTTCGTGATGCTTGCATTCAACTCACAGTGTTGAACCTTTCTTTGATAGTTCAGGTTTGAAACACTGTTTCTGTAGAAACTGCAAGTGGATATTTGGACCTCTCTGAGGATTTCGCTGGAAACGGGATAAACATCACAGAACTAAACTGAAGCATTCTCAGAACTTTCTTCGTGATGTTTGCATTCAGCTCACATTGTTGAACATTTCTTTAATAGTTCACGTTTGAAACACTCTTTTGGTAGAAAGTGCAAGTGGATATTTGGACCTCTTTGAGGCCTATAGTAGTAAAGGTAATAACTTCTTATAAAAACAAGACAGAAGCTTTCTCAGAAAATTCTTGGGGATCATTGAGTTTAACTCACAGAGCTGAACATTCCTTTGGATGGAGCAGGTTTGAAACACACTTTTTGTAGAATCTGCAAGTGGATATTTGGACCTCTCTGAGGATTTCATTGGAAACGGGATAACTGCACCTAAGTAAACAGAAGCATTCTCAGAAACTTCTTTGTGATGTTTGCAATCAAATCCCAGAGTTGAATCTTGCTTTGATAGTTCAAGTTTGAAACACTCTTTTTGTTGGATCTGCAAGTGGATATTTGGACCACTCTGTGGCCATCTTTCGAAACTGCTATATGTTCACATAAAATCTAGACAGTAGCTTTCACAGAAACTTCTCTGTGATGATTGCATTCAACTCACAGAGTTGAAGGTTCCTTTTGAAACAGCAGTCTCCAAACACTCTTTCTGTGGAATCTGCAAGTGGATATTTGGACCGCTTTGAAGATTTCATTGGAAACGGGATAATCTTCACAGAAAAACTAAACAGAAACATTCTCAGAAACTTCTTTCTGATGTTTGCATTCAACTCACAGAGTTGAACTTTCCTTTTGAGAGAGAAGCTTTGCAACACTCTTTTTCTAGAATCTGCAAGTGGACATTTGGAGGGCTTTGAGGCCTGTGGTGGAAAAGGAAATATCTTCCCGTAGAAACTAGACAGAAGCATTCTCAGAAACTACTTTGGGATGATTGCATTCAAGTCTCAGAGTTGAACATTCTCTTTGACAGAGCAGTTTGGAAACTCTCTTTTTGTAGAATCTGCAAGTGGAGACATGGACCGCATTGAGGCCCATGGTAACAAAGGAAATAACTGCCTATAAAAACTAGACAGTAGCATTCTCAGAGCCTTCTTCGTGATGCTTGCATTCAACTCACAGTGTTGAACCTTTCTTTGATAGTTCAGGTTTGAAACACTGTTTCTGTAGAAACTGCAAGTGGATATTTGGACCTCTCTGAGGATTTCGTTGGAAACGGGATAAACCGCACGTAACTAAACTGAATCATTCTCAGAACTTTCTTCGTGATGTTTGTGTTCAACTCACTGTGTTGAACCATTCTTTGATAGTTGAGGTTTGAAACACTCTTTTTGTAGAAACTGCAAGTGGATATTTGGACCTCTCTGAGGATTTCGTAGGAAACGGGATAAACCACACGTCACTAAACAGAAGCATTCTCAGAGCTTTCTTCGTGATGTTTGATTTCAATTCACAGTGTTGAACCTTTCTTTGATAGTTCAGGTTTGAAACACTCTATCTGTAGAAACTGCAAGTGGATATTTGAAACTCTCTGAGGATTTCGTTGGAAACGGGATAAACAGCACAGAACTAAACTGAAGCATTCTCAGAACTTTCTTCGTGATGTTTGAATTCGACTTACAGTGTTGAACCATTCTTTGATAATTGAGGTTTGTAACACTCTTTTTGTAGAAACTGCAAGTGGATATTTGGACCTCTTTGAGGCCTATCGTACTAAAGGTAATAACTTCATATAAAAACAAGACAGAAGCTTTCTCAGAAAATTCTTGGGGATCATTGAGTTTAACTCACAGAGCTGAACATTCCTTTGGATGGAGCAGGTTTGAAACACACTTTTTGTAGAATCTGCAAGTGGATATTTGGACCTCTCTGAGGATTTCGTTGGAAACGGGATAACTGCACCTAACTAAACAGAAGCATTCTCAGAAAATTCTTTGTGATGTTTGCATTCAAATCCCAGAGTTGAATCTTCCTTTGATAGTTCAAGTTTGAAGCACTCTTTTTGTTGGATCTGCAAGTGGATATTTGGACCACTCTGTGGCCTTCTTTCGAAACTGCTATATCTTCACATAAAATCTAGGCAGTAGCTTTCACAGAAACTTCTCTGTGATGATTGCATTCAACTCACAGAGTTGAAGGTTCCTTTTGAAACAGCAGTTTCCAAACACTCTTTCTGTGGAATCTGCAAGTGGATATTTGGACCGCTTTGAAGATTTCAATGGAAACCGGATAATCTTCACAGAAAAACTAAACAGAAACATTCTCAGAAACTTCTTTGTGATGTTTGCATTCAACTCACAGAGTTGAACTTTCCTTTTGAGAGAGAAGCTTTGCAACACTCTTTTTCTAGAATCTGCAATTGGACATTTGGAGGGCTTTGCGGACTGTGGTGGAAAAGGAAATATCTTCCCGTAGAAACTAGATAGAAGCATTCTCAGAAACTACTTTGGGATGATTGCATTCAAGTCTCAGAGTTGAACATTCTCTTTGACAGAGCAGTTTGGAAACTCTCTTTTTGTAGAATCTGCAAGTGGAGACATGGACCGCATTGAGGCCCATGGTAACAAAGGAAATAACTGCCTATAAAAACTAGACAGTAGCATTCTCAGAGCCTTCTTCGTGATGCTTGCATTCAACTCACAGTGTTGAACCTTTCTTTGATAGTTCAGGTTTGAAACACTGTTTCTGTAGAAACTGCAAGTGGATATTTGGACCTCTCTGAGGATTTCGCTGGAAACGGGATAAACATCACAGAACTAAACTGAAGCATTCTCAGAACTTTCTTCGTGATGTTTGCATTCAGCTCACATTGTTGAACATTTCTTTAATAGTTCACGTTTGAAACACTCTTTTTGTAGAAAGTGCAAGTGGATATTTGGACCTCTTTGAGGCCTATAGTAGTAAAGGTAATAACTTCTTATAAAAACAAGACAGAAGCTTTCTCAGAAAATTCTTGGGGATCATTGAGTTTAACTCACAGAGCTGAACATTCCTTTGGATGGAGCAGGTTTGAAACACACTTTTTGTAGAATCTGCAAGTGGATATTTGGACCTCTCTGAGGATTTCATTGGAAACGGGATAACTGCACCTAAGTAAACAGAAGCATTCTCAGAAACTTCTTTGTGATGTTTGCAATCAAATCCCAGAGTTGAATCTTGCTTTGATAGTTCAAGTTTGAAACACTCTTTTTGTTGGATCTGCAAGTGGATATTTGGACCACTCTGTGGCCATCTTTCGAAACTGCTATATGTTCACATAAAATCTAGACAGTAGCTTTCACAGAAACTTCTCTGTGATGATTGCATTCAACTCACAGAGTTGAAGGTTCCTTTTGAAACAGCAGTCTCCAAACACTCTTTCTGTGGAATCTGCAAGTGGATATTTGGACCGCTTTGAAGATTTCATTGGAAACGGGATAATCTTCACAGAAAAACTAAACAGAAACATTCTCAGAAACTTCTTTGTGATGTTTGCATTCAACTCACAGAGTTGAACTTTCCTTTTGAGAGAGAAGCTTTGCAACACTCTTTTTCTAGAATCTGCAAGTGGACATTTGGAGGGCTTTGAGGCCTGTGGTGGAAAAGGAAATATCTTCCCGTAGAAACTAGACAGAAGCATTCTCAGAAACTACTTTGGGATGATTGCATTCAAGTCTCAGAGTTGAACATTCTCTTTGACAGAGCAGTTTGGAAACTCTCTTTTTGTAGAATCTGCAAGTGGAGACATGGACCGCATTGAGGCCCATGGTAACAAAGGAAATAACTGCCTATAAAAACTAGACAGTAGCATTCTCAGAGCCTTCTTCGTGATGCTTGCATTCAACTCACAGTGTTGAACCTTTCTTTGATAGTTCAGGTTTGAAACACTGTTTCTGTAGAAACTGCAAGTGGATATTTGGACCTCTCTGAGGATTTCGTTGGAAACGGGATAAACCGCACGTAACTAAACTGAATCATTCTCAGAACTTTCTTCGTGATGTTTGTGTTCAACTCACTGTGTTGAACCATTCTTTGATAGTTGAGGTTTGAAACACTCTTTTTGTAGAAACTGCAAGTGGATATTTGGACCTCTCTGAGGATTTCGTAGGAAACGGGATAAACCACACGTCACTAAACAGAAGCATTCTCAGAGCTTTCTTCGTGATGTTTGATTTCAATTCACAGTGTTGAACCTTTCTTTGATAGTTCAGGTTTGAAACACTCTATCTGTAGAAACTGCAAGTGGATATTTGAAACTCTCTGAGGATTTCGTTGGAAACGGGATAAACAGCACAGAACTAAACTGAAGCATTCTCAGAACTTTCTTCGTGATGTTTGAATTCGACTTACAGTGTTGAACCATTCTTTGATAATTGAGGTTTGTAACACTCTTTTTGTAGAAACTGCAAGTGGATATTTGGACCTCTTTGAGGCCTATCGTACTAAAGGTAATAACTTCATATAAAAACAAGACAGAAGCTTTCTCAGAAAATTCTTGGGGATCATTGAGTTTAACTCACAGAGCTGAACATTCCTTTGGATGGAGCAGGTTTGAAACACACTTTTTGTAGAATCTGCAAGTGGATATTTGGACCTCTCTGAGGATTTCGTTGGAAACGGGATAACTGCACCTGACTAAACAGAAGCATTCTCAGAAAATTCTTTGTGATGTTTGCATTCAAATCCCAGAGTTGAATCTTCCTTTGATAGTTCAAGTTTGAAGCACTCTTTTTGTTGGATCTGCAAGTGGATATTTGGACCACTCTGTGGCCTTCTTTCGAAACTGCTATATCTTCACATAAAATCTAGGCAGTAGCTTTCACAGAAACTTCTCTGTGATGATTGCATTCAACTCACAGAGTTGAAGGTTCCTTTTGAAACAGCAGTTTCCAAACACTCTTTCTGTGGAATCTGCAAGTGGATATTTGGACCGCTTTGAAGATTTCAATGGAAACCGGATAATCTTCACAGAAAAACTAAACAGAAACATTCTCAGAAACTTCTTTGTGATGTTTGCATTCAACTCACAGAGTTGAACTTTCCTTTTGAGAGAGAAGCTTTGCAACACTCTTTTTCTAGAATCTGCAATTGGACATTTGGAGGGCTTTGCGGACTGTGGTGGAAAAGGAAATATCTTCCCGTAGAAACTAGATAGAAGCATTCTCAGAAACTACTTTGGGATGATTGCATTCAAGTCTCAGAGTTGAACATTCTCCTTGACAGAGCAGTTTGGAAACTCTCTTTTTGTAGAATCTGCAAGTGGAGACATGGACCGCATTGAGGCCCATGGTAACAAAGGAAATAACTGCCTATAAAAACTAGACAGTAGCATTCTCAGAGCCTTCTTCGTGATGCTTGCATTCAACTCACAGTGTTGAACCTTTCTTTGATAGTTCAGGTTTGAAACACTGTTTCTGTAGAAACTGCAAGTGGATATTTGGACCTCTCTGAGGATTTCGCTGGAAACGGGATAAACATCACAGAACTAAACTGAAGCATTCTCAGAACTTTCTTCGTGATGTTTGCATTCAGCTCACATTGTTGAACATTTCTTTAATAGTTCACGTTTGAAACACTCTTTTTGTAGAAAGTGCAAGTGGATATTTGGACCTCTTTGAGGCCTATAGTAGTAAAGGTAATAACTTCTTATAAAAACAAGACAGAAGATTTCTCAGAAAATTCTTGGGGATCATTGAGTTTAACTCACAGAGCTGAACATTCCTTTGGATGGAGCAGGTTTGAAACACACTTTTTGTAGAATCTGCAAGTGGATATTTGGACCTCTCTGAGGATTTCATTGGAAACGGGATAACTGCACCTAAGTAAACAGAAGCATTCTCAGAAACTTCTTTGTGATGTTTGCAATCAAATCCCAGAGTTGAATCTTGCTTTGATAGTTCAAGTTTGAAACACTCTTTTTGTTGGATCTGCAAGTGGATATTTGGACCACTCTGTGGCCATCTTTCGAAACTGCTATATGTTCACATAAAATCTAGACAGTAGCTTTCACAGAAACTTCTCTGTGATGATTGCATTCAACTCACAGAGTTGAAGGTTCCTTTTGAAACAGCAGTCTCCAAACACTCTTTCTGTGGAATCTGCAAGTGGATATTTGGACCGCTTTGAAGATTTCATTGGAAACGGGATAATCTTCACAGAAAAACTAAACAGAAACATTCTCAGAAACTTCTTTCTGATGTTTGCATTCAACTCACAGAGTTGAACTTTCCTTTTGAGAGAGAAGCTTTGCAACACTCTTTTTCTAGAATCTGCAAGTGGACATTTGGAGGGCTTTGAGGCCTGTGGTGGAAAAGGAAATATCTTCCCGTAGAAACTAGACAGAAGCATTCTCAGAAACTACTTTGGGATGATTGCATTCAAGTCTCAGAGTTGAACATTCTCTTTGACAGAGCAGTTTGGAAACTCTCTTTTTGTAGAATCTGCAAGTGGAGACATGGACCGCATTGAGGCCCATGGTAACAAAGGAAATAACTGCCTATAAAAACTAGACAGTAGCATTCTCAGAGCCTTCTTCGTGATGCTTGCATTCAACTCACAGTGTTGAACCTTTCTTTGATAGTTCAGGTTTGAAACACTGTTTCTGTAGAAACTGCAAGTGGATATTTGGACCTCTCTGAGGATTTCGTTGGAAACGGGATAAACCGCACGTAACTAAACTGAATCATTCTCAGAACTTTCTTCGTGATGTTTGTGTTCAACTCACTGTGTTGAACCATTCTTTGATAGTTGAGGTTTGAAACACTCTTTTTGTAGAAACTGCAAGTGGATATTTGGACCTCTCTGAGGATTTCGTAGGAAACGGGATAAACCACACGTCACTAAACAGAAGCATTCTCAGAGCTTTCTTCGTGATGTTTGATTTCAATTCACAGTGTTGAACCTTTCTTTGATAGTTCAGGTTTGAAACACTCTATCTGTAGAAACTGCAAGTGGATATTTGAAACTCTCTGAGGATTTCGTTGGAAACGGGATAAACAGCACAGAACTAAACTGAAGCATTCTCAGAACTTTCTTCGTGATGTTTGAATTCGACTTACAGTGTTGAACCATTCTTTGATAATTGAGGTTTGTAACACTCTTTTTGTAGAAACTGCAAGTGGATATTTGGACCTCTTTGAGGCCTATCGTACTAAAGGTAATAACTTCATATAAAAACAAGACAGAAGCTTTCTCAGAAAATTCTTGGGGATCATTGAGTTTAACTCACAGAGCTGAACATTCCTTTGGATGGAGCAGGTTTGAAACACACTTTTTGTAGAATCTGCAAGTGGATATTTGGACCTCTCTGAGGATTTCGTTGGAAACGGGATAACTGCACCTAACTAAACAGAAGCATTCTCAGAAAATTCTTTGTGATGTTTGCATTCAAATCCCAGAGTTGAATCTTCCTTTGATAGTTCAAGTTTGAAGCACTCTTTTTGTTGGATCTGCAAGTGGATATTTGGACCACTCTGTGGCCTTCTTTCGAAACTGCTATATCTTCACATAAAATCTAGGCAGTAGCTTTCACAGAAACTTCTCTGTGATGATTGCATTCAACTCACAGAGTTGAAGGTTCCTTTTGAAACAGCAGTTTCCAAACACTCTTTCTGTGGAATCTGCAAGTGGATATTTGGACCGCTTTGAAGATTTCAATGGAAACCGGATAATCTTCACAGAAAAACTAAACAGAAACATTCTCAGAAACTTCTTTGTGATGTTTGCATTCAACTCACAGAGTTGAACTTTCCTTTTGAGAGAGAAGCTTTGCAACACTCTTTTTCTAGAATCTGCAATTGGACATTTGGAGGGCTTTGCGGACTGTGGTGGAAAAGGAAATATCTTCCCGTAGAAACTAGATAGAAGCATTCTCAGAAACTACTTTGGGATGATTGCATTCAAGTCTCAGAGTTGAACATTCTCCTTGACAGAGCAGTTTGGAAACTCTCTTTTTGTAGAATCTGCAAGTGGAGACATGGACCGCATTGAGGCCCATGGTAACAAAGGAAATAACTGCCTATAAAAACTAGACAGTAGCATTCTCAGAGCCTTCTTCGTGATGCTTGCATTCAACTCACAGTGTTGAACCTTTCTTTGATAGTTCAGGTTTGAAACACTGTTTCTGTAGAAACTGCAAGTGGATATTTGGACCTCTCTGAGGATTTCGCTGGAAACGGGATAAACATCACAGAACTAAACTGAAGCATTCTCAGAACTTTCTTCGTGATGTTTGCATTCAGCTCACATTGTTGAACATTTCTTTAATAGTTCACGTTTGAAACACTCTTTTTGTAGAAAGTGCAAGTGGATATTTGGACCTCTTTGAGGCCTATAGTAGTAAAGGTAATAACTTCTTATAAAAACAAGACAGAAGCTTTCTCAGAAAATTCTTGGGGATCATTGAGTTTAACTCACAGAGCTGAACATTCCTTTGGATGGAGCAGGTTTGAAACACACTTTTTGTAGAATCTGCAAGTGGATATTTGGACCTCTCTGAGGATTTCATTGGAAACGGGATAACTGCACCTAAGTAAACAGAAGCATTCTCAGAAACTTCTTTGTGATGTTTGCAATCAAATCCCAGAGTTGAATCTTGCTTTGATAGTTCAAGTTTGAAACACTCTTTTTGTTGGATCTGCAAGTGGATATTTGGACCACTCTGTGGCCATCTTTCGAAACTGCTATATGTTCACATAAAATCTAGACAGTAGCTTTCACAGAAACTTCTCTGTGATGATTGCATTCAACTCACAGAGTTGAAGGTTCCTTTTGAAACAGCAGTCTCCAAACACTCTTTCTGTGGAATCTGCAAGTGGATATTTGGACCGCTTTGAAGATTTCATTGGAAACGGGATAATCTTCACAGAAAAACTAAACAGAAACATTCTCAGAAACTTCTTTGTGATGTTTGCATTCAACTCACAGAGTTGAACTTTCCTTTTGAGAGAGAAGCTTTGCAACACTCTTTTTCTAGAATCTGCAAGTGGACATTTGGAGGGCTTTGAGGCCTGTGGTGGAAAAGGAAATATCTTCCCGTAGAAACTAGACAGAAGCATTCTCAGAAACTACTTTGGGATGATTGCATTCAAGTCTCAGAGTTGAACATTCTCTTTGACAGAGCAGTTTGGAAACTCTCTTTTTGTAGAATCTGCAAGTGGAGACATGGACCGCATTGAGGCCCATGGTAACAAAGGAAATAACTGCCTATAAAAACTAGACAGTAGCATTCTCAGAGCCTTCTTCGTGATGCTTGCATTCAACTCACAGTGTTGAACCTTTCTTTGATAGTTCAGGTTTGAAACACTGTTTCTGTAGAAACTGCAAGTGGATATTTGGACCTCTCTGAGGATTTCGTTGGAAACGGGATAAACCGCACGTAACTAAACTGAATCATTCTCAGAACTTTCTTCGTGATGTTTGTGTTCAACTCACTGTGTTGAACCATTCTTTGATAGTTGAGGTTTGAAACACTCTTTTTGTAGAAACTGCAAGTGGATATTTGGACCTCTCTGAGGATTTCGTAGGAAACGGGATAAACCACACGTCACTAAACAGAAGCATTCTCAGAGCTTTCTTCGTGATGTTTGATTTCAATTCACAGTGTTGAACCTTTCTTTGATAGTTCAGGTTTGAAACACTCTATCTGTAGAAACTGCAAGTGGATATTTGAAACTCTCTGAGGATTTCGTTGGAAACGGGATAAACAGCACAGAACTAAACTGAAGCATTCTCAGAACTTTCTTCGTGATGTTTGAATTCGACTTACAGTGTTGAACCATTCTTTGATAATTGAGGTTTGTAACACTCTTTTTGTAGAAACTGCAAGTGGATATTTGGACCTCTTTGAGGCCTATCGTACTAAAGGTAATAACTTCATATAAAAACAAGACAGAAGCTTTCTCAGAAAATTCTTGGGGATCATTGAGTTTAACTCACAGAGCTGAACATTCCTTTGGATGGAGCAGGTTTGAAACACACTTTTTGTAGAATCTGCAAGTGGATATTTGGACCTCTCTGAGGATTTCGTTGGAAACGGGATAACTGCACCTAACTAAACAGAAGCATTCTCAGAAAATTCTTTGTGATGTTTGCATTCAAATCCCAGAGTTGAATCTTCCTTTGATAGGTCAAGTTTGAAGCACTCTTTTTGTTGGATCTGCAAGTGGATATTTGGACCACTCTGTGGCCTTCTTTCGAAACTGCTATATCTTCACATAAAATCTAGGCAGTAGCTTTCACAGAAACTTCTCTGTGATGATTGCATTCAACTCACAGAGTTGAAGGTTCCTTTTGAAACAGCAGTTTCCAAACACTCTTTCTGTGGAATCTGCAAGTGGATATTTGGACCGCTTTGAAGATTTCAATGGAAACCGGATAATCTTCACAGAAAAACTAAACAGAAACATTCTCAGAAACTTCTTTGTGATGTTTGCATTCAACTCACAGAGTTGAACTTTCCTTTTGAGAGAGAAGCTTTGCAACACTCTTTTTCTAGAATCTGCAATTGGACATTTGGAGGGCTTTGCGGACTGTGGTGGAAAAGGAAATATCTTCCCGTAGAAACTAGATAGAAGCATTCTCAGAAACTACTTTGGGATGATTGCATTCAAGTCTCAGAGTTGAACATTCTCCTTGACAGAGCAGTTTGGAAACTCTCTTTTTGTAGAATCTGCAAGTGGAGACATGGACCGCATTGAGGCCCATGGTAACAAAGGAAATAACTGCCTATAAAAACTAGACAGTAGCATTCTCAGAGCCTTCTTCGTGATGCTTGCATTCAACTCACAGTGTTGAACCTTTCTTTGATAGTTCAGGTTTGAAACACTGTTTCTGTAGAAACTGCAAGTGGATATTTGGACCTCTCTGAGGATTTCGCTGGAAACGGGATAAACATCACAGAACTAAACTGAAGCATTCTCAGAACTTTCTTCGTGATGTTTGCATTCAGCTCACATTGTTGAACATTTCTTTAATAGTTCACGTTTGAAACACTCTTTTTGTAGAAAGTGCAAGTGGATATTTGGACCTCTTTGAGGCCTATAGTAGTAAAGGTAATAACTTCTTATAAAAACAAGACAGAAGCTTTCTCAGAAAATTCTTGGGGATCATTGAGTTTAACTCACAGAGCTGAACATTCCTTTGGATGGAGCAGGTTTGAAACACACTTTTTGTAGAATCTGCAAGTGGATATTTGGACCTCTCTGAGGATTTCATTGGAAACGGGATAACTGCACCTAAGTAAACAGAAGCATTCTCAGAAACTTCTTTGTGATGTTTGCAATCAAATCCCAGAGTTGAATCTTGCTTTGATAGTTCAAGTTTGAAACACTCTTTTTGTTGGATCTGCAAGTGGATATTTGGACCACTCTGTGGCCATCTTTCGAAACTGCTATATGTTCACATAAAATCTAGACAGTAGCTTTCACAGAAACTTCTCTGTGATGATTGCATTCAACTCACAGAGTTGAAGGTTCCTTTTGAAACAGCAGTCTCCAAACACTCTTTCTGTGGAATCTGCAAGTGGATATTTGGACCGCTTTGAAGATTTCATTGGAAACGGGATAATCTTCACAGAAAAACTAAACAGAAACATTCTCAGAAACTTCTTTCTGATGTTTGCATTCAACTCACAGAGTTGAACTTTCCTTTTGAGAGAGAAGCTTTGCAACACTCTTTTTCTAGAATCTGCAAGTGGACATTTGGAGGGCTTTGAGGCCTGTGGTGGAAAAGGAAATATCTTCCCGTAGAAACTAGACAGAAGCATTCTCAGAAACTACTTTGGGATGATTGCATTCAAGTCTCAGAGTTGAACATTCTCTTTGACAGAGCAGTTTGGAAACTCACTTTTTGTAGAATCTGCAAGTGGAGACATGGACCGCATTGAGGCCCATGGTAACAAAGGAAATAACTGCCTATAAAAACTAGACAGTAGCATTCTCAGAACCTTCTTCGTGATGCTTGCATTCAACTCACAGTGTTGAACCTTTCTTTGATAGTTCAGGTTTGAAACACTGTTTCTGTAGAAACTGCAAGTGGATATTTGGACCTCTCTGAGGATTTCGTTGGAAACGGGATAAACCGCACGTAACTAAACTGAATCATTCTCAGAACTTTCTTCGTGATGTTTGTGTTCAACTCACTGTGTTGAACCATTCTTTGATAGTTGAGGTTTGAAACACTCTTTTTGTAGAAACTGCAAGTGGATATTTGGACCTCTCTGAGGATTTCGTAGGAAACGGGATAAACCACACGTCACTAAACAGAAGCAATCTCAGAGCTTTCTTCGTGATGTTTGATTTCAATTCACAGTGTTGAACCTTTCCTTGATAGTTCAGGTTTGAAACACTCTATCTGTAGAAACTGCAAGTGGATATTTGAAACTCTCTGAGGATTTCGTTGGAAACGGGATAAACAGCACAGAACTAAACTGAAGCATTCTCAGAACTTTCTTCGTGATGTTTGAATTCGACTTACAGTGTTGAACCATTCTTTGATAATTGAGGTTTGTAACACTCTTTTTGTAGAAACTGCAAGTGGATATTTGGACCTCTTTGAGGCCTATTGTACTAAAGGTAATAACTTCATATAAAAACAAGACAGAAGCTTTCTCAGAAAATTCTTGGGGATCATTGAGTTTAACTCACAGAGCTGAACATTCCTTTGGATGGAGCAGGTTTGAAACACACTTTTTGTAGAATCTGCAAGTGGATATTTGGACCTCTCTGAGGATTTCGTTGGAAACGGGATAACTGCACCTAACTAAACAGAAGCATTCTCAGAAAATTCTTTGTGATGTTTGCATTCAAATCCCAGAGTTGAATCTTCCTTTGATAGTTCAAGTTTGAAGCACTCTTTTTGTTGGATCTGCAAGTGGATATTTGGACCACTCTGTGGCCTTCTTTCGAAACTGCTATATCTTCACATAAAATCTAGGCAGTAGCTTTCACAGAAACTTCTCTGTGATGATTGCATTCAACTCACAGAGTTGAAGGTTCCTTTTGAAACAGCAGTTTCCAAACACTCTTTCTGTGGAATCTGCAAGTGGATATTTGGACCGCTTTGAAGATTTCAATGGAAACCGGATAATCTTCACAGAAAAACTAAACAGAAACATTCTCAGAAACTTCTTTGTGATGTTTGCATTCAACTCACAGAGTTGAACTTTCCTTTTGAGAGAGAAGCTTTGCAACACTCTTTTTCTAGAATCTGCAATTGGACATTTGGAGGGCTTTGCGGACTGTGGTGGAAAAGGAAATATCTTCCCGTAGAAACTAGATAGAAGCATTCTCAGAAACTACTTTGGGATGATTGCATTCAAGTCTCAGAGTTGAACATTCTCCTTGACAGAGCAGTTTGGAAACTCTCTTTTTGTAGAATCTGCAAGTGGAGACATGGACCGCATTGAGGCCCATGGTAACAAAGGAAATAACTGCCTATAAAAACTAGACAGTAGCATTCTCAGAGCCTTCTTCGTGATGCTTGCATTCAACTCACAGTGTTGAACCTTTCTTTGATAGTTCAGGTTTGAAACACTGTTTCTGTAGAAACTGCAAGTGGATATTTGGACCTCTCTGAGGATTTCGCTGGAAACGGGATAAACATCACAGAACTAAACTGAAGCATTCTCAGAACCTTCTTCGTGATGTTTGCATTCAGCTCACATTGTTGAACATTTCTTTAATAGTTCACGTTTGAAACACTCTTTTTGTAGAAAGTGCAAGTGGATATTTGGACCTCTTTGAGGCCTATAGTAGTAAAGGTAATAACTTCTTATAAAAACAAGACAGAAGCTTTCTCAGAAAATTCTTGGGGATCATTGAGTTTAACTCACAGAGCTGAACATTCCTTTGGATGGAGCAGGTTTGAAACACACTTTTTGTAGAATCTGCAAGTGGATATTTGGACCTCTCTGAGGATTTCATTGGAAACGGGATAACTGCACCTAAGTAAACAGAAGCATTCTCAGAAACTTCTTTGTGATGTTTGCAATCAAATCCCAGAGTTGAATCTTGCTTTGATAGTTCAAGTTTGAAACACTCTTTTTGTTGGATCTGCAAGTGGATATTTGGACCACTCTGTGGCCATCTTTCGAAACTGCTATATGTTCACATAAAATCTAGACAGTAGCTTTCACAGAAACTTCTCTGTGATGATTGCATTCAACTCACAGAGTTGAAGGTTCCTTTTGAAACAGCAGTCTCCAAACACTCTTTCTGTGGAATCTGCAAGTGGATATTTGGACCGCTTTGAAGATTTCATTGGAAACGGGATAATCTTCACAGAAAAGCTAAACAGAAACATTCTCAGAAACTTCTTTCTGATGTTTGCATTCAACTCACAGAGTTGAACTTTCCTTTTGAGAGAGAAGCTTTGCAACACTCTTTTTCTAGAATCTGCAAGTGGACATTTGGAGGGCTTTGAGGCCTGTGGTGGAAAAGGAAATATCTTCCCGTAGAAACTAGACAGAAGCATTCTCAGAAACTACTTTGGGATGATTGCATTCAAGTATCAGAGTTGAACATTCTCTTTGACAGAGCAGTTTGGAAACTCTCTTTTTGTAGAATCTGCAAGTGGAGACATGGACCGCATTGAGGCCCATGGTAACAAAGGAAATAACTGCCTATAAAAACTAGACAGTAGCATTCTCAGAACCTTCTTCGTGATGCTTGCATTCAACTCACAGTGTTGAACCTTTCTTTGATAGTTCAGGTTTGAAACACTGTTTCTGTAGAAACTGCAAGTGGATATTTGGACCTCTCTGAGGATTTCGTTGGAAACGGGATAAACCGCACGTAACTAAACTGAATCATTCTCAGAACTTTCTTCGTGATGTTTGTGTTCAACTCACTGTGTTGAACCATTCTTTGATAGTTGAGGTTTGAAACACTCTTTTTGTAGAAACTGCAAGTGGATATTTGGACCTCTCTGAGGATTTCGTAGGAAACGGGATAAACCACACGTCACTAAACAGAAGCATTCTCAGAGCTTTCTGCGTGATATTTCCATTCAATTCACAGTGTTGAACCTTTCTGTGATAGTTCAGGTTTGAAACACTCTTTCTGTAGAAACTGCCAGTGGATATTTGGGCCTCTCTGAGGATTCCTTTGGAAACGGGATAAACCACATGTTACTAAACAGAAGCATTCTCAGAACTTTCTTCGTGACGTTTGCATTCAACTCACAGTGCTGAACCTGTCTTTGATAGTTCAGGTTTGAAACACTCTTTTTGTAGAAACTGCAAGTGGATATTTGGACCTCTTTGAGGCCTATAGTAGTAAAGGTAATAACTTCACATAAAAACAAGACAGAAGCTTTCTCAGAAAATTCTTAGGGATCATTGAGTTTAACTCACAGAGCTGAACATTCCTTTGGATGGAGTAGGTTTGAAACACAATTTTTGTAGAATCTGCAAGTGGATATTTGGACCTCTCTGAGGATTTCGTTGGAAACGGGATAACTGCACCTGACTAAACAGAAGCATTCTCAGAAAATTCTTTGTGATGTTTGCATTCAAATCCCAGAGTTGAATCTTCCTTTGATAGTTCAAGTTTGAAGCACTCTTTTTGTTGGATCTGCAAGTGGATATTTGGACCACTCTGTGGCCTTCTTTCGAAACTGCTATATCTTCACATAAAATCTAGGCAGTAGCTTTCACAGAAACTTCTCTGTGATGATTGCATTCAACTCACAGAGTTGAAGGTTCCTTTTGAAACAGCAGTTTCCAAACACTCTTTCTGTGGAATCTGCAAGTGGATATTTGGACCGCTTTGAAGATTTCAATGGAAACCGGATAATCTTCACAGAAAAACTAAACAGAAACATTCTCAGAAACTTCTTTGTGATGTTTGCATTCAACTCACAGAGTTGAACTTTCCTTTTGAGAGAGAAGCTTTGCAACACTCTTTTTCTAGAATCAGCAATTGGACATTTGGAGGGCTTTGCGGACTGTGGTGGAAAAGGAAATATCTTCCCGTAGAAACTAGATAGAAGCATTCTCAGAAACTACTTTGGGATGATTGCATTCAAGTCTCAGAGTTGAACATTCTCCTTGACAGAGCAGTTTGGAAACTCTCTTTTTGTAGAATCTGCAAGTGGAGACATGGACCGCATTGAGGCCCATGGTAACAAAGGAAATAACTGCCTATAAAAACTAGACAGTAGCATTCTCAGAGCCTTCTTCGTGATGCTTGCATTCAACTCACAGTGTTGAACCTTTCTTTGATAGTTCAGGTTTGAAACACTGTTTCTGTAGAAACTGCAAGTGGATAATTAGACCTCTCTGAGGATTTCGCTGGAAACGGGATAAACATCACAGAACTAAACTGAAGCATTCTCAGAACTTTCTTCGTGATGTTTGCATTCAGCTCACATTGTTGAACATTTCTTTAATAGTTCACGTTTGAAACACTCTTTTTGTAGAAAGTGCAAGTGGATATTTGGACCTCTTTGAGGCCTATAGTAGTAAAGGTAATAGCTTCTTATAAAAACAAGACAGAAGCTTTCTCAGAAAATTCTTGGGGATCATTGAGTTTAACTCACAGAGCTGAACATTCCTTTGGATGGAGCAGGTTTGAAACACACTTTTTGTAGAATCTGCAAGTGGATATTTGGACCTCTCTGAGGATTTCATTGGAAACGGGATAACTGCACCTAAGTAAACAGAAGCATTCTCAGAAACTTCTTTGTGATGTTTGCAATCAAATCCCAGAGTTGAATCTTGCTTTGATAGTTCAAGTTTGAAACACTCTTTTTGTTGGATCTGCAAGTGGATATTTGGACCACTCTGTGGCCATCTTTCGAAACTGCTATATGTTCACATAAAATCTAGACAGTAGCTTTCACAGAAACTTCTCTGTGATGATTGCATTCAACTCACAGAGTTGAAGGTTCCTTTTGAAACAGCAGTCTCCAAACACTCTTTCTGTGGAATCTGCAAGTGGATATTTGGACCGCTTTGAAGATTTCATTGCAAACGGGATAATCTTCACAGAAAAACTAAACAGAAACATTCTCAGAAACTTCTTTGTGATGTTTGCATTCAACTCACAGAGTTGAACTTTCCTTTTGAGAGAGAAGCTTTGCAACACTCTTTTTCTAGAATCTGCAAGTGGACATTTGGAGGGCTTTGAGGCCTGTGGTGGAAAAGGAAATATCTTCCCGTAGAAACTAGACAGAAGCATTCTCAGAAACTACTTTGGGATGATTGCATTCAAGTCTCAGAGTTGAACATTCTCTTTGACAGAGCAGTTTGGAAACTCTCTTTTTGTAGAATCTGCAAGTGGAGACATGGACCGCATTGAGGCCCATGGTAACAAAGGAAATAACTGCCTATAAAAACTAGACAGTAGCATTCTCAGAGCCTTCTTCGTGATGCTTGCATTCAACTCACAGTGTTGAACCTTTCTTTGATAGTTCAGGTTTGAAACACTGTTTCTGTAGAAACTGCAAGTGGATATTTGGACCTCTCTGAGGATTTCGTTGGAAACGGGATAAACCGCACGTAACTAAACTGAATCATTCTCAGAACTTTCTTCGTGATGTTTGTGTTCAACTCACTGTGTTGAACCATTCTTTGATAGTTGAGGTTTGAAACACTCTTTTTGTAGAAACTGCAAGTGGATATTTGGACCTCTCTGAGGATTTCGTAGGAAACGGGATAAACCACACGTCACTAAACAGAAGCATTCTCAGAGCTTTCTTCGTGATGTTTGATTTCAATTCACAGTGTTGAACCTTTCTTTGATAGTTCAGGTTTGAAACACTCTATCTGTAGAAACTGCAAGTGGATATTTGAAACTCTCTGAGGATTTCGTTGGAAACGGGATAAACAGCACAGAACTAAACTGAAGCATTCTCAGAACTTTCTTCGTGATGTTTGAATTCGGCTTACAGTGTTGAACCATTCTTTGATAATTGAGGTTTGTAACACTCTTTTTGTAGAAACTGCAAGTGGATATTTGGACCTCTTTGAGGCCTATCGTACTAAAGGTAATAACTTCATATAAAAACAAGACAGAAGCTTTCTCAGAAAATTCTTGGGGATCATTGAGTTTAACTCACAGAGCTGAACATTCCTTTGGATGGAGCAGGTTTGAAACACACTTTTTGTAGAATCTGCAAGTGGATATTTGGACCTCTCTGAGGATTTCGTTGGAAACGGGATAACTGCACCTAACTAAACAGAAGCATTCTCAGAAAATTCTTTGTGATGTTTGCATTCAAATCCCAGAGTTGAATCTTCCTTTGATAGGTCAAGTTTGAAGCACTCTTTTTGTTGGATCTGCAAGTGGATATTTGGACCACTCTGTGGCCTTCTTTCGAAACTGCTATATCTTCACATAAAATCTAGGCAGTAGCTTTCACAGAAACTTCTCTGTGATGATTGCATTCAACTCACAGAGTTGAAGGTTCCTTTTGAAACAGCAGTTTCCAAACACTCTTTCTGTGGAATCTGCAAGTGGATATTTGGACCGCTTTGAAGATTTCAATGGAAACCGGATAATCTTCACAGAAAAACTAAACAGAAACATTCTCAGAAACTTCTTTGTGATGTTTGCATTCAACTCACAGAGTTGAACTTTCCTTTTGAGAGAGAAGCTTTGCAACACTCTTTTTCTAGAATCTGCAATTGGACATTTGGAGGGCTTTGCGGACTGTGGTGGAAAAGGAAATATCTTCCCGTAGAAACTAGATAGAAGCATTCTCAGAAACTACTTTGGGATGATTGCATTCAAGTCTCAGAGTTGAACATTCTCCTTGACAGAGCAGTTTGGAAACTCTCTTTTTGTAGAATCTGCAAGTGGAGACATGGACCGCATTGAGGCCCATGGTAACAAAGGAAATAACTGCCTATAAAAACTAGACAGTAGCATTCTCAGAGCCTTCTTCGTGATGCTTGCATTCAACTCACAGTGTTGAACCTTTCTTTGATAGTTCAGGTTTGAAACACTGTTTCTGTAGAAACTGCAAGTGGATATTTGGACCTCTCTGAGGATTTCGCTGGAAACGGGATAAACATCACAGAACTAAACTGAAGCATTCTCAGAACTTTCTTCGTGATGTTTGCATTCAGCTCACATTGTTGAACATTTCTTTAATAGTTCACGTTTGAAACACTCTTTTTGTAGAAAGTGCAAGTGGATATTTGGACCTCTTTGAGGCCTATAGTAGTAAAGGTAATAACTTCTTATAAAAACAAGACAGAAGCTTTCTCAGAAAATTCTTGGGGATCATTGAGTTTAACTCACAGAGCTGAACATTCCTTTGGATGGAGCAGGTTTGAAACACACTTTTTGTAGAATCTGCAAGTGGATATTTGGACCTCTCTGAGGATTTCATTGGAAACGGGATAACTGCACCTAAGTAAACAGAAGCATTCTCAGAAACTTCTTTGTGATGTTTGCAATCAAATCCCAGAGTTGAATCTTGCTTTGATAGTTCAAGTTTGAAGCACTCTTTTTGTTGGATCTGCAAGTGGATATTTGGACCACTCTGTGGCCATCTTTCGAAACTGCTATATGTTCACATAAAATCTAGACAGTAGCTTTCACAGAAACTTCTCTGTGATGATTGCATTCAACTCACAGAGTTGAAGGTTCCTTTTGAAACAGCAGTCTCCAAACACTCTTTCTGTGGAATCTGCAAGTGGATATTTGGACCGCTTTGAAGATTTCATTGGAAACGGGATAATCTTCACAGAAAAACTAAACAGAAACATTCTCAGAAACTTCTTTCTGATGTTTGCATTCAACTCACAGAGTTGAACTTTCCTTTTGAGAGAGAAGCTTTGCAACACTCTTTTTCTAGAATCTGCAAGTGGACATTTGGAGGGCTTTGAGGCCTGTGGTGGAAAAGGAAATATCTTCCCGTAGAAACTAGACAGAAGCATTCTCAGAAACTACTTTGGGATGATTGCATTCAAGTCTCAGAGTTGAACATTCTCTTTGACAGAGCAGTTTGGAAACTCTCTTTTTGTAGAATCTGCAAGTGGAGACATGGACCGCATTGAGGCCCATGGTAACAAAGGAAATAACTGCCTATAAAAACTAGACAGTAGCATTCTCAGAACCTTCTTCGTGATGCTTGCATTCAACTCACAGTGTTGAACCTTTCTTTGATAGTTCAGGTTTGAAACACTGTTTCTGTAGAAACTGCAAGTGGATATTTGGACCTCTCTGAGGATTTCGTTGGAAACGGGATAAACCGCACGTAACTAAACTGAATCATTCTCAGAACTTTCTTCGTGATGTTTGTGTTCAACTCACTGTGTTGAACCATTCTTTGATAGTTGAGGTTTGAAACACTCTTTTTGTAGAAACTGCAAGTGGATATTTGGACCTCTCTGAGGATTTCGTAGGAAACGGGATAAACCACACGTCACTAAACAGAAGCAATCTCAGAGCTTTCTTCGTGATGTTTGATTTCAATTCACAGTGTTGAACCTTTCCTTGATAGTTCAGGTTTGAAACACTCTATCTGTAGAAACTGCAAGTGGATATTTGAAACTCTCTGAGGATTTCGTTGGAAACGGGATAAACAGCACAGAACTAAACTGAAGCATTCTCAGAACTTTCTTCGTGATGTTTGAATTCGACTTACAGTGTTGAACCATTCTTTGATAATTGAGGTTTGTAACACTCTTTTTGTAGAAACTGCAAGTGGATATTTGGACCTCTTTGAGGCCTATTGTACTAAAGGTAATAACTTCATATAAAAACAAGACAGAAGCTTTCTCAGAAAATTCTTGGGGATCATTGAGTTTAACTCACAGAGCTGAACATTCCTTTGGATGGAGCAGGTTTGAAACACACTTTTTGTAGAATCTGCAAGTGGATATTTGGACCTCTCTGAGGATTTCGTTGGAAACGGGATAACTGCACCTAACTAAACAGAAGCATTCTCAGAAAATTCTTTGTGATGTTTGCATTCAAATCCCAGAGTTGAATCTTCCTTTGATAGTTCAAGTTTGAAGCACTCTTTTTGTTGGATCTGCAAGTGGATATTTGGACCACTCTGTGGCCTTCTTTCGAAACTGCTATATCTTCACATAAAATCTAGGCAGTAGCTTTCACAGAAACTTCTCTGTGATGATTGCATTCAACTCACAGAGTTGAAGGTTCCTTTTGAAACAGCAGTTTCCAAACACTCTTTCTGTGGAATCTGCAAGTGGATATTTGGACCGCTTTGAAGATTTCAATGGAAACCGGATAATCTTCACAGAAAAACTAAACAGAAACATTCTCAGAAACTTCTTTGTGATGTTTGCATTCAACTCACAGAGTTGAACTTTCCTTTTGAGAGAGAAGCTTTGCAACACTCTTTTTCTAGAATCTGCAATTGGACATTTGGAGGGCTTTGCGGACTGTGGTGGAAAAGGAAATATCTTCCCGTAGAAACTAGATAGAAGCATTCTCAGAAACTACTTTGGGATGATTGCATTCAAGTCTCAGAGTTGAACATTCTCCTTGACAGAGCAGTTTGGAAACTCTCTTTTTGTAGAATCTGCAAGTGGAGACATGGACCGCATTGAGGCCCATGGTAACAAAGGAAATAACTGCCTATAAAAACTAGACAGTAGCATTCTCAGAGCCTTCTTCGTGATGCTTGCATTCAACTCACAGTGTTGAACCTTTCTTTGATAGTTCAGGTTTGAAACACTGTTTCTGTAGAAACTGCAAGTGGATAATTGGAACTCTCTGAGGATTTCGCTGGAAACGGGATAAACATCACAGAACTAAACTGAAGCATTCTCAGAACTTTCTTCGTGATGTTTGCATTCAGCTCACATTGTTGAACATTTCTTTAATAGTTCACGTTTGAAACACTCTTTTTGTAGAAAGTGCAAGTGGATATTTGGACCTCTTTGAGGCCTATAGTAGTAAAGGTAATAGCTTCTTATAAAAACAAGACAGAAGCTTTCTCAGAAAATTCTTGGGGATCATTGAGTTTAACTCACAGAGCTGAACATTCCTTTGGATGGAGCAGGTTTGAAACACACTTTTTGTACAATCTGCAAGTGGATATTTGGACCTCTCTGAGGATTTCATTGGAAACGGGATAACTGCACCTAAGTAAACAGAAGCATTCTCAGAAACTTCTTTGTGATGTTTGCAATCAAATCCCAGAGTTGAATCTTGCTTTGATAGTTCAAGTTTGAAACACTCTTTTTGTTGGATCTGCAAGTGGATATTTGGACCACTCTGTGGCCATCTTTCGAAACTGCTATATGTTCACATAAAATCTAGACAGTAGCTTTCACAGAAACTTCTCTGTGATGATTGCATTCAACTCACAGAGTTGAAGGTTCCTTTTGAAACAGCAGTCTCCAAACACCCTTTCTGTGGAATCTGCAAGTGGATATTTGGACCGCTTTGAAGATTTATTGGAAACGGGATAATCTTCACAGAAAAACTAAACAGAAACATTCTCAGAAACTTCTTTGTGATGTTTGCATTCAACTCACAGAGTTGAACTTTCCTTTTGAGAGAGAAGCTTTGCAACACTCTTTTTCTAGAATCTGCAAGTGGACATTTGGAGGGCTTTGAGGCCTGTGGTGGAAAAGGAAATATCTTCCCGTAGAAACTAGACAGAAGCATTCTCAGAAACTACTTTGGGATGATTGCATTCAAGTCTCAGAGTTGAACATTCTCTTTGACAGAGCAGTTTGGAAACTCTCTTTTTGTAGAATCTGCAAGTGGAGACATGGACCGCATTGAGGCCCATGGTAACAAAGGAAATAACTGCCTATAAAAACTAGACAGTAGCATTCTCAGAGCCTTCTTCGTGATGCTTGCATTCAACTCACAGTGTTGAACCTTTCTTTGATAGTTCAGGTTTGAAACACTGTTTCTGTAGAAACTGCAAGTGGATATTTGGACCTCTCTGAGGATTTCGTTGGAAACGGGATAAACCGCACGTAACTAAACTGAATCATTCTCAGAACTTTCTTCGTGATGTTTGTGTTCAACTCACTGTGTTGAACCATTCTTTGATAGTTGAGGTTTGAAACACTCTTTTTGTAGAAACTGCAAGTGGATATTTGGACCTCTCTGAGGATTTCGTAGGAAACGGGATAAACCACACGTCACTAAACAGAAGCATTCTCAGAGCTTTCTTCGTGATGTTTGATTTCAATTCACAGTGTTGAACCTTTCTTTGATAGTTCAGGTTTGAAACACTCTATCTGTAGAAACTGCAAGTGGATATTTGAAACTCTCTGAGGATTTCGTTGGAAACGGGATAAACAGCACAGAACTAAACTGAAGCATTCTCAGAACTTTCTTCGTGATGTTTGAATTCGACTTACAGTGTTGAACCATTCTTTGATAATTGAGGTTTGTAACACTCTTTTTGTAGAAACTGCAAGTGGATATTTGGACCTCTTTGAGGCCTATCGTACTAAAGGTAATAACTTCATATAAAAACAAGACAGAAGCTTTCTCAGAAAATTCTTGGGAATCATTGAGTTTAACTCACAGAGCTGAAAATTCCTTTGGATGGAGCAGGTTTGAAACACACTTTTTGTAGAATCTGCAAGTGGATATTTGGACCTCTCTGAGGATTTCGTTGGAAACGGGATAACTGCACCTAACTAAACAGAAGCATTCTCAGAAAATTCTTTGTGATGTTTGCATTCAAATCCCAGAGTTGAATCTTCCTTTGATAGTTCAAGTTTGAAGCACTCTTTTGGTTGGATCTGCAAGTGGATATTTGGACCACTCTGTGGCCTTCTTTCGAAACTGCTATATCTTCACATAAAATCTAGGCAGTAGCTTTCACAGAAACTTCTCTGTGATGATTGCATTCAACTCACAGAGTTGAAGGTTCCTTTTGAAACAGCAGTTTCCAAACACTCTTTCTGTGGAATCTGCAAGTGGATATTTGGACCGCTTTGAAGATTTCAATGGAAACCGGATAATCTTCACAGAAAAACTAAACAGAAACATTCTCAGAAACTTCTTTGTGATGTTTGCATTCAACTCACAGAGTTGAACTTTCCTTTTGAGAGAGAAGCTTTGCAACACTCTTTTTCTAGAATCTGCAAGTGGATATTTGGAGGGCTCTGAGGCCTGTGGTGGAAAAGGAAATATCTTCCCGTAGAAACTAGTTAGAAGCATTATCAGAAACTACTTTGAGATGATTGCATTCAAGTCACAGAGTTGAACATTCTCTTTGACAGAGCAGTTTGGAAACTCTCTTTTTGTAGAATCTGCAAGTGGAGACATGGACCGCATTGAGGCCCATGGTAACAAAGGAAATAACTGCCTATAAAAACTAGACAGTAGCATTCTCAGAGCCTTCTTCGTGATGCTTGCATTCAACTCACAGTGTTGAACCTTTCTTTGATAGTTCAGGTTTGAAACACTGTTTCTGTAGAAACTGCAAGTGGATATTTGGACCCCTCTGAGGATTTCGTTGGAAACGGGATAAACAGCACAGAACTAAACTGAAGCATACTCAGAGCTTTCTTCGTGATGTTTGCATTCAGCTCACAGTGTTGAACCTTTCTTTGATAGTTCAGGTTTGAAACACTCTTTTTGTAGAAACTGCAAGTGGACATTTGGAACTCTTTGATTCCTATAGTACTAAAGGTAATAACTTCATATAAAAACAAGACAGAATCTTTCTCAGAAAATTCTTGGGGATCATTGAGTTTAACTCACAGAGCTGAAAACTCCTTTGGATGGAGCAGGTTTGAAACACACTTTTTGTAGTATCTGCTGGTGGATATTTGGAGCTCTCTGAGGATGTCGTTGGAAAAGGTATAAACCGCATGTAACTGAACAGAAGCATTCTCAGAACCTTCTTCCTGATGTTTGCATTCACCTCACAGTGTTGAACCTTTCTTTGATAGTTCAGGTTTGAAACACTGTTTCTGTAGAAACTGCAAGTGGATATTTGGACCTCTCTGAGGATTTCGTTGGAAACGGGATAAAACGCATGTAACTAAACTGAAGCATTCTCAGAACTTTCTTCGTGATGTTTGTATTCAACTCACTGTGTTGAACCATTCTTTGATAGTTGAGGTTTGAAACACTCTTTTTGTAGAAGCTGCAAGTGGATATTTGGACCTCTCTGAGGATTTCGTAGGAAACGGGATAAACCACACGTAACTAAACAGAAGCATTCTCAGAACTTTCTTCGTGACGTTTGCATTCAACGCACGGTGTTGAACCTTTCTTTCATAGTTCAGGTTTCAAACACTCTTTTTGTAGAAACTTTAAGTGGATATTTGGACCTCTCTGAGGATTTCGTAGGAAACGGGATAAACTACACGTAACTAAACAGAAGCATTCTCAGAGCTTTCTGCGTGATATTTGCATTCAATTCACAGTGTTGAACTTTCTGTGATAGTTCAGGTTTGAAACACTCTTTCTGTAGAAACTGCCAGTGGATATTTGGACCTCTCTGAGGATTTCGTTGGAAACGGGATAAACAGCACAGAACTAAACTGAAGCATTCTCAGAACTTTCTTCGTGACGTTTGCATTCAACTCACAGTGCTGAACCTGTCTTTGATAGTTCAGGTTTGAAACACTCCTTTTGTAGAAACTGCAAGTGGATATTTGGACCTCTTTGAGGCCTATAGTAGTAAAGGTAATAACTTCACATAAAAACAAGACAGAAGCTTTCTCAGAAAATTCTTGGGGATCATTGAGTTTAACTCACAGAGCTGAAAACTCCTTTGGATGGAGCAGGTTTGAAACACACTTTTTGTAGAATCTGCAAGTGGATATTTGGACCTCTCTGAGGATTTCGTTGGAAACGGGATAAACCGCGCGTAACTAAACTGAAGCATTCTCAGAACTTTCTTCGTCATGTTTGTATTCAACTCACTGTGTTGAACCATTCTTTGATAGTTGAGGTTTGAAAAACTCTTTTTGTAGAGACTGCAAGTGGATATTTGGACCTCTCTGAGGATTTCGTAGGAAACGGGATAAACCACAAGTAACTAAACAGAAGCATTCTCAGAGCTTTCTTCGTGATGTTTGCATTCAATTCACAGTGTTGAACCTTTCTTTGATAGTTCAGGTTTGAAACACTCTTTCTGTAGAAACTGCAAGTGGATATTTGAAACTCTCTGAGGATTTCGTTGGAAACGGGATAAACAGCACAGAACTAAACTGAAGCATTCTCAGAACTTTCTTCGTGATGTTTGAATTCAACTCACAGTGTTGAACCATTCTTTGATAGTTGAGGTTTGAAACACTCTTTTTGTAGAAACTGCCAGTGGATATTTGGACCTCTCTGAGGATTTCGTTGGAAACGGGATAAACCACACGTAACTAAACAGAAGCATTCTCAGAACTTTCTTCGTGATGTTTGCATTCAACTCACAGTGTTGAACCTTTCTTTGATAGTTCAGGTTTGAAACACTCTTTTTGTAGAAACTGCAAGTGGATATTTCTACCTCTCTGAGGATTTCGTTGGAAACGGGATAAAACGCACGTAACTAAACTGAAGCATTGTCAGAACTTTCTTCGTGATGTTTGTATTCAACTCACTGTGTTGAACCATTCTTTGATAGTTGAGGTTTGAAACACTCTTTTTGTAGAAACTGCAAGTGGATATTTGGACCTCTCTGAGGATTTCGTAGGAAACGGGATAAACCACACGTAACTATACAGAAGCATTCCCAGAGCTTTCTTCGGGATGTTTGCATTCAATTCACAGTGATGAACCTTTCTTTGATAGTTCAGGTTTGAAACACTGTTTCTGTAGAAACTGCAAGTGGATATTTGAAACTCTCTGAGGATTTCGTTGGAAACGGGATAAACAGCACAGAACTAAACTGAAGCATTCTCAGAACTTTCTTCGTGATGTTTGAGTTCAACACACAGCGTTGAACCATTCTTTGATAGTTGAGGTTTGAAACACACTTTTTGTAGAAACTGCCAGTGGACATTTGGACCTCTCTGAGGATTTCGTTGGAAACGGGATAAACCACACGTAACTAAACAGAAGCATTTTCAGAACTTTCTTCGTGACGTTTGCATTCAACTCACAATGTTGAGCCTGTCTTTGATAGTTCACATTTGAAACACTCTTTTTGTAGAAACTGCAAGTGGATATTTGGACCGTTCTGAGGATTTCGCTGGAAACGGGATAAACCGCACGTAACTGAACGGAAGCATTCTCAGTACCTTCTTCCTGATGTTTGCATTCAGCTCACAGTGTTGAACCTTTCTTTGACAGTTCACTTTTGAAACACTCTTTTTGTAGAAACTGCAAGTGTATATTTGGACCTCTTTGAGGCCTATAGTAGTAAAGGTAATAACTTCATATAAAAACAAGACAGAAGCTTTCTCAGAAAATTCTTGGGGATCATTGAGTTTAACTGACAGACCTGAACATTCCTTTGGATGGAGCAGGTTTGAAACACACTTTTTGTAGAATCTGCAAGTGGATATTTAGACCTCTCGGAGGATTTCGTTGGAAACGGGATAACTGCACCTAACTAAACAGAAGCATTCCCAGAAACTTCTTTGTGATGTTTGCAATCAAATCCCAGAGTTGAATCTTCCTTTGATAGTTCAAGTTTGAAACACTCTCTTTGATGGATCTGCAAGTGGATATTTGGACCACTCTGTGGCCTTCGTTCGAAACTGCTATATCTTCACATAAAATCTAGACAATAGCTTTCACAGAAACTTCTCCGTGATGATTGCATTCAACTCACAGAGTTGAAGGTTCCTTTTGAAACAGCAGTTTCCAAACACTCTTTCTGTGGAATCTGCAAGTGGATATTTGGACTGCTTTGAAGATTTCGTTGGATACCTGATAATCTTCACAGAAAAGCTAAACAGAAACATTCTCAGAAACTTCTTTGTGATGTTTGCATTCAACTCACAGAGTTGAACTTTCCTTTTGAGAGAGAAGATTTGCAACACTCTTTTTCTGGAATCTGCAAGTTGATATTTGGAGGGCTTTGAGGCCTGTGGTGGAAAAGGAAATATCTTCCCATAGAAGCTAGATAGAAGCATTCTCAGAAACTTCTTTGTTATGATTGCATTCAAGTCTCAGAGTTGAACATTCTCTTTGACAGAGCAGTTTGGAGACTCTCTTTTTGTAGAATCTGCAAGTGGAGACATGGACCGCATTGAGGCCCATGGTAACAAAGGAAATAACTGCCTATGAAAACTAGACAGTAGCATTCTCAGAGCCTTCTTCGTGATGCTTGCATTCAACGCACAGTGTTGAACCTTTCTCTGATAGTTCAGGTTTGAAACACTGTTTCTGTAGAAACTGCAAGTGGATATTTGGACCTCTCTGAGGATTTCGTTGGAAACGGGATAAACCGCACGTAACTAAACTGAAGCATTCTCAGAATTTTCTTCGTGATGTTTGTATTCAACTCACTGTTTTGAACCATTCTTTGATAGTTGAGGTTTGAAACACTCTTTTTGTAGAAACTGCAAGTGGATATTTGGACCTCTCTGAGGATTTCGTAGGAAACGGGATAAACCACACGTAACTAAACAGAAGCATTCTCAGAGCTTTCTGCGTGATATTTCCATTCAATTCACAGTGTTGAACCTTTCTGTGATAGTTCAGGTTTGAAACACTCTTTCTGTAGAAACTGCCAGTGGATATTTGGACCTCTCTGAGGATTCCGTTGGAAACGGGATAAACCACATGTTACTAAACAGAAGCATTCTCAGAACTTTCTTCGTGACGTTTGCATTCAACTCACAGTGCTGAACCTGTCTTTGATAGTTCAGGTTTGAAACACTCTTTTTGTAGAAACTGCAAGTGGATATTTGGACCTCTTTGAGGCCTATAGTAGTAAAGGTAATAACTTCACATAAAAACAAGACAGAAGCTTTCTCAGAAAATTCTTGGGGATCATTGAGTTTAACTCACAGAGCTGAAAACTCCTTTGGATGGAGCAGGTTTGAAACACACTTTTTGTAGAATCTGCAAGTGGAGATTTGGACCTCTCTGAGGATTTCGTTGGAAACGGGATAAACCGCGCGTAACTAAACTGAAGCATTCTCAGAACTTTCTTCGTGATGTTTGTATTCAACTCAATGTGTTGAACCATTCTTTGATAGTTGAGGTTTGAAACACTCTTTTTGTAGAAACTGCAAGTGGATATTTGGACCTCTCTGAGGATTTTGTAGGAAACGGGATAAACCACACGTAACTAAACAGAAGCATTCTCAGAGCTTTCTTCGTGATGTTTGCATTCAATTCACAGTGTTGAACCTTTCTTTGATAGTTCAGGTTTGAAACACTCTTTCTGTAGAAACTGCAAGTGGATATTTGAAACTCTCTGAGGATTTCGTTGGAAACGGGATAAACAGCACAGAACTAAACTGAAGCATTCTCAGAACTTTCTTCGTGATGTTTGAATTCAACTCACAGTGTTGAACCATTCTTTGATAGTTGAGGTTTGAAACATTCTTTTTGTAGAAACTGCCAGTGGATATTTGGACCTCTCTGAGGATTTCGTTGGAAACGGTATAAACCACACGTTACTAAACAGAAGCATTCTCAGAACATTCTTCGTGATGTTTGCATTCAACTCACAGTGTTGAACCTTTCTTTGATAGTTCAGGTTTGAAACACTCTTTTTGTAGAAACTGCAAGTGGATATTTCTACCTCTCTGAGGATTTCGTTGGAAACGGGATAAAACGCACGTAACTAAACTGAAGCATTGTCAGAACTTTCTTCGTGATGTTTGTATTCAACTCACTGTGTTGAACCATTCTTTGATAGTTGAGGTTTGAAACACTCTTTTTGTAGAAACTGCAAGTGGATATTTGGACCTCTCTGAGGATTTCGTAGGAAACGGGATAAACCACACGTAACTATACAGAAGCATTCCCAGAGCTTTCTTCGGGATGTTTGCATTCAATTCACAGTGATGAACCTTTCTTTGATAGTTCAGGTTTGAAACACTGTTTCTGTAGAAACTGCAAGTGGATATTTGAAACTCTCTGAGGATTTCGTTGGAAACGGGATAAACAGCACAGAACTAAACTGAAGCATTCTCAGAACTTTCTTCGTGATGTTTGAGTTCAACACACAGCGTTGAACCATTCTTTGATAGTTGAGGTTTGAAACACACTTTTTGTAGAAACTGCCAGTGGACATTTGGACCTCTCTGAGGATTTCGTTGGAAACGGGATAAACCACACGTAACTAAACAGAAGCATTTTCAGAACTTTCTTCGTGACGTTTGCATTCAACTCACAATGTTGAGCCTGTCTTTGATAGTTCACGTTTGAAACACTCTTTTTGTAGAAACTGCAAGTGGATATTTGGACCGTTCTGAGGATTTCGCTGGAAACGGGATAAACCGCACGTAACTGAACGGAAGCATTCTCAGTACCTTCTTCCTGATGTTTGCATTCAGCTCACAGTGTTGAACCTTTCTTTGACAGTTCACTTTTGAAACACTCTTTTTGTAGAAACTGCAAGTGTATATTTGGACCTCTTTGAGGCCTATAGTAGTAAAGGTAATAACTTCATATAAAAACAAGACAGAAGCTTTCTCAGAAAATTCTTGGGGATCATTGAGTTTAACTCACAGACCTGAACATTCCTTTGGATGGAGCAGGTTTGAAACACACTTTTTGTAGAATCTGCAAGTGGATATTTGGACCTCTCGGAGGATTTCGTTGGAAACGGGATAACTGCACCTAACTAAACAGAAGCATTCTCAGAAACTTCTTTGTGATGTTTGCAATCAAATCCCAGAGTTGAATCTTCCTTTGATAGTTCAAGTTTGAAACACTCTCTTTGATGGATCTGCAAGTGGATATTTGGACCACTCTGTGGCCTTCGTTCGAAACTGCTATATCTTCACATAAAATCTAGACAATAGCTTTCACAGAAACTTCTCCGTGATGATTGCATTCAACTCACAGAGTTGAAGGTTCCTTTTGAAACAGCAGTTTCCAAACACTCTTTCTGTGGAATCTGCAAGTGGATATTTGGACCGCTTTGAAGATTTCAATGGAAACCGGATAATCTTCACAGAAAAACTAAACAGAAACATTCTCAGAAACTTCTTTGTGATGTTTGCATTCAACTCACAGAGTTGAACTTTCCTTTTGAGAGAGAAGCTTTGCAACACTCTTTTTCTAGAATCTGCAATTGGACATTTGGAGGGCTTTGCGGACTGTGGTGGAAAAGGAAATATCTTCCCGTAGAAACTAGATAGAAGCATTCTCAGAAACTACTTTGGGATGATTGCATTCAAGTCTCAGAGTTGAACATTCTCCTTGACAGAGCAGTTTGGAAACTCTCTTTTTGTAGAATCTGCAAGTGGAGACATGGACCGCATTGAGGCCCATGGTAACAAAGGAAATAACTGCCTATAAAAACTAGACAGTAGCATTCTCAGAGCCTTCTTCGTGATGCTTGCATTCAACTCACAGTGTTGAACCTTTCTTTGATAGTTCAGGTTTGAAACACTGTTTCTGTAGAAACTGCAAGTGGATATTTGGACCTCTCTGAGGATTTCGCTGGAAACGGGATAAACATCACAGAACTAAACTGAAGCATTCTCAGAACTTTCTTCGTGATGTTTGCATTCAGCTCACATTGTTGAACATTTCTTTAATAGTTCACGTTTGAAACACTCTTTTTGTAGAAAGTGCAAGTGGATATTTGGACCTCTTTGAGGCCTATAGTAGTAAAGGTAATAACTTCTTATAAAAACAAGACAGAAGCTTTCTCAGAAAATTCTTGGGGATCATTGAGTTTAACTCACAGAGCTGAACATTCCTTTGGATGGAGCAGGTTTGAAACACACTTTTTGTAGAATCTGCAAGTGGATATTTGGACCTCTCTGAGGATTTCATTGGAAACGGGATAACTGCACCTAAGTAAACAGAAGCATTCTCAGAAACTTCTTTGTGATGTTTGCAATCAAATCCCAGAGTTGAATCTTGCTTTGATAGTTCAAGTTTGAAACACTCTTTTTGTTGGATCTGCAAGTGGATATTTGGACCACTCTGTGGCCATCTTTCGAAACTGCTATATGTTCACATAAAATCTAGACAGTAGCTTTCACAGAAACTTCTCTGTGATGATTGCATTCAACTCACAGAGTTGAAGGTTCCTTTTGAAACAGCAGTCTCCAAACACTCTTTCTGTGGAATCTGCAAGTGGATATTTGGACCGCTTTGAAGATTTCATTGGAAACGGGATAATCTTCACAGAAAAACTAAACAGAAACATTCTCAGAAACTTCTTTCTGATGTTTGCATTCAACTCACAGAGTTGAACTTTCCTTTTGAGAGAGAAGCTTTGCAACACTCTTTTTCTAGAATCTGCAAGTGGACATTTGGAGGGCTTTGAGGCCTGTGGTGGAAAAGGAAATATCTTCCCGTAGAAACTAGACAGAAGCATTCTCAGAAACTACTTTGGGATGATTGCATTCAAGTCTCAGAGTTGAACATTCTCTTTGACAGAGCAGTTTGGAAACTCTCTTTTTGTAGAATCTGCAAGTGGAGACATGGACCGCATTGAGGCCCATGGTAACAAAGGAAATAACTGCCTATAAAAACTAGACAGTAGCATTCTCAGAGCCTTCTTCGTGATGCTTGCATTCAACTCACAGTGTTGAACCTTTCTTTGATAGTTCAGGTTTGAAACACTGTTTCTGTAGAAACTGCAAGTGGATATTTGGACCTCTCTGAGGATTTCGTTGGAAACGGGATAAACCGCACGTAACTAAACTGAATCATTCTCAGAACTTTCTTCGTGATGTTTGTGTTCAACTCACTGTGTTGAACCATTCTTTGATAGTTGAGGTTTGAAACACTCTTTTTGTAGAAACTGCAAGTGGATATTTGGACCTCTCTGAGGATTTCGTAGGAAACGGGATAAACCACACGTCACTAAACAGAAGCAATCTCAGAGCTTTCTTCGTGATGTTTGATTTCAATTCACAGTGTTGAACCTTTCCTTGATAGTTCAGGTTTGAAACACTCTATCTGTAGAAACTGCAAGTGGATATTTGAAACTCTCTGAGGATTTCGTTGGAAACGGGATAAACAGCACAGAACTAAACTGAAGCATTCTCAGAACTTTCTTCGTGATGTTTGAATTCGACTTACAGTGTTGAACCATTCTTTGATAATTGAGGTTTGTAACACTCTTTTTGTAGAAACTGCAAGTGGATATTTGGACCTCTTTGAGGCCTATTGTACTAAAGGTAATAACTTCATATAAAAACAAGACAGAAGCTTTCTCAGAAAATTCTTGGGGATCATTGAGTTTAACTCACAGAGCTGAACATTCCTTTGGATGGAGCAGGTTTGAAACACACTTTTTGTAGAATCTGCAAGTGGATATTTGGACCTCTCTGAGGATTTCGTTGGAAACGGGATAACTGCACCTAACTAAACAGAAGCATTCTCAGAAAATTCTTTGTGATGTTTGCATTCAAATCCCAGAGTTGAATCTTCCTTTGATAGTTCAAGTTTGAAGCACTCTTTTTGTTGGATCTGCAAGTGGATATTTGGACCACTCTGTGGCCTTCTTTCGAAACTGCTATATCTTCACATAAAATCTAGGCAGTAGCTTTCACAGAAACTTCTCTGTGATGATTGCATTCAACTCACAGAGTTGAAGGTTCCTTTTGAAACAGCAGTTTCCAAACACTCTTTCTGTGGAATCTGCAAGTGGATATTTGGACCGCTTTGAAGATTTCAATGGAAACCGGATAATCTTCACAGAAAAACTAAACAGAAACATTCTCAGAAACTTCTTTGTGATGTTTGCATTCAACTCACAGAGTTGAACTTTCCTTTTGAGAGAGAAGCTTTGCAACACTCTTTTTCTAGAATCTGCAATTGGACATTTGGAGGGCTTTGCGGACTGTGGTGGAAAAGGAAATATCTTCCCGTAGAAACTAGATAGAAGCATTCTCAGAAACTACTTTGTGATGATTGCATTCAAGTCTCAGAGTTGAACATTCTCCTTGACAGAGCAGTTTGGAAACTCTCTTTTTGTAGAATCTGCAAGTGGAGACATGGACCGCATTGAGGCCCATGGTAACAAAGGAAATAACTGCCTATAAAAATTAGACAGTAGCATTCTCAGAGCCTTCTTCGTGATGCTTGCATTCAACTCACAGTGTTGAACCTTTCTTTGATAGTTCAGGTTTGAAACACTGTTTCTGTAGAAACTGCAAGTGGATATTTGGACCTCTCTGAGGATTTTGCTGGAAACGGGATAAACATCACAGAACTAAACTGAAGCATTCTCAGAACCTTCTTCGTGATGTTTGCATTCAGCTCACATTGTTGAACATTTCTTTAATAGTTCACGTTTGAAACACTCTTTTTGTAGAAAGTGCAAGTGGATATTTGGACCTCTTTGAGGCCTATAGTAGTAAAGGTAATAACTTCTTATAAAAACAAGACAGAAGCTTTCTCAGAAAATTCTTGGGGATCATTGAGTTTAACTCACAGAGCTGAACATTCCTTTGGATGGAGCAGGTTTGAAACACACTTTTTGTAGAATCTGCAAGTGGATATTTGGACCTCTCTGAGGATTTCATTGGAAACGGGATAACTGCACCTAAGTAAACAGAAGCATTCTCAGAAACTTCTTTGTGATGTTTGCAATCAAATCCCAGAGTTGAATCTTGCTTTGATAGTTCAAGTTTGAAACACTCTTTTTGTTGGATCTGCAAGTGGATATTTGGACCACTCTGTGGCCATCTTTCGAAACTGCTATATGTTCACATAAAATCTAGACAGTAGCTTTCACAGAAACTTCTCTGTGATGATTGCATTCAACTCACAGAGTTGAAGGTTCCTTTTGAAACAGCAGTCTCCAAACACTCTTTCTGTGGAATCTGCAAGTGGATATTTGGACCGCTTTGAAGATTTCATTGGAAACGGGATAATCTTCACAGAAAAGCTAAACAGAAACATTCTCAGAAACTTCTTTCTGATGTTTGCATTCAACTCACAGAGTTGAACTTTCCTTTTGAGAGAGAAGCTTTGCAACACTCTTTTTCTAGAATCTGCAAGTGGACATTTGGAGGGCTTTGAGGCCTGTGGTGGAAAAGGAAATATCTTCCCGTAGAAACTAGACAGAAGCATTCTCAGAAACTACTTTGGGATGATTGCATTCAAGTATCAGAGTTGAACATTCTCTTTGACAGAGCAGTTTGGAAACTCTCTTTTTGTAGAATCTGCAAGTGGAGACATGGACCGCATTGAGGCCCATGGTAACAAAGGAAATAACTGCCTATAAAAACTAGACAGTAGCATTCTCAGAACCTTCTTCGTGATGCTTGCATTCAACTCACAGTGTTGAACCTTTCTTTGATAGTTCAGGTTTGAAACACTGTTTCTGTAGAAACTGCAAGTGGATATTTGGACCTCTCTGAGGATTTCGTTGGAAACGGGATAAACCGCACGTAACTAAACTGAATCATTCTCAGAACTTTCTTCGTGATGTTTGTGTTCAACTCACTGTGTTGAACCATTCTTTGATAGTTGAGGTTTGAAACACTCTTTTTGTAGAAACTGCAAGTGGATATTTGGACCTCTCTGAGGATTTCGTAGGAAACGGGATAAACCACACGTCACTAAACAGAAGCATTCTCAGAGCTTTCTGCGTGATATTTCCATTCAATTCACAGTGTTGAACCTTTCTGTGATAGTTCAGGTTTGAAACACTCTTTCTGTAGAAACTGCCAGTGGATATTTGGGCCTCTCTGAGGATTCCTTTGGAAACGGGATAAACCACATGTTACTAAACAGAAGCATTCTCAGAACTTTCTTCGTGACGTTTGCATTCAACTCACAGTGCTGAACCTGTCTTTGATAGTTCAGGTTTGAAACACTCTTTTTGTAGAAACTGCAAGTGGATATTTGGACCTCTTTGAGGCCTATCGTACTAAAGGTAATAACTTCACATAAAAACAAGACAGAAGCTTTCTCAGAAAATTCTTGGGGATCATTGAGTTTAACTCACAGAGCTGAACATTCCTTTGGATGGAGCAGGTTTGAAACACACTTTTTGTAGAATCTGCAAGTGGATATTTGGACCTCTCTGAGGATTTCATTGGAAACGGGATAACTGCACCTAACTAAACAGAAGCATTCTCAGAAACTTCTTTGTGATGTTTGCAATCAAATCCCAGAGTTGAATCTTGCTTTGATAGTTCAAGTTTGAAACACTCTTTTTGTTGGATCTGCAAGTGGATATTTGGACCACTCTGTGGCCATCTTTCGAAACTGCTATATGTTCACATAAAATCTAGACAGTAGCTTTCACAGAAACTTCTCTGTGATGATTGCATTCAACTCACAGAGTTGAAGGTTCCTTTTGAAACAGCAGTCTCCAAACACTCTTTCTGTGGAATCTGCAAGTGGATATTTGGACCGCTTTGAAGATTTCATTGGAAACGGGATAATCTTCACAGAAAAACTAAACAGAAACATTCTCAGAAACTTCTTTGTGATGTTTGCATTCAACTCACAGAGTTGAACTTTCCTTTTGAGAGAGAAGCTTTGCAACACTCTTTTTCTAGAATCTGCAAGTGGACATTTGGAGGGCTTTGAGGCCTGTGGTGGAAAAGGAAATATCTTCCCGTAGAAACTAGACAGAAGCATTCTCAGAAACTACTTTGGGATGATTGCATTCAAGTCTCAGAGTTGAACATTCTCTTTGACAGAGCAGTTTGGAAACTCTCTTTTTGTAGAATCTGCAAGTGGAGACATGGACCGCATTGAGGCCCATGGTAACAAAGGAAATAACTGCCTATAAAAACTAGACAGTAGCATTCTCAGAGCCTTCTTCGTGATGCTTGCATTCAACTCACAGTGTTGAACCTTTCTTTGATAGTTCAGGTTTGAAACACTGTTTCTGTAGAAACTGCAAGTGGATATTTGGACCTCTCTGAGGATTTCGTTGGAAACGGGATAAACCGCACGTAACTAAACTGAATCATTCTCAGAACTTTCTTCGTGATGTTTGTGTTCAACTCACTGTGTTGAACCATTCTTTGATAGTTGAGGTTTGAAACACTCTTTTTGTAGAAACTGCAAGTGGATATTTGGACCTCTCTGAGGATTTCGTAGGAAACGGGATAAACCACACGTCACTAAACAGAAGCATTCTCAGAGCTTTCTTCGTGATGTCTGATTTCAATTCACAGTGTTGAACCTTTCTTTGATAGTTCAGGTTTGAAACACTCTATCTGTAGAAACTGCAAGTGGATATTTGAAACTCTCTGAGGATTTCGTTGGAAACGGGATAAACAGCACAGAACTAAACTGAAGCATTCTCAGAACTTTCTTTGTGATGTTTGAATTCGACTTACAGTGTTGAACCATTCTTTGATAATTGAGGTTTGTAACACTCTTTATGTAGAAACTGCAAGTGGATATTTGGACCTCTCTGAGGATTTCGTTGGAAACGGGATAAACCGCACGTAACTAAACTGAATCATTCTCAGAACTTTCTTCGTGATGTTTGTGTTCAACTCACTGTGTTGAACCATTCTTTGATAGTTGAGGTTTGAAACACTCTTTTTGTAGAAACTGCAAGTGGATATTTGGACCTCTCTGAGGATTTCGTAGGAAACGGGATAAACCACACGTCACTAAACAGAAGCATTCTCAGAGCTTTCTGCGTGATATTTCCATTCAATTCACAGTGTTGAACCTTTCTGTGATAGTTCAGGTTTGAAACACTCTTTCTGTAGAAACTGCCAGTGGATATTTGGGCCTCTCTGAGGATTCCTTTGGAAACGGGATAAACCACATGTTACTAAACAGAAGCATTCTCAGAACTTTCTTCGTGACGTTTGCATTCAACTCACAGTGCTGAACCTGTCTTTGATAGTTCAGGTTTGAAACACTCTTTTTGTAGAAACTGCAAGTGGATATTTGGACCTCTTTGAGGCCTATCGTACTAAAGGTAATAACTTCACATAAAAACAAGACAGAAGCTTTCTCAGAAAATTCTTGGGGATCATTGAGTTTAACTCACAGAGCTGAACATTCCTTTGGATGGAGCAGGTTTGAAACACACTTTTTGTAGAATCTGCAAGTGGATATTTGGACCTCTCTGAGGATTTCATTGGAAACGGGATAACTGCACCTAACTAAACAGAAGCATTCTCAGAAACTTCTTTGTGATGTTTGCAATCAAATCCCAGAGTTGAATCTTGCTTTGATAGTTCAAGTTTGAAACACTCTTTTTGTTGGATCTGCAAGTGGATATTTGGACCACTCTGTGGCCATCTTTCGAAACTGCTATATGTTCACATAAAATCTAGACAGTAGCTTTCACAGAAACTTCTCTGTGATGATTGCATTCAACTCACAGAGTTGAAGGTTCCTTTTGAAACAGCAGTCTCCAAACACTCTTTCTGTGGAATCTGCAAGTGGATATTTGGACCGCTTTGAAGATTTCATTGGAAACGGGATAATCTTCACAGAAAAACTAAACAGAAACATTCTCAGAAACTTCTTTGTGATGTTTGCATTCAACTCACAGAGTTGAACTTTCCTTTTGAGAGAGAAGCTTTGCAACACTCTTTTTCTAGAATCTGCAAGTGGACATTTGGAGGGCTTTGAGGCCTGTGGTGGAAAAGGAAATATCTTCCCGTAGAAACTAGACAGAAGCATTCTCAGAAACTACTTTGGGATGATTGCATTCAAGTCTCAGAGTTGAACATTCTCTTTGACAGAGCAGTTTGGAAACTCTCTTTTTGTAGAATCTGCAAGTGGAGACATGGACCGCATTGAGGCCCATGGTAACAAAGGAAATAACTGCCTATAAAAACTAGACAGTAGCATTCTCAGAGCCTTCTTCGTGATGCTTGCATTCAACTCACAGTGTTGAACCTTTCTTTGATAGTTCAGGTTTGAAACACTGTTTCTGTAGAAACTGCAAGTGGATATTTGGACCTCTCTGAGGATTTCGTTGGAAACGGGATAAACCGCACGTAACTAAACTGAATCATTCTCAGAACTTTCTTCGTGATGTTTGTGTTCAACTCACTGTGTTGAACCATTCTTTGATAGTTGAGGTTTGAAACACTCTTTTTGTAGAAACTGCAAGTGGATATTTGGACCTCTCTGAGGATTTCGTAGGAAACGGGATAAACCACACGTCACTAAACAGAAGCATTCTCAGAGCTTTCTTCGTGATGTTTGATTTCAATTCACAGTGTTGAACCTTTCTTTGATAGTTCAGGTTTGAAACACTCTATCTGTAGAAACTGCAAGTGGATATTTGAAACTCTCTGAGGATTTCGTTGGAAACGGGATAAACAGCACAGAACTAAACTGAAGCATTCTCAGAACTTTCTTCGTGATGTTTGAATTCGACTTACAGTGTTGAACCATTCTTTGATAATTGAGGTTTGTAACACTCTTTTTGTAGAAACTGCAAGTGGATATTTGGACCTCTTTGAGGCCTATCGTACTAAAGGTAATAACTTCATATAAAAACAAGACAGAAGCTTTCTCAGAAAATTCTTGGGAATCATTGAGTTTAACTCACAGAGCTGAAAATTCCTTTGGATGGAGCAGGTTTGAAACACACTTTTTGTAGAATCTGCAAGTGGATATTTGGACCTCTCTGAGGATTTCGTTGGAAACGGGATAACTGCACCTAACTAAACAGAAGCATTCTCAGAAAATTCTTTGTGATGTTTGCATTCAAATCCCAGAGTTGAATCTTCCTTTGATAGTTCAAGTTTGAAGCACTCTTTTTGTTGGATCTGCAAGTGGATATTTGGACCACTCTGTGGCCTTCTTTCGAAACTGCTATATCTTCACATAAAATCTAGGCAGTAGCTTTCACAGAAACTTCTCTGTGATGATTGCATTCAACTCACAGAGTTGAAGGTTCCTTTTGAAACAGCAGTTTCCAAACACTCTTTCTGTGGAATCTGCAAGTGGATATTTGGACCGCTTTGAAGATTTCAATGGAAACCGGATAATCTTCACAGAAAAACTAAACAGAAACATTCTCAGAAACTTCTTTGTGATGTTTGCATTCAACTCACAGAGTTGAACTTTCCTTTTGAGAGAGAAGCTTTGCAACACTCTTTTTCTAGAATCTGCAAGTGGATATTTGGAGGGCTCTGAGGCCTGTGGTGGAAAAGGAAATATCTTCCCGTAGAAACTAGTTAGAAGCATTATCAGAAACTACTTTGAGATGATTGCATTCAAGTCACAGAGTTGAACATTCTCTTTGACAGAGCAGTTTGGAAACTCTCTTTTTGTAGAATCTGCAAGTGGAGACATGGACCGCATTGAGGCCCATGGTAACAAAGGAAATAACTGCCTATAAAAACTAGACAGTAGCATTCTCAGAGCCTTCTTCGTGATGCTTGCATTCAACTCACAGTGTTGAACCTTTCTTTGATAGTTCAGGTTTGAAACACTGTTTCTGTAGAAACTGCAAGTGGATATTTGGACCCCTCTGAGGATTTCGTTGGAAACGGGATAAACAGCACAGAACTAAACTGAAGCATACTCAGAGCTTTCTTCGTGATGTTTGCATTCAGCTCACAGTGTTGAACCTTTCTTTGATAGTTCAGGTTTGAAACACTCTTTTTGTAGAAACTGCAAGTGGACATTTGGAACTCTTTGATTCCTATAGTACTAAAGGTAATAACTTCATATAAAAACAAGACAGAATCTTTCTCAGAAAATTCTTGGGGATCATTGAGTTTAACTCACAGAGCTGAAAACTCCTTTGGATGGAGCAGGTTTGAAACACACTTTTTGTAGTATCTGCTGGTGGATATTTGGAGCTCTCTGAGGATGTCGTTGGAAAAGGTATAAACCGCATGTAACTGAACAGAAGCATTCTCAGAACCTTCTTCCTGATATTTGCATTCAGCTCACAGTGTTGAACCTTTCTTTGATAGTTCAGGTTTGAAACACTGTTTCTGTAGAAACTGCAAGTGGATATTTGGACCTCTCTGAGGATTTCGTTGGAAACGGGATAAACCGCATGTAACTAAACTGAAGCATTCTCAGAACTTTCTTCGTGATATTTGTATTCAACTCACTGTGTTGAACCATTCTTTGATAGTTGAGGTTTGAAACACTCTTTTTGTAGAAGCTGCAAGTGGATATTTGGACCTCTCTGAGGATTTCGTAGGAAACGGGATAAACCACACGTAACTAAACAGAAGCATTCTCAGAACTTTCTTCGTGACGTTTGCATTCAACGCACGGTGTTGAACCTTTCTTTCATAGTTCAGGTTTGAAACACTCTTTTTGTAGAAACTTTAAGTGAATATTTGGACCTCTCTGAGGATTTCGTAGGAAACGGGATAAACTACACGTAACTAAACAGAAGCATTCTCAGAGCTTTCTGCGTGATATTTGCATTCAATTCACAGTGTTGAACTTTCTGTGATAGTTCAGGTTTGAAACACTCTTTCTGTAGAAACTGCCAGTGGATATTTGGACCTCTCTGAGGATTTCGTTGGAAACGGGATAAACAGCACAGAACTAAACTGAAGCATTCTCAGAACTTTCTTCGTGACGTTTGCATTCAACTCACTGTGCTGAACCTGTCTTTGATAGTTCAGGTTTGAAACACTCCTTTTGTAGAAACTGCAAGTGGATATTTGGACCTCTTTGAGGCCTATAGTAGTAAAGGTAATAACTTCACATAAAAACAAGACAGAAGCTTTCTCAGAAAATTCTTGGGGATCATTGAGTTTAACTCACAGAGCTGAAAACTCCTTTGGATGGAGCAGGTTTGAAACACACTGTTTGTAGAATCTGCAAGTGGATATTTGGACCTCTCTGAGGATTTCGTTGGAAACGGGATAAACCGCGCGTAACTAAACTGAAGCATTCTCAGAACTTTCTTCGTCATGTTTGTATTCAACTCACTGTGTTGAACCATTCTTTGATAGTTGAGGTTTGAAAAACTCTTTTTGTAGAAACTGCATGTGGATATTTGGACCTCTCTGAGGATTTCGTAGGAAACGGGATAAACCACAAGTAACTAAACAGAAGCATTCTCAGAGCTTTCTTCGTGATGTTTGCATTCAATTCACAGTGTTGAACCTTTCTTTGATAGTTCAGGTTTGAAACACTCTTTCTGTAGAAACTGCAAGTGGATATTTGAAACTCTCTGAGGATTTCGTTGGAAACGGGATAAACAGCACAGAACTAAACTGAAGCATTCTCAGAACTTTCTTCGTGATGTTTGAATTCAACTCACAGTGTTGAACCATTCTTTGATAGTTGAGGTTTGAAACACTCTTTTTGTAGAAACTGCCAGTGGATATTTGGACCTCTCTGAGGATTTCGTTGGAAACGGGATAAACCACACGTAACTAAACAGAAGCATTCTCAGAACTTTCTTCGTGATGTTTGCATTCAACTCACAGTGTTGAACCTTTCTTTGATAGTTCAGGTTTGAAACACTCTTTTTGTAGAAACTGCAAGTGGATATTTCTACCTCTCTGAGGATTTCGTTGGAAACGGGATAAAACGCACGTAACTAAACTGAAGCATTGTCAGAACTTTCTTCGTGATGTTTGTATTCAACTCACTGTGTTGAACCATTCTTTGATAGTTGAGGTTTGAAACACTCTTTTTGTAGAAACTGCAAGTGGATATTTGGACCTCTCTGAGGATTTCGTAGGAAACGGGATAAACCACACGTAACTATACAGAAGCATTCCCAGAGCTTTCTTCGGGATGTTTGCATTCAATTCACAGTGATGAACCTTTCTTTGATAGTTCAGGTTTGAAACACTGTTTCTGTAGAAACTGCAAGTGGATATTTGAAACTCTCTGAGGATTTCGTTGGAAACGGGATAAACAGCACAGAACTAAACTGAAGCATTCTCAGAACTTTCTTCGTGATGTTTGAGTTCAACACACAGCGTTGAACCATTCTTTGATAGTTGAGGTTTGAAACACACTTTTTGTAGAAACTGCCAGTGGACATTTGGACCTCTCTGAGGATTTCGTTGGAAACGGGATAAACCACACGTAACTAAACAGAAGCATTTTCAGAACTTTCTTCGTGACGTTTGCATTCAACTCACAATGTTGAGCCTGTCTTTGATAGTTCACATTTGAAACACTCTTTTTGTAGAAACTGCAAGTGGATATTTGGACCGTTCTGAGGATTTCGCTGGAAACGGGATAAACCGCACGTAACTGAACGGAAGCATTCTCAGTACCTTCTTCCTGATGTTTGCATTCAGCTCACAGTGTTGAACCTTTCTTTGACAGTTCACTTTTGAAACACTCTTTTTGTAGAAACTGCAAGTGTATATTTGGACCTCTTTGAGGCCTATAGTAGTAAAGGTAATAACTTCATATAAAAACAAGACAGAAGCTTTCTCAGAAAATTCTTGGGGATCATTGAGTTTAACTGACAGACCTGAACATTCCTTTGGATGGAGCAGGTTTGAAACACACTTTTTGTAGAATCTGCAAGTGGATATTTAGACCTCTCGGAGGATTTCGTTGGAAACGGGATAACTGCACCTAACTAAACAGAAGCATTCTCAGAAACTTCTTTGTGATGTTTGCAATCAAATCCCAGAGTTGAATCTTCCTTTGATAGTTCAAGTTTGAAACACTCTCTTTGATGGATCTGCAAGTGGATATTTGGACCACTCTGTGGCCTTCGTTCGAAACTGCTATATCTTCACATAAAATCTAGACAATAGCTTTCACAGAAACTTCTCCGTGATGATTGCATTCAACTCACAGAGTTGAAGGTTCCTTTTGAAACAGCAGTTTCCAAACACTCTTTCTGTGGAATCTGCAAGTGGATATTTGGACTGCTTTGAAGATTTCGTTGGATACCTGATAATCTTCACAGAAAAGCTAAACAGAAACATTCTCAGAAACTTCTTTCTGATGTTTGCATTCAACTCACAGAGTTGAACTTTCCTTTTGAGAGAGAAGATTTGCAACACTCTTTTTCTGGAATCTGCAAGTTGATATTTGGAGGGCTTTGAGGCCTGTGGTGGAAAAGGAAATATCTTCCCATAGAAGCTAGATAGAAGCATTCTCAGAAACTTCTTTGTTATGATTGCATTCAAGTCTCAGAGTTGAACATTCTCTTTGACAGAGCAGTTTGGAGACTCTCTTTTTGTAGAATCTGCAAGTGGAGACATGGACCGCATTGAGGCCCATGGTAACAAAGGAAATAACTGCCTATGAAAACTAGACAGTAGCATTCTCAGAGCCTTCTTCGTGATGCTTGCATTCAACGCACAGTGTTGAACCTTTCTCTGATAGTTCAGGTTTGAAACACTGTTTCTGTAGAAACTGCAAGTGGATATTTGGACCTCTCTGAGGATTTCGTTGGAAACGGGATAAACCGCACGTAACTAAACTGAAGCATTCTCAGAATTTTCTTCGTGATGTTTGTATTCAACTCACTGTTTTGAACCATTCTTTGATAGTTGAGGTTTGAAACACTCTTTTTGTAGAAACTGCAAGTGGATATTTGGACCTCTCTGAGGATTTCGTAGGAAACGGGATAAACCACACGTAACTAAACAGAAGCATTCTCAGAGCTTTCTGCGTGATATTTCCATTCAATTCACAGTGTTGAACCTTTCTGTGATAGTTCAGGTTTGAAACACTCTTTCTGTAGAAACTGCCAGTGGATATTTGGACCTCTCTGAGGATTCCGTTGGAAACGGGATAAACCACATGTTACTAAACAGAAGCATTCTCAGAACTTTCTTCGTGACGTTTGCATTCAACTCACAGTGCTGAACCTGTCTTTGATAGTTCAGGTTTGAAACACTCTTTTTGTAGAAACTGCAAGTGGATATTTGGACCTCTTTGAGGCCTATAGTAGTAAAGGTAATAACTTCACATAAAAACAAGACAGAAGCTTTCTCAGAAAATTCTTGGGGATCATTGAGTTTAACTCACAGAGCTGAAAACTCCTTTGGATGGAGCAGGTTTGAAACACACTTTTTGTAGAATCTGCAAGTGGAGATTTGGACCTCTCTGAGGATTTCGTTGGAAACGGGATAAACCGCGCGTAACTAAACTGAAGCATTCTCAGAACTTTCTTCGTGATGTTTGTATTCAACTCAATGTGTTGAACCATTCTTTGATAGTTGAGGTTTGAAACACTCTTTTTGTAGAAACTGCAAGTGGATATTTGGACCTCTCTGAGGATTTTGTAGGAAACGGGATAAACCACACGTAACTAAACAGAAGCATTCTCAGAGCTTTCTTCGTGATGTTTGCATTCAATTCACAGTGTTGAACCTTTCTTTGATAGTTCAGGTTTGAAACACTCTTTCTGTAGAAACTGCAAGTGGATATTTGAAACTCTCTGAGGATTTCGTTGGAAACGGGATAAACAGCACAGAACTAAACTGAAGCATTCTCAGAACTTTCTTCGTGATGTTTGAATTCAACTCACAGTGTTGAACCATTCTTTGATAGTTGAGGTTTGAAACATTCTTTTTGTAGAAACTGCCAGTGGATATTTGGACCTCTCTGAGGATTTCGTTGGAAACGGTATAAACCACACGTTACTAAACAGAAGCATTCTCAGAACATTCTTCGTGATGTTTGCATTCAACTCACAGTGTTGAACCTTTCTTTGATAGTTCAGGTTTGAAACACTCTTTTTGTAGAAACTGCAAGTGGATATTTCTACCTCTCTGAGGATTTCGTTGGAAACGGGATAAAACGCACGTAACTAAACTGAAGCATTGTCAGAACTTTCTTCGTGATGTTTGTATTCAACTCACTGTGTTGAACCATTCTTTGATAGTTGAGGTTTGAAACACTCTTTTTGTAGAAACTGCAATTGGATATTTGGACCTCTCTGAGGATTTCGTAGGAAACGGGATAAACCACACGTAACTATACAGAAGCATTCCCAGAGCTTTCTTCGGGATGTTTGCATTCAATTCACAGTGATGAACCTTTCTTTGATAGTTCAGGTTTGAAACACTGTTTCTGTAGAAACTGCAAGTGGATATTTGAAACTCTCTGAGGATTTCGTTGGAAACGGGATAAACAGCACAGAACTAAACTGAAGCATTCTCAGAACTTTCTTCGTGATGTTTGAGTTCAACACACAGCGTTGAACCATTCTTTGATAGTTGAGGTTTGAAACACACTTTTTGTAGAAACTGCCAGTGGACATTTGGACCTCTCTGAGGATTTCGTTGGAAACGGGATAAACCACACGTAACTAAACAGAAGCATTTTCAGAACTTTCTTCGTGACGTTTGCATTCAACTCACAATGTTGAGCCTGTCTTTGATAGTTCACGTTTGAAACACTCTTTTTGTAGAAACTGCAAGTGGATATTTGGACCGTTCTGAGGATTTCGCTGGAAACGGGATAAACCGCACGTAACTGAACGGAAGCATTCTCAGTACCTTCTTCCTGATGTTTGCATTCAGCTCACAGTGTTGAACCTTTCTTTGACAGTTCACTTTTGAAACACTCTTTTTGTAGAAACTGCAAGTGTATATTTGGACCTCTTTGAGGCCTATAGTAGTAAAGGTAATAACTTCATATAAAAACAAGACAGAAGCTTTCTCAGAAAATTCTTGGGGATCATTGAGTTTAACTCACAGACCTGAACATTCCTTTGGATGGAGCAGGTTTGAAACACACTTTTTGTAGAATCTGCAAGTGGATATTTGGACCTCTCGGAGGATTTCGTTGGAAACGGGATAACTGCACCTAACTAAACAGAAGCATTCTCAGAAACTTCTTTGTGATGTATGCAATCAAATCCCAGAGTTGAATCTTCCTTTGATAGTTCAAGTTTGAAACACTCTCTTTGATGGATCTGCAAGTGGATATTTGGACCACTCTGTGGCCTTCGTTCGAAACTGCTATATCTTCACATAAAATCTAGACAATAGCTTTCACAGAAACTTCTCCGTGATGATTGCATTCAACTCACAGAGTTGAAGGTTCCTTTTGAAACAGCAGTTTCCAAACACTCTTTCTGTGGAATCTGCAAGTGGATATTTGGACTGCTTTGAAGATTTCGTTGGATACCTGATAATCTTCACAGAAAAGCTAAACAGAAACATTCTCAGAAACTTCTTTGTGATGTTTGCATTCAACTCACAGAGTTGAACTTTCCTTTTGAGAGAGAAGATTTGCAACACTCTTTTTCTGGAATCTGCAAGTTGATATTTGGAGGGCTTTGAGGCCTGTGGTGGAAAAGGAAATATCTTCCCATAAAAGCTAGATAGAAGCATTCTCAGAAACTTCTTTGTTATGATTGCATTCAAGACTCAGAGTTGAACATTCTCTTTGACAGAGCAGTTTGGAGACTCTCTTTTTGTAGAATCTGCAAGTGGAGACATGGACCGCATTGAGGCCCATGGTAACAAAGGAAATAACTGCCTATAAAAACTAGACAGTAGCATTCTCAGAGCCTTCTTCGTGATGCTTGCATTCAACGCACAGTGTTGAACCTTTCTCTGATAGTTCAGGTTTGAAACACTGTTTCTGTAGAAACTGCAAGTGGATATTTGGACCTCTCTGAGGATTTCGTTGGAAACGGGATAAACCGCACGTAACTAAACTGAAGCATTCTCAGAATTTTCTTCGTGATGTTTGTATTCAACTCACTGTTTTGAACCATTCTTTGATAGTTGAGGTTTGAAACACTCTTTTTGTAGAAACTGCAAGTGGATATTTGGACCTCTCTGAGGATTTCGTAGGAAACGGGATAAACCACACGTAACTAAACAGAAGCATTCTCAGAGCTTTCTGCGTGATATTTCCATTCAATTCACAGTGTTGAACCTTTCTGTGATAGTTCAGGTTTGAAACACTCTTTCTGTAGAAACTGCCAGTGGATATTTGGACCTCTCTGAGGATTTCGTTGGAAACGGGATAAACAGCACAGAACTAAACTGAAGCATTCTCAGAACTTTCTTCGTGACGTTTGCATTCAACTCACTGTGCTGAACCTGTCTTTGATAGTTCAGGTTTGAAACACTCCTTTTGTAGAAACTGCAAGTGGATATTTGGACCTCTTTGAGGCCTATAGTAGTAAAGGTAATAACTTCACATAAAAACAAGACAGAAGCTTTCTCAGAAAATTCTTGGGGATCATTGAGTTTAACTCACAGAGCTGAAAACTCCTTTGGATGGAGCAGGTTTGAAACACACTGTTTGTAGAATCTGCAAGTGGATATTTGGACCTCTCTGAGGATTTCGTTGGAAACGGGATAAACCGCGCGTAACTAAACTGAAGCATTCTCAGAACTTTCTTCGTCATGTTTGTATTCAACTCACTGTGTTGAACCATTCTTTGATAGTTGAGGTTTGAAAAACTCTTTTTGTAGAAACTGCATGTGGATATTTGGACCTCTCTGAGGATTTCGTAGGAAACGGGATAAACCACAAGTAACTAAACAGAAGCATTCTCAGAGTTTTCTTCGTGATGTTTGCATTCAATTCACAGTGTTGAACCTTTCTTTGATAGTTCAGGTTTGAAACACTCTTTCTGTAGAAACTGCAAGTGGATATTTGAAACTCTCTGAGGATTTCGTTGGAAACGGGATAAACAGCACAGAACTAAACTGAAGCATTCTCAGAACTTTCTTCGTGATGTTTGAATTCAACTCACAGTGTTGAACCATTCTTTGATAGTTGAGGTTTGAAACACTCTTTTTGTAGAAACTGCCAGTGGATATTTGGACCTCTCTGAGGATTTCGTTGGAAACGGGATAAACCACACGTAACTAAACAGAAGCATTCTCAGAACTTTCTTCGTGATGTTTGCATTCAACTCACAGTGTTGAACCTTTCTTTGATAGTTCAGGTTTGAAACACTCTTTTTGTAGAAACTGCAAGTGGATATTTCTACCTCTCTGAGGATTTCGTTGGAAACGGGATAAAACGCACGTAACTAAACTGAAGCATTGTCAGAACTTTCTTCGTGATGTTTGTATTCAACTCACTGTGTTGAACCATTCTTTGATAGTTGAGGTTTGAAACACTCTTTTTGTAGAAACTGCAAGTGGATATTTGGACCTCTCTGAGGATTTCGTAGGAAACGGGATAAACCACACGTAACTATACAGAAGCATTCCCAGAGCTTTCTTCGGGATGTTTGCATTCAATTCACAGTGATGAACCTTTCTTTGATAGTTCAGGTTTGAAACACTGTTTCTGTAGAAACTGCAAGTGGATATTTGAAACTCTCTGAGGATTTCGTTGGAAACGGGATAAACAGCACAGAACTAAACTGAAGCATTCTCAGAACTTTCTTCGTGATGTTTGAGTTCAACACACAGCGTTGAACCATTCTTTGATAGTTGAGGTTTGAAACACACTTTTTGTAGAAACTGCCAGTGGACATTTGGACCTCTCTGAGGATTTCGTTGGAAACGGGATAAACCACACGTAACTAAACAGAAGCATTTTCAGAACTTTCTTCGTGACGTTTGCATTCAACTCACAATGTTGAGCCTGTCTTTGATAGTTCACATTTGAAACACTCTTTTTGTAGAAACTGCAAGTGGATATTTGGACCGTTCTGAGGATTTCGCTGGAAACGGGATAAACCGCACGTAACTGAACGGAAGCATTCTCAGTACCTTCTTCCTGATGTTTGCATTCAGCTCACAGTGTTGAACCTTTCTTTGACAGTTCACTTTTGAAACACTCTTTTTGTAGAAACTGCAAGTGTATATTTGGACCTCTTTGAGGCCTATAGTAGTAAAGGTAATAACTTCATATAAAAACAAGACAGAAGCTTTCTCAGAAAATTCTTGGGGATCATTGAGTTTAACTGACAGACCTGAACATTCCTTTGGATGGAGCAGGTTTGAAACACACTTTTTGTAGAATCTGCAAGTGGATATTTAGACCTCTCGGAGGATTTCGTTGGAAACGGGATAACTGCACCTAACTAAACAGAAGCATTCTCAGAAACTTCTTTGTGATGTTTGCAATCAAATCCCAGAGTTGAATCTTCCTTTGATAGTTCAAGTTTGAAACACTCTCTTTGATGGATCTGCAAGTGGATATTTGGACCACTCTGTGGCCTTCGTTCGAAACTGCTATATCTTCACATAAAATCTAGACAATAGCTTTCACAGAAACTTCTCCGTGATGATTGCATTCAACTCACAGAGTTGAAGGTTCCTTTTGAAACAGCAGTTTCCAAACACTCTTTCTGTGGAATCTGCAAGTGGATATTTGGACTGCTTTGAAGATTTCGTTGGATACCTGATAATCTTCACAGAAAAGCTAAACAGAAACATTCTCAGAAACTTCTTTCTGATGTTTGCATTCAACTCACAGAGTTGAACTTTCCTTTTGAGAGAGAAGATTTGCAACACTCTTTTTCTGGAATCTGCAAGTTGATATTTGGAGGGCTTTGAGGCCTGTGGTGGAAAAGGAAATATCTTCCCATAGAAGCTAGATAGAAGCATTCTCAGAAACTTCTTTGTTATGATTGCATTCAAGTCTCAGAGTTGAACATTCTCTTTGACAGAGCAGTTTGGAGACTCTCTTTTTGTAGAATCTGCAAGTGGAGACATGGACCGCATTGAGGCCCATGGTAACAAAGGAAATAACTGCCTATGAAAACTAGACAGTAGCATTCTCAGAGCCTTCTTCGTGATGCTTGCATTCAACGCACAGTGTTGAACCTTTCTCTGATAGTTCAGGTTTGAAACACTGTTTCTGTAGAAACTGCAAGTGGATATTTGGACCTCTCTGAGGATTTCGTTGGAAACGGGATAAACCGCACGTAACTAAACTGAAGCATTCTCAGAATTTTCTTCGTGATGTTTGTATTCAACTCACTGTTTTGAACCATTCTTTGATAGTTGAGGTTTGAAACACTCTTTTTGTAGAAACTGCAAGTGGATATTTGGACCTCTCTGAGGATTTCGTAGGAAACGGGATAAACCACACATAACTAAACAGAAGCATTCTCAGAGCTTTCTGCGTGATATTTCCATTCAATTCACAGTGTTGAACCTTTCTGTGATAGTTCAGGTTTGAAACACTCTTTCTGTAGAAACTGCCAGTGGATATTTGGACCTCTCTGAGGATTCCGTTGGAAACGGGATAAACCACATGTTACTAAACAGAAGCATTCTCAGAACTTTCTTCGTGACGTTTGCATTCAACTCACAGTGCTGAACCTGTCTTTGATAGTTCAGGTTTGAAACACTCTTTTTGTAGAAACTGCAAGTGGATATTTGGACCTCTTTGAGGCCTATAGTAGTAAAGGTAATAACTTCACATAAAAACAAGACAGAAGCTTTCTCAGAAAATTCTTGGGGATCATTGAGTTTAACTCACAGAGCTGAAAACTCCTTTGGATGGAGCAGGTTTGAAACACACTTTTTGTAGAATCTGCAAGTGGAGATTTGGACCTCTCTGAGGATTTCGTTGGAAACGGGATAAACCGCGCGTAACTAAACTGAAGCATTCTCAGAACTTTCTTCGTGATGTTTGTATTCAACTCAATGTGTTGAACCATTCTTTGATAGTTGAGGTTTGAAACACTCTTTTTGTAGAAACTGCAAGTGGATATTTGGACCTCTCTGAGGATTTTGTAGGAAACGGGATAAACCACACGTAACTAAACAGAAGCATTCTCAGAGCTTTCTTCGTGATGTTTGCATTCAATTCACAGTGTTGAACCTTTCTTTGATAGTTCAGGTTTGAAACACTCTTTCTGTAGAAACTGCAAGTGGATATTTGACACTCTCTGAGGATTTCGTTGGAAACGGGATAAACAGCACAGAACTAAACTGAAGCATTCTCAGAACTTTCTTCGTGATGTTTGAATTCAACTCACAGTGTTGAACCATTCTTTGATAGTTGAGGTTTGAAACATTCTTTTTGTAGAAACTGCCAGTGGATATTTGGACCTCTCTGAGGATTTCGTTGGAAACGGTATAAACCACACGTTACTAAACAGAAGCATTCTCAGAACATTCTTCGTGATGTTTGCATTCAACTCACAGTGTTGAACCTTTCTTTGATAGTTCAGGTTTGAAACACTCTTTTTGTAGAAACTGCAAGTGGATATTTCTACCTCTCTGAGGATTTCGTTGGAAACGGGATAAAACGCACGTAACTAAACTGAAGCATTGTCAGAACTTTCTTCGTGATGTTTGTATTCAACTCACTGTGTTGAACCATTCTTTGATAGTTGAGGTTTGAAACACTCTTTTTGTAGAAACTGCAATTGGATATTTGGACCTCTCTGAGGATTTCGTAGGAAACGGGATAAACCACACGTAACTATACAGAAGCATTCCCAGAGCTTTCTTCGGGATGTTTGCATTCAATTCACAGTGATGAACCTTTCTTTGATAGTTCAGGTTTGAAACACTGTTTCTGTAGAAACTGCAAGTGGATATTTGAAACTCTCTGAGGATTTCGTTGGAAACGGGATAAACAGCACAGAACTAAACTGAAGCATTCTCAGAACTTTCTTCGTGATGTTTGAGTTCAACACACAGCGTTGAACCATTCTTTGATAGTTGAGGTTTGAAACACACTTTTTGTAGAAACTGCCAGTGGACATTTGGACCTCTCTGAGGATTTCGTTGGAAACGGGATAAACCACACGTAACTAAACAGAAGCATTTTCAGAACTTTCTTCGTGACGTTTGCATTCAACTCACAATGTTGAGCCTGTCTTTGATAGTTCACGTTTGAAACACTCTTTTTGTAGAAACTGCAAGTGGATATTTGGACCGTTCTGAGGATTTCGCTGGAAACGGGATAAACCGCACGTAACTGAACGGAAGCATTCTCAGTACCTTCTTCCTGATGTTTGCATTCAGCTCACAGTGTTGAACCTTTCTTTGACAGTTCACTTTTGAAACACTCTTTTTGTAGAAACTGCAAGTGTATATTTGGACCTCTTTGAGGCCTATAGTAGTAAAGGTAATAACTTCATATAAAAACAAGACAGAAGCTTTCTCAGAAAATTCTTGGGGATCATTGAGTTTAACTCACAGACCTGAACATTCCTTTGGATGGAGCAGGTTTGAAACACACTTTTTGTAGAATCTGCAAGTGGATATTTGGACCTCTCGGAGGATTTCGTTGGAAACGGGATAACTGCACCTAACTAAACAGAAGCATTCTCAGAAACTTCTTTGTGATGTTTGCAATCAAATCCCAGAGTTGAATCTTCCTTTGATAGTTCAAGTTTGAAACACTCTCTTTGATGGATCTGCAAGTGGATATTTGGACCACTCTGTGGCCTTCGTTCGAAACTGCTATATCTTCACATAAAATCTAGACAATAGCTTTCACAGAAACTTCTCCGTGATGATTGCATTCAACTCACAGAGTTGAAGGTTCCTTTTGAAACAGCAGTTTCCAAACACTCTTTCTGTGGAATCTGCAAGTGGATATTTGGACTGCTTTGAAGATTTCGTTGGATACCTGATAATCTTCACAGAAAAGCTAAACAGAAACATTCTCAGAAACTTCTTTGTGATGTTTGCATTCAACTCACAGAGTTGAACTTTCCTTTTGAGAGAGAAGATTTGCAACACTCTTTTTCTGGAATCTGCAAGTTGATATTTGGAGGGCTTTGAGGCCTGTGGTGGAAAAGGAAATATCTTCCCATAAAAGCTAGATAGAAGCATTCTCAGAAACTTCTTTGTTATGATTGCATTCAAGACTCAGAGTTGAACATTCTCTTTGACAGAGCAGTTTGGAGACTCTCTTTTTGTAGAATCTGCAAGTGGAGACATGGACCGCATTGAGGCCCATGGTAACAAAGGAAATAACTGCCTATAAAAACTAGACAGTAGCATTCTCAGAGCCTTCTTCGTGATGCTTGCATTCAACGCACAGTGTTGAACCTTTCTCTGATAGTTCAGGTTTGAAACACTGTTTCTGTAGAAACTGCAAGTGGATATTTGGACCTCTCTGAGGATTTCGTTGGAAACGGGATAAACCGCACGTAACTAAACTGAAGCATTCTCAGAATTTTCTTCGTGATGTTTGTATTCAACTCACTGTTTTGAACCATTCTTTGATAGTTGAGGTTTGAAACACTCTTTTTGTAGAAACTGCAAGTGGATATTTGGACCTCTCTGAGGATTTCGTAGGAAACGGGATAAACCACACGTAACTAAACAGAAGCATTCTCAGAGCTTTCTGCGTGATATTTCCATTCAATTCACAGTGTTGAACCTTTCTGTGATAGTTCAGGTTTGAAACACTCTTTCTGTAGAAACTGCCAGTGGATATTTGGACCTCTCTGAGGATTCCGTTGGAAACGGGATAAACCACATGTTACTAAACAGAAGCATTCTCAGAACTTTCTTCGTGACGTTTGCATTCAACTCACAGTGCTGAACCTGTCTTTGATAGTTCAGGTTTGAAACACTCTTTTTGTAGAAACTGCAAGTGGATATTTGGACCTCTTTGAGGCCTATAGTAGTAAAGGTAATAACTTCACATAAAAACAAGACAGAAGCTTTCTCAGAAAATTCTTGGGGTTCATTGAGTTTAACTCACAGAGCTGAAAACTCCTTTGGATGGAGCAGGTTTGAAACACACTTTTTGTAGAATCTGCAAGTGGATATTTGGACCTCTCTGAGGATTTCGTTGGAAACGGGATAACTGCACCTAACTAAACAGAAGCATTCTCAGAAAATTCTTTGTGATGTTTGCATTCAAATCCCAGAGTTGAATCTTCCTTTGATAGTTCAAGTTTGAAGCACTCTTTTGGTTGGATCTGCAAGTGGATATTTGGACCACTCTGTGGCCTTCTTTCGAAACTGCTATATCTTCACATAAAATCTAGGCAGTAGCTTTCACAGAAACTTCTCTGTGATGATTGCATTCAACTCACAGAGTTGAAGGTTCCTTTTGAAACAGCAGTTTCCAAACACTCTTTCTGTGGAATCTGCAAGTGGATATTTGGACCGCTTTGAAGATTTCAATGGAAACCGGATAATCTTCACAGAAAAACTAAACAGAAACATTCTCAGAAACTTCTTTGTGATGTTTGCATTCAACTCACAGAGTTGAACTTTCCTTTTGAGAGAGAAGCTTTGCAACACTCTTTTTCTAGAATCTGCAAGTGGACATTTGGAGGGCTTTGAGGCCTGTGGTGGAAAAGGAAATATCTTCCCGTAGAAACTAGACAGAAGCATTCTCAGAAACTACTTTGGGATGATTGCATTCAAGTCTCAGAGTTGAACATTCTCCTTGACAGAGCAGTTTGGAAACTCTCTTTTTGTAGAATCTGCAAGTGGAGACATGGACCGCATTGAGGCCCATGGTAACAAAGGAAATAACTGCCTATAAAAACTAGACAGTAGCATTCTCAGAGCCTTCTTCGTGATGCTTGCATTCAACTCACAGTGTTGAACCTTTCTTTGATAGTTCAGGTTTGAAACACTGTTTCTGTAGAAACTGCAAGTGGATATTTGGACCTCTCTGAGGATTTCGTTGGAAACGGGATAAACCGCACGTAACTAAACTGAATCATTCTCAGAACTTTCTTCGTGATGTTTGTGTTCAACTCACTGTGTTGAACCATTCTTTGATAGTTGAGGTTTGAAACACTCTTTTTGTAGAAACTGCAAGTGGATATTTGGACCTCTCTGAGGATTTCGTAGGAAACGGGATAAACCACACGTCACTAAACAGAAGCATTCTCAGAGCTTTCTTCGTGATGTTTGATTTCAATTCACAGTGTTGAACCTTTCTTTGATAGTTCAGGTTTGAAACACTCTATCTGTAGAAACTGCAAGTGGATATTTGAAACTCTCTGAGGATTTCGTTGGAAACGGGATAAACAGCACAGAACTAAACTGAAGCATTCTCAGAACTTTCTTCGTGATGTTTGAATTCGACTTACAGTGTTGAACCATTCTTTGATAATTGAGGTTTGTAACACTCTTTTTGTAGAAACTGCAAGTGGATATTTGGACCTCTTTGAGGCCTATCGTACTAAAGGTAATAACTTCATATAAAAACAAGACAGAAGCTTTCTCAGAAAATTCTTGGGGATCATTGAGTTTAACTCACAGAGCTGAACATTCCTTTGGATGGAGCAGGTTTGAAACACACTTTTTGTAGAATCTGCAAGTGGATATTTGGACCTCTCTGAGGATTTCGTTGGAAACGGGATAACTGCACCTAACTAAACAGAAGCATCCTCAGAAAATTCTTTCTGATGTTTGCATTCAAATCCCAGAGTTGAATCTTCCTTTGATAGTTCAAGTTTGAAGCACTCTTTTTGTTGGATCTGCAAGTGGATATTTGGACCACTCTGTGGCCTTCTTTCGAAACTGCTATATCTTCACATAAAATCTAGACAGTAGCTTTCACAGAAACTTCTCTGTGATGATTGCATTCAACTCACAGAGTTGAAGGTTCCTTTTGATACAGCAGTTTCCAAACACTCTTTCTGTGGAATCTGCAAGTGGATATTTGGACCGCTTTGAAGATTTCATTGGAAACGGGATAATCTTCACAGAAAAACTAAACAGAAACATTCTCAGAAACTTCTTTGTGATGTTTGCATTCAACTCACAGAGTTGAACTTTCCTTTTGAGAGAGAAGCTTTGCAACACTCTTTTTCTAGAATCTGCAAGTGGATATTTGGAGGGCTCTGAGGCCTGTGGTGGAAAAGGAAATATCTTCCCGTAGAAACTAGTTAGAAGCATTATCAGAAACTACTTTGAGATGATTGCATTCAAGTTACAGAGTTGAACATTCTCTTTGACAGAGCAGTTTGGAAACTCTCTTTTTGTAGAATCTGCAAGTGGAGACATGGACCGCATTGAGGCCCATGGTAACAAAGGAAATAACTGCCTATAAAAACTAGACAGTAGCATTCTCAGAGCCTTCTTCGTGATGCTTGCATTCAACTCACAGTGTTGAACCTTTCTTTGATAGTTCAGGTTTGAAACACTGTTTCTGTAGAAACTGCAAGTGGATATTTGGACCCCTCTGAGGATTTCGTTGGAAAAGGGATAAACAGCACAGAACTAAACTGAAGCATACTCAGAGCTTTCTTCGTGATGTTTGCATTCAGCTCACAGTGTTGAACCTTTCTTTGATAGTTTAGGTTTGAAACACTCTTTTTGTAGAAACTGCAAGTGGACATTTGGAACTCTTTGATTCCTATAGTACTAAAGGTAATAACTTCATATAAAAACAAGACAGAATCTTTCTCAGAAAATTCTTGGGGATCATTGAGTTTAACTCACAGAGCTGAAAACTCCTTTGGATGGAGCAGGTTTGAAACACACTTTTTGTAGTATCTGCTGGTGGATATTTGGAGCTCTCTGAGGATGTCGTTGGAAAAGGTATAAACCGCATGTAACTGAACAGAAGCATTCTCAGAACCTTCTTCCTGATGTTTGCATTCAGCTCACAGTGTTGAACCTTTCTTTGATAGTTCAGGTTTGAAACACTGTTTCTGTAGAAACTGCAAGTGGATATTTGGACCTCTCTGAGGATTTCGTTGGAAACGGGATAAACCACATGTAACTAAACTGAAGCATTCTCAGAACTTTCTTCGTGATGTTTGTATTCAACTCACTGTGTTGAACCATTCTTTGATAGTTGAGGTTTGAAACACTCTTTTTGTAGAAGCTGCAAGTGGATATTTGGACCTCTCTGAGGATTTCGTAGGAAACGGGATAAACCACACGTAACTAAACAGAAGCATTCTCAGAACTTTCTTCGTGACGTTTGCATTCAACGCACTGTGTTGAACCTTTCTTTGATAGTTCAGGTTTGAAACACTCTTTTTGTAGAAACTTTAAGTGGATATTTGGACCTCTCTGAGGATTTCGTAGGAAACGGGATAAACTACACGTAACTAAACAGAAGCATTCTCAGAGCTTTCTGAGTGATATTTGCATTCAATTCACAGTGTTGAACTTTCTGTGATAGTTCAGGTTTGAAACACTCTTTCTGTAGAAACTGCCAGTGGATATTTGGACCTCTCTGAGGATTTCGTTGGAAACGGGATAAACAGCACAGAACTAAACTGAAGCATTCTCAGAACTTTCTTCTTGACGTTTGCATTCAACTCACAGTGCTGAACCTGTCTTTGATAGTTCAGGTTTGAAACACTCTTTTTGTAGAAACTGCAAGTGGATATTTGGACCTCTTTGAGGCCTATAGTAGTAAAGGTAATAACTTCACATAAAAACAAGACAGAAGCTTTCTCAGAAAATTCTTGGGGATCATTGAGTTTAACTCACAGAGCTGAAAACTCCTTTGGATGGAGCAGGTTTGAAACACACTTTTTGTAGAATCTGCAAGTGGATATTTGGACCTCTCTGAGGATTTCGTTGGAAACGGGATAAACCGCGCGTAACTAAACTGAAGCATTCTCAGAACTTTCTTCGTCATGTTTGTATTCAACTCACTGTGTTGAACCATTCTTTGATAGTTGAGGTTTGAAAAACTCTTTTTGTAGAAACAACAAGTGGATATTTGGACCTCTCTGAGGATTTCGTAGGAAACGGGATAAACCACACGTAACTAAACAGAAGCATTCTCAGAGCTTTCTTCGTGATGTTTGCATTCAATTCACAGTGTTGAACCTTTCTTTGATAGTTCAGGTTTGAAACACTCTTTCTGTAGAAACTGCAAGTGGATATTTGAAACTCTCTGAGGATTTCGTTGGAAACGGGATAAACAGCACAGAACTAAACTGAAGCATTTTCAGAACTTTCTTCGTGATGTTTGAATTCAACTCACAGTGTTGAACCATTCTTTGATAGTTGAGGTTTGAAACACTCTTTTTGTAGAAACTGCCAGTGGATATTTGGACCTCTCTGAGGATTTCGTTGGAAACGGGATAAACCACACGTAACTAAACAGAAGCATTCTCAGAACTTTCTTCGTGATGTTTGCATTCAACTCACAGTGTTGAACCTTTCTTTGATAGTTCAGGTTTGAAACACTCTTTTTGTAGAAACTGCAAGTGGATATTTCTACCTCTCTGAGGATTTCGTTGGAAACGGGATAAAACGCACGTAACTAAACTGAAGCATTGTCAGAACTTTCTTCGTGATGTTTGTATTCAACTCACTGTGTTGAACCATTCTTTGATAGTTGAGGTTTGAAACACTCTTTTTGTAGAAACTACAAGTGGATATTTGGACCTCTCTGAGGATTTCGTAGGAAACGGGATAAACCACACGTAACTATACAGAAGCATTCCCAGAGCTTTCTTCGGGATGTTTGCATTCAATTCACAGTGATGAACCTTTCTTTGATAGTTCAGGTTTGAAACACTGTTTCTGTAGAAACTGCAAGTGGATATTTGAAACTCTCTGAGGATTTCGTTGGAAACGGGATAAACAGCACAGAACTAAACAGAAGGATTCTCAGAACTTTCTTCGTGATGTTTGAGTTCAACACACAGCGTTGAACCATTCTTTGATAGTTGAGGTTTGAAACACACTTTTTGTAGAAACTGCCAGTGGACATTTGGACCTCTCTGAGGATTTCGTTGGAAACGGGATAAACCACACCTAACTAAACAGAAGCATTTTCAGAACTTTCTTCGTGACGTTTGCATTCAACTCACAATGTTGAGCCTGTCTTTGATAGTTCACGTTTGAAACACTCTTTTTGTAGAAACTGCAAGTGGATATTTGGACCGTTCTGAGGATTTCGCTGGAAACGGGATAAACCGCACGTAACTGAACGGAAGCATTCTCAGTACCTTCTTCCTGATGTTTGCATTCAGCTCACAGTGTTGAACCTTTCTTTGACAGTTCACTTTTGAAACACTCTTTTTGTAGAAACTGCAAGTGTATATTTGGACCTCTTTGAGGCCTATAGTAGTAAAGGTAATAACTTCATATAAAAACCAGACAGAAGCTTTCTCAGAAAATTCTTGGGGATCATTGAGTTTAACTCACAGACCTGAACATTCCTTTGGATGGAGCAGGTTTGAAACACACTTTTTGTAGAATCTGCAAGTGGATATTTAGACCTCTCGGAGGATTTCGTTGGAAACGGGATAACTGCACCTAACTAAACAGAAGCATTCTCAGAAACTTCTTTGTGATGTTTGCAATCAAATCCCAGAGTTGAATCTTCCTTTGATAGTTCCAGTTTGAAACACTCTCTTTGATGGATCTGCAAGTGGATATTTGGACCACTCTGTGGCCTTCGTTCGAAACTGCTATATCTTCACATAAAATCTAGACAATAGCTTTCACAGAAACTTCTCCGTGATGATTGCATTCAACTCACAGAGTTGAAGGTTCCTTTTGAAACAGCAGTTTCCAAACACTCTTTCTGTGGAATCTGCAAGTGGATATTTGGACTGCTTTGAAGATTTCGTTGGATACCTGATAATCTTCACAGAAAAGCTAAACAGAAACATTCTCAGAAACTTCTTTGTGATGTTTGCATTCAACTCACAGAGTTGAACTTTCCTTTTGAGAGAGAAGATTTGCAACACTCTTTTTCTAGAATCTGCAAGTTGATATTTGGAGGGCTTTGAGGCCTGTGGTGGAAAAGGAAATATCATCCCATAGAAGCTAGATAGAAGCATTCTCAGAAACTTCTTTGTTATGATTGCATTCAAGTCTCAGAGTTGAACATTCTCTTTGACAGAGCAGTTTGGAGACTCTCTTTTTGTAGAATCTGCAAGTGGAGACATGGACCGCATTGAGGCCCATGGTAACAAAGGAAATAACTGCCTATAAAAACTAGACAGTAGCATTCTCAGAGCCTTCTTCGTGATGCTTGCATTCAACGCACAGTGTTGAACCTTTCTCTGATAGTTCAGGTTTGAAACACTGTTTCTGTAGAAACTGCAAGTGGATATTTGGACCTCTCTGAGGATTTCGTTGGAAACGGGATAAACCGCACGTAACTAAACTGAAGCATTCTCAGAATTTTCTTCGTGATGTTTGTATTCAACTCACTGTTTTGAACCATTCTTTGATAGTTGAGGTTTGAAACACTCTTTTTGTAGAAACTGCAAGTGGATATTTGGACCTCTCTGAGGATTTCGTAGGAAACGGGATAAACCACACGTAACTAAACAGAAGCATTCTCAGAGCTTTCTGCGTGATATTTCCATTCAATTCACAGTGTTGAACCTTTCTGTGATAGTTCAGGTTTGAAACACTCTTTCTGTAGAAACTGCCAGTGGATATTTGGACCTCTCTGAGGATTCCGTTGGAAACGGGATAAACCACATGTTACTAAACAGAAGCATTCTCAGAACTTTCTTCGTGACGTTTGCATTCAACTCACAGTGCTGAACCTGTCTTTGATAGTTCAGGTTTGAAACACTCTTTTTGTAGAAACTGCAAGTGGATATTTGGACCTCTTTGAGGCCTATAGTAGTAAAGGTAATAACTTCACATAAAAACAAGACAGAAGCTTTCTCAGAAAATTCTTGGGGATCATTGAGTTTAACTCACAGAGCTGAAAACTCCTTTGGATGGAGCAGGTTTGAAACACACTTTTTGTAGAATCTGCAAGTGGAGATTTGGACCTCTCTGAGGATTTCGTTGGAAACGGGATAAACCGCGCGTAACTAAACTGAAGCATTCTCAGAACTTTCTTCGTGATGTTTGTATTCAACTCAATGTGTTGAACCATTCTTTGATAGTTGAGGTTTGAAACACTCTTTTTGTAGAAACTGCAAGTGGATATTTGGACCTCTCTGAGGATTTTGTAGGAAACGGGATAAACCACACGTAACTAAACAGAAGCATTCTCAGAGCTTTCTTCGTGATGTTTGCATTCAATTCACAGTGTTGAACCTTTCTTTGATAGTTCAGGTTTGAAACACTCTTTCTGTAGAAACTGCAAGTGGATATTTGAAACTCTCTGAGGATTTCGTTGGAAACGGGATAAACAGCACAGAACTAAACTGAAGCATTCTCAGAACTTTCTTCGTGATGTTTGAATTCAACTCACAGTGTTGAACCATTCTTTGATAGTTGAGGTTTGAAATATTCTTTTTGTAGAAACTGCCAGTGGATATTTGGACCTCTCTGAGGATTTCGTTGGAAACGGGATAAACCACACGTTACTAAACAGAAGCATTCTCAGAACATTCTTCGTGATGTTTGCATTCAACTCACAGTGTTGAACCTTTCTTTGATAGTTCAGGTTTGAAACACTCTTTTTGTAGAAACTGCAAGTGGATATTTCTACCTCTCTGAGGATTTCGTTGGAAACGGGATAAAACGCACGTAACTAAACTGAAGCATTGTCAGAACTTTCTTCGTGATGTTTGTATTCAACTCACTGTGTTGAACCATTCTTTGATAGTTGAGGTTTGAAACACTCTTTTTGTAGAAACTGCAAGTGGATATTTGGACCTCTCTGAGGATTTCGTAGGAAACGGGATAAACCACACGTAACTATACAGAAGCATTCCCAGAGCTTTCTTCGGGATGTTTGCATTCAATTCACAGTGATGAACCTTTCTTTGATAGTTCAGGTTTGAAACACTGTTTCTGTAGAAACTACAAGTGGATATTTGAAACTCTCTGAGGATTTCGTTGGAAACGGGATAAACAGCACAGAAATAAACTGAAGCATTCTCAGAACTTTCTTCGTGATGTTTGAGTTCAACACACAGCGTTGAACCATTCTTTGATAGTTGAGGTTTGAAACACACTTTTTGTAGAAACTGCCAGTGGACATTTGGACCTCTCTGAGGATTTCGTTGGAAACGGGATAAACCACACGTAACTAAACAGAAGCATTTTCAGAACTTTCTTCGTGACGTTTGCATTCAACTCACAATGTTGAGCCTGTCTTTGATAGTTCACGTTTGAAACACTCTTTTTGTAGAAACTGCAAGTGGATATTTGGACCTCTCTGAGGATTTCATTGGAAACGGGATAACTGCACCTAAGTAAACAGAAGCATTCTCAGAAACTTCTTTGTGATGTTTGCAATCAAATCCCAGAGTTGAATCTTGCTTTGATAGTTCAAGTTTGAAACACTCTTTTTGTTGGATCTGCAAGTGGATATTTGGACCACTCTGTGGCCATCTTTCGAAACTGCTATATGTTCACATAAAATCTAGACAGTAGCTTTCACAGAAACTTCTCTGTGATGATTGCATTCAACTCACAGGGTTGAAGGTTCCTTTTGAAACAGCAGTCTCCAAACACTCTTTCTGTGGAATCTGCAAGTGGATATTTGGACCGCTTTGAAGATTTCATTGGAAACGGGATAATCTTCACAGAAAAACTAAACAGAAACATTCTCAGAAACTTCTTTGTGATGTTTGCATTCAACTCACAGAGTTGAACTTTCCTTTTGAGAGAGAAGCTTTGCAACACTCTTTTTCTAGAATCTGCAAGTGGACATTTGGAGGGCTTTGAGGCCTGTGGTGGAAAAGGAAATATCTTCCCGTAGAAACTAGACAGAAGCATTCTCAGAAACTACTTTGGGATGATTGCATTCAAGTCTCAGAGTTGAACATTCTCTTTGACAGAGCAGTTTGGAAACTCTCTTTTTGTAGAATCTGCAAGTGGAGACATGGACCGCATTGAGGCCCATGGTAACAAAGGAAATAACTGCCTATAAAAACTAGACAGTAGCATTCTCAGAGCCTTCTTCGTGATGCTTGCATTCAACTCACAGTGTTGAACCTTTCTTTGATAGTTCAGGTTTGAAACACTGTTTCTGTAGAAACTGCAAGTGGATATTTGGACCTCTCTGAGGATTTCGTTGGAAACGGGATAAACCGCACGTAACTAAACTGAATCATTCTCAGAACTTTCTTCGTGATGTTTGTGTTCAACTCACTGTGTTGAACCATTCTTTGATAGTTGAGGTTTGAAACACTCTTTTTGTAGAAACTGCAAGTGGATATTTGGACCTCTCTGAGGATTTCGTAGGAAACGGGATAAACCACACGTCACTAAACAGAAGCATTCTCAGAGCTTTCTTCGTGATGTTTGATTTCAATTCACAGTGTTGAACCTTTCTTTGATAGTTCAGGTTTGAAACACTCTATCTGTAGAAACTGCAAGTGGATATTTGAAACTCTCTGAGGATTTCGTTGGAAACGGGATAAACATCACAGAACTAAACTGAAGCATTCTCAGAACTTTCTTCGTGATGTTTGAATTCGACTTACAGTGTTGAACCATTCTTTGATAATTGAGGTTTGTAACACTCTTTTTGTAGAAACTGCAAGTGGATATTTGGACCTCTTTGAGGCCTATCGTACTAAAGGTAATAACTTCATATAAAAACAAGACAGAAGCTTTCTCAGAAAATTCTTGGGGATCATTGAGTTTAACTCACAGAGCTGAACATTCCTTTGGATGGAGCAGGTTTGAAACACACTTTTTGTAGAATCTGCAAGTGGATATTTGGACCTCTCTGAGGATTTCGTTGGAAACGGGATAACTGCACCTGACTAAACAGAAGCATTCTCAGAAAATTCTTTGTGATGTTTGCATTCTAATCCCAGAGTTGAATCTTCCTTTGATAGTTCAAGTTTGAAGCACTCTTTTTGTTGGATCTGCAAGTGGATATTTGGACCACTCTGTGGCCTTCTTTCGAAACTGCTATATCTTCACATAAAATCTAGGCAGTAGCTTTCACAGAAACTTCTCTGTGATGATTGCATTCAACTCACAGAGTTGAAGGTTCCTTTTGAAACAGCAGTTTCCAAACACTCTTTCTGTGGAATCTGCAAGTGGATATTTGGACCGCTTTGAAGATTTCAATGGAAACCGGATAATCTTCACAGAAAAACTAAACAGAAACATTCTCAGAAACTTCTTTGTGATGTTTGCATTCAACTCACAGAGTTGAACTTTCCTTTTGAGAGAGAAGCTTTGCAACACTCTTTTTCTAGAATCTGCAATTGGACATTTGGAGGGCTTTGCGGACTGTGGTGGAAAAGGAAATATCTTCCCGTAGAAACTAGATAGAAGCATTCTCAGAAACTACTTTGGGATGATTGCATTCAAGTCTCAGAGTTGAACATTCTCCTTGACAGAGCAGTTTGGAAACTCTCTTTTTGTAGAATCTGCAAGTGGAGACATGGACCGCATTGAGGCCCATGGTAACAAAGGAAATAACTGCCTATAAAAACTAGACAGTAGCATTCTCAGAGCCTTCTTCGTGATGCTTGCATTCAACTCACAGTGTTGAACCTTTCTTTGATAGTTCAGGTTTGAAACACTGTTTCTGTAGAAACTGCAAGTGGATATTTGGACCTCTCTGAGGATTTCGCTGGAAACGGGATAAACATCACAGAACTAAACTGAAGCATTCTCAGAACTTTCTTCGTGATGTTTGCATTCAGCTCACATTGTTGAACATTTCTTTAATAGTTCACGTTTGAAACACTCTTTTTGTAGAAAGTGCAAGTGGATATTTGGACCTCTTTGAGGCCTATAGTAGTAAAGGTAATAACTTCTTATAAAAACAAGACAGAAGCTTTCTCAGAAAATTCTTGGGGATCATTGAGTTTAACTCACAGAGCTGAACATTCCTTTGGATGGAGCAGGTTTGAAACACACTTTTTGTAGAATCTGCAAGTGGATATTTGGACCTCTCTGAGGATTTCATTGGAAACGGGATAACTGCACCTAAGTAAACAGAAGCATTCTCAGAAACTTCTTTGTGATGTTTGCAATCAAATCCCAGAGTTGAATCTTGCTTTGATAGTTCAAGTTTGAAACACTCTTTTTGTTGGATCTGCAAGTGGATATTTGGACCACTCTGTGGCCATCTTTCGAAACTGCTATATGTTCACATAAAATCTAGACAGTAGCTTTCACAGAAACTTCTCTGTGATGATTGCATTCAACTCACAGGGTTGAAGGTTCCTTTTGAAACAGCAGTCTCCAAACACTCTTTCTGTGGAATCTGCAAGTGGATATTTGGACCGCTTTGAAGATTTCATTGGAAACGGGATAATCTTCACAGAAAAACTAAACAGAAACATTCTCAGAAACTTCTTTGTGATGTTTGCATTCAACTCACAGAGTTGAACTTTCCTTTTGAGAGAGAAGCTTTGCAACACTCTTTTTCTAGAATCTGCAAGTGGACATTTGGAGGGCTTTGAGGCCTGTGGTGGAAAAGGAAATATCTTCCCGTAGAAACTAGACAGAAGCATTCTCAGAAACTACTTTGGGATGATTGCATTCAAGTCTCAGAGTTGAACATTCTCTTTGACAGAGCAGTTTGGAAACTCTCTTTTTGTAGAATCTGCAAGTGGAGACATGGACCGCATTGAGGCCCATGGTAACAAAGGAAATAACTGCCTATAAAAACTAGACAGTAGCATTCTCAGAGCCTTCTTCGTGATGCTTGCATTCAACTCACAGTGTTGAACCTTTCTTTGATAGTTCAGGTTTGAAACACTGTTTCTGTAGAAACTGCAAGTGGATATTTGGACCTCTCTGAGGATTTCGTTGGAAACGGGATAAACCGCACGTAACTAAACTGAATCATTCTCAGAACTTTCTTCGTGATGTTTGTGTTCAACTCACTGTGTTGAACCATTCTTTGATAGTTGAGGTTTGAAACACTCTTTTTGTAGAAACTGCAAGTGGATATTTGGACCTCTCTGAGGATTTCGTAGGAAACGGGATAAACCACACGTCACTAAACAGAAGCATTCTCAGAGCTTTCTTCGTGATGTTTGATTTCAATTCACAGTGATGAACCTTTCTTTGATAGTTCAGGTTTGAAACACTCTATCTGTAGAAACTGCAAGTGGATATTTGAAACTCTCTGAGGATTTCGTTGGAAACGGGATAAACATCACAGAACTAAACTGAAGCATTCTCAGAACTTTCTTCGTGATGTTTGAATTCGACTTACAGTGTTGAACCATTCTTTGATAATTGAGGTTTGTAACACTCTTTTTGTAGAAACTGCAAGTGGATATTTGGACCTCTTTGAGGCCTATCGTACTAAAGGTAATAACTTCATATAAAAACAAGACAGAAGCTTTCTCAGAAAATTCTTGGGGATCATTGAGTTTAACTCACAGAGCTGAACATTCCTTTGGATGGAGCAGGTTTGAAACACACTTTTTGTAGAATCTGCAAGTGGATATTTGGACCTCTCTGAGGATTTCGTTGGAAACGGGATAACTGCACCTGACTAAACAGAAGCATTCTCAGAAAATTCTTTGTGATGTTTGCATTCAAATCCCAGAGTTGAATCTTCCTTTGATAGTTCAAGTTTGAAGCACTCTTTTTGTTGGATCTGCAAGTGGATATTTGGACCACTCTGTGGCCATCTTTCGAAACTGCTATATGTTCACATAAAATCTAGACAGTAGCTTTCACAGAAACTTCTCTGTGATGATTGCATTCAACTCACAGAGTTGAAGGTTCCTTTTGAAACAGCAGTCTCCAAACACTCTTTCTGTGGAATCTGCAAGTGGATATTTGGACCGCTTTGAAGATTTCATTGGAAACGGGATAATCTTCACAGAAAAACTAAACAGAAACATTCTCAGAAACTTCTTTCTGATGTTTGCATTCAACTCACAGAGTTGAACTTTCCTTTTGAGAGAGAAGCTTTGCAACACTCTTTTTCTAGAATCTGCAAGTGGACATTTGGAGGGCTTTGAGGCCTGTGGTGGAAAAGGAAATATCTTCCCGTAGAAACTAGACAGAAGCATTCTCAGAAACTACTTTGGGATGATTGCATTCAAGTCTCAGAGTTGAACATTCTCTTTGACAGAGCAGTTTGGAAACTCTCTTTTTGTAGAATCTGCAAGTGGAGACATGGACCGCATTGAGGCCCATGGTAACAAAGGAAATAACTGCCTATAAAAACTAGACAGTAGCATTCTCAGAGCCTTCTTCGTGATGCTTGCATTCAACTCACAGTGTTGAACCTTTCTTTGATAGTTCAGGTTTGAAACACTGTTTCTGTAGAAACTGCAAGTGGATATTTGGACCTCTCTGAGGATTTCGTTGGAAACGGGATAAACCGCACGTAACTAAACTGAATCATTCTCAGAACTTTCTTCGTGATGTTTGTGTTCAACTCACTGTGTTGAACCATTCTTTGATAGTTGAGGTTTGAAACACTCTTTTTGTAGAAACTGCAAGTGGATATTTGGACCTCTCTGAGGATTTCGTAGGAAACGGGATAAACCACACGTCACTAAACAGAAGCATTCTCAGAGCTTTCTTCGTGATGTTTGATTTCAATTCACAGTGTTGAACCTTTCTTTGATAGTTCAGGTTTGAAACACTCTATCTGTAGAAACTGCAAGTGGATATTTGAAACTCTCTGAGGATTTCGTTGGAAACGGGATAAACATCACAGAACTAAACTGAAGCATTCTCAGAACTTTCTTCGTGATGTTTGAATTCGACTTACAGTGTTGAACCATTCTTTGATAATTGAGGTTTGTAACACTCTTTTTGTAGAAACTGCAAGTGGATATTTGGACCTCTTTGAGGCCTATCGTACTAAAGGTAATAACTTCATATAAAAACAAGACAGAAGCTTTCTCAGAAAATTCTTGGGGATCATTGAGTTTAACTCACAGAGCTGAACATTCCTTTGGATGGAGCAGGTTTGAAACACACTTTTTGTAGAATCTGCAAGTGGATATTTGGACCTCTCTGAGGATTTCGTTGGAAACGGGATAACTGCACCTGACTAAACAGAAGCATTCTCAGAAAATTCTTTGTGATGTTTGCATTCAAATCCCAGAGTTGAATCTTCCTTTGATAGTTCAAGTTTGAAGCACTCTTTTTGTTGGATCTGCAAGTGGATATTTGGACCACTCTGTGGCCTTCTTTCGAAACTGCTATATCTTCACATAAAATCTAGGCAGTAGCTTTCACAGAAACTTCTCTGTGATGATTGCATTCAACTCACAGAGTTGAAGGTTCCTTTTGAAACAGCAGTTTCCAAACACTCTTTCTGTGGAATCTGCAAGTGGATATTTGGACCGCTTTGAAGATTTCAATGGAAACCGGATAATCTTCACAGAAAAACTAAACAGAAACATTCTCAGAAACTTCTTTGTGATGTTTGCATTCAACTCACAGAGTTGAACTTTCCTTTTGAGAGAGAAGCTTTGCAACACTCTTTTTCTAGAATCTGCAATTGGACATTTGGAGGGCTTTGCGGACTGTGGTGGAAAAGGAAATATCTTCCCGTAGAAACTAGATAGAAGCATTCTCAGAAACTACTTTGGGATGATTGCATTCAAGTCTCAGAGTTGAACATTCTCCTTGACAGAGCAGTTTGGAAACTCTCTTTTTGTAGAATCTGCAAGTGGAGACATGGACCGCATTGAGGCCCATGGTAACAAAGGAAATAACTGCCTATAAAAACTAGACAGTAGCATTCTCAGAGCCTTCTTCGTGATGCTTGCATTCAACTCACAGTGTTGAACCTTTCTTTGATAGTTCAGGTTTGAAACACTGTTTCTGTAGAAACTGCAAGTGGATATTTGGACCTCTCTGAGGATTTCGCTGGAAACGGGATAAACATCACAGAACTAAACTGAAGCATTCTCAGAACTTTCTTCGTGATGTTTGCATTCAGCTCACATTGTTGAACATTTCTTTAATAGTTCACGTTTGAAACACTCTTTTTGTAGAAAGTGCAAGTGGATATTTGGACCTCTTTGAGGCCTATAGTAGTAAAGGTAATAACTTCTTATAAAAACAAGACAGAAGCTTTCTCAGAAAATTCTTGGGGATCATTGAGTTTAACTCACAGAGCTGAACATTCCTTTGGATGGAGCAGGTTTGAAACACACTTTTTGTAGAATCTGCAAGTGGATATTTGGACCTCTCTGAGGATTTCATTGGAAACGGGATAACTGCACCTAAGTAAACAGAAGCATTCTCAGAAACTTCTTTGTGATGTTTGCAATCAAATCCCAGAGTTGAATCTTGCTTTGATAGTTCAAGTTTGAAACACTCTTTTTGTTGGATCTGCAAGTGGATATTTGGACCACTCTGTGGCCATCTTTCGAAACTGCTATATGTTCACATAAAATCTAGACAGTAGCTTTCACAGAAACTTCTCTGTGATGATTGCATTCAACTCACAGAGTTGAAGGTTCCTTTTGAAACAGCAGTCTCCAAACACTCTTTCTGTGGAATCTGCAAGTGGATATTTGGACCGCTTTGAAGATTTCATTGGAAACGGGATAATCTTCACAGAAAAACTAAACAGAAACATTCTCAGAAACTTCTTTGTGATGTTTGCATTCAACTCACAGAGTTGAACTTTCCTTTTGAGAGAGAAGCTTTGCAACACTCTTTTTCTAGAATCTGCAAGTGGACATTTGGAGGGCTTTGAGGCCTGTGGTGGAAAAGGAAATATCTTCCCGTAGAAACTAGACAGAAGCATTCTCAGAAACTACTTTGGGATGATTGCATTCAAGTCTCAGAGTTGAACATTCTCTTTGACAGAGCAGTTTGGAAACTCTCTTTTTGTAGAATCTGCAAGTGGAGACATGGACCGCATTGAGGCCCATGGTAACAAAGGAAATAACTGCCTATAAAAACTAGACAGTAGCATTCTCAGAGCCTTCTTCGTGATGCTTGCATTCAACTCACAGTGTTGAACCTTTCTTTGATAGTTCAGGTTTGAAACACTGTTTCTGTAGAAACTGCAAGTGGATATTTGGACCTCTCTGAGGATTTCGTTGGAAACGGGATAAACCGCACGTAACTAAACTGAATCATTCTCAGAACTTTCTTCGTGATGTTTGTGTTCAACTCACTGTGTTGAACCATTCTTTGATAGTTGAGGTTTGAAACACTCTTTTTGTAGAAACTGCAAGTGGATATTTGGACCTCTCTGAGGATTTCGTAGGAAACGGGATAAACCACACGTCACTAAACAGAAGCATTCTCAGAGCTTTCTTCGTGATGTTTGATTTCAATTCACAGTGTTGAACCTTTCTTTGATAGTTCAGGTTTGAAACACTCTATCTGTAGAAACTGCAAGTGGATATTTGAAACTCTCTGAGGATTTCGTTGGAAACGGGATAAACAGCACAGAACTAAACTGAAGCATTCTCAGAACTTTCTTCGTGATGTTTGAATTCGACTTACAGTGTTGAACCATTCTTTGATAATTGAGGTTTGTAACACTCTTTTTGTAGAAACTGCAAGTGGATATTTGGACCTCTTTGAGGCCTATCGTACTAAAGGTAATAACTTCATATAAAAACAAGACAGAAGCTTTCTCAGAAAATTCTTGGGGATCATTGAGTTTAACTCACAGAGCTGAACATTCCTTTGGATGGAGCAGGTTTGAAACACACTTTTTGTAGAATCTGCAAGTGGATATTTGGACCTCTCTGAGGATTTCGTTGGAAACGGGATAACTGCACCTGACTAAACAGAAGCATTCTCAGAAAATTCTTTGTGATGTTTGCATTCAAATCCCAGAGTTGAATCTTCCTTTGATAGTTCAAGTTTGAAGCACTCTTTTTGTTGGATCTGCAAGTGGATATTTGGACCACTCTGTGGCCTTCTTTCGAAACTGCTATATCTTCACATAAAATCTAGGCAGTAGCTTTCACAGAAACTTCTCTGTGATGATTGCATTCAACTCACAGAGTTGAAGGTTCCTTTTGAAACAGCAGTTTCCAAACACTCTTTCTGTGGAATCTGCAAGTGGATATTTGGACCGCTTTGAAGATTTCAATGGAAACCGGATAATCTTCACAGAAAAACTAAACAGAAACATTCTCAGAAACTTCTTTGTGATGTTTGCATTCAACTCACAGAGTTGAACTTTCCTTTTGAGAGAGAAGCTTTGCAACACTCTTTTTCTAGAATCTGCAATTGGACATTTGGAGGGCTTTGCGGACTGTGGTGGAAAAGGAAATATCTTCCCGTAGAAACTAGATAGAAGCATTCTCAGAAACTACTTTGGGATGATTGCATTCAAGTCTCAGAGTTGAACATTCTCCTTGACAGAGCAGTTTGGAAACTCTCTTTTTGTAGAATCTGCAAGTGGAGACATGGACCGCATTGAGGCCCATGGTAACAAAGGAAATAACTGCCTATAAAAACTAGACAGTAGCATTCTCAGAGCCTTCTTCGTGATGCTTGCATTCAACTCACAGTGTTGAACCTTTCTTTGATAGTTCAGGTTTGAAACACTGTTTCTGTAGAAACTGCAAGTGGATATTTGGACCTCTCTGAGGATTTCGCTGGAAACGGGATAAACATCACAGAACTAAACTGAAGCATTCTCAGAACTTTCTTCGTGATGTTTGCATTCAGCTCACATTGTTGAACATTTCTTTAATAGTTCACGTTTGAAACACTCTTTTTGTAGAAAGTGCAAGTGGATATTTGGACCTCTTTGAGGCCTATAGTAGTAAAGGTAATAACTTCTTATAAAAACAAGACAGAAGCTTTCTCAGAAAATTCTTGGGGATCATTGAGTTTAACTCACAGAGCTGAACATTCCTTTGGATGGAGCAGGTTTGAAACACACTTTTTGTAGAATCTGCAAGTGGATATTTGGACCTCTCTGAGGATTTCATTGGAAACGGGATAACTGCACCTAAGTAAACAGAAGCATTCTCAGAAACTTCTTTGTGATGTTTGCAATCAAATCCCAGAGTTGAATCTTGCTTTGATAGTTCAAGTTTGAAACACTCTTTTTGTTGGATCTGCAAGTGGATATTTGGACCACTCTGTGGCCATCTTTCGAAACTGCTATATGTTCACATAAAATCTAGACAGTAGCTTTCACAGAAACTTCTCTGTGATGATTGCATTCAACTCACAGAGTTGAAGGTTCCTTTTGAAACAGCAGTCTCCAAACACTCTTTCTGTGGAATCTGCAAGTGGATATTTGGACCGCTTTGAAGATTTCATTGGAAACGGGATAATCTTCACAGAAAAGCTAAACAGAAACATTCTCAGAAACTTCTTTGTGATGTTTGCATTCAACTCACAGAGTTGAACTTTCCTTTTGAGAGAGAAGCTTTGCAACACTCTTTTTCTAGAATCTGCAAGTGGACATTTGGAGGGCTTTGAGGCCTGTGGTGGAAAAGGAAATATCTTCCCGTAGAAACTAGACAGAAGCATTCTCAGAAACTACTTTGGGATGATTGCATTCAAGTCTCAGAGTTGAACATTCTCTTTGACAGAGCAGTTTGGAAACTCTCTTTTTGTAGAATCTGCAAGTGGAGACATGGACCGCATTGAGGCCCATGGTAACAAAGGAAATAACTGCCTATAAAAACTAGACAGTAGCATTCTCAGAGCCTTCTTCGTGATGCTTGCATTCAACTCACAGTGTTGAACCTTTCTTTGATAGTTCAGGTTTGAAACACTGTTTCTGTAGAAACTGCAAGTGGATATTTGGACCTCTCTGAGGATTTCGTTGGAAACGGGATAAACCGCACGTAACTAAACTGAATCATTCTCAGAACTTTCTTCGTGATGTTTGTGTTCAACTCACTGTGTTGAACCATTCTTTGATAGTTGAGGTTTGAAACACTCTTTTTGTAGAAACTGCAAGTGGATATTTGGACCTCTCTGAGGATTTCGTAGGAAACGGGATAAACCACACGTCACTAAACAGAAGCATTCTCAGAGCTTTCTTCGTGATGTTTGATTTCAATTCACAGTGTTGAACCTTTCTTTGATAGTTCAGGTTTGAAACACTCTATCTGTAGAAACTGCAAGTGGATATTTGAAACTCTCTGAGGATTTCGTTGGAAACGGGATAAACAGCACAGAACTAAACTGAAGCATTCTCAGAACTTTCTTCGTGATGTTTGAATTCGACTTACAGTGTTGAACCATTCTTTGATAATTGAGGTTTGTAACACTCTTTTTGTAGAAACTGCAAGTGGATATTTGGACCTCTTTGAGGCCTATCGTACTAAAGGTAATAACTTCATATAAAAACAAGACAGAAGCTTTCTCAGAAAATTCTTGGGGATCATTGAGTTTAACTCACAGAGCTGAACATTCCTTTGGATGGAGCAGGTTTGAAACACACTTTTTGTAGAATCTGCAAGTGGATATTTGGACCTCTCTGAGGATTTCGTTGGAAACGGGATAACTGCACCTGACTAAACAGAAGCATTCTCAGAAAATTCTTTGTGATGTTTGCATTCAAATCCCAGAGTTGAATCTTCCTTTGATAGTTCAAGTTTGAAGCACTCTTTTTGTTGGATCTGCAAGTGGATATTTGGACCACTCTGTGGCCTTCTTTCGAAACTGCTATATCTTCACATAAAATCTAGGCAGTAGCTTTCACAGAAACTTCTCTGTGATGATTGCATTCAACTCACAGAGTTGAAGGTTCCTTTTGAAACAGCAGTTTCCAAACACTCTTTCTGTGGAATCTGCAAGTGGATATTTGGACCGCTTTGAAGATTTCAATGGAAACCGGATAATCTTCACAGAAAAACTAAACAGAAACATTCTCAGAAACTTCTTTGTGATGTTTGCATTCAACTCACAGAGTTGAACTTTCCTTTTGAGAGAGAAGCTTTGCAACACTCTTTTTCTAGAATCTGCAATTGGACATTTGGAGGGCTTTGCGGACTGTGGTGGAAAAGGAAATATCTTCCCGTAGAAACTAGATAGAAGCATTCTCAGAAACTACTTTGGGATGATTGCATTCAAGTCTCAGAGTTGAACATTCTCCTTGACAGAGCAGTTTGGAAACTCTCTTTTTGTAGAATCTGCAAGTGGAGACATGGACCGCATTGAGGCCCATGGTAACAAAGGAAATAACTGCCTATAAAAACTAGACAGTAGCATTCTCAGAGCCTTCTTCGTGATGCTTGCATTCAACTCACAGTGTTGAACCTTTCTTTGATAGTTCAGGTTTGAAACACTGTTTCTGTAGAAACTGCAAGTGGATATTTGGACCTCTCTGAGGATTTCGCTGGAAACGGGATAAACATCACAGAACTAAACTGAAGCATTCTCAGAACTTTCTTCGTGATGTTTGCATTCAGCTCACATTGTTGAACATTTCTTTAATAGTTCACGTTTGAAACACTCTTTTGGTAGAAAGTGCAAGTGGATATTTGGACCTCTTTGAGGCCTATAGTAGTAAAGGTAATAACTTCTTATAAAAACAAGACAGAAGCTTTCTCAGAAAATTCTTGGGGATCATTGAGTTTAACTCACAGAGCTGAACATTCCTTTGGATGGAGCAGGTTTGAAACACACTTTTTGTAGAATCTGCAAGTGGATATTTGGACCTCTCTGAGGATTTCATTGGAAACGGGATAACTGCACCTAAGTAAACAGAAGCATTCTCAGAAACTTCTTTGTGATGTTTGCAATCAAATCCCAGAGTTGAATCTTGCTTTGATAGTTCAAGTTTGAAACACTCTTTTTGTTGGATCTGCAAGTGGATATTTGGACCACTCTGTGGCCATCTTTCGAAACTGCTATATGTTCACATAAAATCTAGACAGTAGCTTTCACAGAAACTTCTCTGTGATGATTGCATTCAACTCACAGAGTTGAAGGTTCCTTTTGAAACAGCAGTCTCCAAACACTCTTTCTGTGGAATCTGCAAGTGGATATTTGGACCGCTTTGAAGATTTCATTGGAAACGGGATAATCTTCACAGAAAAGCTAAACAGAAACATTCTCAGAAACTTCTTTGTGATGTTTGCATTCAACTCACAGAGTTGAACTTTCCTTTTGAGAGAGAAGCTTTGCAACACTCTTTTTCTAGAATCTGCAAGTGGACATTTGGAGGGCTTTGAGGCCTGTGGTGGAAAAGGAAATATCTTCCCGTAGAAACTAGACAGAAGCATTCTCAGAAACTACTTTGGGATGATTGCATTCAAGTCTCAGAGTTGAACATTCTCTTTGACAGAGCAGTTTGGAAACTCTCTTTTTGTAGAATCTGCAAGTGGAGACATGGACCGCATTGAGGCCCATGGTAACAAAGGAAATAACTGCCTATAAAAACTAGACAGTAGCATTCTCAGAGCCTTCTTCGTGATGCTTGCATTCAACTCACAGTGTTGAACCTTTCTTTGATAGTTCAGGTTTGAAACACTGTTTCTGTAGAAACTGCAAGTGGATATTTGGACCTCTCTGAGGATTTCGTTGGAAACGGGATAAACCGCACGTAACTAAACTGAATCATTCTCAGAACTTTCTTCGTGATGTTTGTGTTCAACTCACTGTGTTGAACCATTCTTTGATAGTTGAGGTTTGAAACACTCTTTTTGTAGAAACTGCAAGTGGATATTTGGACCTCTCTGAGGATTTCGTAGGAAACGGGATAAACCACACGTCACTAAACAGAAGCATTCTCAGAGCTTTCTTCGTGATGTTTGATTTCAATTCACAGTGTTGAACCTTTCTTTGATAGTTCAGGTTTGAAACACTCTATCTGTAGAAACTGCAAGTGGATATTTGAAACTCTCTGAGGATTTCGTTGGAAACGGGATAAACAGCACAGAACTAAACTGAAGCATTCTCAGAACTTTCTTCGTGATGTTTGAATTCGACTTACAGTGTTGAACCATTCTTTGATAATTGAGGTTTGTAACACTCTTTTTGTAGAAACTGCAAGTGGATATTTGGACCTCTTTGAGGCCTATCGTACTAAAGGTAATAACTTCATATAAAAACAAGACAGAAGCTTTCTCAGAAAATTCTTGGGGATCATTGAGTTTAACTCACAGAGCTGAACATTCCTTTGGATGGAGCAGGTTTGAAACACACTTTTTGTAGAATCTGCAAGTGGATATTTGGACCTCTCTGAGGATTTCGTTGGAAACGGGATAACTGCACCTGACTAAACAGAAGCATTCTCAGAAAATTCTTTGTGATGTTTGCATTCAAATCCCAGAGTTGAATCTTCCTTTGATAGTTCAAGTTTGAAGCACTCTTTTTGTTGGATCTGCAAGTGGATATTTGGACCACTCT